>NC_141462.1:1363000-2726000 GCF_015680905.1 Coptis chinensis
AAATTTTGGTGAGGGCAAATTGGTAATTCTAAGAAAATGGCGTTTAGGTGGATTTCAAAATATTATAGACATGTGTTGCTTTTTGATTGGGTTTGGAGCCCTTAGAGGAAATATCTCGGCAACTTGAGCGAGAATAAGAGAAGAAAGATCGGTTTGGGCTTGTAATATGTTTGGATAAATGGCAATGTTATGTTGATCTATATATACTTATAATGACCACCGATGGGATACCCAAATAGGCTGTTGGAAACTTAGCAGTGCAAGGGATTTTGAAAATCCGATGTAACATTCTAGAATCTCTATCTGGTAGTCTCTTGTTATGAATGAATCCTGACTTATTTATGTTAATACTTTGACCTGAGGCAGCACAATATCTCTACAGACACTTCTCAATTTATGTTGCTTCTTAAAGATTCCCTTTCCCAAAAATAATGGTGTCATCTGCATATATGACCGTAAAGAGATCCATTTAGAAAATAGAGGTCGGGCTCCTGATTGGTAAGTTGTGTCATCCTCCTCATACCACTCAATTTTATGGTATTCCTTTAGATTTGCATTCTAAACCCTTGCTAACATGAACGCCTATTTGAGATTGATCCTAGAAAGAATTTTGATGCCCGCACTTACTTTTTCTCTCTGGTGTTTTACTGTTTTATCCCAACCAGAGTTACTTCTCAAATACCGTCGGTTGTGCACAAATCTAAGATCGCTTAAGGATTCCACTCCTTGTAATTGAATGCGGGAGAATAAAACTCAAAATATAAGAAACACACAGCATTAACAACTATACAGATCAAAAATTCGCAGTGAGATTGAAATGAATTTCTCACATTTTCAAAGCAGTAAATTTACATGGATGTTATCTACTTAAAATGGAAAATTCCTAATAACTGAAAACGAGAGAGAGAGAGAGAGAGAAATGAGTGTTAAAGCCTAGATCGTTTTCACCACAAATATCTGAACCATGGAACTGTTGACGCTCTCCTTTCTCTATTGACTTCAGATCGAGCAAAACGCTGTGATTTGTGTATCTTTAATTTGACCGCAGGGACTTTCCGAGCGACCGCCTGCCAGATCATTTGGACAGCATCATCTTCATGTGATGGGTACCGGAACTCAAAGAACCGTTCAATTTCTTTCAGCTTATTCCACATCCTGGTCCACTCTTCCTTCCCAATACTCCTGATCAGCTTGATGATAAACTTTTCTTTGAGAGCATCTGATGTGCGTATAAATATGCAAAACTCAGAATAGTTGAGGACATCCTCGTATGGGAGCTCAATCTCGTCACTGATTATGACAGGAACGCAATGGCTTGCGATGGCATCAAATAAGCGGTTGGATGATGGGGTATCACCAGCAATGTTCAGGCAGAACTTGGAGGATTGCATCCCCTGAGTAGCTTTTCTGATACCATCTCCTTGGACACTTCCGAAAGAGAAATGGATATTTTCCTCATCTTTCAAGAGATAAAACAGCTCTTGTCGAATAACCCCACCCTGATGATAAGAAATCCAACTAGAAATTAATAAAGAAACAACAGAAACCAGGCAACCTAAAAATCAAGTGAGAAATCAACATATGAACTTCGCAGGATAGTTGACCAATAGCATTATAAGCACAAGCATGCATAGATTTGTCTCACTTTTTAGAGTTCAATCATTGATGAGATGATCTTCAGTATGCATTTCCGAAAGTTTGTCAGTTAATGTTCACTATAATACATGGCAAGAAATGTTATCAGGAATATAACAGTTAGGATTGAGCTGTTGGCAGTTCATAACTATGCAAATTCAAAAAAATTGCCAATGTCTCTACTTTCCTAGTGGAAATCTCTTGTTGACATTACAAATTACATGCTTGGTACTTTGGTAGGACACTAGGACGTCTCAATTGAGTCATTAGAGTTAAGAAGCATGCGAGAAAACTCAACAAATATCTCTGTATCAGTGAAGTGATTAAGTGGCTAAACATTAGGAACCTGTAACGAACACATCTGACAACTTAGATGCAAAAGAACTACAGTATAGCTAGTTCAACAAAAAATATTGTTAAAAGTAAAAAGGAACAGAAACTAATACAATCATAAAAGTCATTTAAGATTTTGACCAATCCATCCATTAAATCCATAAATGCGATTTCCAATGCGTAAAGGCTAGTATAAGTCTCAGCAAAGATAGTATCATCATAATTGTAGTATAGCTTGATATTTGTGCGCACTTCTAGCTAACTCATAATTTTGAGACACAAGAAAACGAACACTAAGTTCCTGTTGTACAGAAAAGGGTGAATTCCTATTACGATTTAAGTTCAATCATGCTGCGGTTAAACAATTCATACGTCTTTATCCTGACATGGAAACAAGTAGAGAAACATGCAAGACAACAAGCATAAATAAAGGTTGAACTGCATTGAGAAAGAAGATTTTACTTACATCTTTTCTATATATGGCTCCCTGGAAATACAACAAAGTTGGACGGTCCTCAAAACCCGACAAATCGTGGACAAAGGTTCTAATTACATGCTTGTAAGGAGCAATCACATCCTTCTCAACATTAGCAACAGTTGGAGGATACCTTCCAAAGTCTGAAAGAATGAACATGGCAGGCCATAATTTTACTCTTGCATCTAACATGCTATTTGGATGATGCGCCATGACTACATGGTCTCGCCCTCCTGACCTTTTCCACTCCTCCTGAGAAGTCAAATACCTTACAAGCTTCTCTTGTAACATTTTATTTTGGCTCATCTTTTCGGGTGGCTTCACCTTTGAATGACGATTGTAGCTCAAGGAGGAAAAGTAGGGAACAAATATGACATCAGCCTCACTTGAGTTGAGGACTCTTACGGCACTAGAACCACTATTCTGGCCACGAAAACTCGAAGAGAGAAGATCTAATGTGAGCCAATATTCAATACTGTGCTGCAAATTTAGACCCCCGGGGTAATCAGGGATCTTTGTTTTGATATCAGGCCACACACTGTCTCCTTGAGCTTTCCAGTCTAGGAGCGCAAAATGGAACTCGGGAGGCATATCATACATAAACACTTTCAAAGGCACCTTACTCGATTTACATATCACCCCTGGGTTTTCTTGAGGATCAACTTCTCTACCATCTACTTTGTAAGAGGGGTTGTGTAAGGACGATAGTTGGATGTCATTATCATATAAGGTTTGAGAACTGTCATTATTTTCAATCACTGAAAAGAGTTTGGAATTAGGAAGCAAGCTATGGTCAATAAAATGAGGATGCCCCGTCGAACGAAAGACAAAGAACCAAGAGAAAATGAAAAAAAAGGTTGTCACTGTGAATAAACATAACAAAAATTTCCTAGAAATAGACCCAACTAAATGAGGGGTGTTCCTATCTGCCATGGTGCCACTAAAAATCTCCCAAACAACATTTACCAAGATCCAGTCTTTTATTGAACACACATACACCTAAGCTAGAATTGAAAATCTCTACTTCAAATTCCACTTCAATGATTCAAAGATACTGAATATATTCAAAATACAAAACAAAACACCCCATCAACCAAAACAAGCTCAAAAAACACAGCATCCTCAATGCATTACAACAAACTGTGATAAAGATATAGCACTGACCCAACAAGGATATGATTACAATGTCAACAACCCAACGACTTAAAAGCAATAAATAATAACATATATATGAAAAAAAAAAAGGGCCCAAGGATATATTTATCTGGAAATGTGGTTGTTGTAAATCTGAGTAGGAGAAGAACAAGAGTTGATATTGAAAAATTGGTGGAAGCTGTTTTCTAGTCTGGGTGTTGGGCAAGAATCATCAGCGTGATGTTCGGGTCTCACTGTGGAACCGGGCCCTGTTCTTGCCCTGGTAACACTTTATCTGATGATTCTGTTCATTGAATACTAAAATCTTGTCAACGTGGAGTGTGGGCCCATATGTTTTTAAAGAAACATTATTAATGCTTTGTACAAATGTTACACACATGCAAAATTTGTTTTCACGTGGGTTCTTTCTGTTTCCTGTTTTTTTAAGGTAAAGCGTCGGTTCTTTCTTTTTTTTAGTGTGACACACTTTAGATTTCTTTATTAGTTCTTTCTTTCTTTATTAGTGTGACCTCAATGTACTTTATTAGAGCATTTCCAATACAGGTGAAAAAAAAAGGAATGTGAGCTTTCTTTTTTAAAACACACTTTAGATTTCTTGGCATTTTCTTTATTAGTGGTGTGACCTCAATGTTGTTAGACCGAGATAGTGAAAAATTTCACCTATTTTTATTAGGAAATGTGAAAATTTTCACCTCTTTTTATTAGGGAATTAACCGAGATAGTGGTTGACTTGTGAATTTCGAACGGGATGTTGGATTCCGTCTTGTGTTTGTGTTTTTTTTTTTAAATTTTTTTTTTTTTTTTACATTCCGTCTCATGATTTTTTGAATTTTTTTCGTTTTTTTTTTTTAAAATTTCAGGCATAATATTTCATTTTGTCCAGAGCGTTTTTTCGATTTTTACATCTAGACAGAATCTAACATCCCGTCCGAGATTAATATTCACTTTTGCATTAGGCAGTTTCATCTTGTTTTTCACCAAAACGGTAATAAGAAGGAAAATATTACCTACGTGGAGGTGATAAGAGAGAGAAAATATTGACTTGTATTGGGAATGCTATTAGTGTAACACAAATTTATTCTGTTTTCAAGAGCGAATTTGTGGACAGACTTGTCCACAAACAGCAGCTTTTCATTGGTCCAAACACTTTGTGAGCCAGATAAACAGTTTTTTAAGGTAGATAAACAATTTTTCTAACAGCCTCTCCACCCATCAATATAAAGTCTTGTGACAGTAAATAGTGGTATGTCCATAAATTTATTCTGTTTTGAGATTGAAGTGGGCAAAAGAAAAGAACCAAAAAAAAAAGATTCGGTACATGCACTTGTATTTCCCAGTGAAGTTAGGCACCTTTAGCGATGAGTAATTGAGAAGTTTATGTTCACAATCCCAGTGACATAATTCTTTATGTTTATTGGGAAAAATTACTTTTAAACGTTCCGATTGAGTGAATTGACTATCTTATAAAGTATTCTTCAGCGAGCATCTTAGCTTAAAACGAAAGCAAAGTTTAAAAAGAAAAAGAATTCTATAGAATCTTTACTGCACAAGTTGAGAATGCAGCCATTATTTTTAAGTGTTGACCGAAGATTAAGCATATAAATAAACAGGTGCATTGGACTAACAAACCATAAAATATGGGAAAATAAACATAATAAGATCATGAAAATGGCCAATACTTTGATCAATCACGGGATGTATGATCACATTGGGGATTCAAGCAAACGGTTTATTTAATGTTTTATGTAATATTTTACATGTAAGTTGCACTGGGTAGTTGTTGGTTGACTTGGTTCTGGACATCTGGTAGCCTGCAAGTCTGCAACTGAAAAGCATTCCCTGTCAAATTTTAAGCACGAAGCACTTGGTAGATACTGCACAGGACAGTGCTATTTTTGTTATTTTCTTCACAGCAACGATTGGGAATATATAGCCTACATGTGGAGTATCGCTACATTGCTTATTCCCTTTACATCCTCACCACTCTAAAGACTGACAACAAGTTTATAGAAGAAATATAAATCTAAGATGCATATTCAGAGTTATAAGTGAATATCTCAGTAACAAGTTCGCAGAACAAATCGAAAATCAAAACTTACAAATTTATAATTATCAGTAAAATGGCAAATGGCAAATGGCAAATGTTACAGGGATTGTTCGGACAAGCACCATTTGCAATGCAAAACTGTGTCAGAAACGTAAGCTCCCACAGTTACAGTATTAATTCAACAAGAACACATCCAATGCGTGAAGAAGTCCACGTCCCAAGGGCATTTTACCAACACAACTTGTGTAAACCCCGAGCAACTTTTCCACGGTCCAAAAGCAGCTTTTCTATTGTCAATTAAGAGAAGAGGCCTCTGCTTATTCTCCTCTAAGATATAGCCACTGTTTCTCCGGGTTGTCCTTTCTACTTATTCCTATTAAATGACACTGACTCTGACCACAGAGGCCATCCTAGGAAGTTTAAGAGCTGACTTGTTCAAGTGAATAATGGAAACCCAACATTGAGCAACAGAAGGAACACAGGCAGAGGCAAATGCATGAAGTCAACTAAGTAGTGTAAGTACAACCACAGAATAAGTATCAATATATTACCTGTACAGTTCATGTATTCTCAAATTGCGACTTGATGCTAAAGGAACATATAAAATTCATGTATTACCTGTCTTTGAAGAGTATTAGCCCATGAAATTATTCAGTAATTTAGATTTGGTTTTTTCACTTGATATAGTCTACAATATGTGAAGCAAGACATGACGAGACACGTCAATACCGCAATATGGTTTCCTCTAATCCAAGAACTGCACTTGATTTTAGCCGCAAACACCAGCATGGTGGGTTGCGGAGAAGGAAAGTTAACAAATTCTTCCTCCTCTGCAGGTAGGAGGGAATACATAGGGATGGACTTTTATTGGGTAATTGACGCTTTCAGAGATAGCTATAGCTCATGGTTCAAATCTCATATCCTCTTTTCCCCTGCTTTGAATAAAATGCCTTCTCTCTAGTTACAGCAAATGATATCCGTTTTCAATAGGTAGTCAACCTAGTGTGTAAGACATTGGAAACAAAACCACAAAGAGACAGACACGTTGTAAACACAATAAAATTAAGACACACTTTGTTCATAAAATAGGAAATATTCCAGAATGTTGCGTAGTATATTACATAATCCTGATGTCAGTAGCAATAAAAATGTTATTCAGTCTATTGAGCATTCAGACTATCAATTCAGAATTCATGGCTTTCAAATTCTTGAGTATAAAGGACAAGAAAGGCTAAGCACTCAACTAAACATTATACTGGAACTAACACCCCAAAAATTTATAGTCACAAGAGACCACACATTGGATGGAATATGTGTGCTAATATATAGTGTTACAAACAAAGGCTTTCATTTTGGACAAAGATCAGTCTTAAAATTTAGTGCATTTCCATGGACAATACATGTAGGTAACTATTTTAAAGTAGAGAAAACAAATATACCCAGTTGTTTGTAAGGTTTTTCATAGAAAGGACAACGTCAAATTTGTAAAGTTCGTTCATTAGTATGTGAAGATGTCAACAAGTATAAGAAGGGCCAAAAGATATAGAAAAGACATTATCAAAGATATTATACTAAAATCACATACTTGACGAGGCCTCAGGAAGAACTCTTTGTGCCTGAATTTGCTTCTGCTTCTGCTCCATTACATTCTGACGCTGAACACCTGACAAATGAAGCTTTTTCTGCATGTCACGTTGCAATGTATTAGGCTGGTGTTGCAATCCCAATTGTTGTTAATATTGTCCTGCTTGAGGTTGAAGCTGGGGCATCGGTGCCTGCTGTAGTGGTTGGGACTGTGACTGTTGCCATGGCATTTGCATCATTGTCAATGGTGCCTGTGCAGTTTGCTGTTGCTGCCCCCAATCTTAGCTTGTTGTAACAACATATGCGATGACTGGTGAGACTGCATGTTTGGGACACCGGATTGAGTTCCAAGCACTTGCTGGCTTGCTGCAGCTGTAACCCAGCACCATTTTGTGATCCCAGATTCTGTTGATTTAAGTTTGAGATATTATTCTGCTGACCCAACAACTGTTGTTGCTGCTGCATGTTGGACAGACTATTCTGCTGGCCAAGTAACCTCTGTTGCTGCTGTTGCAAATCTGAGACGTTATTTTGACCACTTAACTGATTTTGTTGTTGCTTCCCTGCAAGTGTTGTTGGTGCTGAGTGAGTGATGTTTGTTGTTGCGGAAGAGCGGTGTTCTGCTGATGCAAAGACAGTTGGGACTCTGGCTGCTGCATGTAACGTAAGCTGCAGGAGAGTAAGCGCTCACTTAAGGATGAACATATTTACAGACTGGCTCCTACAAGATCATAAGAATATAAGTGAAGTGAAATTGGGAACTCAATCAGATGAAATGACCATGCATGTTAACAAAATGTAGAAGTATTTCTTACCTCTAGATAACATCCCAACACCAAATTGAAAGAGAGAAGAGAACCTAAGTTCAAAAGGTACTTTATCCCTTATGGGGAGGATATCAAATTTGCAGATTTGATACTTATTCCATCCAATAGATGAATTTACCTCTGCATCAATACTGCTTGTATAAGCTTCTGACTTCCACTGCCATGATGCACCTAATCAAAGGTAAAGTTAGATAGGTCCTCCCAAGTGTTGGAAGAAAAGAGCTTTAAATCGTTGAGTTACAGCAGAATAGAGAAAAACTGCCCAAGTGAATCTAGCTTTGCTCTACCATCTTATTTTCAAGACAACAGAGCATATGAAATAGCAATGCCAACCAAACAATGATTCTTTCAATCCTGGACATTTCAATGTAGTCCACTTTTCTCTAACCTACCCCTCTAATCCTGGACATATGAAATAGCACCAGGTACATCATGAGTTACCCCGAGAAAAAGAAGTAGAGTTCATCAAACCATCCGCATCCGCCATTCACTGAGATCTCTTAATATAGATACTAGAACTACCAATAATCTCCACATGAGCAACACCCATCATTAAAATGATGGAATCGATTGGTGTCTCTCACTACAATCTCCCTCTCCATCACCTTTGACACGAACTTGAATGCAGAGTGACAATCGCCGCACATCCTTATGTTCTTTTTTATATGAATAGTTGAACCAGGGGATGTATTGAGAAGTGCAAAGGCTAGAGCAAGCTTCTCGCTGTGATACTGCAATTTCACTTCCCTCTCCTGCTGGTCCACGAACAAAAGCACATGACTTGTATCTGGAACATATCCAACTTCCTTGATCTTCTTACTTAATTTCTCCCACATCCTTCTTATGTCCTCTCTTTGTGGGTGAGCATCGTCATTGGCCACAAACATATGAACTGCATTTGCAATCTCCACCCAACTACAAGCAGGTTCCTTCTTTAATTTGATATCACTCATCATCTTTCTCACTTTGGCAACATCTTTCCATCGACCAGCAGAGGCATACATGTTTGCGAGCAAAACAGGAGGGCCGGAATCATGGGGGTCCAGCTCAAAAACGCGCTCAGCAGCAATGATCCCCAACTCCACATTTCCATGCATTCTGCAAGCACCAAGCAGAGCTCCCCATACAGCTGCATTGGTTTCAATTGGCATAGCTTTTATGAAATTCTGAGCACGATCAAGAAGCCCTGCACGGCCGAAAAGATCAACAATCGTGACATAATGCTCAACCCGTGGATCAATCTCATACTTTTTCATCAACTCAAAATAGTACTGCCCTTCATTCAAGAGCCCACCATGGCTGCATGCAGTAAGAACGCAAAGGAATGTTACCTCATTTGGTTTGAATCCAAGCCTCAGCATTTCTTCAAACCGACTTACAGCTTCCTTCGCAAGTCCGTGGTGGGCACACCCAGTAAGTAATGAATTCCAGGACACAACATCCTTCTTTTCCAACCTATCAAAGATTTTCTTCGCATCTTTAAAACTACCGGCTTTTGAGTACATATCAAGGAGTGTATTGCCAACATAAGCAATAAGCTGTAACCCAGATTTTATCATATGAGCATGAATCCATTTACCTTGCTCTACAGCTCCAATGCTAGCACAAGCACTAAAAATACTGGAATAGGTAAAGTGTGTAGGTTTATATTCTTCCCTTTGCATCTTCAAAAAAAGACTAAGAACATCCACCACTTCATTCTTCCTTGCATAACCAGCAATCAAAGCATTCCAAGATACTTCATTTTTGCTTCCCATCCCGTCAAAGACTAACTGAGCTTCCTTCATTTGCCCACGCCTAGCATACATATCCAAAAGAGAACTCCCTACATAAACATTCCACTCATAACCATACTTGATACAAAACCCATGAAGTTGCCAACCAATTTTGTAACTAGAAGCTACTCCTGAAGCCTTCAAAAGGCTAGACAAAGTGAACTGGTTTGGTTTCAACCCACATTCTACCATACAAGGGAACAATGCAATAGCCTCATCAGCTCTATCATTCTGTGAGTAGCCAGTAATCAAAGCTGTCCATGTAACCATATCTTTCATAGGCATATCATCGAAAGTTCTTTGTGCATCCTCTAAACTAGCACATTTAGCATACATATTAACAATAGAATTCAGGATGAATACATTTGATTTGAAGTTTGATTTTAAAAAATGCTCATGCACCATCTTTCCTTCTTTCAGTTTACCCAACTTGGTGCATTTCTTTAGCAAGTCATTATATAATCTTGGTTCTGGGTCGAGTGAACCTTTGTCAATGAGATCAAGAACATGAAGACCTGATGTCGAATTACTCTGGCTTTTGCGTAGGTAGTCTTTTTCTTCAATGATGACACTTTTTGAGTTGGTAAAGGATGACACTTTAGCTGAAGTAGAAAATAAACGGCGTGGTTGTGTAATAATCGGTACCCTCCGAGCGAATGAAAACTTCCAATTCATGTTTATCGACTGAGAGCGAACGGCTTGTCGGCTTGAATTCAATTAGAAGAGAGTCTAAAAGGGTTAATTACGAGTCTGCCCTTATTCCATTGTACGGCTTACTGTAACGCCGTATTTTAGCTAACTACTGTTTTTAAAAGAGAATTAGTAGTTCGGTGAATTAGTGAATATTAGCTATTTCCGATTATACCCCTATCAGGTTTCGATTATTATTATTAACTGCTAAGATAACTGGAGCGAGGGTGGAGAAAGAGAGGGGAGAGATGGATTTGTGGGTAGGGGAGAGAGAGTTGGGTTTGATTGAGAAAAGAGAAAAGGAAGGATGAAAACGATGATAGAAAGAGATAAAATACTTTTTTGCAGTTAAAACCAACTAATGTTTTTTTGAAAACCCCTTCTCGTGGATGATATCCCATTCTTTAAAAAAGATTCTCATCATTGGGGAATGAGAAGGATAAGAGAGGGAGAGATGGGTTTTGGTACAAATGAAAGCCATGGATTTGGTTGAGAGAAGTTTTTCTTTGAAAGGGAAAGAGAGAGAGAGGGAGGTGAGGACAGACAGAAAACCAAACAATTTGGTTCCGCTCACTCAATTATGTTATAAATGAGGTTTGTAATAACATATGTGAGTTAATATTGGATTACCTTATAAGAACCGAATCTAATAAATAGTGTGGAATATGACTAATAGTCAATCATACAGAAGTAACAGAAACAAGAAGTTTGAGTATCAAGAGTGAATAAAAGAGAGAGTATAATTTCAATCAGCATTCAAATGATTTATCACCAAATAGTTCATGTCCAGGATTGGTTTTACACTTTTACTCAATTCTGGCGTCCTGCTTGAATTTGCTAACTTGCCTTCCAATGCGTTATGTAATAGCAATAATTTGCACATAAGCTTAGACTTAAAACCTGAAACGTTGTCTTAAAACTATGCTTCTCAAGGATCTTGTTAGATGCAATAAATCCCCCCGTTTTTTTTTGTCTACATTATGAGTTCCTTGAAGTGTCATCATCAAATGCAATTCATCTTGTCCATCCCATAATCCGATGCATTTACTCCACTTACGGGCAATCGAATCCCTTGGTAATAGTATTTTCACATTCGAACCAGTCCAAAATTTCCTATTTTGTCTTAAAACTTGCAATAGTAAACCTGTTAGATGCAATAATCCCACTTTTTTTTTCAATGGTGAGTGAAAAGCATTACAGGTAAATAGGTAATGATGTTTTCGATCATACAGAACCGGGTGCCATCAAAGTCCAGACATACATGAACGTTGAATGGTTTACATTACTCAATAACAAGCATTCTACCTTGTTGCTAGTTTAAAAGGACTGACAAAGGATATGAATATATGATGAATGAACTTACAAGAGCTACTGCAAATACATAATAACAGTAGAAAAATAAACCAAACGGAAACTCATTTTTTTCTCAACCCTCTAATCCTTGGAGAACTACAAGTTAATAAACTGCTTAGTCAATACAGTTGACAGAAAACTAGTAGCTTGTAAGCTCCATAATGTCCAAAAGGAATACTTAAATAAATAAATAAATAAAGGCTCCTAAATATGCTTCCAAAAATAAATTGGAAACTCCTAAATAAGTATAGGACCAACTACCAAAACCCAAATTTAATATAAATAGTAACTCGAGGAATTACTATATATAATAACTCGAGGAATTACTATATATAGCAACAACCAAGATCTCCTCTGCGGTATAGAATCAGTAGCCACTAAGGTTGATATGTGGTTGACACTGGAAGCTTGAGTCGAAGACAAGAACCCAGTAAGTGAAGTACCTGATGCATTATCATGGGACAAAGATGGCTTACATACAGGATAACACCTATTTGCCGACTCCGAATCATCAGGACGGTTCTTACCAATGTCATTATTGTGGTTGTTGTCATTGTCCTCAGTTGAAAGTTCAGGGGCTGTAATTACTAAACCAGGCACTGTATGAGAAGCAACAGGTGATTCTGATGACTGGGATCTCATGGTAAGGACTTCCACTTTCTGTTGCAGTTGCTCAAGCCTTGTTTCGATGTTCCTGATGGGTTTCAGCATGTTCTCTTCAAATCTCAAGCAGAAGCTTTCCATCCTGCGTACCATCTGGTCAAAAACACTCTCAATGCGACCAGACGACGAATCATTTAAATGATTAGCAAATTCTGACCCTTGTCCTGCACCTGGAACTGACTCATACAGCTGTATTTGTGTAGATTCTGGACTTTGCTTGGTCGCTTCCTCTAAACGTCCTTCTTCCTCATTTGGCAAACTGGATTCTGAATTCTGGCTCATTGTTCTAATATAAGGTCCCAGTGACACAGGCCTACCATTTGCAAAGTGCTCGTCTGACGTTCTGTTTGTCATCCCTCCTTCTGATAGGTGGAGGAGAGTAGGAGTAAGTGTGTCCATTATAGATTTTTGAGCTGGTCCAGACGTAGTATCCACTTTATCCTCCGAATCAGTTTGCTCAGAATGCTCGCCATATATGCGAATCTCCTCTAGGTGAGCATATCCCTCAGTGTGAAGTGATAGCAAACGGATGGTAAGGGTGATGCATGGACTTGAATCAGTAATCTCTGTTGTCGCCTCGTAGCAACCCTAAGTAGTCGTAAAAATAAATAAATAAATAATCCAAAAGCAGATGGTGTGTGGGAGTGTGTGGGGGGGGGGGGGGGGAGGGGGAGGGGCACAGATATTATTGAATAAATAAAATGACAATAGGCATAATACCTGAAAGCTTCTTTCAGTATCTCTATCTACCTTGTCATCCAGAGAACTGATTTTAGTGTCTAATAACTCCGAATCAGGGACCTGTACTTTTACCTTGTCGTCATCCAGAGAACAGGTTTTAGAGTCTAATAACGCTGAATCAAGGCTCTCCACTTCTACCCAGTCATCTTCATTAGGGGTATTGTCAATCCCGGTTTGTGTCTCAGGAAGTTCCATATGGTTGGTAGACCCTTTAGACCCTTTGAACCATGCAAATGTAAGTTCTTCAACATCACTTGTATCAAGTGGCCTGTTCTCTTTAGTAATGCTACAGCTTGCTCCACAGAGATACTCATTGCTGCTCTGCTGCCCAGTTTTACAGTATATCTCGTATGTTCTAGCACTACTTCGCACATAGATCCGCCTGATTTCATGACTTTGCGCAAAGGATACTGCAGTTCATGATACAACTCAATGTTTTCCGGTGAATACATACAGTAGATGGAGTATCTTTTTATGCAAGAAAGTTCTTTTAAGAAAAAAAAAAAGTGTAGGCTGTAGAAATGTAGTATGACATTTTTTCATAGTTTGCTACAACAAAGATTTCTTGGTTTTGCTCTAGCAACGACTTCATAATATACGGCATTCAGTACATGTTTTGGATGTTAGTAATATAAATTCTCAACTAAAATTACTGAATAGCAAAACTTCAGGCAATCAATGGATTGTCCATATCAGTTTTCATGTGACGTGTGTAATAATCAGTATCACACAGACACAATTGTTTTTACACTTGACCACACTCGACACGACATCTTACGAAGGAGTCAAAATGGTGCTAGAACCGTGCCCTACATACATCCAAAGCAGTCGAGGAACAGAACTGCTGAATACTTCCAAGTGCTTACACTTTGTACTTTTGCAGCGTTTTTTAGTTAACTTGTGTTGATGAAAAGTAAAAAAAATTGTACAAAGTCAAAGTTCAGCCTATACATTCTTCAAGGAAAGAGTTCCAAAACTAATCAACTCACATGCAGACTGTTTTTTGGGACAAGAAAGGCACAAATGGAGCTTTAGTCATAGTCCAAGAACTTACCGTTTAAGGATGTCTACGTAACCAAAACAACCTACGTCTGTTTGAACCAGTACTCATTATATTTAATTTTTGTGTGTGTGTGTGCCTTAAGTATTTCTGTACTGTTACTCATATATTGGTCTACGGGATACATGCATGTGTGCAATTATTACACACAGGTTCTTACAACGTCTTAAACTTATATTATAAGTGTGGTGTAGTCATTAACCATATACTCTGATAGTAATGACTATGATCGTAATTCAGTGATCATCATATGGATAATTCTAACATACAATGAAGAATCAGTATGAAACTAAACAAACCAATTACTTAAATCTAATAAGACACTTTCCAACAATTACACTATCAAAAAGAATAATAACTAATTTAACCACGTAATTATTATGTAAGAAAGAGAAACATTATTATATTACCATTGATTTCACAAAAGCTAGAATCAGAAGTAGGCGAGATCAGAACAACGCTTTGATGTTTGCCATGATCTTCTTCTTTCTCTAGACCGGTTGTGGTTTTGAGAGTGAGAACATTATGAAGAGAACCTTTAGAAACGATCCAATTAGTCGATAACGATGGTGAAGAGGAGTTGTTGCTGGTTTCTTCCATGTCTGCTGCTGAAAGAGTACGTAGCTTGCTTTTACATGAAAACGTACTCTATATATATATACCTTTCGGTCATTAGGGAGCGTGGTATGTAAGGACTCGTTGTCATGTCGGTTTCTAGCTATTTTATGTTGGTAACTAATTTTCTACTCCCTCCTCTATCTCTATCTCCATCTCTACTAATAATATAATAATTTTATAAGTGGCATGGTTGAGTTAGCCACATGAGCTGTTACTCGGTTCTAACTTTACGTAGTTTTTGATATGTCACATGTTAAGCCATTTGAGCCACCAAAAGTTGTTATGTTCTAACAAGATCTAATAGTTTGACACGTCCGTTTTGTTTTAGAGAGAGAGACCGTACCACAAATAAAGTAAGAGAGAGACCCTACCACTAATCATACACACATATAATTACCACGAGCACGTGTATATTTTCTAGTTTTACTTATAAGTTGCGTGGGTGAGTGAGCGATGGAACTGTCTATCGGTTCTGCAGTTCTGCTATTGTATAATTTCGTGACGTGCTGTATATATCTATTTTAACATTTTTTTTTTTTTTTTTTATTTATGTGGTCCACCAAATGGAAATAGAATAAAGGATAGAGAGAGAAACCGGCAGGATGAGGGGATAGAGAAAAAAAGTACAAAAAGAAAACAAGTTGTGTGTACCATTTTAGTTTTTATTCATATATATATATATATTTTCCGATAACTGCCTGATTGTATTCATTCAAAGATAAAAACATTACATTCATAACAACAAGTTGAAAGCAAGAAAAATAATGATGTAATCAGTACAATTGGAACAAACAAGAGCACTAAAAATCATGTCTTCTCAACATTAACTCCACCAAATCCAAGCACCTAACAACAGCAACAAAACCACATTAGAAACCCCATCTTCTTCTCCGGACCAGCTTCAAACTTGCTCGTACATCTACCATGTTGGATCTCCCAAAGTAAAGACTCGAAAGTCTTCAAATCGCATAGTATAAAACTACACGGCAAAGGAGGCAGATTGGCAATTCTAAAAAAAGGCCCCACCATAAGCCCAATAAATGAGCGGTGGCCTAACCAAGTTATCCAAACCAGCAATCCGGAGAGGGAGTAGATTTAGGAAGAGAGTCATGACTTTGGACAAACAAAATTTAAAGCCAAACCAAAATTTTGGACTCAAGGAGCTGAACCCATGACTAACGCCGATTGAGAGATCCTAGACCTAGAAGAACCAGCTTGAACGAAACACCACCAACAAAACACTAACAAAAACCTAAATCTGACTTATTCATGGTGTTCATACAATAAAAGGATTTGCAAAATTCGGAAAAGGGGCATCAAAATATCAAAGCCAACCCCATAACCCACACCCAGATCTCATGAAACTGAAGAGCAGGACCAGTGCCGATCTTCCAAAGGGTTAGAGAAACCCTACATACAAACAAAGAAGATGAAAAAAGAGAGGTTTTTTTTTTTTTTCTTCTTCTTCATCACTTCCAGTTGAGAGATCTAAAATAATCTACGAGCTTTGGGTTGTGGAGGAGGTGAGATTTGAGTGTGAGAGGCTAGGGTTTGGGAAGAAATCTAGGTTGGTTCGCGGCGGAACGGGAGAACCATTGCTATCGCCCGCAGGAGAGGCACACTGGTGCAAAGGAATACTGGTCAGTTCAAAGTTTATATTAAAGTTTGACACTTTGGTGGCTGTGTAAAGACAAACATGAATTACGGATCGTCTGGTCAGTTCAAAGTAAATTACCAGAACCAGCTCTCAGTTTCTTATTGCATATTGCAAGCTAGTAAACCTTGCACCATATCAGCGAAGGTAGTGTTCAATCATCTCGTAGAACTTGGTGCAATCGAAGTACATAACTTCAGACCTATATACAATCGCTGAATAGTTTACTTCACCATGTACGTTACCATTTATGTATCATTCTACATTGCTAGTTTAAATGGACTAAGGGAATCTCCAGAGGGTGCAAACCGTATAGAGTGTAAAATTTATACTCCAAATGTCAAAATACTCTTTATAATAGAGGTGGTATATCCCAACAAAAAAAATTCAGACGTTACTTAACCCAACTTAAATTAGAGAGAGACGTCGAGTTTAAAATCCAAATTTTTTACACTTCTCTATTGGAGTGTGTATAGAGTGTTGACATTTATAGGCTATACAATAGTATACGAGTTGTAAAATCCGGGTATCTACGTAGAGGCCTAGGTGGAAGTGTAATTTTACAACCCCCATTGGAAATGTCCTAATAAGCAAATAATGAAATGAACGATACAGAATAACAATAGAGAGGTGAACCAAAACGAAAATCATTGTTTATCTCAAACGTCAAATTCTTTGGAGAACAACAAATAAATAAACTGCTTACTCAATACAGATGACAGAAAACTATTAGTTTGTAAGGTCCATTATAGCAGAAACGATGTCCCCATTTGCAGTCGTAAGTGCTTTCACAGCCTTGGACCTTGAAACTCCGGCCTGAGTCATAACAAGCTCAATATCCTTTGGCTCCACTCCGGTCTCGTCAACATCTTCATCATCCTGAGCTATGGCCGATGACTCAGGTTTGGAAATCACATTACTGAGGTCAGGAGCCTTGAACTGCTCTGCAGCCTGAGTTTGTAGTTGAGAGCTCAGATCCTCTATCTTTGCTTCTCCAAATATAACGTATGTGTCTGATGTAGGGCTTTTGAAGACATCAGGTTTTGAGATGACAAACAGAATCTGCAGGAAGCAATATCCAGATATCAAGTGGCGAGACAAAAAAAAAACATTGTGAAACTACTACTAGCCGAATGTTAAGAAAGAGGCTTACATTCTTGCTCTTCTTGACAGTAACACGGCTGACCCCTGGAATGGATTTCATACCAAGCTTCAGCATTGCCTTGCGACTCTTCTTCTCGCTTCTGCTCTGTTTATTAGACCGGCTTCCATCTGCTAGCTGACCTGCACATGTGAATGGAAACCCAACATTGTAAGATTGAAGAAATAGAAGTCGATCGAAAAATAGACAAAAGTACATCCCAACCACAAAAAGAAGAAAATTAAGCTTAGTCTCTATTGTCTGACGCTGGTAATCTTCTTACCTTCAGCATCGTCATCCTTGTCATCATCATCGTCGTCCTCGTCATCATCCTCATCGTCTTCATCTTCAACAACAGGCTCATCAGGCTACAAAATGTTGCTTCAAATTACACTTAAAAGTAGAAGTAAAATGCTGAATATATATAATAGAATGTCTAAGATTACAGGTAATAAAATTTTATAATATTTGAGTGAGTGATCAAGTACAAACCATAAAAAAAGGAATGAATGTTAAAACAATCTTGCCCCAACAATGGCACCCCAATTGCCAAATGCCCTCAAATATATAATTCAAATATATAGAGCAAACTTTTGACCACCCACAGGCTGCGTTGAAGTACTTTTTCATATCCAGGTGACTTTTCAGAAGCATACACGTTTGTTAACATCAACAATTATGATTGCCTTGATTAAGAAGAATAAAGGTCTTGATAAGTATGAGAAACCATAAAGTTAGGCACGTGCCAAGCAGTGGTTAAAGGCATACAGAGGGAAGTAAACCCTTGATCTACTCAGGATTCAACTCCCTACACTTCTTGGGAGCACCCAACACACAAAAGACAAAAACAATTGCATGTAGGTATCATCCAGGCCCGCAAAATCACGCCAAAAGGCATCAGAGCAAGCAGACATGATTACCCTATTCATCTCTGTGCACATTACCATGCTTCCTTCATTTTTTTCATTCCAGAGCATCGGCTTATTGTGCACAGACCATGTTTATTCAGATCACCATTTTATACAACAGTTAAGGAGCATAACACAATCTATAATAGGCTTTCGAAGATCCATTTAAAGAAAGTATCTAAAAGTATTAGATCCAAGAGGGAAGATTGAGTCTACGGCCATGCCAAAAGTTCAACATGAACTTCATTGTGTTGATTGAACATATACAAGAAATCTCTGATTAAAACCAAATTGAACCCTTCCGATAATAGCCCTCTGAAACAAATTGCATAAATAAATGAAATTTTTCCGTTACAATAATGCCCAACCTATTGACTATTGATAGCAAGGGAATAGGATAACTTTTATGATCATCTGTTTCACCCGCATGCGCAATTTCTACTTAAAGATTTCTCAGGCCAAATTGTCCATTCCACAGATATATTTGACGGAAATAAGATTGCCCACAAATGGAAGTGCTAAGTAATACGGTGAGCCATCCTTAACTTCAGTAAATTCATAAAACTTACATGCATGTCTTTGTTTTGATTGTATCATACTATCTAATCTATCATTTAATAGCCCAAGAAATCCCCTTCTTTGGTTCAACTTTCCATTTACATATTAGATATTATGCACAAACATAAATATCGCCATTTCGGGAATACACTGGTAAAAAACAAGAACATTTAAGCATCTCAAAGGAAGCTAGTGTTTAACACTCCAATTTTGATTAATCCACCACCAAGAAACTTACCACATACCAAAATATAAAAAAAAAAAAAAACTGAAAACCCCACATTATCCACATTGAATTCTTATATATAAACATACTTGATATTCCTAACTAAACATACAAGTTTCATTTCCATCATCTCCAAAGCTTTACCACTACTACTACTAGTCAGGGATAAATAAGTATGCTTATTGAAACCACTTAAAACGAGGTAAATACAAATAAAGAACATTTTTTTAGTCTACTTATTGACTATGGATTAAGTTTTTATAATCCCTGGTTCATTTGATTAAGTACTTTTTAGTAAAATGCCGAAACAAAATATTAATTTTGAGATCTAGCATTATTAAACAATAAAAAACAAGTCTTTAAATGAATAAAAACAAGTCATTGGCTTACATCGATCTTTTGTTGTTCGAGATGAGCAGCGAGGAGTTCTTCTTGTGTTTGAGCAGTCATTTTTTTTTTTAGAGAGTGTTGAAAAATGGCTAAACCCTAGAAAAACCCTAAATGTAGCAATCGATAAGCTTTTTTATAGTGGACAAATTGTTCATATTGAATTACCGAAGTGACCTTTTGCTTTTTCTTCTTACTCGGCCCAATGGGCCTATTTGTATGTAGTTTGTTACGCGTTTGTCTTGATTATTTGTAAAAAAACTAGTAAGTTGTCGCAAATAACGATTATGTTTGGAATTTTTTTGTTGATAGAAGCTACAAAAGAATGTCGAACGACAAAAGTTGTCTGGGATTTGCGGTATTGTTATTTAACCGATCCAACGGTTTTCACGAAAAAACCTAATTCTTCATCACTCTGTAGACGCGGTAGTATTCATTGGTAGTGAGGAATTGCGACCAAAATGAATAAGTTTATTTAATGTCCACTTCAAACCCCGAAATCATCATAGTATGATGTTTGTGGACATATTAGCAAATGTTGGAGATGTATATCTCGTCACTGAGTACGATAAGCTTTTCAACAACGCTAAAAAATTAATACAAGAGTTTGATGTGTAGAGTTGTGTAATTCAATATAGTTCATAAATTAATATAAGAGTTTAGGGGTGAGTTGGGATAGACGTTTGAACGATTATCATGGGCAATTTGATTTTGTTTTACGTAGCTTCATTTTTTGTTATTTTTTTTAACGTAACTGTTTGTCGATCAAAGAAAAAAACATATAATAAATTATAGTGATTTTAAAATCACAATAATACACCAATGTGATTTCATAATAGACAACATAATGGTGGTAAATTCACTTAAAGATGTGGTTTGAGCAAGTAAGCTAGAATAAGTGGCGATTTTGGAGAAAATAAAAAGTTAGTGTCATTGGGTGAGCCTTACTAATACTACTTTAGAGTTTGTTGAAAAATGGCTAAACCCTAGAAAAACCCTAAATGTAGCAATCGATAAGCTTTTTTATAGTAGACAAATTGTTCATATTGAATTACCGAAGTGACCTTTTTTTTTTTCTTCTTACTCGGCCCAATGGGCCTTGCTGTTCTGATTCAGTAATTTTGTCATTCAAAAAGGATTTGTATGTAGGTTGTTACGCATTTGTCTTGATTATTTGTAAAACTCGCTTTTAATATATGAACTAGTAAGTTGTCGCAAATAACGATTATGCTTGGAATTTTTTTTGTTGATAGAAGCTACAAAAGGATGTCGAACGACAAAAGTTATATGGGATTTGCGGTATTGTTGACGGAAAACCTGATTCTTCATCACTTGTTGACGCGCTAGTAGTATTCCGTGGTAGTAAGGAATTGCGACCAAAATGAATAAGTTTGTTAATTGTCCATTTTAAACCCCGAAATCATCCATGTTTGTGGACAATTTAGCAAATATTGGACATTAAAGAAAAACAACTTATTTTTTATCAAGATGTATATCTCGTCACTGAGTACGATAAGCTTTTCAACAACACTCGAAAATTAATACAAGAGTTTGATGTGTAGAGTTGTGTAATTGGATATAGTTCATAAATTAATATAAGAGTTTAGGGGTGAGTTGGGATAGACGTTTGAACGATTATCATGCGCAATTTGATTTTGTTTTACGTAGCTCCATTTTTTGTTATTTTTTTTTAACGTAATTGTTTGTATATTTCTTGTTAGTTTTGACCGATCAAAGAAAAAACACATAAATTACAGTGATTTTAAAATCACAATAACATACCAATGTGATTTCATAATAGACAACATAATGGTGATTAATTCACTTAAAGATGTGGTTTGAGCAAGTAAGCTAGAATAAGTGGCGATTTTGGAGAAAATAAAAAGTTAGTGTCATTGGGTGAGCCTTACTAATACTACTCTAGAGTTTGTTGTCATTTTCATATTAGTTTCCGCCCTCCCACTTTCTAGAGCTATCAGAGTTACATTCATCATGAAGTAGGAAGGTGAAAAACTTATCAAGTGAGCGGAGCGATTCGGTCTGTCTGTCTGTCTGTCCTCATCTCTTCAATTTTTTTTTCCCTCCCTCCGCCACGCCCCCATTTGCCTTAAAGAATATATACTAGTTAAATTTACGTTGTCTTAAATGGAAAAAAGGCCTGGAGGAGTGAATGCAAGGCCCAATTAAGCCCATAACATAGAAAAGGCAGGGCCCAAGAACATGCCCGTTATAAGTTCAAAAGGAGAAAAAGCTTTGGAGAGAAAAAAATGGAAGCAGCTGAAGAAGCAACATCAGTAGTAAGACACGAAGAAGAAGAAGAAGAAGAAGAAGAAGAGAAGGGGAAAGCATCATGGCAATGGAATGCATACAGTGCAGAGGATCTGAAACGAACCGTCGTTGAATCAACTGATTCCGCTATTCGCTCTGCTCGTTCTCTCCATGAAAACTCTTCCACCCATCTCCAAACTCTACAGGTACAATATCATGTCATGTCTCCTTTCTTTATTTCCTACTTGTCATTGTTGGCTTCTTTATTATTCAATTTGGTTATATGTAGACTTATTGCTGATTAAAAATGTGATCTTTGGTCTCCTACTCTCCTGCCCCCAAAGGACCAACTACTAGTTACACTATCGAGTTCATATAATCAATCATATATTAAGATTTTAATAAGAATTTTTACAAGCATTGGTGATCATAGGACTGGTTTATCTGTTGCATTGGTGGTCGGTTTTTATTACGATTCCTATCACCATACTGTGCGGAGGCCCGTGATTAATTATCCCGTTGTTCTCATGTTTGTCTCCTCCATGCTCACTATTGACTTGATCAATGTAAGAATCATGCAAGATGAATACTACTCTTGGCAGACCTCTAAACTTTTAGGACATTTCTTACAACACCATAACCTGAAATCCTTGATAAGTCGTGGTGCTACACGCATAAATCAGTTTCTTTGCTTCTTCAACACTCCTGAGCACAAGTCTGAACATATGCCTCAAGCATTTCTTCAGGAGTAGCTTTAGGAAAATCCATAGCAATAAGGCAATGATTATAATCACAACCTTCAAAAAGGAGCTGCATTTGGGTCTAATGCATCCTCATCGTTCCTATTATTACTATTAACATATCTTGATTATTGTAAAGGTAAAAAGATGATTGAAAACAAGCAATTTGAGTTTTCAGAGAGTTACTAGGGTTTTGTGGTAAAAATGGTGACGTAGATGATGATGAAATTGTGGGTGGAGATGAAAGTGAAGAGAAAGTATGATGATGGGTTTTGAGTAGGGAAGATGTTAGAGTTAGGGTTCGTCAAAGGCGTAGTGAAATGAGTTATTTTTAGAGAGAGAGAAAAGTTTAATGGTGTTCTAGGGTTTAAGGAGCGTGAATTATTGGCTGTATTACAAGCTGGGCTGTTTTGACGCATGCCCTAGTCATTAATCAAGTCTAAATCATTGTCTTATAGGATTTAGTTTGAATACCTTGATTCACTAGCTTTAGATGGCCTCATTTACATATTATGTCCCATCCGTAGGTCATCTCTAATGGCATAACTAGGAGTTTTTCTGGATTTTTCATTTTTTTTTCTGTTGAGCATATACTTACAATTTTGTATAAATTTCGCAGGATTCCATGCCAAAGGTGAAATCACAATTTAAGTCCTATGAAGACACTTTCTTCAAGAAAGTCAAAGGTGAGTTTTGCCTAAAATGTATGTGTGGGTTCTGTTCTATACTTCTATGGTCATTTGTGATCGAGCATATTTATATTACCAGATTACTTGTTAGTACATCAACCCCCTCCCCGAGGCCCTGGCAGACACATATCAACAACAGCTCCATACCATACCCAATGTTTAAAAATGTGTAGAATAGAGTATAGAGAAATCTAGTTTGATTTCCAAGCATTGGCCTCATTTAATTTGAAGTTCGTTTTCATTGTTGATTACGACTTCGTGCCTCATCTAAAATATTTGGTTCAAGGTGACTAATCTGAAAATGCAAGTTTCCTACCATGTGTTGAGATGTCCCCTATAGTTAGTTTAGAAAGGTTAGTTTAAGGTCCTTATGATCCGTTTGTGGGTTTGTGGTGCATAGATTATTGATATTATTCTTCCTTTGTAATTGTGACTGTGGGCATAGTATTTTGCTTAACCCTCTCCTTCTTTGCTAGATGAGTTGATGAGTGCAAGAGAGCATCCAAATGTAGCTATTGGAGTAGCTGTAGCATCAGGCCTTCTTCTTATGCGAGGTGTTGAAATTTTTTTCTCAGTTATTACATTGAGTTTTTCGAACTGTATTTCATTAATCTCTCTAAATAAACATAGCATGTTCATGAACCTGTTTCCTTTCTTGAAATTCTTCTTTGGCTAACTTATTAGTTCTTACTTCTTCATATGCAGGGCCGAGGAGGTTTTTGTTTCGGCATACATTGGGTCGACTTCAAAGTGAAGAGGTACCTACTCATTAATCTTGCTTCTCGGAGATGTTCTTTCAGTGCAAGGTTGCTACCCGAAAATTTTGTGTGATTGAAATTTGTTTGCACCTCGGCATTCAAACTTTATTTGAAAAAAATTGGGACTGAGTAAAGCAACTCTGCCACCGACAAAAAAAAAAAAAAAAAAGAAGAAAAAAGGTAATGAGTTTGTTGAATACCTTCAAAAGGGAAAGGTGGGGTGGGGCCGGGGAGGAGCTGAGTCATCCATCAATATGGAAGAGTCTTTTGAGAACGGGAGCAACTCACTTTATATATGGAAGAGTCTTTTTTTGGGGTGGGGGTGGTTGGAATTGTCACAGGTATATGCTGAGCTATGTAGTCGGTGCCCTAGATCCACACTACACTATCTTCTTTCCTCTGAATATGCCACTTGCTTGGACCTAATAGGGGCTTCACATCCACTTCCTGGCTTGAGTGATTTTATAGTGAAAGCTATTTGTTTATGTTATATCTCTGCACTCTGCAGTGTATGCCTAATGCCAATAGCAGAAAATGCTTAAAGTTTATCTGCTTTTCAGTCATTATTGCTTAAATCCTTATAAAGTTAAAATTCTTGGCAGGCACAATTTAATAGAGCCGAAAGAAATGTGAAGGACCTGAACCTTTCTGTTGATCTGTTGAAGAAGGAGAGTACAAAGCTTCTTGAAAGAGCAGCTCTTGCTGAGAAGGATATGAAACGAGGGCACGCAGAAGTGATGTAATGTGACTTTCGTGACTCAACTTTTTCATATTTGCCTGTGTGTTTGCTTGTTTGTAAGTAGTTACTTTTCTATCCCCTACTATTTAGAGGGAAGCAAATAAGGGAGTTGAGGGTTTGCGGAGTAACCCATATCCTCCTTTTGTGTCACGTGTCTCCATGGAGGGAAGATAATATAAAATAAACAAATTGAACAGCAACAAGACAAGTAGTAGTTACACGAGTTTTGGGGGATGGAACGATACCCTCAACTGAAAATCTTCAGCTAGCTGGAAAATACGTATATTTTATATGTTTCTGAATGTATTTACATGGTTAACAATTTGCAGGAATGCTGGTACTGATATTCAAAGGCTCGCGAAGTCAGTTTACAAGATCGAATCTCAAGCAACTGGTATGTTCCTACGAGTGGTTTGAGTTTAAAAAAAGAGAGATAAATGCCGTGAGTTTTAAAATTTGGTTTGTGTAATGAGACACGACCAGTGCTGTCTTATAATATCAAAAGTTAAAAAAACTAAAAACAAATGAAAATATCCTTCAATAAATAAGTGGTTTGTGATGATACCGATCAACTGCTTGTAAGAGCTTCTAATTTAACTGATTACTTTTAACTTCTAGATTTGATGGATGGTCTACGAGAAATCCCTGGTAGAGAGGCTCTGAAGCTTCGGGCAGAGGTATGATCTCTCTCTCTCTCTCTCCCTGTGTGTGTGTGTGTGTCTAATAAGTTTTTATTTCTCTGTCGTTGTCTCAGGTTGCTTCCATGGCCTCATTTGTGAAACAGCAACGGATTGCTTTAGACAAAAGGATAGGAAAGATTTCAGACTTGGGAGTGCCAGTGTGATGGAAGAAATTGAAGCAAACCAATGCGGCATTTTAGAGGCTTGCTATTCTCCTTTTTCAGACTCAAACACCATCTAATAAGATGAGTTCGGTGCTTTCCGAAATTCTTGCTAGTCTTTGGTGTGGTTATGGTCTGATGAGAGAGGCCTGTTTGGCAAGTGTCTGTGTTTATTCACTTTATCGTACTGACAGGAGTGATTGTGCTTATTGTACTGACGGGTCTAGTGCAGTTGTTGAAGGTGGTAGTAGCTTTGCTTTTGAAATATAACACAAAACTACATGATTGTCGCAAAATGGATTGATAATACAGGGTCTCTGTGAAAATGAACCAACAAATCCAAGCAATTGGAAATCTTTAGAACTTTCAAATTTTCAACAATATATATGATTTAGTAGCCAGTTTAGCCATATATAAGCACAGACGTGCATAACCATACTTCTTTTTATATCAAAGAATTATTATGTCAGTACACCACTAACTTCAATGGACGTATAGAGAAGGCAATTTTGTGGCTGACGCTTTTGCAAAATGATGGCTTCTGACTAGGCTGCTAATCCAGAATGCTACTTTCATCCAACAATTCATCGACTAAATCTTCATGATAAATTTTCTTAGTATATCTTTAGATGTTCTGTCTATATGGTTTCAACAACTATCTTTATGTGTAACTAGATTATTATTATTTTTTTTTTGCTGCTCTTACATTTCGTAATGTTTGATACATAAACAAATGCAGTGCGCAAAAAAAAACTCTAATGATAATGATGTGTAATATTCCGCGTTCTGAGGACATATATAGTGGACACGTAGTTTCCCTCATGAGGATGAGAATATGACTAGTTGCAGGGGAATCTGAAAAACTAATTAGTTTCCCTCAAGAGGTGATATATTGATTGATATTGATTTATGGAAAATCAGCTTTACAATATCTGCAGTACACAGGGTTTGAGCTTCCAATGTCAGACAGTATCTAAAGAGCCCACTTCTAAATATTAGACAGCTTTTAAATGAGTGATAACAAAATTGGTCAACCATGTAACAGTGAATATCATACATTCAGTAACGAAGCATAGAAGTGGTACATTCAGTAACAGCACTTGCCAGCCGATATTTTGCAATCTTGGTGATGTCTGTGGATAGGCACTCAAATGGAGAGAACCGAATTCACGTACTCATGCCTCAATTACCACAAAGAAGGAAGACCCCTGATTCTATTCTGTTCCTAAAAACCACCTTGTCAAACAACAGTGTTTCATCCGGAAGCGAAAAATCATAGTAATCTTCATCATAGTGTCTTGGTCTCGCAACTCTACAGTCATCGCCTTTCTGGATTTCTTTCTGGAACATCTTAATGTAGTTTCCCATTTCATGTCGTATCTTATCTTCCTTTGGTTCATGGGCAAAGGAAAAACGTAACAATCTATCTTGTGATGCCCTGGAATAAGTTACGTTATCATTGTCTTTTAGGAAGTCTTGCCTGTTGCCTTTGGCCAATAAAGCAGAATCATCATGGCTCAACATGCTTTGAGATTCTTCATCTAGTTCCTGAAAGTAAAATGTCGACATTGAAAGTCGCAGAACATCACTAGCAATTGTATCCTTGTTTGTTTATTCACAAAAATAACTCATTTAATCATCTTCACAAATGATGTTTTAAAGGATGCATGATGGTACTTCGTCTTGAATTTACAAAACTCGAGCTTCAACTCAACTTTGAGTTACCAAAACAATTTAGAAATAAGTCAAAAACAGCGAAGGCAATTATATGAGAGACGGACCTTATTACTGTTCATGAGTCTGTTGATGCAGTAACTGGCAGACGCACTATAACTTGTGGGCGGTAACAGATTATGGTCACCACTTGGAGGATCACATACAGCTAAAGTGTTCAGTGGGTCCTCAGTTGACGAGAAATCCGAACCATCAAAAGTTGATATTGATACACACTCATCAAAATAATTCAAGGCTTCTTCTGTCAGACGCTTCGACATCCTTCGCCTTTCAATGCTTGTCTGTTGGCATTATTTGACTTGATAAATGGTTGATGATGAACATTTTATTCTAAATGCTAGTTCCATTCATAACTGCCCTTCCTATTTTCTTACTGAGTTACTGACGTTTTTGCCTCAGTTCCAAACATATAACACACATTCAGATCCCTTCAATATTTTTTTGATGGATATGATAAGTACAATACATGCAAATCATATTTCTTGGCGAGAGCCCCATCTAGCAAAGGATTGTTAATATATCTTGGCTAGAATAAGTCCTCTTATTATGCCCAATGGAGTATTATACTCGCTCATTTGTTTTCCATTTTGAATGTCATCATGTGCTACTAGATTGATATCAGAGGACCTACATCAAAAATTTCCTAGTAAAAACTGTATACTACTGTATTCAAATAATTTTGAGTAATTTTTTAAAGTGTTAAGGACTTTTTCAGGGACATCAGTTGCAGAAATGAAGCCCACACTCACAGGTAAGGCAGTCTGGATGCACTGACAAATGTAGCAAACTGTTTGAGCAGGGCCACTGTATGGGTGAAGTTTTAAATTGCGTGGTAATCTTAAAACCATTACTACTGACTAAATGAAATGTGAAATCACAAAATACATACTTTTCTCCTTGGTCGAGAATTTTGTGTCTGAAACTTTTTTGGTTCAGGAAGTATCTCCTCCAAAATTCTACTAAACTCTTGTTCACGATGCTCCTCAACGGCCAGATCTGCACGAAGTTTCCTAGCCCGATCCTGTGACTGCAATTTTGACAAACAGTTCTTACATTGTGTGTGTGTGTGCGCGTGTGTGTGTGAGAGAGAGAGAGAGGGCCCTTGAAAGAAAATCATGTATTAATCATAGCTTTAAAGGTGGAACAAAGTAGTTGACAGGGAAGGCAATCACTGAAAGTATTTATAAGTTCCAATTTCAACTCTAATAGTAGCTTATGTTGCAGTCTAGGATATTATTGGCCATTTGGTATGGCAGGAAACCTGTCAACAGACTTAAGATAGAAAAAAGGGTCCCTGTAGTTTATGGTTTGAGAGAGTAACAGACCAACATAATATTCCTCAAAACACAATCCTGAGATAAATAATTAAATACTAAAAAGAACTAGTCTACACACACCTGCTTCATCTTTGTAGCATATTCACTTCTAATTTCAGAAACCAACTCTATTGCGTCTGGATTTACCAAGTCTCGAGGGATATCGTCTATGTTAGTCACGGCAATGTTGGTAAGATTTTTCTTTCGGATAGCCTGAAATATATGATTAAAGAAAATAAGAACAAAGACTAAAAGAACAAAATGAAAAAATAAAATTAGCCATGAACAGGTTAAATGGTAATGTAAGAAAATAAACAACAATCTTCTAAAATTAACTATGGTACAAATTTAATCCCATGGGGATTATCCGAAAACTCAATCGTTCTTTCAATATTTTACTTTATGACCACTAGATAACCTCAAGATGAAATAATGACTCCAATTATACTGCTATCAATTATTCATGGACTGTTAACACTTCAAAAACTAAATCTAGTGGGCAACTTTACTAATTAAATTGCTAAATAGATCTATTCAGTCAAGTGCTCTTTCCACATACTCCTAACATTTACGGTAATTTGTGCCCAAATAAGCATCTTAGATAGAAGTTAGTGTGAAGTGTGGAGCTCATTTTTGGGAGCTACTAGTGTTGCAAACCCTTCTAACAGCTGTACTTGACGAGTAACTCCTTAATTCTAACTCTTTACACTCTCGCAGCCTGTATAGCGGACAAACAATGATTCTGGTTATTATGCACCCTTTTATTACCACAAAATAAAACTACATGATATTTTGACTGAAACATAAAACTGAAAAGTAATCTTGTTCCTTATTATTAATTCCAGAGATGAAGTGTTACATCTACCCTGACATCCATGATGCTAAATAAGTCAATTCCAGATTTTACATATTTCCATAAATATAGAGGAAGCAAAAAGTTTGAAGCTTATAGATAATTGCAGCGAGAAACTAAAGTCATCCCTACACTTCTTATATATTAGTAAAGTTAATAGTGTAGCTCTAAAATTTACCAGTGTTTTGAAGAAGGAGCTACATGTTGCATGGATCCTCTAAATAAGTAAATAGAAGTACCCATGTTCCTTTCTTTAATGAGATTGCATTGAGAGGATGCCCACAATGAGATCTTGTCAGTTGCCATCTTGAAATCAATCATAGTTATATAGATGAAAAAGGTTCGTAGTATTCACTTTCATGACATAATCACTCACATTTTCAAGATCACCTTGGATCTCAGTAATTGCACGCCTAACTTCAGAGCGAACGGTATCATACAGGCCACTTGTTCCAATATCTTCTGCCTCAAGATCACTTTGGAAAGACTGGGGCGCAATATCAGGACAATATCTTTCATCAAAAATCAGAATTTAACTGAAGAGAACTCAATCATACATGTGATGTAGCTGTAATCCAATCAATGTTTAAAGACAAAAATATCAAAACCTTAATCTGCTCACTATCAGCGAGGACTGTCTTCTCTTCAGCTTCAGAAAAGGAACTTGTTGAAGTTGCATCTTCCCTAAAGGAAGCTCGTGAACTTGACTAAAAGGAGCAGAATAAACAAAAGAAACATTAGCATTTTATCCCACCATATATTTATTCACAATTCAATAGCAAAAATGCAGATAAAGAAAAACTTACAGAGAAATGATCCAAAGGCTCACTAAGTGGGTGCTGACTAGACCATGTCTGTGAATTCCTTGTGCGACTCGAATGCTCAGAATCACGGTTATTTATACAAGTTGCCTTGTGCACACTAGAGCTTAATTGCCCAATGATTTTACTTCTTAAAGTGGACGAATGACTATACCTCTTTTCATTTTCGCTCTACAATATCAACCCAGTTACAAAAACATACATTTATTCAGTGCAGTGACACAAATCATAACATACTTGTAACTATACAATGGGAACTCAAACCTCAAACCTCAGAGTCCTCGCGCCGCACCCTTGATACTGATCTCCTAGACAGACATTGCCCCATCATGGCCTGTCTACTAGACACTGAGTGATTCCCAGTAGCAATGTTTCTCGTAACCGACCGCCCCCTTGTGGCATCTCGAACACCATCATATTCATCATTTGGATAAACTTTGGTAATAGCAATCAACTTGTTATTGTTATTAAACTCAACTACATCTTGGGACTCAATTGAACTACAAAACAAGGGGTTGTCTCTTTTATTTATAACATCGTCAAAACTGGTTCTTGATGTAGCACTCACACTTCTAGACCTTCTATAAGGAATAAGCTTCTTATCCAAACTACTAGTTGAACTGGCACTTGAAGAAGAAGAAGAAGAAGTTTTACCTCGTTTTGAAGTCGATTTGAATGCTGAAACCGCCATTTTGAGGCCAAAACAAGATTACCCAAACCTCAAATAACTCAAAAAACTTGTTATGAAATTATTATTAACTTCATTTTGTGTGAAAAGAAACAATTTTTATTTGTCTGCTGACTTTCAAAGACTTGACTGATAATAACAAGGTGTGATTATTGGTGGTACAAAAACAACGGCGAAATATTTGGGATTCATTAATTAATTAATTGTTTATTTATGACCATTGAACAACAGATCATTAAGGACTTCCACCCATAAAATAAATAATAAATGGTGTAATTAGAATATTTTTAGGAGATTTTTCTAGCATCAAACACCAAATTTCCAACAATTTAGTGTTTTTTCATTTTTAGGAGAGTCACACGTTGATGAAAACACAAAAAAAAACACTAAATTGGCCAAAATTTGGTTCTAACTTTGGTGCTGTATCACAGTATGGGCTTGGAGTTCTATGTCGTGGTTTTGGCAAAAACCGCGTGAGAAATGTGGAAAGAAAATAAATAAGAAAGTTAATGGGGGACACATCACGCGGTTTTCCCAAAATCACGTGTGATTGGGCTTTTAAAATGGGTTTCAGTGTGCGGTGTTGAGAAAACCACATGGGCTATATGACACGATTTATTCAAAACCGTTTGATATTGAAAATTTGATGTTTCTCCTAAAGATGGTTGGTGTTTTTTTGAGTTCTCTCCTAAAAATGCTCTTACAACACTTAACAATAATTTACTACTGGCTTATATTAACGCACGGCACATTGGCTGATATTGCCAGACCGTCTGAGATTTTAACACCGGCTAGTTAATAGTGGCAATGACAGACAGAATAGAATCGCTCTCACGGTCGATCACACCTATGTAGATAACATGTTTTACCATCTTGTTCGGCATATATATATAGTTAGTTCTAATGTTCTATAGGCAAGACAAACTAATAAAACAATGTGTGCTCATTTGTTTCTCCGTTCATCCCCTCATTAATTAAAAATAACTGTAATAATCGACAGGCAGCTTAACCTGGATTAACGTTTGAACTGCACCAAATATCACCTTTTTTGGATGTATGCTGTTCTTTGTTCACGAGGAACTTGCAAGTTACAATATCACAGAACAATTTTGAGCTCAAGAACAAAAATCAGAACACGTGTATCGTCAAACCTCTGAAGAACCAAGCCAGGACTCAACTGTGTTTAGCTACGCCGGATTATTTGACCAGAAATACTGTCCATTAAAGTGAATACGCAAGCCACGCCACAACACTTCACAGAGTAACTTGCTAAAACTGAACGACAGAGAAAATAAAACTGTCTCTGGAGAATAAACAGGGCTGCTGTATTTCTCATATTATATACCCATTATATCGGAGAAAAGAATAAAAATAAGTAACTATACAGCTCCCATTTATGTACACTACCTAACTGCCTAGTTAGAGTTTGATCAAAAAATTTGAAAAGAAGAAGAATTGGGAGTTCAGAAAAGATGGAAAAGGGTGCCCCCAAACCATAAAACGCGAGCCCTAATGCAATCCAAGTACAAGGTTACCCTGATGAGCTCAGTATTGGATGTTTGGTCTGCTAGGCTGACAAGCCACATTGTGAATTTGTGACCATGTCCCGCTTTTCAAGAAAGATCTGCACCAAGAGAAAAAACGTGTGCTGTGGCCTTTGCATTCTCATACCTATTCCAGAAGTGTAAAATTTCAGTGACAAGCACTAAATAGTAAATCAGCAATAGGTACTGTGTCGCCAAACTGATAATTTAATGAAGAGACCACTCAAAGGAAACTCTATAAGCTATTACAGCAACTCTAACTGCCAGATTTTGAGCTTTATAACATTCTGTAATAGTTTCAATTGGTCGAGATCCCCGTTTTAAGCCCTCTTATATTTTCTTCAAATATAGAAATTTCCCTCTCAGAATTGTTTTTAAAAACGATAGAAAGTCTTACCCAAACTGAAGATAATCATTATGTAAAAAAAAAAAAAAAAAAATCATAATTAGGGTTTGTTACGCACATCAACAACTTGGAAAGATCTGCTGATGCATGATTTTAGTTGTGAAGATTCGGAAAGAGGTGAAGACCCACGGTCACCATCAGTGTCAAGTTTATTTTCCTACAAAAAGAATAATTCCGATGAATGAGTCTGTACAAATTAAGAAAAAAAGAAACTAACAATTTGCACTGAACTACTGGAAACATTTGTTGTCATTATTAATGTTGTTTTTGTTAATCTGCCTTTTTTGTTCCCAAGTGAAAATCGGATAAGAATTATTCAATGCTAAGAAACTAAATACCTCTAATCAGGGAGAAGCTAAAGAAAAACAGCATTAAGTTGAACCACTAAAAAGTTGAATAGTCATTACACCACTAAATTAGTAAATTACTAGCCAATTGCCACAATCTCGATCCCTTCTCCAAAGCATGCTTTACAAAACAATCTTTTCAAACTTGTAAGATGTAGTCTAAGATATCAAATCAAAGAATAGTATTCCCATTATGTTTCAAAGACTTTGCGTTCATTTCTTTCCAATATGGATTACGCATGTTCAGTAGTGACTTTGCCTTCATTTCTTTCCAGAAGGTACATATTTCAGGCATTGAATCAACTGGGTATTGTCAAAACAAGCTAATGGGATCATGGAAATTTCACCTATAACATAGAAAGAAGGAAAGTAAAGGGATTCAAAACAAAAGGAGAAAGACACTCACTACCCCATCAGCAGATCCATTCTCTTGAACATCTTCAAAAAGAGATGAGAAATAAGCTGGATTATAAATAGAGCCTCCTAAAATCTCGTCAGAGTGAGAATTCTGTCTAGCTGCGGCAGAAGTTGAGGGAGTCAAAAAACTACTTCGTAAATCATAATCGGCTTCCCGTGTATTGTCTACACATGAAACCCCCATTCTGTAAATCTGAATCCATATTACTGAAGACGCCATCCTCACAAAGAACCCAATTATTTGCATTGAGAGAGTGAGCCTTAGAGAAAAGATAATAAAGGGACCATACTTCTCAGACGAAATATTCCTGTGGAAACACGTAAAAAATAAAAAGGGAGAAGAAGAAGAATTAACAAGTAGAACATCTTACTTACAAATGGAAAGATTTTTAAAAATGTAAACAAATCTATCAAGTGAACATCATCTTAAAATCTTTTATCACTGCTTTTATAACTGAAGATGCAATGATGTAATTCACTAAAGAAATGATCTACAACAACATCTATCAATCCAATGATGTAATTCACTTTTATCCACTTCCAACCAAAATTGATAATAAAAGACTAAAGATGCAAGCCTCAACAATTATTCCTGATTTCTATTAGCTATTGGAACCCATATTCTTCATGCACAAGATGCAGATAGCCTATTCTGTCTAAAGTGCAACGTGGTAAAAACCACACACCTTAACAGACAGATGTGCACAGAATTAATAAATATATACACAGACATTTTTAACACATGAAAAATATGAGCAACAATCCAAAAGTGACATTAGGAAGTCGGCCATTCAAGTAAGAGTTCCGGAGTTGCTCCAAAATAAGACTCTGGAAGTGGTAAAGTATGTGATGATTGTTCCTACTACTCCAATGAAGGGAAAGTACAAAACACTGACCATATTCAAGCTACACAATAAAAAACCTCATTTCACACGTAGCATACTCCTACTTTTGCCAACCAAGATATCTGAGTTTCCAGCAGCACGCTATTACTATAGCACTAAAAATGTCACTCAACATAACTAATTAGTGTCCCAACCGTAGACACAACTAGATACAATATTGAAAGACTACTTATTTTATTAATGGGGTAACCGCAAATACGCCAAGAGGCACAATAAGCAAGTCTATCCTTTCATTCAATACCAGGCAATTACTGTTCCATGCCTTTTACAAGCAAAGTTCTTCAGTTACCAAAGTAGCACTTTAATCCCTTAATTTCAATGCTTGCTTCAAGTATAAATGTATGTGTACATCTCAAAGTTCAATGCTTGCTTCAAGTATAAATGTATGTGTACATCTCAAAGTCCTTAATTGTAGCAAGCTTAGTATGGACATGTACATCCCCATGGTTATTGTTACTCGTTTACCCTGGATACCAAGTATTCAAATAAGCTAACCTATAGATAATGTAAGTTGAACTCCTGACGCTGCAAATACAAGACGGGGTTTTTTTTTTATCAGAAAAATGTATGGGCAAGCCTGTTTTTAAAGCGATGGTTCATCACCCAAAGGTTTTACCAACTGAGCTAGTTGCCACTTACTACAAGATGGATTCTATATAGGGAAAGTGTAAAGTTGATGTTCATAGACTCTAATATAAGCACAACATCTTATGAAATATGGCACTGTCAATATAACTAGTCCTTGCAAAGATTTGTAACTAACCATATCTCAGGGAAAAAAGGATGAACCAGAAAACATCAAGAAGAATTCCAGAAAAGAGAAGAACAGCATAAGTACGCCCAAGGCTCTGACTACTGCTTTCAATAGCGACAAGTGCGAATAAAGCAATGACCAAATTAATCAACAAAACACCATTATACAATGCTCCAAGGGATCCAATCAATGCACAACCGATCTAGAACAATTCAATCAGAGTTTTATAGTTAGTGTGGAAAAATGAAAAAAGATAAAGAAGTGTTTTTTATGCTTACTTGAATGTAAATGAGAATGATTGCAATGAATTGAAGCTGGTCGTAATCACGAAAACAGGATCGAATTCTAGTTCGTAGTGAGGATGAACAGCAGAGCATCATTCATATATCTTAATCCAGATTATAAATCATTATTATCATTCAGAGATTTGAGATTGAAGAAAAAAAAGAAGCAGAAGAAGAATGTTTTTTCTGTTTCTTGAAATGAAAATATTTCGAGTAGACGTTATTTTGTGTTTCGAGGAACCGTGAAATATCGGAAAATCCCAAGATTACTAGATCTAATATATGTTAAATCCGGCTTATGTTAATCAACTAAATGTTTGGGGCATAATAACTCTGGGTCTCATTTCCCAAAAGATTTATCATAGTAATCTTGCCATGTTTGGTTTCTGCTTGATGCAGCTTTGTTTGTCTAATAGCCAATTCTGATTTTTTTGTTTTCCAGGACTAATACCTCACACTCACAGGCAAAACTTATGCAAGTTCTCTGGCATTGTGTCATGTACCATCCACCATTGCTTGTGGGCAATGGAAAACTTAAAAGGAAATCTAGGTTTGTTGTTGGTTTCAGGCATGACAAATTGAAATCCTTTGATATTAGAGAGAAAAATCTCCCCTAGAGATCTCTACGTACTTTTAGTATATAGATAGTAGAAAGTAGATTTGTTTTTACCTTTCTGTTAATTATTTGTGAATCCATGGAAAACAGTCATATACTCATATGTGCTAAATAAGTTCTATTGTATGTCTATTCGTGTTGAGACTAATACAGGAACATGTCCAGACTCACAATCTTGTCAGATACTAATTATGAAAATAGTATAGCAGGATCCAAAGGTCTGTAATACTAATAACTAATCTTTACGTTTCATAATGGAGAATACTATGAACACTCGTTCAATCATCAGAAACCTTAACCTTTTATTGAGAACTCTTATCAACCTTATTACAATAGTAAGTCGAACCATAGAACAAAATCCAAATATCCCCATATTTATTTAGATTTCACATATATAAATATCATATGTCTGCAGATATATATATTAACGCAAATATCAGTGATATTTCAATAATATTTGTGATATTTTACGATATTTTACGATATTTTGTGATATTTTATGTATATAACAATTTTATTTAATATTTACCATTATATTGCGTAAATATAAATAATATATCATGATATATAAAAAATATCCACAATATCCTTTTGTTGATATTTTGAATATATCTTATATTTGCAAGTGGAACAATTACAATATCCCCAAAGGAGTATATCCACAATCAAATTGAATATCGAAAATAACTATTATCGAACAACTGAAAAAAAAAAGGAGACCCGTATAATGGAAAATGGAAAGGGAAAAAAGAATAAAATAACAATCATACAACTAAGCGAACAACATCGGCAACTTGATAGATCGGGATGTTATATGTTTTTTTTTCTGCGCTCTCCATACAGATGTGGCTATTGATATGAGTCACTGGTCACAATTTGGTGAACAAATTAAACGTTGCGCTTGAGACTCTATTTCACTTAAGGCCAATTCTTGGGAACCATGAACCATAGTATAGTTGGAGTCGGAGCTGCAAGCACAAGAATCATGATTCAACTCATATTTCTTTTGGTGAAGCTTAGTCCATATTCGTTTCTCTACGTCTTCTAAAATCCATATGATGTAACAATGGAAATCAAGAGAAGCACATACAAGGTACAAAGATCCCTAACCACCATTAACTTTAAGCTCAACCTCAAACTCATTAAGCTAAACCCCGAAGTCGTATCAACATTGCCAAGGTTTGGAATTTCAATTTCTTCAAACTTCTCACTTGCAATGTCTACTGAGAGGATCATATGTCTTTCGAGACTTTTAAGATACGAAATCCAATATACTTTTCTGTTATATACCACAGGTTTAAATCCAGCCGGACAACGCTCTGGCAGTCTCAACTCCCTCCAACATGCTTTTTCGTTGCATGTACCACCTAAAGTGAACACTAATAGCTCATGATAATGAAGACCTGAGTAAAATGTATGACCCTTAGTAGGAACATTCTCCTCCTCATCATCATCATCATTTATCATCATCATCATCGAATGTCTCAATGAGATATTTCCCTACTTTATCCATATAGTACTCAAACAATGATACAATGTATCTCACTTCGTCTTCTTCATCCTCATCATCATCATCATCAGAATAATCATAATCATCTTCATCCTCTTCCTCCTCCTCATCATCATCAGAATAATCGTCATCATCTTCATCGTAATAATCATCATAATCTTCATCATCATACTTTTCACGCCAAACCAAAATCTTATATTGGTGTTTAGTTTCGTCAAAGACTAGTAGAAAATAATTTAAAAAATCATCATTCTCGTTTGGGGGAGAAGGTATCTTGGTAGAAAAGCGAATGACCGGGTTGACAACATAGTAAGAGTGATTACCACCAAGGTCATGTTTCGTGTCACTAGCATGAACAAGAACCAAACCATCACAACAGCTTACTGGTTTCAAGAAATTCTCATCCACCATGTCCTTTAATTTCATGTCAAATCTCTCTCCAGTAATAAGGTTGTAAAAGTAGAATACTGATGTAGTCTTGTCATACTTGGTGAATCCACGCGGAAGAGACTTCCATCGATGGAAGCGGAGATTTGGAAACCATAGTTCAGAAATTGTTCTCTTCCAATGCTTAGACACACACCTAAAATTATAAAGACTGTAGGCCGGTAGGCGGGTGAGTATCTCTCGAAAGATGATATCATCTGGTAAACTCTTTTCTTCCACTGGTTCTTCATTAGTAGAATTTTTTTTAGAACAAGAAGTAAGTGCCCGACTTAATATTTTGTTGAAGATGAACATGTTTTGACACCAAAGTAGGGAAAAAAAAACTTTTCTATGCGATCACACTCTTTTCTCTCTATTTACTATGAGTCTAAGCACATGTATTTTATATATATAAAGATGACACGAGAGTTTGACTTGGATTCGTCCAATATTATTATTTCCATTTATAAAACCGAGTTTGGTACGAACTTGGTTTCAATGTAACTTGAAAGATGTCGATGCCCTTGCGAAGGAACTTGATGTTTGACCAGTTCGAGTTCCATCACCTTCAACCTTGTTGTCTGATTGTTTTGTAATTCTCCAGAAACAAGATGAAGAAGAAGCTGCGTCAAGTCAGAAGTCGATGCTGGAGGGGAGGAAGGCTTCAAAGATAATTCTTACAAGTTTATATTCATGTGTTTAACATTGGACGTGGTGTGTTGTTTCTAATGAACTTACGGACTGTTGTGGGAGCAGGAAAGCCCAAAGCCAAAATTGCTAAAAAGGTAATCCTTCTGTTGATACAATAGTATATACTTTGTAAAGTTATTCATGAATTTGAAATATGTTCATTTCTGTCTGGTCTTAATCACAGGAAAAGATTGTTTTGGTTGATGAACATCTGGCAGCATATCATATTGATTCTTCTTCAAATCAGCCGCCAGGCATTTTCATCTTTAAAGTGTGATATTTCTCAACGCTTAGAAATGAATTTAAGAAGTTAAAACATATTAGGTGAGATGAAATAAAATTAAAAAGATTGGAAAAAATAAAATAAAAATTAGGCCAACCTCATTCACATGGGATTAAGGTAAGTATGATGATGACGGGGATTTCTTTTGTTAGGCAATTACAATAAAATCATTAGATAAATTTGGATGACACTTTTATAATCAAGAAAGAATTTACTTTATGTGGGCTGTTCAGGGTGAGCTGATTTATGTCCGTGGTTTATATATGCCTTGTGATTTACCAATCAGAAGTAACTAAACAATTAATGAAATGCTCATCTTATGTAGAGTGATTTTTTGCTCCCAGCGTTGGTTCCTCCAAGCGCTCCAAGGGATTTATCAGCCATACACGTTTCATTTTTTCCATCCAAAAAAAGATGTTACAGCTGTATAAAATCTTCAAAATTTTGGATTTTACTTGTTTGTCCCTCATAATTAAAAAGGAAATAAAAAGGAAAAATATAAAGAAAAAAGGAAAGTGGAATAAACCAACGTGTGTTCCTTCTTATACGGCAGTATCTTCAACTTCTTACCGCTAAATGAGAATTCGTCTAATCCAAGAAGCTGCACCTTTTTATGAGCAGAAGTGTCATTGTGGTGTTATCCAATTTCCATATAACTTTCAGATGCCTCTAGAATTCAACACTTTCTTACACTCCCCGAACACAACAAATGCAAAAGAACGAAGTTCCAAATAAACGAAGCTCCAAATAACTTTCCAAAAAGTTTTGTTCATTACTTCATTGTTGCAGAAAGCCAGAAAGCACTATGACAACCTTTTTTTGTCACAATGAGTCAATGAGATGATGGGGAAAAAATGTGCAAGACATCCTTGAAGTCTTTCAACTTCCAAGTAAGGGTAATGTTTGCTATGTAGAGGGAAAATGGAATGATGTGTTAGAGGTCATAAATACACAAAACTCAATGGTGATGAGTGGTTCTTTGATGTGCATTTGTACACTTGCTTTTGTTTTAGGTTTTACCTTTCTCCTAGAGGACAGTACAATGAGACATGCACCGAAATAAGGCATCATCCGAATTGGCAATAGCCTCAACTATCTAGGCACACCTCTCAATCTTAATGGACTCCATTATTTTTGTAGCCTCTTATTTGGAAGTTCTTTACCACCTTTTGACCTGTAAAGCGCGATGAAGCTACTCGAAACCAGTTCTAATGTCTCAGTGACTGTTAAATTAAAGTTCTTTTATTCTTTTCAGGTTTGATACTTTTTCTTGGTAAAATCAGGTTTGATACTTAGTAACCTGTATATACAATGAGAATATAAAGTTTTAGGTAGCACACACAACACACAATCACAGTTTCACTTCTATTAAGATTGACAAGTACACATTACGAATAACATAACCTTTCCAAACAGTTCACCCACTATGAATTTTGTTATGAGCGGTCTGTTTTTCTGAATTAACTTGTGGAACTCTCATTCAGTCGCTCTTCTTTTTCAACTGAATCAACACTGCAGGCAGTGGATCATAAATCTCTCTGAAGCTGATAAACCTACCACTTCATTTCCTCAAAATCAGTATTTGATTTTTTGGAGGATGAAGAAAAATCCTCTCCCACCCCAATGTGCCAACTGCCTTAACCAAACAGAGTGTTGTGAGTGACGATAGTGTAGGAATTATTTCACAACTACGGTACAACTTACAGTAGCATCTACAAGCGCAGGTATCATCTTGAAATATATATACACAAATACAATCCTACATAGGGCATACAGACAAGTATCTAAATATCTCTTTAAGTCATCAAATAATAATTTAGACTCAGATGTCGCCCAATGAGGATGGAAATTAAGTAAAGCTGGTTAACATTGCAGAAGTAGAAAGCAGTTGACACACTTCATTAGTTCATTCTAACATGTAGATTCAGGTATCCCAAGTGTTAAGACAAACATCGATTAAAAACTATTAGGTTCACCAAAAATAATACTTGTTTTCTCCATCGTGTTTTGCGGTAAGAAGTTGAAGATACTGCCGTATAAGAAGGAACACACGTTGGTTTATTCCACTTTCCTTTTTTCTTTATATTTTTCCTTTTTATTTCCTTTTTAATTATGAGGGACAAACAAGTAAAATCCAAAATTTTGAAGATTTTATACAGCTGTAACATCTTTTTGGATGGAAAAAATGAAAATGGCTGATAAATCCCTTGAGCGCTTGGAGGAACCAACGCAACGTAAGAAGTTGAAGATACTGCCGTATAAGAAGGAACACACGTTGGTTTATTCCACTTTCCTTTTTTCTTTATATTTTTCCTTTTTATTTCCTTTTTAATTATGAGGGACAAACAAGTAAAATCCAAAATTTTGAAGATTTTATACAGCTGTAACATCTTTTTTTGGATGGAAAAAATGAAACGTGTATGGCTGATAAATCCCTTGGAGCGCTTGGAGGAACCAACGCTGGGAGCAAAAAATCACTCGGTTTATTCCACTTTCCTTTTTTCTTTATATTTTTCCTTTTTATTTCCTTTTTAATTATGAGGGACAAACAAGTAAAATCCAAAATTTTGAAGATTTTATACAGCTGTAACATCTTTTTTTGGATGGAAAAAATGAAACGTGTATGGCTGATAAATCCCTTGGAGCGCTTGGAGGAACCAACGCTGGGAGCAAAAAATCACTCTCTTATGTATCCTGTTAGGCCGCTTTTGGTGGAGCTGTTGGGAACTTGCAGAGAGTTCGTGCATTTCCTCTGGTTTGTAGCCATGTTTTTGAATTTACTAGTGGTGATCAAATGTAGCTGTTTTGGCAGTTTATCGTTTTATTTAATATCAGTTATACATCGGTTTATTGGATTTCTATTGGCTATATTTGCTGCAGATTCGTTTGAGGGATTATGGGGTGCTAGATTTTGATGCAAGTGATGCTCGTAGGCAGCCTCCTCTAGATACAACTTGGCAGCAGGTTGTCGAATTTAAAAATAATTTTATCAATTTTCGCTATCAGTCTCATTTCTAAGAAACATCTAGAGTTGCATTTTTGTTTGTAACCTTAACCAGTGTGGTTTTTTCAAATGGAAATTATCCTCGACAAACACTTGAGCTGTTCTGAAATAGTACTTTTATATGAATCACATATGGATGAGTAAAGTCACTGGTCTCTTCCACAAGGCTTCCAGAATTCCATAAAGGGCTAACAGAGTACACAAACCACCAATCGGATGTATTTACTGTTGGTATGACTGATAGAGACATCTTTCTGGAGAATCACCTTATCACTGTTTGTGCATCTTCTTTTCCTGTTGTATTTTCAAACTCAGGATCGAAGTATATTTCTAAATACCAGATAACCCGAGTACTCAACAGAGTTACTTCTGAAGATTTTATTGGAGTTTGAATACATAGCAGAAATGTGCCACAGATTTTTCTTAACAATTAATCACCCTTCTATCACTTTGTTACTTTTTTGTTAATTCTCTATCCGGGCTTGATTAAAAGCATGCTACTAAACTAACTCATTCAACTTATTTACAGATTTATTTTTGCTTGAGAACTGGCTATTACGACGAAGCAAGGTATGTTGTTCTGTCATCTTGTGTTTCACAACAATTTGCTCCTCAGGTACTGTTAGTTTATTACTTTTACCTGAATGCCCTTGAATTTGTATATTGAGTGGTACTCTCTTTTGCAGCTTTCTGAGTGGATTACATCTGGAGGTATGGTGTCGGCAGAGACTCCAGCTACTGCTTCAGAAGAGTGTGAAAAGATGTTAAGGATGGGTGATCGAGTGGGTTGATCTGGGTATGACAAGAAAAAGTTGCTACTTTATACTATAATATCTGGTTATCGTAGACAGATTGATCAACTACTTGGGGATATAGCAACACTTTTCAATACCATAGAGGATTTCCTGTGGTTCAAATTGGCACCGGTACCGAGACAGTCAAGGTGGAGAATCCTTTGTCCTGGATGAGGGCATGGTACCATATACTTTAGACGACCTGCAGGTTTACTTACGTAAGTTTGAGCTTTCATATTACACAAAAAATGGCAAGGACCCTTTGGTGTACCCATGTCTTGGAGTCTTGCTGCTGAGCATCCAATTGCTGCCAGCAATCCTGTTCTTATCGAAGGAAACCAGAGATGAAGGATTTGATATTGATTCCGTCCACATTTCAATCGTCCTAGCAGACTATGGAGTACTTATGGAAGGTGCCGGGTCTGCCCCAAGTTAGGAGTGATGGATGCTTTTGCGGAAGTTGCAGGCTTAATTCGGCAGTATGGTGCGGCATACTTACGCTCCGCTAATCTGGCAATGGCATTGGAATGTTGTGCACAGGCCGCTGCTGCCATGGGTGGTGGTCAGTTATCATGGACCAGACAAGCCAACAGTCATTAGCAATGGCGGAAATCATTGATGCTTAAACACCTCCTACTGAGTTGTTGTTACGAGATGGCGGTGTTTGTCATAGTCAGCACATGGAGCTTGTGTTTGGAAAGCAAGATGCTTTTCTTCGAGCCAACTTCCTGCTAGACCTCTTTAAGCAAAAGGCATCTAGCATAACAACTATGAGAATTTTTCCACGATTTGTTTGAAAAGTTATCTTCTCACAACCTAGAGCCCTTGCTACTCCCACAACCTGCAATCGCTAGCTTTCGTTCAAATAAATGGTTATTGTTCAATTGTTATGGTTTTCATGTGGTTATATTGCTTTTAGTCATCTATTCTCTTCGGTTTATTATTATAAGCTGAACTTCTGTTCTTATATGCTATTCTTTTTCAGTCTGTAGAACTTCACAAGAGAACTGGTGCATTTTCAATGGCATTAATGGAAGTGCCAAGACCCCAATAACCAAAGAGGACGTGGGTAAATTTTACAGTGGGGATTGTTATATTGTCCTCTATACGTACCACCAAGTGATAGAAAGGAAGATTACTACCTGTCGATTTTGGTAAGGAAGGATAGTATCCAGGTATGTCAAGATTTGAGTGAAATGATTGAGATTATTGATAATGAGGACAAGACCATCTCTTTATGGCAGGTCTTCTCATATTTAGTCTTAGTATAGAGGACATACTCTTTTAATGTTGAACAAAATAATAACTCTTGTAATAAATCTAATTTAGATATAACGTCTTTAATTGGAAGCTTTGAACTATCTCTAGACATGCACATGCCTTTTGAACTTATATATATTAGACGCTGAAGCTTCCATTTATTTTTGGCCGATTGGCAGTCAAGAATTATGGTAGCCTTATTCCGAACTATAAAAGATGGCAAAACCCGTCTTTGTTGAAGTATCATCCCACTAATAAAAGGGTGGAACATATCATGGTCCTGGTCATTGTGAAATCTCATTTTATAAACATGTGGAGTAAGAAGGTGCCCAGTGGCCTACTGGCCAAGCCTTGGGAGGTTGGGCCTATAGTTTTGGGTTCAATTCCCACCTTCACCGGAGAAAAGGGGATGAAATGGGATTAGGGAATAAGAGATCCAACTATCCAAAAAGAACTTATTGCAAACTTTCAATTGTTAGTGTATTTTACTATTTTGTGAACAAGGGAACTTGGTGTTGGGGAAGGGGTCAGATTTACTTCAATGTCAGAGTAACTACATGGTATAAATATACACTACAGTTTGCTTTGTAGCTTAAACTAAATGTAACAAAAAGAGGGAAGTGGAGGCACCTGTGTCTGTAGCTTAAACTAAATGTAACAAAAAGAGGGAAGTGGAGGCACCTGTGGTAATTAAGCATTGGGAAGAGGGTGTCAAAAGCTAACTGCCGTATTAAGGTCTTCAAAAGCTAACTGCTGTATTTGCAGTCAAATGCCATAAACTATTAGCTGAAAAGGCATACTTTTTGAACAGTGACTAGCTGTTACTTCCTGATTAGTTTATCTTGGTTCCTCTTTTCCAATTTTTAAATGTATTTATTAAAACTTTGAAAAACGCTATGACATTAACTCTTCGTGGCTTAGTGTAGCTCACGGACAAAATGGATATAGGGGGCGGTCCCACTCCTAAGATTAGAAAAGTTCCACTACCACATAACTAATTGTTTATAAAAATTTTCAAACTATAGTAAGAATATAGTTAACAAAAAAAAAATAGTCAACAAAAAAAAAATAGTATGAAAAAAAGACTAATAAAAAACATTCCAATAAACCAACGTATTTTTTTTACTTTTCTTTTTGCCCTTACAAAATTATCATTTATAATTTATTTTTAGTCTAAAACCATTAAAGAGAGACAAATATGTCTTTCGAATGTTTGATGAGTTAATAAGACTAAAACAAATTGCCAAATGCCCAAAGCCCAACTAGTCAGTTTCTATGATTCTAATCACCCATAACAAACCCGTACTTTCTTTCACTCTCAAGCGACAGACCTCAACCCAAAAAAAACAAAAAAACAAAAAACAAATTCAGAAAGGACTTGCGGCGCAGCTTATTGCACGCTTGTCCTAATTATTTGTAAAACTCATTATCATTATCAATAAAATTTTCACTTAAAAAAACAAAAACAAAAACAAAAACAAAAAATGTAATTTTTTTATATTCAATGTTAATCTTTTATAGTTTTCTCCACACGATAATAGAGTTATATAGACTTATAATATTATAGGAAGTTAACAATTTATTGAATTGTTGTAGACTTGTGGACTAGATTATGTAGATATATATAGACATAATAGTATCAATTAATGGCTTAAGTGCTTAAGTGGTTAACTTCATCAGTCCATATTAAATTTTTAGTAGTCAACACATTCTAGTTTTGTGAATTGAAATAAATATATAATTTTGTTTATCTTTATTGTTTATACCTTCTAACAAAAATAAAATAAAATAAAATTGCATAATTTTTTTTTGGGAGTGGGAGGGTGGGTGGGTAGGGTGGGGAGTGAACCTTAGTCAAGTCGATTCTAATGGTAATAATAATGGTTTCTTTGTTGGTGCTTATCCAACTCTTGCTTTCCACATTCATCTTCCTAAGGCCATGTCACGAAAACACAATACCGGATATCTCGTACGGGGACGAAATTATAGAGTTAGTCTCCGTAAGATAAAACAAAAAGTTGCTCGTCTATTGAGAGTTGAGACGATGTTATTGTCATGGCACGAAAAAGAAACAGTACTGGATATGTTATAGCTGTTCGAGTCGTAAAGATAGGTTCCCGTAAAAGAAAGAGGCAAGCAGATCAAAAGGCTCGTCGCCTGAGGCGACACACTGTTCTACAACGAACACCACGCAGCAGTTGGTTTAATCGACCACGAAGAGGAATTGTCATTTCTGCCGTGTTATTGGTTTTTTTGTTCGTGTTGTTTTGTTTTTTGATGGTAATCTTTAATTTGATTCTTCTATTTTAATGTTTATTGTTTTTTATTTCATGAAATAAAAAACGATGGTAGTCTATGAAGGTTTTTTTTTTTTTTTTTTTTTTCATGAATGGTTGAAATAAGGTGAAATCATGTTCTTGATCTTTAGTATATGTAGTCGATCTCTATGTTTGGGAATATATTATATATTATAACAAAATTAGTAGTTGTATTTTCTTCATTAGTAGAAAAAAAATTATAACAAGAAGTAAGTGCCCGACTTAATATTTTGTTGGAGATCAACATGTTAGACTTACGTGGTTATTGACTACAGAATACACGAGGGATAAAAAAAATCCGTTTGATCTATCTCTCTTAAAAATCGGTTTAGTACGTAGTTGTATTTGTATCCACGTATTGTATTTATAAGATGACACCACCGAATTCGGTACCAACTTGAATTCTTACAAGTTTATATTCATGTGTTTAACATTAGACGTGGTGTGTTGTTTCTAATGAACTTACGGACTGTTGTGGGAGCAGGAAAGCCCAAAGCCAAAATTGCTAAAAAGGTAATCCTTCTGTTGATACAATAATATATACTTTGCAATGTTATTCATGAATTTGAAATATGTTAATTTCTGTCTCGTCTTAATCACAGGAAAAGATTGTTAGCAAATCATATTGATTCTTCTTCAAATCAGCCGCCAGGTATTTTCATCTTTAAATTGTGATATTTCTCAATTTAACCGATTCCGATTTTTTTGTTTTTCAGGACTAATACCTCACGCTCACAGGTAAAACTTATGCAAGTTCTCTGGCATTGTGTCATGTACCATCCACCATCACTTGTGGGCAATGGGAAACTTAAAAAGAAATCTACGTTTGTTGTTGGTTTCATGACAAAATGAAATCCTTGAGCCATCTAGGTGAGAGAAAAATCTCCCCTAGAGATCTCTATGTACTTTAGCATATAGATAGTAGAAAGTAGATTTGTTTTTACCTTTATGATATTGAACTAAAGTGGACTTCAAGGAAGTATTCTTTATGAACGACAAACCATTTTCTTTAAGTTGAATTAATTTACATTATGCAACCTTAGTATTTTCTTGCTAAACCATAAATGGTCAAGTTTACACATCGGAGTCTTGATTTGACACTAGATCGAGTCCTGATTAAGTCCTTTTCTCTTAGGGGTATTCCAGAAGAGCAATCTTATGGGATGCCCATGAGGCGATGATCTCTCAATTTTACCGTGAGAAATTGAGAATGTTGAGAAGCTCCAGCTGTTGTGAATAGAGACCTCTAATAGTGATTTTTTCTTTTCGTAGGTGGCATTTTAATATGAGATATAACATTTTCTAATAGCTTATAATGCCACGTGGGATTTCTTTGGAGAGTTTGAGTATATTCAACTTCATATATATTTTACCAACTAAAAAAATGCTAAAAAAATAGGTGATTTGTAACTTAATTGATTTTAGGCGAAGTTATGAAGATCCAAATAGTTTTTGTTTAAAAGTCCCTCAAGCTAGAGTTTAAGAGAGTATCTCAATTCGATCCCTCTGTGGATAACTGCGTGAGTGGCTGCTCATAGAGAGAATTTGTAAAGCCTTTTTCAGCACGCAAGATATCTAATAAAGCCCGCGGAGTATGCCTGGCCCAAAATCTAGTTTCTCTCTAAAAGACAATGTTTCATATGCTCCTTCAATCAATCTCATGAAAGAATAGCTCCATGGTACCGTTAGAAAGAAGAGGTTTTGTGAAATACATTGATGATGCCTATTAATCTACACGTCCATGTCCCTTGACACAAACAAGAGATTTATCAACCTGGATGTGGCTTGGCCGCTTCAAATCACTGCTTGCTTTGAGCAACCATGTCCATTTGATTGGTACAGGTAGAAAGTTCATATGACACTCATCTCTTTATACCATTCTTTATACCATTTTGCTAAAGTGAAAGTTGCATAAACATCTAGCTATAATGCAAAATACAAAGGAAGCCGTTGGATCTTGCAAAAGGGGGAGGGGGACGCTTATACATTTGTAATAACCTCTTTTTATTTAATTATTTAGTAATACCTCCCGTACTATTCGAAACTACCTCCTTCCTATTTCACCTCCTAGGATTAGGATTTTTAAGTCCCATGGTTTTTTTTAAAATTCGCACTATTTACTTATTTAGTGCCATTTTTTGCAAAACCTTACAAGAACTTACACAGGTGACAGGTCGCCATACTAGTCAGAAAAGGAAAGAAAAGTCCGGAAACATCTCTGTAACGGTATAATGGTGGTAGGTAAGAAGTCCTACATCACGTAAGTGTCACTAACTCTAGACGAAGGAAATTGAATAGAAAAAGCAAAAGAAGCCAAGACAAAAGAGAAAAGAGAAAAGAGAAAACACCATAATGAGTAATTATTAGTAGTGCATGACATAGACACTATATTCACCGGACTTGATATCAAGAGAATGAGTCCTGGCCTGAACGTATTCCCTAGCAAACCGGAAAAGTACACTTAAGGAAATTGAATAGGAAAACCAAAAGAAGCCAAGAGAAAAAAGAAAACACCAGAGTCAGTAATTAGTAGTGCATGACATAGACACTATACTCAACACAGGCATCACCGGAGTTGATATCCAAAGAATGAGTCCTGGCCTGAACATATCCCCTAGCAAATCGGAAAAGCCCACTGCCTCCAACAATAGGCATCTCCCTCACTTTGGAAAAGACTGTATTCCTTCCCAATATGCTTATTGTACTACCATTATACTTCCCTTCCATAATTGCAAAGTTCATTGCCATCAGGAAGCCCACTTCAGTTTGAGAAGCAAAAGCGTAAAATCCTTGCGAACGCCCAACAAGCTTGGAATTCAATTCTGGACCCATGGTTAGCGCGTTATCCATCATTGTTACAGATCCAAATCCACCATTTAAGTTGTTGTTAGGTGGATTTACAACGATAACAGCAGTTGGTTTAGGACCTCCTAAAACATCATGCCAGTAGACTTTAAAATGAGTTAGCTTCTCTTTCTTTAGCCCATGTTTTGTTGGGCTTAGACGTTGGCCGAACACGTCTTGTTTTCCGTCGATGGCGAGGATGAGACACTGGGAAATGAAGATGGAGAAAATTGTGAAGGAAAAAGCTGATTTCAAAAGAGTTTTGGCCATGGAGATGGATGTGAGGAGATAGAGATTTTGGTCTGTGGCCTTGGAGTGAATGGTGCTGATAGTCAGTGTCACATTGGGTTGGATCCAACCATGTGTCTTTCATTTATAATGTGCAATATAGATGTGAATCAGTGAATGTGACTTACGTAGTCTTCATAAAAAAAAACATTTGCATAGTCTTTACCCCTTGGAATGAACCTTGAATCAGGCATCTAGAAAAGTCAGGCGTACTTGTAGGGCCGTAGGGGCCATGCGTGGAACCTGTGAAAAATAAGGAGTTGATAGTTGCGACTAAAAAAGCAAAAAACACTTACTCTGGTAGGGACTAAAGGAAGCCATCTTCTACATTGTTTTTTTCTTTTTCAATTATTCTTTCTAAAATAAAGGCAACTGCTGATGAGTTGATGATGGCAGCATACTTTGAAGAAGTTATTATCCAGTGGACGGAGATTCTGGGCCGGCTCAACCCTATAGCAAAATATGCGTCTGCTTATGCCCCGACAGCCAGGGACCCCAATATAATTTGGTTTACCATTATTTGTCAGCACACTACTGCTTTTCAGCCCCTCTTACATTAGTTTTAAACAGACCCTACGTTTCCCTCGCCTCTTCTCCAACAAAAAAATCCTCGCATCTATTGGGCATTAGAATTTGCAGTTGGTACAAGTATTTGGCACTTGAATGAGAATTTGCGAGTGAACATTAGAATTCTGGGCCTGTGCCTTCTCAACAAAACACCATTATACAATGTTCCCAGGGATCCAATCAATGCACAACCGATCTACAACAATTCAATCAAAGTTAGTTAGTGTGGAAAAATGAATAAAGAAAAAGAAATGTTTTTTATGCTTACTTGAATGTAAATGAGAATGATTGCAAAGAATTGAAGCTGGTCATAATCACGAAAACAGGATCGAATTCTAGTTCGTAGTGAGGATGAACAGCAGAGCATCATTCATATATCTTAATCCAGTTTTTTTTTCGGCAAATCCCAATTAACTTGGTCAACTGAGTTGACTGTTTGCTGGTGAGTCAGTGCCCGGAATTGCCCAGGCCAATTCTTTAAGTACCTGCACAGTTCAACGTTCTTCTGTTGATTTGTTGTAGCTGTCTGTTGTTTTGGACAAATTGGGTGTAGATCTATGTAATCAATCACGGTCTAATATATGTTAAATCCGGCTTATGTTCATCAACTAAATTTTTGGGGCATAACTCTGGGTCTCATTTCCCAAGAGATTTATCAGTCATCTTGCCTTGTTTGGTTTCTGCTTGATGCAGCCTTGTTTAATTTGTCTAATAACCAATTCTGATTTTTTTGTTTTTCAGGACTAATACCTCACGCTCACAGGCAAAACTTCTGCAAGTTCTGGCATTGTGTCATGTACCATCCACCATAGCTTGTGGGCAATGGGAAACTTAAAAGGAAATCTATGTTTGTTGTTGGTTTTCTTATTCGATTTGGCTTAATAGAAATCAATTGGAAATTTAGAAAGAGATACATAGAATAGTTTACTACATATATTGAGTTTTGAGTTAGAGTATCTTTACGAGAGACACTATCCTAACATCAAACACCAAATTTTCAATAATTTGGTGATTTTTCATTTTTAGGAGAAACACCTTTTGATAAAAACACCAAAGCAAATACCAAATTAGCCAAAATTTGATGTTTGTTTTGGTGTTGTATCAAATCTCCCGCGCGGTTTTGGAAACGCGCGGTGTTTCGAACATTGCATGGGCTTTGGCTAGAGTGTGGGTTTCAATGACGCGGTTTTGCGAAAACCGCGCAGTGTTTACACGGGGTTAAAAGATGAAAGCACGGGGTGTGCGACACACCGCGCGGTTTCTGGAAAACCGCATGGGCTTGGGCTTTTGTGATGGGCGTTTATGGCGCAGTTTTGCAAAAGCAACGTGGACTATATGGCGGTTATCCAAAACTGCGGCATTTGATCTTAACTTTTTGATATTGCTCTTGAAGTTGGTTGGTGTAAGTTCAGGGATGTCCATCTTGCCCAAAACCCGAACAAAAAACTTGCACCAAACCCTGTTCGAACCCGAAAAAACCCGAACCCAAATCGAAATACATAGAGTAGGGTTTGGTCACACTCTCTAAACCCGAACCAACCCAAGCCCGACCCGATAATTTAGCCCAAAACCCATTAAAAGGGCTAAAAACCCCAAAACCGAACCCGGACCAAAACAAATCCGATTTCAATTGCATACTACTAAATTTATATAAAAGAATGAGTTAGATAAATATTTGGATTATGATCTCATTCATGTTTACAATGATGAGTTATTTAATATATTGGATTATGGAAAAATTTATGTTGAGATTTCCAATTTTTTCAGTAATTGCACGTGATCATATATCTATAGTTCCTTTCGAGTCCATTTATTATTAAAACATATGAAAGAATTATGTCCAAGTATAGGTAAAAATTACTTTCAAGTTCATTAGAAGTTTTATTTTATTTGAATGATTGGTGGATAGCCGAAGAAGGAATAAAATGTAAAATATATTTTCAAATGAGATTTCTTATTGTCTTCTTTCTTCATTTATATTGGGTTTTATCTTATTTGAAACCTGAACGTGAGCCCGATGGGTATCCGAAATATAGGGTTAGAGTATGGTTTGGTCACACTTCTCAACAAAATACTCGACTCCGAACCCGACTTGCTAAAACCGGTTCGATTCGAATAACCCGATACCCGTTCAAAACCCGAAAAGTCGGGTTCGAGCCGGTCGGTATCCGTTTGGACATTCCTATATAAGTTTGGTTTGGTTAAAAATTTGGTGTTTTTTTTAGTATCACTCCTAAAAATGCTCTTAGAGAGTCACGTGATATGACAAATTGAAATCATTTGATATTAGAGAGCCACATAAGAAAAAGAAAAATCTCCCCATCTCTATGTACCTTAGTACATAGATAGTAGAAAGTAGATTTGTTTTTACCTTTCTGTTAATTATTTGTGAATCATTTTCTTAATTGGGTGATTTTTTAGCTTTTGGTGAGATATTGAACTAAAGTGGACTTCAAGGAAGTATTATTTATGAACGACAGAATTTTCTTCAGGTTCAACCTTATTAATTTCTTGCTAATCCATAAATGGTCGAGTTTACACATCGGAGCCTTGATTTAACACTAGACCGAATCCTGATTAAGTCCTTTTCTCTTAGTTAGGTAGTCTAGAAGAGCAATTTTATGGTATGCCCACGGAGTGATGAGCTCTCAAGTTTTACCGTGAAAATGTTGAAAATGTTGACAAACATCAGTTCTCTCTAAAAGACAATGTTTCATATGCTTCCTTAGGTATTTCCGTATTTCAATAAATCTCTTGAAAGAGTAGGTTTTGTGAAATACATTGATAATGCCTATTAATCTACACGTCCATGTCCATTGACACTCAAATCACTGTTGGCTTTAAGCAACCATGTTCATTCGATTGGTACAAGTAGAAACTTCATATGACAGTCATCTCTTTATACCATTTCGCTAAAGTGAAAGCTGCATAACATCTAACTATAAGGCAAAAGACAAAGGAAGCCGTTGGATCTTGCAACTGGGGTTGGGTGGGTTCCTAATTGCAACTAGTAATTACATCCCTATATATTTGTAAGAACCTTTTTTTATTTAATTATTTTAGTAATGCCTCCCCGCACTATTAGAAGAATAGAAGCCACCTCCTTCCTATTTCACCTCCTAGGATTAGGATTTATAAGTTCTATGGTTTTTTCAAGAAATTTCCCACTATTATTATTATCATTTTTGCAAAACCAAGAACCGAAAAAAAAAACAAAACATCACTGTAACGGTATAGTGGTGGTCGGTAAGATGTCCGACATCACTAAAGTGTCCCCAAGTCTAGACAAAGGAAATTGAATAGAAAAAGCAAAAGAAGCAAAGAGAAAAGAGAAAACATCATAATGAGTAATTACTAATTAGTAGTGCATGACATACACAATATACTCAGGACAGGCATCACCGGACTTCATATCAAGAGAATGAGTCCTGGTCTGAACGTATCCCCTAGCAAACCGGAAAAGTCCACTGCCTCCAATAATAGGCATCTCTCTAACTTTAGAAAATACTGTATACCTTCCCAATATGCTCTTTGTGCGTGCTACCATTATACTCAAAGTTCATTACCATCAGTAAGTCCACTTCAGTTTGAGATGCAAGAGCGTAAAAAGAACGCCCCTATAAGCTTGGAATTCAATGCTGGACCCATGGTTCCGTCGTTAATACAGTTCCAAATCCAGCATTTACTGGGCTTTTAGGTGGACTTACAGCCATAACAGCAGTTGGTTTAGGACCCCTACAACAATAATAGCCTCACTAGCTCTAGACGTAGGAAATTGAATAGAAAAAGCAAAGAGAGAAAAAGAAAACATCATATAATTCATAAGCAGTAATTAGTAGTGCATGACATAGACACTGTACTCAATACAGGCATCACCGGAGTTGTTATCAAAAGAATAAGTCCTGGCCTGAACATATCCCCTGGCAAACCTGAAAATCCCACTGCCTCCAATTATAGGCATCTCCCTCACTTTGGAAAAGACTGTATTCCTTCCCAATATGCTTATTGTACTACCATTATACTTCCCTTCCATAATTGCAAAGTTCATTGCCATCAGTAACCCCACTTCAGTTTGAGAAGCAAGAGCGTAAAAGCCTTGTGAACGCCCAACAAGCTTGGAATTCAGTTCTGGACCCATGGTTAGCGCGTTATCCGTCATTGTTACAGATCCAAATCCACCATTTAAGGTGCTGTTAGGTGCATTTACAACCTTAACAGCAGTTGGTTTAGGACCTCCTAAAATATCATGCCAGTAGACTTTAAAATGAGTTAGCTTCTCTTTCTTTAGCCCATGTTTTGTTGGGCTTAGACGTTGGCCGAACACGTCTTGTTTTCCGTCGATGGCGAGGATGAGACACCGGGAGACGAAGATGGAGAAAATTGTGAAGGAAAAAGCTGATTTCAAAAGAGTTTTGGCCATGGAGATGGATGTGAGGAGATAGAGATTTTGGTCTGGCCTTGGAGTGAATGGTGCTGATAGCCAGTGTCACACTGGAACATTGGGTTGGATCCAACCAAGTGCCTTCATTTATAATGTGCAATATAGATGTGAATCAGTGAATGTGACTTCCGTAGTCTTTAATAATTAACTATCTTCATAAAAAATTAAAAATTAAAACTTCCGTAGTCTTTAGTCTTTATCCCTTGGAATGAACCTTGAATCAGGCATCTAGAAAAGTCAGGCCTACTTGTAGGTAGGGGTGTTCATGGGTCGGTTCTTACCAGTTTCGATTCTGGGTCTATTTTTAGCGGTTCCTATCGGATTCGGTTCTTTCGGATTTTTTCTTATATTTTAAAAACCCAGACCCATACCCATTAATTAAGTCGGTTCCGGTTCCAGTTTCGGTTCCTTATCGGGTTATACATTTTTATTGCTAATTTTTTTTTTTTTTTTTTTAGTTATATAACCGATATAAAAGTTGGTTTACGGTGACTATAACACTTATCATCGATATTTTTGTCCTCTCATAAGAAGTAATGGTCATAAATTCAATAATAATATTTGAAAGTTATCTAAAAATTTTGAATACATTCTCATACATTATATGTATGTGTATATTTTAAATCGAACATATATATATTATACTATACGTAATGCGTCATATATAGAATAAATACCACATATACCACAATTGTTAGTTAGCATTGCACGTATTCGTTATCTAATATATATACATGTAATATATCAAGCACGTACACATTCATGCATTAGTTAATATAGACAGTGCATAAGTTAATTCATAGTATATCAATATATCGATAGACGTGACACGTAAACATTATTATTAATATTTATAATATACATATTTAATGTAATATTATAAAAGATACATTTAATAACACACATTCACTATTATACTAAATGTTATATATATTTAGTATAATTTTACACCTAACAAATATAGACTATATATAATAATAATGTTTGGGTTTGTTTTTATTTAGTGTAATATAATACTAAATTCTATATATCAAAATCAAACTAATCGGTTCCGATTTCGGTTCGGGTACCCATCGGTTTTTTACTATTCGGTTCTAACGGTTTCGGTTTTTTATCGGGTCGGTTCTTAAAGACCCACTTTAAATGGGTCTAACATTTTAGGACCCAGACCCACTATAAATGGTTCCGATTCCGGTTCCAGTTCGGGTAATTGGGTACCCATGCACACCCCTACTTCTAGGGCCGTAGGGTCACGCGTGGAAATTGAAAAATAAGGAGTTCATAGTTGCGACTAAAAAAGCAAAAAAACTTGGTGGTAGGGACTAGGGAGTAGGGACTAAAGGAAGCCATCTTCTACATTGTTTTTTCCTTTTTCAATTATTATTTCTAAAATAAAAGCAACTGATGATGAGTTGATGATGGCAGCATATTCGGAGATCCTGGGCCGGCTCAACCCTATAGCAAAATATGCATCTGCTTAGACCCGGCAGCCAAAGGACCCCAATATAATTTAGTCTACCATTACTTGTCAGCACACCACTGCTTTTCAGCCCTGGAAAGTAGAAAATTACGTTAGTTTTAAACAGACCCTACGTTTCCTCGGCTCTTCTCCAACAAAAAAACCCTCGCATCAATTGGCATTAGAATTTGCAGTTGGTACAAGTATTTGGCAACCAAAACGTCTAAAACTACTAGGATGAGAATTTGCGAGTGAACATTAGAAGTCTGGGCATGTGCCTTGTCAGAAAATTACGAAACTGCTCGTGTTTTACAACAAAAATAATATTGGGCTTTTACCAAAATATGGAAGATGGGCTTTTTATGGGCTTTACCAATAAGACTCGTGGGTTTTAGTTTTAACTTGATGAACTTTGCTAAAAAAGGGTGGCGGCCTTTTTCTTTAACGTGCGCGCTAGTACTTTCAAATTTCTTCACTAGAGACTGGTATGGAATAGTTGGTTTCACAATAAAATTAAGAGATAATTACATTTGCCAAACAGCTCTGTAGCAGAATGGTTTAACTATTACAGGAGAGCACCAACCTAATCTGTAATTTCCCTTCTTCTCCGTTAGAGTGACCCTTGATGCAATCTGTTTCCCGAACACACTCATAAACTGTGTTCTTCATTTTCAGCAACCGTACCGTCTGGAACGTCTTCATCGGATGTATCTTGTCCATTTTGCTCTTCACATTCTTCGACCAAATCCTTATCAACGGTCACAGAACTAAACCCCTCTCCCTGATGTGGAGAAGGTTTCCTTTCAACCTCGCCCCAGACCCCATGCCTTTAAGTGTTGCTGAGGGGAACTCCAGAGGCTTCTTTGGCCAATCTACAAAGAAATTATTCAAGACCATAAACCTGAAAGCTTGCAAAAGATGACTCTTATCTCTTTTTATATCTGCACTCAGAAGCTTCTGCAAAAGGGTTGGACTTTTCTTCTCAAAGACAGGTCCCACTGTCCCCTAACTTTCCTTTCTTACCAAATCTGTTGACTCCACCACGTTTTCTTTTGCCATGTTTGTTTTGAAATCTACCCTTCTTAGTCGGAGTTCTATTCTGTTCTCTTTCCTGTACTTGGTTCTCGGAGTCCAACAGATAGTTCTTGGGAATTTCAGCAACTTCCACCCCCAACTCCGCCTGTTTTGCCAGAATTTCTTTAAGTTGCTGCAAGAAAAAGTAGTCAGTTATACAAAAAGTACAGGTAAATAAAGCACGTCTCTTGGCATGAATATCAATGCTACGAATAGGAGAACCGCCCTCCAAATGTAGGATTAGAAGCACCCGTAATATGATATTATCCATATCACAGATTAATTAGTTGGGAAAAAATTGTTCACGCAGGGTTAGACATTCATGAAGCACTTTGTCTAATTTGGAGGAATAAAAAGAGACAAGACCAACCCAATCCTCATCAGATGACACCTCTGGTGGTGCAAGGTTTTCATAATATAATATAGCATGAAATGTATCTTTTACAGTTTTACCTGACGACGTTTCTGTGCCACACCGTCAATAACTTTGGGCTCTGTTTTATCTCCAAACTTCTGTAAAGGATACAAATGTTTCCATCATCGAGATACAAGCGTATACTGGTAATTATGGACAGTAAACGCACATTAAACTACACCTTCTCAATGATAGATCTGGAAGGATGGTTTTTCCTTCGTTCTTCACGCCACTGCTGAACTTCTTGCTCCGAGTAGTTTACAGCAAGGGGTCTTGAACTAAAATGAAAACAATAAAAAAGAGAGTCAAAATAACTTTTCACGCCAAAACAAACCACAGCTTCTCATTGTACCTGGAAGGATGCTTTTTCCTCCGTTCTTCGCGCCATTGCTGAATTTCTTGCTCTGAGTAACTCAAAGCATGAGATTTCGAACTAAAATAACATAGATCCAAAAAAAAAAGTCAAAACAGACTATTCACGAGCGAAAACAATAAACTGAAATGAAGATGACAAACAAAGAGTCAAAAACAGCATAAACAAGTGAACCAAGCTCATGCCAATGTCTTATTTACTATGTTTAGTATATTCTGACTAGTATTTTTATAATATATAAGGGATTCTTTATGTAATTAGAAACAGGATGTAGCATTTACAGGTATGGAAGCCTCAATAATTGGCCGAGTTCTCATTTGGCAAATAATTGGAACCTCTAAATATTATTAGCATGGGGTACTAAACCAGTAATAATATCTTAGTTTAGTTGAATGGCTGTTCGGAGATTCGTATAACCCATACTCTTTCTTGAGTCAAACATTTGGCACTCAGAGAGTGTGCGAGGCAAGATTATTTTGCATTCAAATAGATGCTTGTAACACCTTAACAAGAATGCTAATACGTAAATCATTTAACTGGGCTTCGTTGTACCTATAACTATCCCGACTAGGTGAAGTGTTTACTCGTGTGACACCTTAAGGTAGGCTTCTGATTACTGTCACATGCTCCTCTTTATTTATTATAAGCTAATATGTTCTTATATCACAATTGTAGATTAAAATAAAAAATAGCCATTTCTCATGGCTTGTTTAAGTTGTTACTTTTCTTTCAGTTCAAGTTACAGTGCAAAATAGTTACCTCTGCGCACTGATTTTTTCTTCAGTGCACTTACTCAGATGAGGTTTTCTTGCTCCGTTGTCATTGTTTCCTGTTACCAGCAGTAAAGGGTTAAACCAGGACCAAAACTAGCTTATTCAAGAAAAGATAAAAAGAGGGAGGGGTATGGATGAGGGCACCAGAAATTAAGACTTGTAAATTACTGATTAGAAAAGGATTAAAAACAGTAGAATGAAGAAATTGCTCTAAAAATGAAAAGGATCACGAAGTCCAAACCTTTTCCCTTAAAGGGCTTGAACTTTCCCTTTGCAATTGCCTTGGGATGAAAATTGGATTTCTGAAACCTGAACAAGTTTGATTCCATTAAGAAGTAACATATACAATCCAAACTTTCTAGAACCACAAAAACTGGTGGAACCATCATGTATACCGACTAACTCACCTTGTATTCTGAGATTCTGTTTTCGGAGATTCATTCTGAATTCTTGTAAAATCATTTCCTTGGGGATTCCTCTGATTGAAATTTGAGATATTACTCCCATTATCATTAGCATGATTTCCCTGATGTATTAGTCGAGACATGCATATATTAGAGAGGGTTTCTCTATTTTACAAAATTAATAACAAAATAATCAATCTAATCATGAAACTATGGTTCAGAACGTTTCCAAATGTAGTAAAATAAAACTGCACATATCTGGTAACTATAGGCAGCAGTACTATATGCTAACATTAGATGGTCCGACATTATATTTACTTCAGAAAGAAATGCACTATTTATTACAAAGTGCAAATACCAAATAGATTGGTCGTGAAAGTTACCTGTGATTTTCCAAAGTTGTTGGATTGCAAGTTATTCTGACTTTGTTGCATTTGAGCTGGACTACTAGTGAGTGATGAAAGCGAATTCCTCTGCAACTGTTGACTCGTAACAGGCGACCCTTGCACAGCATTTGGACCCATAGTAGACGGGCCAAACATATTTTGATCTTTGGTATTATATGAAACTTGCTGGGAATTCACCATGCCTAGTTGTGGATTCATACAAGGGCCAATATTTTGAGAACCTTGGGCACTTCCCATCGCATGATTAAAACAAGGGGGAATATTAAACGGATTAACCTGAGGAGGAAAACCAATGTGGTTCTGCGGAAACTGCCCAAAAGGCAAACCAGTAATTTGATTCATATTTTGAGGAATCTGATTAAAATTAAACTGACCACCAGGTATATTTCCAAAAAACTGACCACCAAGGGTTGACACGACGCGAACTGATTCATATTCTGCATAACATTCTGTGGATAAAACTGAGGTTGGGGTAAACCTCCCATATGAATATTTTGCAATGGTAATTGATACTGATTATTGAACTGTGTGTTTAAATTATTACATGGGATTGGATAATAAGAGTTGTTTGAATTTGCAATAAAAGCAACCTGATAAGCAATAAAGAGCCCACACATTAATTACTTGTATATATATAAAAAAACAATCTTTTAAAAAAGAAAAAAGAAAACAAACCTGTTGAGTATTAGTTTTTCCTTCAGCTCGAATTTGGTTGGGAAGCTGGGGTGGTTGAAAAGGAAGCATCTTCTTTCTTTCTGTCCAAAGACTCTGAAGAGAGTAGTGGGGTTTAGGGTTTTAGTTCAAAGCCTATAATAAAATGCCGATAGTGTTCGAAATATCGGTGGATAATATGTTAAGATATTTCGAAGATATTCTTTTTGAAACTACCATTCAATTCACTAGCTAATCTCCAACGCTTTATATAGCCATGAAGAAAACAATGTCATGCTCTATGCCTAGCTTGTAAAACATAAATTTTAACTTTGGAGGCTAGATTTATCAATGAACACCACTATCGTAATGGCGTTTCCATTGAGGTTTCCCAATTTCATTAACAAATTCAATCTTTATGGCGTTTCCAATTTCATTAACAAATTCAATCTTTATGATGATCGTTTCAATCAATTTGACTTTGATTTTGCTACCTCAAACCCTTCGAATTTCTTCGAATTTGATGTAACTAGTGCTCCTTTCGTTTTACAAGTTCTAATGGTGCTGTTAATTAGTAAAAATTATCAATGACCCGAAAAATATGTAGTAGTTTTACAAGTTCTAATGGTGTTGTTAATTAGTAAAAATTATCAATTGCCCAAAAAATATGTAGTCCTTTTACAAGTTCTAATGGTGTTGTTAATTAGTAAAAATTATCAATTGCCCAAAAAATATGTAGTCGTTTTACAAGTTCTAATGGTGCTGTTAATTAGTAAAAGTTATCAATGGCCCGAAAAATATGTAGTCGTTTTACAAGTTCTAATGGTGCTGTTAATTAGTAAAAATTATCAATGGCCCGAAAAAAATATGTAGTAGTTTTGTTGCAATATATGTAGTAGTTTTGTTGCAATTTTATTGAGATCTGGTTTTAGTTTCTCAGACACACATTTCGGAATTATAAAAATGGGTGACTTTGCTTTATAGACAAAAAAAAAAGTAAATAAAAAAGTTTTTTTTCCCATGTAAAATGTAAATATTAAAGTTAAAAGTAAAAAAGCAAAATTGGATTATGCTAAAATTTATTACAACTCAATTTAATACGCTCCGATTCTTACATAGTTTGAACAAAACAATATCATCCCAGCTCGTAAAATACACCACCTGCACGTTGGATGCTAGAATGATCCTTGATAATTTAGAAAGGTTTGAATTAGGGGCATGCAGAATGAAATATTTTCATAGTAAAGCGTAGCATGCCAACATTGTTGACATTCCTCGAGAGCTCATGTCCATTTGTTGGTTTAAATTTACAATTTTTCTCTTTTAAACTCTATTGTATTTGTTAGGAAGTTAGAAACAAATATCAAAGCACTTGCTAACTAGTGCTGTCCTCATTTACAAAACGTGTGTCCCCATCCTAGTTGCTGTCTAAAACTAACGTAGGTGACAAAGAGAGTTAAGGACAGAAAACAAATTCTTCACAATTTCGGAATCACCTCACAGAGTTGGAAAATGACAACGTTTGACTAATGGAACCAGGTTTCTAAGTAAACATGTTAGGCACATGCATCTCAATTCCTGCCTAGAGTTATTAGAGTTGAAGAGTACCTAAATCATTTAAACCCAGTGTGGAAGCTTGTTTTGTTTCACAACTCTCTTTGTGAATTTGAGGGCTTAAGACAAAGTTTTGTCTTGGTACTTTGTTCTTGAAATAAGAATGGAGATGGAATGTTATACTCATTCTCTAGGGGTTGCAGCAGTTGTTCTTTATCTAAGTTTTTGCATCTTGTCTACAACAATCCTAGCAACTACCGAACTAGAAGATGAGAATGTAAACTGGAGGAGCAATGAAGAGGCTATGAATCTCTACGAATCATGGCGCAAAGAACACGCTTATACTCTCTTGGAAGAAAAGGAAAACAGATTTGAAATCTTTAAAGATAATTTGAGATTTATTGACGAGCACAATGCAGGGAACCACACATATAAGTTGGGATTGAATAAGTTTGCTGATTTGTCTTGCGATGAATTTGGGTCAATGTACTTGGGTACATATGTTAAAAGAAATGGTAGTGAGCATTTGACACTGAGGAGTAGTAGCTACAAGAGTGCTTCTAGCAGCAAGGAGATAACAGCTGAAAAGTTGCCGAGCTCTGTTGATTGGAGAGAAAGAGGAGCAGTTACTTCAGTTAAAGACCAGCGAACTTGCGGGGCTTGTTGGGCGTTCGCAGCAACCGCTGCAGTGGAAGGAATAAATAAGATTGTAACAGGTAACTTGTCAGAACTTTCAGCACAAGTGCTATTGGACTGTGACAACTATGATTACTACTTCAATGGGAATGCAGGATGCAATGGGGGTCTGCCGGATCTTGCTTTCGAATATATCATCAGTAGCGGAGGCATAGTCCACGAAGATGATTACCCTTACCATGCAAGAAATAGGTATTGTTTCTTGGACAAGAGAAACAAAGAAGTTGTGACCATTGATGACTACAGAAGTATTGACGATGAAAAGGCATTGCAGGCCGTGGTGGCAAAACAACCTGTCGCTCTTAGTATTTACATCAAACGTGGTGCTCTTACGTTCTATAAATCAGGTATTTTCACTGGACCATGTGGATCGGATTCAATCCATTCTATGACTATTGTTGGGTATGGAGTAGATAATGGTATAAAATATTGGATTGTGAAAAATTCATGGGGAGCTGATTGGGGAGAAGATGGATACATCAGGATGGAACGCAATGTGGCTGACACTAAGTATGGTCTATGTGGGATTGCTAAGGCAGCAATATACCCCATCAAGAAGAGTCCGAATCGTATCTATACAAGTTCAACAACTAGGCTTGACAAAATTCATATGTTTTTAATCATACTAGGAATACCTCAATACTATTTCTTAGTGGGTAAAATTACAGGGGGAAGGATTCAGGATTTTACTTGAGGTTGTGTCTTCCCTATTATGCTTCTATCTTTTCCCTTCTGCAATAAAAGAACACAGATACTTTGCCTTCATAATCCCTACGGACGTTGTTTCACTCCTCCTTGGGGCCTTAATTCTTTAGCACCATTTGACAATATAATTACTCCATCTGTAGACTAATGAAACAAAAAGGCGTGAAAATTTGGAGCAATATGACATCAAGAAGTGTAAAAGAGGAGCAGAGTTCCCTCCCACGGATACAATATTCTTACTCGAAAACGTGTCCCAACGAGAAGGTAGAAGTCAATACTTGAAATCAAAAAGGATAAATCATTAGGAAACTCAATGGCAAGACACTAAGCATCGCTCGTACACACTGCAAAGTGCAAACTCCTGTGAGCCTATACTCTATCTACACAGCTACACTACAAGACTTTCATCTCTTGATTAATCTCACGGACTTTCGCTCTGCGAAGTGAAAACCTGATGTCTTTCACTCTTCAAAGCCAGTGTTTGAACTTGTGTAAGTGGAATAAACCAGAAATTTGACAAAAGAAATGGCTTCTTGATAACTTGGAAAGTATCATGATCCTCAATATATCATCTGCAAAAAATGGACCACAATTCGCCTAGGTCAAACAACTACTTATTAATTCTAACAATGCCTAGGAGAAAAACTCCAAACTTGTCCTTTAGACAAAACACCTTTTTTCTTGTTTTTCCATAAAAGACCAATCCAACTGCATTACATTATATATATCAAGTCATACTAATTCAATGGCCCTAGTTGCAAAGCTGGATACCATTCACTTTACCACGTCCTGACACACCAGTAGCATAAAGCAGCGCATCCTTCATCTGCACAGCCAGAACCACCACTACCTGATGGTGGATATCCCCTACAAAGCTTCTCGAGGACAACCTACATCATCCCAAAAAAGAACCTGGATACATAAGTAGAATGAATCAGAGTGCAATCTTAGAAAGCGCAAATGACATTCCATTATCAAATAAGCAATTAAAAGTGTATTGATATTCATTAACAAATTAGCAAAGAGGGCCACTTGAGAGACAGAGTTGGATTCAACATTACATATTCAAGTCATTGATGGCTGCAATGCTTTTATTGACAATAAAAACTCCGCACCCAAGACCGAATTGGATGATGTGTGTTGAGATGAAAATATGAAACAAATCATATCAGAACACCGAGGTTCGTGACAGCTCGAGCTTATCATACTGAAAACCATCAGGATGTTTCAGTTTGAAAGCTGCAGTAATCATTTTGAAAAGCCTGGTTCTCTTTGTCTCATGCACAGTTATTCCACATTTTAGAATCATAAAATCGATCTAAGATCCATAATTCAGGCAGATTTTCATTTCCCAACTTACACAGACTGATTCATACTGAAATAAAATCAGCCAACTCTGTCATCAGAAACTTACTCCAGTTACAGGATTTCCAGTAGAAGACAAACACCATGCAAAATAACAACAGATTGTCTATATCTTCTTCAAATGCTTCAAATGCTTTTTGAAACAAAATTTCGCTATTTTCAAATTCCAATCTTTTCTTAGAGCACAAGTACCATTTGAAACATCCCCGAGAATTTTCTAGATGTAGACCTACTTAAGGTATAAAAGCTATGGCATTATGACATGAAAAAAAGTATAAATGATAAATAAAACGATAAAATAATAAATTAATCAAATAGAAAATGTCTCCTGCAATTCTGCAAAACACACTCATCCACATGCATATCACTTTATTAATTCATTTTATTTTTATTTTTTCTGGCGTTGTGTATGCGACTATCGCCATTAAAATGCAATGTAATACACAAGTTTCAAGATGGTATGTATATAATAGAATCCCTACACCTTGGACCCTAAACTTTTATGTAACCATTCACACACTTTGTACATGCCATTATGTCATTCACTAGGATAATGAATCACAAATTCACAATCCCACATTGTAGTAAAGTTGTATTCAAGGTAGTTTTATCCTGATCAATCTAGATATGGTTGATAAACTCAAAGACCACAAGCAAACAAGCATTTGAAAATTTCATAAAAGCATAAATTGTTAAAAGCAGGTACAGAGGCCAATAGGAAAAGGGCAGTAAGAGACAGTAGCAAACAGCACAAACAGATACAAGTTGAGAGATCCCTAACCTTTTAAAGAAGTACACAGAGAGCCTCCATAGCTCTAATCTTTTGTTTCAGGAACTTAGTGAAAAAATCCTCTGCATTTGTAAGATCCACACAAACACACCCTTCTCTGCATATTCCTAAAGTATGTCCCACAAAGTCCATAATCATATGTCAGTTCTGTCATGGGAGGTATGTGTTTCATTGCGTAAAACATAATATGAGGAAAGGATTCGTCGCTGTGATCATATAAAACTGGCTGCCAGAAGACATTTGGTGAGCAGCTGTGGTTCATGAAACGAGCCACGTTCCCTGAATGTTTCGCACTTATAACCAAAGATAATTGGGGACCACGTGCCTCGTGTCTTTCTTCATCCAGTAATTCAGGCGCATAATTCCATTCAAAAGAGTCATCAATGTCACAGGTAGAGTCAAAGACATACTCATTTTCTTCGTCTCCGTCCATATCAACCCCAACCTTAACTTCATCTACTACTTCGCCTGCATACTCACAAATAAATGTACCAGCACGGATTGGATCCCATGAGCGCAGACCCCAACCTCTATCATTAGTCTTAAAAACCTCCAATCGGACTCTCAGACCATTTTGAGACACCTGATTTCGGCAATTAGGATAGCATTTGCACGAGGGACCACACTCGTGAATCACATGTTTCCGTACTACAAGAACACCATTGGCAGTGTGTGGTAGACTGCCACCATTTTTCATAACACATGAACAATTGGGATCGCCAGGGAGGCATGTGCTCTGGCAACTACAACCAACAGATGGACCCATTGACTTGATTGGTTTTGAGTACTTGAGAGTACGCGAATATGTGAAATGGGCAGGCCCCTTCTCATAATCGACATCATTTACGAGAGAGACAGGTAATTTTTCTGCACCTGAAGTTAGGTCAGGCAATATAAGCCCAGGCCTAGAACTGACATTATCCCTCCATTGCTGAACTGATTTCCAGATAACAAAAGCCTCAGGCTGCCCAGGTATTCTAAGCAACTTATACTTAAAAACATTGCAGCCTGACTTCCCTTTCTCCGTCCACGACTCATGAACTTTGTAGAGGCCATCATAGACATAAATCTTTCCAGTAACATTCACCAGGTCCCTCATACCACGTATTACTCTAACCTCATTACCTCGGTGTAAGCTTCTCTCTAGAGCAAGATTACCCCTTTCAAGCTTTTGATCACCTGCTTCCTTTTCCTTCTTGTCTTTCCTCTTAGATACCCCGCCCTGACCACTATAAATCAGCACATCCTTATCTTCAACATCATCCTCATACCCTCCAGACGATACAATGCTTACAGCCACAGGTTCTTCTTCACGGTCAAACTTGACATTCATGTAGTCGATCCCAGCCATACTTGGAGCATGTAATCCAACCAAACACATCTCAATTCTGAAAAAGAATATGTCCCCAATCTCAATCCCAGGAACAGCTCCAATCCTTTTCCTTGTATTCGCTCGAATCCCATTGTTCATCAACGCTGTACTAGCTCTTAAATCAGCCCGTTTATTACCACAACTTGTTTCCTTAGCATCTTCAAGCTGAGAGAACCTCCGTCTAAGCGCATCAAATTTCATCCGAACTTCCCCAACCGATTCAACATCACCATCTGCCGGTGCAAAAAACCTAATCTCGTCATTTCTCTTAACTTTCTTATGCGACTTCGTCTTCTGCACTCCATTACTAGTCCCTTCTCCAACACTACTAGAAACATTAACTAGAGAAGGCGATCTCCCAGTATTAACTCTACCCCCACTTTGCATTTCATCAAACTTTCTCATATTATCACTCCACCCATTATCTCCAGATTCCTCCTTTCCCTGCCCACCATCTACCACCTTATTCTTAAACTTATTACTAGACGGCCCAGCAGTACCAAATGGAGGAACTTGCTGAATTGGTGGTTGTTGTTGACTCTGGGGCTGGTCAGTAGTATTGTAAAATGGATAAAATGGATTATACCCATTCGGAACAGGTCCAAAAGGCGGCGCACAAACAAAAGGGGATGATCCTTGTGATGACAAATTAGGTGGACATGGAAATAATGGTGCTAATGTTCTTAATGGTTTTACATCAAGTACTTTAGATTTATCATAACAACCTGATGAAGTATTATTATTATTATTATTATCCATGGCCTTCTTTTCAACAACAACAACAACAACAACAACAATAGTAATTGAATTAAACTAAAATAAAATAAGCTTACCTAAAAAGTAATTGCAATTGAAATTAGGGTTTGTCAATTTCTACTTTTTATAACTTTTTTCTCTCTCTTTGAACGCACTAGTTTTCATTTTAATTTTATCATTTTATTATTATATTTTGGTTCTTGATGTTTGAGCTTTGGACAAATGTACAGTCACTGAATATTGACCGTTGATTTTTACACAGAATATTTTTTTTCTTTCCACTTTTGGGTAAATCTACATTGAACTCAAGATATCGCTAGTAAAGTAGTAAATGGTAGGCAAAATATATTAATTGAATAAGACAATAATGGAAACTAAAATAAAACAAATGAAAATTAATTAACTTGATGATACTAACTTAGTTCCAGGTGTGGAAACTCTCTATATAATTTTCAAATTAAATGAGGATTTTAGGGACATATTTTATCATGACACTTAAACAAATTCAAAATCGTTAGGATATTTATAAGTTTCGGATTATACTAATATTTTGTAGATGTGATTTCCTAACTATTTTAAACATTGTCACAGAAAATTAAAAAAATTCAAAAATTCAAAATTTGCCAAATGTAGTTAACAATTTATAAAAATTTGGTTAATTGTAGACCGTTCATTTTCACTATTTTTTATACTATATTTGGCAAGTTTAGAAATTTGTGATTTTTTATTATTATTTGTGACAATATTTATAATAGTTTTGAGATCATATCTACAAAATATTAGCCCAATACAAAACTTATAAATATCCTAACCATTTTGAGTTTGTTTACATATAAAATATGTTCCTAGAACTTTTTCTTTTTAGTTATACTAGGATATGTCCGTGCCGTACAACACTAATGAACTCAATGCACCTTCGGCGCTATCTCCTCTATCAACCTAATTGGTTATTATCCATAAGCCCAATAAGATCAATTTATATACGCAGCATTATGCTAAATTGGAGGCCCAACAATTTATAAAGCTTGGTCAGGTGTTTATAAGCCCCAAGAATTGTTGACTTTTGAATAATTTTTAGATAGATCACATAGATACTGATTTGGTTTAACAAAATTGCACAAACCCCTAAATCACTTAGATTCGTCATGTTATATTTTGTAAGAAAGATTTGTAGCCGCCGGATTGGGCCCTTCTGCCCCCACACCGTTATGTATTGTTATATAGAAAAATAGTTCATTTTTTATAAATTACTGATTTAGCCTCCTCATCTAGATGTAAGACACCTCATGGTGTTTGCTTTTTGCTTTTTGCTTTTTGCTTTATGTTTTTTGTTCGTCTTTATCTTTTCTTCTTGAGCAAGCTAAGACTATTTTTGAAATAATGACATCATCTTCAATCTTTTGAACTAAAGACAAAATCTCCATACTTTTGGGTTTGAGTATTTGATTGTTGACTTTGACTTTTTAGCACTTTCTCATATAAGCTCAAGTCTTTCTAAATAGCATTAATAAAACTCATTTTGGCAGTAAAGTGTATCTTTTACTATAACCTGCAAATTATAGTAAAAGTTATAAATTGTCTATTTATTATGCGTAAGAATGACTGTAATGCAATAATATAAGGGAATTAAAACGCATATTTAGAGTTTAATCAGTAACTCTGTCAACCAGATCGAACACTATTCCTCACTGCTCAATTTCCACCCCACAGGGCAAAGATTGTTGACATGTATAGTAAATGAGAGGTGACAATTTATGGGCCTCTGCACTCTTTGCCAATTCGTATTGAGATGGATGTTCATTTCCTGATCATAGCCAACCCCAAGAACCTTCGTAGACCATCCGAATGAAGGTTCACACGGAGAGAAACTTAGAAAGGAGTGACAGGCGCTTTTAGCAAAATTAGAGGGCCATACAGAAGCCATCATTTAAGATTTGAAGAGGGTCTTTTGTGTGGCCCCTTCAAATGAAAAAAAAGAGGGTCATATTGTGAGACTGTGAGAGAACCTATGGCAAAACCAAACAAAAAAAACTAAAGAAAGAAACTGCAGCTAAGTGCAGAACAACAACCCAGTTACTGCTGCTTTGTCATGGACAGTTGACGGCCAATCAGAACGGTTGTTACACAGGCCAAGTCCAGCTCAATACCGACATTTCTAGATCCAAAGATGATAGTGTAAAACGATGATGTCGTCAACCTTGGTTGGTGGTTTGGTGCCAGAACAGAGAAGCATTATGCCATATTGCCATTCAGAATAGAGGACCAGAGCTAAGATTTCCAGGCACCTAGCTGAATTGCCTACGCTTAGTAGTCTTGTAACCAAGCTAAAATAAGTACATTTCTGAACTTGCTAGAAACTGTATATAAACAATGTGTACAATCTTCGTATATATGTTTTGTGTGGAACACACAAATATTAACGGTACAGTTTGTAAGAATGTCCGTCAATTAACATTCTTACCACTTGCTAATCTTTGCTTTTCTTCCTCCACTTGTTCGAGCAATACTTCTAGCTCTGCTTCATTTAGTCCTTCTAACCGCTTCTGTAAAACAAAATTCAATACCAGAATTTAAAGATAAGTACACAGATATCAATACGTTATTTGAGCTAGTTCTGACGCAAACATTTATTTAAAGTAACTACACAAGTTACCAATCTACATGTGTGTACTGCAGTAAAACTGTTATTGATAAGTATTATTTTGGATTTTCACTCTATAAATGAGACAGAGGAAACATGATGTTGAAGTCACCAATGATGTTTTGTATATGAACAACAGGAGAAGTCCCACATAATTATAATTCCACGATGGTAAAACCTACACTAGCTATAAAGTTCTACCAACAAATGTTACAAGGGTCAAGGGGTGCATTTGACAAAAAAGAAGGGAGTAGAAGTTCTACCATCTTCCTATCTCAGTCCCTGATATCCATCGACAAAATGACCCCCAGTAAGTGAATATTGATAACCAACAGTTATCCAAAAAGATACTCAGTTCTTTCATGCTAACTTAAGCCCCACCCAACAAGAGTAAACTAGCAATCAGTCTCTTTCAACACGTTAATAAAAATCTTTACCTAAGTAGGATCAGTAAGTGAGCCACATGAAGCTCAGAATTCCTGGTTCTTATTGACAAATCGACATTTAATCGATATTTAGTAAACTTGCTACATTTCAAAACCACTCAAGAGAGAGAGAGAGAGAGAGAGAGAGAGAGCAACTATGTTTCAAATGAAAGTGTGTAACCTGCATGACTTTGCTTTCGTAATCACGTAATTGTTGAGCATAGGTCATTTCCTTGTTAGATACCCTAAAGATGTATGTAGAAATCCATCCAACTGTCAGCCCCAAAACCAGCACCAACTGAACAACATTGCCAGCTTGCAGAGGATCAACTCCAAAAACTGCATAGGACACAGAGATCAGTCATTAGTCTAGCCTGAGTTGGCATATATCATACTTCAATAGGCCAGGCTGAATTCTGAAGCATTATTTAAGCAACACCCAATCACTAGTTCCAGGAAAAATTGCAGATTTTACTTTCCTCAAGTTTTCATTACGTTCGTCCACTTCTATGTAACTTGATTTGATTTTTTATATATATTTTTATACTATGCATAACGAGTTAGCATGAAGACGTTGCAAACTGATGAAAGACCAAGCATGACTTAATTATAGTTAAAGAATGATATTTCAAGACTTTCAGTGAAATCATACCTTTTCAGCAGTAATGTTTTCCTCAAATGACTTTCGTAGAGCAGATTTTATCGTAAGGGTACCCTTATCTAATTATCTTAAATTAATTGTTACACATGCTTTATTAGTTCAAGACAAAATCGGTCTTTTTGAGCCTGATACATATGATACAATTTAGACAAAGGATATAGCCCGACGGTAAATCGTCGCATACTACAAGAGCTCTGTTGCTGATAGTCACCGCAACAGAGTGAATAAACAAGAAGGAGAGAGAGGTACCTCAAGTCCACTTTTTAAACCAACTCCAAATAAGGTAATTCCAACTCCAATCAACAAAACATCCTTCCTCGAGTATCCAAAAGGTACCTGCCAATCAGAGATTAAAAGCTTCTATAAATTGGTATGTTCATGTTCCACAGAGAAAAAGTAATTGCACTCTCAACTGGTTTTAACTGGAGTAACAAAATTAAAACGTCCAGCATAACAAAAGAGAATGTTCTCAATTTACTATCTAGCACGGGAACCTCTCTTGTTATGCCTAACAACTACAGTATTAAATGTCCAAAAGGAAAACAAAATGCTTCTGTTCTACAAATGGTATGAATCTTTCAAATAAGACCAAGACATGTATAGGTTATACACATTTCTTAAAACAAGTATCAAAACGAGGTAAGACAACCACTGCTCATGATACATGCCTTATCCTTATCAGATGCTTTGGAGTCATCAGGACTGCTGTTAGAAGGCGAGGAACCACTGCTCCTAGTGATCCCAGGGAACTTTTTCCTGAACTTCATGCCACTGCTGTCACATTTAAAAAAGGGATAGTCGTCTTTGAATAGAGAGCTGCCGCAAGTAACTTCCCCTGCAAAAGCAATTGAGTAATTCTTAGTAGAGAAGTATGAAAAAGACTACACATTTGAAAAATAAAAATGTATAGGTTGAACCCCCAAAAACACCATCTATCATGTTACATCAATAAGCTAATAATTTCACCTCACTCAATCGAACGCCAAAATCAGAGAAACAAATGGATCCACATGGGCACATAGCTCAAGTCATAACCTCAGTCAGCTCAATGCCTCAATTAAATAGTAATCATAAGCACTAACCCCGCTCCACTCACATACACACACACACAGTGATACAAATAAAGTTGATAGAAGCAAAAATGAAGAACGGGACGTTACAAGAAACAATACCATTCACAAAAACGTGATATGAAGTTAAAATTAGCTTCAGTTAACATACCAAGTTATCATGAAAACCAGTACGTAAACAACACAAAACCAATTGGGAAATAATGAGATGAAGACTTACTGGGCAACTTGTGAAGCACATAAGATGGTGTGAACAGGTTGCTCTTTGGTATAGTTTCTGAAGATAAGCCATGTAGTGGAACCAACGAAGTAGGAGAGAGAAATAAGGCTGAAGCCATTAGATTACACAGTACAAATGCAATGCTTCAAGTTCAAGTTCCAGTTCCAGGAAGCTAGTCCAAGCAAATTTTCAGAGAATATGAAAAATATCTAGTGTCTCTGTCACCATGGATTGCACCACGGCTTAGCATTCACCACGCCTTCAGATTATCACCTGCATTGCACGTGTGAGATTTTACTAGTGGAATTTCGTGGTACATCTCGGTTTTCTAATATATATATATCAATATATCGTCTGATATTTCTGAGGACGAAACTTTAACTGAAGTCGCCATTGCTTTCTATAGGCAGTGCAGTTTAAGTTTTAAGCGGTAGCTAATCGGTTAAGGAGTGCATAGCTATTAGGCCTAGTAATCGGATAGGTGATAATTCTAAATAAGATTTTCCATTCCCATAAATAATCTATAACACATGCCACAAATAACTATTAGCTAAATGTATATTAAAGTTAAATGAAAATGAGAAATATATCCAACAATCACCAAAATGCAATCATAGCCTCATTATATGGTTTATTGGTCAACATAAATTAAATAAAAAACATATAAAATATGAAAAACACAAAGCTAAAATTAAATTAGTTTTATATATCATAGGTTTTTTGTTCTATAACTTTATATATACAAACCATGTTTTGAGAAAAACATAAAACAATAAAACCTTAACCCATTAATCGCTGCTTTTTTAACACTTATTTGTACTAAATCTCCCTATTAATTGGCATAAATCGAGCTATTAATCGATCCCACTTTGAACGGAATTTTTTCTGCTAATCATATCGGTCAAATGGGTTATAGTGCCTATGCGCCTATTAAACTGCACAGCCTACAGGTCTACAATAAGGACTTTCATTTGTGTCATTGCAATATACCCAACACTCTTTAATTTTGTTGATGAAACGATGAATGATAGTGCAAGTTTGATGAGAAAAAGGATATAAGTGACAAAATTTGTTGCAGTCGAGACTGGAGAATAGCCTCAGGATGGAATTTTCACCCATACAGATGTTAATACTTCATAGTAGCAGCTGTGCGCCTGTATTCAAATATTCATTCCTACCACCTAAAATTTTCTGAAGTATATAGCGATATTCCCATTTTTGAAGTGATATTTGTTCAGAAAAACTATATCCTTTACAGTGAAAGTATGAGCAAAATAAAGTATCAACTTAGTACGTCCAGTTGCAGTTTTTAAGTTGTATAGTGAAAATGAAACTAGTAACTGAATGAGTGACCAGCTAGGAAGACACAACAGATGAACCAGAAGTGACCCTCTCACTCCTTAGGAAGAGCAACATAGTTTTCATGCATCACCGCACCGAGTTTCTTGCCACTTTCTCTACGTCGTGATGAAGGAGTATGAAGGGCATGCCGTCCACTAGGTGTCATGGTGTTGGAGTTGTTACTCTGGCCTAACGGCTTCTTCGGTATTAATGGCCTAATTGGACTTGGTCTTGACCCAAAAAGTGCCTCTTGCTCAGTAGCAAGTTGCTCTTGCAGCCGTTTCTTTTCCTGCATATAATTTAACAAGTGATATATTGCTAGCCATTTCAATGAGAAAAATAAAATAAAATCAGAGATGGAAAGAAAAGAAAATAAGAAAAACTAATAATCAAACACACTCTAAATTTCCGTTTATCCTCATCCTTCTCCTGCCGGGCCGAAGTATATTCCCGCAAGGTCTCTGATAAAGGCACCTGAAATTCAAAACAATCTCTCAACATTTGTATCACTTGCTAGCCTCAGAGTGTAACAAAAAAATGGTAAAATTAAGAAAAGATTAAAATAACCAATATCTTGGTAGACTAGCACCTTGTCATACAAGAATGGGATCCCTTTCTCCTCTTCCCAGGTTTGCACTTTTGCTGTTAAATTTTCCATAAGACCTACAAAGAAAAATATTTTAGAATGTTGATAAGATAAAACTCAAGTCTCTTCCAGGAAGAGAAAAAAACAAGCTCACACGGCTGTAGGTGTACTAGTATATGTAGATATAAACTGAGTCCATATTTATTTTTTGTAGAGATGCTAGATTCAGGCAGAAAAAGAGCTGGGGAATCAACTATTAGAACAGTGAGTCACCAATAAGCTGTAAGCAAGCATAATTGTGTCACACGTAATTGAGAAACATCACACCATAAGACGCACTTGTCAGGTCATTGATGTTTACAACAATTCAAGATCTTAACACACCCGAGAAATGCAGCATTCATTTTGTAATTCAGCATAACCAACAGCTTAACTGAGCTACACTAGGACATGTAAAAACTACACTAAGAAAAATAAATATCTGTTTCAAAGTAAATACGAAGATTTAATACTCACATGGTATTTTGCTGACCAGTATCCGAGCTTTCTCAGCACGTTTGAGATTTTTGTGCGCTCCTCTTCCAGCACTATACCGATTTTGATCCTATAAAAACAAAAGTATCAATAAACACTAAATCATCCCAAGTTACATTTGCAAACAGTAAAAATAGAAATATTAGGAGACAAATAAACAGAGGATACATGCTCAAAAATAGAAGGCAGAAAAACGAAACAACAATGTATACCCTTTCATAGTCGTCAAGCCAGCTTTCTTCCTCACATGCGAATTTCCACTTCTCTACCTTGTCCAAGATTTCCTTTCTGCTCACAGCTTCTTCTTTAGCTTTGTTAATTTGGTCATCCATTCCCAAAAGCAGATCAGAGAGATCAACATTCCCTACAAAATTTAAAGGCAGCACCAGTTTTGAACTTGTAAATGTAATAAATGCATAAGTTTAGTCATGAAATCCATCAACAAAATACAGTTTCATATTTATTATCACAACATACATGCCAGAATGCTTTTGAAACAAAATATCATGAAAATCTATATTGACTAACTTCATAAAAGTCCTCAAAACCTCTATACTAATGGACTCCTGACAATAGAACTTTTGAATTGAAGAATTTAAGAGTTCTTACAGACGAAAGCAAAATACTTGAGAAGTAGAACAGAACATTTTAATGTTAAAACAACATGATTATCAATGAGCTTTCTTCATATCATTTCACCACAATGTTGTTCTTATATATTTATTTTTCTTTCTTGAACAGCAGATTATTATGAATTGAAAGAGGGTACATAGCATCAACAGGCAAGAAATAAATTACCACCAAATATGAAAACACATGCAATATGGGGAACAGAGAAACAAAAATATCATTTACAATATTATCTTGATCATCATGATCAAATACATTATTATCAAAAAAACCTCCAAGGTGTGTAATAAGAGTGTCGCTTCCATTACACAAGCAAAAATTTCTCCATGGATTAATTATGTATTCAGTGAAGAGTCTCACCAGAATCTATTTGATTGATGAGCATCTGCCTTGACATATCAGTGTCCACATCCATGTGAACTCCTCTATAGATTTCTTCAAGCTCTGCTTGCTTCTTCAAGATCAATTCCTTCATCTTGCTGCCTTTTATGACATTCAATCTCTCTACTTCAAGCTCAGTCTAACAACTCATATATCGAAAAGCAACAGAATACATTAACTACGAAGTCTACGCAAAAAGTAAAATAAATATACAAAAATGGGATGATGTAAATACAAAAATCACCTGTTCAATGACATCAAGAGCAAGGCCTTCTTTTCTTAAGACCTCGTCAACAGAAGCAGAAACCAGGCAGGTGACATGATCAAAACTTTTTTGCTCAAGCACTGGCGTGTCCAAAAGATTCCATAGTTCTATAAGTCTGGTTGCAAGATCTTGGAGCTTGAAAAAATAAATCAAAAGGGATTTAAGAAACAATAGCACATTCGAAAGACTAGAAGTTTAAATATTCTAGTAATGCCACAGATTGTAAATAAAGACTGAAGTAGATTAGCAATATCAATCTAAGGCTTGTACAAAGTAGTCCTTATTTTACCTTTTTTAGCCTTTCGACTTTCTCCTGCTTTAATGAATGAACTACTCCAGCTAATCTCGCAAGAGTATCATTGCTAACACTCTTCACTTGCTTGTTTGGTGACTCTACAATGCTAGGATCGACATCATTCATTGCCTCAACAAAATCTGTGGACAAGACTGCCGATAATTCATGGATAGATTTTACATAGCCATTAACCTTCTGCAGCCGCTGACTCTGCAAATAAAACCATAGGGAAAAAAAAATGAAAACTGCCCCAACATTCCATTTAAACATCCTTTTCACAAAACCAAACACAAACCTTTTCACTTTGAAGCTCTTGGAGGTGTGTCTTCCACTCTCCCAGCTTCTTCAAGGTCAAGTCCTGTTCATCTACTTGGGTGTCAGCAAGATTACTGCCCTGCACATTTCCTAAAATTTCCCCACGCAACCTAAAAATTTGTTCTTGAACATCCCGAAACACACTAATCCTGTTTTCTCTCTTCTTCCTAAGTTCTTCCAATATAGGATTTATCACAACATCTTCTCCTTAAGATTACCCCTACCACTCTACCATTACCAACAAAATAACTGAGTTTAAACTTTAAAACCAATGATGAAATGGAATAAAAATAAACAATGGTGTCTAAAAAACTAACCAGAGAAAACAACACTTGCTCTCCAAGAGCAGAAACAAGGCTAGTAATTTCAGATTCTGCATTGGCCAATTCCTTATGTAAATCAACCTTGTATTTGCGAGTGCTTTCCACATTCCTTCTGTATACATCAAGACACTCTTTTTCAACTTGCAATAACATCTTATCCCTCTCGCTATCGCTCTCCCCAATCTCATCCCATAATTTCTAATAAAAAAAACACAGACATATTTCAAAAAGGTAAATAAAACATGAAACAAATGAGATAGGAGATGAGATGAGATTGACCTGAAGTTCTTGAAGAAGAGATCCGCAAGTGGTTGTTTCAATCTTGTTATGAAGACGAGCCATTTTTTTTACTTCTCAAATCATTTGAAGAGATTTGGTTCGGGCATTTATTTTCTTTTCAACTTTGCATAAATAGAAAGTCGTAGAAAATATATATGGGCTTTTTGGCGGCAATTTGAAATTTTAATTTCCCGCAAATCAAGACTGACTAGTGACTACTACCCAATTGTTGGGTCTGTGGATTTGGGCTTTGATTTTCCATGTCCAACATTTTGAAGCCCAAGATTAAAAAACATACAAATATCTCATTAGCTGAAAACACAAACAATAAATTAGGCTAGAGAGTCTCATTTTTTTATTTTTTTTTTAAAACAACTACTAATAATTTTTTTGGGTTTTAATACCCATGTATTGTTTTTTTATAGAAAATCTTTAAAATATAAGTTTTTGAGTTGAGACCAATCCGCCGCTACATGTTATTTTTTTAATATAATTTATTTTATTTTTATCTTTATAAAATAAATACATGTAGATAAGAAATTAACTACCATAATAAGATGGAATAAGATAACTACAAAAACAAAAAAAAATGGATTTAAAATGTTTGAGTACAACCAATAGAAGGGATATGAATTTGTATTTCTAAATTTAGAGTATGACCAATACAAGGGATTTTAAATTTAAAAATGTTGAATAATGATTTCACATTTTAAAATGTTAGCATACGTTTCGGAATTTATGTCTTTATCATTTTTTATTCATTAATGCTAGATCGACACACTTATTTGACATACTATTTGGACCTACTGATGTGTCAAAAGTCATAATCATTTATTTACATAGAAATACGTGTTCGTATGTATTGCAATGAAAACCAACGCTATTTAAATAGTTAGTCACAATAATAGGTCTACAAGTAGGTCAAAGTGAAAATAGTACTTGAACAGGAATAAATATTGCCCTGTTAGATTATCCACATTTTCGTTTTTTTGTAGCAAAACTAATTGGGGAAGAATTGCAACTGTCTCAAGGTATATTGAAAATGCCCATAAGATTTGGAAAAAAAAAAAAATATATATCAAAACACCACAAAATGAAAAATGAATACTATATATAGCTTGAAATAACAAATGCATTTCTTTTACAAGATCATCCACCAGTTATTTTATAGTCTAGCTTCATAAGGACTCCCGGTTTATGAAGAACAAGCTTCAGAAGGACTCTGAGTTTATGAAGAAGAATAATGCAAAAAGAAACTTTCACTCAAAACAACATACGAGTACTAAAAAGAGGCGTCGTTATTTTTTTTGCCCCATTGGAAATACCCCACATTTTTTGGGAGATATTATTGGATTGTGGTGATTATTAAGGTATGACAAAAATTTAAGTTTGTTATGGGGTAGGGGAGTGTTTTTATGGGTGTGTCCAATATCACCCTTTTAATACCCCCTGCATTGTTTTTTATGCGCGCAAGTGTTTTTTTATAGAAAATCTTTAGAATCTAAGCTTTTGACTCTAGACCAGTCCGCCACCTATTATTTTTTAATATAATTTATTAACTTTTTCATCCTTCCAAAATAACTACATATAAATAATATAACTATCAGGATAAGATGGAATGGAATAAGACAACTATAAGAACAAGAAAAGTGGATTTAAAATATTGGAGTACCGCCAATATAAGGGATATGAATTTGTATTTATAAATTTGGAGTACGACCAATATAAGGGGTTTTACATTTTAAAATGATAAATAATGATTTCGCATTTTAAAATGTTGGCATATGTTTCGGAATTTAAGTCTTTATTATTTTTTATTCAATAATACTAGATCGTCACACTTATTTGATTTACTATTTGGACCTACTGATGTGTTAAAAATTATAATCATTGATTTATATAAAGATACGTGTCCGTGTTTATTGCAATGAAAACCAAAATTATTCAAATAGTGAGTCACACTAGTAGGTCTTAAAAATAAGTCTGTATAACTACTATTTTTTATTCATTCACAGGTTTAATTTTAGTTTGAAAATCTAGTTATCTAAATTTAGGAACTGTTCTTATGTCAAAAGTTTCAAAACGTTTCTTTTTATGTAGAACCACTACGTTTTGAGTAGCTATTCAGTTACAAAAAATGAGTGACACATACGCAATTGGTTCACTGATGTCTACTTTATATTCTTATTCGTATACATGCTGTTTACTTTGAGCCACGTCCAACGGTCCAACCCTCCAAGTTGCTCTTGGGAATGTCGACAGTAACTCAAGGATCACCTTGCAGCAGCGGATCCAAGGGGGCCAATCCAACTTTGCCCAAACAAAAAAATAATAGTGTAGTGTTAATAGGATAGAATTTACCCAAAAAAAAAAAAAAAAATAGTAGCATGACTGCATGAGGCTATGAGCAGCCCCCTGTATCTGCCCCTGCCACCTTGAATAGTTGAAGGAAGCGGTTGTTAAATCCAAACTTATTTGTTTGTCAATTGATGCTCTGTATGTACGTCCTGCACCAGTATACCTAAGCAGCAGCTTTTGCTCAAAATTTTCAATGTTAATGTTAAAGCAGTGGTTGGAAATTACAGGGTACATACTTTAAATGTAAAGTTATAAACCATGCCGTATATGAGGTCAATTCAATCTACTCGCTCAAGGCTCGTGACAACTGACGAGTGACGAGTGACAGATCTAGATATCCTGTAGCTTACAATGAAGATGCTTTTAACGTACTCCAAAGTCCAAAGTCCAAACTATACAATTTCCTGCTATTCGTCTAAAAAAAGTTCCAAAGTAGTAATGATGAATGGCCAAGTAATTAGACCACTTCGACGTTCGATGTGTGCAACGTGCTAGCTTTTCATCCTCACAACAGAGTCTCACTGCATCTTTAACTGAGGTTCTCAACAACAACGTAACCATTTCTACGTACTCCTCTATATATTTTAGCACTACGTATTACAGTCACCACATATTCCTTGTAGCAATGGAAATACCTATAGCACTCTTTGCTATAATCTTCTTCATCATTCTTGCATATATCGTATATCAAAAGTTAAGATTTAAGTTCCCACCTGGTCCAAGACCATTACCTGTAGTTGGTAATCTTTATGATATAAAACCAGTAAGATTTAGGTACTTTGCAGAACTGGCAAAAACTTATGGTCCAATAGTATCTGTATGGATTGGATCAACTTTGAACGTGGTGGTGATGAACTGGGAATTAGCTAAAGAAGTGTTGAAAGATAATGATCAACAATTAGCTGATAGACATAGGAATAGATCCAGTGAAAGATTTAGTAAAGGTGGTCAAGATCTTATTTGGGCTGATTATGGACCTCATTATGTTAAAGTTAGAAAAGTTTGTACACTTGAACTTTTTACACCTAAAAGACTTGATGCCCTCAAGCCCATTAGAGAAGATGAAGTCACTGCTATGGTTGAATCTATCTTTAGAGACTGCACCAAACCAGGTTTGTTTCTCTTTTATCTCCTTTTCTTTCTTTGTCGCTGTTTCTACGTTTGTCTCCATGACTTTAAAGGAAGTGTTGCTTCACTATATTTTTACACCATATGGAACCATAAAAGGTATAGAATCAACTTTTAGGATCTGTCTGGGAAGTAGAATATTTCCTGTATAGGAATAAAATCTAAAAATCTGTCTGGGACACCACATATTTGTGCTTAGTTACTTACATGAGAAATTGGATGTCTGTTTTCTAGCTAATTGAAGAAATTGGACCCATAGCCGGTTGAGTTTAGTGTTGGTTTTTAAGGGGCAAAACCAATGTTTTGAAAACCAAACTGGTGATCAAACCGATTTTTTGTTGAAATGGTTCAACTATGGTTCGATTCGGTGATACTTATTTAACAATTTTTTTAATAATTACAATAATAAAATAAATAAATACATGTTTCAATTCAATATTAATTGGTATTATAAATCAGAATGAATTTTTTGTACAAGAAACACATAATAGTATGTTGGTTCAGACCTTAGACTATCTTGTTAAGTTCAGCTCCCTACATTATCAATTTTTCAAAAAAAAATTTATAATGAAGGTGGTCCAGCTTTTTTATTTTGTTTAGAACAGAACTGGTTCGCCAGTTCAACCATAGGGTCCGTACTTGGTGACAATGTGTGTAGCCCAAGATTTTACTAGTACTGTAAAGGCCATCTTAGCTTTATTTATAATTAGTTTGGTCGATGGTCATCTATGAAAATATAAAATGATTAACATAGTTTCAGGATTTTTTGCGTCTCCAAGACAAAGATAACTAATGAATTTGCATTAGACAATGCAGATTACAATGGGAATAGCATCAAAGTGAAAGACTATCTAAGCCCAGTTGCATTTAACAACATAACAAGGCTATCCTTTGGGAAACGTTTTGTGAACTCAGAGGGCTTGATGACCGCTCAAGGTGCGGAGTTGAAGCAAATTGTGGATAATGGAGTGAAGATTGGTGCGTCACTATCTGTTGCAGAACATATTCGTTGGCTGCGGTGGATGTTCCCACTCGATGAGGAATCATATAACAGTCATGCAGCTAGAAGGGACCGACTTACGAGAACCATTATGGAAGAGCATACCCTTGCTCGTCAGAGTGGTGGTGCCAAGCAACATTTCGTCGATGCATTGCTCACTCTTCAACAAAAATATGAACTTAGCGATGACACCATCATTGGCCTTCTATGGGTCAGTAATTCATTCTATTAATTAGTACGTAACACATTGAATTAGTCTATATATAATTTTCGTTTGCGTTAAATAATTTGTCTGTGTTTGCAATTGCAGGACATGATCACTGCAGGCATGGACACAACAGTTATTACTACAGAATGGGCGATGGCAGAGCTGGTTAGAAATCCCAGGGTACAAGAAAAAGCTCAGGAAGAACTGGATAGAGTCATTGGAACTGATCGTATCATGACCGAGGCAGACATTACCAACCTTCCTTACCTACAATATGTGGCCAAGGAGGCACTAAGGTTGCACCCCCCAACACCACTTATGCTCCCCCACAAGGCCAGTGCAAATGTCCAGATTGGTGGCTATCACATTCCTAAGGGATCTAATGTGCATGTAAATGTGTGGGCCATTGGCCGTGATCCGGTCATATGGAAAGAGCCATTAGAATTTCGTCCGGAGAGGTTCATTGAAGAGGATATTGACATGAAGGGGCATGATTTTAGACTCTTGCCATTTGGTGCTGGGAGACGTGTCTGCCCTGGAACACAGTTGGCCATCATTTTGGTGACTTCAATGTTGGGACACTTACTGCACCATTTCCGCTGGGCACCAGCTCCAGGCTTGAAGCCAGAGGAGATGGACATGACAGAGAACCCAGGATTAGTTACTTACATGCGCACCTCAGTGCAAGCTGTCCCTACACCTAGGTTGCCTCCACATTTGTATAAACGTGTGGCTGTGTGATGTTGGACTGACGGCAAGGATCTTACAGAGATATTTCTGTAGAATCCACAAGTCGTTATTTACAGTTCTATCGCATTTCTATTACTAGGGAAGTAGTTTTAGATTAGTTTGGTCAATGTAGACTCTTTTTTTTTTCTGCATGAAAATGTGAATCCTATAATAATAATGAAGTTACAATATAGAGTTTAAGCACCTCCTGAGCTGGATTAAGTTCCCACTTTAAAGTAGATGTAATTTATTTATATATTGTTGGAATGTTTCTAGCCCTGGGTGGAAGTGGAGTCGATCCACATCTTTCGCCTTGAACTTGTTTCCTCTCTTCTTCTTAACCTGCCAATCTACCTCTTTAGTGTTATCAGCCCAACGGAACTCAGCAAGATTTCTTGTAGGAGAATGTGTTGGTTCTTCACCTTTCTCATCACACTCCTCTAGCTTCATCAACTAGATCAGCCCAATTGACCGTTTATAGAAGTGAATTAGTTTTGTTCAAGACTTAGTTGCCATTGCCAAAAGACAATGAAGTGGACTCAGCCATTTTGCCATTGAAAAGGAGTAGGAGTCTAAATCTCTACTATTCATGGTCTCTAACCCCATAACTTCCTCAGTAGGAGATCTAAGTTAGGTGTTATGTATTTTGGAGTATTTCCCATAGCTGGAGAATTTAAGTTCTCAACAACTGAATTTGCATTCAAAGCCCTAACTGGGGAAAGAGTCCTTGTCAGCGATGGCAGTTTCAATATGATTGAGAGAGCTTGATATGTGAGCTATGGTCACCATTGCTTCAATGACAGCATCATCAACTGCTACATTTACGGTAGTATGTTCCTCAACTGTTGGTGGGATAACAACCAACACATTTTCCACATTTGTATTTTGTGGAATATCTTGTACTTCTTGTTGTTCAATTGTTTCTGTGTCCCCGTCCTCATTTCCTTGTAAAACTTGGAAATGATTAGTGTTCACAATATTTGCTAGAATACTAGCCTGCTCCATTAGTGGTCTTGTTGGTTACTTCAATCCATTTATTCCTTGTCTCCTTTATTTATTTTTCTCAATCTTCTCTGCCGCTGCTCTATTAGTTGCTTCTCCTATCTCAAAGACTCCATTTCCAAGCCCTACCAACCAGAGATGCTCCAGTTACATCAACACACGCATGCCTCCCCTCAAACCATGCAGTACATTTTTGTAACTTTTATTAGCAAAAGTCTATGGAAAATGGCTTCGAAAGCCCATCCAAGTCCAGAGAACATTTACATTAAGCACCCAGTGGATATGAATGTTCACCATAAAAAAAAAAAATGCGAATGTTATAACTTTGATTGCGGAAAGCACAAACCAGAGATCCTCATGGACTGATCTATGGAGTTAGAGTGAGGGTAATTACACAATAGAATGTTCAGTTTAAACTTTGAACCCAACCACAAACTCATTGGCTACACTCAAATAGAATTGGTGAACTTGCATTTACAGAATTTGAAGGTCAAAACCTTCCAATTATTAGAACTTATTTTCTGTCTCAATTCAGAAAAATGTTCTTAGGCCTATCTTGATGATTAAGGGATATACAAGGAAAGGAAAGGTAACAGACATACAATCATTGGCGAATTTTCATAGCATGCTTGCATTCCGTCTAATCATGACACTCTCTCAAGCCTTCGCCATAAACATCAGAGAAACTATTTGTCCACAGGATATACACTAAGCCTCCGGCTGGAATAAATGAGGTGTAGCTGTGTAGACGTTTGAGCATCTAATGATCAGACTTCATCGCTTCAATTCCTTCCCAATATCGAACGAATATGAAAATGATATTTATCCGTTTTATATTAATAAAGGTAATGTGGTGGTGCAAATGTGCAATACATTTAACATAATAGAAATTAATTTACCGAATTCATTCTCTTCCGATAAGCTATATTTGGAAGGAGTCGAGCATTGTTTTGAGAGTATTCTTAGATGTCTGCCACTGCTTATCATTGGCACTTGCAACAAATAAGATGACAGTGTTTCCCTTGGCAGTCGCCTTTGCAAGATTGTGAGCACCAGTTAATGCGAACGGAGTCTCCAGCACGTAGGTGTAATACTGCAAGGGTAATACACAGAGAAATGTGATTATAAAACTCTTATAATGAAGAATGGTAAAGAGGGGCCTGGGGGGGCAGTAGCCCTACTCATCTCGGTCAACCACAGAAAACTTCTACAGGACAACTGAAGGGAATCGGTGAAAAGAGGTAAATAAATGAGAGAGATCCAGATCCTCACTATCAGCTGACTGGCAATCAGCCTACATAACCCTTAAACGCATCATTTAGCAGATGCTAAATACCAAGAAAACTAGACTAATCTGAACAGAAATCAGAAACCAAGAAGACACCAGTCGTAAACTCCTTCGAAGTATTTTGATTGCTGACAACATTATAAGAGCAAACAAGGAAAAATTATTGGTGCTAAATAACGAGCACATAGTCATTGACAAATTTTTTGGATTGAACAAGACCTGAATAATGTTGGTCTCTGCAACATTCAATTTCATACACACACACCTATTGTAGAATTATATCAACTGCGTGTTTGAATGTTTCACCTCATAAAAACTTTCTTATGTTATATATAATGTAACAAATCCTTTTCTATTCCATGACCAGCGAAAAAAGAAACATAAAAGAAAAATGGAAAACAGATGAGAGCAAGAGGAACAATACCGTCTGGTCACCATGCTTTTCAACTGAAGTCTCAAGGACCTCATCAGGATCAAGCGTGTTTCCAGTGACAAAGGGGCCTAAGGAGGCAATAAGCTTTTCAGGGCTGCCAATATCTTCAATAGTGGCATTGGGTTTGTTGGTCAAGCGTATCAGTGGAGAAGCCACCACCTGAACTTTGCCTTGCTTTTCATTTTCAAATCTGACTTCCACCCAAGGCTCTGCGCACTTGGGTTGGCAATAGTTCCCAGAGAGTATATTGGCTATACGTGTCTGCTTCCAAGCAGGTGGAAGGATGAACTCATAGGGCTGCACATTACCTGCAAAAAAAGAAATCAAGCACAAGTATTGAATATGCCAAGATCTAGGACAAACTTCTTCCAATCGGTGTTTATAAAATGTTGGCACTACAGTCACATTCCAATTGACTAGCTAGGTGCCTTTCAAATAATCAAATGATCCCCTCTGAGTTTTGACCAATCAGGCATCACATGGAATGTCAAATTGTCAGTCAGTTTCATTACTGAGTTGTAGCTCAGGCTTGCAGGTCTCCCCTAAACCCTATACTTTACGTTTACCCCTCTGAGCAGATTTTCACGAAACCCTCTGTGAAAATCGACCCGATTGATAGTTCTAGACCTAGAGTTGTAAATTACACAAGAGTTTGCCTCATGGCACAAAACTTAAATAGTATTAAAGCCGAATTTTAGAAAAGTTCGTTCATGACAAATGTACAATTAAAGTATTAGACATATCTTGTATATCCTCTAAATCTCAGTCTACATAGTTTCATATCCCACAACGGTAGCCCACGGATTTCCTAAGAAGTGCATTTTTCTGTGGTGTATTACATGTTTAGCGGGTACTCCTAATAATGCACTAATGCATGCAGTGGAACATAATTGAAACAGAAAAAAGTTACACAATCTCATACCTGCGCGAAGAGCAGGAGTGTCTTTAGGAGTAGCTTTGAAGACAACAAAGGAAGAATCAGTGGGAAATGGAGGAAGATAAGAGCCTACTTCCACTTCTCTAGCTTCCGCGGCCAATGGCTCTTTTACTAAAACTGACACCAAGGCAATCCCAGTAAGGAAATCTCTTCTACAAGTTAACTGTTTTGTAGTTTGTTGTGTTGTGGTTGTAGGGAGTTTGAGTGAAGAAGTATTAGTAGATATAATGTTGGGTTCAGGTGGAAAAGAAGAGTGGAGAAGTGATGGATAAGATTTTGAGGAAGAAGAAATTGGAGTGGAAAGTTTGTGATGAGAAAATGAAGTTGTTGAAGCAGAGGTCGCCATTAGAGTTTGAAGGCTGGATTTGGTTCCCGCTCTTATCCGTTGATGGATCAATGGACAGATGTTGATATTTAAGTTCGCCTATGTGTCAATAGTCAAGTGAGCTGAGCTAACGGTATGTGGCAAAAATGTGATTTGGTTGGTTTATGTCTGTCCTCATTTTTCTTGTTTTCATTCTTTTTTTTTTTAGGATGTGTCCAAAACCCGAACAAAATACCTACACCGAACTCTGCCCGAACCTGACAAAACCCAAAACCCAAACCAAAATATATAGGTAATATTTGGTCACACTCTCTAAACCCAAATATCATGACCCAATAATTTAGCCCTAACCCGTTAAAAAGGCTAAAAACCCCAAAACTAAACTCGGACCGAAATCAAACCCCAAATCCAGTTTCAATTGCATATTACTAATCTCATATAAAATAATGAGTTAGATAAATATTTGGATTATAATTTAATTTATGTTTACAATGACGAGTTATTTAATATATTGGATTATTAAAAAAATTATGTCGGGATTTCAAATTTTTTCAGTAATTGCACGTGATCATGTGTCTATAGTTCATTCTGAGTCCATCTATTTTTAAATTATATCAAATAATTATGTCATAGTATAGATGATAATTACTTTCAAGTTCATTAGAAGTTTTATTTTGTTTGAAAGATTGATGGATAGCCGAATAAAAAAAAAATGTAGATATATATTTTAAATAAAATTTCTTATTGTCTTTTTTATTTATTTATACCGGGTTTTATCTTACATGAAAACCCGAACCCGATAGTACTCGAAATATAGGATTAGAGTAGGTTTGGTCACACTTCTCAATAAAATACTCGACTCTAAACCCGACCCGTTGAAAACCGGTCTGGATAACCCGAATACCCGTTCAAAACCCGAAAAGTTAGGTTCGGTCGGGTACCCGTTTGGACATCCCTAAGTAATGAAGTATGCTAGTAATTTTGGGTCATGTCATCCATTGGGCCAAAATTAAATTGGGCTCTGGGTAACAGCATGGGCTTTTCCTCTTTTCATTACATAGGCCTCTATTTGCAAAAACAACTTCATTTAAAACCCAAAACCTCAGTTTTATTTCTTCTTCCTCGTTTTCTCATTCTCTGCAACTCGTTCAAAGAATTTTTCTTCAATGGACTTCCAAGTAGTAGTTCTGGCAGGTGGAACTTCAAAACACCTGGTGCCTATAGTTTCAAAAGAAGTACCAAACCCCCTTCTTCCCGTTGCCAATCGGCCTGTTCTCTCTTACGTTCTAGAGCTTCTAGAAGCTAGTAATTTAAAGGATCTTATTGTTGTAAGTCTCCTCTTTATTCATTCCATGTGCATGAATTTTTCATATTTAATGATGTGTTCATTTTATGTTTAAATTTTATTTGCTCTGTGTGACTGTGTGTGTGTACTGTGTAGGTTGTTGAAGGACAAGATGCTGCTGCTGCTGTTGGTGGATGGATATCTAGTGCTTATGTCGACCGCCTTCATGTCGAGGTACGCAAAGTTTTTATCTTTATGAAAATTGAGAGTTATTGTTAAGTAAAAGAATGTTTTATCTTTATGAAAAGAGGTCTGAACCCCGAGCATCAAAGAGTTACTGATCTCATTTAAAACAGGCTTACCAATCAAAAAAATATTAGAATGTGAGAACTGAGAAGCCCCTTGGAGTATACAACTGTGGTGTGGAAAGAGAGGAGGAAGAAGGGCACTTAAAGGTAAGAGAAGATCAATTTTATTAGGAAGGTGGAGTAACAAAAATTGATTGCAATTTGGTGAATAAATATAGTGGAATGGGGAACGGGGCGTATCAAAGGCTTTCTTGATGTGGGAATGCGTTCTTGCATTCTCTTTTTCCTTGTAACCTTTTTTTCATTTTCTTTAATACAAATTTTAACTTACCAAGCAAAAAAAAAAAAAAAAATGGAGAATGGGGTGAACCGAAATTTATAAGGATCTGGTTTACTTTATAATCTCGACTCTAGAACTTGTCGCTATCGTGATAGGATCACAGAAACTGTTTAATAACATTTGAAATTTTCATAGTAGCTAACTAGGTAAGGGCAGTAAATTTTGGGCCTTCCTCCTGCTCTTACCTGTCTCATATTAGTATTGCATCCATATCCTTGCTGTACTACCTCTACAAACATGTTTCTTAATTGAGTTTCAGCTTCGTCAGATGTACTATTCACACAGCACTAGATCAAACCAGAAGCTTAAACTAGAAGGGATACATGAAACACGAGAATGCTCCAACTGTAATGTGTACAATGCTCAAATGAATGAGTCTGAATAATAAAATTGTGAGGAGCTTCCTTGTGGTTGTTTTATGTTTTCAGTGACTAATGGGGGGGATCATGTGGAACTGTAATCTGTTTTATTCTACATTTGTTATCTATATGTTCTCTTCTTTTATCACAATATGACATAAGAAGTAGCTTTTAATCATTTCCAGGTAGCTGCAGTTCCCGAGGATGTTGGAACTGCTGGTGCTCTTCGTGCTATTGCTCACCATCTTACTGCAGATGATATCTTGGTAAGAAACAAAATTTTACTCCTCACGAAAAGCAACAGTTTTCTCTTGGTGACTACAGTTTCTTGTTTTTTATGGGAATCTATAGTTTCTTTTTTATAGGTTGTAAGTGGAGATCTTGTTTGTGATGTACCTCCTGGGGCTGTAGCAGCTGCTCATAGAAGACATGACGCCGTTGTAACTTCTCTCTTATGTGCTGCACCTACTAGTGGACTATCAGAAACAGGATCTTCTGGTGGAAAGGACAAGGCGAAAAAACCCAAGCGATGTAACATCATCGGACTCGATCCCACAAGACAGTTCTTATTATTTGTAGCCACAGGTTTGATCTGTGCCCTTTTCCTTTCTTTTGAACCATAAGCTGGGGTAGATAGATCCTACCTCTATCTACTCAAATAACGTGATCATATCTTATTGTACCGAAACTGAAGGTATCTTGGCTTAAAATAACCTAGATCATCCACAAGTGGTAGATAAAAGATTAAGCAATGAAAGTGTGGATAAGTCACAGTAAGGAAATCAATTGCTTTATTAGTTGTATGGTAGATATAGCGGAGAAGGGTCGACTCTTCTTAGGAGAATTTGTGTATTTTTCATGGAGGCATTGCTGTGTACGAGATAAATTTTACAGCTTTGAGGAGTTGGTGGATACCTTTACCTCTTCATATTCCAGGTCTAGAAATATTTCAAGACCTTTCTCAGATCTCATGGAATAAACTGATTCCATGGGATCCCTATTTAAATAAGGATAAGCAGATAAGCCTATCAACCCATCTTTCCCATGGGGTCCATATTTGCTGTTCTTTCTGCTAATATACCATCTTTGTGGATTTAGTTACTCCTAAGGAAGGGAATATTTTTACAGAATGTCAAGAGTAGCTTTGAAACTCATAGCCAGGTCCCAAGCCAAGTTTGTTTGGTTGTCCATTGTCCAAGATTACCTCTGTTTTGTACATTGGCTATCTTTTCCCAATCAGTGATGAAAGTTCTTCACAGGGTCCGAGGTTGAAAAAGATATACGAGTCCAAAAGAGCATACTCCGCGCCTTTGGCCAGGTACGTGACATTTGTGATCTAGATTCTAAGAAGATCCTCGATTAATCATCTGCTCTCCGCGTCATGCAAGACTTATAGATCATTATAGATTTATATGCTTTATTGCTCTTAGATATATAGAGACCTTTGGTTGAAGTTTTCCTACGTGTGCTGATTTTACTTTGAATTTTCTAAATTGTGTAGATGGAAATTCGAGCTGATCTCATGGATGCTCATCTATATGCTTTTAAGAGGTTTGAGGTTTTTCTCTTTCCTGAGTTTCATTTTTTACTTCTAAAGCTTGTGAACTATTACTTCATCGTGGTGCGTGGTCCTCTATTCTTTCTTACTACTTTCTATCAGATCTGTTCTGCAAGAGGTTCTGGACCAGAAGGAAACATTCCAAAGCATTAAAAAGGATCTTTTGCCATATCTTGTGCGATCCCAGCTGGTTAGTTAAAATAAAGACCTCATTGTCATCTTAGCTTGTGCTTCCAATTTCTTACTCTCACCACTTTAAATAACCTAATTATGAACTTCAGAGATCAGAGGTATCATCCAATGGTGCACCTCAAGCAGAAGAAAACTGGAATGAGAAAGTTGCCTCCCAGAACAACCAATCATTTTTTTCTCAGCATTTGGCTAATGCCACGAAACCCAGCTTTCAGGAGTTTTATGCTTCAGGTCCTAATGGTTCTGCTCCTGCTTCAAGGACACATAAATGCTGTGCTTATATTGCCGAAAATAGCAAGTATTGTGCACGCCTAAATTCTCTCCAAGCTTTTAGTGACATTAATCGAGATGTAAGAAATTTAGTGCCCGGAATCTGTGTATGTGTATCTTATTTTTCATGTCTTTTTTTATAGATTAATCAAGAAGATTCTCATTATAATGTGTGAGCCAGGTAATAGGAGAAGCAAGTCATCTATCAGGATACTCCTTTTCCGTCCATAACAACATTATCCATCCATCTGCTGAGTTGGGCTCAAAGACTACAGTGAGTATTTTTTCTAACATACAGCTACTTCAGCTACTTGGTAAACCACATCAAACAGGGAGCAGACTTGTTGCCCATTAGTTATCACCATTGCTCGACAATGGTTTCCATCCCAAACATTAAGGAAGCCCCTGCTTGACTACCTCTTTGCAAAGAGCTTCACATCCTATGGCCTTTCCTGGCTTGGTAAGCACTAGTCCATTACTGGCAAGAGATCCAGACAAGCATGGTCTGATAAATTTAAGCTCAGTCCTGCACTATAATCGTTTGGTGCTCTAATAGGAAAACAAGTCTCACTAGATCTGGATTTACCATTTAAGTTCCTTCTATTGTTAACCTCAGATTAGTTTCTAAATGAGTAGAGATTTCCTTATTAGATTGGTTCTTTTCCTCCTACTTTGTGATATAATCATGGTTTTCTAGTATTTATCGATTAGTGGCAACTGAAGCTCAAGCCGACCGCCCCAAGTCAGCGCGTGAGGTATTACTTAATGTCCAGTTTTGCTATGCCCTTACATTTATCAGGTGGTATGGTGATTTTAGGTTGGACCACAATGCATGCTTGGGGAAGGTTCACAACTTGGTGACAAATGTAGTGTAAAGCGTTCTGTCATTGGTCGCCATTGCAGGATCGGTTCTAATGTAAAGGTAACTTAAATTAGTGACAAGATCCATCTGTCTGAACTGTTTCGGTTAAAAGTCATGCCTCTGTATGTTTCTGGCTTTCCTGGTCACTATCATCTTTTCTGGCCACATTAGGTACCAAGATATTGGCACTGGTGAAAGCCAAAGGATAGAAATTTTGATTGCCTAGTCGGGTCATTTTTTTCTTCTTCTGTTTTTTAGGCAATATATTACCTATCAGTTCTATTTATATTGATGAAAGTACCAAAAGAAACAAGAAAATGAGTATGAGTAAATGAACAAATTGTGAAATTTGTGAAGATAGGTGTCCAAGTATTCATGAAATGTTTGGTATTGCTCTAAGCCTCTAAGTACCATTTCTTTTACTATGTATTCGTTGGACATAAAGGAGTCAATATTGGTATCATATGTGGCCAGACATGGTTTTAATGAAAAAGTTATGTCCATAGCAAACTTGTTCTTGGTTAGATTAGTGATTGCCATTTGTTTTTCTTGTAAGCACAGATTGTTAATTCAGTTGTGATGAATCATGTTACTATTGGAGATGGATGTTCAGTACAAGGTTCAGTTATCTGCAGTAACGTACAGCTCCAGGAACGTGTGGTCTTGAAGGATTGTTTGGTATAATTTTGCTTCCAAAGAAGGATACATAACTAAATCTGTTTGCACTGTTTATTTAATTCTCATGGTATTTGATTTTGTGTTGTGCTTTCGCTTTAGGTCGGAGCCGCTTATGTTGTCACTGCAGGCAATGAGATTAAAGGAGAGTCCCTCGCAAGAAAAGAGAAAAGTTGAGCCTTATGTCCTCTCCAGCTACATGTCAGGCCCATTTCTTGCTTGCTTGCTTGCTTTAGTACATCAAAATACAGAAACTTGCAATTTTGCCATTCCTTTTTTATTTGAGCTCCATCCCTTGTGAATGTTACAGTAAATCTAAAATCTAGTGTTCTTTTTTCATTTTTTAGCAAATCCTGCAGAGAAGGATGGTTTCTTTTTTCAATAAACCCTTTAGTCAAAATCATCCCTCACATCCCCTAACCTACTCTATGGGGAAAAAGGGTTTATAATAATTGGGGTGTTTCTCATTTATATGAACACATTGCTCTTTCCAGACTTTTCAATTAGAACTTCTAATTCACTACTAAACATGAGCCTACGGACAAATTCTTTGTGAACAAGTGGATTAATCAAGAATACGCAGAGCAAACTAAGAATATCCTGTTCGGAGGGGCAGGAAAAAAAAAAGCTTCTGAAATTAGCGAGTTATTTACTGGGGATGCTTCTCTTTATGTTTTCTCGTCGTCACAAGGTAAACAACAGAAAACTGTATCCTTGGAAAGGAAGCATGCATGAGTAACATATTTGACGGGTTACTTTGTAGATCGAGGAGATGATATTGGACTTTGTAGATGAATATAATACGCAGAGTAAACTAAGAAAACATATGATGCATTCAAAGCAAGAAGGTATTACAAAAGGAGGAAAACAAGGGAAAACAGAAAACACGTCCTGTTTGGGGAAGAAAGTGGGGAGAGAAAAGAAAGATTCAGAAATTTTTAAGTTCTTTACAGCTGATGCTTCTATTAGTTAAACATATCAGTAGTTTGCAGTGCTTCTTTTTATGTCCTCAAGTCGTCACCAGTTGTGAAGTGGATCCTTTGAAAGGGAGCATGCATGAGTAAGTGACATACTTGACACTATCTATAAGCACAACAACAAAAATCCGCGACAATGACTTTGATGAGATCCCTCCATCAACTTCTCTGTCACCACCTTCTCTAGGATCAACCAACACGGAAACAACCATTGAAGAAACACTTTTGTTATTATGGAATGCACCATTTTGAGAAGGCATCCTCGCATGTTTTTCAGTACTGTTAAGGTGAGACTCGGCAAGTGGGTCAGGGAGACGATTAAGAATCCTTCTATTCCTTTTGCTTAGATAAACAGATTCTGAAGCATTTTTTGCAGAAACATTGACAGCTGGTGTTGCAGGTACAATAGCACCAGGATTGGCAGAGGATGAGACATCAAACTGGAACACTTCAGTGCACATACCAGAACTTAATATTGGCCCTGCGAAAAGGAACAACCACTTATTAGATTGTAAACACTAATATAGTGTAGTGAGGTTCCTTTATGATTCTCCAGCCCAACTTGGCATCCAAAACACATATCACAGAAGCAAGAAAAAGATCAAATATTTATTTGATTGTGAGCATCAGACACAACACACACACACAATCAAACCATTAACGTCAATTTTTTTAAATTCAATGAGAATAGAAACGGGCAAGAGTATACTCGCATCCATGAACTGCATAATCTAAGCAACTGTACAACCAAACTAGAGTATTAAAAGTTAATTTCCATTTATGAGAAATCGTATTATCTAATGGGCAATAAACCTTAAATTGCTCAACATATATGTAGTTTATTCCCAACTAAGGTCTGTGGAGTCAACTCAGACCATCGACTTGAGATATGAAAAAGTTTTACCCTCCAACTTTAATATAGTCCAGGAAAATTTTCTGAAATTACTAACTTTTGTTGTATAAAAAGAAAAAGGTTCAGGACATGAGACATAGATTGCAAACACATACAAGTGACAAACAGCATCGGCTAAATGAAGCTAATATAAAAGATACAATAAACAATTAGTATCATTACCTGCAAGCCCTTCACGGAACCACTTCTGAAGTGATCCATCGGCTGCACTTGACCTTGGATTCTCCTTGCAACCATCTCGTGAACATGAATTCAGAGCTTTCTGTCGCTCAGTTGAGCTTCTGTACATGTGAGGATGTCTCTCTGCTTGCCTTCCACCATTAGAAACTGATAATGCTGTGGCCAAGTCGCCAGCAATTGCCAAACTAGTCTGAGGAGCTTCATTAGTTGAGGTTACAGTCGCCTTAGCTTTCTCACTAGCGAGAACAGAATGAATAATCAGGTTACCATCAATCTTCACGAGCTTATCATTTCTAGGCACATAAAGGGAGGCAACCAGGGGCTCACTGGAATTTCCACTATGCTCAACTCCATCTGATCCATGTTTTCCTTGCTTACCATTTGATTCTGCCCCTTCAACCCAAACTCTCCTACAATTCATCCTATTACCACCACATTCCCGAAGATCTGTTTTCCCAGTATGAGATCCTATTTCTACACTTGGATGTGACCCATTCAGGTGTTTGTCAATTGTTAAAACCCTCTCTTGGGGACGGCCATTGAAGCCTTGACTACTATAACCAAAACCACTAGAACTCATGTCTACCTTACCCCCATATCTAACATTTACTAAAGGAACTAATCCCCAAAACAATAACACAAAAAACAAAAATCCCAAAAACGTCACACTCGAAACCTTCTTAGTTTTACCCACATTCTTCTTGCTATCAGACTTCTTAGGCTTAGCTGCTGCAATGGGTTGCCTAGGTTTCAGCCTAGGAATAGGGACCAAAGGAACTTGAGATCCCTGAGGCTTCATCGGATAAGAAGCACAAGGAATCCAAGGATAAGGCATTTGACCCATTGTAGGCGGTGGTGGATAAACAACCCCTTGTTGTGGAACAACATTTCCACCACACAATTGTTGGCGTAAAGTGACATTCTCAGCCATAATATACGAAATCTTATTATTCAAATCAGTAATAACCGAATGCATCGATCTTACCTTATCCTCAAGTTCTTCCACATAATGTTTCTTCCTCTGTCTAGATAGCTGTGCACTTTCTCTATTCCTCATTAACCTAGCTTTCTTCTTATCCTCTTCTGGTTTCACATTATCACTATTCTCCGACTTACGAAACTTACTACACCTAGAATCATCAGATTCATTACAATTCTCCTCCTCCTCCTCCTCCTTATCTTTCTTCCTCTTAAAAACTCCCCCTTTCTTATCATCAACATCTACATCCCCAACAACACCATTACTAGAACTCGGGGACGATGACCCTGACCCCAATACAACACCTGATTCAGGCGAAGGTGAATTCAAAAAGCCATTAACAATCGACTTACCACCACCCGAATCCCCTAACGAAACGGGCCCCGAACTCCCATCACCTGAACAAGGGGGGACAATTAAACAATCATTATTATTATTATCAACAGTAATGAAATTAGAATCATCAGTGGTGAAATCAAGATCTTCTAATGAGAAATCAAAGTCAGTATCGAATACTAAATCGTTAATGAAAGATTGGGTGTTTAAAAAATCCAAATCGAGAGATGGGAATTCTTCTTCTGACATTTGGGGTGGAAGGGTTATTGGGTCAACCATTGTTTAGTTATTTAGGGTTTTAAGAATTTGAGGACAGGTCTCGTTTTTGTTTTTTTAAAAGTTTATGACTTACCTTCTACGTTACGTCTTCGGACAAGTGGGTTATCTAATAATAATTATACTAAAATACTCTAATTGGTTTGTATATATACGTAATTGTGTGTATTTCAATGAAAATTAACGTTAATCTAAGTAAGAAGTGTTCTTATGTAGATGTTAACTAGCCATGTTGGTAAAATATTTAGGTGATAAGAGCATTCTTAATGTAAAGGTGAATATGAAGGTGATTATTTTTCTGGACGGGATATCGGATTTCGTCTTGTATGTTTTCGACTTTTTTCGGGTTTTTTTTAACTTCATACGGGATGTTTCATTCCATTTGGCACGTTTTTCAATTTTTATATTCAGACGGACTCGAACAAAATGTTAGAAAGTAAGATAAATACAGCCTACCTAGAGGTGAATAATAGTGGTTTGCATTGGGAATGCTCTTATATCAAAAGTCTGGGATCATAATCATCATCATACCCCAGCATTAAGTTATTCATCTCATTTAATCACCGAATTGACTGATTCTCACTAAACCGATAAAATATTAGTTCTTCACCCAAAAAAATGCGTAAACTTAACAAATTTGACTCTTAAACCGTAATAATAATAATAGAACCTAATGAACACACAAAACTAAGAGTTTACTTATTTTTTCCTATTTAACGAATGTTAAATATACAAATTATTGTATTATCTCTCTAATATATATTATATCTTCTCTCTCTCCTTATTCATATTTAAATATTTAACACTATCGTTATGTTTGACATCTATCTAGTACTCTAAAATTGAGTTTATTATATATGATTATGAGAATTTGATATTTTTTTGTTGCATCTCATATAACTATTTTGAAATATCTTATATGATTATATGATTATACATTTTGAAAGTATCAAATATATACATTCGATATAATCGATTAAATTACCAATTAATTGCATATCGCCTCTTTGACCGATTAGTTCCGAAAACTCAACAAGGACAGTATCAAACACACACACATGACACAAAATAGGTGAACTTACCGAAAAGTAATAAAAATACCAAACTCGTCAACTAGTGAAGAAATTTTAGAAGGACAAAAAGGAATTCCACTACGATTAAGAGCATTCCCAATACAGTGGATACGGTGGGAATGTGATTTTATTCACATCTTTATGGTTCAAAACCTTTATCCAATGCAAACGTGAATATCTCGGTGATTATTTTCTCAAGTCAAAACGATCGTAAAATTTTCAACCGAGATAGTGGCTGAGTTGTAAACTTCGAACGTGACGTTAGATTCCGTCTCGTGTGTGTTTTTTTCCGGACGGGATGTTGGATTCCGTCTTCCATCCGGCACGTTTTTTCGATTTTTACATTCAGACGGAATCCAACATCCCGTCCGAGATTATTTTTCACCTTGTATTTGGCAGCCTCATATAGCTTTTCACCAAACCGGTGGGAAATAGAGGAAATAATGTCTAAGTGGAGGTGGATATTTGGTGAGTCGCATTGGGAATGTTCTCAGAAACGAAATATCTTGACTGGGACAAAAGAAATAGAAATTTCCAGAAACGTTACCACCATCAGAAGAAAACAAACACACAACATCCACCCGATCGAAAAAACAATAACACGTGTACGAACAAGATATAATAAAACCAAACGAGTTTATTATTTGTCTTATTAGAAATCTAAATAATAAAATGGTAAAAATAATAATAATATTTAGGGTAAGCCTAGAAATCAAAATATGTCTCTTTGATTTTTCCCTCAAAACGAGACGAGAGCTCAAAACTCTCTTTTTTTATCTCTGTGTTATGCTGATAAGAAGAAGAAGAAGAAGAAGATGATGATGATGAATCCAAATCTCTTCTTCTTTATAATATAAGAAGACAACACAGAAGAAGAAGAAGAGAGGGGATTTATTATTATTATTTTTTTTAAAGATTTGTTTTTTATAGATGGATTACGATAGCATGAAGGTGGATGTTGTTATTGATCCGTTTTTGAAAGAAGCTCTACAGAACCCTCGTCATCGACTTACCAGTAAGAAGATTTTATGTTTGTTGATTTGAGATTTGAGATTTGGATAAGATTTGTGTAAATTAGATCTTGGTTTGGGGAATTTTATGTTTTAGATCTAATTTAAATATTAGGGTAAATGATTGCATTGATTTCACATGTTGACTAGATAGTAATTGTATTTGAATTGATTGTGTGGACTGTGGAGTGTATTGTGAAATATAATAGCCAAGTGTAAATGGTTTCTATGGAACTAGCATGTAGAATCATTTGCGTTTTGTCGCTCGAGTGGTTTAACAATGACTGTCTAGCAAAGTATACTTAGAAAGTAACCAAGCTTGCATTGTCTTTTGGTTATTTCACACGCACACGCACACGCACACGCACACGCACACGCACACGCACACGCACACGCACACGCACACGCACACGCACGCACACGCACACGCACACGCACACGCACACGCACGCACACGCACACGCACACGCACACGCACACGCACACGCACACGCACACGCACACGCACACGCACACGCACACGCACACGCACACGCACACGCAATAATGCCATGTACAAAGTTGTTCATTGCGGTTAGTACACTCTTGGTTTTACTACTGACTTTTGAGTTTTGACACCTGCACAAAATGCTTTAGAAATCATGGATATAAGTTTTGCAAAACAAGAAATTTAATTGTCCACAAGATTATTTATTAAAGTGACCCACAATCTTTTTTCTTCATCTCCCTCCCTTATTTATAGCTCTTCATTATTCCTCTTTTGATGCACGAAAATTGTTTATTAACAGTGAAGGTAGGATTCTAGGAGTCATGGTTTGATATCTAGATACACGACACAAGTCCTTACTAAATAATCTAAAATGACTGGAATCAGTAGGAATCTCGAGTTGCAATGCATGATTCAATCTATCGGAGACAATACTACTAGTCGCATGTTACCATCTTCTCAAAACCCTTCCTTGGTGAAAAAACAAAAATTAAATTAAATAAAGAGTAATGGAAATTATATGTTTGCTTATCAAGAGTTGCTTTCTTAGGCGTGTTCTAAGCTGCAAATAGAGAAGGTTTTACTTCTTTTGAGCAAACCTAGATCTGTCTTGTAATGTCTTATACACCCAAAAAAACAATAAAATGAAAAACAGAGAGGTTGGAAATTGAGGGAATAGGGTGACGGGAATCATAATTACAATTTACCATTGGACCTTGGTCATCTCTTGTTGGTATTGTAAATGTGGATTTTTTTATATGATAGTTGAATTGATTTTCTTGTGTGATTAGAGATTTTTAATCTCGTAACATTTTCTATCTTAAGGACATCTAGAACCTTTGGTCTACTACTACGAACTTGTTCTTTGCTTAAAGGTTGTTAACCCGAATTAACTTTTTCCAGTCCTGACTTTCTTTTTACTGGTTAATGTCAGTTCTGCGAATGGAGTTGGATATTCAGAGCTTTATGCAAAACCATGATCAGCAGCAGTTCGAGTTTCAACATTTTCCTACGTCATATCTTCGGCTTGCTGCTCACCGTGTCGCTCAACATTATGGGTTGCAGTCTATGGTAGCTGATAATTCTGTGGATGGCCTGAGAACCAGAATCGTGGTGAGGAAAACTGCTGAAAGCAGATACCCTGCTATTTGTCTATCCGAAGTTCCTGCTGAACAGCTGGAAAATGATAAGCCTGAACGGGTTAAGATTGCCATTAAGCAGAGGTCACAGAATACTTCTCTGAATGGGGAAATGGTGCAGGAAATAAACACAGCACATTGAAAACTATGGAAGAGAGGAAAGAGGAGTATGACAAAGCACGGGCTCGCATCTTCAATAGCTCAAGCAATACCTTCTCAGGGTTCACTTGACGAAAGAATTTTTTCTCTGAGCAGAGATGTGACTGAAGGATCCAAGATTTCTATCAATGAAATAGAGAAGACTCCTATCACCAGGGATGGCAACACGTCCAGAGTTGCAATTCTCAGAGACAGGGAAAAGGATCGTAGTGACCCAGACTACGACCGCAGTTATGAAAGGTAATTACTTCTCTTATATCTCTAAGTCGGAGTTTACAACTTGCCATTGCCATGTTATTAATGGACTGTTTAAATTGCAACAGGTATGTCAAAGGCCTACTACCCAATCAGAGTTTCAGCTTGGGGCCTTACAGTACACAGAGTTTTCAACCTCCGTTTGTGCAGTATGAGACTGGTTTTTCGCAACATGGCATGTTGCCGAGGTCTCAAGCATCGCTCAGCTACAGGTCTTCTACTCCGAATATGAGCCCATTTGGTACTGTTGGAGTGAATCAGATATCTGGTGATTCCCTATACATGCAGTGCCCTAATCTCGCAATGATGTACACTGCTCAATCGTATGAACAAGTTCGACATGCTGTTTTCCAGGTAGGACCAAGTTGCAGAGTTTTGCGTGTACATTTAGTTTAAGATAAAACACGAGTATGCAAATGGTGCATTTTCCATTTGATTTGTCCATTTTTAAAATCTTAGTCATAAACTAGATCAGATGGTGTGTAACCCACCTGATCTGGCAGAATAGGATCAATTTTGATTTATTTATTTATTTTTGCGGAGAAAGACAATAAGAATGTGTCTCTCCATCTTTTGGACGGATTAAGTGTGAGATGTCACTGGATGGACATCTTCAAGGACGGGATTTGTTGTGGTAAAAAGGAAAAAAAAAATGGAATAATGAGGTGCCTAATGTAGGACTATGTAAAGAAAAATAGAATAGTAAAAAGAACTGTAATAATGATAAAAAAAGGTTTTTACCATGTATATTATGATTGTTGATGGCTTTCATTTGTAAGTTATTTATCTTTTCTGATTGTGTTTACCTCGTTGTTTGTGTCTTGCAGGCTCCATTCTATCACCAGCCACTGACTCTTGATTACTCCCAAAACTACTAGGAGACTGGGCAATTATCTGTGTAACAATCTGTATGAGAGTTCTTAAATTTTAGGTTGTCATCGAACTGCTGGTACATTGTGGAACATGTTATATTTTTGTTCCAATCCTAGATATTGTTTTGTTTATGTTATTTTTCTTCCCAATGGCTGGTGGACTTACTGACATTGCTATAATAGTGTGTATTAGTGTTTTCGTTTCCCATCTAGGAGTTCTCTTTTGCAATGCAATTGTAGTTATCTGCACGCCCGTGTGGCACATGTTTCGTTTGTTTTTTAATTTTTCGCATGTTGATCATCTTCTTGAGTTTAGTATTCTTGGAACCGTTTATGTATTTTTGGGACATGTGTCCAGGAAGATTGCAAAATCCAATATTGTAGTTGGGTACAGTTTCTGATTGGTGGTGATAGAGGGGGTGGGTTAAGTGAAGTGACATGATCGTTTCCAAAAGAGTATATATAGCAATATAGCAGAGTGCAAGACAACTTGGCTTGCAAACTTTTGGGAACTTACACAGGTCGCCGGGGTGCAGACATGGTACAAAGCGGTAAACATGTGTCAGTGCTGTACCAATTCATAGAACTGCGACTCGGGGACGGTGTATTGTTCTTTATTTATCATCTCATCATAGACAGTTATCTTGAACCTCTATCCAATGATTTCCACAACCTTTTAACGATATCGTTGTCAATAACTGGATCCATGGGACATGATAAAGCCCAGTTGCGACTTAAAGTTATTTTCTGATAGCCGCAAGCGCCAGAACCGAGTAAATCTTCATTAACGAAAAACCATTAAAAGAGCTGCCACAATCCACACAACCAGACCAGTAGCCATCTAATCTACCCAATTCTTAGGAGCTTTAGATCCGTAATAATAGATGTTAGAAATTGGTTTCAACAAGATTTTTGTCCAACATCATTACAGGGTATGTTTAGAAGACGAAGTACAAAAGCTTCTTTGACAATGACAATGACAAAAATATTTGCCCCCGGATGAAGTTGTTGTCACTGAGCAGTGAGCACCTTTGGGCTTGTCAATCCATACATTCCACCTGAGGAGCTTTCTTTGCAACAAAATCACGTAAAAGCAATGTCCATTTGATCAATAGTGAATGACCTACCACACCCACTTGCTGTTGGTATTTCAATTCATCGTGTAGACTGTGGGCAAGTATGGTTTGATTCGATCATCCTCCCGCCGATAATTGTACAAAGAACGTTGAATGGTAAGCTCCCAACAACCATATCCTCTTAGAATTGCATGTCCAATATCCTACAAGAATCAAGATACCACTCTATGTAATTGTCTTGAATCTTTGATGAAATGCAATATAAGCTGACCATAAGCATGAGCACTGTTGGTGAGATGACCACATTAGAGGTATTAATAATTTGATTGAGGAATTATACTTGGGAATAGTTTATTAAGAGGTGGTCTCTCGATCAGAACATTCAAATGAATGTCCACTTAAGCTAAATGCATCTCTCAATCAGAAAAGTAGTAGTCTTTTGATGCTTACCTTGTTATATTGGACTTGGGTATGTCGAAGAAAGTTTGGTCTGTTTCAAAATCTGCTAAGCTCCTGTAGCATCCCAGCAGCGCCTCAGTTCTCTCCCAGTCAGAGAACAGTTTTTACACATGAAGCAAGTATTTCTATTGGAGCAGACAACACTTTGTTAGGTTCCTTCGTTAGACTTCCCTACCAGACTATTATTACCATAGACATGAGATGAAAGAAGCCCCATGCTTTTCTTGGCCTTTTGTCTTGATTCATTCTTCTGCCCTATTCCCCTTTCTATGTGCCAGAACTCTGTTTTAACTTTTAACTGCTGCAATGTCTCCTGCATGACACACACATTCTTAAGGCAAGATAACAAAGCACCTAGAAGCAAAGAGTCTGTCTCTTGAAGTGCGGGAAGATACACATGCATGTCAGAGAAACAACTTTTGGTCTCATTACATGATCAAAAGAAATAAAATTTGTTATTAATAAATTCTAAAATACCAATAAACGTTATCGCTACTAGTGTTTAAAAATACCTCTAGCCTCCTGCAATTGGTGTACTGATTGGCAGGAATTAGCTCAACACGTAGTTGGCAAAAAACAATTTCTCTTTGGCATCTGCTCGTCTTTTCTGCCTCCCTTTTCCACAGCTCTCCAAAGACCAATCCAATTACAGCAATTCTGTATCATTAGGAAGCTAGGAGGATGTTATATTTGTGTAAAGTTAGTTAAAACATAAATAAGTAGGGTTATGATCTGAGGAGTCTGATTTTCTGATTTGAAGGTGTGCCATAAACAGTACCACGAAATCCAAACAGTTATACTGCATGAGGCAAATGAATCGGTATAGAGAGAGAGAAAATGCAGTAGAGTTATCATAGACTAATGACATTATAGTACACAACAATTATGTTCCATACCAGCAAGAGTGTCAAAGCACTGGATAATGCAAAATCAGTAATTATAACTTCACGAATCTCTCTTTCATGGTTTCCACGTCCGGAAATTGAACAAGTGAACTCTCTCTCTGTCTCTTTCATATAAGTTTGTAGTTGGTTGTCTGACACTTCCTCTTATACTAGCCATCCTGCTCCTGCTTCTGAACTATGCAGTGAGAGATAAAAGACCCAAAATGAGTTTTTGCTCGAAGAACTATGACATCCCTGAGTCAGCATTCAGTAACACCGAGAACAGGAAACAGTTGCTGACCAACAGCCGCACAATACAAGTTATCCAATTATATGGAGACTCCATGACTCATGTCAGCTACTTCAATTAGCAACAAAATCCAATGACATCAAGAAGAAAAGCAAAAGCAATTCCAGCAAAAATTGGTGAACGAAATTCGACTCCTACCTTCTAATATACCTCCCAAACTTTGTTTTTTTCCCTGGTTTTGCCAAGGCACTAGTTGTCTTCATTTTCGCGAGTTTCTCTTTCCTTCCCTCTAGATCAGCTTGAATTGCTTTGTCTCTCTTCTCATCTGTCAATAAAGCTAATCTGGCAAACTTTTTGGGCCTCACATGTCCTAGTCTTTCATGAATGTCCTTAAAGACTGGAATAAGGCCAATTCTCATAAAATAACCCTCACTGAGCTGCATTGAGTTCAAATCTGGGAGAGATGGGCCATCTTTCAATTCAAGGTCAAAGCAAAATGGAGAATCCTTCAACCACATCCTAAGGGAGTGACCTTTTGCTACAAGAAGTCCACTGCGTGTTTTACAGGGTAGGAATGGGGATCCCATCTCCCAAAGGTATGCCTTCAGTGTCTTATCTAAAGAGACCATGTTGTATTCAGCTGTCCCTGTTATTAAAACAATTGATTTTGGAGATTCCGGTGAACCTTGCAAGGACGCATCCTGTAGCAACAATACATGAATTCTACTTAAGTTGCTCATAAAGCATAAAATCAAACCATAAGAAATGCACACTACCAAGTTTAGGAATACAAACCACAATACAACTACTCTGTACCAAGTCATTGTTAATACATGATGATGATGTGATAAGAAATTACCTGCATGTGGTCAAGCCACAAAGTAAGAGCAACAAGGGCTGCACCCGGGGACAGCTTTCTGAAATCAGCTCCCCAGTCCTTGTCAGCTACCCTGCATCACAGTCACAACCAAGAAATTAGTAAGTTGGCATGATAGAAACTGTTACCTAACCATGGGAGATACTTTAGTTCTTTCACATTATAACATCCACAATGCACATCTTTGTTAGTGAAACAACTTGTGATAATGTATAAAAACTGACCGAAATACATCATGACGATAGACTTTTCTTTTGATTGCGAGTTGGAAAACCCATGAAGCAGTTGCTCGGAGTTCAAATGCCCACAACATATCTTCTATAGCATTAACAAAGTTGAAAGCAGCATTGTCTACCAGGGGTCCTAATTCCATAAGAAGACGATCCATCTCCACAACTAGCGACTCACTCCTCTCTGCCAGAAGCCTGCACAAGCATCAACTCCTTACTGAATCACGCAAAGCAGACAAAAAAAAAGTACATGCAAATGGATTCACCCCATTTTAAGAATTGAAACTAATGTTACCTGATTGGAAGATCAAATCCAGTATCACGAAGTGAACTCAAGAGGGACATCGCTTCGCTCGTGCTACTGGTCAAACTTGCGGCCCTTATAAAGCATGTCCATATTCTGTGGTCTGGCTCCAGACCATCTCTTTTCATCTCTAAGAGCTTTTCTTTCCCCAGTTTATGGTCCCCATTTTTGAGATATGCATCAATAACAGAACTATATGGCAGCGTACTGAGATCTACACCCAATGTTTTCAAGTTTCTAAGCACATTTTCAGCCTCTCTAGGTTGTCCCGCACTACTGTATGAGACCATAAGCAAGTGCATTGTGGCAATGGTGGGTTCCACACCTGCCTCTTTCATTGATACGAGTAAATATTCAGCTTTTGAAAGATCTCCTGAATTCCTATATATTTTCAGCATTATATGATACATGGAACGATCCAATTTAACCCCTTTTGATTTTAAACCTTCGAAAAGATCTTCAGCCTGTTCCCACAGCTTCTGCTTACCACATGCCGAAATTAGGCTTTTGTACGTGTCTACTTTAGGATCCAAACCCTGCTTTTTCATGTCTTGCAACAGAGACAAACCTTCTACCGGTCTAAGATCTCTGCAGTACATCAATATTAAAGTGTTGTAAGTATCTTCATTTGGTTTAAATCCCGATTCGACAATTTGCTGATAAACCTCTCTAGTCTTCTTGAAATCCTCTATTGCTGTGTACATTCTAAGCAAGGAATTAAAAACTGAAAGATCAGGCTTCAACCCAGTTTCCTCCATCTCAGCGACCATGGATTCAACATCCCTAATACGTTTGGCCCTGGAAAGTAACCCTATCATACATCTGTAAAGATGCATAGTGGGTAGATATCCAGCAGCTTTCATCCCATGGTATATCTTTTTTACCTCAAATATGTTGCCTGCTCTTGCGTAGGCCTCAAGCATTAAAAGAATAGTACTTTTACTTATTTTGAAATCAATATCTTGTAACTCTTGGATGACGACATAAAGCTCATCTAACCTCTCGTCAACAATTAAAGCTTGCATGAGACCATTAACAGAGTCTACAGTAGGGGAAGGACCATCCCTGATCATCGTATTAAATACCGCTCTTGCCTGCTCATAACGACCGCTTGCAGCATATGCATGTATTAAAGCATTCCAGACTTTACGGTCGACGGTAGAATATTTTAGCCGTAGTTTCCCCACCAAGCTTTCTGCTCTTTGACATAGCTTCAACTTTCCATATGTTTCGATTATGTCAACATAAATGGTGAAATCATTCTGTAGGAAGTTCAAACTTTCAGCTTGATCCACCAAATGGTGGGCGGTCTCCGGAAAGCCTATTTTACAATATATGAACACCAGACTGCGATAGAGGCTTTCAGAAGGTTCCATACCACAGAATTTCATGTCCGTATATACTTGAGAAGCTTCTGCAAAGTGCTCAGTCACTTCGCAGCACTTAATTAGGGACTCGTACATGGAGCAACTCCCCTTGGACAAACCAAATATCTTTGAGTTATTATATTGTTCCATGGCAGCATCTACTTCGTGATCCTTGCAAAGCAATACGATTGAAGCTTCAGCTATCAAATCATGTGATTTTGGAACCTTTTCCCTTAAATCATCGAGTAAAGCAAGGGCTTCCATCCTCTTTCCAATTAAACTGTACGAGTTCATTATAGCAAACAAGCTCTCACGCTCCAGCTCGAAATCATGACTAACATGCAATCTCAACATTTTGGCAGCAAATTCATGGCATCCCTTCCTTATGAGTATAGATGTAAGGCTCTGCAAGCTGATTCCACATACGTCCTTCATGTCTTTACGCACATTCTCAAAGACATCTTCATTGTTCTCCTTAGCAAGCACTAGAAGTATGTGTTCGTACAGACCTTGATCTGGTTTGAAACCCCGACGTAGCATCTCTCTGTACAATGTCATGGACTTTTTCGTCTCATTAGATCTCAACAAGATATCCAACATGACTGAGTATGCCAGATGATCGGGTTTAATTCCAGACCTCACCATACAGCTGAATGTCTCCTCGGCCTCAACCCGCATCCCAGCCTTGGCGTACCCACATATCAAAGCACTGAAAGTCCTCAAAGTAGGTTTAATTCCTGCATCCAACATCCCTGACATCACATCTGCGGCCTCAGTAATCTTACCAGCTTTTCCAAGTGAATCAATCAATACAGTGTACGTAATTGCGTCAGGGTTACGTCCTGCTGACTTCATGTCTTTGTAGAGATGGAAGGCAAGATCATGCTGCCCTTGCTTCCCATACATATGGATCATAGTGTTATAAGTCATCTCATCCCTCCCAAACCCTGCCTGAACCATCTCTTCACCGATCTCTTTCACCCTCCCAACATTTCCTTCTCTTGCAAATGCATAGAGCAGGGAATTATATGTAACTGCATCCGGCAAAAACCCTTTGGATCCCAATTCCTTAAAAAGCCTTTCCGCTTCAGTTGCCTTTCCACAGCGGCCATAGACTGATAACATAGCATTATAAGTCCACAAATCTGGCTGGCAGCTCGAAGCCTCAAGGTCGTTGTAAATCTTTACCGCTTCCTTTAAATCAGAACCACGTGAACAGGCACTAATAAGAGTATTATAAGTAATAATATCAGGCCTTAATCCTGATTTCCTCACCTCATTAAGGAGCTTAATTGCTACTCCAGGCAACAGAGTACCCGATTTTGCCCGAGCATTTATCAAAGTATTGAAACTCACAAGGTCCGGTTCACACCCTCGAGATTTCATCAACTCAAGCAGTTCCTGAACCTTGGCGAAACGCCCATTTCGAGAGTAAACCCCCATCATAGCATTATAAACTTGGACAGTATCCCCAACCCCAGGTTCAGCTCTAGTAAATAATTCAACTGCTAGTTTCTCCTGATTCGCCTTACCAAGCACAGACAATATAGTAGCAAGCATTCTCGCATTGGGCGAGTACCATTGTCGTAAATTCAACCACTCATACAACTCCAACGCCCGCTGCCAACTCGATTGCCCCACCCATTTAACTAAAAAGCAAAAATCCGTAGGCGTCATTTGGACAGGGCGGCCGTCCAAGACATCAGCTACAAATTCCTCAGGTTGTAACTTAAGAATCTTATCCGCGACAAGTTGAACTCTTTCTCTCCAATCTTTAGCTCTTTTTAATGCTAATTTAGTCATTTTCTTCACTCTAGTCTTACTAACTCTCCCTAATGCTTCAAGGGTCTCATCATTTTTATCTAATAAATCATCAAGTGAACTGGGGCTCGTCTCATTTTCAACACTAGGGTCTTGTTCAAGGGATGGTGAAGTAAAGATAATGTCTTTAGTGTTTGATGAAGTGGGATTTTCTGTCAGTTTGAGGTGTGGCCATCTAATGGAAGGAGAAGCTCTACTATAACTAAACTTGTTGTGTGAAATGGCTTGCTGTTGTTCACTATCACTACTAGTTGTTGTTGTAGAAGTAGAAGTAGAAGTAGAAGTAGAAGAGTGTATACGTACCTTATTGGAACGAAGAGAAGGTGTTGTTGTTAGAGTGGTGAAAGGTAGCAAAATGAAGCTGGAACTAGTCTGCATAATTTTTTATCAAGTTTTGAGGCTTTTCCTGTAACTCCAGAACTCCAGAAGATGAGTCCGAAATATATCATCCTTATTATAAAAAACTCGGCATTACTGATTATGCCGACAGTATAAAGTATCGATATTTCACGGCTATACATCAGCATTTCTGATTATGCCGACACTTTAAAAAGCGTTTGAGGAGCCTTTTTTGATTTCGACGGATATCGAGATTTCAACGGGTACTATATATCATCTCTCAGATTTATCTCGCCGTGATTCGATCCGACCTCAATACTTTTTGTGTGGTGGTACGAGAGCATTTTATACTCTTTTCAAGTAGACTATATGTTGCTAATTTTAGATTCATGTCTTTGATAGCAATTCCCTCTGCTAAAAGTGTTACATAAGTGCCACATAGGTTTTTTAGCTTGCCCGGTCAAATTTGGCTCTCCAAAATAAAAAAAAACCAATCCAATCGTGTTGTCTATTTTGAAGTGTTAAATGATACGGACGACATAGTTTCTGCCATCGGTCCATTATTTTTTGACATTTGTTTGGACTGACGGCACAGTTTCTGCCGTCGTCGAAATTTAACACACGGACGGCGGAAAAACTATACCGTCCGTCTCCCAAACTTATTATAGCATATTGTAGCAAAGGTCTTAACTTTGGCTGGATTTTTGACTCCTTCCAAATTTAAGACCCTTTTAGCATCCCCATTAGAATGACATTTTTGTGGTTTGGGTGCTATATTTGTATTTAGCAGCCATATAGCCCCCATTGGACTTGCTCTGATACAATATCCATTGGGTTTTTTCTTAATATTACCGATTACGAAATGAACCTATAAAGTTGGCAGTTAAGCAACTGGTATAGACTTTTGTTCAAGCCTTAAAATCACAGGATCGCTGTGCAACATATGCGGATAAGTTGTTCAAATGACAAGTGCAGTGTTGATTGGTAATTATCCAAAGTGCATGATGAGTTTGTGGTACAGACATAACCGATATTTAGGCACACCTACACAATCATACTAGCTAGGGCACCATAACAACAGGTCAAGCACTCTTAATGAAAATCAGATATAGCTGAAAACACCATTTCTAACCATCGCATTCCCAAGCACACAAGCGTTTTTCTTTGAACTGAAGTGCTCACCAACTTTTAAGACTGGAGAATTATTTTGTTTTTGCAATTTTACACTCCTTTGGTATAGAGAAACATCCTTCTTACGAACATATTCTTCTCTTCAGTGACCAACATCTGCTTGCTTAAGTTACCTGCTACACAACACCTACTGTCTTTCCTGACTATGGGCAGATCCTTACATTAATCCATCCTGGTATACCCATAGTAATAGGAGCACTGTACAATATAGGTAGACAGCAATTGACCAAGCAAATTCACAACCAATTATAACACCCCTCGTTGTATTCAACAACAAGTGAGGCAGATTTGACCTTACAAGCACCACACATGATATCTAAGTTGAAACAAGAAACGGTAGACTCCTCTGAAAGCGTCTTATCCAAATCTACAAAATTTAAGCACAGCATACCATATATGCCTACCATCAGGAATACTAGTTGCAAAACTCTCCCCAAGCCCCAAACTCAGAAAGTGTGTGCTCGAATCGAATCAACTCTTCATTTAAACCTTCATAGGAAGGCTTAAAAAACGGAGTCAACAGATCTGCAAGTTCAACTTTTTTCAAGCCTACTCCAGCAGTGGAAAGCTCAAGCTGAGCTTTCTCTTTTAAGGACGCCTAAGACTTGGAAGCAGTAACTAAAAATACTGCAGTGCTGCCTCTGCCATTGATGAGGCTGCCACAGCAAAGCATTCAAGGATGCCAGCCAGAACAAGGAAAGGAAAGAGGTCAAGTAGTGCTAAGGAACCCGAGTCCTAGATGCTTCAAAAAGTAAAATCAAATACTTCAATTCCATGCCCTGCCCCTTAACACAACATCACCAATTGGAAAGAGAATGTTTGCTGGTATCAAACATATGGGTCAAGTAGTACTAAGGAACATCAAAATACTAAGAAATCTGTAGGATTAACGGGATTTAGTTCAGACCAAAATTGAAGATGTATATAGCAGCCACTGTGACTAGAAAAGACAGACACAATGCGCAAGAGATAGAAAGAGCCGGTCACGTTAGTTATGCTATGTGCCCGGCGGAAATAATAAAAGATATAGCCAACTGCGACTTTAAGTTGTGGATTTCACAAACACAAAAACACACACAACAAGCAAGATACTGATATATGATCAATCAAGTAAAAATCTCATCCCAAATTCATGAAGACAAATAAGACAGTGTTTAGTTCACATAACTCATAAGAAGAATTGTCAGATAATAAACAAGAGTTATAGACAGAAGTAAGGATTAACAAGTTTTGGTACATCTCAGCATTCTTATTCATGGATGATAAATAAGAAAATGATTTAATTCACATAAGAGGGATTGATAGATAATAAACAAGAGTTATTGATGGAAGTAAGGAATAAACGATCCACTCGAACAAGTTTCGGTACATCTCAGCATTCTTAAAGTATAGAAATACATTTAAGTTCCAACAAGTTATTGACAATCACCCCTACTATTGGCCACTTCCACCATCCCTCTCACGCAACGAAATAACACAATTTACAAATTTCAAGTAGAAACAATATCACGATGTAAGTTCCTCTTCTTTACATTAACGAGCTCTATGCCTCTATGTAGTCCAGAAATGGAAATGGTGCCGCTATTAAAACCATTATGAAGTCGAAAGAAAAGGAAAACTCACATTCACCTTCTACCCTTCCAAAAGCTTAATGAAAGGATCATTGTTCCCGCCACTATTATCAGCACTAAAGAGCAACATCACTCCAACAGCAAGGACTTCTGCAAGGAACTGGATTCCACTCTGGCACTACCAAACTCTGAAAAAGACCCTCCTATATCTCGACGAACCAAGAAACACCTCCACCACATCTGATCCTTACAAGGTCTAGAACCACTGCTTTCACCATAGGTAACATCACGACCAATATCAGTCACCAGAAGCAAAGAGTGGCACAGACTTTCACTGACACTCCTAACTACTCAAGATGAAAACCCGGGACACCAAAGAGTACTATCAAGATTAGCATTGCCAAGCAGAAGTAACACTAGGAAATAGATCAGGTCAATGACGAACAACGACATATTACAAGTGATCCCAGGATAGAGAGGGAAGTTTGATATCCATGGAAACATGAAACCAACCCCCAGTAACACTGCGGACATAAACAGCAATAACGACGATACAAGGACATCAACAGGAACAACAACAATAATACCTCGAATCCTAAAACACAACAAACGGAATCCTAAAACACAACAAAAGGAACACGACTCCAACTGTCCGAAATATCTAGCAAACAAGAAATGCATAAAAGCACAACAAGGACTACAAAAACATGTAAGAAAATGCAGCGATTACCCAATTCAATCGTCCCCAGTAGGAAAAAGAGTCAGAACCTTCCTCCCTCCTCCACCACCACCACCACCACCACCTCCTCCTCCTCCTCCAATTGGCGAATCCAAATCCTCCACATAACTTCGGAGGATGAGCAGGAACAGGCACCGCAATCCTATGCATAGGCTGCGGCTGTCGAGGTAAAAAACCATTCTCAAATTGCCCACTAGGTGGAGACCCAAATTGCCCAACTTGCCTCTGATGATACTGCTGCTGAGCTGCGACCACAGCAGCCGCCGCCATCTGTTGGTTATGATGATGCTGCAATGCAGCTGCAACAGGCACAAAGGGCATGAAATGCTGATCCGAATTAGGCCTACCCGGATGCAAAAAATGATGAGGCACAGCCGTGCTGGCAAACAAATGATCAGTCGCGGCATCAGCAGCAGATATAGCACCTCCACCATTACCATTACCACCACCAGAAGAAAGACCCTGCATTCTCTTCAAATAAAGCCTATATTTTTGAAGATGACTAGCAACATTTTCTCTAGTCAACCCATCTACACTCATCAACTGCATTATAGTTTTCGGCACCGCATTCTTTATACCCAAATGAGCTACAGCATCAACAAACCTTTTATGAAGCTGAGGTGTCCAAACTAATCTGGGCCTTTTCAAGGTACGAGCTGGTTCATCACCATTCATACCCGAACCCAACTCACCCGAATCAAAATCCGACGAAAGGGGCTGTGATGGAGGTGGTGAAGGAGCAGTAGTAACTGTTGGGAGTGGTGATTGTGAAAGGGGTGGAAGACTAATATTGTTATTGTTATTAGTAGTAGTAGTTGAAGAAGGGGTTGTTGTTGTTAAATGAGGTTGAGGACTAGTGGAATTTGAGTTGTTTGGGTTTGATTGAATGTCAAAAGCAATAGCTAGATCAGGTGTTATTAGGGTTTGAGTAATTGGCATAAGTTCATCTGGTGTAGGTAGTTCTTCTTCCCATCTTGCAAACCAATTTGTTTCTTCTTCTCTCATACTTGCTGCTTACTCAAATATAGTGTTGTTTGTTTTCTATTTTTATGATGCCGCAGTTTCTGCTGCTGCTGCTTCTTATTATTGTTTCTTGTTTAATGGATGTTGAATGGAATCTGAATCTGTGTGTTGTGTTGTCGTTGTTTTGAGAGAGAGAGAGAGGGGAGAGATACTCGAGGTAGATCTTGTTTTTTTTTTTTTTTTTTTTTTTTTTTTTTTTTTTTTTTTCCTGTTTTTGTGGGTCTTAAAAGTGAAATTTTTTTTACATGAAAGATTTTTCTTTAGATCTTTTTTTTGTTTTTTTTTTCCTGTTTTTGTGGGTCTTAAAAGTGAATTTTTTTTTTACATGAAAGATTTTTCTTTAGATCTTGTTTTTGTTTTTTTTTTTTTTTTTTTTTTTTTTCCTGTTTTTGTGGGTCTTAAAAGTGAAAAAAATTTTACATGAAAGATTTTTCTTTAGATCTTGTTTTTGTTTTTGTGAGGATAAAAATCAGGTGTGAGACGAGACTATTCCGGATCAGGGTCTGTGAAGATTTGAGACTGGGTCTGTTTTCTGAGTCTGTACAGTTGGACATAGATTTGGTCTGCAGTACAGTACGTCTTTGACGCATTGTCATTTTGGTCAAAGTTTGGTTTATACAAAGTCTCAACATTTATTGGTGGTTTCGGATTAACCAAAGTAAAATTTGCAAGTTTTAACCAACCATTCAATTAGAGTTTTGAGTGGAGGAGCCGGGCTAGTAACTCGAGGGCTCGACTCAAACTCGTCCACACAAAAGTATGAGTCGAGTTTGAGTTTAATTTAAAGTTCATTCTAGATAGCGAGTAGTTCAATTCATAGTTCGGGATTTTATGAGAATTTCGATAAATTCAAAAACCAAAATCTATTAAATTTCAACCCTATTACATTTGGAATTTCGGATATTTCGACTCTATATTTGGAATTATGGAGTTTCGTTCGGAATTACGAACTATGGTTCAAGTTCGAGCAGTTCGCGAGTTACTCGTGAGCTACTCAAATTGAGCTCGAGCTCGAGTGACTCGTTTTATAAGCCCATACGTAGTATATAATTTATCATTTATACGTCATTTTATATTTTATACCCAATTATAATTTACAATTTATACTAATTTTAATGTTTTATATATTTTTTTTCGAGTTTGAGCTCGAGTTCAAGTTAAAACGAGTATAACTTAATTCGAGTTCGAACCTGAACTCGAGCTCGAAGTGTAAAACGAGTCGAGCCAAATCGAGCTTGAGCTATTAGTATAACTAGACAAATCGAGCTTGAGCTTCAATATTAAACTCGAATGCGAGTTCGAGTCGAGCTCGAATATAGCAAAACTCGAATCGGTAGCTCGATGACCAGCCCAGGCAATGTTGAGAAACGGTAACGAAGATAATATTAGGTAAATTTTTCAACAAACACTAGTTTACAATGAAAACGAGACAGGTTTGATATTCATGAAAAGAAGAGAGACGTTATTGAATTAAATATCACATAGAGGAGATCACAAGTCACAACACATTTTGGTGCTTGGCAATCAAATACAATTTAAGGTGGCTTTTGTAATCGACCTTAAAGATAGTTAAAATTTAGATATGTTTAAAAATTCACTTTATGTTATTTTTATTTTATTTTTTAAATAAAAAACCATTGTAGATAACTAATGGGAGTAATGGGGCATACACTACAATAAAAACAAAACCTTTTGACCAAGTTGCTTTTCAAATACACATTTTTTTCGTTTTTTTTTGGAATGATCTTCGTTATTTAGAAACACTATCTACAAAATAGGAGCATAAATTCTTAAATTCATTTGTAGTTTCATACTTTGAAAGAGACGCAAAAAATGAGATATCCATTGTATCCTCATTCCATATAGTTGCAAAAACATAACCATAAGAACGGCTGGTTGACGCATACAAATTTTCAAGAGTGGTATTACTATTTGTAAATTTATCATACAGTACGTCTAGTAATAGTTTCTTTCAAGCACCACAAAATTTGACAAATTCAAAACAAAAACGGTCTTTGACGTTAAGACTCGTTATTCTGAACTACATCAAGCTTGGGAACCATGGTAAAATGGTGGTTTTGAGTACTGTCAAACAAGACTGAGCACTCCAAATCTACTCTGTCGCTAGAGTTGGTAACTCCCTAGTAGGTGTTGGAACCTGCATAATCAGTAAATTCATAGCAACAAGTTAATAAACACAAATATTGACTTATAGCAGCATTTCTGTGTAAGAAACGTAACCATAACTTTCTCTCCTCTGATTACAAACAATAATTTATAAACTTTATAAGAACACAACCATAACTTTCCAGGGGTACAAAGAACAATTATATTTTGAATATATGATATTTGATCTCACGAAAAGAAAAACATCCAGTAAAGTCTCATGAAAATGCTTATTGACTGCTAAACAGTGGAAATGGTTCAACATGTCATAAAAACACAAGTTCCTCTTAGGAGGTGATTGCAGTGAATAGAGCAAATAAACCCAGGTTACAAAAAATAAACAGTATCATACATTCACCACACTGAATCTTGGGGCACCAAACTATGCAAATGAGAAGGAATCATGAATGAAAATGAGGATATATTTCATATGGACCACATCAAACACAGTGGTAGAATACTAGAATGGTAAGCAAGCAAGATTGGTTGATATAGATCGAGCACCAATTCTATAAGTCAACAAACACCTGAACTCAAACCACCAACAGGTCAAGATTATCAAATGAATTTTCACAGTCTTCTGTTAAAATAACAGAGAGTTATGGAATATGATAGGCATGTGATGAGAGTTACTTACAAGAACTACAATAATTTTTAACACTACTGCTGAATTAAGATATGAAACCATTTCAACATAAATTCCACAGATCAGATAAGAGAAGAAGGATTCTCACATGGAGCATACAAACATGTGTACGGTTGTGAAGTTTTTTTTTTTTAGTAAAATTCTTTATTTAAAAACAAGGCTTGGGGGGACCTAGGATTTCTATAGGCTTGCATGATCTCAAGTTTAGTAACATAGTGTCAGAGGCTCAGAGCCAAGTTCTAGTTTCTCACAGAAGAATTATAGTCATGGAATTGCGCCTGCCCTTTTAAGTAATTGATGTCTGGGCCTTAACGTAGAGGACAAAAGTAAGTTGCTGCGACTTTCAACCGCTTTAGCTGGTAGCAACAGAGCACCGCACAAATCCCTTTAGAGGGATTAATTATTATTTTATTTATAGGGATGATTTTTTAATTATTTTTATCTATAGGGATGATTTTTTCTCATTACAAGTTAAACTCAGTGCCAAGGAGGAGAGACAAACGTTGTAGCTCAGCAAAAATGAATAAAAGGGCTCAGTAGTTCCCAAGGGATCAACATAATAGAGACCTATGACCGTATAATTCACACTCCTTACCCCAGATTTAGTTTCATCAGTCCAGGAGTCTCCCCCTAAAAATGTTCGCATTGTATGTTTAAGGAGTGAGAAAAAGGGACATCAGTCTCGTGCAGTCACACTTTTGAGGAGTAAATATGGGGACAAGCTATTGACACGATGTTCCAGGTCCCAAACTTTCTTAAATCCATGTCAACATCTATGACAGGACACACCAGAGGAAGAGCCGAAACTCGTGTACATCCAAGAGGAGCTCTAGAAGATTAAGAGGTCATCTATAAAAGAGGCAAATTTGTTGGAGTAGTATTCTCTTCCTTCCTCATCTTCATATTCCACTTACAATGAAACAAAACACAAACTAAATATGATTGTATATACTAACATTGTCTTCAAACCAGCATTGAATAGGAAACACACACAATCACAAGATAGCTTGCTTATAAATACAAAAAGTGTTTCAAGTTGTACACTTGTGCTTACTCCTATTACACACAAAACATACCGAATTATATTGCCACACAATTCAACATTTCTCACAAATACCAAAAACTGAGAATAAAGGGAGGTAAAACAGATGATACTCAAAAAGGGGTTTCCTAATTTTAATTCAATTATGAGCACTGGTATTGCAAAAATTCAGCTTCTTCATATTTCCCACTTAAAAAAAGTGATCAAAAACTTAAAAGATCAGCATAAAAGCAAAGTTCCTACAACCTTATTAATAGCAATAATCACATATTCACAAAACTAAACATGATATAGAACAATTAAAAAAACAAAATTGAGAAAGTAGAAGACATACCTTAAAGAGAGAAGAAAAGGCCAGGCCATTATTTGAACAAGAATGAACAGTTTCAAACTGATCAACATCAAGTTTCTTATTAATAAACCCAACAGTAAAGTAAATAGAATCAGAAGGTGGTAAATCAACTCTAATCTCATCAACACCAAGCCATAAAAACAATTTCTTGACTTGAATTCCTTTAAGATTAGTAATAGAACCAATTTTAAGAGTACCACTGACTTGTTTATCGTAATAAACCAAGTAATCAAAGTGAATATAACATGTGCTTTGTAATTGGACTGAAAATTTCCCGTTTTCTGAAAGTGAGTATTGTATTACATTGTCAGGTAATAGGCCACTTGGTAGACTGAACTGGTTTAAGATTTCGTACACTGTTGTGGCATTGTTGGATGGTGTGGAAGAAGATGTTGTGAAGAAGAATAACAAAATGGAGATGGAGAGAGTAAGAAGAGTTGAAGATGAAGAAGGATTCATTGTTGCTGTGGAGAAGGAGAAGAAGTGAAGAAATGTTTCTGGAGAAAACTTCGTAGAAAAATAGGATGGAGAAATTGGACTGTTATGTGTTGACTTATTGGCTGTGTGAATAGTTGGTCATTGGTTAATTTGACTTTCTGTACAATCGTGCAGTTGTGCACCCTTAAAATTAAAACTTCCGATTTGACACACGTACTAGTATAAGAGTATGCAGGAGTGGAAAGATTGCAGTCGGATTGAGAGGAAGAGAGGAAGAATGAAGAGATTGCAACCAAATGATTTTTTGTGATTGAGAGGGCGTGGAGAGGAGAGGGATGAGGACAGATAGAAACCAACCAAGTTGGTTTTTGTCCGTATAGGCCTCTTCTGCCAAAATCGTTAAGTCCAGATAGGCCCTCGCTCGAAAAAGTATATCTTTGCATAATTTGTAGTAATAGGGGTGTGAGCGGAGAGATTGAAAAGGCATGGAGAGTGGAGAGAGAGAGAGAGAGATTGAAATGGCGTGGAGAGGGGAGAGAGAGAAAAAACGGTGAGCGGAAGGGCATAGAGAGGGAGAAGAAGAGAAGAGATGAGGACAGACAGAAACCAACCAAATGAAATTTTGGCAACATACACCCCCCTCGGCCAGAACATTCGCTCCGCTCACTTGAATATATATTTGGGACACCCATCTAGACGAGGATTATAATGTGCAATGGGAAAGAAAATAAAAACGAGTGGATTGATGTGGAGGACATAGGCAATGAATCACTTGTCACAACTTCCACAACATCTCATAGATTTAGTAACAAAACTACTAGACCTTGATGATTTAATTCGTTTTAGTTGTGTTAGTACTTAGTAGAACATGGAGATCACTTGTGGTCGTCTTTTCTCTCTTCAAGTCATCAACTTCCATGGGCTTATAGTTCCTTACGGGGATTGTACAAGCAAAACACGTACTAGTGTACTACTGTATGTGACCAAACATTAGGTTTCTTCAGTCTTTATGATCGTAAGATTTACAAGTTAGAAATAGCTAATCGTCGAATATGTGGATCTTGTCCAGGAGGTTGGTTTATCTCGGTGCATGATAATGGAGGAATTCAAATAATACATCCTTTTTCGAAAACTTTTGTCAATCTTGGCGTGATTCAGATGTAAGTCTTTTTGTTGTTTGTGGGCTTGTGGCCTTGGTAGCTCTTCACCTTTTCTTAAGTTGGTTATATGACTTATATCCGAACCAGAGATGGACTTCAATTACGAAAATAAATTGTATCTGCTTGGATCAAAGGGCGAACTTTTGGTGCTAATAGCATTTCCAATGAAAGCAGTTTTGAGGGAAAATGGCAAGTTGTCGGCACCTTTACGAGACAAAAACAATAGCCCAATGCAAAAGTGACAACGATGGTAGTTTTTCACCGAGTTACAATGAGAGTAGCACTTGCTATTGAGATAGTTGTCGACTTGTGATCTTCGGACGAAACCTTTTATTCCATCTCGTGTGTTTTTTCGATCTTTTGTTAGCGTTTTTTGACCGGATGTTTCATTTTTTAACATTCTTACGGAATAAAACATTCCGTCCGAATTTTAAAATCACATTTGCATTCGGCAACCCCTAATAGCTTCTCACCAAGAAAGTAACTATGAGAATAAATAGTCTTATGTGGAGGTAACAAGTTATTGCTTGCATTGAGAATGCTCTAACGAGAACAACACAATTATCTCGACATACATCGGCTTCTCATGCAATCAAGAAAATAGATATTAGCGGGACCAAATGGATTGATGTGTAGGACATAAGCAATGAATGTGCACTGTTTGTAGGACGAATTGATTTGAAGGGCGGGACACTGGTGTATTAGATTTGGATGATGGTGGTGTTGAGACTTGAGAGATTCTTCGGAAGTGCTACCAAGTTAACTAACCCGCCACCTATCTGGTTCACAACTAATTAATAAGTTCGCACGAGCAATGTAAGTTTTAAGTTGGCAGGGATGCTGCTTCTAAAAATCATTAGCTCAATGCCAAATGTGCTAACTGTCGTGAACTTAAATTCTATGCACTTATATAAACTATTCATTTACACAATTAATCTAAGTACAAATTTTTGTTGCTAAACGAAGATTACACAGGATTCTCAAGTAACATCCTTTATAAATCAAGAAATTAGATCTTACGACTGCGCATTAAATTGTTTGTAGGACACTACGGTTCCCTCAGTATTTTAACTTCAGATATACCTTGAAGTTGGACTTCACTGATATTGCTAATCAGTTTAGACCCAGAGGTAAAAAAGTTGATAGCCGTGACACTGGTGTATTAGATTTAACTGATGATTGGGCAAGTTGATAGCTAGTGTGTTAATTGCTATAACTTGGATTGAGATGAAATGAGGAACAACAATTTCACATATCCTGCCGAAACAATATTCACTTTTGAGACGACGCATGCTTCTTTATTGTTTTTTTTTTCTGCACTTAAACTAGCGAGCGACACAACTGCCTAGTGCCCATACTCTGTCATCAACTGTCTAGAAGACTCATTCAATTGGTAGTTTGTTGATATAATAATACTTTCGTCCTACACCATGCTCCTGTTTGACTCTGCTAACAGAGTTTTCTGATTGTACTATACTTTGGTATTTATAAAGATATATTGAGTAGTTCAAAAATCAACATGATGATCATGAACCTATGCTGAAGGTCCTGCCATATGAAACTAAATTGAGAAGAGGAAAAGTAACACAATATTTCGATACCATATGATGGGTGTGTTGGGAGATTTCACTAGAAAGTCACACCTCAATCTAGTTACTTTCTATCCCAAATGATTTCAACTTGGAGTTCACACCAAGGAAATCACCCACCCAAGACTTTGGTAGTTATCACAACAACCTCAACAAAGCAAAACCACTACAATATCATCACAATTCATAGCAACAATAATAATGGAAGTAATCTGCAAAGAGACACAAAGATTTAGGTGGTTCGGTAAATGTTACCTACATCCACACCAAGAGCCGAGTTTCCTTTATAACAAAGATTGGAGAGTTTACAAGAGATCAAGAATCAATAAGAAGAGGCCTCACTCAAACCCTAGCTCAACCAGCTCCCCTGAATACCCTAGAAATGAATCTCTCAAAGTTGTCCTTCAAAACCCTAATCTATTTCCTTATATAGGTGTACATAGACAAAAAGGAAGTAAATGGGCTTGGGCCGCAGTGCGAGCTTGGTTGGCCATAGGTGGCGTGCCTATTCATTAAAGCCGAGAGCGGCAGGTGTGGCGGCCCTCTTCATTAAAGGCTGGGAGCGAGTCGCGCTGCTTAGGTGTATGGCGCCCTCTTCAATAAAAATTTGGGCCGAGAAAGCGCAGGTGTGTGGCCTATTCTTCTTTAGCATCGCCCTTGCCCGGCTTGCTTAGCGCCTTGGAGGACCCAGCGGTCATACGCCTTCATCGATGCAGGGGGTGAGTGTGGTATCACGGACAACCCATGGCAAAGCTCGGCGGTTCCACCACCTAACAATCTCCCCTAACAATCTCCCACTTGAACCTTCGAGATTCTTCATGCATCACATCTCAATTGTAACAACTCAATCCAAATCCAAAAACTAAAGAAACACTTCGGCTCATTCGTCATGGTCTTCAAGCAAGAAGACCAGCACCGGGTTGAACACAACTTCAACTTCTCGATGAAACCGCGGCCTTGGTCAACATATCCGCCGGATTCTCACTCCGCGGATCTTCTCAAGTGCGAAACCTCATCCTCCAACAGGAGATCGGATAAAATGATCTGGGAGACCAATGTGCTTGGTCCTAGAATGAAAGCGGAATTCTTGGCAAGATGTATAGCACTCGACTATCAGCGTGTAACACACTTCTCTCTTTGCTTCATCCCAAGCTCTTCCATCAATCCACAGAACGGATCATCTCTTTGCTTGCCTCTCAGCGGCCACATACTGCTTACGTGGTAGACAAAGCAACAATCTTACATGGCGAAAATCCAACTCATCGCAGCGGTAGCACCCATCGTAAAGACATAACCGATGAGTGCTTCTTCTCGCGATCTACCTCACCGCAAAGTCGGCATCCACATACCCTTGCGGGTTCACAACACCCTTCCATAACATAGGCATTTCTCTGTAGTACCTCTCGGATATCTCAATATCCACTTCCGCGGCTTCCCAATGTTGCTTGCCGGGATTAGACATAAATCTACGGCTCCTCCAACTGCTTGGGCTATATCCGGACGTGTGCAAACCATGGCATACATAAGACTTCCAATGGCGGTATGGTACCTTAGCCATGAAGTTTCTTTCCTCAACGATCTTGGGAGAGTGTTCCTTGGACAACTTGAAGTGGATCGCCAAAGGTGTGCAAACCGGTTTTAGACTACCCATCTTGAACCTCTTCAATACCTTCTCAATATACTTTCGACTGAGACAACTCGAATACCTTTACGCCTATCTCTTTCCGATCCTCATCCCTAGAATCTGTTTATTTGCACCCAAATCCTTCATAGAGAACTCACTTGCTAACTTCTCTTTCAATCTCCCAATTTCGACATATCGAAACTTCGCTACTAACATATCATCAACATATAGCAAAGGATGATGTAGGCTGAGTCGAACCTCTTGAAGTAGCAACAATGGTCGTTGCACTTATAGTAGCCATTTCCTTGCATGAAGTTATCAAACTTCACGTACCCTTTACTAGGGGCTTGTTTCAAACCATACAAGCTCTTTTCACGAGCCCTGCATACCATATTCTCTTTACCGCTTCTTGATGAAACCCTCCGGTTCTTTGCATATAAATTTCCTCAACTAGGTCACCATGGAGAAGAAGCGGGTTTAACATCCAACCGCCAAGATACAAATCTTCCGGCTGCAACAATACTCAACACCGACCCGAATAGTATTCGGTTTCACCAGGCGGGAGAATATCTCTGTGAAGTCAATGCACTTTTTCTGCTGAAAACCCTTGACTACTAGCCTTGCCTTGTATCTCTGGGAACCATCATGTTCCTCTTTGACTCTATACACCCATTTGTTCGTAGAGCCTTCTTGCCCGTGGGTAGTTTGGCTAACTCCCACGCCACCCACGGGGAGATGAGGGGACTTCATCTCATCTTGCATAACAAGCTCCCACTTGCTTGCATCACTCACCTCCAATGCTTCATCATAGCATTGGGGCTCGCCACCATCGATGAAGTAGCAAGTAATTCCGCATAGGTGGAGGGCGGATATCTAGAACTTCGGTACATGTGGCTGGATGTCTTCCTTGGGGCCGCGAGGTGGAGATGGACTCGTGGTGTAGTATCCTCATTATTCTCGAGTCACTACTACTTGTCATCCTCATTTGTGGGGCTCCCACTATACCCGCGACTTACATCAAAGTCTTCCAACTCAACATACTCTGTGCGGCTCTCGTACCCGATTCCTTGGTTTGTGCTTCATCTACGTCCTTGTACATCACCTTTTCATTAAACCACAACATCTCTACTACGAATGATTTTCCGATTTTGATCATCCCAAAAGCGATACCCAAAATCATCACCGCCATAGCCGATGAAGGTGCACTTTAGTGACTTAGCATCAAGCTTGCTTCTAGCTTGGTCACTAATGTGAACATAGGACACACCAACCAAACACCTTCAAATGGGAAAGGTTCACATCCTTCCCGCTCCACACTTCCTCCTCGGAATCTTAAAATCCAAAGGCAACCGATGGTCCTCTATTGATCGGGTAAGGCTGGCGTGCTAACACTTTCGCCCGAATGGCAGGCAAGCACCGCTGGTGTCGCGCGTACACCTAGCTCTCTCTGTCGGTGTTCTATTCATCCGCTCTGCAACCCCATTCTGGCGGGTGTCCCGGCAAAGTCTTTTCCATCTTGATGCCATTGTCGACCGCGGTATCTTAAAAACCTGAATCCTCATACTCTCCACCGTTGTCGGATCTCGGCTTCTTTACTTTCAAGCTTGTCTCATTCTCAACCATGGCCTTCCCAAGTCTTGAACACTTCAAATGCCGACTTGTGTCTCGAAAATAGACCCACACCTTCCTAGTATGGTCATCAATGAAAGTCACAAAATATGACTTTCCGCCAAGTGAAGAGACATTAGGCCCCCCGGACATCTGTATGTATCAACTCGAGCCTTCTAGCTTTGGTCGACCCGTTCTCACGAAAACTCACCCTGCTTACGCTTTCCAAATACCGCGGTTCTCCGCGAAGTCAATTTCGGTCGACCGTAACTTTGGGAGTTTACGAGGAAAAGAGTGAAGGATTTTCATTCCTTTCTCACTCATGTGACCAAGTCTGCGGTGCCAAACATTCCGGATCCTCTTTGCCATGTGCCACGGGCAATCGACTCCTGAACCATAATGCGGTCATGTAGAGTACCATCTTTCTTACCATTTGCAACAATCAATGAACCGCCGAGACCTTCCAAGTATCACCGGTAAAGATTGTAACAAATCCTTCACTTGCCAATTGCCCCACGAAATCAAATTCTTCCTCAATCCGGAACATGTCCGGCGTCCCTCAATAACCATGACGAGCCATTCATCTTGATATGCACATCACCCTTGCCGACAATGTCACAAGGTTGGTCATCACCGAAAAGACCGTTCCAAGGTCACCCGGTGTAGTTCTCAAGGAACTCGATGTGAGGTAGCATGGAAAGATCTTGCCCGGAATCAAGTACCCAAGACTCCTTCTTGTGCTCCATCGAACATATCAAAGCGTCATCTACCATCTCAACAACATTAGCTTCTTGATTCTTTTTCTTGTTCTTATTAATGTTGTTGTTGTTTCTTGGTCTTGGGGCAATTGGGGCTATAGTGGCGGGCCTACCACAATTATAGCACACCACTTCACTTATGTCACCGAGGTTTGTGTTCAACGCTTTTGCAATTGGGAGGCTTGAGATTTCGATCTCCCCTCCACTTTTTCTTACTACGACTCTGTTTGGCTTTCTTCCCCTACTTTTCGATTACTTTCGATGCGACCACGAAGTTGATCCCCAAGATGACGGACAATCCTCGTCTCCGATTTCCTCGGTTAGTACCATACTAACAACATGCTCAAACTTCAACTTGGTCATTCCCGCGAGCCACTAATAGCCATGCCATAGTTAAGCCTTCCAACTTGGAGGCAATTGTCCAAGTATCGCCAAAGCTAGCACCTCATCACTAAATGTAATCTCAACCGACTCAATTGGTCCTTAGTTTGGTTGAATTCATTTAGGTGATCATGAAGGAAGTCCCCTCAACATTTTCATACTAAAATGACTTGGTGATCAAATAGACTTTGTTTTGCGGTAGGGGGTTGTTCATACATCGTAGTAAAGTGCCTCCATGAGACTTAGCCGTCTTCTCCGGTTTTAATATTGAAGGCTACCGACTTGAAAGACTTCAAGCGGATTGTGGCCAAGGCCTTTCTATCTTGCAAATCCCATTTATCTTGTGGAATCTCCTCGGGCTTCTCACTTATCAATGTTTCCATCAAATCCTTACGATGAAGAGAACATCCTCGATTTGCATCTTCCGATAGCGAAGTTTGTTCCGTCAAACTTCTCTATCTTGTAACTTTCTTTCCTTTTGATTAGGTCATAACTTTCTTGAATAAAAACCTACGGTGGAGTACCTCTCGGAGGAATTTCCTCAAACACCACAGTAGCTCGACCGCGATCACCTATGCTCGATACCACTTGTTGGGAGATTTCACTAAAAGTCACACCTCGATCTAGTTACTTTCTATCCCAAATGATTTCAACTTGGAGTTCACACCAAGGAAATCACCCCAAACTTTGGTAGTTATCACAACAACCTCAACAAAGCAAAACCACTACAATATCATCACAATTCATAGCAACAATAATAATGGAAGTAACAATGCAAAGAGACACAAAGATTTAGGTGGTTCGGTAAATGTTACCTACATCCACACAAGAGCCGTTTCCTTTATAACAAAGATTGGAGAGTTTACAAGAGATCAAGAATCAATAAGAAGAGGCCTCACTCAAAACCCTAGCTCAATGAGCTCCACAATACCAAAAATGAATCTCTCAAAGTTGTCCTTCAAAACCCTAATCTATTTCCTTTATATAGGTGTACATAGACAAAGGGAAGTAAATGGGCTTGGGCGCAAGTGTGTTAATTGCTATAACTTGGATTGAGATGAAATGAGGAACAACAATTTCACATATCCTGCCGAAACAATATTCACTTTTGAGACGACGCATGCTTCTTTATTGTTTTTTTTTTCTGCACTTAAACTAGCGAGCGACACAACTGCCTAGTGCCCATACTCTGTCATCAACTGTCTAGAAGACTCATTCAATTGGTAGTTTGTTGATATAATAATACTTTCGTCCTACACCGTCTACACCATGCTCCTGTTTGACTCTGCTAACAGAGTTTTCTGATTGTACTATACTTTGGTATTTATAAAGATATATTGAGTAGTTCAAAAATCAACATGATGATCATGAACCTATGCTGAAGGTCCTGCCATATGAAACTAAATTCGAAGCGGTTCCAATAACCGATACCATATGATGGGTGGCTCAAAATGTTGATGATGATACACACACTCACAAAATACAGATTTGCGACCTATCATCCATGATAAGTTTTTTACGTACAAAATCTTGTTTCTCTGAATTACAAACCTTTTACATTATGAAAGTATGGCTCTTGTAATTGGTGCGCATACATAGACATTGGGCGTATTGATATTACATCATTGATTCCTAGCTTGGTCACTTTTTTTTTATTCCAAAGGAAAAAATGTTCACTGTGCATATTGATCGAATTACTAGGCCAGTATGAAATGGTATTGAAAGGAAAATGGCAAAGGAACTTGCATACTTGCGTTAACATTTCACATTCACCTCAATGTACTCCATGTCTCCATGCAAATAGAATTATAGATGTGATCTTTTACTTATTTTGTGATATGGTTTTGATTTTACCAAAAAAAATACATTGGTTTTGATTTCATGAAAGTATGCACATGGAGCCGAAGAAAATTGACCAAGTACCAAATCATTAATCGCATTGGCCTCTTGTAGTTAAATACAGTAAAAAAACGGGGTGGTTGTAAATATTTATGGAAAATGGATCAAAAACGTTGCATTATATTCTTCAGCCTTAAACCCAACTGATCATTTTTAGCACTTAATATAAACATTTGGTATCCAATGAAGAACCATATTTAATTTTCTAACAACTAACCAACACACTCACTTATTAATTGTACTGCACCAAATAAATACCTCCATTCACTCCTTTCATTTAACTAGTGAAACCAAAGCTGCAGCAGCATTTCACACTGCTACAATGGCCATGAAATTGAAATCACATTGTCTTATTGTGGAATTCTTCATGATGCTGATGTTGGTGTTTATGATGGTTGATTATGCAAGGTGTGATGATCAGAAACAAAGAGAAGAGTGTTCCCAGCAATTAATTGGTCTGGCAACGTGTTTAGATTATGTTGGTGGACAAGCTAAAGCTCCAACTCCTGATTGTTGCAAGGGTATGAACACAGTTCTTGCAAAGAGCAAGAAATGTTTGTGCCTTCTTGTTAAAAATCGAAATGATCCAAGCCTTGGACTCAAGGTCAATGCTACTCTTGCTCTGAACCTACCTTCCATCTGCAAATCTGATGTTAGTATTGCTGATTGTCCTGGTATGTAATCTTCATAGCACTACATATATATAGCAACAAATAACTTGATTGTATGTTTGGCACAATCGTAGTTTGGCCATAATAAGTTGATTAATTAACCATGAAACCAGCATCCTCCAACAACGGATTCAGAACCTGGTTTAGTACAACATGTCCCATAGAAACTACGGTTGTGAGCTTGTGATCTAAAACTGTGTTCAACAACTGTGTCTGTATAGTATATAGTTTTGCATGTTTATGCAAATGCATGTGTTCAGCCAACTTTGAACAGCCTCAAAATTGTATGTTTCACTTACCTCAGCTTGGTAATTAGTGTAGTAGAACTATCTCTGTAAAGCAAGAATAGTACTATTAATTGTTTCCAACACTCTTATGTTTATTGTTATTCACGTACATTATTGCTGATAATTCTTGTGAACCCATGTTACTGGATGGATGATATATTTGGTGGATCAAGCTCTTCTAGGTTTGGCTCCTAATTCAACAGATGCTCAAGTTTTCAAGCAATTCGAAAGAAGCTTGCATAATAAGACGTCTTCATCTTCTACTGGTAACATACTAACTTAGCGTGTTGTTGTTCATTGGATTCTTTAAAAGATTCTGATGGGCAAAAAAATTAAAACACAGAAAAAAAATTCTGAGGGAAAAATTAAACAGTAATTTTCATTGAAGTCCCAAGTGAATTGTATACCACACAAAAATCATTGGTGGGTGCAGTATGGACCATCATTTTTACTAGTCCGATATTAATGTATGAAGTGTGTACAGTATCAGTAGTTAAATGGAAGACTTAACATGTATGATGTATCTGACCAAAAGGGTTCCTGGTTCTGTGGTTCATACTTCATACAATCATACCCTATGTTCCCGGACAATTAATCTGTAACCTCCTTTTTTTAATTAATTTATTTTTCGAACTTTTTAACCTCCATGTAGTGTACTAAGAATATAAAAGATTCCCCATATACTAATAATTCTCTGACTGGTTTTTGTCTGGGAAATTCAGGCAATTCCACTGCTACTGGATCAACTGCATCAGGGAACACTAGCACTGTGGTGGGACTGAAGTTTGATGGACTCATTGCCCTTTTGTGCTTTGCATTGATCTTCAGGATTGGAGCATAACAAGATGATCGGCATCCCTAACTAGTTATTTAGTCTTCGTGCTAATGTTGTATTATTCAAAGTGAATCCTAGTGTGTTCATGTTCTGTTTAATTTCCCTACTTACTTATGGACTCTGGTAATGTGTTAATATATATATGAGGATGTTGACTTGTTAACGAAAGTTCCTTCCGGAAATTTGATGCAATCATGCAAGTTTAAACTTTTGGGTGTGGGGTTACGTTATTATTTTGGGTTTTATACTTCATGTCTCCTTATCTTTCTCACTGCTTGCCGACGGAAATGCTCGATATTTAGAGCAACACTTGCCATGAATATTGCATTTTTGAACATTCTGGTGTGGCAATGACCAAGTTTATCTATAATCTAATATGAGACCGTCTGAATTAAGTCATCAAATTAGAAGCAGTAGATATGAATTTAATCATGAATTATAGCCTCAAACTTGAACAAGATTCAAATGCTACAAAAAGTTCTATTTGAAAAGTTAGTCGAGGGAGCGGAGCAAACGTTCTTAGGCAGTTATGCCTAGGGGTTATGGGTCCATAATGTCAATTGACATAGTTCTTCTCACTGTCTCTCCAAACTCTCATCTCTTTCTCCTCACATAACTTCTCTCTCTCTTGTTCTTCTCCTAACTCTCAACTCACCCTTTGCTCTGCTCATGCCCCTCTGCAGTTTTTCTAGTTAATTTGGAAATACTTGATCTTCATGAACAGGAAAATTACCTATGAGTTGAACTTTTAAATTTATATGACAAAAAATAAGGTAGTATAACTTTTAGGACCAATCAATTGGTAATTAACAATTTTGTTACCAAAACCATACTAACCAATTAAGGGTCCAATTATATTAAGGCAATGGCATTGTTTTATTACGTTTTTTTTTTCATAAATATTATTTTTTTTCAAATTTAAAATGATGCATGATTCTCTCCTTCTCTTATCTGTTTTGTTTTTTTAAAATTTTTTTCAAAATGATGCCCTATTTTTCCTCTTCATTATTACACCAATAATTGATATAAGTAAACAACATGTTTAGCAACTTCAAAATAAAAAAAAAAAAAAAAAAAAATTAGAATTTATGTAAAAATTTTAAAATAACATTTTCATTGGAGGAAAAACCTTTAATTAGAGTGCTTATTGGTTTGATAAGGTGAAGCTAGAGTAGAAAAGGAGAATGATGAAGTAAAGAAGATCGAGAATTGACTAAGAGAGAAAGAAGAGAATGGATGTAGAGGTGAGAATATTTGAGTGAATTACTTTCCGGATTCATAGATTTAAAAAAGAGTAGAGGTGAGAATATTTGAATGAATCACTTTCCGGATTTATAGATTTGAAAAAGAATAAGATTGTTAGTAAATAAAATTGAAAAAAAGATTTGGAGAAGAATATGTCTGGAAAAAAGAATTAATTTACGTTAGTTAGTGTGGTTTTTTATAACAAAAATTATATATTACTATTTGACTATTCCTAAAAATTAGACCACCTAATTTTTTGTCACAGAAATTTGAAAGTTCCATGCCCACTTTTATTCCAAGCCCAAATCCTCATTTAAGTTATAAGTTTTAACTAACAAATAATGGGCTGATAGTGGGCAATGATGATGAATATATAAATACTTAAATATCCCCTTGCCTCACTCTTTCATTTTCACTCAAAATAAAAATTAAAAAACAGAGACGACCAAATACAGAAACACAAAAACAAAAACACGATAAAATTCCTTCACCTCATTTCTCAACCGAGAGAAAAAAAATTAAAAAAAAAAAAAAAAAATCCCTAATTTCAACAATTTTTTTTTTTTTTTTTTTCCTTAATTCTCCTCTTCTCAATCTTCAATTCGATTCAACCATCTATTCTTGACAAACTCAAAAAAAAAAAAATCTAATCTTTTCATTCTCAGATGCAGAAAGAGTGATTTTTTGTGGGGTTTAAGGATTAATATGGTTATATATATTGAATTTTAAAGGGTTTAGTTGAGAGTGATTTAAAGGCTGGCAAGTTTTAATGGTTTATGAGTGATGGCGGATCTGCCTGACTTCTGTCTGAGTTTAACAAGTGAAGAAGAAGAAGAAGAAGAAGAAGAAGAAGAAGAAGAATGCTAAGTGTGCTTAGAGTACATCTTCCGTCCGACATTCCAATTGTAGGATGTGAGCTAACTCCTTATGTACTTTTACAACGCCCTGATACTTCGATTACTACTGATGATGTTCCTGAATCTTCCCCTGTTGATGGTTTTTGCTTGAGGTATAGGTGGTAAGTTTCCCATTTGTTTTTTTTCCTTGTTTTTATTTTTTATGCCATATCACATATATGGAAGTGTAAGAGACTAATAGGAGATGCACTCATTTTCTTTTCCATATGATGTTATTGGCTTGTGTATGTTAGTAAGTAATATTGTTTGGGCTGTTGTTTAGAGGCATCTATACTTAGAATAATAATCACATTTTATATGGTAGAGTGGCTCTGTTGCATGGGTACGCCCTAATTTCCTCTGTATCTCGTACCCGTGTCCTGTGGACACTGGTACGGACACGGACACGGACACCCGGACACAAGCAAAACAGACCCTAATTCTCAGATCTCGCCTTGTCCAAATCGTCGTACCCGTGTCCAAACCAGACACTCCGTCCCGTACCCATGCAACACAGAAGAGTGGCCTATAGCCTTGACAGAGAGCTTAATTTAGTTTTGTACTTGCTGTTCATAACTAAGGGAAAGAATAAGTAGTGACTGTTTATTGGACGTGTTAGTAAAGACAACTGTTTGTGATGATGGAAATGGGAAGTGTCCTTGATCCATTCACTTGAATTCTCTCTAACAATGTTTCAAGCAATGCATAGTCATGCTATGTTGTTATTGAGATTGCAAAAGTCATTCATGTGATGTAGTTAGATGTATGTTTTCTTTTGCAGGTATCGCATCCAAAGTGACCGAAAAGTTGCAATTTGCAGTGTGCATCCTTCTGAACAAGCAACCTTGCAGTGCCTTGGTTGTGTCAAAGGAAAGATACCTGTTGCGAAAAGTTACCATTGCTCTCCTAGGTGCTTTTCAGATGCGTGGCAGCATCATCATTACCTTACATGAAAGGGCAGCTATTGCTGTAAATGAAAATGGCACTGAAGAGGAAGAGCTTTTGGGACGCTTTAATACTTCTGGATCTGGAGCTAGCAATGCGAGCCTGTCGGTTCTACTCCAAGTATAGGGCACAATACTAGTTTAAGTAATGGATCTACTCCTTCATATCCGGCAGCTGTTACCGAAAGGAGTGGTGGTGAAACCTGGTTTGAGGTCGGACGATTGAAGACCTATACACCAACAGCTGATGATATTGGGCATGTTCTCAAGTTTGAGTGTGTGTCATTTGATGCAGAAAAGAAATTGCCTGTTGGTCATGCTAACACAATATTGACTTCCCGTGTAATTCCACCCCCAACCCCTAGCCCAAGGCGCTTGGTTCCAGTGAATGGTGTTGATGTGATGGGCAATTTAGATTTGGACGGTCGTACTGCATCTTCAGGAACCTTTACTGTGCTCTCATACAATATTCTGTCAGATGTGTATGCTTCAAATGATTTGTACAGTTATTGCCCTTCTTGGGCCCTTTCTTGGGCCTACCGCAGACAAAACTTATTGCGAGAGATTGTTGGATATCGTGCAGACATCCTTTGCCTTCAAGAGGTACTCTACGTTTTATTGTCCATTATGAAAAATCATTTGATTCGGTGTTTGGTGGGTCTGCAAGTCAATATCTTGTTTTAATTGTTGACAACACTTGCAATTTCTTATTCCAGTCATGTTACATCTTAGTTATGACAGTCAGCGGCTAGTCAAACTGACAGGAGTAGTGAATTTGCTGCGCTAGTTTGTTGAAATTGTTCCATTAGGAAGTGTTATGTTTGCGAATGTCTATCTTTTTCTGAACAGAGAAGCTAACCAGAAGTCATCAAAGTATGATAATGTCTAATCTTACCCTGTCTTGCCTGTATGCGAAGTATATTGGTCTGTTGTATATTTTTATATTAGATATGGTCTTGAAGTTTTGAGGATGTGATCTTGTAAGATATGACTCAAACTAAGCATCATAAAATGTTTCAGGTTCAGAGCGACCATTTTGAGGAATTTTTTGCACCTGAACTGGAGAAGCATGGCTATCAAGCTCTTTACAAGAAAAAGACAACGGAGGTTGGTTTTAAATTGGCTTTGTCATGGCGTGATCTCAAACTGTTGGATGTGTTATATTGATGTTTTTGTTAAGGTGTGCAGTTATATAGCGGAACTATCTATGCAGTTGATGGTTGTGCAACATTTTTCCGCAGAGACAGATTTTCCCATGTCAAAAAATATGAGGTATAAACTTTTCCTTTCTGTGTCTTGGGGGGGGGGGGGGTAGATTTTCTCATATGTTTAAGAGGTTCCTCTTTCCTGCAGGTTGAATTTAATAAAGCTGCACAATCCTTAACCGAGGCAGTGGTTCCAACTCATCAGAAGAAAACTGCTTTGAATCGGCTACTGAAGGTGTCCTAAATGCACCAAGTGTTCTTTCTGTGTACTTTCCTTGGTGTCTGTAACCTATTAATTCTTGTGAATATTCCATTAATTTGCAGGATAACGTCGCTCTAATAGCAGTTTTAGAAGCAAAGTTCAGTAACCACGGGGCGGACACCCCTGGAAAAAGACAACTTCTCTGTGTGGTTAGTATATAACTTAGGAACTTAACTTTTTATTCTTCCTTTTTCTGGTTTAACATGCTACTTAGTCCAGCTTTATACTCTTTGATCTGGTAGGAATTGTGTTTTTTTGTGTTTTTTCCCCCGCATACATAATGGAACTTGGGATCTGTCAAGGGTGACCTTTCATCTCACTCTCGCAGCCCCCATTTTTCTAAGGAGTAGCTTGTGCTTTACCCCCAAGCATGGTTCACATGTTACACCGCATTTCGAGTTTGTAATAATTCACTTTGCAGATTGTATCCATCTTTGTAGTTCTTCTTCATGGTGATACCTGAGGAAAAAATTTCTTTAAAGGGTTAAACTTGTCTTTGACGTCTCCTAAAACAAGCTTTGCTCTCTTTTGAGCCTTCATGTGTCCTGACACGAGTTTTGCCCGGTTCAGTACCTTTTAGCATCTTTTGTTAATGGTAGAGTGATTAAAGTGCGTCTTGATTGGTGCACTTTCGTCAAATATCTCAGTAGGAGAACAACAGATTAATATGGAGAGATTATCTGGTCTGTGCACCTAGAGGAGTAAGTGATGATGAGAGTCATTGCCAAAACATCGTTATGTGAGCAATTCTATATATAAATTCATTCTTTTCTAGACATGTAGAGATCTAATAATCCCCTAGCTTTGCACTTTGCACCCAGTCGTTTTGGGAACAGGCTTGTTAATGGAGTGATCTGCTTGATTCCATTTTTCTATGGATCTCTTTTATACAGTCATTGAATGTGCTCCAAATCTCTACAAATTTGTCACCCTATATGTAGATTAGTAGATGGTCCTCTTTAATTGTTGGGCAGAGTCTCGAGTAGGAGTAGTTCTAAATAGTTTTGTAGTAATCATTATATTGACCAGATATCTGCAAAATGTTATATGTTGCGTGATGTTTACTTTTATCCTCTTGCTCGGAGTACAGGCAAACACACATGTAAACGTTCACCAGGATCTTAAGGATGTTAAGCTCTGGCAGGTTCTCATTCTAGCATTTTACTTGTGTTGAGTTGATATTTACTCTTGGATCTTATCAATATGTTTGTTAATTTTGAAAATCTTATCTTATTAGGTGCATACTCTCTTGAAAGGTTTGGAGAAAATAGCTGCCAGTGCTGACATCCCGATGCTGGTTTGTGGGGATTTTAGTTCTGTTCCTGGAAGGTGTGAACAGTCGTAAATACAACTGTTTCTGATGTAAACATGTAATTTAAAGTAATATGCAGTAAAACATCTTATGAACAATTTTGGACTTGATTGCAGTGCTCCGCATGCACTTCTTGCAATGGGTAAGGTTGATCAGTCGCATCCAGATTTAACAGTAGACCCTCTCCAAATAGTGCGCCCTGCCAGCAAAATAACTCATCAGCTTCCGCTGGTACACTCATTTTTAAGTTATAGCCTGGTTACCAAATTTTACTGTTCGGAGTTATGACTATATTTTTAAAACAGGTCAGCGCATACTCGTTGTTTGCTAGAATGGGTATTGGCATTGGTTTGGAGCAACAGAGAAGGAGAATGGACACAACTACAAATGAACCTTTATTTACAAATTGCACTAGAGATTTTATTGGCACCAATGATTACATATTTTACACAGGTAATGCTTTGTCATTTCTTTGGTTCTGTTTCTTAGCATTTTCATCAGCTTGAATTTTCAGAATCAGATGTAACTGATGGAAAAATGGCTTCTTATGTAAAAGAATGTAAAAGAATCCTAACATATTGTTTTGTGACTTCAGCGGACTCTTTGACGGTGGAATCCTTATTGGAGCTCTTGGATGAAGAGAACTTGCGAAAAGATACCGCACTGCCTTCTCCAGAGTGGTCCTCTGATCATATAGCTTTGTTAGCTGAATTCCGTTGCATGCCTAAAACGAGGCGTTAATGGTACTGGGTAAGCTGCTGATTTCTTTTTTTCCCCTCCATTCTAAGTTTCATTTTTCCTATTGATAGGGATCATTTTGACCCCCTTGAGGGTTACCCCCCCTCCCACTCTTGTCATATTTACTACTTGTTAACCCTTCTTTTTTATACCCCCCACCCCTCGGCCCAAACTAAAGGAGAAAATGTTTTTCTAATGACCATTTTTTGTTGTATGCAGGCGTTCAAATGTGTGTACCCGACGAAACCAATGTACTTAGATTCATTTAGGTAGTTTATGAAGTGGAGGGGGCAGATTCGAAGTCCTGGTTCTTCCCCAGAGGTTTCTTTATTGTGATCTATCCTGATCTGTTGTATTATGTTACTTGCTTCTTGAAGTGGGGAATCCACTAATAAGTTTTCTCCATTTTCTTTTCCTCCTACATTTTTTTTTATTTGTTTCTTAACGGTGAATCTGTTCATCTGTTAGTAGGTATAGATTTAAAACTAGAATAGCCAACAGGTCAATTCTTATACCACCTCGACCAAGCCTTACATGGTGATACTGGTGTCGAGCTGTTTTGAATAGTTTAGCTGGCACCAAAAACGAAATATTGAAGTAGACTTGTTCAATACTCTTCATCTTTGAATGAGTTAATGTTCTATATGATCAGTTATTTAGAAATACTTTCTTTGAAGCCTCAAAATTCAGATGTGCATGTGAATCAGACATTTGAAAATCACTTCATGCAACTCGCAAGCTCGTTAGCCACTTGCAAAAAAATGTGATGGTTGGTAGTTGTAATTGGTTTGTGCTACCTTATATTATTATTGTACAGTATCATTGATAATGACTCTAAACTTGACAAAAAAGAAAAGTGATACGAGAGGAACTCAAAGTCGACAATGTAATCATAGAGGTGCACCGTATATGTCGACCAAAAAAACTCAATACTTGGGCCGATGATAGCCCATAAGGCCCAAACCCTCAATACTTGGGCCGGTGATGGGCCATAAGGCCCGAAGTATGGGCCTGAAGTGGTCCATTATTAAATTAAAGAGGAGAACGGCTTCATTCATTCGTTCATTTATATTCGAGAAAATTTGGAGCGCACTCGAATCTCCCTCTTCTCTTCATTCATTCCAACTTATAATAATAAATTTGCAGCATACGAATCAGTAAGTTTCCCTCTCTCTCTCGATTTTTTATTTTTATTCATTGTCAATAAGAGTGTCTATGGTTTCTGAGATGTGAATTTAATGGAATAATAGAATGAAAAATATCTGTCATTTGATGGTCTCAGATGAATGTAAATTCCAAGGTGTCCAAGTTTGGAGTCAAGTCTGGATTTGTCATACCAAAGAATAAACTATCAGGATCCCTGGTTCCTGGAAAAGTGGAAACTGATGCAGTAAAAGAAGAAAGTAGTAAAAAGATCCAAAGGAAAACAAAATGGGGAAATCATCTAACAGAAGATGATTCTGTTCGAAAAGGAAGAGCATTAGCTTATCAGGTATATTGTTTTTTAACATGCACTTCACTTCTATGCTCATTGTTATAAACCTTCCGTAGTAAGTGGCATCTATGTCCTCATTTCAGTTGTTCACAATTTGATTAGTCAGACACCTTATTCCTGTTTCAGAAAGAAAATTATCACTCATGCCACTGAAACACGGTCAACATTTCAGTTGAAATTCATCTAGTCTTTTTCATATCTAGCTTTTAATTGTTCTGGACCTATTATCTGGAATTCATAGGTCTTTTCTCATTTAGTTTCTGATGACATAAGTTTTAAGAAATGGGTATCAAACATTTTTAGCCCCTTTCAATGAGGAGAAATTTCACTTGTGGCAAGTGAATATTTTCTCGACCAGGTTGGGTGCTAAAATGTGGCATCTTCCTTGTGAATTCTCACATGGAAGGTTCCCATTCCAGGTGGCATTAAGTGATATTACTGCCTGTGTGCTGGAACATATTTTGAGCAGACTCGAGTGGAGCAAATCACAAAACAGTTGAAGTTGGGTATACTGGAAAAGGGAGAAAGCGATCTTAACTCACACTCACCAAACCATGTTCCAGATGACGAGTCTTCTAAGCACCGAGTTGATGATCAGGTAGTATTGCGGATGAGGGTTGATTAATTTCGGTCACTCCTTTTATTGAATCTCAATGTTTATCAAGCTTGATCATTTACGCAATTTGGCATTCACAGAAGTTGGAGATCTTGGAGTCGGAAAAGGGAAGCTATTGGTAAATTTGTTTAGCACTCTTTCTTGATATTTTTTCTTCTGTTTTATGTCTAAATTATTTTTGGTGATGTGCACACTCTGGTCAAATTATATTTGGGTGTCCAGGTGAGATATTGAAGTTAAATCCAAGTTATAAGGTTCCACCTGATTACAAACCGCTGGTGAGAGAGGCCAAAGTTCCTGTTCCTGTAAGTCTGTTGGCATTGTCTTCTCTTCTTTCCACATCAGAGCTTACTGTTTTTCTTATAATGTGAAATTGTAAACAGTTTTTCTGTATTTACTATGATACTGTCAGTGTTTTGTTATATCATATATCTTATCGGAGGGTTATTAATGTCTACTGCTTTAGTACAAGTGCAAAACTAGTGATTTACTTGAAGTGGTTTCCAAAGTACCCTTTATACTGTAACCTCTATGTCAATCATAGAAGTTAAACCGAAATATTATGAAGATAAGTAGAAGCTTAGCATTAAATTGTCTATGTGTTTAAATCGAGTAGTGTATAGAAGCGATTATGCTCTGTGATTGTAACATTAAAGCTTATCAGACGAAAAGCAAGTTGCCAGTTTAGTTCACTACTTGCTTTTTTTTCCCCTCTCGTTCAGTGGATGATTTTTTTTTATTAAAAATCAAGATTTAATTGTTGTGGGAAACATGTCAAATCAATTATGCTTCCTACGAAATTTTTATCCTCGTCTCCTCTGCAGGTTAAGCTTTATCCTGGATTGAACTTTGTTCGTCTAATATTGGGGCCTGAAAGCAATACTCAAAAACGTCTTGAAGTGGTAAGCTGGCTGAGAGTCATATGTTATTTGTTTTTGTATTTATTTTATTCTCAATGATTGTTTGAATCTGTTTGATATATTGGAAGTGTTCTGCTATCGTTGCTTTATCTCCTTAAAGTAACTGAGACTGGTCGCATGAAGGGTTTAGTGTAGAATATTTTCTCTTTATCCCGATTCCTTTCACTTCTCATGGCTTAGGAAACTGGAGCTAAAGTACTGAATCCAAGGCACTAAAAGCAGGTTCAACAGAGAAGGTAGTAAAAAGCTAATTTGTTGTTTAAGACAGAGTTTAATGTTTTTTCATCAAAGTAATCTGGTAAATTGTTTATCTTGGATTAAGTTTTAGTGTAGTGGTGACGCTTTAATGAGTAATCTATTGATGTCCAGGTTGAGATTACTTTGTCAGATAGAAATGATGATCAAGGTTGTTATGAGGAGCTCTATGTCCATGTATCAGCTGATACATTTGAGAAGGTTGATGCTGCAGTTGCCCTTATTGAGCTGCTAGTCACCCCAGTATCTGTGAGTTCACTATGCTAGATAGCAACTATATTCCTTTACACACAACCTCGTTCTATAGCTTATCTCATGGTATATACATTGTTTTCTCTAGTGGAGTTCAGGGATGGCTTCCACAACTCCATCTTCAGCTTCTCGGGATGGTACAAATGTGCTTGAACAGAGTCAGAATACCACCTCCAGTTATGTGATGCCTGGTACTATGGTTAACCAGGGGTTGATGCAGTCAATGGTGGGACCCATGCAGCCTGGCCTTTTTCCACAAGTTCAGTTACAATCATACCCTGTTCCCTGGTTTCCTTCTGGTCCAATGGGTCCGCCTAATAACTTTCGCACCCCATTAAATTCTTCTTCTTCCATACTCAACAACACCATGCAATTTCCTTCATCCCTTCTAAATTCCTCAAAAATGCCACAGTTTTCCATTGGACAGCCTCCCTCTGCAGCTGCTTCTGGTTTCACATTGAAAAATCCTTCCCTGGTTTCTCCTGGACTACAGTCACCACTGCAAGGTTTTCAGTGGCCTTACTTCCACGAAGCACCTCCCCATAGTCAAGCTGCCCCAGTGAGAATGCAGCCTATTTCAGGTTCTCAGGCCCATTTGGCATATCCTTCCCTACCTCCACAATCTAATCCTGCTTTGCCACATCAACCAAGGACTACTGGACCAGGCCCTGGGTTCCCCTCGCTGTCACAACCATTGTTGACTGCTCCATCCGGGCAGCCACCTTATAGACCATTAGCATCTTCTGCATGGTCTGGTTCAACTGTACCTACTCCAGCACAACCAGTTGATCTGTTTCAAAGACTTCCGTTAGTTTCACAACCTCTAATGGCATCGGTGACAGCTTCATCGAAAGCAACGGGAAATATATCCAGAGGACCTTCTGGTAATATGGTGGTTCCTGCTAGCTTTCCTTCTCGACCTTCCACTGCCCAGCTACCGAATACACCAGTTAATCATACTGTTACAGGCCCAAATTTTTCTTTTGTAATACATCAAAGGTCTGCATCAACTCCTACAGCCAATGCACCAGTCGCCTCTATCCCAGCATCTGTACCTTCAAGTGTGCCTCCATCCACCTTAGGACCTTTACAAGCACCTTTTTCAATGATGCCACCCTCGGCTATGAACCAGTCTTTTCCTTTGGCACCTAAGCAAACAGTTGGGCCAATAGGGCCAACACCTTACCGATCAATAGTGGGGTCTGCTCTAGTTCCTTCACAACAATCGGTAAATGCGAATTCCATCTCTGGAAACCTACCTAGTTTCACATCCTTAAAGCCACCAATGAGTAGTCCCCAAAGTATTCCAGCTACAACACCAAGACCCCAACGACCGAGCTCTGGTGATTTCACTTTTCAGCCTCTTGGGTCGCCTGTAGCAGTTTCTCAGACAGTTCTGAGGCCGAGTGATCAACTGTTAAAAGGTTCATCAATGCAACTAAATAGAACAGTGCAGCCTCCTTCGGGACCATCTTATCAGCCAGCTCTGCAGAATTCAGAACAACAGCTTGTCATGCAAGGGTTTCCAGGTACTCGGCCGAGGAATCAGGCGCTTCAATCTCAATTTCAAGTTCCATCTCCCACACATCCACCAAGGTTTTTGAACCCCGTTTCACCAACAGCTTCAGGCCTGCGTATGGGACCACGAAACCTTACACAAACACCGCAAATACCCAATTTTCCTGCACCATTGCCTCCCCAAATGATGAATTCATTGCAATTGCAGCCGAATCAATCAAATTCAATAATACGATCAGGTGCTTTCTTGGTGCCAAACCAACATAACCTCGCTTTCTCATCTGGTAAGCCAGCTCTGTCTCCTAGTGGAAACCAAGTATATGATCCATTCTCCCCCACTTCGGCATCTTCTGCTCCTCAACAGCCAGAACACAATGCCAAAGTCGGGAAACAGGAGGATGATCCTGAGTACGTTGATCTTATGGCATCAGTTGGTGTGAGATAGTTGAAAAGGTTTATTAGTCCAGTTGGTTTGATGATAATGTACCAATCGGAAGAACTAGGAGAATAAATGTGGAGGTGGTTGATGTAACTGGGATTTCTTCAGCTTTGTTTTATTACTGGGGATATCACGTAGGCAACATTATCTGAAGCTTTCTTATTTCTTTCCACAACTAGTATTTGCCTGACATTTTTTTTTTTAAATGAACCTATATTTATGTTTTCAGAGCCCAATAGCCCAAAAACAGTCCATGCGTTTTTTGTTTGGGGTGGGTGAGATGAGAAATATTTTTAAACTCACCCCAAAAAAATTTGTTAACTCACTCCAGAAAAACATTTTAGTAGCTAGTGTTCTATCTTGCAAATAGGGCATGTCTTGTCTAGGCAATTTTTTTGAAATAATACATTTATTCCCGTGTCTTCCAACTACCTTATCACCTACTTTTATTTCACGTTTTTGTGAAATATATACACGAATTATTTTTGGATTATAATTGGAACCCCTTTTTTTCTGGATCCATCTCACATCAATAACTCGGCCTCTGCCACCTATAGGTAGTTTTAGACAAGTTTCCTTTGCAGTGAATACCTAAATGCCAAGTATGGCTGGTATACAATACTTGAATTATCGATATAGATGCTACATAGTTGGTTCTCATCCTTCAGAGACTGCGAGTGTAATAGGAGCATTTGTCGACAAAGGGATCACCCTAAAATGATCATCTCATGGCTATTGAGAACGAATCAAATAAGATGGTTCTATTTCTCAATACGCGCATCTTCGGCGCCCCTGATGTGCATCCGCCCTCTCCCGATGCGACCACGGATATGTGTGCCCCGGCGCATTATTAAGCCCTCCACTCATGTTTCCAGAGTATTTACATATATGTATGCCCGGTGCCCCCTACTCATGTTTCCAGAGCCCAACAACTAATAAAAGTTCAACCCAAAAATAGTCCAGGCTTTTTTTTTTGTGGGGTGGGTAAGACGAGAAAAACTTTTAAACTTACCCCAAAAAAACTTGTTAACTCACCCTAAAAAAACATTTTAGTGGGGCTATAGCTAAGGGGTGGCATGACCACGTATCACCTTATGAGGTGGAATTTGTTAGCCCACTCCACCCTTCCAAACAAATAAGATGCAATTGCTTTTTGAATAAAATGTTTTGGTTTAGGTGTTTAATAATAATTTAAAAGAATAATAAACGGAAAATCGGGAATTGAACGCAATTGCATGCAAATGCATTGACAGTCGTTCCACTACCGGCTTATGTGCTTTTCGTGGGAATCACCTTATCTCATGGAAAAGCGGAAGCAATAAATCTGTTGTCTCGGATCATCTGGCGGAAGTATCGTGCCACGGCTTTGGGCACTTGTGAGATTATGTGGTTCGCGATCTATTTTGGGAGAGCTTGGTTTTGCCTGATCACGGATCATCCGGTACTTCACTTGTGACAATCAAGCCGCCATCCATTTAGCCAGTTGATCCTACATGAAGCGGACTAAGCACATAGAGATTGATGTGCATTTTAGGGAGAAAGTTCGTCTTTGGGATTGTCTCCCCGCGCTTTGTTAGGACTAAGGCGCAGTTCTTGATACTCTTACCAAACCCGGTGGGACCTGGCGATCTTCGCTCTTCCATTGGCAAAATTTGGGTCTATTGGATATCTTCGCCGGCTTGAGGGGAGTATTGTAATATTAGTCCTATTGGCCTATACTTGGGCCCAACCTATGTACACCGTAACTCTGTTATTATAAATAGAAGATGGGTCTTACTTTGAGACCTAACTTTTCTTGTCTCTCTTTTCTACATGGTATCGAGAAAAAAGCGAAGAGAGAAGTAAGGAGATCAAACCCTAGTCACCACCACTTAGCCACCACCCTAGCCGCCACCCCTTCCTTCTTCCCGGCTCCGGCAACGGCGCGATATTGCGCTGACCATGCCCGATGAAATTTCTCATCCGAAATACTGACTTGTCTTTGCCTCCTCTTGTTTTCCGGTAGGTTTCCTGGCGTTATCCACAGTTTTTCGGTAGGTTTCGGCGTTTATCACATTTTTCCTGAGGGTTTCGGCGATTATAACTTTTTTTTCACATCAAGGTACTATTCTTTGCACTATATCCCTTATCATGGCGGATAACGACTCTAAAGGTACGGATGATGTCTCCTTGTTGAATAATTTCTTCTTCAAGAAAATTACTACCGCTTCTTCTTAATGGGCGAATTTCCACTCTTGGGCTCGTTCGTTATTATTTTTGGGGGCAAAGGGAAGATGGATTGGCTTGTTCCCAACAAGATGATTTGTCCAATTAATCTGAGACCACCTACAATAGTTGGTCCATGACCAACTTGTATGATTCTAAGTTGGTTGTTCAACTCTATGGAGCCCGATGTCTATGAGATGTTTACCTTTTATGAGATCCGTTGATGGTTTGTGGGCTGCTCTCTCGAAATGTATGCTACTACGAACAATGAGGTTCGAATTTATGAGCTCTACCGTGAGTTGGGTCGCCACCGCAGGGCTCTCTTTTTGTCTTAGCTTACTTTGGGTACTTGAAGAAGCGGGAGGAGCTTTCTACTTACACTTCCCTATCCAAGATATTACTAGTATGACACCTACTATTATGGCCGCTCTTGAAGCGTGAGGAGAAACGAGTTCATCGGTTCCTTATTGGTCTTCACTCGATTTTGAAGCCATTCGCTCAAGTTCTCAATCGCACCTCTTCCATCTCTTGGTGGCGTATGCCATTATTGAAAACATGGCGTCGTGTTCGGATTACTTCTTCTCCGTGGTTTTACGATGCACCGTCTTACTGGCGGTCGGATGGCGTTTGTTGCTTACTACTTTCGACCCGGGGTCTTCGGTGGCTTTCGTTCTCCTGTTCCATCCGGGAACACTCGTGGACGCTTTTGCGATCATTGCAAGGGCAGTGGCCACCTTATTGATAGTTGCTATCAGTTGCATCCAGAGCTTCGTCCCAAGAGGGGGTCGAGGGGCTTAGGAGGCAGCAAACCTCGTATTGCAGCTATTGCTGATATTTCTGGTAGTCATCATTCAGGGGGAGTTTCTGAGGATTCTGGGACTTTTACCCAAAGACAGATTGATCAGCTTATGCATGCTATGTCTCTACGTGGGGGGACATCTAGTACTTCGCCATGACTGCCTGCTTTTTTGTACACCCTCTTGCGTTCCATATTCGTTCCCGCCTCCATCCGGTTGGGTCCTTGATTCCGGGCAAATGATCATATGATTTGGTGAGTCTAGATTATTGTCGATAGCACACCCTTTTCACATCATGTCCGCTTTCGGATGGCTCATACACCACTATTACCCGTAAAGTGGTTGTTCGATTATCCCCGCTATCTCTTTAGAGTCGGTCTTACATGTTCCTCACTTAGCACTTAGCTTTTTATATCTGTTAGTCGTCTTGCTAAAGATTATCACTGTTCTGTTGTTTTCTTACCCCATTCTTGTTATCTTCAGAACCTGAGTACGAAGCAGATTTTTGGCGGGGCTATGAGCATGGGGACTATACTACTTTGGAGATCCCCCCCCCTTGTCCCAGTACCTGTTCCACCAGTATCGAGTTTGCATGCTAGTGTGTTGCCTGTGTCAGGCCGTTATTTGTTTTCTCACGAGTCTTTGAAAAGTTGGCATGCTCGGTTGGGCCATGTCAACTTCAAGTATCTATGTACTTTATTTCCTGAATTAATAAAAGCATGCAAAAATACTCTTTTTCATTGTGATACTTGTTCTTTGTCTAAACATGTGCGTAATTCTTATATTCCTCGCCTTTCTAGATCTCCTTGTATGTTTGATGTGATTCATACGGATGTTTGGGGCCCTTCTCCTGTGACTACCCTCTCTGGCCATAGGTACTACGTGACCTTTATAGATGACCATACTCGGTGTACTTGGATCTATTTACTTCGCAAGAAATCTGAAGTTCTCCCTATTTTCACTCAGTTTCTCCAACTCATTAAAACTTCGGTTCAATATCGTGGTTCGCGGACTTGATCCGATAATCGCGAAGGAGTATGTTTCCAACGAATTTGTCGCCCGTCTTAACCAACAGGGTATCCTTCAGCAACTGACCTGTCCTTATACACCTGAGCAAAATGGTGTTGCTGAACGAAAAAATCGGAGTCTTATGGATGTAGTTCGGTGTTTGTTGCAAGGTATGCATGTTCCTCAGTCCTACTGGCATTATGCGGTTCTTACCGCTGTCTACCTTCGAAACCGCACACCCAGTAGAGTTCTTAATGGTAAGGCCCCTCTGCAAGTTGTATACCCCAGTCGTGTTCTGTTTCCCATTATTCCCCGGGTGTTTGGCTGTGTTTGCTATGTTCATGATAAAAGGCCTACGCGAACCAAATTGGATGATAAATCCATTCGGTGTGTCTTTCTAGGGTATTCCCCTATGTCCAAGGGGTATCGTTGTTATCATCCACCTAGTCGTCGCCTCTATCATACCTTGGATGTCACATTTGTCGAGCATAGTGCATATTTTGGTCCTTATACATCTGTGCGAGGAATCTTTGTCTTCCCCAGAGGAGGCGTCTTCCGCTGTTTATCCTATTCCTGTCTTTAATACTCCTTTGGTGGTCCCTCCTACTAAACCTTTACAGGTGTATACTCGTCGCACTTCTCCTCATGCTCATGCTCATGCTCATGCTCACCCTACCTCAGGTAACATTCCTTCACCTTCTAGTGATCTACCTACTGTGATTGCTCCTACTGTTGACTCCCCTATGATTGCTCCTGTTGATTCTCCTGTTGTTGAGCCCCCTCGATTTCCTTCCAGGACCAGGCATCCCCCAGACAAATACGGTTTTCCCACTAACCATCCTATTGCGCAGTTTGTCTCTTATCAGGGTGTATCTGCTTCCTATCAGACATATCTGACTTCGGTTTCCTCTATTCGGATACCGCGATCAGTTCCTGAGGCTCTGTCAGATCCACATTGGGTAGCCGCTATCACGGTGAGATATGACCCTCGAAAGCGTAATCGGACTTGGGAAATGGTTGCTTTACCTCCCAAGACTCGCCCTGTTGGATGCAAATGGGTTTTTACAGTGAAGTACTTGGCAGATGGTACAGTTGAACGATATAAGGCCCGTTTGGTTGCTAAGGGATTTACAGTACCTGGACGTGACTTTGGTGCGACCTTTGCTCCGTGTAGCCAAGTTAAAATCTGTTCGACTTCTTATTTCCCCGGGTCGCCTCTTATGATTGGCCTCTTCATCAGTTGGATGTGAAGAATGCCTTCCTTCACGGAGATCTGGCCGAGACGATTTACATGGATCCCCACCAGGCTTTCGTGGTGAGGGGGAGTATGCTGGGAAAGTTTGTCGACTCAAGTAAGTCCTTATATGGGCTTAAGCGATCCACGAGCACCGTTCGATGGATTCAAATGAGGTTGTGCTTCTCTGATATGGATTTACCGGGTGCCACTCGGACCATACATTGTTTGTTGGCGAACTCTCGGGGGCGCTTATCTGCTTGTATATGTGGGCGACATTATTATTACGAGGAGACGATCATCGGGCATTGTACAAATTAAGGAATCCCTTGGGAAGTCTTTTTGAGGTTAAAACTTGGGTCCCATGCGTTACTTTCTTGGCATTGAGATTGCACGTAGTCCCAAGGGAATCTCTTTATCTCAACGAAAGTATGTTCTAGATCTTCTGACTGATACAGGGATGCTGGGTTGTCGACCAGTTTCTACTCCTATGGTGCCTAACAGCCGGTTAGTTGCAGACGATGGACCATTATTGTCAGATCCATCAGCTTATCAGCGCCTTGTTGGACGTCTTATTTATCTAGTTAATACTAGACCAGACATTGCCTATGCTGTGAGCAGAGTTAGTCAGTTCATGCATGCTCCACGTCAATCTCATATGGATGCAGTGGAGCATATTCTGAAGTACCTAAAGTCTTGCCCTGGCTTAGGTCTCTTCTATGCAGCCGGTTCACAGGGTCCCTTAGAATGCTACACTGATTCTGATTATAGAGGCTCATATATGTCAACAAAAAATAATTAACATTAAATCGAAAATAGTTTGCAACTGCATAATTGAACTAATCCGAAATAATAATTAATGGGAAATCGAAAGCTATATGCAACTACATTGAACTAATCTCAAATAATAATTAACAAAAAATCATAAATTTGATGCAATATCAAACTAACCTAACAAATAATTAATGAAACATCTGAAACTTGAATAAACTACATTGAACCAACCTCAAAGAATAATAAACGGTAAATCAAACACTAGACGGATACAACTGCATCGAACTAACCTCAAAGAATAATTAATGGAAAACCGAAAATAGGATGCAAATTTAATTAACCAATCTCAAAGAATAATTAATGGAAAACCGGAAATATGATGCAAATGTATTGAACCAATCTCAAATAATAATTAACATAAAATCAAAAATTAAATGCAACTGCAGAGAACTAACCTCAAAGAATAATTAACATTAAATCAAAATTTGGACGCAAATACATCGAACCAACCTTAAAGAATAATTAACGTGAAATCGGGAACTAGATGCTAATGCATTTAACTAACTTAAAAAAATAGTTAACGGAAAATCGAAAATTGAATGCAAATGCTTTGAACTAACCTAAAAAAATAATTAATGACAAATAAAAAAAACTTGACACAACTACATGGAAGTAATCTCAAATAATAATTAACAATAAATCGAAAAACTAGATGCAAATGCATCGATAACTTCAAAAAATGATTAACGGGAAATCAGAAATTTCGGAAAATAATTAACAAAAAATACAAAACTAAATACAAATGCATCGAATTAACCTCAAATAATTATTAATGGGAAATTAGAAACTGGTGGCAAATACATTAAACTAACCTAAAAAAAAAAAAAAAAAAATCAAAAATCGGATGCAACTGCATTGAAGTAACCCCATAAAATAATGAATGAAAAATCATAAATTAGATGCAAATGCAATGAACAAATCTCAATGACTAATTAACGAAACATTAAAAAATTGATAAAACTGCACTGAACTAACCTAAATGAATAATTAACGGGAAATTATAAATTTGATGTAACAGCATTGAACTAACCTCAAAAAACAATTAACGGAAAATCGGAAACATGATGCAAATGCATTGAACTAACCTCAAAAAACAATTAACATAAAATCATAAATTGGATGCAACTGCATTGAACTAACTTCAAATAATAATTAACGGAAAACCAAAAATTGGATATAACTGCATTAAACTAAAATCATAAATTAACTAACGATAAATCTGAAATTGGATGCCAATGCATTGAAATAACCTCAAAAAATAGTTAATTGGGAATCGGAAGTCGGATGTAACTGCATCACACTGACCACAAAAGCATAAATGTCTGCTTTTTTAGCCTTCTCACATGAGTAATTACAAGTAATTATGAACCCAAAACGAAAATGAGTTTATAAAAATAGACTCTTACATGTATGCAAACTATATAGAAATTGTAAACTATCGAACTAACCTAGAAAAAACAATTAAAGGGAAATCAGAAACTGGATGCAGATGTATTGAACTAACCTGAGAGAGTAATTAAAGGGAGATATGAACCTAAATGCAAATGCAATGAACTAATCTCAAATACTATTAACGAAACATCGAAAACTGGATGCAACTGTACTAAATTAACCTTAATGAATAACTAACGGGAAACCACAAAGTGGATGCAATTATACTGAACTAACCTCAAATAATAATTAACTGAAAATCGGAAACTTGATGCAACTGCATTGAACTAACCTCAAAGAATAATTAATGAGAATCTGAAAACTGGATGCAACGCACTACATTAAATTAACCTTAAATAATAATTAATGAAAAATCATAAACCTAATACAAATGCATCGAACTAATAACCCTACAATATATTTGCACTGTATGTAGGGAGAATAAATATATCGATAAATATAGTTTTGCATTTTATGTAGCATTTATCATAATTATTTTATTGTGATTGGGAATGCCTAGCTATTTAAGTAGCTTCAATATTATCTTCGTCACATTGGTCATTCTCACAAAACTTCAATCAAATTTCTATTGTTAAACCTAACAATAAAAAGAAGTCGATGAGTTTTATCAAGGGTTGATGCTTCATTTTTATAGAGAGTGGTGCAATAAATTTAAATGAGTAATTAATATAATTTGCATATCTCATAACTATGCATAGTTGCTGATATTTTTTAGAATAATTTAATATAACGACACCCGTTCGTAGGACACGTTAATGTGATAAATTTTTTCAAGTGAGAATAATGTATTCTTTGAGGATATGGAAACAATCAATATGTTTTAGTGATTTGTACACATTAGTACGTAAACTAAGCGGTGATGATTTACCGCTAAATCACCATAAATTTAATAAAACTATTATATAAGCTAGATCGAGTTTAAGATAATTCAATTTGAAAATTACGGATTAATATCCTAAACCATAAATCTCATTAACGTATTTCGGTTTATTTTCAATAAAAATATATTATGATTCGAAAATTTGTGTAAGACATTTTGTAAAGCCTTTTCAACACATAATATATTTAATAGATCCAAAATCTACTAACCACTAACTTAGAGCCATTTTCGTCGAAAAAGTGGACCTACACAATGTTTCATTGTTCTAATGATTTATTTATTTATTTAATTTAATTTTAATTAAGGGATCCACATAATTCCACCTAGCCTCATTCCCACGCAACCCGCTGTACAAATTCCATATCCACCAACTAACCAACATATAATAATCACCGTTCCTTATAAAATAAAGCCAAATCTCGATTCCCATCAACCGCTTAAAGTAGTACGTGTTGGTTAACTCGAACGCAACACGTGCCTACCCAATCCCCAACCCCCCCTCTATATATAACAGATTACCAACACTCTCTACTTAAATAATTCCAACAACAACAGAACAGGTCTGTTTTTTTCTTCTCTTTCAATTTCAATTAGGGTTTTTTTTTTTTTTGATGGTGGAAAAATAAGTAATGGAAAAGGAAGATGGTAGTGAAGAGCCAGATTCCAAAAGGCCTCATCATCATTTAACATCATCTGTGTCTTCAACAACAAATATAATGGCTCGAAGCTCACCCACTTCTCCCGATGAACGTCATGTAAGTGTTAAATTCACTAATTAATAGGGTTTAATTAGTGTTCGAAATGATTTATATAGTTTTGCAGGTTGATGCGGCGGTACTGCAAAATATATAGTTTTAGTGGCTAGTGTTATATCTTACAAATAGGGCATGTCTTGTCTAGGCAATTTTTTTGAAATAATACCTTTATTCCCGTGTCTTCCAACTACCTTATCACCTACTTTTATTTCACGTTTTTGTGAAATATATACACGGATTATTTTTGGATTTTTTTTTCTGGATCCATCTCACATCAATAACTCGGCCTCTGTCACCTATAGGTAGTTTTAGACAAGTTTCCTTTGCAGTGAATACCTAAATGCCAAGTATGGCTCGTATACAATACTTGAATTATCGATATAGATGCTACATAGTTGGTTCTCATCCTTCAGAGACTGCGAGTGTGATAGGAGCATCCGTCGACAAAGGGATCACCCTAAAATGATCATCTCATGGCTATTGAGAACGAATCAAATAAGATGGTTCTATTTCTCAATACGCGCATCTTCGGCGCCCCTGATGCGCATCCGCCCTCTCCCGATGCGACCACGGATATCATTACCCCGATGCACATTAAGCCCTCTACTCATGTTTCCAGAGTACAGCACAGATAATAACTAACGGAAAATTAAAAATTGGATGCAAATCCTTGAAAAATATTTAACGGGAAATCGGAAACGGTATGCAAATACATCAAACAAACCTCATATAATAATTAATGGGTAACAGAAAACTGGATGGAAATGCATTGAACTAAACTCAAAAACTAATTAACAGAAAATAAAAAACCGAATGCAACTGCATTGAACTAACCTCATAGAATAATTGGTGGAAAATTAGAAACTAAATGCAGATGTATTGAAATAATCTTAAAGAATAATTAACGGTAAATCAAAAACCGGATATAATTGCATCGAACTAACTTCAAAGTATAAATAATCAAAAACTAGATGTAGATGTATTGAACTCACCTTAAAGAGTTATTAACGAAAAATCGGAAACTGAATCCAAATGTAATAAACTAATCTCAAAGACTAATTAACGAAACATTTAAAAATGGATGAAACTGTATTGAACTAACCTAAATGAAAAATTAACGGGAAATTATAAATTTGATGTAACAGTATTGAACTAACCTCAAAAAATAATTAACGGAAAATCGGAAACTTGATGCAAATGCATTGAACTAACCTCAAAGAATAATTAACATAAAATCATAAATTAGATGCAACTGCATTGAACTAACTTCAAATAATAATTAACGGAAAACCAACAACTGGATGCAACTGCATTAAACTAAAATCAGAAATTAACTAACGATAAATCAGAAATTGGATGTCAATGCATTGAAATAACCTCAAAAAAATAGTTAACTGGAAATCATAAGTCAGATGTAACTGCATCACACTGACCACAAAGCATAAATGTCTACTGTTTTAGTCTTCTCACGTGAGTAATTACGAGTAATTATGAACCCAAAACAAAAATGAGTTTATAAAAACAGACTCTTACATGTATGCAAACTGTATAGAAATTGTAAACTATCGAACTAACCTAGAAAAACAATTAACGGAAATCGAAACTGGATCTGGATGTATTGAACTAACCTCGGTAATTAAATGGAGATAAGAACCTAAATGCAAATGTAATGAACTAATCTCAAATACTAATTAACAAAACATTGAAAACCTGGATGCAAGCATCTTGAATTAACCTTAATAATAATTAACGGAAATCATAAAGTGGATGCAATTATCTTGAACTAACCTCAAATAATAATTAACGGAAAATCGAAACTTGATGCAATTGCATTGAACTAACCTCAAATAATAATTAATGAGAATTTGAAAACTAGATGCAAGCGTCTACATTAAATTAACCTCAAATAATAATTAATGGAAAATCGAAACCTCGATACAAATGCATCGAACTAATAACCCTAAAATATATTTGCATTATATGTAGGGAGAATAAATATATCGACAAATATAGTTTTGCATTTTAAGTAGCATTTATCATAATTATTTTATTGTGATTGGGAATGCATGGCTATTTAAGTAGCTTCAATATTATTTTTTTATTATGGGCATTCTCACAAAACTTCAATCAAACTTCTATTGTTAAACCTAACAATAAAAAAAAGTCGATGAGTTTTATCAAGGTTTGATACTTCATTTTTATAGAGAGTGGTGCAATAAATTTAAATGAGTAATTAATATAATTTTCATATCTCATAGCTATGCATAGTTGCTGATATTTTTTAGAATAATTTAATATAACGACACCCGTTCGTAGGACACGTTAATGTGATAAATCTTTTCAAGTGAGAATAATGTATTCTTTGAAGATATGGAAACAATCAATATGTTTTAGTGATTTGTACACATTATTACGTAAACTAAGAGGTGGTGATTTACCGCTAAATCACCATAAATCTAATAAAACTATTATATAAGCTAGATCGAGTTTAAGATAATTCAATTTGAAAATTACAAATTAATATCCTAAACCATAAATCTCATTAACGTATTTCGGTTTATTTTCAATAAAAATATATTCTGATTCGAAAATTTGTGTAAGACATTTTGTAAAGCCTTTTCAGCACACAATATATTTAATAGATCCCAGGCGTATGTTTGATTCCAAAATCTACTAACCACTAACTTAGAGCCATTTTCGTCGAAAAAGTGGACCTACCATACACAATGTTTCATTGTTTTAATGAACAATTTATGTAAGTGCCTTCTAGCTTAGTTGGTAAAATATTTTGGTGATGATATCAGAGGTATGGGTTCATAAAACCTTTGGGTGATGGTGATGATACCAGAGGTCCCGCCAGCATCAAAAAGTTACTGATCTCATTTAAAACAGACTTACCAATAAAAAAAAAAAATAAAAAAAATGACTGATTTATTTATTAATTTAATTTAATTTAATTTTAATTAAGGGATCCACATAATTCCACCTAGCCTCATTCCCACGTAAGGGTGGGAATTTGGCCCTAATGATCCTAATCCGGCCCTGACCGACCCGACCCTAAGGCCTTCTAGGGCAGGGCTAAGGCTAAGGTTCTGAAACATAGGCCCGACCCTAATTCAAATTTAACCAAGCCCTATTTATAGTTTTACATTTTCACTATAAATACACGCGTCTTCATAATTGTCCAACTATTTGTTAAATATTTTAAATTAAAATAACATTGTCATTTGTAATTGATCACTTACATCCAAGGGTACTTCCAATAACTTGTCTTATATAACAAAAAACTGTCGAACCTATTTTAGCGACCATGAAGAACAATGAGCACTAGCCTAATAAAAAGAATACTTTATTTTTTTTGATCATCAAATCAAAGTCTATAACTTATTATTCTCGATTTATTTTCCCAAAACTACTTTATAAATTATATTTTTATTCATGCAAGCCAAGTCTAGAACTAAAGGTTTAAAATCCCACACCATTAAAGCGAAATACATAATGGACATTTGTATACCTTAAACCAAAAACAACTTTTGTCCGAAAATGACATTTGTAAAGCGAAAAAATATAGGCGGTACCTAAAACCGACCTTAAAACTTCGGCCTTAAAGCCTTTAAAGAGGGGTTAGGGTAGGGTCGAGAACTTGAATTTAGACTTGTGACCCGGCCAAACCCCCTATGTTGACTTTAGGGCCGGGCCGACCCGGCCTTAATATCTAAAGGGCTTTTAAATGTTTAGGGCCGGGTTAGCCCAACCCGGCCCATTGCCCACCCCTATTCCCACGCAACCCGCTATACAGATTCCATATCCACCAACTAACCAACATATAATAATCACCGTTCGTTATAAAATAAAGCCAAATCTCGATTCCCATCAACCGCGTAAAGTAGTACGTGTTGCTTAACTCAAACGCAACACGTGCCTACCCAATCCCCAACCCCCCCCTCTATATATAACAGATTACCAACACTCTATACTTAAATAATTCCAACAACAACAGAACAGGTCTGTTTTTTTCTTCCGACACTTTTTTCTTCTCTTTCAATTTCAATTAGGGTTTTTATTTTTTTTGATGGTGGAAAAATAAGTAATGGAAAAGGAAGATGGTAGTGAAGAGCCAGATTCCAAAAGGCCTCATCATCATTTAACATCATCTGTGTCTTCAACAACAAATATAATGGCTCGAAGTTCACCCACTTCTCCCGATGAACGTCATGTAAGTGTTTTCACTAATTAATAGGGTTTAATTAGTGTTCGAAATGATTTATATAGTTTTGCAGGTTGATGCGGCGGTATTGCAATACCAGAATCAAAAGCTAGTACAGCAGTTAGATGCTCAGAAACATGAGTTGCATGATTTAGAAGACAGATTAAGAGATTTGAGGAGTAAACAGTCTTCTTATGACGATTCTTTAATTGCTGTGAATAAACTATGGAATCAGGTATTTTTTGTTTTTATTGTATTCTTGTTTCTAAATGGAGAATTGATTTTTTTTATTTTGTATTGTTGTTGTTGTTGTAGTTGGTTGATGACTTAGTTGCTCAATGGAGAATTGATTTTTTTATTTTGTATTGTTGTTGTTGTTGTTGTAGTTGGTTGATGACTTAGTTGCTAAATGGAGAATTGATTTTTTTATTTTGTATTGTTGTTGTTGTTGTAGTTGGTTGATGACTTAGTTCTTCTTGGGATACAAGCGGGTGGAAATGAAGACCGCTTACAAGCTATGGATTCTTCTGACCGCTCTAGAGGTATATTAGAATATTACAATTTATGTGGAAGATTGTTTGACAAAGATTGATTTATTTGCAACACTTGTTTTCTAGGTTCTACTATGTCTTGCCCCCCAGAGGAGATATTTCTTTGTAGAATTCTAGATTCAGGGCCATTTGAAAGCAACGGAGATGTTGGAAAATATGTTGAAGAGGCTCTTTCTGCACGTCATTCATCAACTCTGGATTTAATGAAATCCTTGGTGGATACTCTTGATTCACGAAGAGCTAGGGCCAAGAGCTTAGCCTCAGCATTACATGGAAAGCTATCTGAAGAAGGTAAGGACGTTTTTTTTTTTTTTGGCTCGAGGGTCAAATTATATTACCACTACTTTTAGTTTCTAATCCTTTTACGATAGCATGTTCTCCTAGTTGCTTGGTGTACTACTACTACTACTACTAGAGTTTTTGACTTAAGTGTAATTTAAGATATCGTTTTGGCTTCTCAGATGCTATCATCCAATTACATAATATTGACGAATCGATGGGGAAAGAAGCTACCAACCTCCGAAAGGTGATTGATATTCTTCAGCAGAAGCATAAAGATTACGAAGATGAGATACAAACTTTGATTCACAGCCACTCTACAGATCAAGTAGAGATAAAACGTATTGCAGGTATCGTGAAAACATATTCTTATTTCATTTGACAATTCTTTTAAATTGCATGATGCATGCAATTACATTGGCTAACTATATATAGGTTTGTTAAAAGAGTCAATGTGCACTTGAGGGGGGGGCAAATCAAGGTTTATGCCTAAAGAGCGGGAATTGTTATCAGTTATAGTGTAGTTGCCTATCACATAGAAATATTAAGTTAGGAAGTAATTGACTAGCAATCACAAAGATGAAAGATTACACATTAGAATCCAATTTCTGTCTATTAACGCAAAGTGCAGCACATAAAACACACGGCATGGATCTTAGATTTGGAAAAGTCATGTGGTTGCATGCGTGGTAACAGGATTTATTTTATTTTTAAAATTTTTTATTTTTCAAATCAGTATGGTTAATGATTTTTGGTTTTTTATGTTTTTTAAAAGTTATTATTATTATTATTATTCACTAATATATATTTACTTATATTATTATTGTAAATATATATGGGCTTTACTCCACTTTCTTCTTGTAGGAGTCGGACAACACATACAACTTAGGGTAATAGGTGCTAGGGCTTCTTCTTCTTCCTGGTTTAATATAAATATCACGAGTTATAGGGGGAAGTTGGAAACTTTATGGTATTGCTTTTTCTTTTATTGTGTATCAGGAAAAGAAAGGTTTTATCCTTTCAATCTTTCATATATATGGTTAGGTTGATCTCACTAGATTAGCAGTTCCAATAAATTATGACTTTCTGTTGAGTGTGGATTGTTTTTTTGTGCTGAAAGCGAGCTTGAGGAAAGCATGGCAGAGCTGGAGGAAAGTAGAAGAAAAATAGTTAATCTGAAAATGCAAATGAATGTGTTACATGGACTGCATCTTCCAGCACTGAACACAGTAAATGGAAGCACATCACCAGAAAAGTCTTCAGATAGGAATATGGGAATTCGGGAATTGAAAATATCTCTAGAAGAGTCTAAGGTATTTTAACAAATTAGGTAGCTTGTCCTGGGGGCATACAGAGAACTGCTTGTAAATTTCTGTTCTCTAAAGGTAGTTCTTGGTTTATACCTCAGGTTACGTTTTTAGTTTTCTTTTCCTGCAGACGCTTGCTAGTACCCGTCTCTCAGAGCTTCAGGAAGCACAAGAACATACTCTTAGCATATCCAAAAAGTTTCAAGAATGTCAGGTCAGTTTCCATGTTATCTATATTGATCCTTATCTTACTTCTTTTGCCATATATGTATTCTTCTTCCGAAATCTGTAACACTAATTTCCCACATTCTTACAGAACGAACTGATGGATGAAAAGTATGTAGTTTCTTCAAGGCCTTACACTTTACTAAGTGACCAGCTTCAACATTGGAATGCTGAAATGGAACGATACAAAGGATTAACTGATTCACTGCAGGTAATAATGTTTCTTACATCTATTTCCATGCTGTAATCGTATCTTTGGTTTGTGGTTATCTTAATAAACGCTATGCAGGCTGACAGGACTCATGTCATGCGAAGGGAAAAGGATCTAAGTGTAAAAGCAGAGTCAGCAGATGCTGCTAGGAATGATATTAAGGACTCTTGAAACCAAGATAGAAGAACTAGAGTGTCAACTGCAGCGGTGCATAGTTGAAAGAAATGATCTCGAAATGAAAGTGGAAGAAGTCGAGCAGGATTCAGGTGAGTGATGGTGTATACTTTCTGCAGTGTACATAGCTTCAGATGTATGAAGGTGCCCATTGTGTCAGGTCGCAAGGACATCAAGACGGAGTTCCGTGTAATGATTTCTGCATTTTCTAAAGAAATGGATATGATGGAAGCCCAACTGAATCGGTGGAAGGGAACAGCTTGTGAAGCTCTTTCTTTGCGTGAAGAAGCTCATTCACTGAAAGCTCAACTAAGTAGAAAGGTTTTTGCTCATACCTAACTTGTATTGCTCGCTTCGTCATTATTCTTTTATGTACTGCAATCCTCATGGGTATCCCTTATACTATTTTCTTATGGTGTGTGCGTGTTTCTTTATGCACTTTATTTCCTATCTGAAGAATGCTTATTTGACACCGTGTCAAACGATATCAGAATTAAAGGGCCATCCCATTTCATTAATTGAACCCTCATTGATGTACATTTATAGGCAAAGAACGATTTGGTGGATAATTTTGCATTTAGTGGCTGAGTTTCAGCCCCTTAGGAGGTGGAAACATACTTTTGGGAGTCTTAGTTGTTACACTGGTAAAATAAATTTGGGATCAGAAGCTGACTGATATGATATTTATAAAATTGATCATCCAAGCATATGCTTATTGTTGAAGAACAATTTTTTTGAAGCATAGCTTAGGGAATCCCCTCTGCAGATCTATATAAAGGGCCAAGTCATAATTTTAATGGACTTTTAGGCTTTATATTATAAGATATGAAGGAGAGACCTCTTATACTGAATGAATATCAACGCTATCTACGTATCTAATTTGCCTCAAGTTGTTTTTGCTTAAGGGCATCTCCAATGTGTGTGTGTGTGTAGAGTTACACCTCCACATGTGCATCATTAAGATTTTACAACTCCCACTATACACTAATGTCCAGTATGAAGACACCAATGGGGAAATTTTACAAATTTGGAAATTTAAAACACGGAAGTCACTTGGAATGACGTCACTCCAAGAGACGTTCGGATTTAGTTTAAACCCGCGTGTCACTTCAAGGGAGACCCAAGTCTAGAATTCTCCTCTTGGTTTACCTTCAGTATCTCCCAGTGGGAGGGTATTTTTTAGATTGGGGGGGGGGAGGGTATAAACTTTACATTTACACCCCCGTTGGAGATGCCCTAATGGCAAGACTCTGTGACGCTCACATGTTGGTTGTGGGTTCGACTCCACTCATCCACACATTCTTTTATTTTATTGTGGGACATATCTATTTATAAAAGTATGTAAATACATGGAAAAGCTTTAAAATGTGATAGGAGCATAGTTGTTAAAATCGTACGATTTGCGATTAGAATCGTACGACTCGAGTCGAGTCAAAGGGACATATAGGCAAATCGCATGACTGACTCGGATATACGAAAAATCGCTAAAAAATCGTGATTTGACTCGTTGGATCGTATGGAATCGTAATAGAATCACGAGTCCACGATTCAAAGTGTGCAGTAAAATCTGCCCAAATATATATGATCGAAGAAAGAAAGAAGAAGAAGAAGTAGTGGAGGATCGATCTCTGATTTATGTCTCTATTCTTCAATCGATCTCTTCAACTCTGTTCTTGCTTCTCTTATTATTTTTTTTGCTGGAATTTCTGGCTTCTCTTCTCTTTCCCTCTATCTTCATTTTTGCTTTTCTGGGCGGCGGCTTGATTCTCTCGCTCTCTTTCCAACAGATAGGGTTTTAGACTTTTAGTGAGACATCAATTGGGCAGTAATATGGACCAGACTTTAAAGCCCAGTTGCTTTTAATACTCGTTTTATGAATGCCCTAACCCATGTCTTATTTTAAAATGGCCCATTATTCCATTAAAAGCAGGCCTGTGTATTAAATTTAGGCCCAATTTATTTGTAAGAGTTTTTAAATCGTCCAAACTCTAAATATTGACGTATTAAGTTGTTTCAGTTCTACTTATATACAAAATATAATATATATTAATAAAACTAAAACGTAATTGGAATCTTACGATTCACGAGTCGATACGATCTACGATTCCATAAAAATGGAAATCGATTCCCGATACGATTCAGGAGTTGACAACTATGGATAGGAGGAGCAACAAACCCTCTTTGAAAGAAACCACTTATTTGGTGACCTCCACCAACAGTCAACTGACCAACCCAACTTTTATGTTAGAAATACCGTGTGGCAAAAAACGTTACACATTTTAAAACTGGATGCTGACGTAAATGATGAAATGACATTCTGAGGAACCTAGTGCATGGCCAGACTGATTGCCCATCAAGGTGCGCGTTTGTGTTCCAAAGGGTGATGAGGAGAGCATCAACTTGGGTGAACCAACTTTTGTGATATGTGGTTTGGTATAGTCATAATATGTGATAAAATTATCTTTTTGTCAATAAACAAAAAAATACCTTTCTTTTACATCCACACTCCATCCATTGAAAGGGCCTCTAATTCTGAAGCCGTGTTTCCAGTAATTGTGAAATTTGCAAATTTGAACCACCATATAGAGGCTGCTTTCAATAGGTGTTTCTTGTGGTACTCCCTCAAATTTAAGGATAGAGGCCCATAGAAGGGGTGCAAGAGTTGATTGATAGAGAATCTGGAGAATTATAAAGAAAATCTTGAGAGGAAATTGTTGAACTTTGTGAATTTGACCTCCCAAGTCTTGAATCTTGAATGCCCCAGGCATAGATAAAAACTGATAAGCAGTCTTAACTCCTAAGAATATTATAGAGTAAGGGAAGATAATTTCTGAGTCATATACAGGGTGTCAAGTCCCCGAAAATTGGGTTGTAGCATGCCTTAGAGCTTGCAGATAGCATGCCTCCATTAGAGCTTGCAAGATAGCATGCCTCCTTTAGAGCTTTCAAATAGCATGCTCCTAATAATATAAAAAACTGTGGAGTCTGTCCTGTACCACACACCGGGAGTCGTATCCTATTGGCTTTTCATATTGGAATAGTCCTTCTTGACCTTTATATATATTTGTTTTCATAATTTTGAAAAAGGAGAGTTGAGAGGGAGTCTAGCGCTTCTCTTCAGAAGTTATCTGAAGCATGTTATACATTCAATCTATTGACAAACTATAGACAATACCCTATACGGAGGTTTAGCAATAAGTGGCATGTCTCTCTCTCGTCTGACTTTTACAATTGGGCTGTAGACGAATGAGTGCAAGAGTTTGGCTGATAGATGTGCTGAACAGATGACACTGATCAAATCCCTTAAGGCACTGGTATGTTTACTGATCTATGTACTTTTCTTCATATACTTCTGATGTCTTGGTCTTAAACTTTGGAGTCCAACTTAAAACAAACTGGCAATGAGTGGAGCAATCTAGGAAAATATTACGCAAGGCTAGAAACTCCCAATATGCGATTCTTAATCTTAACATGCCCACACCGTGGCGTGGCTTGAGCCCTGCGTGGACTTTGATTTTAGTGGGTGATGTGGAGCACACACAGGCGCTTTGGGCCAAATACTGAAATAGCATGCTCGTATACCAACTTAAACTTTGGAACATCCAATATGAACCAATTGGCAATGAGTGGAGCGTCCCCAAGAACTAATATATTGTTGTGCAAGACTTGAAACTCTCGATATGGGACTGTTGAGATGTTAGTTTAGTCCCACACGGGACAATTTAAACCTTGCATTACAGTATATAGTTCCTGGGGCCTCTCCACTCATCACCAAATGGTATTGAGTTGGCTGCCCCTAAAGTTTAAGATGGTATCAGAGCATGTTGTATTGTGTTTGGCCCAAAGGGCCCGTTTACTCCACGTCACCCAAATATGTGGTCCACGTATTAGGCTCAAGTAATGCCACACATGAGGGGGCGTGTTGAGATGTTAGTATATTCCCACATGGGACAATTAAAGCCTTGCATTGCAGTATATAGTTCCTGGGGCAGTTGGGCCTCTCCAATCATCACCAGTTGGATGCTCCCAAAGTTTAAGGGGGACCATGAATCTCAAGACTATGCAGGAGTTTGCAAAGTCTATTTTTTAACCTCTTTAACTAAAATTTGACCTTCGGCTATATTATGATAGTAGGATTGAGCTTCTAATGAGCCATTATTAACGGATGGTCTTGCAGGTTGAAACATCACAGAAGGAAACACAAGAATTACAGGTCTTCTTGGAGATGCATGGACAAGAGCATTTTGACAACAGGTACATTTGAGCATGCTTACATGTGCTCTTCAATATCTTAAAATCAGTGAAAAACATTTAGTTTAAATGGTTTAAGGCTGAAGGAAGCTGAGTATGTGTTTGTAACACAATCAAATCTGTATAAAGCAGGTAAATTGATTTCATTTATCACCTAAATCTTACGTTTCCTATGACCTTTCTTTAATCTAATGCCACTTGGACGCGTGATGTCACTGGCAGTAATATCCAAGAAATTCTCAGCAAGATATAATGCATTCACGTCCAATTTTTCCTCTTTTTTTTCCCTAATAAAAAACTCAAATTTGACGTCTCGGTACTGGCTCTTAGCCTTGAAGATAAAACCAAGGGAAAAAAGGGTTCAAGCAAAGGATTAGTATAATTTTTGTTTTTGTAGAAAGTCTTGAAGTTACAGCCAATCCTTATAAGTTGGGGTATGTAGTGCAAAAGCATTATAAATATACTATTTTCTTGGTATATTAAACGCATTAATTGACGATCAATACATTAATTGAGAATTGATGGTATTACCTTTTATTTATTGTTTAACCAATTCAATAATCTGGACAATGATTTAACCTAAGAAGTCCATGTACTTGCACTAGTAAGATTATGGAGATGAAGATGTGGCTACTTGTTTTGAGTGCAGTATTCTCCAAAATATGATCCGTGCTTTATGTCTCACCCAAATTAAATGCTGCATATTTCCGCTCTCATAATGTACCACATAGTATGAAACTAAGAGTGTTGGGAAACTTTTGCATTCTGACTTCTAATGGTATAGTGTATGCCATTTTTGTATAAGACAAATAGGCAAAAAGTAAGAGATACAAACACTACTATTTAGATTATTCAGAACTGTAAGTTAGTATCCGGTAGTTGTAATTGAGTTCCTTTACTGAAATTTTCAGATATATCATTGCAAGCAGTTAAACAGTTGTTGCACAGCCTGCGTAAGAGGTAATCCCCTACAAATTAAAGTTTTGGTTGGGTCAAATAGTTTGAACCTGAAATGGCCAAATCCCAGCCTTAAAGAAGAAAAGAAAGGAATAAAATAAAAATCTGCATAAACGATATAGTTGTTTACACTTTGTTTCTCCTGTATAAAGTTATTCATATCACATCAACAGATTATTAGTTTCCATGGTGTGCATGCAGAGACGTGATGGAAATCAAGGAGTCAGAACGTAGAGCTCTTGTGCAAACTGAAGTTTTGAGAAATGCTTTAGAAGAGCATAGTTTAGAGTTACGAGTAAAAAGGCAGCTAATGAAGCTGAGGCTGCTTGCCAGCAAAGGCTTTCTGCAATCTGAATCTGAAATTGCTGATTTAAGAGCCGAATTGGATGTTTGTGAAAGGTCAGTTTCTATGTTTCCTTTTATCCAAGAAGTTGCAAGGCCTAGGTGCATGTGTAAGTTGTTTTGTGGATGTGTGTTGTGTCTGTCTGACTTCTTCTTCATTTTTTTATTTTTTTTTGGAAGAAAAATATTTATTTATTTGAGTATCAAGTCATTATGTGCTTATTATGAATTTATCATAGGGAAATACAGTGGAATTGTGTACTTGTGGTGAAGTCATTTTATATTATGTTTCCTTCTTTCTGAAATACTTCCGTTTGGACAAAAATACTAGGAGGTACAACGTACCATCTGAAAAATGCACTTTGATACAACGTACTATTTTTTGTACCAATTTACACAATGTACTAAATGAATTTGGCCAATTGATACAACCAACACTATTCAGGCCAAATTAGAGTGCCGGAGTGAGGGCGTGTCAAGTGAAGAAAAAACCCTAAATTTAAAAAACTCTAAATTGAAACACACAATTGTAAAGAAGAGGTAAAATAAGATTTGAATATGATGAAAAAGTGAAAACTTACTTCAATTGATGTTGAAGTGATCTTAAATTGCTTGTCAATTTCAATTTAGGGTTTTTTTTCACCTGCCACGTCCTCACTCTAGCACTCTAATTTCACCTGAATAGTGTTGGTTGTATCAATTGGACAAATTCATTTAGTACATTGCATAAATTGGTACAAGAAGTAGTATGTTGTATCAATGTGCATTTTTGGATAGTATGTTGTATGTTTTAGTATTTTTGTCTAATATAAATCAAGATGTTGCCTCTGGTTTTGTTTTGATTATTACTATTAGATCATCTTCAAAGGCATGCCACTATTTCTGTTGTAGCAAGCCTGTTGCCAGAAAACACAAATTCAGCCATATCTTTTTTGCTTAGTTGCTGTATCTGAGTTTAAAACCAGCTAAATTTCTATAGAAATATATTGATAGCTTATACGGGGAAATAGCACATCAGGAGGCCTTGGTCTAACCACCGTCGGCTCTGTTGCATTGATATTTGAAAATGAAAGACGCACTTGTATCGGACATTTCACTGTTGGAGATACTCTTAAAACTTACGAATTCTCCTTGTCATAGTGCTATCGCTATTGTTATTACTGTTGTTGATAACATGTATTCTTTGTACACATGTGGACATTGTGGATTAATTTTTCATGTTATGGGCATCTATGACAATACAACTAGACTTAGGGATGTACTATAGTTTCTATAATTACGTACTCCTGAGAATTTCGGATGCAGTTTATACTCATGGGATCTAGTACATTTCCATCTCATAGTGGTCATTGCAATTCACCTCACAGAGATGTTCTGGAGCTTAGAGAGGCCATAAAAGTTAAAGATGGTGAAGCGGAAGCTTATATTTCTGAAATCGAGGTGCTAAGTTGATTCATAAATTGTGATATTTGTGGTCACCACATTCATAATTTTATATTCTGGACACTTACATAGAAAATTTGTTTTTCTTTTGCAGACCATTGGTCAAGCATATGAAGATATGCAAGCTCAGAACCAGCATTTACTGCATCAGGTTGCTGATAGAGATGATTACAATATCAAGGTTCGTCTCTGTTGCCTGGTTCATTTGCTTTGAGCCTCTGTTTGAATTTTTTTACTGACTAGGTGCATCTTATTTACTGGGTTGGGATCCCAAAAAATCTTGTGTCATCCAATCACATTCCTTAAATACTTATATAACATCTTATTTTCATCTGCAATAATCTGTAAATGAATCTGGTCTCTGCCTGGGATCCACCAATATTTATGCAACTATCTATAAAGACTAGGGTTGTCATCATTAGAACTAAACTCAGATTAGGCTCCAAACCCCAGCATACCAGTGCCAATCTTGTTGTGATCAAGGTCTAACACGATACTTATTGTGAGAAGAAACATTCTAAAACATTCTTGAAACTTTATCATTAATGTCGAAAATTGAACGCTAGTTCGAGTTTGATGAATTTTTTTGTTGATTCTAAATTTCTAATACTGTTCTTCCATGTTTGAAATAATAGCTTGGATTTGATTCTGATACTTTCATTTCGTGACTGTAATTGCTGAAAATTTGTGTATTTACTTCATAGTTTACATTTTGAAATAAACAATAAACCTCGACGTTGAATGTTGAAATTGGAAGGTTAAGATTAAAATGGGTTTGTTTCTGGACTTGTGTTGCTAAAGATATACTCCTAGCGTCTTGGGCTTGCTGCTGATAATTTGTTTTCTGGATAAAATGTTGTGAGAATTTGTCATTGTTGGTTTTTGAAAGATCTACTTAAAACCTAGGTTACATTGACACTCATCTTTGCAGTTGAAGATCGACAAGGGGACACTAGGAATAATTAATTAATTTTTAATAATTATAAATTTATTAAATTAGATGGTAAATCAGAAATTCGAGGTAAATTAAATACAATATGTGTCCGTGTGTGTCCAACACGGATACGGACACGGACACGGACACGTGGATACGTATCCGACACAGATTTTTTTCAAAATATGGCGTGTCCATGTAACCTAGCTTAAAACTTGTTTTAACTCATCTTTGCCGTCTGAACTTGCGCGTTCGGGTTGTCTGTTAGTGATGAGATGTTGGACGGCGTATGTTGGGTTTTTAGGACGAGAACGAATTTGTGGACAGACATAGAAATCTTGTTCACGGGACAACAACAACTGATTGGTCCACTTCAACCTTTTTTTTGTTCCTTTTCAACAAATAAAGAACAAAAATGAAAATCAGAAACTAGTCATCTCCTCCAGTGCTCTCTGATCCTTAATCTAGATTTCTGTTATTTGAATCTGCTCCGACAACAAATTTCGGTTCCAATGTCGTTATTGCGTCACTTTGTGTGATTAAAATCGTGCATAACGCACAATATCAGAATTTATCATTGAGATTTCAATGAGAGCTCATTTCCTTCCCTTTCTGCAAATTCACAACTTTTAGGATGGAACTCAGAGAATGAACATCACTATACGCCAAAATACCCAAACACCCAAAATCATGGTTTATCCAACTTGATAGCAACCCAATCATCAATTGGTTCTTTAAAATTCAATTCTCCATAGTGATTTTCTATCTTGGGTATAGTTAACTAAGTTAGCTTCTTGAAGTATTGCATAATGCATGAATTATCTATAAATGGGTCTTGATTTCTTTTCATTGTAGTCTAGGGTGGAAGAGTGGTCAAGTTGTCATACCTTACGGTTGTGGTATTTGGAAAGGCGTTCAGAGAGTAGGAGAGGTGTTTCACAAACATATTAGATTTGTTTTAGGCAAAGGTGATAACATCTGCTTTTGGGAGGATATTTGGCTAGACGAGAGGCCTTTGTATCATGTTTTCCGTAGATTATATGTTGTTTCTAACCTAAAGAACATGCCAGTTCAATCGTTCATGAGGGAACACAATGGTTTTATTGCATGGGACCTGGGTATTCATATTGCTCTCTTTGACAGGGATATAATGAGTGTGGCTACTCTCACGATGATGTTAGACTTTATTCCTTCTGTGAGACCGGACAAAGATAAGAGGCTTTGGTCTATCGACAAGAAAGGGAGATTTTATTCTAGATCTTTTTACTTTAAGCTTCATTCACTAATTCCCCGTTATAAATTTTATGCCCTTCTTAACTTTCCTAGCCATGTTATCTAGGGTTCTAAAATTCCATCAAAGGTTGCTTTTTTTGTTTGGTGTGTATCTCTTGGTAAAATCTTGACTATTGACAATCTCAGAAAAAGACGTGTCAAAGAAGTCCTTGTCAACTTTTGTCTGTTGTGTTTAAGTGGTGGGAAGTTTGTGAATCATATTATTTTGTTTTGTCCTTTTTCATGGCGGATTTGGTGTCATTTTATTCTCGGTGGTTTCTTGGGTTTGTCCGGTTTTGGTGACGATGTTATTAGCCTCATGGGACTTGAGAGTCCACCCAGAGAAGGGACAACGACTGTGGAACATGCTCCCTTTGCTATTATGTGGGGCATTTGGTTGGAGAGGAATTAGAGACATTTTGAGGGAGCAACATTGCCTATAGAGAAAGTTGTGCTGACCATTAAAGCACTTTTATGTTTTTGGTCGAAGGTGCATATTGAGACACGAAACATACTTTATGGCACACGAAACATACCTTATGGCGTTTGTGTTTAGATGGGAGTCCATAATGATGAGATGATCAGACTGTGGGACAAGCCACATACTTTTTTTTTTTTTGTGTATGTAATGTGGGATATCTCATCCTATTGTAGCTATCTTTAGTTATATTAATAATATTACACTTTACCGATTAAAAAAAAATAAAAAATCAGGGAATTAAGATGATTTTTCATATTATCTTATCAATTTAGAGATGGGTGTGTTTGAAGCTTCAAATTGGCACCAGAAAAAAGATTTGGCTTCATAGTTTTGAACTAACTATCAGAGAGCAATGGAAGAGATGATCAACTTATATTTTCCATTTCCATTCTCCTTTGTTTTAATTGTTTTCCTTTTTTATTTCATTTGTTGAAAATAAAGAAAGAGGAAAAATATGTGGTGCTCTGAGTTGTTACTCTATTGACTTGAATTGTTGAAGTGGACTAATCAGCTGATTTTGTCCCATGGACAGGATTTCTATGCCTGTCCACAAATTCGTTCTCTTTTAGGAACCCAATTGTTATGTAGGTGTTCTAATGAACAATTCCACTTTTTTCTATAGTGTAGTTTGAGTTATTGGTAGGTCCTCGGCCAGAAATGGATGATATTTGAGTAGTCAGTCCTTCTGTTTTTTATGGTATATTGGTGTATGATCCCCGAGTTGAGTTGGTTGATTTAGAATTTAGAGGGGAATAGACCTAGACACATGAAGGTTGAAACAGGCTTTCTTGAAGTGGGTTTCATTAAAAGAATGTATACTGTATTTTGGGTGTCTGGGAGAGTGAGTGAGACAAGCTTCCTAATTTTCTTCTTTTGCAGCTTGTTTCTGAGAGTGTGAAAACAAAGCAGGGGCAGAGCTTTCTTCTTTTTGAGAAGCAGATGATCGCAAAGCAACTCCTGCAAGCAAAGGCAGCGCAGGAGTCCTTCAAATTGAAGATAAGCTGCAGTGATGATCAGGTAGGGCTCTTTATCTTTGACATGCTTCTTCATTTACTTGTACTAATTTGAGTTTTACAGTTGAAATGCGATCTTATCGAGGCCAGCAAAGCTTCATCAGAGAACAGACACATCTCCTTGATCATAGAGAGTGCAAAGTGGGAATTAACAGATGCTGAGAAAGAGCTGAAGTGGCTTAGGGGTGCTGTCGCTTCCTCAGAGAAAGAATTTGAGCAAACCCAAAAAAAGGTTGCCGAGTATGAGATGGAGTTGGAGAGTGAGAGGTGTGTTCTCTGTGTTTTATACTTGACTTTACATTCTCCTGATGATTCTTTAATGTATCAAGCTATTCTTTTAATCTTTTTCTTAAGGTATAGAGAGAAGTTTATACATTTTCGATTGGAGAAGTATATTGCATCAATAAGCAGCATGTTTTTTCACCTCTTGGAAAATGCATCATTTATCCCTTAAGAAAAATTTGTCCATGATTTTGATAACAGGACATTGTCAAGGATGTGTTAGTCCACATTGCATTGAGAGTTGAGACAATAGACCAAATATGGTGTGGTTCACCTTATGACCATCTCCATAGCACCCGAACTGTCTTTCTACTCTAGACCAATCAGCAAGCCGTTATTATCATTGTCAATAAGCTTTGCAAATTGTTCATTTTCCCACCTTATTAACATTGTTTTGATATAGAAAAAGCTTTACGAGTTTCTAAAATTGAAAAAGCCAGATGTCCAGGCCGATAAATTCTGAAACTCCATTGCTTTTGTCTCGATCTGGAAGTACATAAAATTGTTTGTTTTTTTTTTTTTCTTCTCTTTGAGTTTGAAGTTCAAAATACCTACATTGAATCTGAATGGGGAGTTTAGATTTACCTTTTGTTTCAAAAAATAAATTCAAGTAAATAGGTGAAGATTTTGACAGTGGCCTCTTTGGTATTCTATGTAAGCGAAGTCTCCTTTGTGAATTCTACGTGTTTTGAAACTTATCTAGTTGACATATTCCACTTTTATGACGTCATGTGGCTGTGTGGGTCACTACAGTTTATACTATCAGTAACTTGTTCAGAAATTTTAGATGTTAGGAAACAATGCATTTTATCTCCCTTTTTTAAATTGTAATTTAGCATCATTTTATTGAAAAATTCGCTATCTTTGCGTCAAGGCTCCGGATGTTCATTTATGTGGAGTTACCTGTGATGTCTTAATTTGTATATTACAATTTAGCATCATTTGGTCGAAAAGTTCACTACCTATGCATCAAGGCCCCGAAAGTTCTACTTTGTGGAGATAACCGTGATGTTTTATGTTTGTGTCTAGCACTCTAGCAACAACCAATTGGCTTGAAATATTTTATGCTTTCCACGCACAAATGTCTAAGGTTAGTTACTCCAAGCAGAGATGAGAGGAAGGGGCTCGAGGACGAACTTGCTGGAGTTAATAATGCTATATTGGAGATGACTTCAGAAAGCGGAGAGGCTGCAATTCAGAGACTTCAAGATGAGGTGAAGGAGTGCAAATCAATACTTAAATGTGGTGTATGTTTTGACCGCCCAAAAGAGGTATGATTTGTTCACCTGTCACGGTAATTAGCTAAACACTCGTGCTCCAGTGCAATCTGTTTAAATATGGAAATATGCCTTGAGTGAACGCTGACAGATCCCAAGCTCTGCATGCATCTTACTCTAATAGTCTTTAATTTCATCTGATGTGTTTATCAAGTAGGATTCACACTTTCATGATATTTTTTGGTTTTTCATGCTGAAGGCCATTGATGGAATTATGATTTCATTGTTTTCCCAGGTTGTAATTACCAAGTGCTTCCACCTTTTCTGCAATCCATGCATTCAGAGGAACTTGGAAATCCGCCATAGGAAGTGCCCTGGGTGTGGAACTGCATTTGGCCAGAATGACGTTCGTTTTGTGAATATCTAGTGTAGTTGTAGTCACGTAGTCTGGTTTGTTTTCATCTGGGCGCTGGTCTGTTTTCTTGTATGATCTACACATCCATTTTTGGGAGTGTTTTTTTTTCACCCCCTGGCCTTGAATCATTTAGTAAGGAAGTAGGAGGATTTTCCGAATAGTCAAACAGGGCGTTAGCGTTGGTTGTAAACTTGTCCCATTTCGTTAGGGAGGCTTGTAATTTTGTAACATTTATAATTTCGTTAGGGAGTCTGTTTTATAATGCTTCCAGTTCCTTCTACTTCTACTAGTACTTCAATCGATTGAAATCAAAATTAATCATATTCGTAAAAAGAACACTTGTACTATAATGAAACAAAAGCAAAGCCTGTTATTGTTGTAAGGTAATAATTTTCCTTGTTTCCCATTAAAACCACATAACGTATGACCAGAAAAGAAGTCCGCGACCCACGGCCACGACAATGGTATTCTCTTATCCGGATATTATTTGCGGGTCCCACTGCAGATGAGTGATCCTATTATATATAAGGAGTAGTAGTCTCTCTTGTTTCTCCATTCCGACCGAGGAAGGGAGGAGAAGATGTCACTCTCACTGTGTCAAAGCTCATTTTCATCACCTTTTCAAGAAATGAAGTATAGAAGAGATCCCAGCCTTGTTTTATTACCCAAATCACTTTTCCCTGGCTCTGAAGGAGCACTCAGAAGATCATTCCCTATTACTACTACTACTACTAGAAATGGAAAGGCTACACAAACTTTCATCAATGCTTCTCTGATTGAAAATCCTGTCGTTTGGGCTAGTAGGCTTTGCATTTATTATGCTCTTCTGAAAGCTGGTTTAGTTGGATCTCCAGCTAGCCCAATCTTTTCAGGTGGTCTGGTTTATTCTCTTCATTTTGGTTATGCTTGGATTTTAGGAATATGTTAATGGGTATTTGGATTTTTTTTTTCAAGATTCACAAGGAAGCATTGCTGATTTGGGGTTTTCTAAATGGCTTGAGGGCTTGCAAGGAAGATCAGGTTTTTTGAGTTTTCTCCCCTGTTATCGATAGTTTTAGTTTTTTTTTGAATTTTTCATCTATTTATTTAGATCATTAGTTAAGGAGGGAAAAAATGAAGTTGGATTTATTGCAGATCTCTTCAAGACTTGACTAAGTAGAACAAGGTGTAGTTTATATGCACCCTTATTCACATTCTTAACAAAAGTTTTTGGTTATCTGTTTTGCGAATAAAAACCAATGTATATATCTCGATACATGGGTGAACACGGTTGTAGGGGGTTGATCCCTTAACCCGGTGATGGAGGAATTGGATTCTATGTTTGTGTGCATGTACAAACATGAACAGAATCTGTGCCATCTAATTTGTAATTATAAAAATGAATATGTTCTGATAAGCAAGTTACAATTGTTACTGCAATGCCCATAATTGAAATTCCTGTGCCTGCTTGCATGATATTATTTGTTTATCTACTTTTATTTCTTTGATGCTATAACTAGTACCTTTACCGGAGCAACAACCTATATCTTTGCTCCATGAAGAAGTGTCAGAAGTGGATAGTATGTGTCTTACATCAAGCTGAAGCTTAGGTTATCTACTTATCTTGGAAGTCCTTTCTATCCTCTAAAATAGATTTTTGACTTTATCTTAGGTGTAGTTATTGTTTGTTTCTCATACCAAGTACACACTTACGAGTTTACTTCACAAGGAATATTTATCATGGAAACATTATTTTCAAAGCTGCTAGACAGATCAAGATACTCCTATATTAGCAATATGTGTGGATGTCCAGATTGTCACCATGTGCCAACTCTGAGGAGGAGGTTTGCAGTTTTACGTAAGTTGATTCAATAGTATCTCAAATTGGACAAAAAATAATTTTTCAGATCGAATTTCTAGAGTGTAGGTAATATGAAGTCATAAAAGCAATGATTTAGTTTGATCATCGTTCGATGTTGATGCATGTGTTATATTAAGGTGAGGTGAGGAAACCTGGACCACATCCCAGACCATCAGTTTGACAAGATGATGTTGACCATGTATGTAATAAAACAAATTTGCCCTTTAGTTAATAAAACAAAGTTGCCCTTTAGTTAATATAATCAAAGGTCATACACAGAAGATTTATATTGCAAGGTTGTTGTGCTATGAAACTGTATCCATCTGTCTCAACAATGGGAAACAAATGGCTCCTTGCAGTTATTGGTTTCCATTTTCGTAGAGGCTTGTCTCAGATTTTTTGCTTGAGGTGGACCCTTTCCTAGCATCTGCAGCATTGTAGCGGTGTACGAGTTCAATACATTTGAATCAAATTGTAGTGGAATAGGAGTCGCAGAGAATTTGAATCTTATGGAAACCTTGCATGTGCATCAGATAGATTATAGAATCGGTTAATAGTTCTTAGGTGTTGATTGTCAAGGTTGAGAAAATTAAATCCCTTGCGACCAAGCATTCCCAATTTCCCACCCCAGACGTGGATTCTGTACATGCTAGTTGTGGAAGATGCTTATATGTGAAGCTAAAATGGTGGTGCTGAATACATCATCTTGAAGGTTAAGGATATTCTCATATTCTTGTAACATGATCAACCTCAAGCACATGTATGGAGTGAAATCTAAGATGAGGATGTTCAGTTGTTTTATTCATAAAAAGCTGTTTGAAACTTCCATCATCTGTTGTTCCCACAAGGGGCGAAAGTGAGAAATGAGAGTGAATTTTAGATTAGCTCTGATATAAAACATTCATGTCCATCTTATGTTGTTCCCCTTAAGGAGGGAAAGTGAGAAATGAGAGTGGATTTTAGATTTAACTCCAGTAGAAAACGTTCTTGGTTGGATACAAATGACTCAAACCACTTTGTTTTATAGATTTTGACGATGCAGCTCTTCTATAACATGTTTTAAGATAACGGGCATTTTAATTTATCTTCTAGAAAGAGTTTATCATGCAAAGCTTCTGTAGGGAACACAGTTTAGAACTCATCTGTCTTATCATGTGTTCGAACAGAGGAGAAGGAAGCAACCGACAGAAGGAAACTGGTTAGAAATTGGCATCCTACAACCAAGGGCACACTTAAGAGGAGTTATAGAGTACCTTCCAAGTCTGCAGGCCAACGCCTTCTTAAAGGTATCGCATCGTTGCTCTCTGATGACGATCAGTTCATAGACGCCGCATCTCACAAGGTAATTAAATTGATATCATGTTTTCTTATTCCAGTTCAAGTTCAAATGAATTTCTAGTCTGCCTTTCCATTGTTGCAACTCTTGTCAGTATTGAGAGCTACAATTTATCTACTTGCACTGGTTAACTTAAAGGTTTTGATATTGTATATAGGGTTGCCAGATTAGAAGAGAAAGTGCTCATGGAGAAAGTGTTTGCTGTAACAATGTGAGAGCTCTGTTTGATGAGCTGCCAACTCCACACCTGGTGGTGGAGATTACAGCCTTTCCTGCTGGACCTCTCACGGAAAAGGATTATGCCAAGGCTGAGAAGCTTGAGAAAGTTCTGAGATCTGGTGCCTCGATATAGATCAGTTTTTGTCTCTCTCATTCTCCCTGCACTCATTTCATGTATCTATTCTCAAGTGTATATACTTTCATGGATAGAAGCTTACTCTACTAGTTCAAAACTATCACTACCGAGTTGTAACTCGTACACATTCTAACACCTTAAAGACCTTTCATTTTGTTTTACCTTATTAGTATTTGTTAGTAATTTTCATCATTTTTTTGTGGTTTTCACACTTACCATTTGTCACAGGGATGGTATGTGTAGGGATCGTAAGTGCCTGCCTTTATTTCCATTTTAGTCTGTATATTTGTTCATTTGGGTGATATTTTTTTTGTTTGGATGAGATATTGAACTAATGTGGACTTGAAGGCAGTATTCTATTTGAACGACAAATCATGTTCTCCAGGTTGAATTATTTTGCACTAAACCTTATTATTTTCTTACTAAACCTTAGCTGGTCAAGTTTAATCATCGGAGTCTTGATTTGACAGTAGACTCCTAATGAAGTCCTTTTCTCATTGTTGGATATTCCAGAAGAGCAATCTTATGGTATGCACATGAGGGGTGAGCTCTCAAAATTTTGGCATGAGAATGTTGAGAAACTACCTGTTATGAGAAATTATTATTTTCTCTAAAGACAATGTTTCATGTGCTTCTTAGGTATCTCAATGCGTCTCCTGAGAGTAGCTCCTCGGTACCCTTAGAAAGACTTGCTGTGAAATACGTTGAGTCAGCCAAGCCACATATAGAGATTGACGAAGCCCTTTAATCTACTCGTCTATGTTCCGTGACATAAACAAGAGCTTTGTCAACCTGGACGTGGATTGGCCGCTTCAAATCACTGCCCTTGCAAGTGTTTTCGCTAAATTGATACAATTTCTTGTGACAAAGGAAAATGATTTTACCCAAAGACAAATATAAGAAAAAAAACAGAAACGAAAACATCACTATGACGGTATCGTGGTAGGTAATATGTCGTAGTACATCAATAATAGTGTCACTAGCTCTCGAAGAAGGAAATTGAATAGAAAAACCAAAAGAAGCCAAGAGAAAAAAGAACACCAGAATCAGTAATTAGTAGTGCATGACATAGACATTATACTCAACACAGGCATCACCGGAGTTGATATCGAGAGAATGAGTCCTGGCCTGAACATATCCCCTAGCAAATCGGAAAAGCCCACTGCCTCCAATAATAGGCATCTCCCTCACTTTGGAAAAGACTGTATTCCTTCCCAATATGCTTATTGTACTACCATTATACTTCCCTTCCATAATTGCAAAGTTCATTGCCATCAGTAAGCCCACTTCAGTTTGAGAAGCAAGAGCGTAAAATCCTTGCGAACGCCCAACTAGCTTGGAATTCAATTCTGGACGCATGGTTAGCGCGTTATCAGTCATTGTTACAGATCCAAATCCACCATTTAAGGTGCTGTTAGGTGGATTTACAACGATAACAGCAGTTGGTTTAGGACCTCCTAAAACATCATGCCAGTAGACTTTAAAATGAGTTAGCTTCTCTTTCTTTAGCCCATGTTTTGTTGGGCTTAGACGTTGGCCGAACACGTCTTGTTTTCCGTAGATGGCGAGGATGAGACACTGGGAGATGAAGATGGAGAAAATTGTGAAGGAAAAGCTGATTTCAAAAAGAGTTTTGGCCATGGAGATGGATGTTAGGAGATAAAGATTTTGGTCTGGCCTTGGAGTGAATGGTGCTGATAGCCAGTGTCACATTGGGTTGGATCCAACCATGTGCCTTTCTTTTATAATGTGCAATATAGATGTGAATGTGACTCTTTAGTCTTTACCAAGCACGCATGTGGAAAAATCGGGCTTGGAAATCACGCATGGAACTAAAAACTAAGGAATACTTTGCGACTAAAAAAGAAAAAAAAACGACTCCAAGGTCCAAGGTGGTAGGCAGGAGTAACGAGTAGTGCTACAAGCATACTTTTGCAACTCACTGTTTGGATAATTTGCATTGCAATACATATAAATACGTATATCTAATAAATACGTATATCTATGTAAATCAATAATTATTACTTTTGATATATCAATAAAGTTGGGTGCAATGGCTCTCTATTCCCTCAAGAGCAGAGGGAGTGGCGGTGGGTTTTCCCTCCTCTCTCAATATAACTCTATATATAGAGTGTTATTGAGGAATAGAGAGTGTATTCCACCCCACTTGAAATGACGTGGTTTGTAAAACCCAAACGACACCACTTTAAGTGGCATGGAATGGAGTCAATTGTTTTGTGTTCCCACCAAGTGAGAAACTAATTATGACCAAAATTATTTTGTGTTCCCACCAACCCAAACGGCACAACTTGAAATGGCATAAAATAGTCCAAACCATTAGATATCAAAATTGACTCCCCATCCACAAATAATATTTTTTAGTGGAATGGAGATAGAGGGTAAATGCACCATTGGACTTAGCCTAAGTACAAATAGTAGGTCAAATAAGTGTGGTCGGTCTAGCATTACTCGGTAGACAGGGGACAAAGGAACCACTCTTCTCGATTATTTTTTCTTTTTCAATCATTCTTTCTATCTAAAATAAAGGCAACTGCCCGAAATAGATTACATATGCTGATGGTAGCATGCTATGAATAATTAGTTAGAAGTATTTAGCAACCAGAACCTTATTATCATGATGTAGCTGGCTTCCGTTCAGTGTGTAACTTAACATTCAGGATTACCATTCGCTACCTAAGCTTCTACCTACGGCATCACTTAACTCCGTGTTAATCTATTAACTGCAGTGATTTAAGGTAAATTGCTCCACTTAAGTTTAAACCATGACAAACTTGTGAGAGTCCGGTTCCTCTATAACCGGGTACAGAGATTAATCTCTATAACCATGTTATTTTACTGTTAAAACTGTGTCAAAATACACAACACACTAAATTCGAGGTCGAGCTCTGTATTTCGAAGTAAATATGTGTATGTCAAGATGATCCAACGGTTAAATAACACGATTACAGAGATTCATCTCTGTACCCGGTTATAAAACACATGAAATTCGAGGTCGAGCTCTGTATTTCGAGATGATCCAACGGTTAAATAACACGGTTAGAGAGATTTATCATTGTACCCGGTTATAGAAGAACCGGACTCAACTTGTAAGGGAGTTGGTTTGGTTATAAGTTATTAAGTTAGAAAATTTAGTGTCTGCCCGACTGCCCATATAGAAAAATCAATTGTATGGTCAAAAAGCTGCTTTAAAGTGCTTAACATTCTAGTGGGTTGTTGGGATTTATTGGGTCATGGGTCACTTGGGTCGTGATTGTTGACGAATCATAGATTTTGTATTGATGTTCTACATAATAATTATCAGAGTCTTTTCCATGAAATTCATCATCGACAGGCCTCAAAACTGCAACCAGCAGCACCATACTTTATATTCCAGGTCAAGGTCTCGAGGACCAACTGTTCGGAGTTGGAAAATTTAAAAGTTAGATTCTAACTATTTTTTGACAAGGAGAGATCTTCAGTCCCAGGGAGTACTCCGGCCCAGATGAGCAAAACTGATTTTCTCAAAGGTGCTTGCTTTTCCCCGCAATACCTCCAGATACTTCACCATCCTAGGACATCGAGCCGTGAATTCTCCATTGACCTGACATACTACCAAGTTCAAATAAGAATATACTATCAACTCTCGCACACTCAGATCCCTGACTAAGTCCAAACCTGTTATCACCACCTCATATTCAGACTCATTATTCGAAGCAGCGAAGCCCAACTTCATTCATAACTCTAGGCGAGTATTCTCGGGGGTTACCAGCACCACCCCAATTCCATTCCCCGTATCTGTAGCGGACCCATCTGCGAAGACTCTCCATCTATTCCGCATGTCCCAAGGGTCCAGAGGGTCGTGGTTTTGTTCTGGTTCCTGTTCCATGACCATCTCCTCCCCCCAGGTAGGGTCCTCGGCCGGAAACTAGGCCAGAAATTCTGCCATTGCCTGGGCCTTCTTTGTGGTCTTGGTCTGGTACTCAATGTCGTATGAACTAAGCAGCACAGCCCATTTCAACATTCTCCCTGATTTATCTGCCTTTAGCGCCTGCTTGAGTGGCAAGTTGGTCACCACTACCACCGAATGAGCATCAAAATAGGGTTTCAACTTTAGCGTCGAAAAGATCAAAACCAAGGCAAACTTTTCAATTCTACTGTATCTCGTCTCTGCGTCTAACATCGTCTTGCTCTGAAAGTACACCGGCCTCTCTGTCCTGTCCACTATCCTTATCAACACTGAACTGATTGCCCACTCAAACACCCCTAGATATAAATACAACTTCTCCCCCTTCCCCGGGCGCGATAGAATAGGGGCCTTCCCCAAATATTCTTTTAACTCCTAGAAAGCCTGTTCAGATGCCATGGTTCACTGAAAGTCGGTCGTCCTTCTTAGGAGTAGATACAGAGGCCGACACTTGTCCGAGGACTTAGATATGAATCTATTGAGAGCTGCGACCCTACCTGCCAATCTCTGAACCTCCTTTACATTCTGCGGAGACGGCATTTCTAACAGTGCCTTTATCTGATCCGGGTTGGCTTCTATTCCGCGGTAGGTGACAATATACCCCAAGAACTTTTCCGAAGTCACACCAAACATACACTTCTTTGGATTCAACATTAGCTTATGTCTTCGCAGTATATAGAACGTTTTACTTAGCCCCGCCAAATGCTCCTCCTTGGTCATACTCTTCTCCACCATGTCATCTATATAGATTTCCATTCCCTTCCTGATTCTGCTTTCAAACATCTTCTCCCCCAATCTTTGAAATGTGGCCCCAACATTCTTTAGCCCAAACGACATCCTGGTATAACAGTACGTCCCCCCCTCTACTATGAACGCGGTCTTTTCCTCGGTCGATCTATACATCATCACCGATTATAACCCATTAATGAGTCCATGAAGGAGAAGATCTTGAATTCTGGCGTTCATCCACTAACTCGTCTATCCGTGGCATGGGATAACAATCTTTTCGAATTTCTTGTTGACATCCGTGAAAATCAACGCGACATCTTCACTTTCTCATTCTTCTTGGTACCGCCACTAGATTCGACAGTGATAAGTAAACTTGCATTCGCGGATGATGCCAGCATCCTTCAGCTTTTTTACTTCCTCTCGTATTCCTTGTGCATACTGCGGCCTCATGCCCCTCATCTTCTGCTAGACTGGACGGGCCCCTTCTCTTATATGTAATCGGTGACAAGCGAACTCCGGATCCAATCCAGCCAAATCCTCGATTGTCCATGCAAACACATCGCTATTCTTAGTTAATTAACAACTCAATTAGATTTACTTTCCAATCCTCAGACATACTGGTCCCTATGTTGACAAACTTCTCCTCCTCTGCCTCCCTTATGTTCACCACTTCAATCTCATCCATGATCTTATCCCCGACGATCAGCTCTTTCTCATTGACCTTGTCCCCGGTCTGTAATTGCTATGCTAGCTTGGCGTGTTCCATTCTCAAGCGCATCTTTATCCGAATCGCGAACCAAACTCTTTGTTGTCACCTAGTGGATATTCTGTGCTGCGACCTGATCTCCCCTTATCTCATATGTTCCTCCATTTGTCGAGAAGCGGACTACTTGGTATTAAGTCGATGGGATAGCCTTCATCTCATGGATCCATTTTCTTCCTAGAATCGCATTGTATTGCGAGTTGGTATCCACTACCATGAAACGGGTGAAGACCGTCACTGGTCCCGCTATCACCGGCAAAGTGAGTTCCCCTAGCGGCTCAGTTATGCTCCCGTTGAAGCCGAATAGGTTAGTCTGAGGCGGCTTCATATGCTCCCTTTCGATACCCATTTCTTCCATCGCGCCTTGAAATAACAGATCCACTGAACTTCCGCAGTCTATCAGAACCCTTTTTACCATGTAGTTACCCATCGCTATTGTAATCACCAGCGCCTCCTCATGAGGCGCAACCACTGACTCCAGATCCTTTGGGGTGAACTCTATCCTGTCATTCCCCTTGCTGGCTCCCCGAACCGCCACCGGACCGCCACAACCTCATTTATTTGCCGCAGACCGGCCTCCTTTTCTCACCTTGTCTCTCGTGGGCATTCCTTCCCGTTTCTCCACTAAAAATAACATTTATCGTGCCTAGGATTCTAGCCGCGACAGGAACCCTTTCAACCGGCTGTACTTCCTTGACGAACTCCTTTAACAATCCTCTCCTAATCATTCTCTCCACTAGCCATTGCAAAGCATAGCACTCATTGGTAGTGTGATTTCTGACCTGATGATAGGCACAAAACGGCTTTCCTTCCAACTCTTTAGGTGAGTTTTGTGGAGCTTCGTAATACTGCTGACCCTTAATCAATGGCAGGATCTCCTCCAATGGCTTGTTCAGTGGAGTTAAATCCATCTCACGGTAGGGTTTTCTCTCTCTGTATTATATTCCGGCTTGGTCTCTGCCTCTTCCCGCTTTCCGTGGCTCCTTTCTGTAGGTTCCCCTATCTCTTGCCGTTGCTCTTTCCCTACCTCTCATATTCTCTGCTCCCACGACGTGAACTGACTTGTAGGGTTTCTTGTGTTCCTTACTAGTTCTCTGCAAAATGTCCTCATGATCGATGTATCTCTACCTTCAGGTACAAAGCATGTAATGTGGTAACTTCAATCTTTGATAATGGATTCATGCACTATGGTTCCTCGCTTCATCCATGCTTTGAACGCTTATGACCGCGATGCGCTCATCCAAAATTTCCACCCTCAACGCTTTTTCTTAAATCTGCACAAGAAGTCTCTCGAGTGTCTCCGGCGATTTCGCTTGACATTAAAGAGATCCGCTACATCTACTACCCACTTTTTCTGATGGATGAAGTGATTTACAAAAGCTTGCTCCAACTCCTCGAACTTTTGTATACTCCGCGACTCCAACCGATAATACTAGTCGGATGCTCCCCCTTTCAGACTGGCAGGAAACATTATGCAACGGAGGCAATCATACTTCGCCTCCTGCCATAGCGGCATCTGCTGCCTAAAGTGATGCAAATGGTCCGCCGGATCTCCTTTTCCGTCGTACCTCTCGAACCGCGGCTGCGTGAATCTCTTAGGTACCTCAGAATTCCAGATAGAGTCAACAAGTGGATTCTGATTCAGGCTATCCACCAACTTCTTAGTTGCGCCCTGTTTATCCTTTTCCACCGCGCGGTTAGCCTCTCTCTCTTTTTCGATCATCGTCTGCACCATTTCCATGGTAATGCCTCCTGCATTGTTCGCCCCTTGTTCCTGATGAAGTTCCTCACTTTGTACTTCCACTTCACTACCCGCAGGTACCGCTGTTTCCGCCCTCCCCTGAGTGTCTTCTCTTTCTCTCCTCAACTCATCATTCTCTCCTCTGAGTCTACCTACCTCCTCTTGAAGCAACCTAGTTGCCTCCACCACTGAATCCTCAACCTCCTCTTCCTCTATCTCTATGTTTTCCACACTCGCAGTTTCATTCTGAACGGCCTCCGTCCTCCTAGGTCTTCCTCTACCTCTTCCCCTCTTAGCTGGAGCCATGTTTCGCAACTTCCCCTTCTTTCCAGATCGTGGATTAATTTCGATTCCCACAGACGGCGCCAAATGTGTTAACCACAAAGTTCACTATTGATCTCCTTAGTCTCTCTCTCACTAGTCACTCCCTTTTCCTTTTTTCCTCTTCTTTTTCTCTACTATACTGTTCCTAGTTATATCACCTCCCCCTCTCTTTCATCCCTTGATCCTTTTTTTATCCTCTGGTCCATCTCCGCCCACTTGTCCTCTTAGGGTTACGCGGCCTTGCTCTGTACCCCCTGTTCCTTTTTCCTTAAGTTGCCTCATCTTTGACTCTGACCCCCTGGGTCGCCTGTCTCAGTACGACCTATACCTTTTTAGGATTCTGCGGTCTTGATCCGGTGTCTCGTGCCCCCATCCTCTGAGTCTACTGCAGGTCAGAGGACATGCCACCTAAGTGGCCACAGAATGGGCTGATACAACCTTACTTCTTGAAGTGTCATAATTAATCAAGACGGCAATGCCAACATCTCTGAAGTTGTTGTACATAAGCTTTTCTTATAACAAAACCACTGAAGACAACAAAAAGAATGTTGAAGTAATTATAACTCAAAGGAATGAATTCTCTCAAAGGTGCCACATGTATAGCTTTGTTGTGATTTTGAGAGGGAAGATAGCTATGTTTGAACGAGGATATTGCAGTCAGTGGTGCGTGAGAAATGGACATCCGATCTAATTGATTTTGTAGTACTAAATTAAAATGTGATATCGGAGAAGAGATGACGACTTTCCTTCGATTCCCGTTGGATTGGAAGTTTGGAAACAAGTTTTACTGTAAGTTTTATTTAAGTACTATGTATTCTTTATTAGGCTAAGTTGTTTACATAGAATTATCTTTTAGTGTAGAAATTTTATTTCTTTTATATGTTCTGAAAAAAAAAATATTTTCTTTTATTCGAAGAGTATAATATACTACAAAAAAAAGAAGAAGATAGAATTATTGTAGAGAAGTTCTCTAACTTAGATAAAAATTGTTAATTACTTTTGAAAAAATATCTAACGGTCCAGCAATATCTAGTTTTTGCAATCATCTTTTGCCATTGTTAAAAATTGTCAGACAAGTTGAATTTTTGTAAAGATGTTCTTTATAGTTAGTTGATCATATCCACAAAAAATGATGTTTTAAATCAATGAGCATATCCCTTAATGTATGGATTTTTTTCCTTATTGTTGTTAAATTTTTAGGTGAGACTTTCGAACCCCTCTTGAAAATTTTATTTAATTTCTCATTTGAATACCTTAGGATTATTGTTTGAATACATGTACAATTTCAATCCTTTTGTATATGGGATGATAGATCTTGTAATTGTATTGGAATCAAGAAAACATTTACATTAAAATGTTTGTGAGGTGTTGCTAATTTCCGATTACTTATATTAAAACATTTATGGGTATTACCTTGAGTGCCTTGCTTCACAATTGGTCTTCACTTTGTCACTCTATTCTTTCCAAGACAGATGATACATTTACATAGTCATAACATTTTTTTCAATAAAACATTTCTAGACGTTGGATCGAATATTTGTACTTAATATTTATTTTATCAAAAGTTTAATTTAAGTTATGGATAACTTTACCATGTTACGTTGCAAATGCCGCAAGTGGGTGTTAGGCCTAAGCGGGATCCTCGGATTGACATCAAGCTAAACTTTGCATTGGGTGTCGGTTTGTTTCTAATTGTCGGTATCATTGCATAACCACTCTCACAATTTACTTCTTATAGTTTCATAATTAATCAAGACGACAATTCCAGCAGCTCTGAAGTTGTACTACATCAGCTTTTCTTATAACACCACCACTGAAGACAACAAAAAGACTCTTGAAGTAACTATAACTCAAGGGAATGAATTCTCTTAAAGGTGCCACATGTATAGCTTTGTTGTGATCATGAGAGGGAATATGGCAATGTTTGAACGAAGATGTTGCAGTCTGTAGTGCGTGAGGTATGGACATCCGATGTAATTGATTTGAACAACTTGGGCAAATAAAGATGACAAAGTACTGAAATAAAACATACAATAAAGCTTGTTTCCAAACTTCCAAACAAGCTTTATCAAGGAAAGTCATCATCCCTTCATCTTTATTTGCCCAAGTTGTTCATATAGGATTATCTTTTAATGTAGAAATCATATTCTTTTATATGTTTTGGAAAAAAAAAACATTTTCTTTTATTCGAAGAGTATAATAAACAACTTTTTTTTTAAAATTAAAAAAAAAATGAAAAAAAAAAGAATTCTTGTAGAGATGTTCTCTAACTTAGATAAAAATTATTATCCACATTTGAAAAAAATATCTAGCGGCCAAGAAATTTCAAGTATTTGCAATCATATTTTGCCAATGTTAATTTTTTTCAAAGAAGTTGAATTTTTGAAGAGATGTTCTTTATGGTTAGTAGATCATATCCACAAAAATGAGGTTTTAAATCAATGAGCATTGCCCTTAATGTATGGATTTTTTTTTTCACTATTGTTGGTAAATTTTTGGTGCGACTTTGGAAACCCTCTTGAAAGTTTTATTTAATTTGTCATTTGAATACTTTAGGATTATGGTTAGAATGCATGTACAATTTCAATCCTTTTGTATATAGGATGATATATCTTTTGTAATTATTTTGGAATAAAGAAAAATATTTACATTTAAATGTTTGTGAGGTGTTGCTAATTGCCGATTATTTACATTAAAACATTTATGGGTATTACCGAAAGTGCCTTGCTTCTGAATTGGTCTATGCTTTGTCAGTCTATTATTTCCAAGACAGATGATTCATTTACATAGTCATAATATTTTTTTCAATGAAGCATTTCTAGACGTTGGATTGGAACATTTGTACTCAATATTTATTTTATCAAAAAGTTTGATTTAAGTTGTGGATAACTTTACCATGTTACGTTGCAAATGCCGTAGGTGGATCTTAGGCCTAGGCGGGATCCTTGGGATTAGACATTTGGCTAAACTTTGCATTGGGTGTCGGGTTGTTTCTAATTACGGGTATCATTGACTAACCTCTCTCAGTTCACCTTATATCTTGAAGTGTCATAATTAATCAAGACAGCAATGCTTGCATCTGTGAAGTTGTTGTACATCACCTTTTCCAATAACACCACCACTTAAGAGAACAAAAAGAATGTTGACGTAATTATATGTCAAGGGAATGAATTCTCTCAAAGGTGCCACATATATAGCTTTGTTGTGATCTTGAGAGGGAATATGGCAATGTTTGAACGAAGATATTGCAGTCTGTAGTGCGTGAGGTATGGACAGTCGATGTAATTGATTTTGTAGTACTGAGTTAAACGGAGATCGAAGAAGAGATGACGACTTTCCTTTGATTCCCGTTGAATTGGAAGTTTGGAAACAAGCTTTACTGTATGTTTTATTTAAGTACTTTGTTATCTATATTTGCCCAAGTTGTTCACATAGGATTATCTTTTAATGTAGAAATCATATTTTTTTATATGTTCTGGATTTTTTTTTTATTTGAAGAATATAATATACAAAAAAAAAAAAAAAAAAAAAAAAAAAAAAAAAAAAAAAAAGAATTATTGTAGAGATGTTCTTTAACTTAGATAAAAATTGCTGTCCACATTTGAAAAAATAACTAACGGTCTAGAAATGTCAAATATTTGCAATCATATTTTGCCAATGTTAAATTTTTTCAAAGAAGTTGAATTTTTGTAGAGATGTTCTTTATGGTTAGTAGATCATATCCATAAAAAATGAGGTTTTAAATCAATGAGCATAACCCTTAATGTATGATTTTTTTTTCATTATTGTTGGTAAATTTTTTGGTGCGACTTTGGAACCCCTCTTGAAAGTTTTATTTAATTTGTCATTTGAATACTTTAGGGATTATGGTTAGAATACATGTACAATTTCAATCCTTTTGTATATAGGATGATCGATCTTTTGTAATTATATCGGAATAAAGAAAAATATTTACATTTAAATGTTTGTGAGGTGTTGCTAATTGCTGATTATTTACATTAAAACATTTATGGGTATTACCGAAAGTGCCTTGCTTTCAGATTTGATCTCTTTTGTCGATCTATTATTTCCAAGACAGATGATTCATTTACATAGTCATAACATTTTTTCAATGAAGCATTTCTAGACGTTGGATCGGAACATTTTTACTCAATATTTATTTTATCAAAAAGTTTTATTTAAGTTGTGGATAACTTTATCATGTTACGTTGCAAATGCCGTAAGTGGATCTTAGGCCTAGGCGGGATCCTTGGGATTATACATCAGGCTAAACTTTGCATTGGCTGTTGGTTTGTTTCTAATTATGGGTATCATTGCCTAATCTCTCTCAGTTCACCTTACATCTTGAAGTGTCATAATTAATCAAGACAACAATGCCTGCATCTGTGAAGTTGTTGTACATCTCCTTTTCCTATAATACCACCACTTAAGAGAACAAAAAGAATGTTGACGTAATTATATGTCAAGGGAATGAATTCTCTCAAAGGTGTCACATGTATAGCTTTATTGTGATATTGAGAGGGAAGATAGCTATGTTTGAATGAGGATATTGCAGTCTGTGGTGCGTGAGGAATGGACATCCGATGTAATTGATTTTTTAGTGTTGAGTTAAATGGAGATCGGAGAAGAGATGGCGACTTTTCTTTGATTTCCGTTGAATTGGAAGTTTGGAAACAAGCTTTACTCTATGTTTTATTTAAGTACTTTGTTATCTTTATTTGCCCAAGTTGTTCACATAAGATTATCTTTTAATTTAGAAATCCTATTTTTTTTTTATATGTTCTAGATTTTTTTTTTTTCTTTTATTCAAGAATATAATATAAAAAAAAAAAAAAAATAGAGATGTTCTCTAACTTAGATAAAAATTGTTGTCCACATTTGAAAAAAAAAATCTAATTGTCCGAAATGTCAAGTATTTGCAATCATCTTTTGACAATATTAAAAAATTTCAAACAAGTTGAATTTTTGTAGAGATGTTCTTTATGGTTAGTATATCATATCCACAAAAATAAAAATAAAAATGAGGTTTTAAATAATTGAGCATAGCCATTAATGTATGGATTTTTTTTTCACTATTGTTGGTAAATTTTTTAGTGTGACTTTGGAACCCCTCTTGAAAGTTTTATTTAATTTGTCATTTGAATAATTTACGATTATGGTTAGAATACATGTACAATTTCAATCCTTTTTTGTATATAGGATGATAGATCTTTTGTAATTGTATTGGAATAAAGAAAAATATTTACATTTAAATGTTGGTGAGGTGGTGCTAATTGCCTATTTTTTATATTAAAACATTTATGGGTATTACTTGAAGTGCCTTGCTTCAGAATTGGTTTCCGCTTTGTCGGTCTATTCTTTCCAAGATAGATGATTCATTTACATTGTCATAACATTTTTTCAATGATGCATTTCTAGGCGCTTTGACTTTGGAACATTTGTACTCAATATTTATTTTATCAAAAAGTTTGATTTAAGTTGTGGATAACTTTACCATGTTACGTTGCAAATGCCGCAAGTGGGTCATAGGCCTAGGCGGGATCCTTGGGATTAGACATCAGGCTAAACTTTGTATTGGGTGTTGGTTTGTTTCTAATTAGCGGTATCATTGCCTAACCTCTCTAAGATCACCTTACTTCTTGAAGTGTCATAATTAATTAATACGGCAATTCCAACATCTCTGAAGTTGTTGTACATCAGCTTTTTCTAGTTATAACACAACCACTGAAGAGAACAAAAAGAATGTTGAAGTAATTATAACTCAAGGGAATGAATATTCTCAAAGGTGCCACGTGTTTAGCATTGTTGTAATCTTGAGAGGAAAGATTGCTATGTTTGAACTAGGGGTGCAAGTGGATATCCAAATATTCGAATCCGAATCGAATTCGTATTCGAAAAATTGGATATTATCCAAAAATTTGGATTCGATTCGATTCGATATATTTTTATGTTCGAATGGTTTCGATATGGATTCGATATTGACATATCCGCATCCCCAATAATATCCGATCCGATTTAAAAATTAATAGTTATTATATATAATTAATTTATTCATTTTTATTGTACAAAATATTATATAAAATCATAAACTAATAATATAAAACTATAATAACAAAATAATAATAATAAATGACAAATATAATATTTATACTAGTTTTATAGTGGTAAAATGAATTATTCAAAACAAATAAAATTTTAATTTTTGGATCGGATATTATCCGATATTCGTTTTCGGATATCCAAAATCGGATTCGATAATTTTTAATATCCGCCGATTCGGATTCGATTTCGATATCGGTATAAATTTTTTTGGATTTTCGATATAGCCATATCCGCATCCGAACCTATCCATTTGCACCCCTAGTTTGAACGAGGATATTGTAGTCTGTGGTGTGTGAAAAATCGACATCCGATGTAATTGATTTTGTAGTAATAAGTTAAACGGAGATCGGAGAAGAGATGACGACTTTCCTTCGATTCCTATTGAATTGGAAGTTTGGAAACAAGTTTTACTGTAAGTTTTATTTAAGTACTTTGTCTTCTTTATTTGGCTAAGTTGTTTACATAGGATTATCTTTCAGTGTTGAAATCTTATTTCTTTTATATGTTCTGGAAAAAAAAAACATTTTGTTTTATTCGAAGAGTATAATATATTACAAAAAAAAAAAAATGATGATAGAATTCTTGTAGAGATGTTCTCTAACTTAGATAAAAATTGTTAATTACTTTAGAAAAAATATCTAACGGTCCAGAATGTCTAGTTTTGCAATCATCTTTTTTAATATTAAAATTGTCAAACAAGTTGAATTTTTGTAGAGATGTTCTTTATAGTTAGTTGATTATATCCACAAAAATGATGTTTTAAATCAATGAGCATAGCCCATAATGTATGGATTTTTTTTCCTTATTGTTGTTAAATTTTTGGGTGAGACTTTGGAACACCTCTTGAAAATTTTATTTAATTTGTCATTTGAATACGTTAGGATTATTGTTAGAATACATGTACAATTTCTATCCTTTTGTATATGGGATGATAGATCTTTTAATTGTATTGGAATAAAGAAAAACATTTACATTAAAATATTTGTGAGGTGTTGCTAATTGTCGATTAGTTATATTAAAATGTATTACTGAGTGCCTTGGTTCGGTAATTGGTCTCCGCTTTGTCAATCTATTCTTTCAAAGACAGATGATTCATTTACATAGTCATAACGTTTTTTTCAATAAAACATTTCTAGACGTTTAATCGGAGTATTTGTACTTAATATTTATTTTATCAAAAAGTTTGATTTAAGTTGTTGATAACTTTACCATGTTACATTGCAAATGCCGCAGGTGAGTGTTAGGCCTAAGCGGGATCCTCGGGATTAGACATCAGGCCAAACTTTGCATTGGGTGTCGGTTTGTTTCTAATTGCTGGTATCATTGCCTAACCACTCTCAGATCAATTTACTTCTTGTAGTGTCATAATTAATCAAGACGGCAATGCCAGCAGCTCTGAAGTTATTGTACATCAGCTTTTCTTATAACACCACCACTAAAGAAAACAAAAAGACTCTTGAAGTAACTATAACTCAAGGGAATGAATTAACTCAAAGGTTCCACATGTATAGCTTTGTTGTGATCTTGAGAGGGAATATGGCAATATTTGAACAAAGTTATTACAGTCCGTAGTGCGTGAGGTATGGACATCCGACGTAATTGATTTTGTAGTACTGAGTTAAACGGAGATCGAATAAGAGATGACGACTTTCCTTCGATTCCCGTTGAATTGGAAGTTTGAAAACATGCTTTATTGTATGTATTATTTAAGTACTTTGTCATCTTTATTTGCCAAAGTTGTTCACATAGGATTATCTTTTAATGTAGAAATCATATTTTATTATATGTTCTTAAAAAAAAAAACTTTTTCTTTTATTTGAAGACTATAATATATACAAAAAAAAAAAAAAAAATGAAAAACAAAAGAGAATTCTTGTAGAGATGTTCTCTAACTTAGATAAAAATTGTTGTCCACATTTGAAAAAATATCGAATGGTCTAAAATTGTCAAGTATTTGCAATCATCTTTTGCCAATGTTAAAATTTTTCAAACAAGTTGAATTTTTGTAGAGATGTTCTTTATGGTTAGTAGATCATATCCACAAAAAATATGGTTTTAAATCAATGAGCATAGCCCTTAATGTATGGATTTTTTTTCAATATCGTTGGTAAATTTTTACATTATGAAAGTAAGTTGAAATTTTATTAATAATGATAACAAGTTAAGTTAATTTTTTTCAAATTAAGTTGAAATTTTATTAATAATGATAACAAGTTTTACAAATAATTAGGACAAGCGTACAACAAGCTGTGACGCAGGTCTTTTCTGAACTGCAAATCCTAACCTCCTAAATACAAACACGTTAGAACCAGCTATCTTTAGGTTGTAGTCCATAACTATCTGCAATCACTTAAGTAGCTTAACAGATTATTGTGCCAAGAAACCAACAGTGTCGAAACAGAACGGAATGAAACAATGCTGGTTAACTTTAAAAGCCTCCTCGTGTTATCACACAATAGGAAAGAGAAAGCACATAAATTGAGACATGTGCTTTTGTCTGAACAATCTTACGTGGTATGTGCGTGAAAACTTAAATTTTTCAAGATTGGTTTTTTAACTTCAGATTTCCTATATGAAGATCGTGACTTTGTAATGAGGTAGAACATATGCAAGAATGTTTCACAAGGTAGTTAGACCAACACGTATATTTTGAATTGATGGCGCAAACTTCAATAGTGGAAGTTGTTTGGAGCTTTTAGAGTAGTGCACGCGACTGTATTTGAGCAGAATAAGTTCAGTTAGCTTTGCTTTTGTGAGTTTTTGATTTGTCTTATTTTTATAGGGTTTTATTTTTATTATTTTTTTTTTGTTTTTGTAGTGGATAATCTACGAAAAAAAGAAAATGATGATGTAGTTGGTTTTTTTTTTTAGTATATACTCTTCGAATAAAAGAAAATGTTGTTGTTGTTGTTGTTGTTGTTATTTTTAATTTTTTTAATTTATAGTATATACTCTTAAAATATAAGAAAATGTTATTTTTTTGTTGTATATTCTCTTAGAATAAAAGAAAATGTTGGTTTTGTTGTTGTTTTTTAGTGGAAATTTTATTTATAATGATTACAAATTTTACAAATAATTAGGACAAACGTGCAACAAAAGGTGTGACGCAAGTCCTTTTCTCGAACCGCAAATCCTATCCTCCTGAATACAAACTCGTTAGAACCAACTGTCATTAGGTTGTAGTCCATAACTATCTGCAATCACTTAAGGAGCTTAACAGATTGTTGTGCCAAGAAACCAACAGTGTTGAAACTGAACGGAATGAAACAATGCTGGTTAACTCTACAAGCCTCCTCGTGTTATCACACAATAGGAAAGAGAAAGCACATAAAATAAGACATGTGCTTTTGTCCGAACACTCTTAGGTGGTATGTGCGTGAAAACTTAATTTTTTAAATCTGGGTTTTTTAACTTCAGATTTCCTAGATGAAGATCGTGACTTTGTAATGAGGTAGAACATATGGAAGAATGTTTCACAAGGTAGTTAGACCAACTTGTATATTTTGAATTGATGGCGCAAACTTTAATAGTGGAAGTTGTTCGGAGCTTTTAGAGTAGTGCACGCGACTGTATTTGAGCAGAATAAGTTCAGTTAGCTTTGCTTTTGTGAGTTTTTGATTTGTCTTATTTTTATATGGTTTTATTTTTATTATTATTTTTTTTTGTTTTTGTAGTGGATAATTTACGAAAAAAAGAAAATAATTATGTTGTGTTTTTTTTTTTTTTTTTTTAATTTTTTTTTTATATACTCTTCGAATAAAAGAAAATATTGTTGTTGTTGTTGTTGTTGTTATTTTTTTTATTTATAGTATATACTCTTCAAATAAAAGAAAATGTTTTTTTTTGTAGTATATTCTCTTCGAATAAAAGAAAATTTTGGTTTTTTTGTTGTTCTTATGTTGAAATTTTATTTATAATGATAACAAGTTTTACAAATAATTAGGACAAGCTTACAACAAGCTGTGACGCAAGTCCTTTCTGAACTGCAAATCCTATCCTCCTAAATACAAACACGTTAGAACCAGCTATCTTTAGGTTGTAGTCCATAACTATCTGCAATCACTTAAGGAGCTTAACATATTGTTGTGCTAAGAAACTAACAGTGTCGAAACTGAACGGAATGAAACAATGCTGGTTAACTCTAAAAGCCTCCTCGTGTTATCACACAATAGGAAAGAGAAAGCACATAAAATGAGACATATGCTTTTGTCTGAACAGTCTTACGTGGTATGTGCGTGAAAACTTAAGTTTTTCAAGATGGGTTTTTTAACTTCAGATTTCCTAGATGAAGATCGTTGCTTTGTAATGAGGTAGAACATATGGAAGAAAGTTTCACAAGGTAGTTAGACCAACACGTATATTCTGAATTAATGGCGCAAACTTCAGTAGTGGAAGTTGTTTGGAGCTTTTATTGTAGTGCACGCGACTGTATTTCAGCAGAATAAGTTCCGTTAGGTTTGCTTTTGTGAGTTTTTGATTTGTCTTATTTTTGTAGGGTTTTATTTTATTATTTTTTTTTTGTTTTTGTAGTGGATAATCTACGAAAAAAAGAAAATGATGATGATTGTTGTTGTTGTTGTTGTTTTTTTTTTTTTTTTTTTTTTTTTTTTTTTTTTTTTTTTATAGATTTTTTTGTATTATATACTCTTCAAATAAAAGAAAATGTTGTTGTTGTTGTTGTTGTTGTTGTTGTTGTTGTTGTTGTTATTTTTTTATTTTTTTTTATAGTATATACTCTTCAAATAAAAGAAAATATTTTGTTTTTGTTTTATATTCTCTTCGAATAAAAGAAAATGTTGGTTTTGTTGTTGTTTTTTAGTGGAAATTTTATTTATAATGATTACATATTTTACAAATAATTAGGACAAACGCGTCAACAAAATTTTGGATCTTAAGTCTTTTCTCGAATCGCAAATCCTATCCTCCTGAATACAAACTCGTTAGAACCAACTGTCATTAGGTTGTAGTCCATAACTATCTACAATCACTTAAGGAGCTTAACAGATTGTTGTGCCAAGAAACCAACAGTGTCGAAACTGAACGGATTGAAACAATGTAGGTTAACTATACAAGCCTCCTCGTGTTATAACAAAATAGGAAATAGAAAGCACATAAAATAAGACATGTGCTTTTTTCTGAACACCCTTACGTGGTATGTGCATGAAAACTTAATGTTTTCAAGATGGGTTTTTTAACTTCAGATTTCCTAGATGAAGATCGTGATTTTGTAATGAGGTAGAACATATGGAAGAATGTTTCACAAGGTAGTTAGACCAACATATATATTTTGAATTGATGGCGCAAACTTCAATAGTGGAAGTTGTTTGGAGCTTTTAGAGTAGTGCACGCGACTGTATTTGAGCAGAATAAGTTCAGTTAGCTTTGCTTTTGTGAGTTTTTGATTTGTCTTATTTTTATAGGTTTTTATTTTTATTATTATTTTTTGTTTTTATAGTGGATAAGCTACGAAAAAAAGAAAATGATGATGTTGTTGTTGTTGTTGTTTTTTTTTTTTTTTTTTTTTGTTTTTTAAATTTTTTGTAGTATATACTCTTCGAATAAAAGAAAATGTTGTTGTTGTTGTTGTTGTTGTTGTTGTTGTTGTTGTTATATTTTTTTTTATAGTATATATTCTTCAAATAAAAGAAAATGTTTTTTTTTGGTAGTATATTCTCATCGAATAAAAGAAAATGTTGGTTTGGTTGTTGTTTTTTAGTGGAAATTTTATTTATAATGATTCCAAATTTTACAAATAATTAGGACAAACGTGCAACAAGCTGTGACGCAAGTCCTTTCTGAACTGAAAATCCTATCCTCCTGAATACAAACTCGTTAGAACCAACTGTCATTAGGTTGTAGTCCATAACTATCTGCAATAACTAAAGGAGCTTAACAGATTATTGTGCCAAGAAACTAACAGTGTCGAAACTGAACGGAAGGAAACAATGCTGGTTAACTCTACAAGCCTCCTCATGTTATCACACAATAGGAAAGAGAAAGCACATAAAATAAGACATGTGCTTTTGTCTGAACACTCTTACGTGGTATGTGCCTGAAAACTTAATTTTTTCAAGATGGGTTTTTTAACTTCAGATTTCCTAGATGAAGATTGTGACTTTGTAATGAGGTAGAACATATGGAAGAATGTTTCCCAAGGTAGTTAGACCAACACGTATATTCTGAATTAATGGCGCAAACTTCAATAGTGGATGTTGTTTGGAGCTTTTAGAGTAGTGCACGCGACTGTATTTGAGCAGAATAAGTTCAGTTAGCTTTGTTTTTGTGAGTTTTTGATTTGTCTAATTCTTATAGGTTTTTATTTTTATTTTTATTTTTTTTGTTTTTGTAGTGGATAATCTACGAAAAAAAGAAAATGATGATGTTTTTTTTTTTTTTTTTTTTTTTTTTTTAAGTTTTTTTGTTGTATATAGTCTACGAATAAAAGGAAATGTTGTTGTTGTTGTTGTTGTTGTAGTAGCCATATTCAGGAATGCATCACATAAGTACTGGCCCAAGAGATAAGTCCCATACCATAGTATGTATTGGGCCTAAAGAATAGGCCCAGGACCATACGATGTCCCAGGAGTAAAACCTAAGAGAGAGAAGAAAAGGGGGAAAGGAGGAGGAAGAAGAGAGGGGAGAGGGAGAGGCATAGAAGGGTGAGGAGAGAGAGGTGAACTACGGCGGCTTGATCCCGAAATGGGTACGTAGGCAACCTAATTGGTGCAGCCGATCCAAATTAAAGCAGGAGTATGAGCGGAGTTAGAGGTCGCAGTGGTGGTTCATGACAAATGGCGCCGTCTGTGGGGATGAACACAAAATCAGATAAGTTTGATATTTCATTATATAATATCGGCTCCGCTCTACAAGGGGTTTCTGAGATTGAGTTGTCGTTTTCAAGTTCCCATCTTTTTGTGCTAGAGAAGATAATCGGGTCGTCTTTGTCTTTTTTTAGAAAAAAGTTGTTTATATTGTATGGAATGAGATCGAGTCAGTTAGAGGGAGTTGGTTCCAGCAACATAGTTTGAGAGAGAAATAAGAGGGGTCTTTGGGAAGTGCAAGTAATAGCGTGGTTGCCTCGGTAATAGCCGCTGCCGCATCTACCCTCGCTCTTACCTCCTCCAATCTGCGGTAGTGTTGCAGCTCTGGTGGTTGTTGTGGTTCATCGACCAAGTCATCGCATTTTGAATTTGACGCAAGGGAATTTAATTCATGAGATTGTATTTGATGATTTTGTACAAGAGAATGTAAATGTTCAAACTGGTGGGGATCTTGAAATTGAAGACGTAAGAATGGATTTTCGTCTTTGAGGAGAGTCTTTGTATAATGTTATGGTGGGTCCAAATTCAGTCTGGCGAGGTTATCTTTGTGTTTACAGAGAGTAGTGGGTTTGAACCGTAAAACAATTGCGCTTTCGAGGACGGCAACAACGTAATGATGTAATAATGGTGGAGACTCGTGATGCATATAACTGAAATCTGTGGAGAGCAATCGCGAAGGTGCTAGTAATCGTGGATTGTGATCGAGTGGGGAGTTGGTGGAAGGATTTAATCTGCTTTCACATGAGGAAATTTGTACCAAAAGAAGATATAAAGGAGAAGATAGTTACTTTTCGGAGGTTCAACTAGTGAAGGTCATTATACTGAGAGAGGAAGAGCGAAAAATGGAGTTAATGGCGGCAGAGACACGTGTTGGTTTTCCAATATAATTAGTAGATCATTGGTTGATGAAATGAGAGTTGGCAGGTGGAGAGGAACTTGCACCGTGGAGGAAGGAGCCGGATCTTGAAGCGAGAGATCTAATATCTGAAGTTTATACCTCGGAGGAGGTGGTCTTTGGATGGAAACATTGAATCATTTTCGGAGAGAAGCTTGTCCTTGAGGGAGGATACTTGCACCGCAGATGGACGTGATACGATTGTTCGCGATATGAAACGATACCTAATCACCAAGGAGAATCAAGGCGAAATCGGTTACATGGATTCAAGCCAAGTACATAATGTTGGCGATGTCAACTCATTCTCAGGGATTGGAGTTACCAAAGGTCATCCTTCAGAAGATGAAGAGGGAGAAAGTGGTGTTGAAGTGGTAAAGGAGGGGCATGTAGCGGCTACTCAGGAAGTGTTGGTTAAGCAAATGTAAGTTATCGTGGGAAATGGATTTGGAATGAAGGAAAAGGGTGAAGAGGAGAGGATACCTCAGAGACTGGGGGATTTGTCGTCGGAGGCTTTAGATTACATTCAGATTTTGAAATCGGAGTGGGCTATTGTTGAGAAGGCGTTTGATGAAGCATTCTGTTTCGTATACTCTCATTGGTGACCATTAGAGATGCTGTCAAAACAAGAGTGTTATCTGCGAACTGGAGATATCTCTCGTGTTCACATATTATTGAAGCCGAGTGGGTTAGCCGGACGCGCACAATTACAATGTCAAATAACAGTTTCATGCATTAGTCCCAACTAACCAAAATCGTGAATTTAACCACCCCACATGAAGAAGAAGAAGAAATTTTTTCTAGTACTAGTAGTAGGAGTAGTAGTTACCGCTAAGAAGAAGAGAATATAGGAGTTTGAAGCAGGGAATGAGAGTAATATATTGAGCGGATAAAAAGAGATAGGATTATTTGCTAGGCGAAATGGGTTTATGGATATGTGGGCCTTTAATGAGTTTAATTGATAATCGTTGTTATTGGTCAAGGGAGTTCTCTTGAACTTGCTGCATTAGGTCCTGGGACTGTGGTTTGTGATTACATGAGTTACGTGTTTATGTTTCTATCGATCGCTACTTCCAATATGGTTGCTACTTCGATTGCTCGTGAAGAAAATCACAAGATATCTATCTTGCTATTTGTTGGTTTCACTTGTGGAGTGGGAATGCTACCGCTTACAAAAAGTCACGGGTGCACAAATATTAACTCACCTTTTTATCGACCAAAGAACTTGAGTATAGTACCAGCTGCGAACACATATGTCCAGATTCAAGGTTTAGCATGGCCCTCTATTCTTGTTGGATGGGTTGCTCAAAGTGCAAGTTTAGGCATGGGGATTATAAGGGGCATCGGTGATATTGTGCTATGCTGTTTCTTAGGCTATGGTATAGTGGGTGCTGCGTGGGCAACCATGGTGTCACAAATTATTGCAGCTTGTATGATGATTGAAAGTTTGAACAAGAAAGGATTCAATGCTTACTCTATTCCTGTTCCGTCACCCAAAGAACTTCTGAAAATATTTGAGCTTGCTGCTTCAGTGTTCATAACAATGATTTCAAAGCATGGAGCACTCAGTTTTCTGGATTCTCATTCTTGCCGCCGGTTTAGTTTCAGTTTCTACTTCCGTTATGCCCGGGGTGAACCGGCGGAGGCTATATGGAAGCTTAAAAGAATAGATTATGATTGGCTTGAGTTATTTGGTATCACTAACAGATTGGCGGTCGGGTCATTATGGCTTCCAAAGCTTTTGATTTGCCTTGTGGATATACAGAGATGGTACTCAATACTCTCTTCGTTGGTTGGATCGTTGGTGGGTTATTTGACCATTTGGGTGAGATTCGGAACATCCAACAGTTGAGGCTAAGGTTTCAGTTTTTTGCAACCTTTTTGCGGAGATAGATGACTCAATTCGGATTCAGAAGTTCACGGAAATCTACAAAACGATTGCAGTGCAACAGATTCATGCGAAGTTAATATCCCTTGTGGATTTCCTGGATAAGCCTAAGAAATATCTCAACAAGTTGGTGAACACACTGTAGGCCTTGTACGAGGTTTTGATTCGAAGATTTCCCAAGGTGAAGAGGACGTCAGAACAACTAAAAGAAGATGGTTTAGCACCTCTGAGTCCAGCTACTAACTCCAGTTGGCTTTTTGAGAATTCCATCAAGTTGCCCGACATGGAAAATGCTACCTTCTACCGCCAGTTCATCATGTAATGATAAGTCTAACATCCGGGGACTCTGTGGGTCAACGTCCCCAATTAATCTGAGTCAAGCCGCCATTGGATTCACTTCCTACCGCTGCGAGTTCCAATTTGAAGAATTGACATCTTCGCCTCTTGTAATTGTGTTAAGGGATATTTTATCCGCATCCTCCGAAGTTATCAAGGGTTACAAGCTTTGGTAATGCGCAAGAGCAGGGATGAGCCCCGAAAAAGAACCTATTTGTGTCTTTCCAAGTGCTTAGAGGCTTAATTCTGATTTCAAATCTGCAACCTTGCACCGAAAGTACACCTTTAGAATAGTATCCTATACGTAATCTGGAGACTTGGGTCATTCTCGAGGCTAAGTGTTTCACCAAGAGTGTGGAGATAATCCACAAAACTTCGATTTAACGAGAACCGTTGATTGTAAGATGGAGAAGCCATCCCTTGTTGGAAGTTCTAGTACGAAGAGAGCCCAAGTTTACGTATTTGGATCTTTTGGTTTTAAGGTCCGATCTTGGAAAGATCCTACGTATTGCTTGGGCACAAGAAGAAGGATGTTTTGATAGGTTTTGGCAAATCTTTGATGGGGAAGAAGGATGTTGTGGCGAGAACAGCTCATTGAACCCGAGACGGCCTTTGAAGATAAATGTCCGTGATGCCGCAAACAACTTTGATTTGAATGTTGCAGATCCGCGACCTGAATGCAGAAAATTCCCATGGAATACTTTAGAGATGACATTGAAAGTGCCTCGCAGCGGTTTGTTGAGGCCGACGATGATGTAGTTTCTCATGGAAATGAGAGCAATGGTCGGGTGAGATCAATCGAGCAATGACTTCGCAGACGTGGTTGGTTAGACCAATCGAGAACTACCCGCCGTAGAGTCTCCGGACGGGGTTGTGTAGAAACGGATGTCAAGTACTAATGAAGATACCTATGATTGTGACGGTGTTACGATGGATCGCGTCGCCATTGTATCGGTCCAGCTGGATCCGGGTTTGGATGGAAGCTATGAGTCTTTGGTGAAGATAATTAGTGGCTCGGAATGTGAGGGCACATAGAACAAGAATTTTGAATGAAGTTTTGACGGTTTAGCTTGAGATCAACAGAGCGAGGGCGATATGGTTGTTATCACCTATATTCAAACTTTGATTGACGACCCGCTTAGCTTGGTGGGTCAACCGGTAGACTCATTCTTGATATCATATCCGAAAAGACAACGGAATGGTTTCAGAGTAGTAAGTCGTGGCACCGAAAGTGCACACCGCATCACGACTATTACTCGATTGATCTCATTAGAGATAATTTGTTCAATCGATCCCGCCCGGAGATGGGACATCGGGAGAGATTAGAAGACCTTGCTCCCGTTAGTTCAAAGAGACAAGGCATCAAATGAAGCCTCGCATCGCCTCGAGATGTGTCACGCTCTTCACGAAGGCATGAGCGAGAATGAATAGAAAGGCAAGTGTAGCCTTCGGAGGCCTTGAAAGTAATGAACTCGCTCTTAGGAAATACACATGTGTAGTTGCTCGCCAGATTTGAGGAACTCAGAAAGCTAAGAAAGACCCACCTGCAAAGGAGATATTATATCCCATGAGGAACAATGAAGCCCAATTAAGCGGATGAGTACGGGGGGACGAGCCCTCCGCAGACCCTCATGTCCGAATCAAACATGGGGCAGGCCGAGCTGCCCGGGACCATCAGTCCGAAGCTCGAAATGATAGGATCCGTGGACCCTACGTCCCAAATAGCGCGTGTGGGGCAGGCAGAGCTGTCACGGTCCGGCGTGTCCGAAGCCTTGAGCGAGATAGGATATGCGGACATGAGATCCGAGTCAAGCCTGGGGGCAATGAGAGAGCCCCAACCGGGCGAGAGCTCGAGCCAGCCCGCTGAGTGGGATGAGCCCCTCCACGGATCGAGATGATGCTAGATACATGGGGCAATGAGAGAGCCCTAACCGGGCGAGCCCGAAAGAGAGCCCGGGAGGGGATGAGCCCTCCGCAAATCGAGATGCTAGAGATACATGGGGCAATGAGAGAGCCCCAACAGCGAGAGCCCGAGCGAGCCCAGCGGATGGATGAGCACCGCGGATCGAGATGCTAGAGATACATGGGGCAATGAGAGAGCCCCAACCGGGCGATAAACCCGGTCGAGCCCGCTGAGGGATGAGCCCTCCACGGACCAGAGATGCTAGAGATACATGAGGCGATGAGAGAGCCCCAACAGGCGAGAGCTCGAGCGAGCCCGCGGAGTGGGATGAGCCCTTTGCGGGATAAAAAGGCAAGAGACAGGCAGGTCAAAGAGAGTAGCCCCAGAGCCCGGTTGAGCCGCAGGTCGAGATGCAAGAGATATCACGGACATGAGATCCGAACAACGGGATGAGCCCTCCGCTTTATGACATGAGATCCGAAATCAAACCCAGGGCAAGCAGAGTTACCCTCATCGACTCCACCCAGAGCCGCGTAGATAGCTGGGGATGAGCCCTCCTGACATGACATGAGCCGAGTCAAACCCGGGAGCAAGTTGAGTTGCCCTCATCCGACTCCACCACCCAGAAAGCGAGACAATCGGGGATGATGCCCGCTGACATGATAGAGATTTCTATGAAGGAGAGCTTTATGGTGGGCGGAGACCCTCCGCGACATTGTAGTGAGTTATGAGAGGAGAAATGCAGGACGACACAACCACGGACATAGTGGTGAGTTCTCCGGGAGAGATGGTGGGCGAGGTGATACACCCGCAAAACAAAAGCGGTGAGTTCCGGTAAGGAGCAGTGGGTGGGGAGGCATACCTGATATGGTAGTGAGTTCTATGTGAGAGGTGTTAGTCGGGTTGAGATACATTGTGGGCATGGTATCGAGTTGAAGAGAGAGAGCGAAGGGATGAGACAGAGAGTTCCTAAAGGGAAATGAAAGGGTGAGACACTCAGCAGATATAGTAGTGAGTTATGTGAAAGAGAGCTTATGACGGTGGTGACACTCCATTAGGACATAGTGGTGAGTTCTCTCGAAGGAGAGATGGTGGTGAGGTGATACACCCGCAGACAGGCGAGTTCTCCGGCGGAGAGATGGTGGCTAGGGTGATACACGCATTGAACGAGGCGAAGTTCCGTTCAAAAGAAGCGGTGGTCGGGGAGGCATACCCCGATATGGTAGGGAGTTCTATGAGAGGTGATGGTTGGGTTGAGACACATCGTGGGGCATTGTATTGAGTTGAAGAGAGAGTGAAGGGGATGGGATAGTTGAGTCCTACGAAAAGGGAAATGAAAGGGTGAGACACTCTGCTGGATATAGAAGTGAAGCATGTGAAGGAGAGATTATGACAGTAATTTGAGACACTTTGGCGGACATAGTGGCAAGTTTTCGGAAAGAGAGATGTTGGGTCGAGGTGAGACACTCGTGGACATAGTAGTGAGTTCTATGAAGGAGAGCTTATGGCTGGGTTGAGACACATTGTGGGCATTGTATCGAGTTGAAGGGAGAGAGCGAAGGGGATGAGATCCTTTGGGGATACGTTAAAGGGGTATATGAACAAGAACTGATGGATTGAGTACTTCACGGACATACGGTCCAGTAGCAGAGTACATGGATACCAAATGTCCTGAGGAGGAGAAGACTACGTACAGTCACAGGATACTGTGGATATCTAGAGTTCAAAGAGAGAGACAAGGAAGTTTGAAGACTTCTCGGGTCCGCCGTCGTCATCGTCGCCGAACCCGAGAGGGGGCAAATGTAGTAGCCATATTCAGGAATGCATCACATAAGTACTGGCCCAAGAGATAAGTCCCATACCATAGTATGTATTGGGCCTAAAGAATAGGCCCAGGACCACACGATGTCCCAGGAGTAAAACCTAAGAGAGAGAAGAAAAGGGGGAAAGGAGGAGGAAGAAGAGAGGGGAGAGGGAGAGGCATAGAAGGGTGAGGAGAGAGAGGTGAACTACGGCGGCTTGATCCCGAAATGGGTACGTAGGCAACCTAATTGGTGCAGCCGATCCAAATTAAAGCAGGAGTATGAGCGGAGTTAGAGGTCGCAGTAATTGGTTGCGACAGTTGTTGTTATTTTCTTTTTTTTATTTATATTATATACTCTTCAAATAAAAGAAAATGTTTTTTTTTGTAGTATATTCTCTCAGAATAAAAGAAAATGTTGGTTTTGTTGTTGTTTTTCAGTTGAAATTTTATTAATAATGATAACAAGTTTTACAAATAATTAGGACAAGCGTGCAACAAGCTGTGATGCAAGTCCTTTCTGAACTGCAAATCCTAACCTCCTAAATACAAACACGTTAGAACCAGCTATCTTTAGGTTGTAGTCCATAACTATCTGCAATCACTTAAGTAGCTTAACAGATTGTTGTGCCAAGAAACCAACAGTGTCGAAACTGAACGGAATGAAACAATGCTGGTTAACTTTAAAAGCCTCCTCGTGTTATCACATAATAGGAAAGAGAAAGCACATAAATTGAGACATGTGCTTTTCTCTGAACACTCTTACGTGGTATGTGCGTGAAAACTTAAATTTTTCAAGATTGGTTTTTTAACTTCAGATTTCCTAGATGAAGATCGTGAATTTGTAATGAGGTAGAACATATGCAAGATTGTTTCACAAGGTAGTTAGACCAACACGTATATTTTGAATTGATGGCGCAACCTTCAATAGTGGAAGTTGTTTGGAGCTTTTAGAGTAGTGCACGTGACTGTATTTGAGCAGAATAAGTTCAGTTAGCTTTACTTTTGTGAGTTTTTGATTTGTCTTATTTTTATAGGGTTTTATTTTTATTATTTTTTTTGTTTTTGTTGTGGATAATCTACGAAAAAAAGAAAATGATGATTTAGTTGTTTTTTTTTTTAGTTTTTTTATAGTATATACTCTTCGAATAAAAGAAAATGTTGTTGTTGTTGTTGTTATTTTTCATTTTTTTTATTTATAGTATATACTCTTCAAATATAATAAAATGTTATTTTTTTGTTGTATATTCTCTTTGAATAAAAGAAAATGTTAGTTTTGTTGTTGTTTTTTAGTGGAAATTTTATTTATAATGATTACAAATTTTACAAATAATTAGGACAAACGTGCAACAAGCTGTGACGCAAGTCATTTCTGAACTGCAAATCCTATCCTCCTGAATACAAACTCGTTAGAACCAACTGTCATTAGGTTGTAGTCCATAACTATCTGCAATCACTTAAGGAGCTTAACAGATTGTTGTGCCAAGAAACCAACAGTGTGGAAACTGAACGGAATGAAACAATGCTGGTTAACTCTACAAGCCTCCTCGTGTTATCACACAATAGGAAAGAGAAAGCATATAAAATAAGACATGTGCTTTTGTTCGAACACTCTTAGGTGGTATGTGCGTGAAAACTTAATTTTTTCAATATGGGTTTTTTAACTTCAGATTTACTAGATGAAGATCGTGACTTTGTAATGAGGTAGAACATATGGAAGAATGTTTCACAAGGTTATTAGACCAACTTGTATGTTTTGAATTGATGGCGCAAACTTCAATAGTGGAAGTTGTTCGGAGCTTTTAGAGTAGTGCACGAGACTGTATTTGAGCAGAATAAGTTCAGTTAGCTTTGCTTTTATGAGTTTTTGATTTGTCTTATTTTTATAGGGTTTTATTTTTGTTATTATTTTTTTTGTTTTTGTAGTGGATAATTTACGAAAAAAAGAAAATAATGATGTTGTTGTTTTTTTTTTTTTTTTTTTTTTATATACTTTTTGAATAAAAGAAAAATATTGTTGTTGTTGTTGTTGTTGTTGTTGTTATTTTTTTTTTTATTTATAGTATATACTCTTCAAATAAAAGAAAATGTTTTTTTTGTAGTATATTCTCTTCGAATAAAAGAAAATGTTGGTTTTGTTGTTGTTCTTATGTTGAAATTTTATTTATAATGACAACAAGTTTTACAAATAATTAGGACAAGCTTGCAACAAGCTGTGACGCAAGTCCTTTCTGAACTGCAAATCCTATCCTCCTAAATACAAACACATTAGAACCAGCTATCTTTAGGTTGTAGTCCATAACTATCTGCAATCACTTAAGGAGCTTAACAGATTTTTGTGCTAAGAAACTAACAGTGTCGAAATTGAACGGAATGAAACAATGCTGGTTAACTCTAAAAGCCTCCTCGTGTTATCTCACAATAGGAAAGAGAAAGCACATAAAATGAGACATGTGCTTTTGTCTGAACATTCTTACGTGGTATGTGCGTGAAAACTTAAGTTTTGCAAGATGGGTTTTTTAACTTCAGATTTCCTAAATGAAGATCGTGGCTTTGTAATGCGGTAGAACATATGGAAGAATGTTTCACAAGGTAGTTAGACTAACACGAATATTCTGAATTAATGGCGCAAACTTCAGTAGTGGAAGTTGTTTGGAGCTTTTAGAGTAGTGCACGCGACTGTATTTGAGCAGAAGAAGTTTCGTTAGCTTTGCTTTTGTGAGTTTTTGATATGTCTTATTTTTATAGGGTTTTATTTTTATTATTATTTTTTGTTTTTGTAGTGGATAATCTACGAAAAAAAGAAAATAATGATGTTGTTGTTGTTGTTGTTGTTGTTGTTGTTTTTTTTTTTTTTTTTTTTATTTTTAGTATATACTCTTCGAATAAAAGAAAAATATTGTTGTTGTTGTTGTTGTTGTTATTTTTTTTTTATTTATAGTATATCCTCTTCAAATAAAAGAAAATGTTTTTTTTTGTAGTATATTCTCTTCAAATAAAAGAAAATGTTGGTTTTGTTGTTGTTTTTAAGTTGAAATTTTATTTATAATGATAACAAGTTTTACAAATAATTAGGACAAGCGTGCAACAAGTTGTGACGCAAGTCCTTTCTGAACTGCAAATCCTATCCTCCTAAATACAAACACGTTAGAACCAGCTATCTTTAGGTTGTAGTCCATAACTATCTGCAATCACTTAAGGAGCTTAATAGATTATTATGCTAAGAAACTAACAGTGTCGAAAATGAACGGAATGAAACAATGCAGGTTAACTCTAAAAGCCTCCTCATGTTATCACACAATAGGAAAGAGAAATCACATAAAATGAGACATGTGCTTTTGTCTGAACAGTCTTACGTGGTATGTGCGTGAAAACTTAATTTTTTCAAGATGGGTTTTTTAACTTCAGATTTCCTAGATGAAGATTGTGGCTTTATAATGAGGTAGAACATATGGAAGAATGTTTCACAAGGTAGTTAGACCAACTTGTATGTTTTGAATTGATGGCGAAAACTTCAATAGTGGAAGTTGTTCGGAGCTTTTAGAGTAGTGCACGCGACTGTATTTGAGCAGAATAAGTTCAGTTAGCTTTGCTTTTGTGAGTTTTTGATTTGTCTTATTTTTATAGGGTTTTATTTTTATTATTATTTTTTTGTTTTTGTAGTGGATAATTTACGAAAAAAAGAAAATGATGATGTTTTTTTTTTTTTATAGTATATACTCTTCGAATAAAAAGAAAATATTGTTATTGTTGTTGTTGTTGTTTTTTTTTTTATTTATAGTATATACTCTTCAAATAAAAGAAAATGTTTTTTTTTTGTAGTATATTCTCTTCGAATAAAAGAAAATGTTGGTTTTGTTGTTGTTCTTATGTTGAAATTTTATTTATAATGATAACAAGTTTTACAAATAATTAGGACAAGCTTGCAACAAGCTGTGATGCAAGTCCTTTCTGAACTCCAAATCCAATCCTCCTAAATACAAACACGTTAGAACCAGCTATCTTTAGGTTGTAGTCCATAACTATCTGCAATCATTTAAGGAGCTTAACAGATTGTTGTGCTAAGAAACTAACAGTGTCGAAATTGAACGGAATGAAACAATGCTGGTTAACTCTAAAAGCCTCCTCGTGTTATCACACAATAGGAAGGAGAAATCACATAAAATGAGACATGTGCTTTTGTCTGAACAGTCTTACGTGGTATGTGCGTGAAAACTTAATTTTTTCAAGATGGGTTTTTCAACTTCAGATTTCCTAGATGAAGATTGTGGCTTTGTAATGAGGTAGAACATATGGAAGAACGTTTCACAAGGAAGTTAGACCAACACGTATATTCTGAATTAATGGCGCAAACATCAGTAGTGGAAGTTGTTCGGAGCTTTTAGAGTAGTGCACGCGACTGTATTTGAACAGAATAAGTTTCGTTAGCTTTGCTTTTGTCAGTTTTTGATTCTACTTATTTTTGTAGTGTTTTATTTTTATTATTATTTTTCTGTTTTTGTAGTGAATAATCTACGAAAAATAGAAAATGATGATGTTGTTGTTGTTGTTTTTTTTTTATTTATTTTATTTATTTTATTATTTTTTTTTAGTTTTTTTGGAGTATATACTCTTCAAATAAAAGAAAATGTTGTTGGTGTTGTTGTTGTTGTTATTTTTTTTATTTATTTTTTATAATATATACTCTTCAAAGAAAAGAAAATGTTTTTTTTTTTTTTATTTTATATTCTCTTCGAATAAAAGAAAATGTTGGTTTTGTTGTTGTTTTTTAGTGGAAATTTTATTTATAATGATTACAAATTTTACAAATAATTAGGACAAACGTGCAACAAGTTGTGACGGATGTCCTTTCTGAACTGCAAATCCTATCCTCCTGAATACAAACTCGTTAGAACCAACTGTCATTAGGTTGTAGTCCATAACTATCTGCAATCACTTAAGGAGCTTAACTGATTGTTGTGCCAAGAAACCAACAGTGTGGAAACTGAACGAAATGAAACAATGCTGGTTAACTCTACAAGCCACCTCGTGTTATCACACAATAGGAAAGAGAAAGCACATAAAATAAGACATGTGCTTTTGTTCGAACATTCTTAGGTGGTATGTGCGTGAAAACTTAATTTTTTCAATATGGGTTTTTTAACTTCAGATTTCCTAGATGAAGATCGTGACTTTGTAATGAGGTAGAACATATGGAGAATGTTTCACAAGGTAGTTAGACCAACTTGTATATTTTGAATTGATGGCTCAAACTTCAACAGTGGAAGGTGTTGAGACTTTTAGAGTAGTGCACGCCGTATTTGATTTGGAGAATAAGTTCAGTTAGCTTTGCTTTTGTGAGTTTTTGATTTGTCTTATTTTTATAGGGTTTTATTTTTATTTTTATTTTTTTGTTTTTGTAGCGGATAATCTACGAAAAAAAGAAAATGATGAAGTTTTTTTTTTTTTTAGTATATACCCTTGGAATAAAAGAAAATATTGTTGTTGTTATTTTTTTATTTTTTTTTATTTATAGTATATACTCTTCATATAAAAGAAAATGTTTTTTTTTGTAGTATATTCTCTTCGAATAAAAGAAAATGTTTGTTTTGTTATTGTTTTTAAGTTGAAATTTTATTTATAATGATAACAAGTTTTAAAAATAATTAGGACAAGCGTGCAACAAGCTGTGACACAAGTCCTTTCTGAACTGCAAATCCTATCCTCCTAAATACAAACACATTAGAACCAGCTATCTTTAGGTTGTAGTCCATAACTATCTGCAATCACTTAAGGAGCTTAACAGATTGTTGTGCCAAGAAACTAACAGTGTCGAAACTGAACGGAATGAAACAATGCTGTTTAACTCTAAAAGCCTCCTCGTGTTATCACACAATAGGAAAGAAAAAGCACATAAAATGAGACATGTGCTTTTGTCTGAATAGTCTTACATGGTATGTGCGTGAAAACTTAAGTTTTTCAAGATGTGGTTTTTAACTTCAGATTTCCTAGATGAAGATCGTGGCTTTGTAATGAGGTAGAACATATGGACGAATGTTTCATAAGGTAGTTAGACAAACACGTATATTCTGAATTAATGGCGCTAGCTTCAGTAGTGGAAGTTGTTCGGAGCTTTTAGAGTAGTGCACGCGACTGTACTTGAGCAGAATAAGTTCCGTTAGCTTTGCTTTTGTGAGTTTTTGATTTGTCTTAATTTTATAGGGTTTTATTTTTATTATTATTTTTTTATTTTTCGTAGTGGATAATGTACAAAAAAAAAGAAAATGATGATGCTATTTTTTTAATTTTTATTTTAATTTATTTATTTAGTTTTCTATAGTTTTTTTGTAGTATATACTCTTCGAATAAAAGAAAATGTTGTTGTTGCTGTTGTTATTTTTTTAATTTTTTTTATTAATAGTATATACTCTTCAAATAAAAGAAAATGTTTTTTTTTGTTGTATATTCTCTTCGAAGAAAAGAAAATGTTCGTTTTGTTGTTGTTTTTTAGTGGAAATTTTATTTATAATGATTACAAATTTTACAAATAATTAGGACAAACGCGTCTGCAACAAGGACGTGACGCGAAGTCCCTTTCTCGAATCGCAAAATCCTATCCTCCCAATACAAACTCGTTAAAACCAACTGTCATTAGGTTGTAGTCCATAACTATCTGCAATCACTTAAGGAGCTTAACAGATTGTTGTGCCAAGAAACCAAAAGTGTCGAAATAGAACTGAATGAAACAATGCTGGTTAACTCTACAAGCCTCCTCGTGTTATCACACAATAGGAAAGAGAAAGCACATAAAATAAGACATGTGCTTTTGTCTGAACACTCTTACGTGGTATGTGAGTGAAAACTTAATTTTTTCAATATGGGTTTTTTAACTTCAGATTTCCTAGATGAAGATCGTGACTTTGTAATGAGGTAGAACATATGGAAGAATGTTTCACAAGGTAGTTAGACCAACATGTATATTTTGAATTGATGGCGCAAACTTAAATAGTGGAAGTTGTTCGGAGTTTTTAGAGTAGTGCTCGCGACTGTATTTGAGCAGAATAAGTTCAGTTAGCTTTGCTTTTGTGAGTTTTTGATTTGTCTTATTTTTATAGGGTTTTATTTTTATTATTATTATTTTTTTGTTTTTGTAGTGGATAATCTACGAAAAAAAGAAAAAGATGATGTTGTTGTCATTGTTTTATTTTATTTTTTATTTTATTTTATTTTATTTTTATTTTAAGTTTTTTTGTAGTATATACTCTACGAATAAAAGGAAATGTTGTTGTTGTTGTTGTTGTTGTTATTTTCTTATTTGTTTTATTTATAGTATATACTCTTCAAATAAAAGAAAATGTTTTTTTTGTAGTATATTCTCTTCGAATAAAAGAAAATGTTGGTTTTGTTGTTGTTTTTAAGTTGAAATTTTATTTATAATGATAACAAGTTTAATAAATAATTAGGACAAGCGTGCAACAAGCTGTGACGCAAGTCCTTTCTGAACTGCAAATCCTATCCTCCTAAATACCAACACATTAGAACCTGCTATCTTTAGGTTGTAGTCCATAACTATCTACAATTATGTAAGGAGCTTAACAGATTGTTGTACCAAGAAACTAACAGTGTCGAAACTGAACGGAATGAAACAATGCTGGTTAACTTTAAAAGCCTCCTCGTGTTATCACACAATAGGAAAGAGAAAGCACATAAAATGAGACATGTGCTTCTGTCTGAACAGTCTTAAGTGGTATGGGCGTGAAAACTTAAGTTTTTCAAGATGGGTTTTTGAACTTTAGATTTCCCAGATGAAGATCGTGGCTTTGTAATGAGGTAGAACATATGGAAGAAAGTTTCACAAGGTAGTTAGACCAACACGTATATTCTGAATTAATGGCGCAAACTTCAGTAGTGGAAGTTGTTTGGAGCTTTTAGAGTAGTGCACGCGACTGTATTTGAGCAGAATAAATTCCGTTAGGTTTGCTTTTGTGAGTTTTTGATTTGTCTTATTTTTATAGGGTTTTATTTTTATTTTTATTTTTTGTTTTTGTAGTGGATAATCTACGAAAAAAAGAAAATGATGATGTTGTTGTTGTTTTTTTTTATAGTTTTTTTGTAGTATATACTCTTCAAATAAAAGAAAATGTTGTTGTTGTTGTTATTTATTTATTTTTTTTATACTATATACTCTTCAAATAAAGAAAATGTTTTTTTTGGTTTTAAATTATCTTCGAATAAAAGAAAATGTTGGTTTTGTTGTTGTTTTTAAGTTCAAATTTTATTTACAATGATAACAAGTTTTACAAATAATTAGGACAAGCGTGCAACAAGCTGTGACGCAAGTCCTTTCTGAACTGCAAATCCTATCCTCCTAAATAGAAACACGTTAGAACCAGCTATCTTTAGGTTGTAGTCCATAACTATCTGCAATCACTTAAGGAGCTTAACAGATTGTTGTGCCAAGAAACCAACGATTAAAAACCGAAGCGGAATGAAACAATCTTTGGTTAACTCTACAAGCCTCCTCGTGTTATCACACACTAGGAAAGAGAAAGCACATAAAGTAGGACATGTGCTTTTGTCTGAACACTCTTACGTGGTATGTGCGTGAAAACTTAATTTTTTCAAGATGGGTTTTTTAACTTCAGATTTCCTAGAAGATGATCGTGACTTTGCAATGACGTAGAACGTATGCAAGAATGTTTCACAAGGTAGTTAGACAACCACGTATATTTTGAATTGATTGCGTAAACTTCAATATTGGAAGTTGTTTGGAGCTTTTAGAGTAGTGCACGTGACTGTATTTGAGCAGAATAAGTTCAGTTAGCTTTGCTTTTGTGAGTTTTTGATTTGTCTTATTTTTATAGGGTTTTATTTTTATTTTTATTTTTTTGTTTTTGTAGTGGATAATCTACGAAAAAAAGAAAATGATGATGATGATGATGTTGTTGTTGTTGTTGTTGTTGTTGTTGTTGTTGTTTTTTTTTTTTTTTCCGTTTTTTTATAGTATGTACTCTTTGAATAAAAGAAAATGTTGTTGTTGTTGTTGTTGTTATTTTTTTTTATTTACAGTATATACTCTTCAAATAAAAGAAAATGTTATTTTTTTGTTGTATATTCTCTTCGAATAAAAGAAAATGTTGGTTTTGTTGTTGTTTTTTAGTGGAAATTTTATTTATAATGATTACAAATTTTATAAATAATTAGGACAAACGTGCAACAAGCTATGACGCAAGTCCTTTCTGAACTGCAAATCTTATCCTCCTGAATACAAACTCGTTAGAACCAACTGTCATTAGGTTGTAGTCCATAACAATCTGCAATCACTTAAGGAGCTTAACAGATTGTTGTGCCAAGAAACCAATAGTGTCGAAACTGAACGGAATGAAACAATGCTGGTTAACTCTACAAGCCTCGTGTTATCACACAATAGGAAAAAGAAAGTACATAAAATAAGACATGTGCTTTTGTCTGAACACTCTTACGTGGTATGTGAGTGAAAACTTAATTTTTTCAATATGGGTTTTTTAACTTCAGATTTCCTAGATGAAGATCGTGACTTTGTAATGAGGTAGAACATATGGAAGAATGTTTCACAAGGTAGTTGGACCAACATGTATATTTTGAATTGATGGAGCAAACTTCAATAGTGGAAGTTGTTTGGAGCTTTAAGAGTAGTGCACGCGACTGTATTTGAGAAGAATAAGTTCAGTTAGCTTTGCTTTTGTGAGTTTTTGATTTGTCTTATTTTTATTGGGTTTTATTTTGATTTGTCTTATTTTTTTGTTTTTGTAGTGGATAATCTACGAAAAAAAGAAAAAGATGATGTTGTTGTTATTTTTGTTGTTGTTGTTGTTGTTTTTTTTTTTTTTTTTTTTTGTTTTTCTTTTATGTTTTTTTGTTGTATATACTCTACGAATAAAAGGAAATTTTGTTGTGATTGTTGTTGTTGTTGTTATTTTCTTATTTTTTTTTTATTTATAGTATATACTCTTCAAATAAAAGAAAATGTTTTTTTTGTAGTATATTCTATTCGAATAAAAGAAAATGTTGGTTTTGTTGTTGTTTTTAAGTTGAAATTTTATTTATAATGATAACAAGTTTACAAATAATTAGGACAAGCATGCAACAAGCTGTGACGCAAGTCCTTTCTGAACTGCAAATCCTATCCTCCTAAATACCAACACGTTAGAACCAGCTATCTTTAGGTTGTACTCCATAACTATCTACAATTTCGTAAGGAGCTTAACAGATTGTTGTGCCAAGAAACTAACAGTGTTGAAACTGAACGGAATGAAACATTGCTGGTTAACTTTAAAAGCCTCCTCGTGTTATCATACAATAGGAAAGAGAAAGCACATAAAATGAGACATGTGCTTTTGTCTGAACATTCTTACGTGGTATGTGCGTGAAAACTTAAGTTTTGCAAGATGGGTTTTTTAACTTCAGATTTCCTAAATGAAGATCGTGGCTTTGTAATGAGGTAGAACATATGGAAGAATGTTTCACAAGGTAGTTAGACTAATATGTATATTTTGAATTGATGGCGCAAACTTCAATAGTGGAAGTTGTTTGGAGCTTTTAGAGTAGTGCACGCGACTGTATTTGAGCAAAATAAGTTCAGTTCGCTTTGCTTTTGTGAGTTTTTGATTTGTCTTATTTTGATTTGTTTTGATTTGTCTAATTATTTTTTGTTTTTGTAGTGGATAATCTACGAAAAAAAGAAAATGATGATGTTGTTGATGTTGTTGTTGTTGTTTTTTTTTTTTTTTTTTTTTTTTTGTAGTGTATACTCTTCGAATAAAAGAAAATGTTGTTGTTGTTGTTGTTGTTGTTGTTGTTGTTGTTATTTTTGTTTTATTTATAGTATATACTCTTCAAATAAAAGAAAATGTTTTTTTTTTGTTATATATTCTCTTCGAATAAAAGAAAATGTTGGTTCTGTTGTTGTTTTTTAGTGGAAATTTTATTTGTAATGATTACAAAATTAACAAATAATTAGGACAAACGTGCGACAAGCTGTGACGCAAGTCCTTTCTGAATTGCAAATCCTATCCTCCTCAATACAAACTCTCGTTAGAACCAATCATCATTAGGTTGTAGTCCATAACTATCTGCAATCACTTAAGGAGCTTAACAGATTGTTGTGCCAAGAAACCAACAGTGTTGAAACTGAACGGAATGAAACAATGCTGGTTAACTCTACAAGCCTCCTCGTGTTACCACACAATAGGAAAGGGAAAGCACAAAAAATAAGACATGTGCTTTTGTCTGAACACTCTTACGTGATATGTGCGTGAAAACTTAAGTTTTTCAAGATGGGTTTTTTAACTTCAGATTTCCTAGATGAAGATCGTGGCTTTGTAATGAGGTAGAACATATGGAAGAATGTTTCACAAGGTAGTTAGACCAACACGTATATTCTGAATTAATGGCGTAAACATCAGTAGTGGAAGTTGTTTGGAGCTTTTAGAGTAGTGCACGCGACTGTATTTGAGCATAATAAGTTCCGTTAGCTTTGCTTTTGTCAGTTTTTTATTCGTCTTATTTTTATAGGGTTTTATTTTTATTTTTATTATTTTGTTTTTGTAGTGGATAATCTACGAAAAAAAGAAAATGATGATGTTGTTTTTTTTGTTTTTCTTTTTAGTTTTTTTGTAGTATATACTCTTCATATAAAAGAAAATGTTATTGTTGTTGTTGTTGTTATTTTATTATTTTTTTTATAGTATATACTCTTCAGATAAAAGAAAATGTTTTTTTTTTGTTTTATATTCTCTTCGAATAAAAGAAAATGTTGGTTTTGATGTTGTCTAAAATTAGCCAACGATAGTGGATTTTCACTGAGTTACAATAGATTAGCTTTTGCTATTGAGATAGTTGTCGACTTGTGATCTTCCGGACCCGAAACCTTTTTATTATCTCGTGTGTTTTTATCCGATCTTTTGTTAGCGTTTTTTGACGGATGTTTCATTTTTACATTCTTACGGAATAAAACATTCCGTCCAGAATTTTAAAATCACATTTGCATTCGGCAACCCCTAGTAGCTTCTCACCAAGAAAGTAACTATGAGAATAAATAGTCTTATGTGGAGGTAACAAGTTATTGCTTGCATTGAGAATGCTCTAACGAGAACAACACAATTATCTCGACATACATCGGCTTCTCATGCAATCAAGAAAAATAGATATTAGCGGGACCAAATGGATTGATGTGTGGGACATAAGCAATGAATGTGCACTGTTTGTAGGACGAATTGATTTGAAGGGCAGGACACTGGTGTATTAGATTTGGATGATGGTGGTGTTGAGACTTGAGAGATTCTTCGGAAGTGCTACCAAGTTAACTAACCCGCCACCTATCTGGTTCACAACTAATTAATAAGTTCGCACGAGCAATGTAAGTTTTAAGTTGGCAGGGGATGCTGCTTCTAGAAATCATTAGCTCAATGCCAAATGTGCTAACTGTCGTGAACTTAAATTCTATGCACTTATATAAACTATTCATTTTACACAATTAATCTAAGTACAAATTTTTGTTGCTAAACGAAGATTACACAGGATTCTCAAGTAACATCCTTTATAAATCAAGAAATTAGATCTTACGACTGCGCATTAAATTGTTTTGTAGGACACTACGGTTCCCTCAGTATTTTAACTTCAGATATACCTTGAAGTTGGACTTCACTGATATTGCTAATCAGTTTAGACCCAGAGGTAAAAAGTTGATAGCCGTGACACTGGTGTATTAGATTTAACTGATGATTGGGCAAGTTGATAGCTAGTGTGTTAATTGCTATAACTTGGATTGAGATGAAATGAGGAACAACAATTTCACATATCCTGCCGAAACAATATTCACTTTTGAGACGACGCATGCTTCTTTTATTTTTTTTTTCTGCACTTAAACTAGCGAGCGACACAACTGCCTAGTGCCCATACTCTGTCATCAACTGTCTAGAAGACTCATTCAATTGGTAGTTTGTTGATATAATAATACTTTCGTCCTACACCATGCTCCTGTTTGACTCTGCTAACAGAGTTTTCTGATTGTACTATACTTTGGTATTTATAAAGATATATTGAGTAGTTCAAAATCAACATGATGATCATGAACCTATGCTGAAGGTCCTGCCATATGAAACTAAATTGAGAAGAGGAAAAGTAACACAATATTTCGATACCATATGATGGGTGTGTTGGAGGATTTCATTTAGAAAGTCACACCTCAATCTTAGTTCTTTATCCCAAATGATTTCAACTTGGAGTTCACACCATGAAATCACTCCACTGAACTTTGGTAGTTATCGCAACAACACAAATAAAGCAAAACCACTACAATATCATCACAATTGCAAAGAACAATAATAATGGAAGTAACAATGAAGACAGAAAGATTTAGGTGGTTCGGCAAAATGTTACCTACATCCACACACACAAGAGCCAGTTTCCTTTATAACAAAGATTGGAGAGTTCTGAAAGATCAGAATCAATAAGAGGCCTCACTCAAACCACAGCTCAACGAGGCTCCCCAATACTAGAAATGAATCTCTCAAAGTTGTCCTTCAAAACCCAATCTATTTCCTTTATATAGGTGTACGACAAGGGAAAGTAAATGGGCTTCGGGCCGCACTGGTGCGGAGCGACGGGCGTGGCATATAGGTGGCGCCCCTTCATTAAAATCATTAAGGTCGCGGCTTAGGTGGCCTTGGCGCCCTCTTCATTAAAAGCTGGATGCTGAAAGTCTTTTGGCCTAGGTCAGTAAAGCCCTCTTGACAAAAGGCTGGGCCTTGAGCGGCCAGGTAGGCCTTGGCCTTCTAACTTTATTCTTCTTTGTTGCGTCGAAGTGGCCCATGCATGGACGAGCGGTCGGCGCCCTCTTCATCAGTACAGGTGAGTGTGGTATGGGACAGCCGCGGGAGCAAAGCTTCGGCGGTTCCTTCAACCCTAACAATCTCCCACTTTGGAACCTTCGAGATTCTTCATGCACATCACATCTCAATTGTAACAACTCGATCCAAATCCAAAAACTAAAAAACACACCGGCATCGTCATCATGGTCTTCAAGCAAGAAGACCCCGGCGGATGAACACAACTTCAACTTCTCGATAACGCGACGCCTTAATTGACATATATCGGGGATTCTCACTCCGCGGATCTTCTCAAGTGCAAAACCTCATCCTCAACGGTCGGATAAAATGATCCCAGGAGACCAAATGTGGTTGGTCCTAGAATGAAAAGCGGAATTCTTGGCAAGATGTATAGCACTCGACTATCAGCGTAAATAACACACTTTCTTCTTGCTTCATCCCGAGCTCTTCCATCGATCCCAGAACGGATCGTCTCTTTGCTTGCCTGCGTATGCGATACATACTGCGGTAGACAAAGCAACAATCTTAAATGGCGAAATCCAACTTCAGCTGCGGTAGCACCCTCAGAAAGACATAACGGTGTGCTTCTTCTGCGATCTACCTCACCGCAAATTCCGGCATCCCATACCCTTGCGGGTTCACAACCCCCTTCCATAACATAGGCATTTCTCTGAAGTACCTCTCCGGATATCTCAATATCCACTTCACGGCTTCAATGATGTTGCTTGCGAGTTAGACATAAATCGGCGGCTCCCTTTGGCTTGGCTATATCCGGACGTGTGCAAACCATGGCATACATAAGACTTCCAATGGCGGTATGGTACCTTAGCCATGAAGTTTCTTTCCTCAACGATCTTGGGAGAGTGTTCCTTGGACAACTTGAAGTAAGTGGGTTGAACAAAGGTGTGCAAACCGGTTTCGCGACTACCCATCTTGAACCTCTTGATACCTTCTCAATATACTCGACCGAGACTGACTCGAATACCTTTCGCCTATCTCTTACGATCCTCGTCCCAGAATCGTTTTATTTGCACCCCAAATCCTTCATAGAGAACTCACTTGCTAACTTCTCTTTCAATCTCCCAATTTCGACATATCGGAACTTCGCTACTAACATATCATCAACATATAGCGGCGGGATGATGTGTAGGAGTCGAACCTCTTGAAGTAGCAACAATGAATGGTGACGTTGCACTTATAGTAGCCATTTCCTTGCATGAAGTTATCAAACTTCCGTACCCGTACCTAGGGGCTTGTTTCAAACCATACAAGCTCTTTCGAGCCTGCATACCATATTCTCTTTACCGCTTCTTGATGAAACCCTCCGGTTTCTTTGCATATAAATTTCCTCAACTAGGTCACCATGGAGGAAGGGGTTTTAACATCCAACGCTCAAGATACAAATCTTCATTTGCCAATACTTTCAACACCTTAACCGAATAGTATTGGTTTCACCCATTTGGGGAGAATATCTCGTGAAGTCAATGCACGCTTTCTGCTGAAAACCCTGACTACTAGCCTTGCCTTGTATCTCTGGGAACCATCATGTTCTCTTTGACTCTATACACCCATTTGTTACGTAGAGGCCTTCTTGCCCGTGGGTAGTTTGGCTAACTCCCGCGTGCCACGGAGATGGGGACTTCATCTCATCTTGCATAGCAAGCTCCACTTGCTTGCATCACTCACCTCCAATGCTTCATCATAGCATTGAGGCTCGCCACCATCGATAAAAGTAGCAAGTAATTCACATAGGTGGAGGCGGATATCTAGAACTCGGTACATGTGGCACGGATGTCTTCCTTGGGGCCGAGGTGGAGATGGACTCGTGGTGTAGTATCCTCATTATTCTCTCGAGTCACTACCATTTGTCATCCTCATTTGTGGGGCTCCCACTATACCCGACTTACATCAAAGTCTTCCAACTCAACATACTGCGTCGCGGCTCTCTGCCCGATTCCTTGGTTTTGGCTTCATCTCGTCTTGTACATCACCTTTTCATTAAACACAACATCTCTACGAATGATTTTCCGATTTTGATCATCCCAAAAGCGATACCCAAAATCATCACGCCATAAGCCGATGAAGGTGCACTTTAGTGACTTAGCATCAAGCTTGCTTCTAGCTTGGTCACTAATGTGAACATAGGACACACAACCAAACACCTTCAAATGGGAAAGGTTCACATCCTTCCCGCTCCACACTTCCTCCGGAATCTTAAAATCCAAAGGCACCGATGGTCCTCATTGATCGGGTAAGGCTGGTCGTGCTAACACTTTCTGCCATAACAGGCTTGCAAAGCGAAGTGTCAACACCTAGCTTCTCTCTCTCATCGGTGTTCTATTCATCCGCTCCGAACCCCATTCCATTGAGGTGTCTTTGGCAAAGTCTTTTTCCATCTTGATGCCATTGTCGACCGCGGTGCTTCTTTTAAAACTGAATCCTCATACTCTCCGTTGTTTGGGATCTCGGCTTCTTTACTTTCAAGCTTGTCTCATTCTCAACCATGGCCTTCCCAAGTCTTGAACAACTTCAAATGCCGACTTGTGTCTCGAAATAGACCCACACCTTCCTAGTATGGTCATCAATGAAAGTCACAAAATATGACTTTCCGCCAAGTGAAGAGACATTAGTCGCCCCCGGACATCTCAGAGATGTATCAACTCAAGCCTTCTAGCTTTGAGTTCGACCCATTCTCGAAAACTCACCAAAACTCACGCTTTCCAAATACACGTTCTCTCGTAAGTCAATTTCGGGTCGGTCATTAACTTTGGGGTTTACCGGAAGAGTGAAGGATTTTCATTCCTTTCTCACTCATGTGACCAAGTTCATGCGGTGCCAAACATTCGGATCCTCTTTTGCCATGTGCCACGGCAATCGACTCACAACCATAATGCGGTCGTGTAGAAAGTACCATCTTTCTTACCATTTGCAACAATCAATGAACCGCCGAGGACCTTCCAAGTATCACCGGTAAAGATTGTAACAAATCCTTCACTTGCCAATTGCCCCATTTGAAATCAAATTCTTCCTCGAATCCGAACATAATCGGCGTCCCTCAATAACCATGCCGAGCCATTCATCTTGATATGCACATCACCCTTGCCGACAATGTCACAAGGTTGGTCATCACCGAAAGGCCGTTCCAAGGTCACCCGGGTGTAGTTCTCAAGGAACTCTCGATGTGAGGTAGCATGGAAAGATCTTGGCGGAATCAAGTACCCAAGACTCTTCTTGTGCTCCATGAACATATCAAAGCGTCATCTACCATCTCAACAACATTAGCTTCTTGATTCTTTTTCTTGTTCTTATTAATGTTGTTGTTGTTTCTTGGTGCGGGCAATTGGGGCTATAGTGGCCGGGCCTACCATACAATTAAAACACCACTTCACTTATGTCTCGAGGTTTGTGTTCAACGCTTTGCAATTGGGAGGCTTGAGATTTCGATCTCCCCTCCACTTTTTCTTACTCGACTCTGTTTGGCTTTCTTCCTACTTTCGATGCTCAATGCCGACCTCGAAGTTGATCCGAAGATGACGGACAATCGTCTCGGATTTCCTCGGTTAGTACCATACTAACAACATGCTCAAACTTCAACTTGGTCATTCCCAGAGAGCCACTAATAGCGCCATAATTAGCGCTTCCAACTTGAGGCAATTGTCCAAGTATCGCCAAAGCTAGCACCTCATCACTAAATGTAATCTCAACCGACTCAATTGGTCCTTAGTTTGGTTGAATTCATTTAGGTGATCTGAAGGAAGTCCCTCCAACATTTTCATACTAAACGACTTGGTGATCAAATAGACTTTGTTTCGCGGTAGGGTTGTTCATACATCGTAGTAAGTGCCTCCATGGGAGACTTCGCCGTCTTCCGGGTTTTAATATTGAAGGCTACCGACTTCGAAAGACTCGCCGGATTTATTGGCCAAGGCCTTTCTATCTTGCAAATCCCATTTATCTTGTGGAATCTCCTCGGGCTTCTCACTTATCAATGTTTCCATCAAATCCTTACGATAGAGAACATCCTCAATTTGCATCTTCCAATAGCCGAAGTTTGTTAGTCAAACTTCTATCTTGTAGCTTTTCCTTTTCGGTCGCCATAACTTTCTTGAATAAAAACCTCACGATTGGAGTACCTCTCGGAGGAATTTCCTCAAACACCACCAGAGCTCGACGACGGTCACCTATGCTCGATACCACTTGTTGGGAGATTTCACTAGAAAGTCACACCTCAATCTAGTTACTTTCTATCCCAAATGATTTCAACTGGAGTTCACACCAAGGAAATCACCCACCCAAGACTTTGGTAGTTATCCGCAACAACCTCAACAAAGCAAAACCACTACAATATCATCACGATTCATAGCAACAATAATAATGGAAGTAACAATCTGAAAGAGACACAAAGATTTAGGTGGTTCGGTGAAATGTTACCTACATCCACACACAAGAGCCGAAGTTTCCTTTATAACAAAGATTGGAGAGTTTCAAGAGATCAAGAATCAATAAGAAGAGGCCTCACTCAAACCCTAGCTCAATGAGAGCCCCACAATACCCTAGAAATGAATCTCTCAAAGTTGTCCTTCAAAACCCTAATCTATTTCCTTTATATAGGTGTACATAGACAAAGGGAAGTAAATGGGCTTGGGCCGATTCCGGAGCTTGGAGCTTCATAGGTGAAGATATTATACGCGCCTCTTCATTGGAGCGGAGCGAGTCTTGCAACAGGTGTGGTGCGCCCTCTTCATTAAAAGGATGCGGATCTTAGCGAGGTGGTGAGCCTCTCTTAATAAAGGCCGGGCGAGTGAGCGCCATCTTCTTCTTTAGGCATCGGCCTTTCTTTAGGCTGGCGCCGAAGTTGCGTATGGACGGCAGATGCGTTAGCGCCCTCTTCATCGATGCCGGGGATTGAGTGTGGTATCTGACAACCCGACAAAGCTCGACGGTTCCACCAACCTAACAGGGTGGCTCAAAATGTTGATGATGATACACACACTCACAAAATACAGATTTGCGACCTATCATCCATGATAAGTTTTTTACGCGCGTACAAAATCTTGTTTCTCTGAATTACAAACCTTTTACATTATGAAAGTATGGCTCTTGTAATTGGTGCGCATACATAGACATGGCGTATTGATATTACATCATTGATTCCTAGCTTGGTCACATTTTTTTTATTCCAAAGGAAAAAATGTTCACTGTGCATATTGATCGAATTACTAGGCCAGTATGAAATGGTATTGAAAGGAAAATGGCAAAGGAACTTGCATACTTGCGTTAACATTTCACATTCACCTCAATGTACTCCATGTCTCCATGCAAATAGAATTATAGATGTGATCTTTTACTTATTTTGTGATATGGTTTTGATTTTACCAAAAAAATACATTGGTTTTGATTTTCATGAAAGTATGCACATGGAGCCGAAGAAAATTGACCAAGTACCAAATCATTAATCGCATTGGCCTCTTGTAGTTAAATACAGTAAAAAAACGGGGTGGTTGTAAATATTTATGGAAAATGGATCAAAAACGTTGCATTATATTCTTCAGCCTTAAACCCAACTGATCATTTTTAGCACTTAATATAAACATTTGGTATCCAATGAAGAACCATATTTAATTTTTCTAACAACTAACCAACACACTCACTTATTAATTGTACTGCACCAAATAAATACCTCCATTCACTCCTTTCATTTAACTAGTGAAACCAAAGCTGCAGCAGCATTTCACACTGCTACAATGGCCATGAAATTGAAATCACATTGTCTTATTGTGGAATTCTTCATGATGCTGATGTTGGTGTTTATGATGGTTGATTATGCAAGGTGTGATGATCAGAAACAAAGAGAAGAGTGTTCCCAGCAATTAATTGGTCTGGCAACGTGTTTAGATTATGTAGGTGGACAAGCTAAAGCTCCAACTCCTGATTGTTGCAAGGGTATGAATACAGTTCTTGCAAAGAGCAAGAAATGTTTGTGCCTTCTTGTTAAAAATCGAAATGATCCAAGCCTTGGACTCAAGGTCAATGCTACTCTTGCTCTGAACCTACCTTCCATCTGCAAATCGGATGTTAGTATTGCTGATTGTCCTGGTATGTAATCTTCATAGCACTACATATAGCAACAAATAACTTGATTGTATGTTTGGCACAATCGTAGTTTGGCCATAATAAGTTGATTAATTAACCATGAAACCAGCATCCTCCAACAACGGATTCAGAACCTGGTTTAGTACAACATGTCCCATAGAAACTACGGTTGTGAGCTTGTGATCTAAAACTGTGTTCAACAACTGTGTCTGTATAGTATATAGTTTTGCATGTTTATGCAAATGCATGTGTTCAGCCAACTTTGAACAGCCTCAAAATTGTATGTTTCACTTACCTCAGCTTGGTAATTAGTGTAGTAGAACTATCTCTGTAAAGCAAGAATAGTACTATTAATTGTTTCCAACACTCTTATGTTTATTGTTATTCACATACATTATTGCTGATAATTCTTGTGAACCCATGTTACTGGATGGATGATATATTTGGTGGATCAAGCTCTTCTAGGTTTGGCTCCTAATTCAACAGATGCTCAAGTTTTCAAGCAATTCGAAAGAAGCTTGCATAATAAGACGTCTTCATCTTCTACTGGTAACATACTAACTTAGCGTGTTGTTGTTCATTAGATTCTGAGGGAAAAATTAAAACACAGAAAAAAAAATTCTGAGGGAAAAATTAAACACTAATTTTCATTTAAGTCCCAAGTGAATTGGATACCCCACACAAGTCATTGGTGGGTGCAGTATGGACCATTGGACCATCATATTTACTAGTCCGATATTAATGTATGAAGTATGTACAGTAGCAGTAGTTAAATGGAAGACTTAACATGTATGATGTATCTGACCAAAAGGGTTCCTGGTTCTGTGGTTCATACTTCATACAATCATACCCTATGTTCCCTGACAATTAATCTGTAACCTCCTTTTTTTAATTAATTAATTTTTCGAACTTTTTAACCTCCATGTAGTGTACTAAGAATATAAAAGATTCCCCATATACTAATAATTCTCTGACTGGTTTTTGTCTGGGAAATTCAGGCAATTCCACTGCTACTGGATCAACTGCATCAGGGAACACTAGCACTGTGGTGGGACTGAAGTTTGATGGACTCATTGCCCTTTTGTGCTTTGCATTGATCTTCAGGATTGGAGCATAACAGGATGATCGGCATCCCTAATTAGTTATTTAGTCTTCGTGCTAATGTTGTATTATTCAAAGTGAATCCTAGTGTTCATATTCTGTTTAATTTCCCTACTTACTTATGGACTCTGGTCATGTGTTAATATATATATGAGGATGTTGACTTGTTAACAAAAGTTCCTTCCGGAAATTTGATGCAATCATGCAAGTTTGGTAATTTTTCCGGTGTGGGGTTACGTTATTATTTTGGGTTTTATACTTCATGTCTCCTTATCTTTCTCACTGCTTGCCGACGGAAATGCTCGATATTTAGAGCAACACTTGCCATGAATATTGCATTTTGAATGAACATTCTGGAAGGCAATGACCAAGTTTATCTATAATCTAATATGAGACCGTCTGAATTAAGTCATCAAATTAGAAGCAGTAGATATGAATTTAATCATGAATTATAGCCTCAAACTTGAACAAGATTCAAATGCTACAAAAGTTCTATTTGAAAAGTTAGTCGAGGGAGCGGAGCAAACGTTCTTAGGCAGTTATGCCTAGGGGGTATGGGTCCATAATGTCAATTGACATAGTTCTTCTCACTGTCTCTCCAAACTCTCATCTCTTTCTCCTCACATAACTTCTCTCTCTCTTGTTCTTCTCCTAAGACTCTCAACTCACCCTTTGCTCTGCTCATGCCCCCTCTGCAGTTTTTCTAGTTAATTTGGAAATACTATGATCTTCAGATCTCATGAACAGGAAAATTACCTATGAGTTGAACTTTTAAATTTATATGACAAAAAATAAGGTAGTATAACTTTTAGGACCAATCAATTGGTAATTAACAATTTTTGTTACCAAAAACCATACTAACCAATTAAGGGTCCAATTATATTAACGCAATGGCATTGTTTTATTACGTTTTTTTTTCTCATAAATATTATTTTTTCAAAATTTAAAACGATGCATGATTCTCTCCCTTCTCTTATCTGTCTTTGTTGCTATTAAACCTCTTCATTTTTCAATAAGAAGTTAGAATACCCTATTCGTTTCCTCTTCATTATTACATCAATAATTGATATAAGTAAACAACATATTCAGCAACTTCAAAATCAAAAAAAGAAAATTTAGAGTTTATGTAAAAATTTTAAAGTAACATTTTAATTGGAGAAAAAATCTTTAATTATAGTGCTTATTGGTTTGATAAGGTGAAGCTAGAGTAGAAAAGGAGAATGATGAAGTAAAGAAGATCAAGAATTGACTAAGAGAGAAAGAAGAGAATGGATGTAGATGTGAGAATATTTGAGTGAATTACTTTCCGGATTCATAGATTTGAAAAAGAGTAGAGGTGAGAATATTTGAATGAATCACTTTCCGGATTAATAGATTTGAAAAAGAGTAAGGTTGTTAGTAAATAAAATTGAAATAAAAAGAATATGTCTGGAAAAAAGAATTAATTTATGTTAGTTAGTGTGGTTTTTTATAACAAAAATTATATATTACACTAGTTTTAAAAGTTAAGACCACCTAATTTTTTTGTCATAGAAATTTGAAAATTCCAGGCCCAAATCCTGATTTAAGTTATAAGTTTTAACTAACAAATAATGGGCTGATAAGTGGGCAATGATGATGATGAATATATAATTACTTAAATAGCCCCTTGCCTCACTCTTTCATTTTCACTCAAAATAAAAATAAAAAACAGAGTCGACCAAATACAGAAACACAAAAACAAAAACACGATAAAATTCCTTCACCTCATTTCTCAACCGAGAGAAAAAATAAAAAATAAAAAATAAAAAAATCCCTAATTTCAACAAATTTTTTTTTTTCTTTCCTTAATTCTCCTCTTCTCAATCTTCAATTCGATTCAACCATCTATTCTTGACAAACTCAAAAAAATAAAAATCTAATCTTTTCATTCTCAGATGCAGAAAGAGTGATTTTTTGTGGGGTTTAAGGATTAATATGGTTATATTTATTGAATTTTAAAGGGTTTAGTTGAGAGTGATTTAAAGGCTGGCAAGTTTTAATGGTTTATGAGTGATGGCGGATCTGCCTGACTTCTGTCTGAGTTTAACAAGTGAAGAAGAAGAAGAAGAAGAAGAAGAAGAAGAAGAAGAAGAAGAATGCTAAGTGTGCTTAGAGTACATCTTCCGTCCGACATTCCAATTGTAGGATGTGAGCTAACTCCTTATGTACTTTTACAACGCCCTGATACTTCTATTACTACTGATGATGTTCCTGAATCTTCCCCTGTTGATGGTTTTTGCTTGAGGTATAGGTGGTAAGTTTCCCACCCTATATGGAAGTGTAAGAGACTAATAGGAGGATGCACTAATTTTCTTTTCCATATGATGTTATTGGCTTGTGTATGTTAGTAGGTAATATTGTTTGGGCTGTTGTTTAGAGGCATCTATACTTAGAATAATAATCACATTTTATATGGTAGAGTGGCTCTGTTGCATGGGTACGCCCTAATTTCCTCTGTATCTCGTACCCGTGTCCTGTGGACACTGGTACGGACACGGACACCCGGACACAAGCAAAACAGACCCTAATTCTCAGATCTCGCCTTGTCCAAATCGTCGTACCCGTGTCCAAACCAGACACTCCGTCCCGTACCCATGCAACACAGAAGAGTGGCCTATAGCCTTGACAGAGAGCTTAATTTAGTTTTGTACTTGCTGTTCATAACTAAGGGAAAGAATAAGTAGTGACTGTTTATTGGACGTGTTAGTAAAGACAACTGTTTGTGATGATGGAAATGGGAAGTGTCCTTGATCCATTCACTTGAATTCTCTCTAACAATGTTTCAAGCAATGCATAGTCATGCTATGTTGTTATTGAGATTGCAAAAGTCATTCATGTGATGTAGTTAGATGTATGTTTTCTTTTGCAGGTATCGCATCCAAAGTGACCGAAAAGTTGCAATTTGCAGTGTGCATCCTTCTGAACAAGCAACCTTGCAGTGCCTTGGTTGTGTCAAAGGAAAGATACCTGTTGCGAAAAGTTACCATTGCTCTCCTAGGTGCTTTTCAGATGCGTGGCAGCATCATCGTACCTTACATGAAAGGGCAGCTATTGCTGTAAATGAAAATGGCACTGAAGAGGAAGAGCTTTTTGGACGCTTTAATACTTCTGGATCTGGAGCTAGCAATGCGAGCCTGTCCGGTTCTACTCCAAGTATAGGGCACAATACTAGTTTAAGTAATGGATCTACTCCTTCATATCCAGCAGCTGTTACCGAAAGGAGTGGTGGTGAAACCTGGTTTGAGGTCGGACGATTGAAGACCTATACACCAACAGCTGATGATATTGGGCATGTTCTCAAGTTTGAGTGTGTGTCATTTGATGCAGAAAAGAAATTGCCTGTTGGTCATGCTAACACAATATTGACTTCCCGTGTAATTCCACCCCAACCCCTAGCCCAAAGGCTTTGGTTCCAGTGAATGGTGTTGATGTGATGGGCAATTTAGATTTGGACGGTCGTACTGCATCTTCAGGAACCTTTACTGTGCTCTCATACAATATTCTGTCAGATGTGTATGCTTCAAATGATTTGTACAGTTATTGCCCTTCTTGGGCCCTTTCTTGGGCCTACCTTGAATAAAACTTATTATTGCGAGAGATTGTTGGATATCGTGCAGACATCCTTTGCCTTCAAGAGGTACTCTCACGTTTTATTGTCCATTATGAAAAATCATTTGATTCGTGTTTGGTGGGTCTGCAAGTCAATATCTTGTTTTAATTGTTGACAACACTTGCAATTTCTTATTCCAGTCATGTTACATCTTATTTATGACAGTCAGCGGCTAGTCAAACTGACAGGAGTAGTGAATTTGCTTGCGCTAGTTTGTTGAAATTGTTCCATTAGGAAGTGTTATGTTTGCGAATGTCTATCTTTTTTCTGAACAGAGAAGCTAACCAGAAGTCATCAAAGTATGATAATGTCTAATCTTACCCTGTCTTGCCTGTATCACGAAGTATATTGGTCTGTTGTATATTTTTATATTAGATATGGTCTTGAAGTTTTGAGGATGTGATCTTGTAAGATATGACTCAAACTAAGCATCATAAAATGTTTTCAGGTTCAGAGCGACCATTTTGAGGAATTTTTGCACCTGAACTGGAGAAGCATGGCTATCAAGCTCTTTACAAGAAAAAGACAACGGAGGTTGGTTTTAAATTGGCTTTGTCATGGCGTGATCTCAAACTGTTGGATGTGTTATATTGATGTTTTTGTTAAGGTGTGCAGGTATATAGCGGAACTATCTTTGCAGTTGATGGTTGTGCAACATTTTTCCCAGAGACAGATTTTCCCATGTCAAAAATATGAGGTATAAACTTTTCCTTTCTGTGTCTGGGGTAGATTTTCTCATATGTTTAAGAGGTTCCTCTTTCCTGCAGGTTGAATTTAATAAAGCTGCACAATCCTTAACAGAGGCAGTGGTTCCAACTCATCAGAAGAAAACTGCTTTGAATCGGCTACTGAAGGTGTCCTAAATGCACCAAGTGTTCTTTCTGCGTACTTTCCTTGGTGTCTGTAACCTATTAATTCTTGTGAATATTCCATTAATTTGCAGGATAACGTCGCTCTAATAGCAGTTTTAGAAGCAAAGTTCAGTAACCACGGGGCGGACACCCCTGGAAAAAGACAACTTCTCTGTGTGGTTAGTATATAACTTAGGAACTTAACTTTTTATTCTTCCTTTTTCTGGTTTAACATGCTACTTAGTCCAGCTTTATACTCTTTGATTTGGTAGGAATTGTGTTTTTTCCCCCGCATACATAATGGAACTTGGGATCTGTCAAGGGAGACCTTTCATCTCACTCTCGCCGCCCCCATTTTTCTAAGGAATAGCTTGTGCTTTACCCCCAAGCATGGTTCACATGTTACACCGCATTTCGAGTTTGTAATAATTCACTTTGCAGATTGTATCCATCTTTGTAGTTCTTCTTCATGGTGGTACCTGAGGAAAAAATTTCTTTAAAGGGTTAAACTTGTCTTTGACGTCTCCTAAAACAAGCTTTGCTCTGTTTTGAGCCTTCATGTGTCCTGACACGAGTTTTGCCCTGTTCAGTACCTTTTAGCATCTTTTGTTAATGGTAGAGTGATTAAAGTGCGTCTTGATTGGTGCACTTTCGTCAAATATCTCAGTAGGAGAACAACAGATTAATATGGAGAGATTATCTGGTCTGTGCACCTAGAGGAGTAAGTGACGATGAGAGTCATTGCCAAAACATCGTTATGTGAGCAATTCTATATATGAATTCATTCTTTTCTAGACATGTAGAGATCTAATAATCCCCTAGCTCTGGCTGGATATTGACTAAAAATTGATGAGTTACTGTTTGCACTTTGCACCCAGTCGTTTTGGGAACAGGCTTGTTAATGGAGTGATCTGCTTGATTCCATTTTTCTATGGATCTCTTTTATACAGTCATTGAATGTGCTCCAAATCTCTACAAATTTGTCACCCTATATGTAGATTAGTAGATGGTCCTCTTTAATTGTTGGGCAGAGTCTCGAGTAGGAGTAGTTCTAAATAGTTTTGTAGTAATCATTATATTGGCCAGATATCTGCAAAATGTTATATGTTGCGTGATGTTTACTTTTATCCTCTTGCTCGGAGTACAGGCAAACACACATGTAAACGTTCACCAGGATCTTAAGGATGTTAAGCTCTGGCAGGTTCTCATTCTAGCATTTTACTTGTGTTGAGTTGATATTACTCTTGGATCTTATCAATATGTTTGTTAATTTTGAAAATCTTATCTTATTAGGTGCATACTCTCTTGAAAGGTTTGGAGAAAATAGCTGCCAGTGCTGACATCCCGATGCTGGTTTGTGGGGATTTTAGTTCTGTTCCTGGAAGGTGTGAACAGTCGTAATACAACTGTTTCTGATGTAAACATGTAATTTAAAGTAATATGCAGTAAAACATCTTATGAACAATTTTGGACTTCATTGCAGTGCTCCGCATGCACTTCTTGCAATGGGTAAGGTTGATCAGTCGCATCCAGATTTAACAGTAGACCCTCTCCAAATAGTGCGCCCTGCCAGCAAAATAACTCATCAGCTTCCGCTGGTACACTCATTTTTAAGTTATAGTCTGGTTACCAAATTTTACTGTTCGGAGTTATGACTATATTTTTAAAACAGGTCAGCGCATACTCGTTGTTTGCTAGAATGGGTATTGGCATTGGTTTGGAGCAACAGAGAAGGAGAATGGACACAACTACAAATGAACCTTTATTTACAAATTGCACTAGAGATTTTATTGGCACCAATGATTACATATTTTACACAGGTAATGCTTTGTCATTTCTTTGGTTCTGTTTCTTAGCATTTTCATCAGCTTGAATTTTCAGAATCAGATGTAACTGATGGAAAAATGGCTTCTTATGTAAAAGAATCCTAACATATTGTTTTGTGACTTCAGCGGACTCTTTGACGGTGGAATCCTTATTGGAGCTCTTGGATGAAGAGAACTTGCGAAAAGATACCGCACTGCCTTCTCCAGAGTGGTCCTCTGATCATATAGCTTTGTTAGCTGAATTCCGTTGCATGCCTAAAACGAGGCGTTAATGGTACTGGGTAAGCTGCTGATTTCTTTTTTTCCCCTCCATTCTAAGTTTCATTTTTCCTATTGATAGGGATCATTTTGACCCCCTTGAGGGTTACCCCCCCTCCCACTCTTGTCATATTTACTACTTGTTAACCCTTCTTTTTATACCCCCTCACCCTCGGCCCAAACTAAAGGAGAAAATGTTTTTCTAATGACCATTTTTTGTTGTATGCAGGCGTTCAAATGTGTGTACCCGACGAAACCAATGTACTTAGATTCATTTAGGTAGTTTATGAAGTGGAGGGGGCAGATTCGAAGTCCTGGTTCTTCCCCAGAGGTTTCTTTATTGTGATCGATCCTGATCTGTTGTATTATGTTACTTGCTTCTTGAAGTGGGGAATCCACTAATAAGTTTTCTCCATTTTCTTTTCCTCCTACATTTTTTTTATTTGTTTCTTAACGGTGAATCTGTTCATCTGTTAGTAGGTATAGATTTAAAACTAGAATAGCCAACAGGTCAATTCTTATACCACCTCGACCAAGCCTTACATGGTGATACTGGTGTCGAGCTGTTTTGAATAGTTTAGCTGGCACCAAAAACGAAATATTGAAGTAGACTTGTTCAATACTCTTCATCTTTGAATGAGTTAATGTTCTATATGATCAGTTATTTAGAAATACTTTCTTTGAAGCCTCAAAATTCAGATGTGCATGTGAATCAGACATTTGAAAATCACTTCATGCAACTCGCAAGCTCGTTAGCCACTTGCAAAAAAATGTGATGGTTGGTAGTTGTAATTGGTTTGTGCTACCTTGTATTATTATTGTACAGTATCATTGATAATGACTCTAAACTTGACAAAAAAGAAAAGTGATACGAGAGGAACTCAAAGTCGACAATGTAATCATAGAGGTGCACCGTATATGTCGAACAAAAGAACTCAATACTTGGGCCGATGATAGCCCATAAGGCCCAAACCCTCAATATTTGGGCCGGTGATGGGCCATAAGGCCCGAAGTATGGGCCTGAAGTGGTTTATTATTAAATTAAAGAGGAGAACGGCTTCATTCATTCGTTCATTTATATTCGAGAAAATTTGGAGCGCACTCGAATCTCCCTCTTCCCTTCATTCATTCCAACATATAATAATAAATTTGCAGCATACGAATCAGTAAGTTTTCCTCTCTCTCGATTTTAATCTTTTATTCATTGTCAATAAGAGTGTCTATGGTTTCTGAGATGTGAATTTAATGGAATAATAGAATGAAAAATATCTGTCATTTGATGGTCTCAGATGAATGTAAATTCCAAGGTGTCCAAGTTTGGAGTCAAGTCTGGATTTGTCATACCAAAGAATAAACTATCAGGATCCCTGGTTCCTGGAAAAGTGGAAACTGATGCAGTAAAAGAAGAAAGTAGTAAAAAGATCCAAAGGAAAACAAAATGGGGAAATCATCTAACAGAAGATGATTCTGTTCGAAAAGGAAGAGCATTAGCTTATCAGGTATATTGCCAGTACACTACACTGATGACATAAGTTTTAAGAAATGGGTATCAAACATTTTTAGCCCCTTTCAATGAGGAGAAATTTCACTTGCGGACTTGTGGCAAGTGAATATTTTCTCGACCAGGTTGGGTGCTAAAATGTGGTATCTTCCTTGTGAATTCTCACATGGAAGGTTCCCATTCCAGGTGGCATTAAGTGATATTACTGCCTGTGTGCTGGAACATATTTTGAGCAGACTCGAGTGGAGCAAATCACAAAACAGTTGAAGTTGGGTATACTGGAAAAGGGAGAAAGCGATCTTAACTCACACTCACCAAACCATGTTCCAGATGACGAGTCTTCTAAGCACCGGGTTGATGATCAGGTAGTATTGCGGATGAGGGTTGATTAATTTCGGTCACTCCTTTTTATTGAATCTCAATGTTTATCAAGCTTGATCATTTACGCAAATTTGGCATTCACAGAAGTTGGAGATCTTGGAGTCGGAAAAAGGGGAAGCTATTGGTAAATTTGTTTAGCACTCTTTCTTGATATTTTTTCTTCTGTTTTATGTCTAAATTATTTTTGGTGATGTGCACACTTTGGTCAAATTATATTTGGGTGTCCAGGTGAGATATTGAAGTTAAATCCAAGTTATAAGGTTCCACCTGATTACAAACCGCTGGTGAGAGAGGCCAAAGTTCCTGTTCCTGTAAGTCTGTTGGCATTGTCTTCTCTTCTTTCCACATCAGAGCTTACTGTTTTTCTTATAATGTGAAATTGTAAACAGTTTTTCTGTATTTACTATGATACTGTCAGTGTTTTGTTATATCATATATCTTATCGGAGGGTTATTAATGTCTACTGCTTTAGTACAAGTGCAAAACTAGTGATTTACTTGAAGTGGTTTCGAGGTACCCTTTATACTTGTAACCTCTATGTCAATCATAGAAGTTAAACGAAAAATATTATGAAGATAAGTAGAAGCTTAGCATTAAATTGTCTATGTGTTTAAATCGAGTAGTGTATAGAAGCGATTATGCTCTGTGATTGTAACATTAAAGCTTATCAGACGAAAAGCAAGTTGCCAGTTTAGTTCACTACTTGCTTTTTTTTCCCCTCTCGTTCAGTGTATGATTTTTTATTATTAAAAATCAAGATTTAATTGTTGTGGGAAACATGTCAAATCAATTATGCTTCCTACGAAATTTTTATCCTCGTCTCTTCTGCAGGTTAAGCTTTATCCTGGATTGAACTTTGTTCGTCTAATATTGGGGCCTGAAAGCAATACTCAAAAACGTCTTGAAGTGGTAAGCTGGCTGAGAGTCATATGTTATTTGTTTTTGTATTTATTTTATTCTCAATGATTGTTTGAATCTGTTTGATATATTGTAAGTGTTCTGCTATCGTTGCTTTATCTCCTTAAAGTAACTGAGACTGGTCGCATGAAGGGTTTAGTGTAGAATATTTTCTCTTTATCCCGATTCCTTTCATTTCTCATGGCTTAGGAAACTGGAGCTAAAGTACGAATCCAAGGCACTAAAGCAGGTTCAACAGAGAAGGTAGTAAAGCTAATTTGTTGTTTAAGACAGAGTTAAATGTTTTTTCATCAAAGTAATCTGGTAGTTTAGAATTGTTTATCTTGGATTAAGTTTTAGTGTAGTGGTGACGCTTTAATGAGTAATCTATTGATGTCCAGGTTGAGATTACTTTGTCAGATAGAAATGATGATCAAGGTTGTTATGAAGAGCTCTATGTCCATGTATCAGCTGATACATTTGAGAAGGTTGATGCTGCAGTTGCCCTTATTGAGCTGCTAGTCACCCCAGTATCTGTGAGTTCACTATGCTAGATAGCAACTATATTCCTTTACACACAACCTCGTTCTATAGCTTATCTCATGATATATACATTGTTTTCTCTAGGGGAGTTCAGGGATGGCTTCCACAACTCCATCTTCAGTTTCTCGGGACGGTACAAATGTGCTTGAACAGAGTCAGAATACCACCTCCAGTTATGTGATGCCTAGTACTATGGTTAACCAGGGGTTGATGCAGTCAATGGTGGGATCCATGCAGCCTGGTCTTTTTCCACAAGTTCAGTTACAATCATACCCTGGTCCCTGGTTTCCTTCTGGTCCAATGGGTCCGCCTAATAACTTTCACACCCCACTAAATTCTTCTTCTTCCGTACTCAACAACACCATGCAATTTCCTTCATCCCCTCTAAATTCCTCAAAAATGCCACAGTTTTCCATTGGACAGCCTCCCTCTGCAGCTGCTTCTGGTTTCACATTGAAAAATCCTTCCCTTGTTTCTCCTGGACCACAGTCACCACTGCAAGGTTTTCAGTGGCCTTACTTCCACGAAGCACCTCCCCATAGTCAAGCTCCCCCGGTGAGAGTGCAGCCTATTTCAGGTTCTCAGGCCCATTTGGCATATCCTTCCCTACCTCCACAATCTAATCCTGCTTTGCCACATCAACCAAGGACTACTGGACCAGGCCCTGGGTTCCTCTCGCTGTCACAACCATTGTTGACTGCTCCATCTGGGCAGCCACCTTATAGACCATTAGCATCTTCTGCATGGTCTGGTTCAGCTGTACCTACTCCAGCACAACCAGTTGATCTGTTTCAAAGACTTCCGTTAGTTTCACAACCTCTAATGGCATCAGTGACAGCTTCATCGAATGCGACGGGAAATATATCCAGAGGACCTTCTGGTAATATGGTGGCTCCTGCTAGCTTTCCTTCTCGACCTTCCACTGCCCAGCTACCGAATACACCAGTTAATCATACTATTACTGGCCCAAAATTTTCTTTTGTAATACATCAAAGGTCTGCATCAACTCCTACAGCCAATGCACCAGTTGCCTCTATCCCAGCATCTGTACCTTCAAGTGTGCCTCCACCCACCTTAGGACCTTTACAAGCACCTTTTTCAATGATGCCACCCTCGGCTATGAACCAGTCTTCTCCTTTGGCACCTAAGCAAACAGTTGGGCCATTAGGGCCAACACCTTACCAATCAATAGTGGGGTCTGCTCTAGTTCCTTCACAACAATCGGTAAACGCGAATTCCATCTCTGGAAGCCTACCTAGTTTCACATCCTTAAAGCCACCAATGAGTAGTCCCCAAAGTATTCCAGCTACAGCACCAAGACCCCAACGACCGAGCTCTGGTGATTTCACTTTTCAGCCTCTTGGGTCACCTGTAGCAGTTTCTCAGACAGTTCTGAGGCCAAGTGATCAACTGTTAAAAGGTTCATCAATGCAACTAAATAGAACAGTGCAGCCTCCTTCGGGACCATCTTATCAGCCAGCTCTGCAGAATTCAGAACAACAGCTTGTCATGCAAGGATTTCCAGGTACTCGGCCGAGGAATCAGGCGCTTCAATCTCAATTTCAAGTTCCATCTCCCACACCATCTCCCACACATCCACCAAGGTTTTTGAACCCCGTTTCACCAACAGCTTCAGGCCTGCATATGGGACCACGAAGCCTTACACAAACACCGCAAATACCCAATTTTCCTGCACCATTTCCTCCCCAAATGATGAATTCATTGCAATTACAGCCGAATCAATCAAATTCAGTAATACGATCAGGTAGTTTCTTGGTGCCAAACCAACACAACCTCGCTTTCTCATCTGGTAAGCCAGCTCTGTCTCCTCGTGGAAACCAAGTATATGATCCATTCGCCCCCACTTCGGCATCTTCTGCTCCTCAACAGCCAGAAAACCATGCCAAAGTCAGGAAACAGGAGGATGATCCTGAGTACGTTGATCTTATGGCATCAGTTGGTGTGAGATAGTTGAAAAGGTTTATTAGTCCAGTTGGTTTGATGATAATGTACCAATCGAAAGAAATGGGAGAATAAATGTGGAGGTGGTTGATGTAACTGGGATTTCTTCAGCTTTGTTTTATTACTGGGGATGTTATGTAGGCAACATTATCTGAAGCTTTCTTATTTGTTTCCAACGTAGGCAACACACCTAGTTCCTACTAACCATACATTATGTTGAGGTGTAAACAGGGAAATAGGTATGAACAGTGAGTGTTCATATGAATAGTGATTGTTCATACTCATGTAGTCATGTGTGGACTCGTCATATACTACTAAGGATGAGTCTGAAAATAAAGCAGTGGAGGAGGAGCCAAGTTCTGAAGAGACAGCGGAGGAGCTGACAGATCCTAAAACGAAAAGAGTCGTGAGAGTCTTCAGGATACGATTCCTAGCCATCCAATGCTGAGTGTACTCTCCTTTAATGGTCTGAACAACAACCAAAGAATCTGATTCAAACCATACCTCTGCATTCCATAGAGGATAGCAAGTTCCACAGCATACTGGATTGCATCCAATCACTGGATATTCTTTTGTCTTTTTGAAGTTGAATTAGCGTTCTTCTCGTCACATTTGACATGATAGCAAATTTCAAGTTTGTACAAAGATATTCGACACAGTAATTGTGTAATTCAAATTTCATACTTCACAGGAATGAAGTATGCTTTTGGTCCGAAAAGACAATGTGTGATTTGTTCTGTTATGTAGCTTACTACCATTCTTTCTGTCACTAAAGTGCTAGCTGGGAAAGTCAAGTATATCTCCTATTAAGGTTTGGAGACGTCCTCGACTAATTTTTTGCTATGGCGAGGAAAACAGCCATGCATTTAACTTAACATTAAGACAGCCAAGTCCATTACTCAGAAGTCAGAATCATGAATATGCTTGGCAAGGAAAAAAACAGTTCTTGGTGAAATATGTAACATTTAGAGCTGAATCTATTCTAGCAGACAGATTTTTGTTAAAAGAGAAGAACTGCGCGCATTATTCAAAATTGTTTACATGAAAGTGAGTTCAACAACACTGAAAATCTCTATTTTAGTGTAGGTACATTAACTACAAGACCAACTAACCAAGTAACTATGGATCCTATAATCCAGATTACCAAGAACAACACTATAACACCAGCCAAGATGGTCAATAATGGAGGGCCTCGAGTAGTATCACTTTCACTCCCCTCGGATTTCCCTTGGATGATATCCCCTTCTTTATTATTAGGACTTGCAAAAACAATATGTGGGATTTCCTTAGAGTTTACTAAGTGGCCAACATCCCCAGACCTGGACAAGGAAACCAACAGTAATCAACATAATAATAATAATAATAATAGCCTAGAAAGCAAAGAAATATATGTACCTGAAATTAGAAATGTTGGCATAGCGAAACTTTAGAGTGGAGATGGGGGTAATTAAAGTCAGTTTGGGATTTGAAGTGTGGAATTTATTAGAGATGATGAATTGGTTGGTTGGGAGCAAGGAAGAGAGAGTGGTCATCTCTTTACTTACCAAGATGCAGATGCTAAAATGTCTGCGTTTATTGAGTGTGAACTCGTGACTTGTGTGTGAAATGAAAATAGACACTGAATTACAGTAGAGTTTTAGACCATGGACTGTCATTTCTGTAAGGGTTATTGATGAGTTACCGTTGCAATTATATGGTCGAACATTGTATTATATATACAACATATAACAATCAGAACAACTTGTGGACGTTCAAATTGACTTGATGTGATTCAATCTTGGCAAGTAGGGAGTTGTTTTCGTTGGCTCTTGGACTACAAAACAATCACTGCTCTAGTGATCCATCTCACATGAGTTGGTTGTTACATTTGAACCGAAAAAATAAAAAAACAAGAGAGACTAAATAAATACATTTAAGACTCAAACCCATAAAATGTTATTACATTTGTTTCACTCCATCTACACCACAATTACCCGTGTATGAACATGTTTTAAACAGATACCATTCTTGCTTCCTCACAAATGCAGCTCTCAATCACCTTAACCTCCAATTCCACTTAAAAGTAGACAACAAAATAAAAAAACAAGTTACCACTGCAAGGCTTTGTGATGGAACCAAATATAAATGCAAGTGCCCATATATTCTACACATGCTCCCCCGATATAACAGTATATAGCTGTTTTGCTGTCCAAGTTACCACTGCAAGGCTTTGTAATGGAACCATAATCTCTTCCCCTATTGTCCTCATTAAGACCCTGCACTCTGCAAAAAGAAAGGAAAACTGGTAACTTTGTTGACAAGACTAAAGTAACACACTCGGGCAACATAAAAAAGTGGAACAAAGGAAAGTTAAGGAGATATAGTTGTCTTCTGGGTTCTGACTTATTAATTTTCTTTCCCTTTGCTTCCATAACTGACATATTTCTCATTTTTTAGCAGCCATATCTTAACCAACAATTAGAAAAGAATGTTGAGATTTCATTCATTAGGGGACATAATGTGTGTACGAGTAGAACCCTGCTTCAAGGAGATACTCTTTGCAAAACCCTGATTCGAGGCCCTGATTTGAAAACTGAAGCTGGCGTGCATTGACAGACATGAGACGCGCCTTTAAGAAAAAAGCAAACTAACCTGAAATCCTGCTGAAATTGAGCAGAGCCAAGGAGGCGAGAACCCTGTGCTCAACTTGGTCCCCATTTTCCAAGATTTCTTTCAGCCGAGGGATCAGAGCTGTAAATGCAGAGAGCTGGAATTCTGCGTCAGACATTTTGGTAAGTGCTCGACTCATCCATGCAACAGTGACCAGGCAAGTTCTCACCAAACTCGAGTCTTCACACCCTAAACATTTGGAAATGATCTCCAAAAACGACTTCCTCCCATTACCAAGTAATGATGCTGCCAACTTTTTCCACCAATCTTCTATTGCCATTTCTTCTTCAGTCTGAAAATGGTGAGCAAAATTCAAGAAATTACAAAATCTGGTGGCTCAACATGAAAAGGTTGAACATGCACATATGAAACCTTGGAACAGTACTTCCTAATGTGAAGTGATCTGCAAACTCTAGAAAAATCATCAACATTTACAATGTGTCCCTAATACGTGTGTTTCTGCAATGTAGAGTAGAAGAAATAAGATTTAACACACCAACAAAATTGTTTCATCAATTTGAAAGTTTTCTTCAACTTTTTCAACGTAGTTGATGTTGCAGCCATCATAAAATCCAGCATGCCTTAAGAGCCAATTCTCCGTTACTAACTCCCCAGAGAAAGAAATGTGCCCACCCAAGATGAGAAGAGCTCTGCAACATAGCACTCGAACTTTCTCATCAGTCAAACTGCATTCTAGAGCCACTGCAATGCTATCAACAGCCTCCTCCCTATATATACTATATTTCCGTTGTTCTACCTGCACCAGAAAATTTTGGAAATACCATTACAGTTATTCAAATACACAATTTCAACTAACAACATAAAATTGATAAACTTAAAACGAGTTAAGGCGAGGAATCTCTATTCTTATTTAATTATTTTATCAATGGGTAGTTTAACTATGTAAGTCATTGAATGTTAACATTGGTCTAGTTAGACAACAACGGTATTCAAATAGCACCAAATGGTATATGGACTAAAGGCGTAAGAAGCATACCAAAAGATCAAAATGTAGCAGAAGAACAGCAACCAAGGGTCTTTGATCAGGTGGGGAGCTCTGGAGATACACAAGTAAAACATGCATTGTGTTCATTATCTCGTCTTTTTGCATGCTACTTAAGAATGATGTGATCTCTGTTCTCCTGTAATTACCAAATAAGGTAACATGGTAAACGTGAGTAAGGATCAATTCATGTCAACAATGTAGTTCAGCAAGCAGTTTGAGCTCATGAAAAAGCATGCACATCTTGTTTATTTTAAGCCAATACTCAGTTTACACTGAGCTCCCTAAATGCCCACAGCGTCTAAAAAGAACTAGCACAAAGGCTATAAAAGGGTGAGGCTATATCTTCAAATTTGATGATCTTGGACGGGTCTTTCCTAAAAATGCGATCATCTTCTATAGTTGCTTATTCCCAAATACTTTTGGCAAAATCACATACCTGCATAGGCAAATCAGTTCCATTAGCAGCATCACAGCATTTCCCCTTGACTTAACTTGCTTATTGTGAAGGAGCTCAAGAAGACATGTCTTGTTGATGTTTTTTGCTATGTAGTTTCTACAATCTCCATCTGCTTCAATACAGCAGGACAAAAGCACAAGAATACGGCTTTTCTCTTCCAAGTTGCCAAGTTCAAACCTCAGTATTAGAAACTGCAAGCCTCCCAAAGAGATGAGGTGTTTGGCATTTGTCAATCTGTCCTCGGTTCTGAAACCAACTAGAAGCTTCTCTAAAATCAAAACAGCTCTTTGATCCTTTGATTTGAAACCATGCTCAGATGAGGTCCCTTGCATTTTAGATGCAAAAGCCAAGAGATTACCACAGTGCTCTGATTTCCAGCGATCAATAACGCGCTTCAAAACAAAGTTTGTAATTGGTAAACCAAGGGACTCCAAGTTTTTTCCAGTGATTGGACATGTTCTTTTTCCTTTATCAAACCACTCCTTGATGGCTGTTCGTTCAAATGTTTGACCAGTCTCTAGTGTTACTGGTTCTTCAAACAACTCTCCAGTTAAAGGGCAAATAAAGTCATTCGGAATGTTAGAGAAATAAGATTCTTCCTCAAGATATTCGTCACTAACAGACTGCCCTGCACTGAGAAAAATTAGCCTTGAGAAACTCGGTCACAACTGGCCTTGCAACATTTTATCTCATTACATAATCTGGCAGTGATTTTTCTAATTTAAGGGAGTTGCAAAATTCAGATTATTCAGTAACCTGCCTAAGGGTTCTGCAGTTTTTCGAAACTGTAGTAATTTTTATTTTGTCAACATGGTAAAAATAGTATTGGCATCCTCAGAAACCTACTATGAGATATTTGAATAAAATGGTGTGTGTGCACAGTTCTGCCTGCTAAGTGCTGACCATACAAACTTTTAAACCAAATTAAGCTCCACAAATGCTCACATTATCAAAACTGGTATTCCATCCTATACTACCATTTCACATTTCAGAATCAAAATACAACATACATTAAGGCGATTTTATGTATAAATGCAAAGTAAATTAATAATATGGGCTCCATATGGAGAGCAGTCGATGGGGTTTTCGGGCGAAGATAATTCTCTCATTATAAAGATCACCCTAGAACATCATTCTCTAATTAAATAGCTGTAGAGTTGATGTTCTGGATCAACATATATTCTTGGAAAAAAAATTATGTTATCCTCTTCTTAAATGTGAATATGGAATGTTCTTAAGCTCACCTTTGACATGGAGACTTAAGTTGCTTAGCTGCATTCCAAAACAAGAAGAACCATCAGAAAGTGATGACAGCTATTGGTTTTGAGAAAGAAAGAAAGAATAACGTAACAGTCATTTTTTGGTACCTTGAATGAATCATGCATAGAATGTGAGATTTGGACGGAAGCAGAGTTATGATTACAATTGTTGGCCGCCGGTTGCTCAAAGACGGACTCAGCCAACTTCTTCAGTATAAGCTCATTCGCCTTCTTATGTGGAAGAACATGTAACATATTGGTACTTCCAAGGGTTGTACACCACAAAGGAGTAATCTGAGCTTCACCCTTGAGATTATCTTCGAGAGGAAAAGCTTTATGTAATTGACATTCTTCCTCCGAAGTTGGTAAGAATTCATCTGCCTGTGGGATTTTGAAGTTCTTAATGATATGGTACTTGATAGATTGGCTTGTCAAATCTTTATATAAACAAACTTAACTATTTCATAACAAACATGGGGTCTAAAGACACTTGCAAATAGCAACACTGGAGTACATAGATATTGACTCAGGCAAAATACAATCAGGGATCCTAACCACCAAAAAGAAAGAAAAAAAACTGAGAATAGAGCTCAGGAAGTAACCTAGCAGAAAAGAGTGGATGTGTTTCATGATGAACTTGCTATGTTCATATAGAAAAATAAAGATGCTAAAGAAACTGGCAATCCAGGTAATCCCAGTGTAAATTCGGCTTCCTCACGTATAACTAATTACAAGGATATGCATAGGTTGTTGGTACAACTAAAGTATGCATAGCAGCTTTTAGGTGCATGGGCCATAAAGTTTGTTTGTTTTATCGTTGTGAACTTTTGCCAAATCTTTCAAACACACTATAAGTTCATCTTCCTATAAATACTCTTTCAAACTGGAAAATGAAAGCAACTAAATCTATAAAGAAGAAACTGAAGTGAAGTGTATATTACACATCGTAACTCCCCTTGAATGTAGCTTTCAGCAACCCAATCTGTTTGACTACGGTACAAAATACTATAAGCAGTTCCTTACTAATTCGATATAGGAGCACGAGCTGGAAGTAGCTATGCTAAACATTAAGCAAGCACAACAAGAATAAAGAAAGACTTACTTGATGGGGTGCACCAGTTGCTATATTCATAGTAGTCTGTTCATGAAAATTTTCTTCTATATACCTCCCTTGTTCAGGAGAGCATGTCACTGTTCTTTTGTCTTCATCAGCAGTACCATCAAAGCTGCTTGCACAATTATCAAAGTCCTCTCCCTCATCTCCACCTTCAACTTCATCAACACCTTCCAATTTTTGGGAAAGGCCAAAAACAGTGTCATATAGCTTTTTACTGATCAATGGTTGAGATGAAACAGAACCAACCGGACTAGCTAGCTCTGGAGAATGTCCATGTGAACTTCCCTTGGGAAATCCCAGGACCGACATTGAAGGGACGTGGATAGAGGGAATGGAAGGAGTTTCGACTCCTTCAGTCAGCCAATCCTTGTAATACACTGCAAACTGGTAAGTACCAGAATCCAGAATCTCATTATATACCTTCTCAAGAAGCTTCAATTTCCTTGACTTGCTGGAAGTATCTTGTATGGATGATGCCTCTTGGTCATACCATACCTTCAAATGAGAAAGATTAGGAAGAAAGAGAACGTCCCACAGTTCTGGCAACAATCTCGTCCGTGCTTGAAGGGGCGAGTCACAGAACACTTGCAGAAGATGCTTTGCAGATAGCTTGTCCTTCTTCTGTAGATTATAGACCACGCTAAGGTAGAGATGAGCACAAGCGGACAGCTGCGCATTAGGAATCCCGGACATAAAGCCATCCTTTAATTCCTTTGTATTCAAACTGGTAATGACACTCAGCTGAAAAGAAGCTTTCTTCAATTCTTTTGCATATCCAGTCTCCTCTGTAAATCTTTCTACTGTCTTTATTGCCTCTTGAAGATTAACTATGACTTTGATGTCCACATGTTCACTTTCTTCTGGTGTAGTTGGAACTAGGCATGACAAACAACCGTGACGAAGCGATCCTCGGAACTCCTTATCTTTGAGAAAACGTCTGATATAACCACTCAAAATAGAGATGGCGGCTTTGACAGCAGCCTCGTCAAGTGCAGGTTCAGGAACTGATTTTTCCATATCTGGATGCTTTCGACTATGTAACGTTTTAGTAGCTTTCCTGGAAGAAGATGCAGGTTTCTGCAAGCCTTTACCAGAATTACTGCCAAAGCTCGAGCGTCCCAGCATAAGTTTTTCAGAACTGTTCTTATATTTCTCCTTCTTCTCAAAACCACTGGAGTAACCATTAGTCCTGCTCTCACCTTCAAACACCTCATTAGAATATATGTCTTTAAATCTCTGAGTTTCTGGTGTATCACTTAGGCGCCGTCCGTTCACCATCTCATTACCTGGAATATCTTCGGACAACCTGGCATTTAATCTCTCGACTTCCTGTAAAACATTAGGATGTCTTTCTTCATAAGTTTCAATTTCCTTTGGATCCTTCCCATTTGATCCTCTCACAATTCTATTCTTCCCAAGCAAACTCTCCCTAGGCAGTTGACTCCTAACTCCTTTAGTTTTTGTAAATTCATTTCCCGTGGTATGCCTCGAGACGTCAGACCTACTCCTCTCTGTCCGGATTTTAGCACTTGACGAAGAGGTTAACTTAGTATGCTCATTATAAAGGTAAAGTGGCATACTCATTCCTTCAGATCCAAACGAAGATCTATGGCTTTTTCTCGATTTACTTCCTTTGAAGCCTTCCTCCACAAGAAGCTCCTGCAATGACGGCGATGACATCTTTCCTCGAACCCCTGCAAGTTAAGCTACTATAAGTTAAAAGCTAAAACCTTAAAATTCAACACATAGAACCAGTGAATATATATATATATATAAAGAATATCACCTCCCTTGAAGCTGCTTAGTTTTGTGAATCAAGAGAGCACAATGGGAACTTTAATTTTGCTTCAGTTAGGACTTTGCTTCTTGCTCATTGAAACAGAATCCAAATCAGAAGTACATTACACCATCCCTGGAACTCCTTTTGGAATTGACAAGTAAAATTTACCAGGTTGGTGTTCTTCGAAGCGACTTTTCGTGCTCGAAAGCCAAGTTCTAAGACACTATGATGCTTGAAGCTAACAATAAGGTTTGAAGATGTTGGAAACGAGCATTTAGGCATGAAATACAACTGTTGGAAGTCAACTAGTAAGTTGAGGTTCCATGACGTTTGATTGAAAGGGAAAAGAAGAAGACTAAAAGAGAATGATGGAAGGTTTGAAAGAGAATAATGATAAAAAAGAGCCATTAAGAGGGAGGGAGGGAATGAGGCCTGCAAAAAAGCCGGAGCAAACAACAAATGGGGAGATACAGCAAAGTTGGAGAATAGAACAAGGGGAAAACCAGACAAAGACAAAGGGAAACATACAACTTCCTCTTTTTGGCACCAAAACAAACCATTTCAACTGCCGTCTTCCTTTCTTTTATGTCTGGTTTTTTACTTGGCACGCTTTCAAGATTTGCTAGTTGTTGGACTTGTTTTTTTGTTAACTCCTACTTGTATCAATTTCCAATTCTACTTACAAAACAATTTGATTAATAATTCTACTGATGGCCTCTCACTCTCTCCCTTCCAACCAACAAAATTAGTTATATTATTCAAAAACATCTTAAGCAATTGCAGCAGTATCAGCATGTCTATGGCACTTGTTTATACAAAAATAATAATAAACACAAAAGTATGAACATTTACTCTGGCTTTGTATCTAAATTTCTCAAACTTCTTCACATATTTCAACTCACTCATACAGAAGTAACCAAGCTGAATGATCAAATAAAGAGAAGCTCTAAAACAATACAATTCCTATACAAATGTGTAAACAGAACCAAGATAGCATATCTGTTGCTGATTACAAGGAAGTATCTGCCGGCCCATATATTCTTTATATATACCCTGGGAATCCTACTTACTGGACGAAATCAATGGGAACATCAGAATATTAAATCAGTTTGCACAACCACAAACACAATAACAAATGGATATATATAAAGTAGATACACGAAAAGGACAGACTAGTGAAGCATACATCAAATAGAGCTTTAACCCAATATCTGCAGTAGGTAAACATTGTGTCATCCATTTCTGTTTAGAGACAGAATGAAACAAGGAAAATTGTACAGGAAAGAAGACTCAATTTGGGTTTTTCTCTTGGGTCTTGGAGCTACCAATTTCAATGGAAGCTGCCAAGTTTCGCCTTTCGTCAGAAGTAGCTGTTATGAGTGGCATCCAAAGTTGAGCAGTACTACTCAAAAGAGTTTGCACTTGTGGGTCTGCAGCCATGGTTGAGGAGATGAGCTCATCTACATGATCTAACTTGGCTGATAACTTGTCTAGCTCCTGGGCTATTTCCAGCTATAAAACAAATCACCCCAGTGAGAAGGAAGTTGGAATTTCACTTTGGTTAAAATGATCCAAACTGAAACTACCTCATCAAGAGTTTCTGATGGCTTCGATGGCACTTTTGTAATCTCTAGTCCGAGTGCTTCAATTTTAGCACGTAGTTCAACCTCTTCTTGATTAGTTAGAGCTTCAACCTACATAAGCAATCACCTTTCAGATGTTATATGAACTATCTGTCCATAATATGAAAACAAATGAATCTCAACCACAATATACATATGTTTAATATGAAAACAAATTTGAAAACAAACGAATTGGGTATGGACCTGTTGAAGGAGACTTCCGAGTACTTGAAAGAGCTGTGTATCCCCTGTTGCTGTTGCTGTTGCACCACCCTGTTCACCTTCTGCCATTTTTTTTTCTTTCTCGTTCATCACGTACTTAGATATCGACATGTTTTGATATATTTGACATATTATATCGAAAACTTACACAGTTAAAACTTGAAACTTTGGTTTGTACAAAATCAATAATCTTGACCGAGTCTATTAAACATATGGCTAAGAGCAAGTCCAGTAGATAGGTGCTAAATTGGGCTCCTAAAAGTGCCATGTAATTTGGCTCCCCAAAATAAAAAAACCAATCCAATTGCGTTTTCTGTTTTGAAGTGCTAAATGATAAAGATGGTATAGTTTCTGCCGTCCATCCATTATTTTTTGAATTTTTTTTGAATGGACGACACAGTTTCTTCTGTCAGTCAAAATTTGACACACGTCCGTCTCCCGAACTTATTATAGCAGCTGCTAGCGAAGGTCTTAACTTTGGGTTGGGTTTTTGACTCCTTCCAAATTTAAGACCCTTTTAGCAGCCCCATTGGAATGACACTAGCTTTCGAACCCGTCCTACGAACGGGTGCCGTTATATTAAATTATTGTAAAAAATATTAGCAACAATGCATAGCTATGAGATATGAAAATTATATTAATCAGTCATTCAAATTTCTTGCACCACTCTCTATAAAAATGAAGCATCAAACCTTGATAAAACTCATCGACTTCTTTTTGTTGTTAGGTTTAATAATAGAAGTTTGATTGAAATTTTGTGAGAATGTCTAATGTGACGAAAACAATATTGAAGCTACTTGAATAGCATGACATTCTTAATCATAATAAAAAAATTATGATAAACACTACTTAAAATGAAAAACTATATTTGTCGAGATATTTATTCTCTCTACTTATAATACAAACATGTTTTAGGGTTATTAGTTCAATGCATTTGCATTAAGTTTATGATTTTCCATTAATTATTCTTTGAAGTTAGTTCAATGTAGTACATTGCATTCAGTTTCCAATTTCTCATTAATTATTCTTTGAGGTTAGTTCAATGCAGTTGCATCAAGTTTTCGATTTCCCGTTAATTATTATTTGAGGTTAGTTCAGTGCAATTGCATCCACTTTATAATTTCCCGTTAGTTATTCCTTAAGGTTAATTTAGTACAGTTGCATCCAATTTTTTATGTTTAATTAATTAGTCTTTGAGATTAGTTCAATGCATTTGCATCAAGGTTCCAATCTCCCGTTAATTACTCTTTGAGATTAGTTCAATACATCTACATCCAATTTATGATTTTCCATTATTTATATTTTGAGGTTAGTTGAATGCAGTTGCATCCAATTTTCGATTCCCGTTATTTATTTTTTGAGGTTAGTTTAATGCAGTTGCATCCAGTTTTCGATTTCTCATTAATTATTATTTGTGGTTAGTTCAATACATCTGTATCCAATTTTCAATTTCATGTTAATTGTTCTTTGAGGTCAGTTAAATGCATTTGCATCAAGTTTCTGATTTCCGGTTAATTATTCTGTGAGATTAGTTTAATGTATTTGCATCTAGTTTTCGATTTCTCGTTTATTATTTGATAAGATTGCATTTGCATCTAGTTCCCGATTTCCAGTTAATTATTGTTTGAGGTTAGTTCAATGAATTTGCATCTAATTTTCGATTTCCCGTTAATTATTTCTTGATGTTAGTTTAATGCATTTGCATCCAATTTATTATTTATGCTTTAAAGTTAGTTCGATGCAATTACATCCGGTTTCTGATTTCTCGTTAACTATTCTTTGAGGTTATTTCAGTGCATATTTGCATTTAGTTTCTGATTTCCCACCAATTATTCTATGTGGTTAGTTCAATGCAGTTACATTTGGTTTTTGATTTGAACTGCAAATCCTATCCTCCTGAATACAAACTCGTTAGAACGATCTGTCATTAGGTTGTAGTCCATAACTATCTGCAATCACTTAAGGAGCTTAACAGATTGTTGTGCCAAGAAACCAACGATGTTTTAAACCCGAGCGGAATGAAACAATCTTTGGTTAACTCAACAAGCCTCCTCATGTTATCACACAATAGGAAAGAGAAAGCACATAAAATAAGACATGTGCTTTTGTCTGAACACTCTTACGTGGTATGTGCGTGAAAACTTAATTTTTCAAGATGGGTTTTTAACTTCAAATTTCCTAGATGAAGATCGTTGACTTTGTAAATGAGGTAGAACATATGGAAGAATGTTTCACAAGGTAGTTAGACCAACATGTATATTTTGAATTGTTGGCGCGAACTTCAATAGTGGAAGTTGTTTGGAGGTTTTAGAGTAGTGCACGCGACTGTATTTGAGCAGAATAAGTTCAGTTAGCTTTGCTTTTGTGAGTTTTTGATTTGTCTTATTTTTATAGGATTTTATTTTTATTGTTTTTTTTTGTTTTTGTAGTGGATAATCTGAAAAAAAAAAAAAATGAAAATTTTTTTTTTTTTTTTTTTTTTGTAGTATATACTCTTCGAATAAAAGAAAATGTTGTTGTTGTTGTTATTTTCTTTTTTTTTTTTTATTTATAGTATATACTCTTCAAATAAAAGAAATTGTTTTTTTTTTTTTTTTGTAGTATATTCTCTTCGAATAAAAGAAAATGTTGGTTTTGTTGTTGTTTTTAAGTTGAAATTTTATTTATAATGATAACAAGTTTTACAAATAATTAGGACAAGCGTGCAACAAGCTGTGACGCAAGTCCTTTCTGAACTGCAAATCCTATCCTCCTAAATACAAACACGTTAGAACCAGCTATCTTTATGTTGTAGTCCATAACTATCAGCAATCACTTAAGGAGCTTAACAGATTGTTGTGCTAAGAAACCAACAGTGTCGAAACTGAACGGAATGAAACAATGCTGGTTAACTCTAAAAGCCTCCTCGTGTTATCATACAATAGGAAAAAGAAAGCACATAAATTGAGACATGTGCTTTTGTCTGAACACTCTTACGTGGTATGTGCGTGAAAACATAATTTTTTCAAGATGGGTTTTTTAACTTCAGATTTCAGAGATGAAGATCGTGACTTTGTAATGAGGTAGAACATATGCAAGAATATTTCACAAGGTAGTTAGACCAACATGTATATTTTGAATTGATGGCACAAACTTCAATAGTGGAAGTTGTTCGGAGCTTTTAGAGTAGTGCACGCTAATTGTATTTGGAAGGGAATAAGTTCAGATTAGCTTTGCTTTTTTGTGAGTTTTGATTGGTCTATTTTTATAGGGTTTTATTTTTATTATTATTTTTTGTTTTTGTAGTGGATAATCTACGAAAAAAAGAAAATGATGTTGTTGTTGTTGATTTTTTTTTTTTTTTTTTTGTTTTTTTTAAAGTCTTTTTGTAGTATATACTCTTCGAATAAAAGAAAATGTTGTTGTTGTTGTTGTTGTTGTTATTATTTTTATATTTTTTTTGTTTATAGTATATACTCTTCAAATAAAAGAAAATGTTTTTTTTTTAGTATATTCTCTACGAATAAAAGAAAATGTTGGTTTTGTTGTTGTTTTTAAGTTGAAATTTTATTTATAATGATAACAAGTTTTACAAATAATTAGGACAAACGTGCAACAAGCTGTGACACAAGTCCTTTATGAACTGCAAATCCTATCCTCCTGAATACAAACTCGTTAGAACCAACTGTCATTAGGTTGTAGTCCATAACTATCTGCAATCACTTAAGGAGCTTAACAGATTGTTGTGCCAAGAAACCAACAGTGTCGAAACTGAACGGAATGAAATAATGCTGGTTAACTCTAAAAGCTTCCTCGTGTTATCACACAATAGGAAAGAGAAAGCACATAAATTGAGACATGTGCTTTTGTCTGAACACTCTTACGTAGTATGTGCGTGAAAACTTAAGTTTTTCAAGATGGGTTTTTTAACTTCAGATTTCCTAGATGAAGATCATGACTTTGTAATGAGGTAGAACATATGCAAGAATGTTTCACAAGGTAGTTAGACCAACACATATATTTTGAATTGATGGCGCAAACTTCAATAGTGGAAGTTGTTTGGAGCTTTTAGAGTAGTGCACGCGACTGTGTTTGAGCATAATAAGTTCAGTTAGCTTTGCTTTTGTGAGTTTTTGATTTGTCTTATTTTTATAGGGTTTTATTTTTATTATTTTATTTTTGTTTTTGTAGTGGATAATCTACAAAAAAGAAAAGAAAATGATGATGTTGTTGTTTATTTATTTATTTATTTTTATTATTATTATTTTTTAGTTTTTTTGTAGTATATACTCTTCGAATAAAAGAAAATGTTGTTGTTGTTGTTATTTTTTTTTTATATACTCTTCAAATAAAAGAAAATGTTTTTTTTTGTTGTATATTCTCTTTGAATAAAATAAAATGTTGGTTTTGTTGTTGTTTTTTATTGGAAATTTTATTTATAATGATTACAAATTTTACAAATAATTAGGACAAACGTCGTGCAACAAGTTTGTGGACTAAAGTCCTTTCTGAACTGCAAATCCTATCCTCCTGAATACAAACTCGTTAGAACGAACTGTCATTAGGTTGTAGTCCATAACTATCTGCAATCACTTAAGGAGCTTAATAGATTGTTGTGCCAATAAACCAACAGTGTCGAAACTGAATGGAATGAAACAATGCTGGTGAACTCAACAAGCCTCCTCGTGTTATCATACAATAGGAAAGAGAAAGCACATAAAATAAGACATGTGCTTTTGTCTGAACACTCTTACGTGGTATGTGCGTGAAAACTTAATTTTTTCAAGATGAGTTTTTTAACTTCAAATTTCCTAGATGAAGATCGTGACTTTGTAATGAGGTAGAACATATGGAAAAATATTTCATAAGGTAGTTAGACCAACATATATATTTTGAATTGATGGCGCAAACTTCAATAGTGGAAGTTGTTAGGAGGTTTTAGAGTAGTGCACGCGACTGTATTTGAGCAGAATAATTTCAGTTAGCTTTGCTTTTGTGAGTTTTTGATTTGTCTTATTTTTATAGGGTTTTATTTTTATTATTTATTTTTTGTTTTTGCAGTGGATAATCTACGAAAAAAAGAAAATGATGTTGTTGTTGTTGTTGTTTTTTTTTTTTTTTTTTAGTATATACTCTTCGAATAAAAGAAAATGTTGTTGTTATTTTTTTATTTTTTTTATTTATAGTATATACTCTTCAAATAAAAGAAACTATTTTTTTTTTTTTTTTTTGTTTGTTTTTTTTGTAGTATATTCTCTTCGTATAAAAGAAAATGTTGGTTTTGTTGGTGTTTTTAAGTTGAAATTTTATTTATATTGATAACAAGTTTTACAAATAATTAGTACAAGCGTGCAACAAGGCATGTATAAGTCCTTTCTGAACTGCAAATCCTATCCTCCTAAATACAAACACGTTAGAAGCAGCTATCTTTAGGTTGTAGTCCATAACTATCAGCAATCACTTAAAGAGCTTAACAGATTGTTGTGCTAAGAAACCAACAAAGGTTGTAAACCGAAGCGGAATGAAACAATCTTTGGTTAACTCTAAAAGCCTCCTCGTGTTATCACACAATAGAAAGAGAAAGCACATAAATTGAGACATGTGCTTTTGTCTGAACACTCTTACGTGGTATGTGCGTGAAAAATTAATTTTTTCAAGATGGGTTTTTTAACTTCAGATTTCCGAGATGAAGATCGTGACTTTGTAGTGAGGTAGAACATATGCAAGAATGTTTCACAAGGTAGTTAGACCAACATGTATATTTTGAATTGATGAAGCAAACTTCAATAGTGGAAGTTGTTTGGAGCTTTTAGAGTAGTGCTGATGTTGTATTTGAAGCGAGAATAAGTTGAGTTAGCTTTGCTTTTGTGAGTTTTTGATTTGTCTTATATTTATAGGGTTTTATTATTATTGTTTTTTTTGTTTTTGTAGTGGATAATCTACGGAAAAAAGAAAATGATGATGTTGTTGTTGTTGTTGTTGTTGTTGTTTTTTTTTTTTTTTTTTTTTTTTTAGTATATACTCTTCGAATAAAAGAAAATGTTGTTGTTGTTGTTGTTGTTATTTATTTTTTTTTTATTTTTTTTAATTTATAGTATATACTTTTCAAATAAAAGAAAATGTTTTTTTTTTTGTAGTATATTCTCTTCGAATAAAAGAAAATGTTGGTTTTGTTGTTGTTTTTAAGTTGAAATTTTATTTATAATGATAACAAGTTTTACAAATAATTAGGACAAGCGTGCAACAAGCTGTGACGCAAGTCCTTTCTGAACTGCAAACCCTATCCTCCTGAATACAAACACGTTAGAACCAGTTGTCATTAGGTTGTAGTCCATAGACTTTTGTAATCACTTAAGGAGCTTAACAGATTGTTGTCCCAAGGAACCAAAAGTGCCAAAAGTAAACAGAATGAAACAATGCTGGTTAACTCTACAATCCTCCTCGTGTTTCCCAATCTTCTCTGCTGCTGCTCTATTAGTTGGTTCTCCCACCTCAAAGACTCCATTCCCAAGACTTACCAATGGAGATGCTCAAGTTACATCAACACACGCATGCCTCCCCTCAAACCAACTGTAGACAAATACATCTGCTGGCCGAAGTGTTGATCTTCCCTCATTCGTATCAATGAAAAAAATTCAAGGGAGCGTCTTTCTTCACTTGTACTCCAACCTTAAAAAATGCATCACATAAAATATCCCTGAAATGATCAAGTCGGTATTTGAAACCTGAAAAATGTATAAATTATCCTGTCAATGATACTCCGTGCATGAATGTTCTTAAAAAGATGTAAAAGCTATTGCGTACATATTATATTAAGTTTCTAAGAATAAATCCTACTTCGAATACTAGTGTGAGATTTCTAGACAATTTTAATCATAGGAAAGGAAGCAAGACTTTGTCACTAAGTACACTTATTCATAAAGAAGCTCTATACAACCTAAAAACTACGTAAATTTTGCTTCAAGTTCTTACCACCCCCAAAAGGATGCTTTCTCTTCAAAATGTCAAGAGATGAAGAAAGAAAATACATGTGAAGCTTGAGAAAATTTTTAGCTAATATTGCGACAAAAAGTGTGTCGAGCACAATATGTAACATATCAAAAGAAAGTTGAAAATATAACACCAATCAATGAAAACAAACAAATATCACACAATAGGAAAGATATAGCACATAAAATGAGAGATGTGCTTTTGTCAGAACACTCTTACGGGGTATGTACATGAAAAGTTAATTTTTTCAAGATGGGTTTTTTAACTTCAAATTTCCTAGATGAAGATCGTGGCTTTGCAATGAGGTAGAACATATGGAAGAATGTTTCACAAGGTAGTTAGACCAACACGTATATTTTGAATTGATGGCGCAAACTTCAATAGTGGAAGTTGTTCTGAGCTTTTAGAGTAGTGCACGCGACTCTATTTGAGCAGAAAAAGTTCAGTTAGCTTTGCTTTTGTGAGTTTTTGATTTGTCTTATTTTTATAGGGTTTTACTTTTATTATTTTTTTTTTGTTTTTGTAGTGGATAATCTACAAAAAAAGAAAAGAAAATGATGATGTTTATTTTTTTTTTAATTTTTTTTAAGTTTTTTTGTAGTATATACTCTTCGAATAAAAGAAAATGTCGTCGTTGTTGTTGTTGTTGTTGTTGTTGTTGTTATTTTTTTATTTTTTTTATAGTATATACTCTTCAAATAAAAGAAAATGTTTTTTTTGTTGTATATTCTCTTCGAATAAAAGAAAATATTGGTTTTGTTGTTGTTTTTTAGTGGAAATTTTATTTATAATGATTACAAATTTTACAAATAATTAGGACAAGCGTGCAACAAGCTGTGACGCAAGTCCTTTCTGAACTGCAAATCCTATCCTCCGGAAGACAAACTCGTTAGAACCAACTGTCATTAGGTTGTAGTCCATAACTATCTGCAATCACTTAAGGAGCTTAACAGATTGTTGTGCCAAGAAACCAACAAAGTGTCGAAACTGAACGGAATGAAACAATGCTGGTTAACTCTATAAGCCTCCTGTGTTATCACATAATTAGAAAGAGAAAGCACATAAAATAAGACATGTGCTTTTTTCTCAACACTCTTACGTGGTATATGCATTGAAAACTTAATTTTTCAAGATGGGTTTTTAACTTGACTTTCCTAGATGAAGATCGTGACTTTGTAATGAGGTAGAACATATGGAAGAATGTTTCACAAGGTAGTTAGACCAACATGTATATTTTGAATTGATGGCGCAAACTTCAATAGTGGAAGTTGTTTGGAGGTTTTAGAGTAGTGCACGGATCAGTATTTGGAGCGAGGAATAAGTTGATTAGCTTTGTTTTTGTGAGTTTTTGATTTGTCTTATTTTTATAGGGTTTTATTTTTATTTTTTATTTTTTTGTTTTTGTAGTGGATAATCTAAAAAAAAAAAAAAAAAATGATGATGTTGTTGTTGTTGTTGTTGTTTTTTTTTTTTTTTAAGTTTTTTTGTAGTATATACTCTTCGAATAAAAGAAAATGTCGTCGTCGTTGTTGTTGTTGTTGTTGTTGTTATATATTTTTTTTTTTATAGTATATACTCTTCAAATAAAAAAAAAATGCTTTTTTTTGTTGTATATTCTCGTCGAATAAAAGAAAATGTAGGTTTTGTTGTTGTTTTTAAGTTGAAATTTTATTTATAATGATAACAAATTTTACAAATAATTAGGACAAACGTGCAACAAGCTGTGACGCAAGTCCTTTCTGAACTGCAAATCCTATCCTCCGTAATACAAACTCGTTAGAACCAACTGTCATTAGGTTGTAGTCCATAACTATCTGCAATCACTTAAGGAGCTTAACAGATTGTTGTGCCAAGAAACCAACAGTGTCGAAACTGAACGGAATGAAACAATGCTGGTTAACTCTACAAGCCTCCTCGTGTTATCACACAATTGGAAAGAGAAAGCACATAAAATAAGACATGTGCTTTTCTTTGAACACTCTTACGTGGTATGTGCGTGAAAACTTAATTTTTTCAAGATGGGTTATTTAACTTCAGATTTCCTGGATGAAGATCGTGACTTTGTAATGAGGTAGAACATATGCAAGAATGTTTCACAAGGTAGTTAGACCAACATGTATATTTTGAATTGATGGCGCAAACTTCAATAGTGGAAGTTGTTTGGAGCTTTTAGAGTAGTGCACGCGACTGTATTTGAGCAGAATAAGTTCAGTTAGCTTTGTTTTTGTGAGTTTTTGATTTGTCTTATTGTTATAGGGTTTTATTTTTATTTTTATTATTTTTTTTTGTTTTTGTAGTGGATAATCTACGAAAAAAATGATGATGTTGTGTTTTTTTTTTTTTTTTTTTTTTAGTATATACTCTTCGAATAAAAGAAAATGTTGTTGTTGTTGTTGTTGTTTTTTTTTCTTTATTGTATATATTCCTTAAATAAAAGAAAATGTTTTTTTATTGTATATTCTCTTCGAATAAAAGAAAAGGTTTGTTTTGTTGTTGTTTTTTAGTAAAAATTTTATTTATAATGATTACAAATTTTACAAATAATTAGGAGAAATGTGCAACAATATGTGACGCAAGTCCTTTCTGAACTGCAAATCCTATCCTCCTGAAAACAAACTCGTTAGAACCAACTGTCATTAGGTTGTAGTCCATAACTATCTGCAATCACTTAAGGAGCATAACAGATTGTTGTGCCAAGAAACTAACAGTGTCGAAACTGAACGGAATAAAACAATGCTGGTTAACTCTACAAGCCTCCTCATGTTATCACACAATAGGAAAGAGAAAACACATAAAATAAGACATTTGCTTTTGTCTGAACACTCTTACGTGGTATGTGCGTGAAAACTTAATTTTTTCAAGATGGGTTTTTTAACTTCAAATTTCCTAGATGAAGATCGTGACTTTGTAATAAGGTAGAACATATGGAAGAATGTTTCACAATGTAGTTAGACCAACATGTATATTTTGAATTGATGGCGCAAACTTCAAAAGTGGAAGTTGTTTGGAGCTTTTAGAGTAGTGCACGCTGATCAGATTTGAAAGCGAGTAATAAGTTTAGTTAGCTTTTTTTTTTTGAGTTTTTGATTTGTCTTTTTTTTTTTTTTTTTTTTTTAGTATATACTCTTCGAATAAAAGAAAATATCGTTGTTGTTGTTGTTATTTTTTTTTTATAGTATATACTCTTCAAAGAGAAAAAAATGATTTTTTTGTTGTATATTCTCGTCGAATAAAAGCAAATGTTGGTTTTGTTGTTGTTTTTAAGTTGAAATTTTATTTATAATGATAACAAGTTTTACAAATAATTAAGACAAGCGTGCAACAAGCTGTGACGCAAGTAATTTTTGAACTGCAAATCCTATCCTCCTAAATACAAACACGTTAGAACCTGCTATCATTATGTTGTAGTCCATAACTATCTGCAACCACTTAAGGAGCTTAACAAATTGTTGTGCTAAGAAACCAACAGTGTCGAAACTGAACGGAATTAAACAGTGCGGGTTAACTCTAAAAGCCTCCTCGTGTTATCACACAGTAGGAAAGAGAAAGCACATAAATTGAGACATGTGCTTCTTTCTGAACACTCTTACGTGGTATGTGCGGGAAAACATAAGTTTTTCAAGATGGGTTTTTTAACTTTAGATTTCCTAGATGAAGATCGTGACTATGTAATGAGGTAGAACATATGCAAGAATGTTTCACAAGGTAGTTAGACCAACACGTATATTTTGAATTGATGGCGCAAACACCAATAGTGGAAGTTGTTCGGAGCTTTTAGAGTAGTGCACGCGACTGTATTTGAGCAGAATAAGTTCAGTTAGCTTTGCTCTTGTGAGTTTTTGATTTGTCTTATTTTTATTGGGTTTTATTTTTATTATTATTTTTTTGTTTTTGTAGTGGATAATCTACGAAAAAAAGAAAATGATGATGTTGTTTTTTTTTAGTTTTTTTTTTCTAGTATATACTCTTCGAATAAAATAAAATGTTGTTGTTGTTGTTGTTATTTTTTTATTTTATTTATTTATAGTATATACTCTTCAAATAAAAGAAAATGTTTTTTTTTTTGTTGTATATTCTCTTCGAATAAAATAAAATGGTGGTTTTGTTGTTAATTTTTAGTGGAAATTTTATTTATAATGATTACAAATTTTACAAATAATGAGGACAAGCGTGCAACAATCTGTGACGCAAGTCCTTTCTGAACTGCAAATCCTATCCTCCTTAATACAAACTCGTTAGAACCAACTGTCATTAGGTTGTAGTCCATAACGATCTGCAATCACTTAAGGAGCTTAACAGATTGTTGTGCCAAGAAACTAACAGTGTTGAAACTGAACGGAATGAAACAATGCAGTTTAACTCTACAAGCCTCCTCATGTTATCACACAATAAGAAAGAGAAAGCACATCAAATAAGACGTGTGCTTTTGTCTGAACACTCTTACGTGGTATGTGCGTGAAAACTTAATTTTTTCAAGATGGGTTTTTTCACTTCAGATTTCCTAGATGAAGATCGTGACTTTGTAATGAGGTAGAACATATGCAAGAATGTTTCCCAAGGTAGTTAGACCAACACGTATATTTTGAATTGATGGCGCAAACTTCAATAGTGGAAGTTGTTTGGAGGTTTTAGAGTAGTGCACGCGACTGTCTTTGAGCAGAATAAGTTCAGTTAGCTTTGCTTTTGTGAGTTTTTGATTTGTCTTATTTTTAATGGGTTTTATTTTTATTATCATTTTTTTGTTTTTGTAGTGGATAATCTACGAGAAAAAGAAAATGATGATGTTCTTGTTTTTTTTAGTATATACTCTTCGAATAAAATAAAATGTTGTTGTTGTTGTTGTTATTTTTTTTATTTATAGTATATACTCTTCAAATAAAAGAAAATGTTTTTTTTTCTTGTATATTCTCTTCGAATAAAAGAAAATGTTGGTTTTGTTGTTAATTTTTAGTGGAAATTTTATTTATAACGATAACAAGTTTTACAAATAATTAGGACAAGCGTGCAACAAGCTGTGACGCAAGTCCTTTTGGAACTGCAAATCCTATCCTCCAAAATACAAACACGTTAGAACCTGCTATCTTTATGTTGTAGTCCATAACTATCTGCAACCACTAACAGATTGTTGTGCCAAGAAACCAACAGTGTCGAAACTGAACTTAATGAAACAGTGTTGGTTAACTCTAAAAGCCTCCTCGTGATATCACACAATTGGAAAGAGAAAGCACATAAATTGAGACATGTGCTTTTTTCTGAACACTATTACGTGGTATGTGCGGGAAAACTTAATTTTTTCAAGATGAGTTTTTTAACGTCAGATTTCCTAGATAAAGATCGTGACTTTGTAATGAGGTAGAACATATGCTAGAATGTTTCACAAGGTAGTTAGACCAACACGTATATTTTGAATTGATGGCGCAAACTTCAATATTGGAAGTTGTTCGGAGCTTTTAGAGTAGTGCACGCGACTGTATTTGAGCAGAATAAGTTCAGTTAGCTTTGCTTTTGTGAGTTTTCGATTTGTCTTATTTTTATAGGGTTTAATTTTTTTTATTTTTGTTTTTGTTTTTGTAGTGGATAATCTACAAAAAAAAGGAAATGATGATGTTGTTGTTTTTTTTTTGTAGTATATACTCTTCGAATAAAAGAAAATGTTGTTGTTGTTGTTGTTGTTGTTATTTTTTTATTTTATTTATTTATAGTATATACTCCTCAAATAAAAGAAAATGATTTTTTTTGTTGTATATTCTCTTCGAATAAAACAAAATGTTGGTTTTGTTGTTGTTTTTTATTGGAAATTTTATTTATAATGATTACAAATTTTACAAATAATTAGGACAAACGTGTAACAAGGTGTGACTGCAAGTCCTTTCTGAACTGCAAATCTTATCCTCCTGAATACAAACTCGTTAGAATCAACTGTCATTAGGTTGTAGTCCATAACTATTCGCAATCACTTAAGGAGCTTAACAGATTGTTGTGCCAAGAAACCAACAGTGTCGAAACTAAACGGAATGAAACAATGCTGGTTAACTCTACAAGCCTCCTCGTGTTATCACACAATTGAAAAGAGAAAGCACATAAAATAAGACATGTGCTTTTGTCTGAACACTCTTACGTGGTATGTGCGTGAAAACTTAAATTTTTCAAGATGCGTTTTTTAACGTCAGATTTCCTAGATAAAGATCGTGACTTTGTAATGAGGTAGAACATATGCAAGAATGTTTCACAAGGTAGTTAGACCAACACGTATATTTTGAATTGATGGCGCAAACTTCAATAGTGAAAGTTGTTTGGAGGTTTTAGAGTAGTGCACGCGACTGTCTTTGAGCAGAATAAGTTCAGTTAGCTTTGTTTTTTTGAGTTTTTGATTTGTCTTATTTTTATAGGGTTTTATTTTTATTATTATTTTTTTGTTTTTGTAGTGGATAATCTACGAAAAAAAAGAAAATGATGATTTTGTTTTTTTTTTTTTTTTTTAGTATATACTCTTCGAATTAAATAAAATGTTGTTGTTGTTGTTGTTATTTTTTATTTTTTATTTTTTTTATTTATAGTATATACTCTTCAAATAAAAGAAAATGTTTTTTTTTGTTGTATATTCTCGTCGAATAAAAGAAAATGTTGGTTTTGTTGTTGTTTTTAAGTTGAAATTTTATTTATAATGATAACAAGTTTTACAAATAATTAGGACAAACGTGCAACAAGCTGTGACGCAAGTCCTTTTTGAACTGCAAATCCTATCCTCCTAAATACAAACACGTTTGAACCTGCTATTTTTATATTGTAGTCAATAACTATCTGCAACCACTTAAGGAGCTTAACAGATTGTTATGCCAAGAAACCAACTGTGCGTGTTGTTGTTGTTGTTTTTTTATTTTATTTATTTATAGTATATACTCCTCAAATAAAAGAAAATGATTTTTTTTGTTGTATATTCTCTTCGAATAAAACAAAATGTTGGTTTTGTTGTTGTTTTTTATTGGAAATTTTATTTATAATGATTACAAATTTTACAAATAATTAGGACAAACGTGTAACAAGGTGTGATGCAAGTCCTTTCTGAACTGCAAATCCTATCCTCCTGAATACAAACTCGTTAGAATCAACTGTCATTAGGTTGTAGTCCATAACTATCTGCAATCACTTAAGGAGCTTAACAGATTGTTGTGCCAAGAAACCAACAGTGTCGAAACTAAACGGAATGAAACAATGCTGGTTAACTCTACAAGCCTCCTCGTGTTATCACACAATTGAAAAGAGAAAGCACACAAAATAAGACATGTGCTTTTGTCTGAACACTCTTACGTGGTATGTGCGTGAAAACTTAATTTTTTCAAGATGGGTTTTTTAACTTTAGATTTTCTAGATGAAGATCGTGACTTTGTAATGAGGTAGAACATATGCAAGAATGTTTCCCAAGGTAGTTAGACCAACACGTATATTTTGAATTGATGGCGCAAACTTCAATTGTGGAAGTTGTTTGAGGTTTTGAAGAAAGTAGTGCACGGATCAGATTCGGTTAGTAATAAGTTCAGCTTAGCTTTGCTTTTGTGAGTTTTTGATTTGTCTTATTTTTATAGGGTTTTTTATTATTATTTTTTTGTTTTCATTAGTGGATAATCTACTAAAAAAAAAGAAAATGATGATTTTTTTTTTTTTTTTTTGGTAGTATATACTCTTGAATAAAATAAAATGTTGTTGTTGTTATTTTTTTTATTTTTTTATTTATAGTGTATACTCTTCAAATAAAAAGAAAATGTTTTTTTTGTATATTCTCTTCAATAAAAGAAAATGTTGGTTTTGTTGTTGTTTTTAGTGGAAATTTTATTTATAATGATTTCAAATTTTACAAATAATTAGGACAAGCTGCAACAACAATCGTGACCTTAAGTGCTTTCAATCGCAAATCCAATCCTCCCAAAATACAAACTCGTTAGGAATCAATGTCATTAGGTTGTAGTCCATAACTATCAAAGAATCACTTAAGGAGCTTAACAGATTGTTGTGCCAAGAAACCAACAGTGTCGAAACTAAACGGAATGAAACAATGCTAGTTAACTCTACAAACCTCCTCGTGTTATCACACAATTAAAAAGAGAAAGCACATAAAATAAGACATGTGCTTTTGTCTGAACACTCTTACGTGGTATTTGCGTGAAAACATAATTTTTTCAAGATGGTTTTTTTAACTTTAGATTTCCTAGATGAATATCATGACATTGTAATGAGGTAGACCATATGTAAGAATGTTTCCCAAGGTAGTTAGACCAACACGTATATTTTGGATTGACGGCGCAAACTTCAATAGTGGAAGTTGTTCGGAGGTTTTAGAGTAGTGCACGCGACTGTATTTGAGCAGAATAGGTTCAGTTAGCTTTGCTTTTGTGTGTTTTTGATTTGCCTTATTTTTATAGGGTTTTATTTTTATTATTATTTTTTTGTTTTTGTAGTGGATAATCTACGAAAAAAAGAAAATGATGATGTTTTTTTTTTTTTTTTTAGTTTTTTTGTTGTATATACTCTTCGAATAAAATAAAATGTTGTTGTTGTTGTTGTTGTTATTTTTTATTTTTTTATTTATAGTGTATACTCTTCAAATAAAAGAAAATGTTTTTTTTTGTTGTATATTCTCTTTGAATAAAAGAAAATGTTGGTTTTGTTGTTGTTTTTTGGTGGAAATTTTATTTATAATGATTACAATTATTTATAGTATATACTCTTCAAATAAAAGAAAATGTTTTTTTATGTTGTATATTCTCTTCGAATAAAAGAAAATGTTGGTTTTGTTGTTGTTTTTTAGTAGAAATTTTATTTATAATGATTACAAATTTTACAAATAATTAGGACAAACGTCCAACAAGCTGTGACACAAGTCTTTTCTGAACTGCAAATCCTATCCTCCTGAATACAAACTCGTTAGAACCAACTGTAATTAGGTTGTAGTCCATAACTATCTGCAATCACTTAAGTAGCTTAACAGATTGTTGTGCCAAGAAACTAACAAAGGTTGAAACTCGAATGTAATGAAACAATGCCGTTTAACTCTATAAGCCTCCTCATGTTATCAATCAATAGAAATGTAGAAAGCACATCAAATAAGACATGTGCTTTTTTCCTCAACACTTTACGCATATATGCTGAAAAACTCATTTTTTCAAGATGGGTTTTTAACTCAGATTTCTAGATGAAGATCGCGGACTTTGTAATGAGATAGAACATATGCAAGAATGTCCCAAGGTAGTTGGGACCAACACGATATTTTGAATCGGATGGCAAACTTCAATAAAGGAAAGTTGTTTTGAGGTTTTTAGAAAGGCATTTATGCACTGTATTTCGAAAGGTAATAAGTTAGATTAGCTTTGCTGCTTGTGAGTTTTTGATTTGTCTTATTTTTATTGGTTTTTTTTTATTATTATTTTTGTTTTTGTAGTGGATAATCTAAAAAAAAAAAAAATGATGATGTTGTTTTTTTTTAGTTTTTTGTAGTATATACTCTTGGAAATAAAATAAAATGTTGTTGTTGTTGTTGTTATTTTTTATTTTTTTTATTTATAGTATATACTCTTCAAATAAAAGAAATGTTTTTTTTTTGTATATTATCTTGAATAAAAGAAAATGTTGGTTTTGTTGTTAATTTTAGTGGAAATTTTATTTATAATGATTACAAATTTTATTAAATAATGAGGACAAGCTGCAAAAACTGCGGATTTAAGTCCTTTCGAACCCGCAAATCTTATCCCATCAATACAAACCGTTAGGAACAAATGTCATTAGGTTGTAGTCCATAACTATCCGCAGAATCACTTAAGCGAGCTTAAATGATTGTTGTGCCAAGAAACTAAAGGTTGGAAACCGAACGGAATGAAACAATGCAGTTAACTCTACAAGCCTCCTCATGTTATCACACACATAAGAAAAGAAAGCACATTAAATAAGATTTTGTGCTTTTTGTCTAAACACTTTTACGCGGTAATGTGCATTGGAAAACTTAATTTTTTCAAGATGGGTTTTTTTCACCCTAGTTTTCCTAGATGAAGATCGTGACTTTGTAATGAGGTAGAACATATGCAAGAATGTTTCCCTGGTAGTTAGACCAACACGCATATTTTGAATTGATGGCCAAAACTTCAATAGTGGAAGTTGTTTGGAGGTTTTTTAGAGTAGTGCACGCCAATCGCCTTTGAAAGCAGAATAAGTTCGGGTTAGCTTTGCTTTTGTGAGTTTTGATTTGTCTTCTTTTTATTTGGTTTTATTTTTATTATTATTTTTTTGTTTTGTAGTGTGGATAATCTAAAAAAAAAAAGAAAAATGATGATGTTGTTTTTTTTTTTTTTTTTTGTAGTATATACTCTTCAAATAAAATAAAATGTTGTTGTTGTTGTTGTTTTTTTTTTTTTGTAGTATATACTTTTCGAATAAAAGAAAATGTCGTTGTTGTTGTTGTTATTTTTTTATTTATTTTTATAGTATATACTCTTCAAATAAAAGAAAATGTTTGTTTTGTTGTTGTTTTTAAGTTGAAATTTTATTTATAATGATAACAAGTTTTACAAATAATTAGGACAAGCATGCAACAAGTTGTGACGCAAGTCCTTTTTGAACTGCAAATCCTATCCTCCTAAATACAAACACGTTAGAACCTGCTATCTTTATGTTGTAGTCCATAACTATCTGCAACCACTTCGTGAGCTTAAGCATTGTTGTACCAAGAAATCAACAGCAGTTTTAAACCGAATGGAATGAAACTGCTTTGGTTAACCTTAAAGCCTCCTCGTTATCACATTAATAGGGAAAGAGAAAGCACATAAATTGAGAAATGTGCTTTTTTCTGAACACTCTTACGTGGTATGTTCGGGAAAACTTAAGTTTTTCAAGATGGGCTTTTTAACTTCAAATTTCCGAGATAAAGATCGTGACATTGTAATGAGGTAGAACATATGCAAGAATGTTTCACAAGGTAGTTTGACCAACATGTATATTTTGAATTCATGGAGCAAACTTCAGTAGTGGAAGTTGTTTGGAGCTTTTAGAGTAGTGCACGCGACTGTGTTTGAGCATAAAAAGTTCAGTTAGCTTTGCTCTTGTGAGTTTTTGATTTGTCTTATTTTTATTGGATTTTATTATTATTTTTATTTTTATTTTTATTTTTTTGTTTTTGTAGTGGATAATGTACGAAAAAAAGAAAATGATGATGTTGTTTTTTTTTTTTTTTTTGTAGTATATACTCTTCGAATAAAATAAAATGTTGTTGTTGTTGTTTTTTTTTTCTTTATAGTATATATTCTTCAAATAAAAGAAAATGTTATTTTATGTTGTATATTCTCTTCGAATAAAAGAAAATGTTGGTTTTGTTGTTGTTTTTTAGTAGAAATTTAATTTATAATGATTACAAATTTTACAAATAATTAGGACAAACGTGCAACAAGGTGTGACGCAAGTCCTTTTCTCGAATCGCAAATCCTATCCTCCTGAATACAAACTCGTTAGAACCAACTGTCATTAGGTTATAGTCCATAACTATCTGCAATCACTTAAGGAGCTTAACAGATTGTTGTGCCAAGAAACCAACAGTGTCGAAACTGAACGGAATGAAACAATGCTGGTTAACACTACAAGCCTCCTCGTGTTATCACACAATTGGAAACAGAAAGCACATAAAATAAGACATGTGCTTTTGTCTCAACACTTTTACGTGGTTTGTGCGTGAAAACTTAATTTTTTCAAAATGGGATTTTTAACTTCAGATTTCCTAGATGAAGATCGTGACTTTGTAATGAGGTAGAACATATGCAAGAATGTTTCACAATGTAGTTAGACCAACAAGTATATTTTGAATTGATGGCGCAAACTTCAATAGTGGAAGTTGTTTGGATCTTTTAGAGTAGTGCACGCGACTGTATTTGAGCAGAATAAGTTCAGTTAGCTTTGCTTTTGTGAGTTTTTGATTTCTTTTATTTTTATAGGGTTTTATTTTTATTATCATTTTTTTTGTTTTTGTAGTGGATAATCTACGAAAAAAATAAAATTATGATGTTGTTTTTTTTTTTTTTTTTTTTTTAGTATATACTCTTGAATAGAATAAAATGTTGTTGTTGTTGTTGTTATTTTTTTATTTTTTTTATTTATAGTATATACTCTTCAAATAAAAGAAAATGTTTTTTTATGTTGTATATTCTCTTCGAATAAAAGAAAATGTTGGTTTTGTTGTTGTTTTTTAGTGGAAATTTTATTTATAATGATTACAAATTTTACAAATAATTAGGACAAGCGTGCAACAATCTGTAACGCAAGTCCTTTCTGAACTGCAAATCCTATACTCCTAAATACAAACTCGTTAGAACCAATTGTCATTAGGTTGTAGTCCACAACTATCTGCAATCACTTAAGGAGCTTAACAGATTGTTGTGCCAAGAAACTAACAGTGTTGAAAATAAACGGAATGAAACAATGTTGGTTAACTCTACAAGCCTCCTCCTGTTATCACACAATAGGAAAGAGAAAGCTCATCAAATAAGACATGTGCTTTTGTCTGAACACTCTTACGTGGTATGTGCGTGAAAACTTAATTTTTTCAAGATGGGTTTTTTAACTTAATATTTCCTAGATGAAGATCGTGACTTTGTAATGTTGTAGAACATATGGAAGAATGTTTCATAAGGTAGTTAGACCAACATGTACATTTTGAATTGATGGCGCAAACTTCAATAGTGGAAGTTGTTTGGAGGTTTTAGAGTAGTGCACGCGACTGTTTTCGGGAGTAATAAGTTCAGTTAGCTTTGTTTTTGTGAGTTTTTTATTTGTCTTATTTTTATAGGGTTTTATTTTTATTATTATTTTTTTGTTTTTGTAGTGGATAATCTACAAAAAAAAAGAAAATGATGAATTTTTTTTTAAGTTTTTTTGTAGTATATACACTTCGAATAAAAGAAAATTTTGTTGTTGTTGTTGTTATTTTTTTATTTTTTTTATTTTATAGTATATACTCTTCAAATAAAAGAAAATGTTTTTTTTTGTTGTATATTCTCTTCGAATAAAAGAAAATGTTAGTTTTCTTTTTGTTTTTTATTGGAAATTTTATTTATAATGATTACAAATTTTACAAATAATTAGGACAAACGTGCAACAAGGTGTGACGCAAGTCCTTTCTGAACTGCAAATCCTATCCTCCTGAATACAAACTCGTTAGAACCAACTGTCATTAGGTTATAGTCCACAACTATCTGCCAATCACTTAAGGAGCTTAGCAGATTATTGTTGTGCCAAGAAACCAACAGTGTCAAAACTGAACAGAATGAAACAATGCTGGTTAACACTACAAGTCTCCTCATGTTATCACACAATAGGAAAGAGAAAGCACAAAAAATAAGACATGTGCTTTTGTCTGAACACTCTTACGTGGTATATGCGTGAAAACTTCATTTTTTCAAAATGGGTTTTTAACTCAGATTTCTAGATGAAGATCGTGACTTTGTAATGAGGTAGAACATATGCAAGAATGTTTCCCAAGGTTGTTAGACCAACAACACGATATATTTTTGAATTGATGGCAAACTTTGATAGTGGAAGTTGTTTGGAGGTTTTAAGTAGTGCACGCAGCGATTTGTATTTGGAGCGAGAATATGTTCGATTAGCTTTGCTTTTGTGAGTTTTTGATTTGTCTTATTTTTATTGGGTTTTATTTTTTATTATTATTTTTTTGTTTTTGAAGTGGATAATCTGAAAAAAGAAAATTTATGTTATTGTTGTTTTTTTTTTTTTTTTTTTATTAGTATATACTCTTCGAATAAAAGAAAATGTTGTTGTTGTTGTTGTTATTTTTTTATTTTTTTTATTCATAGTATATACTCTTCAAATAAAAGAAAATGGTTTTTTTTGTTGTATATTCTCTTCGAATAAAAGAAAATGTTGGTTTTGTTGTTGTTTTTTATTGGAAATTTTATTAATAATGATTACAAATTTTACAAATAATTAGGACAAACGCAAGTAACAAGGTGTGTACGAAGTCCTTTACGAACCAAAATCCTATCCTCCTTAATACAAACTCGTTAGAACCAATTGTCATTAGGTTATAGTCCATAACTATCTGCAATCACTTAAAGAGCTTAACAGATTGTTGTGCCAAGAAACCAACAGTGTCGAAACTGAACGGAATGAAACAATGCTGGTTAACTCTACAAGCCTCCTCGTGTTATCACATAATTGGAAAGAGAAAGCACATAAAATAAGACATGTGGTTTTGTCTGAACACTTTTACGTGGTATGTGCGTGAAAACTTAATTTTTTCAAGATGGAATTTTTAACTTCAGATTTCCTAGATGAAGATCGTGACTTTGTAATGAGGTAGAACATATGCAAGAATGTTTCCCAAGGTAGTTAGACCAACACGTATATTTTGAATTTATGGCGCAAACTTCAATAGTGAAAGTTGTTTGGAGGTTTTAGAGTAGTGCATGCGACTGTATTTGGGTAGAATAAGTTCAGTTAGCTTTGCTCTTGTGAGTTTTTCATTTGTCTTATTTTTATTGGGTTTTATTTTTATTATTATTTTTTTGTTTTTGTAGTGGATAATCTACGAAAAAAAAGAAAATGATGATGTTGTTGTTTTTTTTAGTTTTTTTGTAGTATATACTCTTCGAATAAAATAAAATGTTGTTGTTGTTGTTGTTATTTTTTTATTTTTTTTATTTATAGTATATACTCTTCAAATAAAAGAAAATGTTTTTTTGTTGTATATTCTCTACGAATAAAAGAAAATGTTGGTTTTGTTGTTAATTTTTAGTGGAAATTTTATTTATAATGATTACAAATTTTACAAATAATGAGGACAAGCGTGCAAAAATCGTGGCGCAAAGTCCTTCTGACTACCGCAAATCCTATCCTCCCAGAATACAAACTTCGTTAGAACCAACTGTCATTAGGTTGTAGTCCATAACTATCTGCAATCACTTAAGGAGCTTAACAGATTGTTGTGCCAAGAAACTAACATTGTTGAAACTGAACGGAATGAAACAATGCAGGTTAACTTTCTACAAGCCTCCTCATGTTTATCACCAATAAGAAAGAAAGCACATCAAATAAGGCGTGTGCTTTTTGTGCGAATACTCTTTCGTGGTATGTGCTTGAAAACTTAATTTTTCAAGATGGGTTTTGTCACTTCAGATTTCCTAGATGAAGATCGCGTGACTTTGTAATGAGGTAGAACATATGCAGAATGTTTCACAAGGTTGTTAGACCAACACGCGTATATTTTGAATTGATGGCAAACTTGATAGTGGAAGTTGTTTGGAGGTTTTATAGTAGTGCACACGTTGTATTTGAAGCGAATAAGTTCGAGTTAAGCTTTGCTTTTGTAAGTTTTGATTTGTCTTATTGTTATAAGGTTTTTTTTTTTTTTTTTTAGTGGATAATCTCTGAAAAAAAGAAAATTTGATTTTTTTTTTTTTTTTTTTTTTTTTTTTTTTTTTTTTTTAAGTTTTTTTGTAGTATATACTTTTCGAATAAAAGAAAATGTTGTTGTTGTTGTTGTTATTTTTTTATTTATAGTATATACTCCTCAAATAAAAGAAAATGTTTTTTTTTTTTTGTATATTCTCTTCGAATAAAAGAAAATGTTGGTTTTGTTGTTGTTTTTTAGTGGAAATTTTATTTATAATGATTACAAATTTTACAAATAATTAGGACAAACGTGCAACAATCTGTGACGTAAGTCCTTTCTGAACTACAAATCCTATCCTCCTGAAAACAAACTTGTTAGAACCAACTGTCATTAGGTTGTAGTCCATAACTATCTGCAATCACTTAAGGAGCTTAACAGAATGTTGTGCCAAGAAACCAAATTGATGTCTTTAAACTGAACGGAATGAAACAATGTTGGTTAACTCTACAAGCCTCCTCGTGTTATCACACAATTGGAAAGAGAAAGCACATAAAATAAGACATGTGCTTTTGTCTGAACACTCTTACGTAGTATATGCGTGAAAACTTAATTTTTTCAAGATGGATTTTTTAACTTCAGATTTCCTAGATGAAGATCGTGACTTTGTAATGAGGTAGCACATATGCAAGAATGTTTCACAAGGTAGTTAGACCAACATGTATATTTTGAATTGATGGCGCAAACTTCAATAGTGGAAGTTGTTTGGAGCTTTTAGAGTAGTGCCTTGTTGTAGTTGAAAGGAGAATAAGTTCAGTTAGCTTCGCTTTTCTGAGTTTTTTATTTGTCTTATTTTTATAGGTTTTATTTTTATTATTATTTTTTTGTTTTTGTAGTGGATAATCTACGAAAAAAAGAAAATGATGATGTTTTTTTTTTTTTTTTTTAGTATATACTCTTTAAATAAAAGAAAATGTTCTTTTTTTGTAGTATATTCTCTTCGAATAAAAGAAAATGTTGGTTTTTTTGTTGTTTTTAAGTTGAAATTTTATTTATAATGATAACAAGTTTTACAAATAATTAGGACAAGCGTGCAACAAGCTGTGACGCAATATTTTGAATTCTTGGCGAAAACTTCAATAGTGGAAGTTGTTTGGAGCTTTTAGAGTTGTACTCGCGACTATATTTGAGCAGAATATGTTCAGTTAGCTTTGCTTTTGGGAGTTTTTTATTTGTTTTATTTTTATAACATTTTTTTTTAGTATATACTCTTTGAATAAAATAAGATGTTGTTTTTTATTTATTTATTTGTTTATAGTATATACTATTCAAATAAGAGAAAATGTTTTTTTTTTTAGTTTTTTTGTAGTATAGACTCATCGAATAAAATTAAATGTTGTCGTTTTTGTCATTATTTTTTATTTTTTTATTTATAGTATATACTCTTCAAATAAAAGAAAATGTTTTTTTTTTTTGTCATATATTATCTTCGAATAAAAGAAAATGTTGGTTTTGTTGTTGTTTCTAAGTGGAAAATTTATTTATAATGATTACAAATTTTACAAATAATTTGGACAAGCGTGCAACAAGCTGTGACGCAAGTCCTTTTTGCACGCTTGTCCTTTCTGAACTGCAAATCATATCCTCCTGAATACAAACTCGTTAGAACCAACTGTCATTAGGTTGTAGTCCATATCTATCTGCGTTCACTTAAGGAGCTTAACAGATTGTTGTGCTAAGAAACCAACAGTGTCGAACCTGAACGGAATGAAACAGTGCTGGTTAACTCTACAATCCTCCTCGTGTTATCACACAATAGGAAAGAGAAAGCACATAAAATGAGACATGTGCTTTTGTCTAAACACTCTTACGTGGTATGTGCGTGAAAACTTAATTTTTTCAAGATGGGTTTTTTAACTTCAGATTTCCTAGATGAAGATCGTGGCTTTGTAATGAGGTAGAACATATGCAAGAATGTTTCACAAGGTAGTTAGACCAACACGTATATTTTGAATTGATGGCGCAGACTTCAATCGTGGAAGTTGTTTGGAGCTTTTAGAGTAGTTCACGCGACTGTATTTGAGCAGAATAAGTTCAGTTAGCTTTGCTTTTTTGAGTTTTTATATTAATTATTCTAAAAAATATTTGCAAATATGCAGAACTATTATATATTAATATTATATTTGTCACTTATCCAAATTTCTTATAACGTGAAAACCTCATCCTCCATTAAAAAAAACTCACATTTGGTAAAACCCTTCAATTTCATTTTGTTGTTTAATAATTGAAGTTTAATTGAAGTTTTGTGAGATTGCCTAATAAGGTGAAGTTCATATATATTGAAGCTACTTGAATAGCAAGACGTTACCAATCATACGGAAAGAGATAAGATAAACACAATTTTAAATGCAAGACTATACTTATCGAGACATTCTCACAACATATAATCCAACTATGTTTTGAGGTTAGTTCAATACATTTGCATCCAGTTTCTGATTTTCCGTTATTTATATTTTGAGGTTATTTCAATGCAGTTGAATCTAATTTTTGATTCCCGTTATTTTTTTTTTAGGTTAGTTCAATGCGGTTGCATCTAGTTTCCGATTTCTCGTTAATTATTCTTTACAGTTATTTCAATACATTTGTATCCAATTTCTAATTCCTTGTTAATTGTTCTTTGAGGTCAGCTCAATGCATTTGCATCCAGTTTCTGATTTCCAGTTAATTATTCTATGAGATTAGTTTAATGCATTTGCATACAGTTTTTGATTTCTCGTTTATTATTTGATAAGGTTGCATTTGTATCTAGTTTCCGATTTTCCGTTAATTATTGTTTGATATTAATTTAATGAATTTGCATCAAGTTTCCAATTTATTGTTAATTATTTATTGAGGTTAGTTCAATGCATTTGTATCTAGTTTATTTTTAAGATTAGTTGGTCTGCGTTGCAAACCGGTTTCGATTTCCCGTTAATTATTCTTTAAGATTAGTTCTACACATTTGCATCATGTTTCCAATTTATAATTAATTTTTCTTTGAGGTTAGTTCAATGCAGTTGCATCCAGTTTTTGATTTCCCATTAATTTAATCTTTGAGGGTTAGTTCAATGCATTTGCATCCAGATCCGATTTCGACAATTATTTTTTATATTAGTTTGATGTATTTGCATCCAAGTTTTGATTTCGTTAATTATTATTTGAGGTTAGTTTAATGCGGTTGTATCCATATTCGATTTTCTATTAATTATTTTTAAGATTAGTTTAATGCTTGCATTTGCATCCGATTTCGATTTCCGTTAATTATTTTTAAGATTAGTTCAATGCAGTTACATCAAAATATATATATATATATATATATATATATATATATATATATATATATATATATATATATATATATATATAATATATATATATATATATATATATATATATATATATATATATATATATATAGTGTTGAAAATTTATAAATTTAATTGGAATATGTCATAATTATTGTGACTAGAATTGTGATTTTTGGAATCCTTAACTATGAATAAATATTTTAAATCTCATTGTGGATGGCGATCAAATCGAAAAGGGTTTTTAGGAAAATCATTTTCGTGGAAACTATTGTTTTTAGCAATTTAGTTTTTGTCTCATATTTTTTTTTTTCGTAATTAGCTATATTGTTTAGGAAAAGTTGGAGACTGTGTGACACTCTAGATGGGATTATTTTTTTATAATTAGTTATAGTGTTTAGGAAAAGTTAGAGACTCTCTAAAACTTTATATGAGATTGTTTTCTTATTTATATCCTATTTTTTTTATAAATAGTAATAGAGTTTAGAAAAAATTAGAGTTCCTACGAGTGTTCCAAAAAAATAGATTGGCAAGGGTATAACTATAATATATATCTAAAGAATTAGAATATGTCATAATTATTGTGGCCGTAATTGTGATTTTTTGAATCTTTAACTGAATAAATGTATAAATCACATAGTGGATGGCACATCAAATCGAAAGTGTTTTAGGAAAATTGTTTTCGGTGGAAATTATTGTTTTTAGCAATTTAGTTTTTTGTCACCTTTTTTTTTTTCGTAATTAGCTATATTGTTTAGGAAAAATTGGAGATTCTGTAACTCATTGTTTTTTTTCGTAATTAGCTACAGTGTTTAGGAAAAGTTAGAAAGTATGTGAAACTCTATATGGGATTGTTTCCTTATTTATATCACACTTTTTTATATTTAGTAATAGAGTTTAGGAAAAACTGGACACTCTAGAAACGCTTCCTCAATTGAAGAGGGTAGAACTCTAATATATATATAAATCCTATTTTGTCTCCTACTTTTTCTTAATTAGCCATGACACGTGGACACTCTAGAAACGCTTCCTCAATTGAATAAGGTAGAGCTATAATATATATATAAAGATTTTTGTAGTTGGGGTGCTATATTTGTCTTTAACAACCCATATAGCCCCATTGGACTTACTCTAACAGTAAGTGCGTCTATGAGTGGACCACATTATACTACTAAAAACCAGATGCTAGCGCTGCGAAATATTGTAATTTTGTCAACTTACGTGTGGTTCGCGTAAGAGAAGAAAAACTGTGTTATGATATGTTTTACTTGTTTTATATTTCTATTGCCTGTTTGTAATAGTTGTATCCATAGATTAAGATTGTAGTTGTTGGTTGTAGTGAAAGATTAGATTTTTTATTGGAGTAGTAGATTGTCCAAATATAAATTATCTTAGTGGGGATCGATTGGTATCGTTGTCCCCAACAAGCATATTATGGTGTTAGTAGCCAAACGGACAAACCAAACTATAGAAACCGAGTAAAAAACACCAAGACTGCTTTCCCCCACTCCCCAGTATGTCTACAGTACTTAGTACTACAGTGTACACATGATTTCTACTGAATCTCAATTAAACTACTCTTTGGATCTTGCACAACATATTTCAGTAATTAAGAACCACAGCGTCATGTGTATAAGTGTATTATACAATATAGTTAAGCACACTTATAATGAATCATAATAAGCTTAGTTTTTGGATGGCGCGACATGATATCAGTCTGCAAAGTTTTAATAAATTACAGTACAGACTACAGAACCCCAAAATCTGGGAGCCCAAACAACAGCTTTCCCAAACATTCACCTTATTCTCAGTTGAACAAGAACCTAACTCCTTACAATAGAAAAGTGCAACTAGCAAGTCTTGTATACAAATGTGGACAAAACCCGCTCTTGAACATATATTCAACATTTCAACTAATCACCTGACCCACCACCACTAACATCTTCATCATCAACTTAATAAAATCATTTGCTTAGCAAAGGGAACCAACGTTCATGAAAAGCAGATTGATAAGAGATCATGAACAAAAGAAAAACAAGAAGAAATCCAACACCCCAAGGAGATCCACCAGCCCTGTGAAGTGATTCTCTTTCTCTTGGTAAAGAAAAAAGAAAAGGAACTCTATCTCTATCTCCACTTGAAAGCCAGTGCACCGCAAGTAACAATAACAAAGGTGAAACCATTACAACTAACTTAACTTGATCAACCACACTCTCAAAGATGGATTCATAGTTGATGTACCAAGAGATACCCATGAACAAAAGTAGTATGACAAAGAAGAAACACAAGTGTAGAGGCAAAGGAGGAGATTGAGTGTATGAAGAAGAGTTGTAACCACTTGCCATGTTTAAGAAAAGCTAAACCTTGAAAGCTTGAGGGGTTGGTATCTGTTAACCTTTTTAGTTGCAAGAAAAAGCTAAAGAGAACTGTAGAGCAGTTTTCTGGAGTGCACTACCTTAGTTGAAATGAAATGAAGAGGTATTGGTGGTGCTATTTATAAACCATATATAAAACAGTACCTAGTGGGATATAGAAGATTTATTAAAAGTCTTGATTCTGTGCCCCGGGAGTTGGGGGTATACTCTTCCACGGTTTTTTTCCAAATAAAGAGGCAAGTGATAATTGACTGGCTACTCTTTAAAGAGAAGCACCACGCTACCGTTTAAAAGCCAAATGCCGGTTTTATAATAAGTTATAAAGTCTTGTTTGTGTTAGAACTTAGACGTCCAAAAAAACATAGTCTTTTAAAACACTAGTTAGTGTTTCACTTTAGATAGTAGTTCTAACAAAAGTCATCATGCTAAGTAGCTAATACTAGGCAGTGTCATATGGGTATGCAAAGAGTTTGGGTTGGCTATCCACCTTCCTGTTTTACAGGACCAAGTGTAATTGAATAGTAGGGATAAAAGTGAAAAACAGAAGGCTGGGCTGTGGAACATAGTAGCTTTTCTTGAATAGGAGGGATTCTCTTGTTCGATGACGATCCCTGTAGGATACTTCCAAAAGCAGTGAAAGTCATAGATGCATGGTATAAAGCAATAGCAAATGAGTTATCGACACCTACGACCGACCATGGATTCCAACTTTAAAATAAATGACCAGATATTAAGAAAAGTATTACTAAAGCTTGATTGGGCATTATCTGGAAAGTCTGAAAGTGAATCTGTGAATCCAGGGATGGTGGTGGTCCATGTCACCCCCTTCACCTTTATCTAAGACTCTAAGTCGACATAGGAAACAATGTGAACTTCCTCAATAATCTAGTGCATGAACATATATATATATATATGGATATAACTGATCTTAGCATAACCTTTTTTTTCGATAATTAATCTTCGCATAACCATGCTTCAAATATACACTGATCATGATGATTATAGGAAATCCAAGGCACTTGGCAATCATTTGTTCATCAAATAGGCCGCCCTCACCGGTCCCCAACTCACCATGTACACTCTCCAATCTCCATAGTCCATACAATTCAAAATAAAAGTGAAAGTATTCCAGTTAGCTCATGTATAGATCAATATAGAAAGACGCCACTTTATGCTGGACCTGTGACCTGTTGGTTTCCAAGATTAAAATTTAAAATAACATCGTTATCAACAAAGGAAATATAATCTTGTGTGCTAAGGAACTAAATTAAAGTATAGGATCTCTAGTCCGCAGTCAAGTAGCGAGTCCTCCTTTTAGATTTCATCTTTTCAGAACAAGAGGCCCGCCACATAGTGTCCTCCTTAGTCCATGCGATGTCACATATAGAAAAGCATGTTCTTTAGCAACAAAAGAAATAGGAAGGGTTCTAAAGACATATTTTATCATGTAAACAAACTCAAAATCGTTAGGATATTTTAATTTTGGATTAGACAAATATTTTGTAGATATAATCTCCTAAATAATCAAAAAATAAAAAATTCTAAATTTGCCAAATATAGTATAAAAAATGGTGAAAATAAACAGTTTATAATTAGCTAAATTTTATAAATTGTTAGCTATATTTGGTAAGTTTGGAATTTTTTGATTTTTTGATTATTATTTATGACAATGTTCAAAATAATTAGGAGATCATATCTACAAAATATTAGCTTAATCCGAAATTTATAAATGCGATAACGATTTTGAATTTGTTTACATGTCAAGATAAAATATGTCTCTAGAACCCCTCCCAAAATAATATAAAACCCTTCTTCAGTGTTTCCTGTTTCCTTTATTTAATTTCATTTTTAGTAATACATATCCCTTGGTTCCTTCTAATCAAATCTAGTGAGTACCACTGATTTCCAGCACTATTTGAACTACATGATGCGTTCATTTCTGACTTTATTTTAGAATATCTATATGTATTTGCAATGATTTATTAGCAGTTTTAAACACATCCACTATAACAAACAAAGCACTATAATAGAACAAATTTACATGGTTGAACTAAAAATCCCAAAGTTCAGGAGGTTAGGATGATCAAGAAAACTCGGCTAAAGTAATCAAAATACAAAGAAAGGCTCTATTATGTACTCGTAAGGCCAAATGAACATTTTGTACAAACAAGCAACCAACCAAAGTGCTTAGAAGCGGATATCTTATCACCTCCGCTGCAGACCAATTCAACCATCGCAGCTTTGGACGCAAGAAGCAAGGAAAATTTGAAAAGAAAATGGAAAATTTGAAAAAAGAATTGAACCAACAGGCCAGAACACAGTACCTGTAATGGAGAAGTTTCCAATTGGCAATACATGGCAAAACTAACATTTCTCTCTTCTCCATGCAATATGTCAAATATTTTTAAGAGACCTTCCTCGCTGTTGAATCATTCCAAATCTCCAAACTGTCCGATCTATGAGATTCTCTCCTTAAATCAAAATCATCAGTACCAGTACCTTGTGGTTTTTTAAGCTTTGCCACAAGAACCCACATATTGGCAAGTTCATTCTCAAGATAAGCTTCCCTTTGCTTTGATTCCTCTACCTTCTTCTGAAGATCCGCTTCTCTACGTTCCTTTTCAGATAGTGCAGCTTCGAGAGACTGCTCCCTCTCCTGGCTCATTGTGAGCTCTTTTCTTATTTCTGCGGGTGATCCCCCTTGATCTTGACGCTTAACATGTCCGTCTCTTCTACCATTCCTTGCTGCAACACTGGCTCTACGCTGACCGGGTGAATGCTTCATTGCTGCCAAGTCAGCAGTTAGTCTATCATTAGTGTTCATAAGTTTGGCAACTTCTTCTGACAAGGCTTTTAGCTCCACCGCTGCGGCAGATGCCAATCCTTTAGCATATGAGCTTTCGTCAGCAAGCTTCTGGTTACGTGTTTCCAGTTGTTCTTTTGCAAATGTCAGCTCTTTTAGATTCTGCTTTAATTCTTCAATTTGTGCTGCCTATATCATGACAAAGAAATTTTGTCAGACAGGACAACAGAGAAAACATGTTTTTGACACGAAAGTCGATGCACTCTGCCACTCTACGAATTCACCACGCGTATGAATGATGTGTCATTACAAGAAGACCCAGGTAGTTTAAGATTTCTAAGGACTAGTCATTAGTCACTCGTCTCACCAAGTTACCAGGCGTATTAATATATTTTGCCGACTATAATCCAAAAAATCCATAAGAAATTGGAGGCAAGTGCTCATGTACCCCAGCACGATTGCGTCAAATATAGAATTGACATGGCAAAGATAACGATTAGGTAATATCCTGAAGTATCTCCAATGCAATGCTAAAAACAATTTAGTGTAAGCTGACACATTCTCCCCCAAAATAATTCTCCAATGCAATATGTAAAAGGAAGTGCATACATCAACAATAGAAGTCAAAACCATTTTTAGTGCAGTACGGCCTTCAAAACGACATGGGACCACTAATGGGAAGCCATCTTAAGTGCCGTCCGGCCTTTAAAATAACATGGGACCACAAACAGAAAGCGCCATCTCAAGTGTAGTCTGGTCAAACATTGTACGAGAAGAGGGAAAATCAAATTAAGATGATGATTTCTAAATGCAACAGTAATGGTATCCTCTAAGTGGCATCCTACAGTAATTGTACAAAATTAGCATTGGAGAACCAAAATGTGTAATGTGGGAAACTGTGAAAGAGATGCACAAATCCTAGGCTGCTCATGTATGTCACCATATTCTAAGTGCTAAGTTACATGGACACCATATTCTAAAAATATTCTGTGTCAGACACGACACACACATTCAATGTCATATACCTCAGTTTTTGGTATTTTGCCATGTCGGATACGGATTACACATACCTGTGTCAATGTAGCTTACCCTATGTGGCATTTTGTGTAGGTTGGCATGTACCCGAAACCAGAGGTTGATCTTTGTTCAAATTACATGATTTAAGGGGAAAATAACCTGTGTTTGCATAAGCAACTCGCCATTGTCATCTCTAAAGTCCTTTCCTCTGCTCATGGAAATCTCCCTTTCAAAGCTTCTCTCTTCACTATAATGTTGTGAATCCACTACATATTGGCTGGAATTACTCACTTCTGATGAGTCAGACATCTGTTGTTTCAGGGAAGCAATTCTTTCCTCCAGTGCTTCACATTCATGGATCTGGAAGCAAAAAGATGTTACAATCACGTCTCAGTCAGCATTATGTTTTTTCTGAAGAAGAATGAAGATCTAATTACATTATTAGTTTATTGCATTACCTTTTGGTTAAGTTGCTCCTGAATTATTCTGTTATCCGCACTTTTCACCTGGAAAAGCATTACACGATATGGTTTTCTAAGAGATTGAGAAAATTGCAGAAAAAATAGCAGTTTACATCTCAAAATGTTGTTTTATTCTTCTTACAATTCTGTTTAATAGTAAAAAACTGTCATTATGCAGACTAGATGTATGTAATAGGGAATTGATGAAGACTATTATGGTTAAATCACCTCGAGTTCAAAGGACTTCTCATTCAGTTGTGCCATCAGTTCAGCAAAAGACTGCAATATTGTGAAAACAAGATGGATAATAGGCTCAGAATCATAAGCAAAAGGATATTATGTGAGTACGTGACTTCAAAATAGCTGGTGTTTTACCTGTGATAGCTCAGAGGTATCAATCTTGTCACCAGAAGCTAAAATAGCGGCAGCAATCTGCTTTTCTAGGGAAGATATCTGCTGAGTCTTCACCTTTATTTCATCTTTCAGCCGTCTGATCTCTACCTAAAAGATTAGAAAACAGATATGCTTTCAGGAAATGCCAAAACAAAAATTTTCAGAACATATGAAGTTCGATATTACTTGTAACGGTTTCTTCTCAGGGTTGTGTGCGGCCTCTTCCGACAAGCGTTTTAAAGCACTTGAATGGAGTGCCACCTCTCCAGATAAAAACTTCTGCTGCTCTCTTAGCAAATCAATCTGGTCTACCATTTTTAAGCTTTCCTGGCATCAATTAAGACATGATAATTTAAATAAATCCCCATGCGACATGTTCACAAATAAAAAATATAACCATTAAGATTGAAGAATCTACTTGATAGACTTAAAAACAAATGTTTTCAGAACTGAAAGAAAAATCTCTCTATAGAGAGATGAACTGCCTTGAAGGTGGGGACAATTTGGACAATTTAAGACCATGTGACTTCAATTTAACATTTTACATGAAAACCGAAAGCCTCATTGCTTTATTAGTTGGTAAAATATCATGTGGACATACTCGAAGGAGCACTACACTACTTAATAAATTGTAACAAACTAATAAGAAATAAAAGGTTGCTCACATGCAGCACGATGTTCTAAAAGCTTCTGAATCTTTATAAAAAAGTAAAATAAGAACTCGACAAGTATACACGTCAAGAAATTTAAATGGCTCTGAAAACATACCAAAGACAATTCTCGTCCAGAATAATTTTCATCGCGGACTTCTCCATCCTGTCCAACCTCCAACAAGAAATCTGCTGAAGGAGTACTCTCTGTAAGCAAAGAATTGGAAATTCTTGGTTCTGTGGGACAATTAATGCTCTCTGCTTGTGGGGTTGAAGGAGCAGTAACTGATTTAGTCCCACTTGATTTATCACCGTCAGTGCCTGTCAATGTTGCTGACCCACTATCTCGTTTCTGAAGGCAAAAACCACTCATGTTACACAAGCACCAAACAGAAAAGTAAAACAACACTTTGACTATGGCATTTATGTTCTAATTACTGTCAATAAGCAACAAATGACACTGTTGTAGCCTTGTCGGAGGCATTTCCCCCTCAATTGTGGTAAGGTATCAGGCTTTTAGAGTAACTTGGTTCTTTTCCTAGGAGGTTGAAGTTTCAAGTCTGACCATCAGTATCTAAAAAATCTACGCCATGGTGTCACTGAGTGGGAGTGTTTGTCAGGTGTTTTGCCAGCCCCCGCATATGTAGTTAGGCATGTATGTAATGTGTTCGTCACCCACGATCTTGTGGAGGAGTGTTGCTGGACGCCTATCCACCTTCATGTTGTGGTAGGTGTGTGTACCTGTCGTGTCCATGATCCTTGATACATTGTTGGTAAACCTCCACAGGCCCGGGGTTCCAAAGTAAAGTGGTTCTTAACAGATGTATTCATGAGGCATGTGATGTATCACTGACACTGTTACAATAAACTTTTCGATAAATTATAAGTTACTGTATCTACAATCCTTGTAAATCATGGCATAAACTTTGTTTTTTAACGATAGATACAACCATATTAAAAATGAGTTTTAGATGTAAGGAAGAAAAGGACACTGAAAAGTATACAAATATCACATGTAAGATTAGGTGTCTAGGAGCATCATCTAGAAATTGACTCAGATGCCATCAACCCTTAACACATATAACGAAAAATGTATTTGTCAGATAGCAATTATTATAATCAAGCAACTAATAGACATACCAAGTTTTATGCAAGAATGCCAGTTAAAGTGATAACAAACCTGTATTATCATTACGAATTTGAAAACTAACCCACTACAGGAGATCACTAACGAAATCTTGAAACAGAATACCAATTATAAATTTATAATCATCTCCTGTAATAACTAAGTATTATGAAAGTGTGCCCATTGTGCCATACCCGCAGCTTGAACCAATTTAGAAGACCATGTTTTCGACCCTTCTTCTCCTCCTTATAAGTATCATCTATGCTTTCACCATTGCTTTCTAGAGAAACATATAAGTCAACATTTTCCCCGTTCAATATCAAGTCCCTCTTTTTGTATGGAAGGTAAGCAAGCTGCAAAATTTGACATAACGACTATCAGACCAATAAAAATATAGACAGAAACAAAAAAGTAAATTAGAACATCTGGCATCTGGAAAACTAGGTTAATCGAGGTACTCCATAATCATCCAGAATTCCCAAAAAATTTAGAGATGCTCAATGTATTAATAGAAAAACGCAGCACAAGTTAACTCTGTAATCCATAAGAATAATTAATTAAGCACTTGAGCCACTCCACCTCTTCTTCTCCAAAAGAATGCCTTCTCCTTGGACCAGGGCGTTGAGAAAATCTGGAAGACTGTGTAGCTTTCGTTGAGACCAAAATTAATTTAGTCAACCGCTGTATTCTACCTAATAAAGCGGCTTTGGCTTCTTCTTCTTCTTCAAGTCTTGATTGCAGCTTGACTTGACCATCTTCAAGCTTTACAAATCACAGAAACAAAAATTAGATCAAGCAATACAGGATTGTTAATTGTGTGTGTCTGTGCTCAGTGATGATTAAAACTTGACACATGAGAACTTAAGGTACTGATTCCTGCATTCAGTTTAACATCAAACATCCCCATGTTAAACACGAATTTGGTGAGATACTTTTCTCAACTTCAACTTTCAGTTTCTTGTATCACGTGTTCTAAAAGACTAAATGTCTTTCTTATGAAGAAAGAACAGTGCATGTCTTTGAGAGATGCAATACTTGAGCACTCTCCCAGAGTCATCATGTCAACTTAGGTCCTTAACTATGCACTATGCAGAATGGTGTTGTAAAACATTACCATTCACTTAGTGATGAATTACATCAAAATCTTACGAAGCACAACCATAGAACCTATTTATTTCTCTAGTCACCCAACCAATGTGGAATGTGTCTTAAAATGATGAAATTACTCATACTCAAACAGCTGCATTCATGATTTGAATCTAAAGACCTCCTACATTTTTCGCGATTAGATGGACTCCTATCTAAATATGGTGTTTGAAGAGAGTTGTTTTTCAAGTACCATTACTGATCACTATGTCAAGTTTATCGGATACATTCAGAACTGGGAACATGGACATGCAAAATCAACATATTGGTTAACGAGATAATGTGATCTCATTTACTCATATATTGCATTTTTGCTTACTCTTGATAGTTGTTACTGTTACCTCCCCCTCCTTTTTATCCTCCTAATAATTGATACATTAAGTCATTAACAGATACTGTATTTTCATATGAATACTCAATCTTGATCATCCATTAACTGAATCCCATAGTACTTGATCCAGTTGTACTGAAGATGGTATATGTAGAATAGAGTCCACTATAGTAGGCTAAAATTTCCAAATTTACCAAAAGTACAAATCATACAAAATGGTCAACAAACAAGCACAGCGTTAATTTTCGATAAAGTTTCCTGTTTTCTATCTCTAGCTACATCTCATTCAGTTGGAAAACCAGATGTCTTGATAGCAAGACCATAGTTTTGAACAAAAAGTATAGATGGAATCATTTTTGAAGAGGCATGATATGCAGGGAGTAATGAAATTCAAGAAAGACCCGCATGAACTGAAAAACAACAAGCCATCATTAACTTTACAGTAAGATCGTACATTTAAGACTGTTTTCTGTACCTTTTGCTTTAGGAGCACAAGATTATCTTCACCAACTTTTAAAGAAGGAACAGAAACAATCCCTCTTTTCAGTTGCTCTAACTCTTCCTTTAAGCTCGAAATCTCATTTTGGTACTTCTTGATAAGAGACTTCTCATCGATTATCTGAAAAAGTGTATGATTGTAGTTGTCACGTGTCAAGAATTAACACTCTGCAGAGAAGGGGACTTGGAAGAAATATACCTTGTTTTGGGCTGCTTGAATTTCAATATGTTTTGCACGGTGAGCAAACTTTAGTGTATTATGTGTCTCTTCCGAATTGCTCGATGATGGAGTAACATTACAAATGAGCTGTAGTTCCAAATATTGTAATTAAGCATATTGATAATTGGTCATTTCATAAGCACTTCAGGTTAGAAACAATGCAAGTATGACAAAGTTAAAACTCAAATATACTAATATCCTGTGTTGCATTGGAACCGGAACAGAGATTCTGACATACCAAGGTCTAAAATATCGGATTCGGGACACAGCTAATATTTTAGTTTTATTTAATTTAATTTTATATTTAAAACAAAATTATTTGAAAATAACGTTTTTATTTTACAAGTCTTTGTTGAAGTCCATACTGTTTCCTTTTAAAGAACCCAGATAAGAATGGGCCAAAACATGAATTTACTAAAGGCCCACAGTACAAAGTCCGATAAAGCAGCCCATTTACTAAAACCCCCATTTTATTTTACATTCAAGACTACAGGGCCAAAGCTTTTAAGGTTGAAATATCTCTCTCTATTTCACTCTGATCACGAATCTGTTTTGTACCGGTGTCCAAGTCGGTGTTGATACGACACGACAAGGGACTTGGCCAGTACTCATGCATCACAGCTATTATATCAGTCTTTAAAAGGTCATGGTTACCAATTAGTTTTGAGTTGGATGCTTCTAAAGTTTAAGATGGTATCAGAGTTGGCTAATGTATGTAGGTCCACATGTTAGGCTCAAGTAATGCCCCACGTGAGGGGGAAACGTTGAGATGTTAGTATATAGTCCCTCCATGGATAATTCAAGCCTTGCATAACAATATATAGTTCATCGAGCTACTCCACCTATCACTGGCTGGTTTTGAATTGGATGCTCCTAAAGTTTAAGAAGTATCATGTCCCTATGTCAGTGCACTGAGCTGATGCTAATTTGTGAAGAAGTTTTACTTACAAACTTGAAAAGTTGAATAGCAATTATTCAGATAATAAATTAAACATTCCACTTATACAACATGATCGTGATAACAATGCCTAAGGAAGCTTACTGATATACGCCCATGACCACTTAAAGAAGACTGAAGAAGCCTGGTAAGTTTAGAGTCTCTGTACGGTATATGAGCAGATCTTCCATCAGTTAACTTTGATATGACCTGCAAGAAAGCGAATCAAATATTTCTTGATTCCAAGATTAACGTTTATAGAAGCACAGAGTGGCAGAAGTCCTTAATGTTTATAGAGGCAGAGCGGCAGAAGCCCTTACAGTTCCAAGAGTAAGAAGACTTTTATTGATGTAGGATCCTTCTTTTCGTCGTATACCAGTGGTTTCAACCCTAGAGCTCTCTGAACCTGCCAGATCGATGAGGTTCTGCAGGTATAAGTAACATAGAAACAAACATATAAGAAATCTATGAAAATATGCACTTCTAAAGGATAAAAGATCATCTAATTTTTTAACCAATATGTATGTGTATAGCAATATATCAGATTGGTCCAAAACCGAAATTTGTAGATGATATATCGTTCATTTAGTTGGTAAAAGGATGTTTGGTAACTTTGGTTTCTTGGTAATTGTCCGATATTCCGTGATATATCAAAAATTTCCAGCAATAGATTGAGGTTGGGTAATATGCATATAATATTGTATTAAGTTTGATTTATACCATTTGGGGGTGGGGGAGACCACAAGTGTGGTTAATACTGAGTTTTCAAGCTGAAGTCCAACTGGGCCACTACATAAATGAACGTTGAAACACAATAGCAAGTGGACCTGAAATTATGGTAACAATTATGTAATTTAAATTCGCTCACACTGGATATATGTTTGTGTTCAACAACAAAATAAAAATATTACTAAACCAACACAATCCGAAGATAACAAAAATAAAAAGGAACCCTTGATGGCCTCCATCACGCCATCAAAATAATTTTCTCTTCGTCTCTGATACTTTCCATTTTAAGAAGGATGGTAATACTAAATCTAATCAACGCTAGTTTGAAGCAGATTTTTCTATTTAGAACTGAGGTTAGCCTAATCTCTCTATTAAACTCTATGGCATCTCTCCCACTTCAGTTCTATGGTTTGGTAATTGCTATTGAAACTTGGAGCCAAGAAACCAAATTCTTACTGATATCTCCCATTTTCCGGTACAATTTTTACAAAAAAAATAGCAACATTTTAGCAAAAAATAACTGGTAAAATGAGTTCCTCACACCATGGCATAATGCGTAACATTTCAGTGCCAGTTTGCTGAAAAACTAACAGACTTCATGAATATCGCGGCATTTTTGTACTATGGGTGTGTGTGGTGTAAATAGAAGCATGTAACTCTAAGTACAGAGTAAGTAGTTGGAGTAACTAATACCAGTAAGTAAATACAATTATTTAGAGGTGCAACCCATGCCTGTCCTCCTTCTGTTGTTCTCTCTTTTCTTCTTCCTCTTCTCCTTTCTTTTCTTTTCTTCATTTTTTGAATTTTATAGATCAAAATTATAGTAATGATAATAATAATAATAATAATAATAATAATAATTACCATTCTCACAAATACTAAGCTCAGTTGATAGGTAAGGATTTACCAGATGATGTGTATCTACCCATGTATGATATATATTTTTACAACAGAACTAGTGAACAATATTAGAGTGTGATTTCTGAATATATTTCCTCCAAAGTAATAAACCATGAATGACATCTAACCAAGCAAACAGGATAGATCTATATCTGGTGTTTGAGATTTACCAATTGTGACAGGTTAACTGCTTCACCCTCCGGATTCTCCCCATATGGGCTACTCTCTATTGTCTGTTAGGAAGAAAAAACATAGGAATTATTAGAAACCAAAGAGAAAGGAATTGTATATTATAAGAAAGATGGGATCAATATAACTTAAATCAAGAAATATGTGTGACACACTGACGCATATAATATATGTTGGTTTAAGATGAATGATAAGTTCATTTCATATGAACAGATATGAGATCCAACCTGATCAATATCTACTGCGGTTATGTATTTAGTTGTCCACCTTTATATTTCTCATTTCTCCTCTTTACTTTATGATTGTCCATTTTGTTACTTACACTTATCCAATAGAAGATATCTACATATTTTCTGTGAAGAGTGTACTGCAACTCATTTCCCACTTGTAACTTGTCTTATATACCCTTGCAGGTATAGAGCAATGTCGGTAAAAGTTCTTAGAAAAATCACTATATGTCAACAATGTTACAATGAGGCCTTCTTTTTAATAAATGTAAAAATCACATATTATTCACATTAGCTAGAAGTACCAAGGATTAAAAACTACCCATGCATACTTTATGTAAAAGTTACAAATCTGGATGTAACACTACTGAGAAACAAGTCTAAATTAAAATCATAGAACATATTTATTGCAGTTAATTTACCAGGGTAAATATTGTATGGCTTCTGCTGCTGAGTAAATTGAAATTTGTGGATCCAACATGCCTATGAGCTGGAAAAGGGAAAAACAAGAATAAAATAAGCACTAGTTTAGACTGAAAAACGAAAAAAAAACTATTTTGTAAATTAATTCATATTTGAAAAAAACAAGAAAGTATAGGACATTAGGATCTACACGAACTATTCAAGTATTTCAGGTCCTATAAAAGCATGAACAAGGTATGGTTTATGAATCGGGTTAGTTGGAATAGGGTCTGTACTTATAAGGATCAAGGTGGCATTGGTATAAAGAAGACCCGGTTTATGAATCGTGCCCTTTTGAGTAAGTAGTTGTGGAGGTTCGGTATTGAGAGTGAGAGACTGTGGAGGAGAATTCTTGTCTCCAGGTATGGTTTGAGTCTTTTTGGGTGGGAGAACCGTGATGTGACGATCCTCTATGGGTGTGGAGTGTGGAAAGGGATTATGAAAGAAGTGGAGGTCTATAGGAAGAATATCTCCTATAAAGTCAACAAAGGGGATAGAGTCAGATTTTGGGAAGATGTTTGGAATTGGGATAGAGCCTTGAGTAGGGATTTTGGGAACTTCTATGCCATGTCAAACAAGAAGAATCAGCCGGTTAGGGATTTTATTGTTATGATAGATGGTACTGCCTCATGGAACATTGATCTCAGACATACGTTCAATGACTGGGAGATTGATGATTTGGCTACCTTGATGGCAAGATTAGGGTCTCCGCCTAATATCACTCTCAAAGATGATCAACAGGCTTGGGCCCGTGATGTCAAAGGTATATTTACTGTTAGATCTTGGTATTCAGCCCTCCTTGCTGCCTCACCTAACCAACCTCATATCCTATCATATCTTGTTTATCCTTGGAGTTTCATTTGGAGGACTAAAATTCCGTCTAGGGCTTCTTTCTTCACTTAGTGTTCGGTTTTGGGTAGAATTTTAACCATTGACAATCTTCGGAAAAGGAAAATGATTATTGTTAATTTTTGCCCTTTTTGCTATGATTTAGGAAAATCCGTTGCTTATACTCTTATCCTTTGCCCTTTTTCTTATGCCATTTGGAACTATTTTATTCAATCTAGTTCAATCTCTTGGGTGTGTCATCGATCTGTTTGTGATCTTTTGATGATGTGGTCTAGTCTATGGTCCCCCACCCGTACTAAGAAAAAATTGTGGAGCATCATTCCCTTTGCGATACTATGGGGTATATGGTTGGAAAGAAACCGGAGACATTTCGAGGATAGAAGTCTTGACGTTGCACATTTGATTCTTCACATCAAAGGATTGCTTTTCCTTTGGCGTAAGCGGTGGAAGGAGTTCAAGGAGATACCATTCGGGTCATTTGCTTTTTCTTGGGAGGATATCATCCGAGATGTCTAATCACTGTTGTATTTCTGCGTTTCCTTGTTGTTGTCTTTTATTTTACGGTTCTTAACAGGATATCTCATCCTATATTGTAATTATCTTTTATATAGTTTATATATATATTGATCGTTTACCTCTTCAAAAAAAATAAAATAAAAGCATGAACAAGAGGGCGGGATACAGAATGTCAAAATACATCCTAACAAAGATCTTAAAAATAAGAAAGAATGAAAAAAATCTACCTTCTCCTGCTGCTATAAGTGACAGTGCGTGGGCAGGGGATAAGACAACTTCTTCCTTTATACCTTCAACAAATGTTCCCTAACATGTAAAAAACAAAGTGTTATTTATCAGCATTTATCCCAACCCAGAACGAAGAGACAAGTAATAATCCCTTAGTAAGGTACTTTGGAAGGAAAATATTTAAACTATAACATGCCCAAGTTGCTACAAAGTAAGAGAATGTGAACCAGCCACAAAATCCCAGTTCTGAAGTCTCTAAATATAAAACAACCCCTGACCAGTCAAATAATAATTCATCTGAAAGAGGACCATCTTAAAAACCATCCTGGAGCTTTAGATCCAACCTTATAAAAATTTATAGATACCAAATTACTCTCCTAATAAGCATGTTTATTATTGGACATGTGCCTGATTCTGGGACTGAAGTTAAGTATGTCGTTCCACACTTGATATCCAATTTCATACCTCCCCTTACAAATCATGCAGTTACAGCAAGTGGGTTGCTACACCGTATAAAATGTATAGGCCTTAAGAGGTCCCGAAATAACTCTCTAATTTAGCAATAGCACTAGGTGTTATTGTTGGGAATGTGCCCACCACCAACCGTGTTTCTTATCTTGCATGTTGTCAAGGTGTTTTAGGCTTGCGCATTCCCCCTGATACGCACGTGGTCCCTTTGATGTACATTGTTGTGTCACCCTCCAATTACTAAACCTTTTGGAGCAATTTGTTGCTAACCAAATATAAGGTAGCCCAACAATCTGGAGCATCATTTTTATATAGCAATCGTTTATACATGTTGCAAGTTAACAAGAATATGATAGAACTCCATAACAATTGAGGATGTAGAAGCAACTGTCAAATGGTCAGATGAGAATAACAACAATGGAAGTTGAGGGAATATCAGAGTTCTACTAGTAACACCTCCAGCCAAGAGTTTAGATTTATTAAAGAAATTACCTGAAGGTCCTCCCTTATTCTTAGATTCTGGCCTGTTGGATTTAACAAATCATTAACAACCTGCAAGAAACTTCAAATAAGCATTTCCACAACGGCATAAAAATTTGTATTGAATTTCGGCGTGCATGTGAATGGCATATGTTTACATTTCTTCCCTCTGTCTGATCAACATGGTATGATATCTAAAATAAATGAAAATAGTATCGGCATGGTAGAAAGAGGCAACTTAGGGAAACAGCAATATGCTGACCTCATTGTAGATCTCCAAATATGACACGCGCAGCAAAAATTCCCGACTCGGAGTCTATCACATTAATAAATTAATTAACTTTTTCATCTAGAAAGAAGTAACATGTTAGCAGAAAAGAATAAAGTGATGTAAAGTATTACTGTACAATACCTCTTGAATAATACTAAATGCATCTTTCACAGCCAATGGTATGATTCCAGGGGACCTTTGATCACCCTGTCATTTTCGTATCATAAGAAGTAGCAGAATTATCCAATGCAATCTTAAGTGAAATCTATACAACAAATTATTCTAAATCGTTGACAAATTTGACTCACAATGACAACATCATTTTAAGCATACAGAAATGAAAAGCATGCATGAAAAAATCTGTGTCCGGTTTGCATGTGTCGGACACTCGTGTCATACACACAGACACATTATTATGCACACGATTTCAAACTAAGGTTTCTTTTAAACCCTAGAAGACTAAGAATTAATATATTAACAGTCATAACTCCATGATATCCCACCTGCATAGTAATTTATTTGTATGGAGTCACTTTGAGACCTTTAGCTTGAGAAAAAGTTGTGTAACTAAAGATTATTATTAGTTTTCTTGTTTTACTCAGCTGTGTCCCCGTGTCCTACTTCATGTAGATCATCGTGTTGGACACCAACTTGCATGCCCTTGTCAATATAACTTAGATTATTTTTGAGCATAATAAGTACAAGAAGCGCAATTTACAAAATTTACTCTCCCAACAAAGTTCAACTTTTCGAAACTAATACAAATGGCTTTTGGTCCCCATATGGCCATATGCGAATATTAACTTTAAATCACGCCACAAGTCCAATTATGACAACATCCACGATCCATAATGTTATCTCAGCTCAAGAGACTGTTATTCAATATGTGAAGGTGAGTTTCCTAGAACCCTTATTATCAAATAAAAGATTTTTCAATGATGCAAATACTTCCAGTTTATTACATATGTAGCACTAGCACAGCTAGATATATTATTTCGCCTAGCAAAACAAGAGGAAAAATTCACATTTAAATCGGTTTTCTTTTATCAATGCCCTTTTCTCATAAATACACATATTTGTAAACACACACATACAGCCAATTTTTGCTAAAGGTAAGTATTTTGTATTATAGAACAAAAATAGAAGTACACAAATAAAGCCAAGCATATGCATAAATGTGTAGAGAGAGAATAAGAGGGATAAAGAAAGTGAGAGGAAGCAAATGGATGAAACATTTACTTACATGCATTGTATGGGTTTTCCCACTGCTCGTCACACCATACGCGAAAATAGTACCTTTAAGAGAGAGGAGGGAAAAACAAGAAGAATGAGAAACCTAAGCATTACTAGTTTAAACATGGTACAAACAGCAGTTATCGAACATAACAATTACTGAAAAAATATGCAAAAATAGAAATTAATTTAGAGACTAAAATAGATGAGCCATTTCCTTTATTTTATGCTAGACTAAATGAGACCAACTGGGTGTTTTTTTTTTTCGACAAAATGATTTCTTCAGTATAAGAAAACATAATATAAATCCCCATGGGAACAGCCATTGGTGACTTTAATGTGGTTTTGATAAATGAGGAAAAGAAAGGAAGAAGACCACCTAGTAGAACAGCTATGAGGGAATTTCATGAGTTTGTCAGCACAGATAAACTCATTGAAAGTCAATGGGAGGGACTTAAATTTACATGGTGCAACAATCAGTGGGGACTGGAAAGAGTTATTTCAAAGCTAGACAGGGCCTTTTATAATGATGCTTGGACTCACAAGTTCTCAGGCTGGAAGTATTAACCTCCACTTACTTAAAAGCAATTCCATGGGATTCTAAAATGTTCCCTACAAACTATCATTTAGCCATCAACAGCTCCCAGATGAGGTGGGTACTATTAGTCCACCATAATTTAACATCACGTGTAAAAACTATACTAGGAAGTAATATCTTCGATGAAGGATACTAGCACTATATATATATATACTTGTAGAATAACACAGATATGGCAATTTCATCGCAAAGGTTATAAAATAAATAAATGAAGGGAAAACGTCGATATTGGATTTTTACCATTGATGCCTTCCATAGATCCAGCAACAACTTCTTGTGCAGCCACATCATAAACGTGGCGTGTTGTGGTTGTTGGTCCAAATACTCGATCTAGAAACAAAAAAAAAATGAAAATGTCCACAACAGCTAGTAAACTGTAAAAGTCACTTAAAAATAACTACAACACTAGGAATGCATCTCAATTGAAGCGAACTTTAACGGAATAATGTAGTATCCTAACAATGATATAAATGCAACAACAATCAAAAAACGAAATAGAACATTTGAAAACATACCATATGCATAAGCAATAACCGGATTAAATTCATTTCTCACAATAGTCTCTCCATCCGCATACCAAGCAACCTCCTCTCCTTGTCTAATTTCCTTTGGACTATCATCATCAATACACAATCACAATTCAGCTACAACAATAAACTTGACAAATTCACAAATGAAAAAAAAAAAAAAAAAAAAAAAAAAAAATCACCTGAGTGGACGAAATCGAACAGTAACAGTAACATTCTCTTTAGATCTCCCAGCATTATGAACAGGTGTAGTAGTACCTTCAGAATATAAATACTGTTGCGTTGCTGCTGATGAAGAAGCAGTTGAAGTCTCCTCTACAATCAATGTAGCTGATGAATCCAATTTCCTCACATTACTAGATTTCCTCTGTTTATTCGATGCCATTACACCGCTAAAAAATTTCTTCTTCTCCTCTTCAACAGTTTTTAGGGTTTTGAGACCCGCGCTTTTTTTTTCTCTCTGTCTCTAATGTTTGCTTGCCTTGAAAGAGATGAAAAACAAAAAAAAAAAAAAAAAGGTAACCGCATTTTCAATCCATCCACCTTTATAAAAATATATATATATTATAAAAAAAAGAGGCCAAGGCCAACTACTCTGGCAAAAAGTTTAACCTTTTTCTAACTTGTGTGTTATTGTTAACCCTCAGGTCATTTGTCATCCCTTGTTCTACACCCTTGATTTCGGTGGCATTTTTAGCTAAAAGTCACATGAGTCTCGTTGCAACTAATGGCGAATGGGTTTTTGACACTTGTTTTTTTCAATAAGACAAATGTTAAGGTTCTTTCCTGATAAACTAGCCACCTGTCCTAACACTATATAATCACCTAGGCTCAATTTCCATTCTTTTTCACTATTTTGGTGAAAAACAAGATAAGACTGTCCAATACAAAGGTGAATATTAATCTTAGATGGAATGTTGGGTTTAGGGTTGCAAAAATCGAAAAAACACGATGGACACGGAATGTAAAACCAACATTTTTTAAAAAAAATATACGAGACGGAATCTAACATCCAGTCGAAAGTTCACAATTCAACCACTATTTATGATATTCACTTTTGTATTGGATAAAGATTTTGAACCATAAAAAAATGAATATTGGTCACATTCCCATTATATTCCCTACATTGGGAATGCTCTTATGAACACCGAGAAAAAAAATTGGGTGTACATTTGGACCTCACGCTAATTCAACATGGTAATCCATCGTTTTCTTATTAAAATGTCAAGTAACATCATTGTGATACTATTTGCATACCTCTTAAAACAGGTCTACCAACACCAATTCAATATAATATATCTATTCTTGTTTTTGGTAGAGGCCATTATCCAATCTATTCAGTACCAATTGAAAAGACAAAAGTTGATTGGTTTATCCCTAGCAAATGCAGACCAAGGAGGTTGACCTTTTTCTTATTAAATGCTAAAGTTGAGTTGTGACACTCTATGATTATGTTGGACCTTTTATACCATTACGGTGTCGGTTGGAATATTGATCAGGTAGGCAATTATCATGGCCAACATATCTTTAATCAGAATTAGCAGCAAGGATCCAATTGATACACTGTGAATGATTCCCCCAGTCCCCACAGGACACAACCCAGTGGCTACATCATTACTGGCTAATTAATTAGATGATAAACAATACCAAGGTGACAGCCATAGCATTCGGACACTTTACCAACCTACCGTAAACAAGGTCTCTAGTTAGCCTTTTTAGACCTCTACTGTGTAGTGGGGAGCTGTGGGGTACGTAACTTCTCAGTCTGGGATCAATTGAGTTGTAAATTTCCTTTCCGAAAACGATTTTGCAACTTGTGAAGCTGAGTCCTGTTTTCCCAGAAATACTCTCATGTGAATTAGGGAGTGGGGTCTTCTTGGATTACTATTACAAATAATCCAACAACAACCCCAAAGATGATATCTGGATATTTGAAACACAAAACTCGTTTCAGATCATAGTAACATACATCTTCCGTCTTCACAGCAGACAATTAATTCCCAAATTTACTGCACTTTTTTGGGCTAAATAATATGCACTAATGCACAAGCTACATGGACCAAGTGCCAACGCTCAAAACCCGATCTTGACAAAGAAAATTTATGGGTATAATTTACTCAAACCTATTTCTGAAGATCGCGATGGAACATTGTGCAAACCTGTTTCTGGAGATCGCCATGGAACATTGTACGTTATACTTTCATCTCTTTTTTGCCAAATCTGGAAACGGGGTCTAAATGGTGAAGAAAGATAGGTGATGGAGTTTCGTTATTTTGTTGGATAAACAGGTAAAGAACTCGAAATGGTGCGTCTGTTTCTGGTTATTATTCGGCTTACAAGAATAACCAGATAAGGTTGTTTGACTATAAGGAGAAAACATAACCTTGGTAGCGCCTGCTAACCGGTAGATAACATTAAGTTGGCAATGCTACTTAATGGAACACCTCAGTGAGCTTTAAATCTAAATATAGGCCAACATAATGGAACAAACAGGCAATAAAAGAATAAACTAGCAGAAAACAGACACATCATAGCTATTAACATATGCAAAAAAGAGAAACAAGCATAAAACAGATGCTAAGCAAGGAAATCAACACAACAGAAAATAGACGAAAAGCATGGCAAACAACCTATGCAACAAGAAGAAACAAACAGTAAGCAGAAGCATAGCTTGGCTATCAACATATGCAAAAAGGTAAAATAAACTAGCAGATGACAGAATATCAAATTAACATTCTTCAGAAACTTCATCTCATAAAGATTGAGACCATCATTTGATCTACTTAAAATTTCTAAAAATTCCAAATTCAAAACACAGAATAAGTTTAACTCCAACATTCAAAATGACCAACAGTCTACCCAATCACTTCTTCTCTTCTTTCTCAGCCTCTGCTGCCCTCTTCAGCCTAGTGCCCTGGTGCTTCTTGTTAACCCTCTCAATGCGGAGTTTTGCATAGGCCTTGAAAGCCTTCAACTCCTCAGTAGGCTTCACAAGCTCCACAGTTGGTTTATCACCCACAATAGGCATGTTCTCACCCGTGACCTGAGTAGCAGTTGCAAGTTCCTCAAGGGTGGAATCACCAGACTGCAACAAGAGTAGATTTGGTAAATATGTCATTTTAGAAGCAAACATAATGAGACAAATAAGTAGCTATTTAAAAACAGTTCTTTTTATGGTGAAACTTCTCTCCTTATGTTTTGTCTTTGAATTGGTAACTAGCAGTTTCAGAGTCATAACCAAAAGAACTTGAATACTGAATAGCAATGGAAATGCCTTCTTAATTAAATCCTACACTGATCACTTTCTAAACATGTAAAATGTAAGACTAAATCCTATATCATTTCTCACAGAACTTTTAACCCAGGTTTACTAATAATATTGTCTTTAATAGCAACATCTAATCTTAATCAGTAAAAATTTCAATATTAACAATGGATTGTTAGAGTATGCTGCAATGAACACAAAAGCAACTTACAGAAACGACTAGATAATGATAACAATATTGAAACAAATAGAGAGAAAGGCAGACAAATTATACCTTGAATTTGCCAGCACGTCTAGGGAAGACAACCAACTTGGCCTTGAAGGTCTTCAGCCTCTGAACATTGGCTTGGAGACCCTCAAGGGAACGGTTCCTACGACGGTGATCCACTGAAATGCCAATAGTAGGCGCAAGTTTCTTGGGGATCCCTGCAGCCTGAAGTACAAGGAAAAAACAATACAATTCTTGTGACATGGAACAAACAGAGAAGTATAGAAGACTAGCTTAGTCATAATTTTAGCATAAGAGCAAGACTAGCTAATTTTTTAACGTGATCAGAAATAAATATACAAGGAACGAGATGATCACACACCTTAAGCTCTTCCAAGGAAAATCCACGGCCAGCCCTAACCTTCATGTTGTATTTCAAGGTCTGTCCGTGAACAATAGGACGAAGTGGTCCAGCAGTAGGCCTTGGGAAAATCTTCACTGCTTTGGCTTGCCTAGCTGGAAATGGAAAATAATATATAATCAGGATTACATCAACCATAAAAAAAAAAGTAGAGAAATTATTAAATAGGAAAAAGAGGGAGAGAACTACAATGACTTACCATTACGTCTTCTCTCCTTGCGGGCAGGCTGATTAAACCACGTCTTGACATAGTTCTGCCAGTGCTTCTTGAAGTGACCATTAGGGATAACATTGTTATGCTTAACCATGACTTACCTAAAGTCAGGGAGACTTTTAATAAACAAAACACAAATCTTTTTCACGTTACACAAGGCATAATAAATAAAACAGTGACTGTCATACAAATACGATTTTACAAGTATCTCTCAAATAGCTATCAATTAAACAGGATGAACTGCAGTGTAACAACATTAACGACTTTATAACATCATACCAACGCTATAACAGTTGACCCATACATTAAACAATATATACCAATTTTTTAAAAAACGTTTAAACTTGCAAAAACTCTCTAAACATAGCTCACTTAACAGCATACATATATCAAACAATTCATTCATTCATTTATTAGTAATAATATTGAAAAAAGAAGAATACTTTAATCGTTTTAACGGGTACATCATGTTAATATAGCAGTAGGGTAATAACAACATGATTTTATTATACGATTGAGTCGATTTTTAAACAAGTAAACCATCGAAGTAAAAATAACAGATCTCTATTTTCATCATCTTAAACTAGTAGCAAAAGCAGACAAATACAAATAAGGTATTAGAATACCTGCGAGAGAGAGAGAGAGAGAGAGAGAGAGAGAACCGGCGCTTCTTGTTTGTTAAATAATATTATAGCTCTACTAGGGTTTTAACTGGGCTGGGCTCTTTAGACAAAAGCAGGACCGGCCCTGAAAATTGAGGGGCCCAAGGCGAGTTTTTTAAAATGGGCCTATATTATTGAGAAAAAAACAAGTTTTTTACATGAGGGGACATGGGCCAATGTTTAAGTGGACTGGACTGCACATAATTTGACTGGACTGAACAACCTTGAGTCATTTACATGTGGTCTAGTGGGTATAAAATTATACTTGGGGCCCAAAATTTAACCAACAAGTTGGGGGCCTAGGCGGCCACCTAGTTGGCCGGCCCTGGACAAAAGCCCATTACATTACTTTGTTTCGATATTTTACCACTGACCGGCATTGGAAATTCGGTAACTCTCACATTTTGTTTGGCATATTGCATTGCCCTTGATACAATGATGAATGAATTTACAAACCTGGTTTCGATTAGCAGACTGATGATGGGGATTTTAGTGGTTAGTATCTTACACGTACAACAATATTGAACATCTCTTCATCCATGTAGTAAGATTTAGTATGCGAACCGCTTATACGATCGGTTTTTTCAAATCTTTAAACCTAAACAGGCTCTAACATCTCTCTGATAGTATGATTTTTTGAATTATAGTTATAATCTAAAAAATAATATAAAAACATTAGGAGGGGTTGAATATAATTTGAGTGACGTGAATGAGGTTTTCTAAATTATTTTAAATAATATGAAGCTAATTCTAATTTCAATAAAGTGAGAGAGTTTTTGATAAATTGTTTAAAAATGAGGGAGCTGATTAGAATAATTAAGGGGGGTGGTTCTAAAATCATAAAACCCTTTAGACAAAAGCCCATTACATTACTTTGTTGCGATATTTTACCACTGACCGGCATTGGAATTTCGGTAACTCTCACATTTTGTTTGGCATATTGCATTGCCCTTGATACAACGATGAATGAATTTACAAACCTGGTTTCGATCAACGGATTGGTGATGGGGATTTCAATGATACCGTGCTACACATCGGTGTTTTTTCAAATCTTTAAACCTGTCGCTCTAACATCTCTCTGATAGTATGATTTTTTGAATTCTAGTTATAATCTAAAAAATAATATAAAAACATTATGAGGGGTTGAATATAATTTGAGTGACGTGAATGAGGTTTTCTAAATTATTTTAAATATCTGAAGCTAATTATAATTTCAATAAAGTGAGAGAGTTTTTGATAAATTGTTTAAAACTTCATGATTAGAATAATTAAGGGGGTGGTTCTAAAATCATAAAATAGAGAGTCTTTAGACAAAAGCCCATTACATTACTTTGTTGCGATATTTTACCACTGACCGGCATTGGAATTTCGGTAACTCTCACATTTTGTTTGGCATATTGCATTGCCCTTGATACAACGATGAATGAATTTACAAACCTGGTTTCGATCAACGGATTGGTGATGGGGATTTCAATGATACCGTGCTACACATCGGTGTTTTTTCAAATCTTTAAACCTGTCGATCTAACATCTCTCTGATAGTATGATTTTTTGAATTCTAGTTATAATCTAAAAAATAATATAAAAACATTATGAGGGGTTGAATATAATTTGAGTGACGTGAATGAGGTTTTCTAAATTATTTTAAATAATACGAAGCTAATTATAATTTCAATAAAGTGAGAGAGTTTTTGATAAATTGTTTAAAAATGAGGGAGCTGATTAGAATAATTAAGGGGGGTGGTTCTAAAATCATAAAATAGAGAGTCTTTAGACAAAAGCCCATTACATTACTTTGTTGCGATATTTTACCACTGACCGGCATTGGAATTTCGGTAACTCTCACATTTTGTTTGGCATATTGCATTGCCCTTGATACAACGATGAATGAATTTACAAACCTGGTTTCGATCAACGGATTGGTGATGGGGATTTCAATGATACCGTGCTACACATCGGTGTTTTTTCAAATCTTTAAACCTGTCGATCTAACATCTCTCTGATAGTATGATTTTTTGAATTATAGTTATAATCTAAAAAATAATATAAAAACATTATGAGGGGTTGAATATAATTTGAGTGACGTGAATGAGGTTTTCTAAATTATTTTAAATAATACGAAGCTAATTATAATTTCAATAAAGTGAGAGAGTTTTTGATAAATTGTTTAAAAATGAGGGAGCTGATTAGAATAATTAAGGGGGGTGGTTCTAAAATCATAAAATAGAGAGTCTTTAGACAAAAGCCCATTACATTACTTTGTTGCGATATTTTACCACTGACCGGCATTGGAATTTCGGTAACTCTCACATTTTGTTTGGCATATTGCATTGCCCTTGATACAACGATGAATGAATTTACAAACCTGGTTTCGATCAACGGATTGGTGATGGGGATTTCAATGATACCGTGCTACACATCGGTGTTTTTTCAAATCTTTAAACCTGTCGCTCTAACATCTCTCTGATAGTATAATTTTTTGAATTATAGTTATAATCTAAAAAATAATATAAAAACATTATGAGGGGTTGAATATAATTTGAGTGACGTGAATGAGGTTTTCTAAATTATTTTAAATAATATGAAGCTAATTCTAATTTCAATAAAGTGAGAGAGTTTTTGACAAATTGTTTAAAAATGATGGAGTTGGTTGGAATAATTAAGGGAGGTGGTTATAAAATCATAAAATAGAGAGATTACAAATACACAGTTCGGTTGAGAAATTTTCCTCCTAAAGATCCGGGTATCATATAGTGTAGAGATAATTCTATCACTTCATTTTTCCCAGTTTACCCTTTATGTAAAGAGCAAAAAAAATAGTGATGGGTGAAACTTTGGGGTACCCTTGTGATTTAAAATATTGGTCTAAAACCGGTAATACGGGGACTAATAAACGGGAAAAGTTTTCCCATTATATATAATATATGTATTATAAATAACTTCACACGACGGTGTGCCATACAACAACTTAAAACATGTATAAAAAGATGAACAGTATAATTACCAAGCAATACAATGTGGTGTATTTATTGAACAAATAACAATATTTACAATAACTACTCGATTGATAGCCAAGACACTAATTATCACTTAATCTTTTAATCAAAATTTATATATGCATAATACTTTTTCCATCATTATAAAATCCAGCTTCAACTTCAGTACATACTAGATTTTGGACCCAAGCATACGCCCGGGATCTATTAAATATTTTGTGTACTGAAAAAGCTTTACAAAATGTCTCACACAAATTTTCGAATCAGAACATAGTTTTATTTAAAATAAACCGAAATACGTTAATGAGCAACGATTATAGTGCATAAGTATTTGGCAACTAAGAGATCAAATTGAGATAGTCTATTCACTTTGTGGTTTAGGATATTAATCCGTAATTTTATAATTTTCAAATAGAATTATCTTAAATTCGACCTAGCTTGTATAATAGTTTTCTTAGATTAATGGTGATTTAGCGATAAATCATCACTGCTCGGCTTACTAATGTTATTCTAATTACTAATGTGTACAAATCACTAAAATATATATCAAATCACTAAAACAGATTGATTGTTTATATATCCTCAAAAAACACACTACTCCTACTTGAAAAGATTTATCACATGAACATGTTCTATGATAAATTGATAAATACAAAAAGAAAAATCTCTTTCAAGAAAATGCCTTCACCTACTTAGAATACTCCCCAAGTATTTTATTTTTTTTATAGGTGATTGTTTGTATACATACAAAATGTATTTATTCAATTCCAACATGAATAATAGAGAATATCATGTCGTTCTATGTCTTTCGTCAATGTGAACATGTCAAAGTGTTAACATAAAATTGGGTGGATAAAATGAGTAATGACCCTTAATTTTCAAATTTGAACAATCTAATAATCAAGTGGCCGGATGGAAGAAGAGTGTGTCTTTCAAATAACATTTTTCTTCCAAACTTGGAGTTTCTAACACACACTTTGAACTTACAATAAAATGCTCAAATATTAAATCTTATTCCATATTTGTTCTTTTTTGCAGTAGATTTATCTATTCTCAGGCTGTGTTTGGTTCACAGATTCCTATTTATCGTAGAAAACATATTTCTAGAAAGTATATGTCTGGAATTTATTTTGTGTGAATTCACTTTCTCTTTGTTTGGTTTGAGAGAAGAAAACACTTTCTATATATAAAAAAAAAAGTTCTATTCAACAACTGTTTGATCACACCTGCATTCCATTGGATCACACCCCACATTCCACTGGATTATAACCTACAAATTCCCCAATTTTCTAAAAATTGAAGCTCGCACCTTCCAAAACCCTCGACTTTGTGTTCTACCTGCCAGGTTAATGGTGGAATATCACTAGCTATCCCAGCAGAAGATCAAGAGAGTTTGGCAGAAGAGAATTCAAACATTGGTAGCAGGTGAGAGGAATCAAGAGTATTAGGAAACAGAGAGAAGAAAACAACTTCTTCTTTTGTATAAAGTGAGTTGTTTTCCATTGTTAGCTATTACTTAAAGAATATGTTTTCCGTTTTTTGGTTTTCCACTATTTACTAAACGAACCAGAGGTTACAAATTCGATGAAAGAATTTTTTTTTCTTCCATTTTCCTTGAACCAAATACAGTCTCAATGTTTCTGCAAGCACGTTGCAAAACAAAGTTCGGATGAAAAAATAGTAGAGTATCGAAAATAGTACCACAAAGCTCTTCTAATATTGCACGTTGAAAGGATTAAGTTTGATAGTATCAATAAAATGCCACAAAAACAAATATAACAATAATTCACACAAACACTCTTCACTCTTTTGGACCCAACTGATCTTTTGTTTGACTCAGATTCACGACCTGGGACATACAAACTCCAAATAGAATTGAGCACGCAGCAGGATTGACATAGCTGTTTATTTAGCATTTCCTACTTGCACCTGAGAATTTGTACAGAGATGAAAAAGGATCTACCTATGAGCTTCCCTAATCCCTACATTCTTTCATATTGAACAAAACACACAAAATAGGAAAAGACGTAATAAGATACAGCTGAGGAGAAGATAACATTGACAACACAGATCTTAAGGCATGGGGTTTAGCATATCTCAAACTCTCACTACATCAATGCAACCTTGTCAATTCTTCTACTCTCTTGCAAAGATCCTCTACAGAAACGCTCATTGCCTTCGATATCTCCTCCATCCTCTTCCGACTGAGATCGAGAAATGACTCGATAAGATCTCCATCCAAGATTTTTTTTGCATCAGCAGTCTTCTTTTCATTGTTGAAAGACCTCCAATGATCATGGCTTAAACCCCCAACACCCTTTATGACCTTCACCAAGTTTGACTGCAACTTCTCCAAGAAAAGGTATTGTTCATGTGGAAGTGATGCAATGACCCCAATCACACCATTAACGGTGCCATAAATGACAGTCGGAATCTGGAAGGCGCATGACAAGTGAACCATGTCAGAAGCGATTGATAAACTCACCAAGGTGATACTCACCAACAACCTCTAAACGCCCCCGCTCCTCATCAGTGGCATCCTCACTGTTCTTCCTGACGGTAAAGATGTTGAAGTTATTCTCGGCACCAAGATAGATGTCATCATCAAGAATCTCAACGGCAGTCATCCAATTTGCATTGTGGTCGCGAGCACGCTCTTCAATTGCACCCTCCTCCTGCTGAAGAAGGATGTCCATTAAAGAATTAGTGAGACGCTTATTAATTTTCATAACTAAATGTCACAACCAGAAAAGGAAGAAAAAAATCATCTATGGAAATAAAGTTTCAACTTGCAAGTCACATCTTTAATCTTTTGGAGTTGGAGTTTGTACATAAACCGATTTGCACCTTCCAATAGTTTGACTACTTAGGCCAAGTGTTCGTACCGAGATGACTTTACAATTAGATAAGAATAATGTATTATTCAGGACAAGTTCCGGCCCCTTTAACTTTCGTCCAATATCACTTATATATGAGGGTGGATGGAGCCACGAAATCAGGAATTTACCAAAACTTCAAAGATATAAAACATAATAAGAAAAAGGAGAACAAAAACTAGGAAACATGTCTTAAGTTTTGATATAGAAAAGACTGTAAGATAAGAGATGTACTCAAAACACGTTTCACTAGCCAATGCCTTGACGCCATATATTTACCATATCAGCAACGGGGGAGTATCCTGACACACTCCTATATACCGGTATATAAGGTGGTGGAACCCTTTATTTCAGAATCTTCAACAAAAAGACTTCAAGTTGAGGGTTGCTCTAGATAGAGATGTTTAACACTACATAGTCTGATGTAGATTCCATTTTTTTACCATGTTTTTGAGTTTATAAATTCCTCTATCTCTCATTGTGTGTGTGTGTGTAAGCAGAAAACTGAACCGCAATAAGCTAAAATAAAACTGTGTAATATGTGTGTCGATATTCCACTTCTGGTAGATGTCCTGTCAAACACCTGATTCCCGTATCTGACAGCTACCACAAGTCCGTGTCTTGTGCAATAGATAGCAAAATTTGCAAATTTCTTCACACATCTTATGGATCACACTCCCAACAATAAAGACAAAAAACAAGGAACCATATTCATGACATGGGGAAGAGATCAAACACCAAGGAAGCACATAAAAGAAAACTGCTACATACCTTATATATTAACAGATTGATAGATTTCATCAGATCACCAACAACAATAAAATCTCCACGAGTTTGGACATAAAGTGCAATTATATGTCCATGATGTCCACACTCAGATTGCAACTCACGTGAACCATCATCTCGCAACATCCACTTGTACAACTGCATTTTTTGATTGATAGCAGCAAGAAGTTTTCCATTGAAGGCATTCAAAGAGTAAACTGCTCCCTTAGTTTCCTTCTCTGCAATTAATTGTAGTTTCCCATCTTCAACTGCAAAGACCAGTATCCTCCCCTGAAATTGTTTCTATAGTTAGTAAAACCAAATATAAGTAAAAAAATAAAAACAGTTTGAGAATTAGTCAACTCATGAACTATCTATAACTAAAAAGAGAAGAAGAAGAGAGATTCAGAAACCTAGACAGAGTTGTCACATAGACATCATGAACATGCAGTTGAAAGCGCATACACTAACTATGCGCTGAAGGTCGTGAGCCTTTGATTGCATAGACTTTCACGTTTCTAGGATTTGTTTGCTACAAGCAAGCTCTTAAACTCTATCAAAGTATTGTATACACTGAAAGCATAGACTTCAAACAAAAGATCTTCAAAGCACACTAAACTCACTTCATATATGATTCTGAACTTCTACTTTCTTAGTTGTAGATGCTATAGATTCCTTCCTTCTGACATATGGCAAAGCCACCCACATCAACAGATTTCCATGGCCTAAGAAGCAGGACCAATTACAGGTGCACCCGTATGTTGGTCAATGAAAAAATTCTATTTATCCAAAATCGAACTTTTCATTGTTAATTTCCAGTTAACAAGAACCAATTTAATCCCAAACAATAATGAGGATATGTACGTATCTAGTAGCTTAGAGACTCAAAATTCTTGAAGAACGCATTTATCCCTATCAGAGAGGAGAAAGGAGGCTATAATGAGGTAAAGCCAAAAAAATTAAGTGAGGGAGAGGGGGAGGAAGGAGGGATTTTGTCATTGTGTTGTGCACTTTTTTTTCCGATAATAATCTTGTTGTGCACCTAAGTGGAAGCAAACTACGCACCCTGATATGATTGACTCTATCAAACAACTTGATCAGTTGGTATCCTGTATATACATTCACATGGAGAAGACAAGAGAATGCTGAAATACCCAAAGTAACCAATATATGACAGCATATTGCAGTGATTAAGCATTGGGGTGATGCCCTCCCAATAGACAGTTGCGATCAAATACATTTCTGAGATTATATGTAAAATTTATAACTTTTAAAGGATAATCTTAAATACTTACTGGGAATATCCATTATCTTTGAATGGTAAGTAAAAGATATGTAAATAGTAATGCTAGTTACAACAATTTCTTGGGTAAGATCACATTAATGGGTTGAAATGAATGTGATAAAGAACAAATGACATGACCACCTATCGTATAATGCCACTTCTCCTGACATTTACTTGCTACAATAAGCAGATCGGAAGTTTCTCTTACCTTAGAAGGTTCACTTTCTTCCTGCAAAACATATGCTGTTCCCAGACAGTAATATGAATTGCTATCATCTGCAAAGGTACAACTGAGGATAGAGCAACCATACTCGTATGTGTCAAGTGGATAGGTTGATATGAACTCAAAAGTTTGGTCATCAAGCAAACGAACAAAGTGCATTTCAGATTCTTCGGTGCTTGACTGGCCATACTTCATACTACAGATGGCAAATGTTCGAGACTGCTCATGATGAGCGATACGTCTTGGTTGCTCCCCAAGGGGAATTGTTCGTATATGAAGCTTCTGGATATCATCGATAGTGCCGATTGTAAGTTCATCTTCTTTTGCAATAGCAAGGCTGTTGACACAGCAGCAGAGTTGAAAGGGCACATATGGCTAACTTCTTTCAAATTTACATTACTGTAGAGTAATTTCTTGTTACTACTATAGATGACAGTTGGCCTATCTGAAGCAGCAAACACGTGGGTGGTGTTTTTAGATGAAAAAGTGTGCAGAGTAATCGGTTGCGTTCCAAGAGAAACCTTTTTCCGGTCTGATAATTCACCAGTACTCAAGTTTAAAAGAAAATTGAACAGGTGTCCGTCTCCAAGGGCACATAATAAGTATGACACCTGAAGAAGAAAGCATGTCAAATATTATTTTTACCAGACAAACATAGAAGAGAGAAAAGACCAGTTCAAAACTATGAAAACACATAAGAAAATAGTACAGAAGCAGCAGGCATGCAAGTAACCCAACATTGAATTCAGTCCACCATTACCACAAAAAGATCAAAGTTTTGAGAGAAAAGCTGTCTAGAACCGTCTTATCAAAAGTTAAAAAAGCTTTACATAAAACAGACCAAAGAAAAATAAACAAAGATTTTGGGTTGTCATAAAGTGCGATAGTTTGGAAACAAGAACATCTCTCTAACGCATTTAAGGAATGACATATTTTTTGCACTGCATCAAAAACTTTCAAGCCCGTTTATGTATTATTTTCCATTACCACCCAAGAAGAATTTCACTGGTTTGAGTTTTTATATTGGTAAGTTTAAACTCGTACCTGTACTTTGTGACCATCTAGGAGACCCCTAAAACCAATATCAAGTTGGTCCATTAAACCTATTACCTTTTACACTGTTTCCACAGTTCTATTGTGTTCCTACATCTGCTATGAATATGCACTTAGTTTCATTATACCCAGAATAAACAATTCCTTGCAGGCATGCAATTCGTAATATGGTAATAGTATCCTTGTATAAATCATTAAATCATCAGATTAACGGCAGCCAGCCCAAAAGGAATTTTACATGTTCTACAACTAAACCAAAAAACAACAGAATGAGATTTATAAGCATACCCCTTCAAAGGCGCACAAAAGAACAGAGAGAGGAATAACTTCTCCACCCAAATGCTCCTTTGTAACGAGATCCAAACCAGGAAGGTAAAATATCCTAACGCTCATGTCCGTCCACATTCCAACCGCAGCCAGCTGACTACTATTAGAGTTTTCACCGATGGGATTAATGTCTAGGCATGATACTTCATATTCCAATTGAGCATGTTTTACTTCAGTCAATACCCCATCACCAATATCTAGGTACACTAAGTGACCACCACCAGTTGCAAGTAAAACCTGTCATTCTGTCAATAACCAAAAAAGCACAAAAAACCAATGAGTTTTATTTGTTGGTTGTACACAGAATACAATTGCATATTATGGCACATAAAAGAAACCATATGAAGTCAAGGACTACTTGTTTTCTCTCCAAAATAATAAATTTTCTTTCTTTCTTTCTTGTACTTTATACTCTTTGTTTACATAAAGTAAAGTACATTTTTTTTTTTGTTAATTAAAAGTACATTGTATAGAGGTGGAATAAGATATGCTACATATACAGAGAAACAAAAACATTGGACTTAGGACTTGGACACTAAAACATAGTAATTTATGTAACAAATCATTATTATTACTAAACAAAGTGAATTTTGCCTAAAATAATAATAATAATATTGTTAATTTTAATAACAACTAGAAACCAAACAGGAATAGTGTTGGAATGAGAATTTGTGCTCTCAACTTTTTCCTAAAGTGAAAAGGCAATAAACCAATAACAACGTACCTGCGGAAGTACTCAACAGGGAAAAAAACCAAATAAGATGGTTCTCCTGTACTCTATTGAAACACATGATAACATTACCAATATGCAGTGAAGTAATTTGAGGTACACCCATCACTGAACCAATATCACATCATATCAAATTCAAATCAAGTTCTGATTCCAGAACAGATTAACCAAATAAAATAAAAGTCGAAAAATAATTGGGGGGAAAAAAGTATAGCAGATTTAAACATGGTTTCTTAGATATGAATAGTCATTATCTTTCCAGTAGAGCAGATATTAATGTCATTACACATCTAAATAATCAAACAAAACAACTAAATATTCATTACCAATACACAAAAGTGTAATTTATATCACACACTTTACTACTACTAAATCTCCAACCCCTAAAACAAAAGATACCCTAACCAACCCCAAATTCACTACACTTCTTCTTCTTGTATGGGTATATAAGTGACGAGAACTTTTATACAAAACATGTGTACTACGGCAGATAAAATTTCCCTGTTACCAAGAACTCCCCACCGCTCGACATCAAAGCCGTGAACTGAAACCTCCATGAACCGAGCAAGAAAATCCCTGGCTGGCATAGAACACCTCAGAACTCCACCCCCCCATATGATAAAACTGCATAAACTGATCCTGAATAGCCAGAGTCACTACATCCTCAACATGAAAACTAGGAAAGCGGCAACCAAATTTTGCCTCCAAGAACGGCAAAAACGTCGCAGATAAGTCGACCTTACCATCAGTAACAAATTTCATATACCCACTGAAAATGGACCGAAGACAACCAACTTTACTCACATGTTCCAATTGATACAAAATGATTCGGTCGTGATGACACATGCACAACACTTCATTATCGCCAAATATGTTGATGCAAATCACATCGGTCCTTTTACTCCTATTATGGGGACTAGTTCGCTTATCCATAGCTCTGAGAAACGTAGCACGAAAATACCACATATCTAAAACTTTAACATCAGAGGTCACAGTGACACAAAAGTCATGCTCTTCCATTACACTAACCAAATAAACACTCTGCTGCTCATCAATTTCTCTATCCCCATAACGAGGATCCACGATACTTGAGAAATAAACACTCAACTGGCTGTCAAAGTCTCTAGTCACATAATGATTATCCATGACACTTGACAAATGAACGGGCACGAGCTCGATTGAAGCCAACTGCGGTATTCCAGCATACACAACCAAATCTTCCTCAGCAGGGGCGGCTCAAGTCAATCGGGGGCCCTAAGCAAAGTTCCAATAAAATTGTTACATCTTATAGATCGATATGATTTGTTTACGTTATTTCATATGAATGCAAATGCTTAGTTTATTTAACAAAAAATTTAAAAGATAACAATTATTATAAAAATTGATCATAACATTTTCTTTTTTTCTTTCTTGAATAGTCTCTTCCACAAACATTTTTTTTTATAACAAAAAATTTAGAATATAACAATTATTGTAAAAATTGATCATAACATTTTTTTTTCTTTCTTGAATAGTCTCCCTACAAACATTTTTTTTTTATAACAAGAAATTTAAAAGATAATAATTATTGTCAAAATTGATCCTAACATTTTGTTTATTCTTTCTTGAATAGTCTCCCCCACAAACATTTTTTTTTATAACAAAAAATTTAGAAGATAACAATTATTGTAAAAATTGATCATAATATTTTCTTTTTTCCTTCTTGAATAGTCTCCTCCACAAAATTTTTTTTTTATAACAAAAAATTTAGAAGATAACAATTATTGTAAAAATTGATCCTAACATTTTATTTTTTCTTTCTTGAATAATCTCCCCCTCAAACATTTTTTTTTTATAACAAAGAAATTTAAAAGATAACAATTATTGGGTCACAATTGATCTTAACATTTTCTTTATTATTTTTTGAATAGTTTCTCCACAAACTTTTTTTTTAATTAAATTTTATTGATAAAAAGAACAGAAATACAAAATGAAGTAGAAACATAGGAGTGTTGTTAGGGAGATCCTCACATACAGAGAGATCTAAAACAAAACACCATAAATACATGAGGAATAGTGGAAGAATAAAAAAATGTCCTACACCTATAACATTGTAGAAGATCATGGCCAAACAACAATATCACAAACTTGAAATTTCAATATATTTATTTAATAAAGAATTACACAAGAGAGAGAGAGAATTCTACAACAAATTAAACAATATAAAAAAACCAAATAAGACAAAAGAATGATAGAAATAATATTGAGGTGTTGAAGAAATTTAATTAGTTAGGATAAATCATACCTTTTTATTTAAAAAAAAAAAAAGAAATAAAAACATTTTAAAAAAACGAATAGGTTTAATGCAATTTTCTAATTTCCAATTCTACGCCATTTTTTTTTTTTTTTTTTTTTTTTTTCAATGAACAAAATCGTTTATATAGCCGGATTAAAATAAATGAAAAACCATTGAAATAGCAATGAGTTTTTTTTCACACCCATAAAAAAAACAATAATAGATTTAGAACTGTAAGTAGGTTAGGATATATTGGGCCCTTTGGACAGCGAGCCTAAGCCGCTGCTTATTTTACTATAGGGTAGAACGAACCGGCCCTGTTCCTCAGGCTCCTCAAATAACTGCAACGCACCAGCACATATCTATAAAAATAGCGTCAATTTGAAACTAAAATGGAACAAACAAAGGATAAATCATACCTTTTTTAGTGAAAAATGATAATCATCTTCACACTCTAGTTCTTCAAACAGCTAAAAAAAGCATAACACAAATAAGAAATGTAAACCTTAGAAAAAAAAAAAAAAAAACTAGGAAAAACATTTAAAAAAAAAATTACTCACCACTGCAAGACCGAAGTCGTCGACCTCTTCATTCTCCAACTCCTCCACTTTTGCCATCTCTCTAATTCTCCCGCCTTTTTTTTTTATTTCTCTCTCTCTTCTGTCTTGTTCTTACAGTGAGAACAAAATCAGACTAATATCCACCTGCCTTTGTTCAAAAAGTAGAAAATACGAAAATGGTTTTTGTTAGTTTTTGCACTGGCAAACCCTAGAACAATATAAGCTTCAATGCTAAAGTCAAACGTAGTGGAATGAGTTATTATTATTATTATTATTATTATTATTATTATTATTTTCCGATAATAGAGTGGAATGAGAATTGACAGAACACAGAAGTACGTGGTCTATACATAAATGAAAAACAATGTAAATTACATTGTTTGATCTCTCTTTTTATTATGGGCGATCATTATTCGTGTACAAACTACAGGAAAAACCATATTGTCGCCCTAAACTACTCCATCAATCTCCTTCCTTGCAGCTGCACATGTGGGGTTGCTCGAGAGGTCAGTGCTTGCCCATTTGCAACATGTTGTTTCTCAGGATACACAGCTCCTTTTTTATCAAATCCTGGCACACCAACTTCTTCCAGGGGAGGATATGATCTCCCACTTCCCTTGACAAGATTTCTTATCATCAGTTTAAACTCCTTGTCCCCGAGTAAAGTCTCCAATGTCACATGCACACCTGAATAATAAAAGAATATGGAAGGAATGAGGTAAAATTCAGGATACCAATCTTTGCGATGCAAGTTTCCTTTCAGCTGAAATTGCAAGTTTCATGTGCCTAAATACACTAATAGGGGTGAACTTTTAGGTAAAAACTATACGTACGGTATCTCCAGTAATGCTTTGGATTTGTGGGATCATTGATCGTCTCTTCCACTGCAGGCCGTGTTGTGTACTCTTTCCTTCAGTGCTAGCAGATCCTGACCATTCAGCAAAAAGCATGAGTTACATTCATTGTTGAAACAGAAGCAACATAAATGTTGTTCATATTTTAGTTACATCACCAAGGTACAATAACAAGTGTAGGTACCACATTACCTGAAGTGGGAAAATTGCCCACATTGACGGAACTTGGACATGCTGGCGTAGGACGAAGTAGGATACATCTGGAGTACAATGAGATGGTGGTACATCATTTGATCTCATCATAGTCTTATAAAATCGACATCTTCTATCTTCATCTTCTTCCCACCAAGCACGCATGGTGGAGCAATCATGGCATGATGGTGCACAAACCTATCAAAAGGATTGTAACAAATGACAAAACAGTTTTCATATACGTTTTAAAAATTTTTGTTGTCATTATGTAAAGGAATTAAGGAAAAGAGATATGCACACAAAATAGGTGCAAGGTTATAGAAGGAGATTACTGTCATATAGCTTTTGTACATTTTACTGAGAAGGAATGCCAAACTAGAGGACAAATTGGGTTCATGGTCCAAAAAACCTAATTTTAAACACATCACACGTTTTAAAATGAAAAATGAATTTTGAGTTACCACTCAATATTCGTATCTTCAAGATTAAAACGAGGATAAAATTTGTGATTTGGGAAAAACTAACAACAAAGGATATTCTAACTTCAAAATTGATACTGTTCACATGAAATTCATAAAAAATTAGGGGAGGTCTTGTTTGGGCCTCTTCTTAACAAGTTATTTAGAATTAGGATGAGAAAACTCAACCAAAATTAACTCACTAGATTTTTCATGAGAGGTGAAAATTTACAACAACAGAGATTTTTCAAAAGCTTTATTACATTTTACTTTTGAATAATGAGAAAAGTGACCCCATTGACTGTGATCTGATGTTTCAAAGAAATCCCTCAAGAAATAAAAACGCCGCATAACCAATAAAATTCACAAACATAAGTTGTTGAAGTCATTGGAACTGAACGTGTCAACAGCACCAAAATAGAAGATGAACTAACTGGATAACAGAAAAAAAAAAATTTGCAGTAGAGGTAAGTATCGACTCTTTCCCTAGGAAGTAAATTTTTTGGCAATTGAAATCAACAACCTTCATGTAAGAACTTGAATGATAAGGATGCAGCAGCCAAATATCATTTCATGGAACACATATCGATAGAATTTAAAATTAACTCAATTAAGTGTATGTGTATAATATTAAAAATGAGTTCTTTTCACAAAATTCCACAAATTCATCACTTGACTACTCTGATTTGTGGGAAAAAAAAAAAAATAATGAGAACAGGATATTTCCTTCAAATACTGGCCTACTATCAACTCATCAATAACGAGACGTCAACAATTGAAATCATTGAAGAATAGAATGGACAAGACAATAGGTATGCATATTCGTACAAATATTGTTCATGTTGTTCAAATTTAAATTTTTTTTAGTTAAGATCATTAGCCTGGTAATAAATAATTTCTTATTTTTGTTCTTCTGCTCGACTTTGACTATTTGATTGCTAAAGTATGCTTCTTTATTTCACAAATATAATTCAAAGTTTTGCATCTATGAATCTCAGTTCCCCATACAATGCGAATTTAAGTATCCACATAGTACTAAGAACTCATCCTCCTGTACAAGTGACAAGGACCTGCAAAACTAAGTTGCATCAGAATAGTGGAACACAATGTCCTATAAATCCCAAATCTCCTTTTTAGTAAGATAGTTTTATCAACTATTTTTTTTTTGTTTGATACATATTCATATTGCAGCTGGGCTCATTTGTGATGACTTTGTGCAGAAGATTTATCGATAGAGAATTCGAATAATCTTGAAGAAATAACCATTTCTGATGAGAAGGAAAGCCATTGGGTTGCGCCATATTTTGTGGTCGATATCATCTTCAACATCTTCACGAGGGTTCCTGCCCATAAAGTTCAAGAAGTGAGGTATAGTTGCAAAGAGTGGTATGATGTAATGAACAGTTCTCGTTTTCACCTTCACCCACCTTCATCATCGTCATCAAATACCCTAGTTTGATTGCCATACCGATCGTCATGGTCTTACCAGTCAAAGAGGGCGTTCGCTATGTTCGTCCTGATATTATACAAATACATGTTCAAAGGGAGTGAATGAATGTTTACGCGTACTGTATAAAGTGGTTTCTGTTTTAAAATGCATTGCTTGAATTTACCATCGCTCGCTAGTCTGTTTCTAACGTTATTTCTGCTGGTTTAAATGTACTGTTAGATATTTTTGCCCGAGGACTGGGGCAAAAATATGTTATTTATTTATCTAGATTATATAATCTAGTTTTTTTTTTAATGCCAGTTGGTTTTTACTGCTAATTGTACTCTTCCTTTTTAGGCCAAGTCCAATGGTGCGGCAAAACACCAAATATCACGGACATTTTAATCCAATGGTGCGTCAAAACTTAGGAACGCGTACTGCTTTCATGCATGTTTACCATGCTCGCTAGTCTGTTTCTAACGTTATTTCTGCTGGTTTAAATGTACTGTTAGATATTTTTGCCCGAGGACTGGGGCAAAAATATGTTATTTACTGCTAATTGTACTCTTCCTTTTTAAAGAAACAATAACTTTTCAATAGTTATTAATAATATAATAAGTTTATATTTGCCCAACCAGTGATCTTGTTCGCTTCTCCTCTCATGTTTTTTCACGTGATCATTTGTCTTTTCATTTCGCGAACTGCACACTCCATAGTTGGTCCAGCTTATGTGAATTTGCACTAGACATTCTGAAAAAAGAAAGTGTTACTTTCCAGTTTACGAAGAGCATGATCCAAAAGAAAATTAAGAGCATCGTTGATCATTCAGCAATTTGACATCATAGTTAATTAAATTCCCAAATTTACACGAGCTACATGGGCATGACAAAGAAGCTCTACAATGTTTTACAAGCTAGAATTTATTGGTACAACTTCAACTTATTTTAACTTCAACACCCCCGCCCCCCATCGACCTTGGGGCCCAACCACTAAGGCTCAGCAAACACCTTTTATCTTTTGAGTAATGTAGAAATTCAGAAGACGTTCGAGACTTCCCCAAAGAGTTAATCACATTTATATTGCCCCCAGCACATATTGTGATATGTTGTGTTCTTCAAGCCAGGAATATTAAGCCAAATGAGACTTCCCATGGCAATGCATTAAGCAACAATCGATGTGTTCATCTCATTCAAGATGCGGCAGTACGTACTGTGTTCTGATGAGTTCTTGAAGCCAGGAATGAAATCTGCGAAGAATCTCAACACTGCTGCTAGATGCTGGGGGTCACTGGAAGCATATGCTGATTCAAGAAACAATGAGGGCCGGATGGAATTGACCTGCAATATCACCAAGTTCTTCTCAGTCACTCAACATTCTAATCGATGATCCTATATACCATCATCATATCCAAGTATAGTGACTAAAACATAGTGAAAGAGTTAACTAAAGTTGAACGTGATAACAAAAGCATAGTGAACAGAGTTAAATAAGTAAAGTAGAACACAAATACATGGAAAGTAAACAAAGCTAACATTTAACAATGGTATATTGGAGAACAGATTTACAATGTAACTTTATTTTACATTGTATCTTCTTCAATAACTGTTAGAGTGCCTACACAAGGTTCTCACATGTGTAACTGTAAATTTTTTTTCTTATTCAATACAAAAGTTAGCTCACTTAGAAAAAAAAATGGTATATTGGAGAAAAATCAATAGGTACTGAAACGTGTGATGTGATGTGTGACTCATTCAACTGCTTGCAGCCCAAAATGCAACAGAGAAAAATATTAACTGATTGGCATCTCCGCCTCGGCATGGCTTATTGGACGACAGCATCCAATGCGGATAACAGTAGTAGTCCCCTGGTATATAATATATTAATATGCTACACTTGTAGTAAGCCTCTTCGAACTATTGACTACCTTTCTATTGGAATCTTGTTTAAGAGTGTTGCATTTCGGCCAATGTGAATGCTCTGCTTACCAGATAGACTCACATACTTTCACAGAAATTAAAATTCAAGACCCTACTTAGTTTATCCGCTACAAGTTTGAGTAGTAGTTAAGAGGACTAAAAGTGGGGACAATTTAATAACGAGAGATACATTGAACAGCTAGACAGCAACAAAATATTGAAGTATATTAACTACTGCAAGATAACTTGCTTGGCACCAAAAAAATGAAACATTATGCCGGGATATGAAAATCAATATTTCCCAAAGGGTGAAGCAAGGATATACCCTTTTAAACTTCAGCAAACTGGAAAGTTAAAAAGAAAAGACAGAACTTATATTTTTCCTCAAAAGTTGAATGCCAATCGAGAATCACCTTATTTTTGTGTGCATATCGTAGAGCTTCAAGATAATATCCATCTTGCACTAGTAGCAGAACATAGTCATGATGCAAAGAGAGCTGCCTCAGCATATCCATGCCCAACTTTCTTGTCTGGAAATCCTGACGCCCTGAGTCTAAGAGTTGCAGTGCAACTTCTTTTGAGGGCTCAAATATCTGCATTAGAATAATAAAATTGACTAGTGATCTACTGAAGTACTAGCTCAGAAACCTTAGCAACTAGACCGATGCATAGTTAAGTGGAAGTAAATGTGATGCATCCCTCTTAAGGCATCACACGAACTCATTAATAATTCAACTGGTTAGTCTAGGAGGCAAAGAACCATGTCTTTAGAAGAAATATATATCTACAAGGAGATCCTCAGTAAATATTAATGATTTTCAGCATATATGCCCTGACTCTGAGCATTGCCACCTCACGCTCTGAAGTGGATAAGTTTTATATTTGAAAACAGTGGTCGTAAAAATCCTCATACATCACAATTTACAAGTCGGAACCAAGAACATGCATATTTATAGAGAAACATGGTCTCATCATTCCCCATGCACTGGAACAGAAAGAGTTTGTAAGAAAATTCACAATTGATACTGAAACGTTTGCACAAACCTTGTGTATGACGAACAACCCAAGTTCTGCATAACGTTCACTGCGAGCTAGCAATTGTATAGTCATCACATTCAAATTTGTATGTACTTTAAGTTTCTCTGAAGCAGCGCTGCATAATCAAAAGAAAACATTCATGGGAAACTTGCAATGCATCGAATCCATCTTGCTATTTCATTATTTAAAAGATCTTGCGTTACTTTAGTAAACAGGGATAGTGTCAGAGTGAAAGTTTGTGCTGCTGACTTTTTTCTAAAGTGAAAGGGCAATATGAACGTACCTTCGGAAGTACTCAACAAGAATAGAAACCAAGTAAGATGGTTCTCCTGTCATCTCTTCTTCAATGAGAGAAAAGACTAGGCTGTACATCTCATCTGGTGAAACAGCTACTGAAGTTACTTGTGAGTCCCGATCCTCAGAAACATCAGAGCAAACTATTCCACGCGCTCGAGATTGTGAAGATGGTTGCTCAACCTCAGCATTAGAAACTTCAACAATTCGTTCAGAATTTGAACTGTCCTCGGAATCAGAAGAAAGTGATAACCTATTAATTCTAGAACATTCATCAAAATCTAGAGATTCGTTCCCAGTATCTCGTAACATGGAATGTTGAGATTCTTTTTCCAACCCACTCACAAGTCCATGCTGATTGGGGTTTCCATGTCTCTCCAACTGACTCCTAGATTCATCATCTACTGCCCCAGATCCATCAAACTGCTGACTGCTAGAAGTTGAAGCCTTCTTGCTTTCAGCTGTTCTTCTGGGAAAAGAAGCTTCCGTTTTCATTGAGTGAGAGTAAGAAGAGACAAGTACATCAATTGCCTTGGAAACCACTGATACAGGTCGCCGCTCTAGAATCAGAGTTCGCATTATTGCCAAGCATAACTGCTTTGCCTAAATGGAAAATGAAGTTTTCAAAGAGAGTACATTGTTAATGGAAAAAACCTAGCCGCGAGACATAAAAATGCCGAATGCTTTAACACAAAAAGTGTACAACTTCCAAGAAAATAAAATAAAATAAAACCCTACCTTTTTCGTTTCCAACTTGCGCCGCTGCAAAAATTCTAGAACTGTAGGAGCTTCTGAGCTACTGGCAGCAATTGCCTATGAGCAAAAGAAAGATATGCTCCTTAACTCACTAGAATCAGCTTTTGGCAGTGGTAATATAATTTATTTTCTTATAACAAACATCCTTTTCTTCTTAACAAGACAGGGATGCTTTAACTAAGACTTAATTTGAAATACTGTTGATCATGGTTCTCTGAACTCTTAAGTACCCATACTAGTAACTGAATGAAAAACTAGCCGAGAAAGAAATAATTAAAATTCTGCAACAAAGAGTGCCGCCCACTAAAGTACCAAGACTATAAGAAGTAAAATACATGCCCAAACCAAGTTCTCGGGGTTCAAATCTTAAGTAAATAAAGATTTTCTAATGTGAAGTTCGTCTGTCATATTTTCAAAATATCTAAGAAACAATCTGATTTACATATCTGTGACCAAAAGTAATAGAATCAGGACAATTTTGTACCCTAAACCTTTTGCAGTTGCCTTAAATACTTAAAGATTATTATTTAAAGTGGGCATTGAACTCAAAACCAAATGGTAATGAGTGGAGAGGCCCCAGGATTTTTCTATTGATTGGCTAGAGTTTAGACTCCCAATGTGGGATTAATAATCTCAACAAGTAAAATAGACATGACCCCTCAAACATACCTCTAGGTCTAAATGGATCCTCCACAGATTACCATGAACAGCATCACATATCAGATCGGGAACAAGAAAAATCCATCCATCTCCATAGACAACTGCTTCATGATCAGTCATTTCAATTGTTTCCATATGGAGTGCATCTTTACCACTAGATCTAGTGGAAGCATTAATCCTGGGTAATCCCCTTAACAGAAGAGGAAGAGGAGCAGATATTGGTGCTCGGGAATCTGAAAAAATGTCATATAGTATGACAACTTTTGCATCGACTTGATGCACTAGAAGAACATTATCAATCACACTGACTGCAATCTTGCTTGAATATATTGGTAATGAACACTGAAATAGAAATCAACAACAATTATAATGAAGGATAATATACAATTGTGGAAAACCATTGTTAATTTCCATAGAGGTGATCATGATTCTATTCTTAGAAGGTAAAGATTTCACAAAACAGCTGTGAGCTGTCTACTACATAAACTTATGTTATTCCTAATTTTAAAAATTATTAAAATGGTAATGAAAAATGAAGAACCCAGGCTACCATTTGTGAAGGATCAGAATCGCAAATTAATGATTTTCGGGTCGATGCCTCGATCAAGACATTTTATGCATATGTTGTTGCAAAATTCTAAATCAAGTTTTGCGATCCCAAAGGTGGTCTCAACATCCTGAGATTGTGTTACAGATCCCTAATGGCGCTTTCCAGAGTAAATTATATTCACTCGAAAAATTGGATCCAAACACAGTCAACTCGGGATTCCAACCCCCTTTTTGAATCTCCACATGGACATGTGCCTTACGCCCCTATTTGAGGTGATGAGAGTACACCGTTTGAACCTGAATCAGCCTATTGATCAGAAGAACTTGATCTCTGATTTTTATTCTTCTTTTGGTACTACATGCAAGTAATCTAGATATCAATCGGATGATTAAAACAAAATCACAACTAACAAGTGTGATCATACGCACCGGTAAAAGTAGTGTTCTTATTTGGAGGTGTACGACCATTTGATAGGCAATAGTAATAATATCATTCTGGGTTCATATAAGATTTATGATTAAATTTGTTTCCGAATACAATTATCAGATTTATTTCATTTCCTAATCGATCTGGAAACAACTTGAAGAGTCTGAGTTTCAAGATTCTGATTTTTTTAGGGTCGGTGAAGCGACCAATGTGCTCTTTGGAGCTCAATAACTCTAACATTGTTTATAATTAATTAATCATATCAGATTATTGGAAGTGGCTGGGAGTTTGGATAAGATCATACCACAGACAGAGGGCATGAACATACCTGTCGTACAACAGCGTCACGGTAAAATCTGTACAAGTGGAGTAGCATTGCAACCCTATCCACTTGCGAGCAATATATTCTACCATAGCTGTGAATATTGACAGAATACATCATAATCACTTTCAAATGCAAGTTGAAAAATAATATCTTCTGCTGAAAAGAAATGAACCCATGGTGAAAATGAGACTATTAGCCAAAGAAACACATAAAATTGAACTTACATTGTCACAATATGCAAATCTTCCTCAGCTAGGACAGGTTTCTTGTTGGCCTCAGCTTTGGCCATTGCCATATCAAACCGTGGCACCCGAATGACTCCTCCAGCTGAAAACTGATGATATGAACAAGTATTTGGGTTTAACAAGTGAGAAATAATAAGGACTGAATGATAATGGTATTTATCTTAAGCTTCGATAATGATGTCTGCTTTTGAACTTCGGAAACAAGATATATATGGAAATGAGAAGCTCTCTATAGATTAAGATGTCAGAACCAGCAAATTTGCTATGTTGCATGTGCATAAGTTATTGCAAAATAAAAAAACAAAGACTTATATAAACAATCGAATGTTACAGCATGAACAATGATGCCTTTATTTAGTCGACCGCCTTATTTATTTTTTAAAGAGTAAAAGCTTAACCTTACCACTTGTGAAAGATACATACGACTCAATCTCACAACAAGAGCATACCCTCAACTCTTCCTAAAAGTTTGATGAAAACAAACAACAAAAGATCTGACTAAGCCCATCCCAAACCATCAAACCGACACTTATCCCTCTCTAGATTCTAGACACACGCCTTAGGGATTGAGAAAGACAGCAAGCTCTGCGCACACTCATTTGGGAGTACACACACACTCTAAGACAGTAAGACAGATTGGAGGGTAGAAAAGAGCACCACATTTTCCATGCAAATGACAACATATTACGATGTGATCCACAAACTCACTGCCACACATGCATCAAAAAAAAAAAAAAAAAACTTATGAGGAACGAAATATATATTGCCTGCAGTTCTTATTTGTTAAGTGCAGGCAATAAACTGTTTATTACTTTGTTTTTTGATATCTTAGATTTATCAATTAAACTATTCATTTGTAATTAGTAGCAGGAATCAAAGGCATGATTCAAATAGTTCAATCAATAGCAAGCATATATATTTAAATTTCCTATGAACGTGAAATGGTAAATATATCTTCTCGTTTGCGGTAGAAATTGGTGAAACCAAACTGGGGAGTAAGAAAAAGAGTTTTTTCTATGATCGGAGAAATTGAAGATACATATGTACCAAAACTACTGAAGAACATGGGGATAGATCTCTATATATAGAGACTTCCTCCATAACTTTATAAATTGCTAAGCCTGTTATAATGCAGATAATACTAAGGAGACATAACAACTACTGAATCTGAATCTCAAATAACAGTACAGGATATGATCTTAGAAACCTTAGCATCTTAAAGCTAGATTTACCATTGTACCTGGAATCCAGACAAGGTCTTGCACTGCATTCCAGAAGCAAGAAGAGCCATGCGACTCTCATGTGTGTAAACATACCAGCTCACATTCAATTTCTTAGTCTCCACGAATCGAAGTGCTTTCAACTCGGATTCATAAGTAAACAAGTCCAATCCACTGCAAATCAGCTTAAGTTAGTATCAATGGCGTATATCCCCCTTTTCAAATTAACATGCATATAATATGTTCAAAAAGTTTGCTCCAAAATGTTATACAACCAGCAACTCCACACACTAATCCTGAGCCTGACTTTGTGGCACATACCTAGTCTTAACAAATATAACATCACAGGTCGCACAATCCGTCCAGAAAAACCCAAGTATGCTCTCCGAATCTGACCTACACCTTTGAGTAAAATCCTGTCCAGTTTCTCTATTCCTGAATTGAATTTCCTGATTTGATCTCTGGATCCCAATAACCTTTCCATCTAAAGAATATCTTATAGATAGGACTGGTCCTTCATCTATCAAATCAACGCTAGGAGCATCCTGTAGAGATATTGGAGCCGTTTTCCATACAAAAACCTGCAAAGCCATGCAGCGGAAACTGAATATTAGTAAGTTTATGCATTGTATAAGCACTAAATAATTCACAAATCCATATCTAGTAGTACCACATTACCCGATCAGATGCAGGGGAGAGTAAAAGCTTATTCCCATCGTCATAAAATAAACCCCTAGATCCAGGAATGCTGCATCTTAGGGGTGGATGTTGGATATAAACATGTGAGAGAGAAGCAGACTCACTTAACCCTCCACTAGATTGAGTGGTCAATGCTGCTCCCAACATGTTATTCTCCTCTGGCACTACTATTCTAACAGAAGGACTTCTACTGCTTATAAACCTGTAGTGCCATAACAGAAAATAAAAAAGCTTGGTGACAATTATGCTTCCAAGAAACAGTCTTTAACATATATAATGTACCAAATACCTTATTCCACAGGATTGATTAAAGAAAATGATCCACCCTAAGCCTTGCCTCTAAGCTACAAAAGAAGACAGAATGTAACAACACTTAGTTTTCTGGCGAATCTCTATAATAAGAAAAAAATAAATAGTACCACGTTTTGCATGCATGATTTGAGTGCAAGAAACTCTTTTAAACACATATCACGGTCAACCTCTGGAACTTTTGCTGCCACACAAGTTCCATAATCTTTTGCCTGGAGTTTAGAAATTGTTAATTTGTATTATGTAAAATCTTTATTTTGAATTGGTTCGTTAACTGACCTGGGCAGTACAAGTGATCAAAATGCGCTTCAGTGTCGAAATAGGCTTCGACTCTTTCATTCCCAGATTACACTTTCTTCGATTTCAGAAAAAGAATAAAACTTTGAGATCGAAACACGCCCAACTGACTTTCAACTGGTCCAATCTTAAGATGGGCCTCATTTGATGGGGTGGGCTTTTATGTTTGATTTGAGTTGTGTTGCAGTTTGCAAATTGAAGATGACTTAATTTGTATATATTTTATTTATCAAGCAAATCAACTTATCAACACTTGAAGCTATCATTTGTTATGTACAATATTAAGGATGCCAACAATTACATAGCAAACAATTCTATATTAGATTACAATACACAACATTCTATTCACAAGCATAGCCTTTGTAACATGTCCACCGCCTGCTTATCATGACTCACAACTGCATGGACATAAGAAGCCTCTGATCTTTTGACAAAGGAGAAGAAGCAGCCTCAACCATCTGCAGCAAATAAATTTAGAAACTTTAAGAAAACAAGACTTGAACCAAGATGGGTTTTGGACTGCAATACAACTAAAATCTGTCTTAACTACCTAGAGTAAGTAAAAAAAAAAAGACAATAATTTAGATTGAGAAGAGGCACATAGTCATCACATAGTCTAGACGTGTCGGCTAGCCATTGGAGTAAACAGTTAACGCGAATGTAAACAACACAGTTGGTTTTGTTTATCTGAAAGAACCTAGGCTATTAAGGAGACTATTAAGAATTCTTGGAAGAGCATTTCACCTTTTTCCTCGAACATAAAATTTTTGGCAAACAAATGTGCACAATTGCAAATGAATGTCTCTTTAGCTTGTTAAGATTAAGTAGCAAACAAACATCCTTGAAAGCAATGTTGTTAAAAACTACTGGTTTAGGGACAAACCTCAAAGCCAGTTTTATTGTACAATTCTTGGGCAGGTATGTTGTCGGCATTTACATGAACAAATAATTGTTTCATACCTGTTAATGAAACAAAAGTAGACTAAATTAATACAAAATATTCTGAAACAAAAGTAGAATTGGATATAACTACTGGTACTGGGAACTCAAGACGGTATACCTGCCAAGGAGGCAATATCTGTGGCCAAATACAACATATTAGAAGCAATCCCCTGACGACGAGCAAACTTCGACACACAAAGATTTGCAATGTAAGCATACTTGTGCATATCATAAGCCTCGTGACTTGCCAAAACTGCGGAATATTTTTCGTGTTCCTGGAGATAAGATGTGAATTTAATATGGACAATGGCTACCATGTTGATTGATGTATTAGAATCAAAGCGATGAGAATCCATAATACAAACAAATAACAGAACATGAAGGAGTTGACATCATGAGGTTTACCCCTGGGTATGTTTCTCCTTGCAAAAACTGGCGGATGCTGAGGTCCAGTGTTCCTACGACGCTATTTAAGACAGTACGCTTAACATTTTTATCATCCTTGACCTGAAATGAAGAAAGTGGATCGTACCACACTTAAAATTGTACATCATTACAAAGTAACTAAAGAAACTTCTAATGTGGATCAAAGCTTTACCAGGGACTTTCTTAGTTAAGAATACTCCAGGCTATTGATTTAGACTCTTCTGTAACTACTAATGACTCAATTCTGCAAACAGTTGCAGATAGTGTAACTTACTTCAAAAGTTCTTTAACAAAACAATATCCGTGTGGATATCAGAACACACTTTAATTATTTTTATTCGAAAAATTGATAATATTTCTTCCCCTTTCAACTTGACCCATAAAGTGGCAAGCCAAGCAACCTTCCACTTGTCTTATCTTCCTTATTAGATATATTCCAATAAAACTGCCACCTTTTTAAATCAAAAAGCTTTGACATTAGCATGTGACTGATCATTCGTATATAGCTGGGGACGAGGATAGCTTCCCCATTTAGAAAGTAATTAGTTGTCAGTTGCAAAGATAGGCTTTAACTGCATGTTGTAATTTCACCCCAAACAATTTCAACCGACAGCGCTATTCTTCTTATAAACGATATATATTTTCACATTACTATTCATACAAAAACTACAACCAAGAAATCAAATGCATAAATAAGTGTAGTCGTCAGATGAAACATACTGTAACCATGCAAAAACAGCTCAACGAATTTCCATCCCTCCCACCACACCGGCGTTTCAAGGCATAGAACTCCTGCAACCACAACAAACAGAAAGGTAATTTCCCATACAGACCAGGTAAAAACAGAAAAAATCTCTTGGGAAAAGAATGTGTTGAGGTAGAAATTGAGTCAAATCTCAAATGAAAAGGCTGAGGCGAGACCACCACACGTTTTTGAATGACCTCCTAAAGGGAGAGAGGGTTTACCTGTTCAGCACACTTCCTTTTGTAACTATCGACATGCCTGGGGAACATATAAGTTTCTTTTTTAGAATTCATATTAAATCACTTGAAGCTGTAAAATAATAATGTTACTAGGTGCCAAAAATATTGCAAGGAAGGTCAAGTTTATAACGGAAAACAAACCTCATGTAAGATACAGACTCCCAATGTGCTTCTGCCCGCAACCATGATGCTGTCTGCAAAGCAAAACGAGATAAAATAACAGCTCAAAGTAGGGACCAAAGCGAAAACAACTCAATGATGAGGCTTCAAAAGGAAGATGCACATGAAGAGGCAGCCACCTCAACACAGATGGGAGTATGGGACATAACCCAAAAAGATGGGGCACAAGCCCTCAAGCTCCATCTTTGTGGCAATAAGTTCCGTAATTAAAGAATTTAAGTTGGAGGCAAAACAGGATAACCTGAATAAATAAATATCTACATTGCATATAATCCTCTAAAAAATCACCCTTGCACTTCATGGTGCCATTCCATTGAACAATGTGACCTACTGAACCTACTACCTTTAAAGATATGTCACAAATGTAGGAGCACACCATAGGAATGCAATCTAAATACCAGTCACATAGAAGTCAAAAAAACGTACTCACCCAATACTCCTCATCCAAAACAACTCCACGAGCAACAAATCGACCAAATCTTCGTTTTTGAATACCACATGTTTCCAGGTCAGTGGTCTGTAAGCGACCAAAAGCAAGCTCAGGCAGTGTTGTGCTGTCACTTGTACATACAGATGATTGTAGGATACTGTGTGCACTATCATTACAATGGACTTCAATAGGTTTCCATCTATGGTCCCTGTACGTAATCACACAAACTAAATCCAGTAATTGAAAATAAAATGGCACTTGCCACCTTAATACCATGTAAGGAAATATATATACCTGAATTGATGTGATGATGAATCCCTAACAACACAAAGAAAATTGTTAAGCTTCCGCTTTTTAGCAAACACTAATGGAATTCGTAGAAATTCTGGTGAAACTATCCCTTTCAGCTCCATTTATTTACAAATTCTTCAACGATCGACCCATGAAGCTCAGATCGTTGAAGAATTATTACTGGCTTCGATTGATTGGAAACTCAAACTTTCAGACCTGGTAATAATACAAGCTTAAAAAGGGGTTATTTATAGGTACTGCTCTATATATTAGTGGATAAAAATCGTTTCTTTATTGCAATTATGCGACTTTTTAGTGATGGTTTTTGTCTTTTTGTCCACGCGAGCTGTTGCAGCCGGTCGATGTGATCAGTGGCTCCGGTTTACATAAACAATTTGGCGGGCATATCACCTATTTTCCAAGTTTATAGTGCAAGTGCCAATCTTTGAATGACAAAAACATTGTATATTTGACAATTGAATAGAAACATGGTGTTTATATAGAGATACCAAGCTAATAATAATATTTGAATAGGTTTATTTAAAAAAATAAAAATAAATTAAACATACTACAACACTTCTAGCATGAGAGATTGTGGTGTGTGTTTGGTTAGAGGAATTTAAATTCCTGAAAAATAAAAATAGAGTGATATTCAAGTATAATGAAGAAGAAGATCCAAGTGGAGACAGGGAAGTTACCCCATAGTCTACCTGCTATTTCCACTTTCGTTTTATTTTTTTTTATGTTCTCTATTCACATAACTATCCATCACATTTCACAAATTCTAAATCTTGATTATGAGAAACCAAACACACTGTAGAATGTAGATATGTGGATGCACTTTACGATTGCACTCTTGTTTGTTTGGGATAAGAGTTGCCTGCATATTACGTTTTTTTGGTTAACTTGAATCAAGCCTCACGTAGTTATTTGAGCTGATTTTATTTATTTGCTCAAAGTCGTTATCAAGTGTAGATTTATATTTTGTTATATCTTGATGATTCATCATTATTTATGATGTTATAAAGTAAATATCTTATTGATTAGTGGGTTGACTGAGCTTCAGGATGATAGATCATTTGATTCCATATATGGCTGTGTTAGACTGTCAATGGATCGGTTTGGGTTGGGTTATAGAAAATCCGAACCCGAACCGATAAGAAAGTTAGGAACCCGAAACCAAACCAAACTAATAAAAAAATTGAGAATCTGAAACCAAACTGAACCGATAAGAAATATTGCAAACCGAACCCAAACCGACTCAAACCGAAAACTATAAAATCACTTAAATCTTAAATTAAATTAATTAATTTCAATCACATAATTGATAAACATATACAAAATTAATTATAAATATTACTAAAATGTCATCTTATCGATTTGAGTTCATATCGGTTCAGTGGAGGGCAAATTCGAAACCAAACTAATATCTTATCGGTTCGGTTCGATTTCGGGTCGGTAGAAAATAAATCAAATTATTCTAACCCAAACCGTTTTTTATCGGTTTGATTCGGATCGGTTATTGGGTTATCGAAACCTATTAACAGCCCTAGGATGTGTTTGATATTTGAGACGACCTGAGTTTGGATTGTTATTACGTTATAGTAGCGTGGTACGACCTAGTGATGTACGAGCTGTGAAAATACGACCTAGTGTGTAAACACGTGTGTTGATATGTTTGAGAACGAAAATACTTACACACACTTTAGTGTCAAAATATAAAATACATGATTCTCTAAATCAATTTCACTATGTGAATGGTCAAACTATCAATAATACTTGGCGAGAGGTGTATATCAATTTCTTGAGTCTGGCCTGTTGAGTTCTGGCCACAAAAAACAAATAAAAATAAATGTGTATACTTAGTCAGAACTCAATATAGGCCTCTTTTTTGTGAGGGGAGTAATCCATGACAAGGTCAGCTAGTTTAGTTTTTTGGACATATCTCTCTGAAGAGTAGTAATTAGTACGGGAGTTACGGATAATTTGATACGTGTGGATGATGATTCATTTTGGTCCTACTAAATCCACAACTTGGAGTAAAAGTCAGGCGTGTTTTTAATGAAGAAATTAACACCACTCCACGCATCATTTTTCAACCAACCAACTCTATTCCAATACACCACGACGCAACATAACTTTTAATTTTCAAATCCCTCAACGGTCAAGATTCTCCATAATTTCCCCTCGTGCTAAAATCGACGGACAGTGAGACAGGGTATGCAATCTGGCTTTGGTATCTGAGTTGCACATTATACTACCACAAGAGTTCACTTGACTTGGGAAACTAAACTGCGTACACAAAGTTAAGTGTTAAGGTTACCCATCATATGGATAATCGAATAACCAACATTGAGTCATTCTTTAAGATTTAGCTGAGAGCGATGTGATGCTTAGCTGATAGACAGAAGCTAAAAATTGCAGCAATAATAATAAAGTATGCTTCTTGATTTCATTATCTATACATACATGCATTGCCCCGTTCTCATTCTTTTATCTCTGGGCACCATTATTCTCTCAAGGTATGCATGTTCTGTCACTGGCTTTCATATTTTATTTTAACTCTATCACTTTCCAAATGAAATGTATATGATGATCCTCTATAGCTCAAAGAAAGTTAGAATGCAGTATATATATTTTTCTGTAATTGCATGATTGTATCACTTGTTTTGTAAAGAGCTTGTATCATGTTTCTATATAAAGACTAATAGACATAAGAAATCATCTCAGGAAAAAAGTTGTATTTGATGTTTGAAACCATCCATGTCTCTTAAGAGAGGAGTCTATTGGATTGTAGATTATGGCAGAGAAGAAGTTTGCAGTCAACAATCCAATGGGCTCCATAAATGCTCTTTCGGGATTTGATGGATTCTTTATGTCATATCTGACTGGATACTCTGATGTCATTGAACTAGTATGTTTAAAGTCTATAATGTCTATTGTCTTATCAGTGTGCACAAAGACTGGATGAGGTGAAGAATCAATGGGTCATCCTCAGAGTACTTTCTTGTGTCTCTTCTTTCTTCTGTGTGCTTTGTACAAATGTTCTGCTATAGAAGCAGAGACGAACCAGACGGCATACTTGGTCGTTGACGCTTCTGAAGGAACAGGCAGGAAGGCTTCTGAAACACTATTTGGCATATTCTTTGAGGTGAACTATTTCATGGCTGCCAATCAGAAAAAGAAAAAGCTTTTTCATGGCTTATTGATAAATTCTTAACCCTGACTCATTGCTACCTTACACACTTTTGGTTTTGGTTCATGCAGGAGATCAATCATGCAGGAGCTGGTGGGATATGGGCAGAACTTGTAAGCAACAGAGGTCAATTCTAAATTCCTAAAAACAGTTTGCAAGTAAAACAGATATTTATTTATTAACATGAGTCACATGCCACTAGATTCCAGAACATATGATACAACTTAAAAAGGAGTTACATGCCACTTCAAATGGACCTTATATGCTGTTCTCTTGTTAAATTTCCCCTTCAAACTTTGTTGTGTCCCTGAAATGTGGCGACACATGTGGTTTTTCTGCCTAGCAGTAAGCATGCTGTGTCTAGAATGTAAAACTTCATACAGTTCTTCAGACTGTATGTGGGCCTCATGCTCATGACAACTATCTTATTCATCTGAGACCAGATCATACGTATCCTACCCTATTCATCACGTGGAATCCATGCTTTGGGCAAGTCTCTTATTTCTTGTTTATTTTTGCAATACTTGATTTTGCTTTTCTTTTTATGTGGGTCTGTGTGTGTGTTGGGGGGAGGGGGTGTCTAGAGATGCTATGATTGCACTAGAAGTGTCAGAGATCAGTACAGTGGTTGTTTCTCTTAATGAATGAAAGATCAGTGGCTTTTGTATCCCCAAGTTTGTTTATACCAATAAGGTGCTCATACAGTTTGGTCTGCAGGTTTTGAAGCTGGTGGGCAGAACACTCCCTCAAACATTAATCCTTGGACTATAATTGGGGATGAATCCTCTATAATCGTTTCCACAGACCGTTCATCCTGTTTTGAACGTAATAAAGTTGCACTCCGAGCGGAGGTACTCTGTGACACCACGGGGTCTAATATCTGTCCTGCAGGAGGTGTTGGTATATCTAATCCTGGTTATTGGGGCATGGTAAGAAATCGTTATACCGCAATTGTATATCCAATTTTATATCTAACTTTAATTGGAATGTCCCGTTTAACTGTGACTGGATAACACTCGTCTTTGTGGATGGGATTGGATCATTTTACTTATTATGAATCTGCTAAACTGGGAGCTGATACCTCATTCTGAACCTTGACTATACTCAGAATGGGTTTACCTCTACCATTTTTAAACTTTCATGATTCAGTATTAACTCAGATATCTAGAAATAGTCTAGTACCATATAAGTTTCTTTATTATGCATCAGACTACAACAAAAGATATAGTGATTTTTCTTTGGCTCAATTTTTTTGTAATTTATAGATGATATATTATCTTGATAGCCGAATCACATGCTGGGCATGCCTGTCTGATCCAGCATGCTTAATTCCTCATTTGAATATAAGAACTTGTACTCATTAATACTTTATTAGAGTCTTCACAGTTTTGATTCTTATGTATGTATAAATTTTACATGGCAGAACATCGAACAAGGAAAGACCTACAAAGTGGTTCTGCATGTTAAGTCTTTGGAGTCGGTCAACATTTCAGTTTCTTTGGCAGGTGCAAATGGACAAAACCTGGCTTCTGCTTACCTCATGTGAGCTTCACTTGTATAAGTACATCTACATTGATAATACTTTCTTACGTCATTGGCAATTGTTTTTTCTCATTCAACCTCTTTCTAATTTCTTTTGTTCTCTTAGTGGTGTTGCTCCTGATGTTTCAAACTGGACAAAAGTGGAGTTTCTATTGGTAGCTAAAGGAACAGACCATAATTCAAGACTTCAACTGACGATGACCAGAAAAGGAGTGATTTGGTTTGATCAAGTTTCAGTCATGCCAGTGGACACTTATAAGGTACTTGCCCCTTCTGAACTGTTTTCTAAAGCAAACAACTTAAATGGGAGACCTCCATGTCTTCATGTTATTGTTTCACCTGTGAATATTACTAGTGATTTTTTCTCTGTTTGATTTACATGATTATCTCTGTTGCATTTTGGAACGTGTATTATTCTTTAACCTCTCTTAGATCTGTTCCCACTCTTTCATTAGATTCTATTGTGTTTTGATCATTTAAAGAATTGTCAGTATGTTTTTAATCTATATGAAAAATCTTTGTGATATATGGAGTAGGTATATATGCTGACCTTTTACTGGTATAGGGACATGGTTTTCGGAAGGAGCTTGTTGAGATGATTGCTAGGCTAAACCCTCGTTTCATCAGATTTCCAGGTATAAATAAAATGGAATTATAGGTTGACCATTTGCAACATGAACCATACATCTATGATTGCATAAGAGTTTACCTCATAGTATGAAACAAAACAAAACTAAGGTAACAATGTAATACAATAGTGTTGTCCTCTCATTAAAGGTGGAGTCTCTGCATCCTCTCATTAAAGGTGGAGTCTATACACCTTGGAAATGCAACAGTCTTTGCTGAAAAGAAAATCCACCCTTTTCAATTATTTTTACTTTTCCTTCTATAAATTCAACTTGCAGATGAATTGGTAGGATTATCCTAGCATGTGCATGGATTGTTTAAATGTAGGAGTGCAATTCCGACAAAACTGTTAGTGTTTGATCTATTGCTCCTGGCATTAGCTTATACTTTACAGTCATTTTCTCGATTATTAGGTCTTGATTGTATGTCTTCAATTAATGACCAAGTGTACATTTCTAGAGGACACTCAGAAATTTCCCTTGTTCCTTATATTATCAGGTGGCTGTTTTGTCGAAGGTGAATGGTTAAGAAATGCATTTCGCTGGAAGGAAAGCATTGGTTCGTGGGAGGAGAGACCTGGACACTTTGGTGATGTCTGGATGTACTGGACTGATGACGGACTTGGATACTTTGAGTTCCTCCAAGTAGGTATCTATGGTCTTTCCTTGGTGTAGTTTTTCTTCTGAGTAGCTTTTGGAGAAGCCAATTATGTGATACTTAACATATTCACTGTAGTTATCAGAGGATCTCGGAGCAGCCAGTATGGGTAGTAAATAATGGTACTTCTTGCTTCAAATAGTTAACATGTTTTCATCAACAAAACATGGATCTTTATCTGTTTGGCTTGATGCTATTTTGTCCATTTTTCTCCCAGGAATCAGTCATCAGGACGAAGTTACAACTTCCAGCATATCGCCTTTTGTGCAGGTAGGCCTTTAACCAATGTCACATTATTTTCCTCACTTGGCCGTACTCTAATTATAGCTGTTGTAGTTTAAATTGTTGATGTGTTGTAATCCCCTCAACATTGTGTGACAAACAAAGGAAGATTCAGCAATCACTTATTATGTTGCGATCTTGATTACTCCTCATTGTTCGGTTCCTTCTTGAAATTTGATTTAGTACTCAGATCTGTTGATGTTACCTCGTTTCATTTCACAATCACATCCCTGTTACTCTGCTAATGCAGGAAATGCTTGACAGCATAGAATTTGCTAGAGGTGCTCCTAACTCAACATGGGGTTCTGTTCGAGCAGCAATGGGTCGTCCAGAACCTTTTGACTTGAGATATGTAGCAATTGGGAATGAGGATTGTGGAAAGCCAAACTACCGTGGTAAGCGTTCTTCTGTTACATGCAAAACATCTTTACTTACCTGGATCTTGTGTGGTTTAGAAATAAGCAGACATCCTTCAGTTCAAGCAAATGCATAATTAGAATGTTATGATTAGATAATAGAACAGCACAAAATGTATGCAAGCCAGAGCTAGGCATAGGAGTTTAAATATGGTGTTTATTGATGCATAGATTACCAAGTCAAAGAAAAAAAGAATTGTAGCGATTGGATTTAATATCTGGTAGTTACTGAAATAGCAAAGAAGAGTACATCAGTTTTTAATTTGTTTGACCTGATGGTATCGTGGTACCAATTTATAGTTGTATATAAACAAGGAATTGTAAAATAGAGAGAATGAGGACTCTAGCACCTATTTACAATAAATATTGAGGTATGATCCAAATTACTTCTATGATCGCATGTATAGTTACAGACCATATTATACCTAACATCACATCTTTGCTCACTAAATTTTCACTACTTGAATGTATGACTGAAGAATAAAGAGTTATTTTTGCTCAGTGATCAAACTCTAAAATTTTCACATCACTCAAACTAAATGATCCAAAGATCCAATGTTTTTCGTTTTGAGTCGTTTCCTTTACATATGGTAGAGACTTAACCTAATAAATAATAATATATTAACAGGATGAAATTTTAATTATACCAAAAGCATAAATATGCACTTGGTATTTTATTTTATAACTTCGATATATTGAATAACAATGAGCTGGATATGATGTTACCTCTTGTCTCTGTTTGTCAAAGTTGCGTATTTGATTCTCTCCGACACTCACTTGTGGTAATGTTTTTTCTGTTGTAGTGGTCTGTATTTATTTATATATTGAGATTAATCGCTTGATTTAGGTTCTGTCTGTTTGTTGTTTAACATGAGAAGTAAAGAATATAAGATCCTTGTATGACATGGAACTCACATTATCTTTTAATTGACCAGGGAATTACCTGAAGTTTTATGATGCATTAAAAAAGGCCTACCCGGACATCAAAATAATCACCAACTGCGATGGCTCCTCTCACCAGTTGGATCATCCAGCTGATATGTATGATTTTCATGTAAGAAATTTGAGTATTAGCACTGGAAACTCTATTTTGATTTGGATTGTGACCGAATACCGTTGGCTTCAGTTTACAACTTTGCTAGGATTTAATCTAAGTCTTCAATTTTGTTTTTTAGATTTACACATCGGCAAGCAGTTTGTTTTCCATGTCTAGGCAATTTGATCATACATCGCGCACTGGTCCAAAGGTGTATTTTATTAGCCTTAAATGAAGTATATTATTATTTTTTGATTGTAGGAATAATGCTTTATGTAAACACATGTAGGCTTTTGTGAGTGAATATGCCGTGACTGGAAATGATGCCGGGACAGGAAGTTTTTTAGCAGCGCTTGCAGAAGCTGGATTCCTCATTGGGCTGGAAAAGAACAGGTCGACTTTTTTTGCATTATTTACCTCCTACGTTAGCTTCTGACATGCATTCAATTGCTTAGAAAATAGAGTAGAGAGAGGATTAAAAGAACAGATAGAAATGGTTAAAAATAGAGGAAAATAAAATAAATAAAGGTACAAAATATTACATTGTTTTCAGCGTCTTATCAGGTTGAGTTATAATTATGTCAATCCAATATCTGCCCTTGTTACATAATTATCTGTATGTTATATATAACAACAAAATGATGATTAGTAAAATAGTTGTGTAATTTTTTTTTGGTATTTGGAGTAGAAAAACTGTATAACCATGCTTCTTCAGTTCATCGATTACCACTTGGGTAGTTGTTCAAAACATTTCACCACAACTTACAGAATCTTGATCGAGAATTGGCAATAGAGGATACATGCATTAATTAGCTCAGTTTTTAGGTGACTCTCTTTGATTTGCAACTTGTGAGTGTGTGCTTCATCCGCGGATGGAGAGTGCACAATTCTTATCCTAGTATTATATTTCTAGTTTCATTACACATTTTAACTTTTTGCAGTTCACCATAGAAAATGTTGCTATTTTTTCACTTACTGATTTAGCGTCAAATGTTTGATTACTAAGAGAGTTTTCAATTTCTCTACAGTGATGTTGTTGAGATGGCAAGTTATGCACCGCTTTTTGTAAATACGAATGACCGGCGGTACCTTCTTCTCATTTTTATCATGATACTTTTTAGTATTAGAAGTTACCTTGACGACTTGACCTCTCTGATGTTGGAAATTCTAAATATATCAGGTGGAACCCAGATGCAATTGTCTTCAATTCATGGCAACAGTTTGGCACCCCCAGCTACTGGGTGCAACAGTTTTTCACTAAATCAAGTGGTGCAACTGTCCTCAATACTACTCTCCAATCAAATTCCTTGGCTTCTTTGGTTGCCTCTGCCATTATTTGGCAGAACTCACAGGACAACAACAAATACATGCAAATAAAGGTCTTGCAACTGCCTTATGTCTTTGAGCTCGAGATCTCTCATTGTTCTTCTTAAAAATTTGTGGAAAAACTGTGCAATGAGTTTTGGAACGTGATCTTATGATCTTGGATACCTTTAAGAAGCATAACTGCACAACATGAATTAACTTTTCATAACTTGAAAAATACAGTCCTGTCATGACCTACTTGCCTGTTTCTGTGGTATTGATTCTTGTATTATATCTTTTCTTTTTCTGTAAATTGTGCTCCCGAAACACCCACTGACACACACGAAGACAAACAGTAAAAGGGGAGAGTATATAAAAGAAAAGGAATGGTCATACAAATACAAGAAAGTTGTGTAACTTTTTCGTCAAGGCAACTCTTTGCAATTGTTTGCATCTTGTTCTTTGGTTTCCATCCATTAACATACACTATTATTCTGATGGTTAAATTGCAGATTGTCAACTTTGGGAGCGATCCAGTTAGTCTCAAGATCTCTGTTGATGGATTAGAACAGAACTCGATAGGTTTGTCTGGGGCAACAAAAACCGTACTCACATCCAGCAATTTGAAGGATGAGAATTCCTTCAAAGAGCCGAATAAGGTATACGTGGGTTTATCCCGATCCTTCTTGTTTCTTTTAGAGGGTAGTACTTTGAATGTCCCATCTCATAAATAAATCCTCCCTTTTCCATAAATGTGATTGTGCTTCAATATTTTGAGATTTGTTGTGGTTGACATTAACTGAAAAGCAAGTGTACTGCCCATGCTCTATATTCTCCTGGACCGCCAATCTTTACCACTACCTACCTGAGGATTACTGTAAACGAATGACAATTACTGGATATGTAAGCTTATGTTCAATTGGTTTGTCTTGTGTAGGTGGTGCCATTCCAAAGTTCATTGGAGAATGCAGGGATAGAAATGGATCTCGCACTTTCTCCACATTCTTTCACCTCATTCAATTTGTTAATGGAAGCAGGAAAACAAGAAGGTATTGATGAAGCAGACATCGTCAGTGTCTTCGATCCGGTCTATAAGGCTTCTTCCTGATTAACCTAGATAATCTTGTAAATGCTGCCCCTCCAAGAGCCAAAAAAAAAAAAACAGTATGAAAAATAAAGTATAGCCTATTTATTCCAAAGTCATATTGTAATATTTATTTTTTAATGGAAATTGAAGCCAATGTTAATAAATCCCTGTTCTGATTTCAGTTATGAAGCTTGCTGAAGTGTGTGATGTGCTAGAAACGTAGTTGTCAATCCAGAAAAAAAAAAACACAGGTCCAGTGGTCCCTTACAAGATAAGGTCCCAACTCCCAACCTACATTCATCTTTCAAGTAGGAACTCCCTTGGTATAGCCTATAGACAATGCAATTCTTAGACAAATGTGTGTTGCTGTCTCAATGCATGCACGTTGGTCCCAGCGTAGCAGGTATGAGGTTCCCTTCAAGGACGTTAGCAGTAAGATAAAGATGCAAGTTGCAACTACCCTGTGCTATCAATGTTCTTTTGTTGACTTGGTTAAACATTGATGGTGGACTATTTCCTCATATTCTAATTATCAAACTCTCTTTACAATTGATTGATGATCCACACTTAACATAAAAAAAAACTAATTTGCAATGCCACTAATCCACTGTGTCAACCTTAAGTACCACAAAAAAAAAACTTATTTTTATGTAAAGAGACATGATACTGACTTGATAATAATAGTCAATTTATTAAAAATGTGAAAAGTGAAAACAACTCCACCACCAAATGATGATCAGCACTATTAAATAAACACACTGACACTACTCTTGAGTCTTTCAGTGGGCAGCAATGGACCCAAAACTAGTCCTTGAACGTTTCCTCACCCAAAGAAACACTCTTTCCTACTTGTTCAACCGCCCAACCATCGACTCAGATGACTATCAAACCAATTGGCCATATTCCAAACCAGTAGTCATCGTTGATGTTCTTTGGAACTTGGCTTTTGTATTGGTATCACTTATTTTATTGTTTTCCACTTTCCAAGAACGCCCTTCGACCCCATTGAGGCTTTGGATTGCTGGTTATGCTTTTCAATGTGTTTTGCATGTTGCCTTTGTTTATTTTGACCATCGAAGGAGGATTTCTGGCGGTGGGGATGATGATCTGCTTTATGGATCATCCCAGAATCGTCGCGGCAGGTAAAAATTCTCCCTGGTTGTTCAATTACTTCAATATGTCTAAACAACAGCAAGTTTTAGCCTTTTGTTGTAATTTACTGTGCTAAATGCATAATGACAATAATCAGTCCTGTGCTCAATGTGATTCACAGGGGCGCTATGATTGTGCTTGGTTTATGCAAAAGATAATTTTTTGTTGATCATTGTAGGCTAGTATAAGTTCAGAGTAAATTGGTAGTGGCTCCACCTACCAGAAAGCCACTAAAGCCCTGAAAACACTTTATAAAATATATATTTACCATAATGTAATAGGCATAAGCCAAATGCGAAATACTTGTTTTGTGTTCGAGTGACCTATTTTCAGGTGTTAATAGTCATGTATAGCAATGTAGAAAGATGATTGGTATGAAGATAAGCTATATGCTACCAATTAAGGATTTACTTGTTCAATTAGAAATGAAACTTACATAAAGTCTAGGAACTGCTCGTAATATTAGTCTAATAACGTCCATGTTAACTCTGTGTTTTCACTTCAGTGCTGCGAAAAGGCTGGAGTCGGTGAATACAATGTTTTCATTCTTCTGGTGGATGATGGGTTTTTATTGGATTGTTGTGGGTGGCCAAGCGCTTTTGCAAGATGCTCCACGGCTCTATTGGTAAGAGAGTTCCTTAATGTTTCACTTTTTTCTGAATTTCTTCCGTTGTTTCACTTTCAATTTCATTTATTTAATTAAAATAGACTTCTCACAAAAGTTTACATTAAAATTATTTGCAGGTTAGCAGTGATATTTTTAGCGTTTGACGTGTTCTTCGCAATACTTTGTGTTGCATTCGCATGCCTAATTGGCATTGCTCTATGTTGTTGCTTTCCATGCCTTGTATTGGCTCTCTATGCCATTGGAGTTCGTGACGGTGCATCTGAAGATGTCATCAGAATTCTTCCTAGTTATAGGTTTCGTCAATGTAATGAACCACAGGTTTCAGGATCTGCAATGATGAAAATGGAGAGTGGTGATGATCACATTAGTGAAATTTCTCTTCCGGCAGAGGATTCTGTGAGCATTCTTATCTTTTTCTGTTCTTATCTTTATGAGTGTTTATCAGTTTATGTAATTATGTTGTAGTTGATTCTTTCCCTTTTTTCGGCCTTGGTATGGAAAATTTATGTTCTGGAGTATAACACCCAAAAAGCAGTTTCTTTGTGTGTGGGATTTATCTTCCCAAATTGCTTTAGTGGAATTAAGGCACACAGCCTTTAACTGATATACTTTAATAGAGTTTTCTTCTTCTTCTTCTTCTTCTTCTCTTTGTGGTTATAAAAAGCATGGTGTTGGAGAAAGAATGCAGTCTTTTGGATAAGAAATTCTCTCGATGAATAGAAAATTGTTTGTGTATTTGTATTTGTATTTTAATTTTAGATATTTCTTAGAAGTGCTTAAAATTTATTTAGGTACGTACTCCTTGTGTTACCCTGCTACAATTCTACCTAAACTTATTAGTTTTACTCCTGAATGTTTATTGTAGGAATGTTGTATTTGCCTTACTAAATATGTTGATGGAGTGAAGCTGCACAGCCTTCACTGCGGTCACCTGTTTCATTGTGAATGCATTGTCAAATGGCTCCGGATAAGTGCAACATGTCCCCTCTGCAAATACAATATTGCCAGTGGTGACGAGCTGGTGTAATTTGTACACCTTAATGAGTCAGAAGTCGAAGATAAATCCAAGTTAATATTTTTCTGAGAAGAAAGGGAGGTCTGAGTGATAGGCCATTTCTTGCTAATTTGCTGACAGTTATGTAAGTTTAAGAAGTATTTAAAGAAATCGGATCCAACGCTTTATAGATTTTTTTTCTGGCAGTCTCAGATAATTTATTTTGTTTAACCCAGCCATGTATTATTCACACGAAAAAGCAAGGCACAGTATCAGGCACACAGAATTTAGGAGAATAATGTGTATATCACTATATCTTTGTCTCTGGCAGAATGAGCTTCCTCTACATTCTGAATAATTTACAGTGGATTTAGATTTCGAAGGGGTATCAAATTACCATTTCATTTGTACTTCTTTCAGTTACAAGAATGAATTGCCTTAGAATGTACAGAATTGCAGTGCAGCTTACAAAGCTGAATTGTGAGGCTCGGCATATGCGTCCAGCCAAGCTGTATTACTGCGTTCTTGAAATGTTGCTTGGTTGTCGTGAATGGATGTAATGTGTAAAGCTCATGGATCTGCTTATTTTTGTGTAATAATTGGCAAATACCTTGGATTGCGTTGCGCTTGAGTTGGCTTCCAACTTGGAGTCAAATTTAATTGATATGTTAGGCATCAGCAGTCACTCTACTGAATCCAATTAGTTTGACCAATCCAATTTTAATTTGCCACTGGATCTCTTTAACTCTTCAAACTATCTTGAAGTGACAACAGAAAAGTATCAAAGTTTGAGTGTTTCTAACTACTAAGAAGCTACACTCTGTGGTCAATGTCATGCGAAAAAGTTCAATAGCATTATGATGCTCCTAATTCTCTATAGGAAGAAACTGCCTCGCTCAGAGGCAACCTCTGTGTGTTCAACTCTTGGGGAACTTAGAAGTGAGATGGCGACACAAGTTATGGACTAGAATATATCTGCATCAGGTAAGCCTGATGCATAAAGCTATAATATAGTCATGTAACAAAACAAACAATCAGAAAGACGTAAATATAAAATACACAACTTTGATCCATACTTGAAGACTTGGGAACTCAAATTTTCCTAGCAACAATTGGTTAAAGCACTCAAGCTTCAAGAACCTGATAAACATGAGCCCAGAAGCCTCAGATCCCATTTTTCTGTATCCAGCTTAGCTTTTCTACTTACCCTTTCCTGCAGAAAGATGCGGCATGCAGCTTTGTTGACGACATTAACGTATTCAAACGTGAGCTTAGCAAAAGTGCATTGGGTCTTCATTCCGAAGTTTTATGTCCATTGCAATAGAAAAGAAAACCTGCTCAACATTCAGGTTCTTGATGACATATTCATCAGCAACAGCTGTTTGACGTTGTCCTTTCTCTGAATATCTAAGATCTAAGGCTGTCTTTTCTCCTTCGATTCGACCATCAATTTTTTTCACTTCATTCAGGGGAAAGTGTTTGGAAGGCCAAGAAAATCTAAACGTTGCAGCCTACTTGTGATATTCATTTTTTTCCTTGCTTGCCTTGTGCTGAAAGAGGAAGTGACTGAGACTTCTTCCAAACAGGAATTAGCAAAGGTGTGTCTCCAATATCACTTCAAGGAGATTTGAAATATAAAGCTAAACATTTAGTTGAGTTTTGAGGCTTGTGAGCTATGCATGCTAAAATTACCAAGTGTCTAGGAGGAAATACTTGGAAAATTACGTAACAAGCTTGAATGACAAATTAGTTGTTCTCACAAGTCATGAAGTCAAAGAAGGAAAGAACCTCAAGCCTCCTAAATACGTAGATAATTCGTCCATCCAAAACCAACTTTTCATCCAAAATATCAACCATGATTTTACAGAAGAGCGAGTGCAGTACTTAAAAATCAAGAACTAATAAACAACATGAATGTATATTTGGACAGAGGGTAGTAAAAAGCAACAAAATGCAAACTGAAATTACATTAAGCCGAAAAAACAGTGTCAGCTTGAAACTTGGCTGGGGAGACTGCCACCTAATGTCATACATTTTTGTTCTTCTTTATCTTAGGATGTGACCATCTTCCAATCTTCCTCAACTTCCGCTTACGAACAAGCCGTTTCCTTCTTAACCTTATCTTCTTTGCCAATTTCATCCGTAGCTTTGCCTCAAGCAACAACTGTTTCTTAGATTCCAAAGGAAGTTTCTCAACCGCACAACCTCTTCTTTTCCTTCTGGTGGCGGGTCAGTACCACCTGCATCAGCTCCATCTATGTCTGAAGACGCCCGAACAACCAAAGCCCCTCGTTCCAAATTACCGTAAGGCGTACAAACTCTGAGCGCATTGTATGACTTTGTTTGCAAATAAATGGATTTCCTTTGCAACATAGGCACTGGAAGCCATAAAAAGTGTTATTTAGAGAATAAAATTAGCATTTAGAGACATTTCTTGATGGTTGTGAATTATTGTGAAGTTGAGATATCATATGAGCTGGACAAAAATGCAATTTGAAGCAATTCCATAAAATACTTTGATGATTGTAAGGTAATAAACATATTAAAGGGGAGAGAGTGCTTACTTGGAGCGTAGCCCAGTGATGCAATTTGACTTCCTCATCCCATCTTGTTGAAGCTCAAATTTACAGATCTCCATTCTGCTCTCCCTTGTGGATAAGACGGTCATTTACTGTAGCCGGGGAATTGCCTACCACTTATCTTGGGGAACAAGAAGAAAACAGCTGCTGGGAATTTGGCCAACCATTGGCACTGCATATTGCATATTGAAACTGTAGTTTGTTCTGACACTTGCTTGTCACATTTTTAAAGATTTTTCAAATTTGTAGACAAGAGCATGTGCCACTCTTCAATTGTGTTGCATGCTGCATGGGTGATGCTTGAAGAAATTGGGAGCTTGCCTCGATTGCTCAAAAAAAAAATGAAAAAAAAAAATAAAGCTGTAGGAACCTTGCCTGAGAGTACCATCTGTTCTCACAAACGCATCGTTGAACAGCTTGGAAAACAAAACAAAGAAATCTGAAGAGCCCAAAATCAGAATATAAGATATCCACAAAGAAGGTACCAGGAAAATGCATATGCGAAGTATCTACCTGGTTGCTGGCTCTGGCAACTTTTCTGATAGTCACTGAAGACGATAAGTCACTGCACTCATCATTCACACTTCTTAGACATCATTAACAGTTCAGGCAGCTGTTACACCGTTACTGATCGATCATGTCTTTTAACAAGTAAGTATCTCGAAAAGCACCGAGCACCTGACAATACCTCCAAAGAGCACCACATTTTCCATGTAAATGACAATGTATTACGATGTGATCCACAGACTCACTGCCACACATGCAAAAAAGAAAAAAAAAACTTATGAGGAACGAAATATATATTGCCTGCACTTAACAAATAAGTAAAACTTATTTGTTAAGTGCAGGCAATAAATTGTTTATTACTTCGTTTTTTGATATCTTAGATTTATCAATTAAACTATTCATTTGTAATTAGTAGCAGGAATCAAAGGCATGATTCAAATAGTTCAATCAATGGCAAGCATATATATTTAAATTTCCTATGAATGTCAAATGGTATATATATTCTCGTTTGTGGTAGAAATTGGTGAAACCAAACTGGGGAGTAAGAAAAAGAGTTTTTTCTATGGTCGGAGAAATTGAAGATACATAAGTACCAAAACTACTGAAGAACGTGGGGATAGATCTCTATATATAGAGACTTCCTCCATAACTTTATAAATTGCTAAGCCTGTTATAATGCAGATAATACTAAGGAAAAATGGAGACATAACAACTACTGAATCTGAATCTCAAATAACAGTACAGGATATGATCTTAGAAACCTTAGCATCTTAAAGCTAGATTTATCATTGTACCTGGAATCCAGACAAGGTCTTGCACTGCATTCCAGAAGCAAGAAGAGCCATGCGACTCTCATGTGTGTAAACATACCAGCTCACATTCAATTTCTTAGTCTCCACAAATCGAAGTGCTTTCAACTCGGATTCATAAGTAAACAAGTCCAATCCACTGCAAATCAGCTTAAGTTAGTATCAATGGCGTATATCCCTTTTCAAATTAACATGCGTATAATATGTTCAAAAAGTTTGCTCCAAAAATTTGAGCCCTGTTTCACAAAATGCTATACAACCAGCAACTCCACACACTAATCCTGAGCCTGACTTTGTGGCACATACCTAGTCTTAACAAATATAACATCACAGGTCGCGCAATCCGTCCAAAAAAACCCAAGTATGCTCTCCGAATCTGACCTACACCTTTGAGTAAAATCCTGTCCAGTTTCTCTATTCCAGAATTGAATTTCCTGATTTGATCTCTGGATCCCAATAACCTTTCCATCTAAAGAATATCTTATAGATAGGACTGTTCCTTCATCTATCAAATCAACATTAGGAGCATCCTGTAGAGATATTGGAGCCGTTTTCCATACAAAAACCTGCAAAGCCATGCAGCGGAAACTGAATATTAGTAAGTTTATGCATTATATAAGCACTAAATAATTCACAAATCCATATCTAGTAGTACCACATTACCCGATCAGATGCAGGGGAGAGCAAAAGCTAATTCCCATCGTCATAAAATAAACCTCTAGATCCAGGAATGCTGCATCTTAGGGCGGATGTTGGATATAAACATGTGAGAGAGAAGCAGACTCACTTAAGCCTCCACTAGATTGAGTGGTCAATGCTGCTCCCAACATGTTATTCTCCTCTCGCACTACTATTCTAACAAAAGGACTAGAAACAGAACTTCTTCTACTGCTTATAAACCTGTAGTGCATAACAGAAATAAAAGTTTGGTGAGAAGTATGTTTCCAAGAAACAGTCTATAACATATAATGTACCAAATACCTTATTCCACAGGATTGTAATTCCTAGCAGATTAAAGAAAATGACCCTAAGCCTTGCCTCTAAGCTACAAAAGAAGACAGAACATCATTACCCTTAGTTTTCTGGCGAATCTCTATAATAAGAAAAAAGAAATAGTACCACGTTTTGCATGCATGATTTGAGTGCAAGAAACTTTTTTAAACACATGTCACGGTCAACCTCTGGAACTTTTGCTGCCACACAAGTTCCATCTGAAGAGCACAAAATCAGCATATAAGATATCCACAAAGAAGGTACCAGGAAAATGCATATGCAAAGTATCTACCTGGCTGCTGGCTCTGGCAACTTTTCTGATAGTCACTGAAGACGATAAGTCACTGCACTCATCATTCACACTTCTTAGACATCATTAACAGTTCAGGCAGCTGTTACACCGTTACTGATCAATCATGTCTTTTAACAAGTAGGTATCTCGAAAAGCACCGAGCACCTGACAATACCTCAAAGAATTTACAACTAAGCTACGGAAAATAAATCAGAAAACAGGTAAGCCTTATTTAACAAGGAAGATTACCTAACTTCGTAATTAAGATCCATAGATCTTTGGACTTGGTATGGCTTTTGGTAACAGAAGGGATGAAGGGGAAACCTCCACGGGGTGAGAGAAGATATCAAAGTGATCTCACAGCTCAAAGAGTCTAAGATTGTGAGGGGATGTTTGGAAGCCATGAAGAAGACTAGTCCATTGAAGACGTTAATTGAGACACATCTATGGCAATCTCGTTTCTAAGCAGTATTTGCTGCAGCTTAATAGCTGCATTTTCTCTGGATGTGCAAACCACTTTTTCTCAAATCCACGAACGAGTGCTTTATAAGTAACATTGTTTGGAATGATACCACGTTCAGCCATCATATTTACCAAGTGGCAAGCACACTGTAAGTTACCTTGATTGCAAAATCCATTTACAAGAGTGTTGTACAATACCAAGTCAGGTTCCAATCCAGCATCCAGCATCTTGCAAAATAAGGCATTGGCTTCGTCCATACGGTGTGACAGACAGTATCCATGGAGAAGGGCACTGCATGTCACCACATCAGGTCTCATACCATGTTCACTCATGTGGGACCACACAAGAAATGCTTCTTCAAATCTCCTCGCCTTCGACAACCCATCTATAATACTGGTAAATGTTAATACATCAGGCGAAAATCCACGTCTAACGAGCTCATCTAAGATTGCTCGTGCTTCCATTTCAAAACCTCTCTTAACAAGGCCATGGACAATAATATTATAGCTTGCAACATTTGGTGAAACATCAGCAAGTCTCATCGTGTCTACCAACTCAAAAGCCTTGTGCAAATAACCTTTTTTACTGTATCCATCCATTAAACTGTTGTATGTAACAACATCAGGTCTCAGTCCCTCTCTTTCAATCATTCTAAACAGATAGTCTGCCGATTTCAAGTCCCCAGTCTTGCAATAGCTATCAATCAGTACAGTATATGTTACAACAGCCAGTTTAAACCCATTCTTCAACATTTGACCTACCAACATGAGAGCTTTGTTCAGATTACCAACTCCACAGTATCCTTTAATAATAGTAGTGTAACTACAAGAATCAGGATGTATGCCCAACTCAGACATCTCATGGAAAAGCTCGTGTGCTTGTACCATGTCACCATCCCAACATAACTTTGAGATAAAACTATTGTACACAAAAACATTGGCAGCAAAACCAAAAACCTTCAAAACAGTCACTGCCTCGTTTAACCTTCTTCTTACACAGTAACCATTCACAACTGAAGCGACTGTAACTGAATCAGGTAAGAAACCCGTCCGAGTCATTTTGAATAACATGGAAGTGGCCTCTTTCAGAAGACCCATTTTGCAAATTGCATGAATGACAATTGTGTATGCAACAACATCAGGTTTAATTCCATAGTTCTGCATTTCCACAAGCAACTTACATGCACTTGCAAGTCTACCTTCGGCACATAACTCGTGGATAAATAAGCTAATAATAGAAGTATTGACCATCCCACGTATATGCATTTCGTCCAAAATACCCCAAGCTACTTCCATCTCCTTTGACTCTAATAGTTTCCTGATAAGAGAATTACAGACACCACTTGCAGGAAAGATGTTGAGCATCATCATTCGACAGACCAGGTCAAGAGCCATGCTTAACAAGTTTTGGCCAACATATTTGCTAACCAACATACTATATACAGTTTCTAAACCCCTTATGTCCTTATGGGTTTCCTCAAGGACATTAAATATTAAATGATCAAACTCTTCAGTTCCATCTTTCTTTGCAACAAGATCATTGACAAGTCTCATGACTTTGTGATTCATGTTTCCAGATACCAGAAAAATATGTATCATTGTACATACAGATCGAATCCCATTCTTGGAACCATTGCATTGTTCACACCATGTGAAGAAGCGAAAAGCAAGTGCAGCATTTGAAGTCTCGTAAAATATATCATTCAAAATCTGGTTCACATTCATATCCTCAAGTTCAATCATCTGTCCTTTTGGAAGATCTAAATTCCACCCCCGCTTCACAAGAATCGATTTTACCCGTTTTAAACTTTGTTTCTGTATTCTGGAATTTACAAACCTCTTCTGTTCAAAAAAGCCTCGTTCTTTATTCCCACTAACATCACATTCCACAGACTTAGTAGTCAATACGAAGTCATGCTTCTCAGGGAAAAATGTCTCAGACTCGTTGGGTATAATAAACAAGTCGTTATCAGAATAAGAATAACAAGGCAACACAAAATTTCTACAAGAAAGATGTTGGAGAGTGGCACTGTTTTGAAGAACAAGTTTCAGTCTTTTAACATAGCCATTGATGATTGAAATATAAGAAGCCCTCATGTAACATCTACAACTCACAAACTAGTAGACAGCCAATACTATATATATATATATATATAAGCATATGAAGAGTGTGTGAGAGTAAAAGAAACCTGAGATAGAAAACTAAGAAAAGCAGCCCCAGAAGCCTTCTTCAAGGTTTGAATTTGAGGAGACAGACACAAGTTTGGCTGCAATCGATATTTTATGATATTATAGTCGTTGAAAGATTCAATATTTCACTACTAAAACATGAGAAACGAGGAGGACCAAAACTAAACTGCGTCTGTAAAACTGTAAAAAAGTGTACTTTTCAAATTCTAGCTACCTCCTCAGTTTTTGTAGCTTGTTCATCACAATATACAAATAATGTGACTTGGTCTGCTGACACATTTTAGTCAACTAGCATTTTTTTTTTCTTCTCTAGCAATGGCTACTGCCCAATTTCTGTGCAACTCTTCTCTTCATTCTTCCTTTAATGGAACAAGACAGAGTAAGACTAGTTTTTATGCTTGCAATTCTAATAGGAATATTCGATTTAGTACAGCCCCTTTTGTTAGAGCAATGGCTTCTGAGTCCAAACTTGGGAAAAAACAAGTAGAGGTGTGTGTGTATGTTTTTTTGTTATTTTAGTTTCTTTTAGCTATTTGTTATAGTTTGTAAAAGTTTCAAATCATTTTGTTTGGTTATTATAGGTAGTTTATGATCCAGATGAAAGGATAAATAAGTTTGCTGATCAAGTGGATAAGAACAGTGGGCTCTCAAGGCTCACTCTATTCTCACCTTGCAAGGTAACTATCAATTTTTTTTTTTTTTTTCTTCTAAATATTTAAGTTATAATTGGTATCCCTTGGAATGCAGATTAATGTTTTCTTGAGAATAACCAACAAGAGGGAAGATGGTTTTCATGATTTAGCTTCACTTTTTCATGTAAGTCAAAGTTTTGCTTTGTCATCCAAATTCACTCATTTCTTGTTTGTGATTCATTTCCTATCATCACAACACTGAGGAAATTTACAACTATTGTATTGCATATAAGCATCTTGTTATCCACAAGGAGAGAGTCGAGCTTTGAGGATTGCTATGCGTGACTTGCTATTGTTTTGTTATAACTCTAGAATATCAGGAATTGCTTATCAATGTAATAGATAATGCCATTACAATCAATATAGCATTTTGTCTGTTACTCCTGTAGGTAATCAGCCTTGGTGATAAGATTAAGTTTTCATTATCACCATCAAAGGAAAAAGATCGGCTATCAACCAATGTGCCAGGAGTCCCACTTGATGAGAAAAATTTGGTAATTTCCAGTCTTGTGTATTTATACTGAGTTCTGTTGCTCTTATTCTTGAAATCTTATTTTTTTTTTTTTTTTTTAATTTTCTCTATCTGCAGATTATCAAAGCACTTAACCTTTACAGGAAAAGGACTGGCAGTGACAACTACTTCTGGGTAAATGAAGTTGATAATTATTTCCTTCCACCAGCCTGTAGAAATTTCTAATTCTATTCTAGAGTGGCTTTGTTACTTGATACAGTTCGAATTATTCTCCCTGTGCTGATGTGGGCAGATTCATCTTGACAAAAAAGTTCCTACTGGGGCTGGCCTTGGTGGTGGAAGTAGTAATGCTGCAACTGCTCTATGGGCAGCTAATCAGTTTACTGGTGGTCTTGCCTCTGAAAAGGAACTTCAGGAATGGTCGGGTGAGATTGGTTCAGATTGTCCTTTCTTTTTCTCACATGGAGCAGCTTATTGCACTGGTAGAGGGGAGGTATGGTTATGGCTTATATAGTTTACGTCAACTTATGTTACTTATATATGTATACCTTGTTGCGTCTTTACCTTGTGCTCAAGGTCACCTTTTGCCTTGAAAAAAAAACAAAGTCAGCTATTACCAAATCTCAATTTCCTCTTGCGCAAAAATAGCGACGCCATTACAGATCTTCCAAACAAACCTGGGAATCTTGGATGGAAATATTTCCTGAGCATGCTCCTGTGCTTACAAACCTACAGCCCCTGATCGAGCTCTCTATTTTTATTTTTGTTTTGATTGGCAAGCCTGTTTTAAATGAAATCAGTAACTCTTTGATGCTGGCGGGGTTCGAGCCCCAGACCTCTGGTATCATCACCCAAAGGTTTTACCGACTTTGCTAGATCAAGCTCTCTATACCTGGAGCGTTAGGTTACACAGATCCAAATTCTTCTGTCTACAATTTCGGATTTACTGTCTAGGACAACGCCCAGCCAGATTCACGATTATGGCGATCCAAGATCCCCTTCCAATACAGGCTTCACACCTTTTACCATTCTCTATAACCATCTTTATGTAATTAGCTTTGCTTGGCAAAGACGTTTATGGTTATCGTCTCAAACTCCTTGACGATATTATTTGGTCCCATGTAAGTTCCCTTTGTATATTATAATCCGTTTGAGGGTAGATTTGGCTATGATCATTCTTCTTCCAAGTTCCCAATCCACCAATTGTTTTCTTCCTACATCATCCACCAATACCCTTGAGCGAAGAGCATACCAAGGCCATCTCAAGTAAAAGAAATAGTTCATTTAAATCAATTAACTTTGACTTTTAAGCTAGACACAGGAATTCAGAGCTGCCCATGAGCATGATTCGTATTTTCTGGATTATGTTGAATTTGAGATAGCAGACCTCTAGATTGTTTGCTATTGCATGTCCAGGTTGTTGAAGACGTTCCTCCAATACCTACAGACGTGCCAATGGTTCTTATAAAGCCACAAGAGGCATGCCCAACCGGAGAAGTTTACAAGGCACTGCAAGCTAAACTCAATGATTCCAGTATTATTTCCACCAATTAATTTTCTTATTTAGACAATTCTTCACTCGTGCAGCACCTCCGCATGGATCAAACAAGCAAGGTTGAGCCTCTAGCTTTGTTAGATAAGATCTCAGTAAATGGCATATCTCAAGATGTTTGCATCAATGATTTGGGTATGAATGACTTGTGAACATATATATGCTCGATCTGCTCTTCTTTTCTCCGATAGTTCATGCAACTACTCACAGAGTTCATATCAATAATTTATTTGCAGAGCCTCCTGCATTTGAAGTCCTCCCATCCCTGAAAAAGTTGAAGCAACGTATTCTTGCAGCTGGTCGTGGACAGTATGATGCTGTTTTCATGTCAGGAAGGTAAATTGAACGTCAAGCTCGTTCTACCTAAAATAGTAGCTTAACTTATAAGATATGGGTATGGATGACATAGTTCAGTGTATGATGTATCTCCTATAATACCTCATGCAGTGGAAGCACCATTGTTGGAATTGGTTCTCCAGATCCCCCGCAGTTTGTTTATGATGACGAAGATTACCAGAATGTCTTTTGGTCAGGTAAACCTCAACATATCGAACAATTCTCTTCTTGAGGATAACTCTGGGACTACTCTAATATTATTTTAAGAAATATCCGTAGAACTGTAATAGTAACTAAATCACTTCAATCTTGAAAAAAACTGCTGGTTCTTTCTAAATGGCACCATCATAGGATGGTATGTAACTATGATTTCAAGGAGCTGAAGTTGCCAAAGTGTGAAATAATTAGTTCTTGTTCATAAGCTACAGTATTATTGTTTGACGAAACATCAAAACAGTGCCACTAACATCACCCTTCATACATTTAAAACTCATCCATGATGCAGACTGTTTGAACAATGCCAGCATAAAACCCATATTGAGTTGCAAAACAATTGAGTCGGTTTTGCGCCCTTCCATATCAGCTAGTAGACATGTTGGAACAATTTTTCTAACACTAACAACTGATTAACCTTAATATATTATTTGACATTTCACATTTGCGCTTCTGCAGAAGCATCCTTTCTCACACGTGGAGAGAACGAGTGGTATTCAGAGCCTTCTTCGACGCTTCCAACAGAAACCGATTGATTTAGAATTTTTCAAGAGCAAGGCTGGAAATATGTATTTGTGATTCATTTATATTTCATTGGCTTGTTTTGGTTGATGAATCCCATATTAACTGCAACAAAGGGCAGTCAGACTTCACTAGATTTATCACTCGCAATAATTATTGAAGGAACTTTGAAACGTGACTTGCAAGAGAATTAGTACACGTTCAATGGGGATAGCCAAAATGCATTTCAGTGTTTTTTCTTAATCAGACTGTTGCAGAGAACTACCTCGAATAGGGTTAGACTTTAACTTTCCTTTTCAGCAGAGTACCAAACAATGGTAGCTAGTAGTTCCATTGACAGTAGACACAGCACACGTTCCTTTTGGAATAGAAAGGTTGGACAGGTAGAACATTTTGTGCTAAACAATTCCATTTGATCAAAATGACAAGCATTTTTCATCAACTTACCTGAGCGCAGTTTCATGGTGCAAGACCATGCTACATTTCCTCGGTTGCATCCTTGCGTAAAAGTTTAACTGCAGATGTGTTCTGACTAATTTTGCTGGAATATCAATCATGAATCCTGCCAATTCTAGATTCATTGTTTCTAATTTTTGGGCCGTGTGTGCAAAGGTGTGCAGCTTGTACTTCAAGCAAAGTTTCATGGTGAAAATTAAAATTTTCTTTGATGATGGAAATTTGCCCTTTTTGCCGCACTGCTGCTAATAATCGCCCCTATTATGAGATTTCTTAAATCCAAAACAAATTATACCCTACCCTCTTTTCTTTCACTGAAATTTCTTTGAAAGCAAAGTCAGGCACAGTCCGAGATCGATTTTTTTTTTGACAAGTAAATCGGGGATCAATCGACAGATGCAAATATAAGAAATGCAACTATCAGCCATGAACTCTCAGATTCTTTTTCATTTTGGATAAAAGCAGCAACAACCATCAAGAAGTCATTCATAACCAAAGCAACAAATCCAACCACTTTCATGTCCAGACACTTTTTTATATCAATCAAAGTCTCCCTCCTACAGAGAGGGAGACGTAACAAACTGCCTGGGTACACTAAATAGATCTTTCCCAGCAAAAGGAGATGTCCACTCGCTCTGCCCTTCAGAAGTCGATGCAGACGATGTCTCTGCAGCTACTCCCTCCTGCCGGCCAGGAATTGGGATACCATTTGAACTTGCTGGTCTCATTGTAGGTTTTGAATCTGCTGAAGTTGATGGTGACCATGAATCATACATCCGGCTGTTTTTTACAAAAGACGCGAGCCCCAACCACAACCCATTTGACCTCGAAGGTAAAGTAGAATCCAAGGTCCAGTCTATGCTGGCATAATCACATTGTGGCATTGAGCCACCAGTGTTCCAGTCCACCGGCGATGACGAACCAGATGCTCCTGCAGAACCCCAACCTGAAAACAGACCCAGAGAAGCTGGGACAGTAAGTGACGACGTTGATGACGATGATGATCCCGTAGTGCCATGTGAGTTTCCCCAGCCAGATGCAGGAGTATCCAGAGGGCTTGACACATATGGTTGATGATTAGATGGGAGATAGAACTGTTGCGCACTCAAACTGTTTGGTGTAAAGTTTGTTGTTTTGGAACATGCGGATGGAGCCCATTTGATTTCAGAATTTCAACTCCACCAGCACTGTTCGGATACCATCCAGCTGTCACAGCGGGGGTGGCATTCATGCTTGTAACTGGGTGATTCTGCTTTGTGTTGATAGATTGTGGACGTTGCATCATGATCACTGGCTCCCTGACGGACCCTGTTGGAAGGTTCTTAGCTTCACTACCAACAACGACATACCGAGCCTCTGGTTTTGCCGCTGGAGGTGCAGCCTGTAAAGGCGATGCTAAAGAATATGAAACCGAAGCACTAGATCCCCCATTGGGCCACCTCTTCTCTACAGGTGCAGCCACTTGTGGCCTTATCCACTCAGCCTTGGGCTGTATCCTCCTCAAAGGTTGGAAGTTTCTGTTTGCTGACTCTGGAGGCGCGCTCACTGGAGGTGCGGCCTTCGTGTAGTTAAAGTCTCGATCATCCCTTCTCTGTTGTAACAAAATTGGCGGATTGGTCTTATACTGGGGTCTCTGTAGGGTTTGAATACTAGAGACTACTAGCTTACCACCATTTACAATGGAAGGATCCCCAATATCCTCTGGCTTGGGTGGAGAACTAGGTAATTCCTGCTTCTGTGTCCTTAACGTTTCATCTGCCTTCTCCAAATCACCTTCACAAGTTACTATTGCTCTTTCCACCTCCTGTTTTGAGCACTTATACTTGGTCTCCATCACTGTGATCTGGCTAAGTTCTTCAGTTATATCAATTTTCAAATTACTGCCACAGTCAAGATTAGAATCCTTATGCTGAGCTGTGTCTTCACTACCCTCCAAAAGCCAAGCTACTGATTCCTCTATCCTACCTTCATTCAGTATAAGCGACATTGTTGCTCGTTCTGAAGAGAAACCCATTGCCACGAGCTGCTGAGCAAGAGCTTCAAGTTTTCTTGACATAAGGTAACCACTGCATCGTTCATGCAACTCCTGTGCGCGCCTCTCCCTCTGGCGTTGGTGTTTCCTCTCGTTCTTCTGGCGGGTTTTCTCACGCTTGTCATTGTCAGAACCGGTATAGCCTCCTGCCTAGCTATGGCGGGAGCTGTCTTATCTTTCGGATCTTCTGACTCTCCAGAACAACTACCATTGTTGGAGACAGAATCATACTCAGCCCCAGTGCCAAGTGAGCTACCTGAATGATCATCTGTCTCATCTATATTCCGGAATCGGCCATTGCTGTGGGGAGGTGGGGAAGATGCAGTAGGTGCTGTTTCAAGGGTATGAAATGTTCCTGAAAGTGGATTGTATGCACTTGCTGTTATGCCACTCCCTGTTGTTCCATTTGCAGAAGGCTTGGAAGAAGCCTTGGGCTGTTCCTTGTTTGTCTTTGCAGACGACTTGTCCTTGGCCTTAGATTTGGATGCTGGAGACATTGTCTTGACCTCAATAACTCTGCATAATTTATAAGTATTAAATGACTAAAATGTTGAACAGTACTGGGAAACATTTGAAACAAGTGACTTCCTCATGATCCAATTAAGAGCAATCAAAATTAAAAACAATATGTAGAATTAAGTCCTATAATATTTCATATGATAAATGAACGAATTTCGTTTAAGGCACAAACTAAACAGCCAATGACTGTGACTATTAGAACACCTAGGAACTCAAACCTAGCCCAGTATTGTCAAATGCCAAAAGATATATATACGAAAATAACAAACCATAAATCAAAATAAAAATGCAAGAAAAGTAAAATGAAACCTACTACATTAAGGCACAAACTAAATTCTATTAGAACACCTAGGAACTCAAACCACGAAACCTCAAAACTGAACTGAATTTTGTCTTTGCTTCTATCAACGTTGATCATAAAAATGCGAAACCTACTGAACTAGTGGACTATTCCAAAGGACGACAATCAACACATAACATGCAAATGTCATTTCTTCAACACATTGTTATAACCATAAATTAGACCAATCAATTATGCCCAAAAGTACCATAGAGGAAAAAAAAAAAAAAAAAAAATCTTTTCCTTCCAAATGATGCCGGAAAACTATATAATCCTCATTTGAACACTAATAACAAAAACTCTTGATCAGCAAATGCACAAAAATACAACAATCAAACAATCAGATCCGAATAATCAGTAAATCCGTAAAATTCTCAACCGAATCATAATTCCAAACCGATCTACACATAAAACACAACAAACCAAGAAAAAAACATCAAAATCTAACCATTTTTCAAAATCAAACCAGAAAACAAACCGTATAACTTTCAAAAATAAAAAAAATAAAAAAACAGGAAAGAATGAGATTGTAGTACAATAAAGAAACTTACCTGTTTAAAAAAAAAAGGAGGACAATTAGGGTTTGAAATCGAAGAGGAAATTTTTAGGGTTTTGGGTTCGACTTTTTTCGATCTGATTTTCTCTCTCCTCTTTTTTTGCTTTGTTTTGTTTTGTTTTTAATTTTTTTTTTAATATTTTTTTTTTCTTTGTTTTGTGATTTGTTTATGGAATGGAAAATTATAATTTTGGGTCCTCCGAATTAAATGGGGTTTTTAAAGTCCGTGGGGGGTACTTTTATAGTTCTATTTATAAACCCCCCATGAACCGCATCATTTTCCATAACTACTTTATTAACCCCACTGTAATTTCGCTGTTTTTAGATCCCACCATTCCTCATTTGACTCTGTAACGGCGTTTTCTTTATCACACTACACGTGTCTCTATGATCTCCAATATTATATTTTATTTTTTACAAAGAATACTTAGTTTCTCCTAAATTTTTTTTATTTTTTAGGTAAGTCTGTTTTAAATGAGATCTGTAATTTTTTGATACTAAGCGGATCACCGAAAGATTTGACCCTCGACTTTTATTATCATCACTAAAAAAAAAATTTTTATTTTTAAATAGATCAGTAACTTAATAGTGTATAGTGGGGTTCGAACCCAGACTTCTGGTATCATCACCCAAAAATTTCACTAACTAAAGTAGAAAACACTTATATCTTTAGCTGTAAATGGTTGAGCCATACTTCATTTATATAACACATCTCTATTTTAATCTTATTATTATGTCATTGTGTATTGGATATCAAACGAGAGGCAATTCGATTCAATTGTGTTTTCAGTTAGCTTTTGTTTTAAAGCTTAGAGCAATTTCAATGGGGTGACTATATGGGTTGTTAAAAGCAACTACGTGTGTTAAATTTTGAGGGACAAAAAAAAATTGTCGCTATCTGTCTATCCCATACATTTCCACGGGATTTGACCCTCAGGCCTTTAGTATCATCACCCAAAAGTTTTACCGATTTTGTTAGTCAATAGTGTATAGTGGGGTTCGAACCCAGACTTCTGGTATCATCACCCAAAGATTTTACTAACTAAAGTAGAAAACACTTATATCTTTAGCTGTAAATGGTTGAGCCATACTTCATTTATATAACACATCTCTATTTTAATCTTATTATTATGTCATTGTGTATTGGATATCAAGTGGGAGGAAATTCAATTCAATTGTGTTTTCAATTAGTTTTTGTTTTAAAGGTTAGAGCAACTCCAATGGGGTGGCTATATGGGTTGTTAAAAGCAACTATGTGTGTTAAATTTCGAGGGATAGTAAAAAAATTGTCGGTATCTGTCTATCCCATACATTTCCACTCGTGTTTACAACTAATGGACGGACGGCTATGGATTTAGCACCTAAAAGTGTATAACATACCCATTGAAAAGATTTTTTATGTTAGGAATGCCAAATTTGGCTTGGCAATGTAAAAAAGCTAAAAGAAAACCTATGTGGCAGCCTCTTTTTAGCATCTCCCGATTGGACTTCAAATTTTATCGTGTACATCGGTGATAGCACCTATATTTCCCTACTATATATAGATCAAAGTAAATCAAACTGGTATAGCATACACAGTCAGCTAATGGATCCCGAGGTTGGGCTAAACTAAAAATAAAATATGATGTTATGAACGACGAGAGAAATCGAATATATATCATTACTACATTAGCAGTTCACTGTACTTCTTAACCAAATGGCGACGTGTGCGGGGTTATTGCATGTTAGGATTGGTAGAGAGTTTCATGGACTTGCTGTGGTTATCGGCTTTGCTTTGGAATTTGGATTCATTTGTTCATCTTCTTTACGAGTGATGCGTCTAAATTATTTTATAGGATGTGTGATAATAAACTGATAATATGGCTGATGGCCCATGGTATGGCGCGAAAAGCTAGGGTGTGTTGGCATGATAAGGCGAAGGAGGGTGTCACTGGATATTTTCTACCACCTCACTGCACTAGTGAACTCTCATGAGTCACGACTAAAACCAAAATGTACGTGATATTTAAATCGTTTCTCTCTTTTCATGAGCGAGAGTGTGATCCTAGTTTCTCCACACGTCTCTGTTTCTTCTCCTTGTCAAACAAACCCGGGCCATTTTTTTTTATTCCTTTGTTTCTTTTATACTCTACTACCCAACGGATATATATAAAGACATGCACACGTACCATTTCACTGCTCTCCTCTTTTCAGGTGCATTTCTTTAACTTTCTTCCTCTTTTTCCATTTTTTTTTTGGCATTTAAACTTCAATAACTTATGATTATTTAGAATGAGATGAACCAGATAGATTCAATAACTTGTGCGATCTGAACCAGGTGCTTGTGTTTGGGGAGCTTTGCTCAGTTCCTGCAGGGTTCATGCATGGTAATGTGAGTCTCGGGGAAGTTGCTGCTAATCAAATCTTCGAGTTAGAGCCTAATAATGCTGGAAACTATGTTCTTCTTTCCAATATTTATGCTGCGAAGGGAATGTGGAAAGAAGTAAATAGAGTGAGGGTGTGAACCGTTTGAGGAAGAACCCTGGTTGCAGTTGGATTGAGGTGAAGAACAAGGTTCGCACACTTTTAGCAGGGGATATATAGATCACATCCAAATATGGCCCAAATAATCCAACACGGCGACAAAGGAAGTTAAAACAAAAGGAGAAGCTCCTCAGGTATAACATCAAAGACATTATTATAGCATAGTTGGGCAGTTGGCTATGGTGGGTGCAGATATTTACCATCCATCTTTTCAATCTGTAACAAGTTTTAGGGACCTCTTAGGCTGTAGAATTCTGTATGAGCGTGAAACTAGTTCTCTAGTCAGGACAAACCTCAATGTACCTTTTCATACCTTAAAAAGTACTGAAAGTAATATTTGAGTTATGTTATCATCGTTTATCACTGAAACAGCTCAACAAGCAAATTCACACACAATCATCGTGTAAATAGCGCCTACATTTTCCTACTATATAGTATATACCATCATCAAACTGGTATAGCATAAACGGTCACTTGATGGATCCCGCCTCCTCCAGGTTTTGATTTTGTTCCACATAGAGAAATGAATTATCCTCACTTTTTATAAGAAAGAAATAGTACAAATAGCAGTGCACCCTATTTTATTTTTGTAAGAAAGAAATAGTATCTCAAGTAATACAATCAATAAAAATTCTGTACCCTCTTCATTTGCATTATAGACTTCAGACATACATATTTGCCTCAAGGGAAAAAGAGGAATCCAAGGCACCAAGGAAGTCACTAAAACAAATTCCCGTACTCTAGCAGCTGATATAAATCCAGTCATCACTGTCCTTTCCTAACTTCACGTCGGGGACCATATCTGTTCTCACCCTTGTACAGAGGTGCTTGTCCTGCTTGATCCGGTGAGTCAGGTCGTTGATGTACTGTGTTTGTTGCACCTGGAACCCTGTTACTTTGGCGCATATGAACAGGAGATTCAGATGGGTTAGTATTGTAAGCTGTCTTAGCTGTTGAATTTATAGGCTGGACCCCATTCCTAACTTCACGTCGCGGAGCATATCTGTTCTCACCCACGAATGGAGGTGATTGTCTTCCTTGATACGGTGAGTCGGATCCGTGATGTCCTGTGTTTGTTGCACCTGGAACCCTGTTACTTTGGCTCATATGAACAGGAGATTCAGATGGTTTAGTATTATAAGCTGTCTTAGCTGTTGAATTTGTAGGCTGGACCCCGCTCCTAACTTCACGTCGGGGGGCATATCTGTTCTCACCCACGAACGGAGGTGATTGTCTTCCTTGATACGGTGAGTCTGATCCTTGATGTACTGTGTTTGTTGAACCTGAAGCCCTGTTAGTTTGGCTCAAATGAGCTGGTGAAAACTCAGACACTTTGGTATTGTAAGCTGTCTTTGCCGTTGAATTTGTAGGCTGGACCCCGCTCCTAACTTCACTTCGGCCACCGTATCTGTTCTCATTTCGGCCACTGTATCTGTTCTCACCTATGGAGGAAGGTGATTTTGGATGGGTAGATCTCAGTTCCGGTTTGGAGTGAGGTAAGCTTGCATTGGCAACATTCTCCGGAGGGAAAACACCATTTGTTTCAACACCCATATGTCTGGTAATAGAACTGGAAACAACGTCCTTGTTATCGCCAAGATCAAATACTTCTTCAAAATCTTCATTTGCATCGAAAGTTGACCAAGTTGTAATTTTTTCTCCAAGAACTTGCTTTTGGTCAGTATGAATATCATTTTCCGATTCTGAATTCGACTCCGCATCAATTGACTCTTCTTCCATCAGTAGAGGACCTTGCTCAGGCCCTGAATCAAGGGTAGCTTTTGGTGAAGATTTTTCCATGGAAAGTTTTTTCTTCGAGCCTTTCTTAGTTGGACCAAACTTCATATGTCTTACTATTACATATGCCTGCTTTTTCTCCACATTTGGGCCACTTTCAACAATGGCAACATCTTCTATCTGCAACAGTAAATGGATTTCAAATATTAGAAACACAAAAAAAGGAACTCAATGAGTCAGAAGTTGGTACAACTGGCTGGGATGATATGGAAATAAAATGAGCATACTAGTAAACAATTTGCCTTTCAGCTATAAGTAGAAATGAGAGGAGAAAAAACGAATGCAGCCGTACCAAAGATGATAGACGAGCTAACATTCCGCCCAAATCTTGATCTTCCTTACCCACAGCCATACACTGCTCCACATATGGAAACATTGTTATAGCTTACTAAGCATGTCAAGAAAAAAAAACAGCTTTAATCTTAGAGGAAAGGTGACTCAAAACTTTCATTATCATTCATGGATGATATCAAGCTAGAATCTATATCCTGCACAAGGATGGGATGCATTTTATAGCCAAAAAGACTGGTATAAAAAAAATTAGCATGAAGAGGACAAACAATAGACTATTAAAAAAACCCAACCATCACATTTCATATTCTGCAAAAGATGAGTACCTTGACCCGGTGTCCTTTCTCCATCATTTTCTTCACTGTATCAGCTTTTGTTTGAAGGTCCTTTTGTTCCTGCAAGTATAAGCAACCATATATAATATAATATTAGTTCTGCAACCACAGGCCAGATCTTGCAGCCATTAAACAGATAACGTTTGCCATAAAGTAAAGAGATTACTTAATTAAACACATATCTAAAATAGGTCATGGTGGTTTTAGTCTGTCCATCGGAAAATTGACATAAAGAAGTGTTTCTTGTTTGTTTGTTTGTTCGTTTGTTTGTAAATCACATCAAACTCAAAACTATGGATTAAATATTATATGTTAAAATGACCGAGGTTATGCATTAATGAAGATATTCAACCCTTATTCAGAGGGTGAAAAACAACAGGAAAATAACTTTGCTTTAAGTGGGTGATGGTTAAACTATGCAACAATCTCCAAAATGATGGTAATCAACATCAGAATACTAATGGATAGCTCTGGCCCAGGTCCAGCTCAGCTCAAACTATTTCAGGTCCACAACTAGTCAACCATGAAGAATTGTACATCATATGTACTCTCAACCACCAATAACGTCAAGTTATAAAAACTACCAACATCCAGATTCCATTCAGTAAGACTACTTACCAGACTCACCAGATTGCCTATTGGCCAAGACTTGGGGGGTTGGGCCAAAGGTCTTGGGTTCGAATCCCACCTTCATTGGGGGGAGAGGGAAATAAAGGGTTTAGGGGAATAAAAGTTCTAACTGTATATTCTAAAAAAAAAAGAGAGAAAGAGAAAGAGAGATTTTAACCAGATTACATCATTAGAATAATAATCGTAGTATTAAAGAAACAGGATAAAATAAAACCAAACTACATTCAACACAATTAGCTCTACTATTTCCATAAGATTATAGTCAAAACTATATACATATTGGTTTGTATCACTATGAACTTGAAAAATCAATATGAACCCGGGTAAGGAAATTTTCATTTTCTCTAAAAAGATTGTGTTGTTCTTGCCAAATAGACCTTTATAGTACCGAGGATACTTCACTTGTTGAAAAGAACTTACTGTTTTCTCCGTAAAGCGAATTTCTTTTGGAGATCCTTTACGTATAGTCCCCTCTGCCTGGTTTATAGAGAAAGGTTATTGGAATTAGGGAAAAAAATAAGGATGGATTCCTAAACAGCAATACAAAGTGTCTAACTGAAAGGAAAGGAACACTATATACAGTGTTTTTTGTGAGTACAGTAGACAAATGCATTAGTTTTCTACTTTTCTTATTGATGCAAAAGAAAAAAGACACCGCCCTTTTGACAGACAACTTGACATAAAGGAACTAATGAAGTCCTAAACAAGAAACAAGAAACGTGATCGAGTCTGAATCTGTTTATGATACAGATCACAATAACTTTACAAGATAGGCATTCCTATGGTTGGTCACAGTATTTTAACAATGAAGTTGCTGTCAGTCAGAGGATAACAAAAGTCTTGGAAAAAACAAAGAGAAGTACATGCCTTGGTCTTGGCTCGCTCTTTTTCCTTCACTTTCTTCTGGTATTTTTCTCTTTGGTAGTCCATGATTTTGCAAACAGGTGGTTTTGCAACTCGATCAACCCGCAAAACATAAAACCACAATTTCAGTACATCACAAATAGACACAGTTAATCAAGTGGTCAAGATTTTAATCATAAGACGTAATGTAGCCTTCTAGAAACACAAGGATCCATCTGACTCACCAAATTCAAACTTGTTGAAAAAGAATTACCTCAACTAAGTCCATCTTAAGCTTCTTTGCACGGTCTAGTGCCTCGCGCATTGAAACAACTACATGTCCTGTAAATATATAATAACATCATCAAGTAGTTTGTTAAATGCAATTACGATACAAAATTTAAAATCTCCATCATACCCTCGTCACTGACCAGCCTAATCCATTCTGCAGTAATTTGATCATTCAACCGAGTCCGTTTCTCAACTTTCGATTCTGCTTTTGGTTGATTAGCCTGAACATTTCAAGTTAAAAACATCAAAGTGAACCAATATGAAGAGAAAGAGAGTAAACATTATCCGTACCAGAATAGGTGCGGCGAAGAATCTAATGGGGCAGTAAAGCTGAGGTGGTCTATGTCGTTCAAAAATCCTAGCTTTCGTAATAGCTGGTGAATAACTAGTTATGTGAATCGATGAATGGTAGTAGTTTCTTTTGTTGCATTGATTTGTTAGGTTTTTTATTCTTGAACAACGAATTCGAGACCAGAGCACCATTTTCTAAAATGAAGAAAAAAAAATTGTGATTTCAGGAGAAGGAAACAGCTAGAAAACTGCAAATCAGTGGACAGGACGAAGAAGAAGAGCGTATCTATAAGTTTGCAGCTGGGAACATGGACGGGGTTGTGAACTTGTGATTAGAAAAGGGCTCGACTACCACAAGGGCCCTGTAGACTAAAACAAATAGCCCGAAGTCCAAATGCAAAGCCCAGCAGGTCAGTTTGTAAATCACCGATAAAACGTGTAAACTGTGATCTTTTTTTTTCATTATCAATTCTTAAACAAACTCAACCCAACAAAAACAAAAACAAAAACCAATTTGTAAAAAACAATTATCAATAAAAGGACTTGTGGAACAAAAACAAACAAACCAAGTTTTAATAATTATTTTCAAAATCTTTTATAGTTTTATCAACATAATATGATTATATAGACTTATAATATTATAGTAAATTAATAATTTGTTATATTTCTATTTCATTATGCTTACGATATTATGAGCATATCAGTTTTTTTTTTGACACCTTCTGTATTTTGGACAGATACAATGTACAATAACTATTATAGTGTGGTGGATTTCCGAGGGTGGAATTGCAATGGCGTGTGATTTGCAAACATCTCTAGTGAAAATGTCTCATAGACTTCTTTGTTTCCGCTCCCCAATTTCATCTATCTCAACTCTTTCATCTATCTCAACATCATTTCAATCTCCACTCTTTTTAACTCCATCTCAATCTCCAACCATTTTAACTCCCCATAAGATTTCATCTCAAATTCTTTATTCACCATGTCTTCAAGGGTTAGATCTAAACTCATTTGCAAAAAAATATGATTTAAAGTGTAAATTTTTCTATCAACGGTTTCTACAAATGTTTCACACCGACAAAAAATTACATGGGTTGTGCGGCTGTCATGTGCAGCGGTAATAAGTGAACTAATTGACACCTATTTGCCCCCCACCCTATTTTGAAATGACATTATTTTTACCAACTAGAGAAGAAACCAAAATTATAAGTCAATGAGTTTGTGAGATTATGTGCACACACACCCCCAAAAAAAATTTTGCAATTTTGTTTTTTTTATAAGGTCTAAAAATAAAGATAAAAAAAATTATCAATTTATTTCATTTCACAAAACTAAAGTGTGTTGACTATTAATAATTTAATATGAATAACAAAGTTAACTACTTAATCACTTAAGCCATTAATTTATATTATTGTGTCTATATATATTTACATAATTTAGTTCACAAGTTTACAACAATTCAACAAATTGTTAACTTCCTATAATGTTATAAGTTTATATAATTCTATTATTATGTAGAAAAAATTATAAAAGATTAACATTTAAAATAAAATTTTATTTTTTAATTTTTTTTAAGTTTTACAAAAATTAAGACAAAGCATCAACAAAGTCATAAGTATTTATGAATTTGTTTTTTGTTTTTTGTTTGTAGGTCTGACGCTTGTTTAACACTTAAGACATTAATTGATACTACTATGTCTATATATATTTACATAATTTAGTCTACAAGTTTACAATAATTAAACAAATTGTTAATTTTCTATAATGTTATAAGTATATATAATCATACTATCATGTGGAGAAAACTATAAAATATTAACATTGAAAATAAAATGTTATTTATTATTTTTTTTTTTTTAATTAAAATTTTATTGATAATGATAACAAGTTTTACAAATAATTATGATAAGCGTGCAACAAGCTGCTCCGCAAGTCATTTACGAATTTGTTTATTGTTTTTCGTGTTTTTGGTTGGGTCGATGTTTGACGTTTGTTTAAGAATTGAGAGTAAAAAAAAAAATAGAGGGAGAGCTTACAGGTTTGTTATGTGTTATTAAAATTATACAAATTGACCGGTTGTGTTTTGGGCATTTGGATTTAGTTTTATTAACTCATCAAACATTTAAATAACTCATCAAAAATTTAAATACACATTTCTCAATCTCTAATGGGTTTGGACTCAAAATAAATTATAAATGATAATTTTGTAATGAAAAAAAAAAAAACGTTGGTTTATTGGAATATTATTTTTTTTTTTTTTTTTTTTTTTTGTTTTGATTTTTTTTTTTCTTATATATAATGGACAACCTCCAATTAAGGGTGGAATATTTTTGTTGATTATTTTAGCTCTCAAAGTTATAGTTAAACGAACGAGCTTTTTCACTATAAATATGTTATACAGGTTTTCAGCTCAGCCTAATGGTCAACCTCCAATATCTTCTACTGACCAAGTCACTGACGGGCCTCAAAAACCATCCAATGGTATTGATGAAGCAGAATTGGGTTTTTATAGGTTTCGGTCTTGGGCTTCTAATACCAACACGGGCCGAAGTTTCAATTTATCGTTTTTTTTAAATGAAAATATCGCGTGGGAAATATGTTTATTTTACGCAGCGAAAATGGCGGGTTGTTTTTGAAAAGATCCATTTTCTTCCTTTGGATATTTTAGGATTTTTTTTTGTTGGTCCCTTTTTCTGGGGCACTGACTTCTTGTTGCATCTCGTCAATAGTATTTGTTCGGTTTTTTTAAGGTTCACATTTTTTCCTGTTTATATTTTATGTATATTAATATTTCTAAGGTAGAATTTGTTTTACATGATTAATGCACATGCAGTGAAGGAAATTGTGAATATTGAGGTGGTGCATGAATGTGTTTATAGTTTCATGGATTTCTAACGGTGTAATACAAGAAATATTTATATTGTTATTGGTTGAGGAAAAGAAAAGGTGGTCTGCATGCATGGATTCAGCTAGGAGTTGGTTTCATAAGTTTCAACCAAGAGAGACATTTAAGAGAAGGGAATCGAGTCAGGATATGGAAGGATCACAACAACCATTAAGTGATGAAGCACTTTCTAATATAACGAAACAGAAAGTTGCTGCGGCTAAACAATATATAGAGAATCATTATAAGGAGCAGATGAAGAATCTGCAAGAGAGAAAAGAGCGGTATGCATGGTTTCTACGGTTCTTTGTACCTTCTTTAAAGTAGTTTTTTATTGGTTATGCCTTTCATCAACTTGGTTATTTGCTTTTCGTGATTTTTGAAAGTTGAATTTCTCAATATATAGGACAGGATTTATTCTACCTTGTTCATATGGGTGACATGGTTTATTTCTTGTTTTTGTGCGGTAAAATACTATAGAAGATGTCAATATGTTTCTATGTTTAAGGAAACTGGCAGTTTGTGTGACATAGATGTTTTCAAGTAAGTATTATTTCAGGTATTGCAATTGGTGAGCTAACTATTGTACAGAAACATAGTAATTAAATTTCTGTGTATCCATTATGTTGTCTAAAATGATTTGCGTATAATTAGATGGTAACTTACTCGTCTATAAATCATGTCCTGTATCTGGTTGATCTTATTGGTAGTATGACTATTGAGTATTGGTACATATTATTTGACTTTTGATCTTCAAACCAAAACTTTTTTGATCAGAAAGTGAGCATTTTCGTAGTTTCTTATCAAACTTTGCACTTTAGCGTGATTCCTAATATTCATACCACTATTCAAGCAGACGTAATGTACTTGAAAAGAAATTGGCCGATGCGGATGTGTCGGAGGAAGACCAAAACAACTTACTAAAGTTTTTGGAAAAGAAGGAAACCGAATATATGCGTCTACAAAGGCATAAAATGGGAGCTGATGATTTTGAGTTATTGACAATGATAGGAAAGGGTGCATTTGGCGAGGTATGTTTTCCATTAGCTATATATGTTGATTTGTTTACTAAGTATGACTGTTCTCCATGTCTCCTACATTGAAGTATATATGTTTATGCCAAAACATTCTTGTTCAATAAAGATTATAAACGATCCACTATTGTCTATAGTAGTGAGGTTGGAGCTTATTGAGCTGCAAAAGAGTGATCCTCTCATGTGTACCTAGCTTCAGGGCTAAGGCATAACGCCCGCAATCGTCCACACTACTTTTTCTGCAATATATATCTGGAGCTCCTATGTATTATTGGCGTCTCTTACGCAATTGCTTCTGCTTGCATTCACTGAAGTTTTGTGCTCATGGTAATTATTTACTTTTGTTGTTCAGGTCAGAGTCTGTAGGGAGAGGACGACGGGTCATGTGTATGCAATGAAGAAGCTTAAAAAATCAGAGATGCTTCGCAGAGGGCAGGTACAAATTTCTCTGTCAATCTTGGCTTGTGTTTCCCTGTGCTGTATCTTTATTTGTTCAAAATCTTTATCAGGTTGAGCATGTCAGAGCCGAGAGGAATCTACTAGCGGAAGTTGACAGCAATTGTATTGTCAAACTATACTGTTCGTTTCAAGATGATGAGTTCTTGTATCTCATTATGGAGTATTTACCTGGTGGAGATATGATGACTTTACTGATGCGGAAGGACACTTTGACGGAAGATGAGGCCAGATTTTATGTTGGGGAAACAGTTCTAGCTATCGCGTCTATCCACAGACATAATTACATTCATAGGTTTGCAGATACTCTTATTTATTTATTAGGTGGTGTGTCCTTTGATATGCTTCTCTAACTGGTCGTTTGAGACAGATGACTAAGTCTTTCTGCCAATCCATCTAACAGAGACATTAAACCAGATAATCTTCTACTAGATAAGTATGGTCACATGAAGCTGTCAGATTTTGGGCTATGCAAACCGTTAGACTGTAGTAATCTCCATGAAAGTTTTAATAGTTCTCAATCAAATGCCAACAACCCTGCTGCACCTAAACGCACACAGATGGAGCAATTGCAACATTGGCAGAAAAATAGGAGGACACTGGTGAATTTCCTAACATTGTATGAGTGATTATTTTGCAATTTTTTATAGCAGTAGTAATATTTTTGTCAGAAACAGATATTTTCAAGAGTTTTTTTTTTACTACGAAAATAAGGTGCAGTTTTGTTGAATTGATGCTGACCGAGTTTAAAGGAAAAAAAAAACAGTATTTTGTTGCCTTGTTCTTATATATATATATATATAGTTTATCAGTTCTTTCCAGTGCAGAGTTTCTCGGTGACTGCTTGAGATATATGTGTACTCAACTGTTGGAACATGAAACTTGCAGGCTTATTCTACTGTTGGTACACCTGATTACATTGCTCCAGAAGTATTGTTGAAGAAGGGATATGGAATGGAATGTGATTGGTAAGTAACCATTGAATAAACCTACTTTTAGAGTTAGTGTAGTCTCTTATACTTGGTGCACTTTATTTTGCACAGGTGGTCACTTGGAGCTATCATGTACGAAATGCTTGTTGGTTATCCGCCTTTTTATTCCGATGAACAGATGTCAACATGTAGGAAGGTAATCTACTAGTAATGTTGCAATGGACTCATAATGGTGTTGGGCGTGGTACATAATGCCAACAGGGCTCACAGGGGCCTTTTAGATCTCAACCTGTTCATATAAATTTCATCAAATGTTTCTTCTGTCTATGCAGATAGTAAATTGGAGAACTCATTTGAAGTTCCCTGAAGAAGCAAAGTTATCTCCAGAAGCTAAAGATCTTATCTGCAGACTCCTGTGTAATGTTGGTCAGAGACTTGGATCAAAAGGCGCTGTTGAAATAAAGGTGTTTACTGGTTTATTAGTTCTAAATTGTTGAATTTGTATTCTAATGAAAACTTGACGGACTTACCTGATTGATCCTTCTGCATGCAAATGCCAGGCCCATCCATGGTTTGCTGGTGTTGAATGGGATAGGCTATATCAGATGGAAGCTGCATTTATTCCAGAGGTGAATGGTGATTTGGATACTCAAAATTTTGAAAAGTTTGAAGAGGTAAATATGTTGGTCAAGAGCCATCAATCTGTGGATCCTCATATCTTTAGGCAATTTTTATCGCAAGCGTTGTTTCATTTTGTTGTAATTTATGGGTACATATTGCAGGTTGACAACAAGAATGAGACTTCATCAAAATCAGGCCCATGGAGAAAGGTAGCTTTATGAATACATGATGTCTTACTTTATGTGCTTCATTGTTGAAGCATTGGTCTTAATCTTACATTCTGCATCTGTTGAAGTGTTTATCAAGTGCCTCAATGTCCATAGTCCATATTAGTTTATTTATTTATTGTCTTGATACTTGCAGATGCTCTCGTCGAAGGACATCAATTTTGTTGGTTACACGTATAAGAACTTTGAAATTGTAAATGATTATCAAGTTCCTGGGATTGGTAATTTCTTTACTCTGGTGCAATACATCCATCTCTTGTTTGTAATATCATACTGTTTCTCTCTGGATTCACTTTCCACTTCCATTGTGTTTGAGGAAATATCAAAAGGATCAATGAATTTTACTTTATTATTTCTTTCTGAAGTTAGACAATCGATAGATGGATACGCCAACTGCGTTGTCATTCTGCAGGTGCTTTTTTGTGTTAATAAGCTAGTAGAAATTGTTCCTTACTCTAATCACCATTAAGGCCCAGGATACCTTTTATATGTTATGTTATGTTAGGCATTTGCAAATAATAATTGCTTATTCAATGTACTTTTCCTTTCATTTCTAAGTTTCTCTGAGAAAAAGTTCTTGACAGAAAACAATATTGCTATTCAGACATCATTCCTGACCTTCTCCTTAACGCATATTTACTAGCTGCAGTAACTTGGTTCATTACTGATTTAGTCTTCATTCTCATTGAAGCTGAACTGAAGAAGAAGAAGTGCAGTAACCCGAAGCGGCCATCCGTCAAGTCCTTGTTTGGTACGCATTCGCCCTACCTTTATAATTACTTGAAAATACCCACCTAGTTTCTTTGATCACCCTTTCAGTCCCTGTTTGTTTTAAATGACGTTTTCAGAGCCAAATTGGATTGTGACATGCATACCAAGATTAAACTATAGCTAGTTTTTTAGTTTCGCTTTGTTTTGATGTATGTATACTGATAAGCAAGTGCCCTTACAATCAAAGACATGAAATAAATATATAATATATAAAACACCATTTTCCTTATTTTATTGACAATGTCGCTTTTATGTTGCAGAGGAAGAGTCATCAGATGATTCTAGGCATTCTTCTAAATCTGTTTCACAGGGGAGCTTTCTCAACTATTTGCCTCCCAAAGCAGAAGTCTCTCCAAAATCCCCATAAGCTCTGCTGAATTTACAACACTAGATGTCGAGAGGCTCCAAGTTCACATTTCTTAGTGATCTGGTTGTCTGATATTTCCGCAGGACAATGAGTTCCAATGCGGTACGGCAACATGCCGAATGCGGTATGGCAACATGCCCATTGGAGGTCATTGATCTGGAGCTATAGTTGCCTAGTTCCTTGCTTAAATCAGTGTCCCTTTACTGAAATAGGATACCAATGTTTTCACTCCTGGAATCATCTATTCTTTGCGTAAGATGTACAGACCCCGATCCAAGAGTTACGTACATGATGTAAAATAGTCTTTCTATTAGAAATACATGGATGTAATTTTGAATAAAGAAACGTAATCTTGTGTCAATAAATGCTTTGTAACTTCTTGTACGACATTGTAAGATATATACAGTAGTAAATTCAGCAGTTCAACATTCTCTTGTTGTACGTTGTCTTCTAACAAGATATCAGTATAATACCATATATATAAGAATTTCATGTAATTTCGACATTTATCAACATATTTCACACTTGCTCACTTGTCACTTTCTATGGGTACTCAAACTTCAGATATGGGTACAACAATACTATTAAGTAGTATTACAGTCTACACATCTTAAATCATGGCAAGCATTTTATGATTGGTCATTGGTCTAAGTGTCTAACAAATGCAAATGGTTCCTCAAACAATCTATACATTAGCTGCTCCGCTGAAAGAAACAAAGGATGGTAAGAGAAAGCTATTCGTATTATCAGATGAAAGTTATGAATCCATGAAGAAATACTGGAATGGCTAAAATTCTTATATTCGTCATGGCTTTGAATCGACAGTAAATCCTATTTAGCTACTTCTACAGCCAAAGTATCTAACAAGATCAACACCTTATAGTTCCACATTTTTATTATCATAATCTGCTACGACGAGTTCTTGGAAGCCGTATGTAGTTACGTACAACTCCAATACCTCAGAATGTTCAGATCTATTTGGTTGGTAACAAATACAATTGCTGTATACAAATCTGCTAAAGATGTTCTATCGTCTTTGGAAGTTCAATGTCCTTACTGAAAAGGCAAAGATGAAACCAAAGAGCACGGTGAACATAACTATCATCACAGAAACAAGTGGTAGGTAATCATGTCTGAAGCCGAAATATCTCCTCAGAAATTCTTTAACTTGCTCTTGCTCACCCGGGTCGGAAAATCTCTCGCTTACATCTCCATACTGTGAAACAACCAAACCATACAAGGTCCAAGAGACGGGAGAAGCCCAGTAGTACCATCTCCACCACACTGGCATCCTCTGTTATTAATAAAGAATACCTCAGTATCTCTTACATATTACAATCAACTATCCTAAAGAAACATGCATGATGCATGTACAAAGGCACAGAAATAGGACTTACCGGTCTTGGCACTATAAAGCCTGAGAAGAGATTCCATATGGAATAGAAGGCAGCTGAAACAACGGCAGCAATCTCGGGGTTGGGAGTCATAGCCACAGACATCATCCCATAAAATGTGAAATATAATAATGTGAAGTACATGAAGAACATATACAGTAAGAACTTGGCAGCGGTCCACTCAAATCCGATCATTGCATAAACTATAACCCCGTATACCATAGCCTGAACAAAGACATGTGGAACTTCAATCATAACCTGCAACGATAAGAAGATGGTAAGGAGACTTCGAGAGTATCAAAGAAATAATGTATTGTTTCATCAAGTAATTTAGTCTTGCGTAAAGTTCTTAGACACAGAATGGGATAACCTGTCCAAAAGCATAGGGCAATGCCGAATACATTCCAGCAGCTTTCTCTCGGTAAAAGACTGTTCTTTCAACTGCTACAACTGGCTGCACAGATAGAGCATTTTGTACACCAATGAAGAGTACTGCAGCATACATGGAACCCATTGCATTGAACAAATCCTGCGGCCTCCGCCTGTACTTTCAAGCATTGAAGTTAAGGCTGAATTGTCTAGGGAGGACAAAACCAAAAGGCATTGGCGGCCTACTTAATATCTTTTACGTACCTTTTTGAGCCAAGATCCCAGAATATTGTACCGAACAGCAAAGCAATGATAGTTGTGAAGAAAATTCTCACTGCAGCATATGGCGGGTTGCGCCAGTATGACCAATACTGTTTCCAAAGGCAAGCTATGCATTGAGTATAGAAAGACTGTGAGTACTGCGCAGAGAAGTGAAGATCCTGTGAATCAGGTGGAGGGATACTCAGTTCCTTGATCAGAGCTTTGTTCCTCCTGAAACATGATAAGTTAATTAGAATATATCCATAAATATATATGTGACTTACTATTTTATTTTATTTTTAAAAAAATAAATAAGTTTTTGACATTACTAAGTCCTCAGTAAACCTACCCATATAACTCAGATTTTCTATATACTTCAGTGAAGTCGGTGTGCAGGATTTCCTCTTGTGCCCCACTAGTCACCTCCAACATCCAAGTTGCTGGATTATAACCATCTTTAATTTTACTGACTCCTTCCACTGCCTTGAAGAGCAAACATTGTTTGTTAGTAATCATGTAGAAGCAACTGAAAGTCTGAAAGTCTTTAGACAAAAATTCTCTGTCTATCTCGTCAACAGTTTTGTATGGCTCACCTCAAAGTAGCTGATGAGATGGCAAGAACGGTGACCTAATGGACCTACATATGTTTCTTGACCTCCTCGCTTCATTAAAAATAGCTATAATCCAAACAGTAGTTCAGTATATTTACATGATAATGGCCCATTGTAAGGAATTTATAGGTGTTCAAAGTTTAACATATATAGAACCTCGTCGAAGGCTTCAAAAATGTCGATGCTTGGCTGGTGGATGGTGCACACCACAGTTCTGCCTGTGTCCACAGTGTTCCTTACTGCTCTCATTACAATTGCTGCTGCCCTTGCATCTAGACCAGAAGTTGGCTCATCCATAAAAATTATAGACGGGTTTGAAACAAGCTCGACGGCAATTGTGAGCCTTTTGCGCTGCTCGGTTGAAAGACCACTTGTACCAGGCAACCCAACGATTGCTTCTCTCAGTGGAGCCAGCTCTACAAGTTCCATGACCTCCTCAACAAACATCTGCTTTCAGTGATCAGTTTTACCAGTCAATAGATTCCTTTGTGCGCAAGAACAATAAACAGATAAAGATCCGAAAATTAACCAACCTTTCTTGTAGCAGAGTCAACCTCAGGAGGTAAACGAAGCCATGACGAGTATACTAAGGACTCATAGACGGTTACATAAGGAGAGTGGATATCATTCTGTTCACAATATCCTGAAATACGTGCAAATGTTTCCTGCTTTTTGGGGTAGCCAGATATGGTGATGCTTCCACCTATGTATCCTCCTGTCTTTCTTCCAGCTAATACATCCATGAGAGTAGTCTTACCAGCGCCACTGACACCCATTAAAGCTGTAAGGACACCCGGCCTAAATGCTCCACTCACACCTTTAAGAAGCTCCAAACGATCTTCCACAACACCTTCACTTTTCATTTCCTGATATTGGATTGAAACAAGAAGACCATCTTTCTGATTGAGTTAACCTGTTAGGAAAGAAAGCCTCTTTCTCAAAGGGCACTTTTATTATTACCTGTGGCATATCAACGGAATAAGTAATGTCATCAAAGGCGATAGAAAGAGGTTGAAATGGAAGAACCATCCCCCGCTTCTTATTCTGATTAGCTGATTCAATATCTCCGGTCCTCGCAGATGAGGACCTGGATGATTGACCACCCCCAACTGAGCTCTTTCCTCGTGATGACATCTCAAGGACTTCTCCGGTTCGGTTAACAGATTGCTCATTCATTATCTCCTCTGATAGAACTGCCTGAGGCTTCCCAAATGCTGCAGTCATTTGATTCATGAGTAGAATAACATAATACTTCCAGTTGCAATAGTAAATTTACAAATTTAAGGAATTGAAAGAAGATGCATACGATCGAGAAAAGCAAGAGCAACTGTGAAAAGACCATTAAAAAGGAACATATATCCGATTAGTGCCCCTACTCCAATCCAGTACCAATGTGCTTCAGGAAAGATTCCACGAGATTTCAAAACTGCCACTCCCAGTGGTTCGGCAGAAATAGAAGGAACCTGCAACATGAAAAGAGTGAAACCCATACTGATTGTGGCGGAGCCTAAATAATGATTTACTCTTTCCTCTTCTTCTTCTTTTTCTTTTTCCACTTTTTTTTTTTTTTTTTTTTTTTTGTATATTCAATTTTTCAGGCACTTACTACATGTCTCCACTGGTTCCCAAGAAATTCATTAACAGCAATTGCATTCTGTCCATACATCAAAGGTGAAATCCAGTAACCCCATATCCACCATTTCTTTATATTTTCTGTAGCGAAAAATCAAGCACTTCAAACATTAATTCAAAATAGTGTCCATAGAAGAAAAAATGACTTAATTCTGGCAAAAGAATATACCTCGTGACAAAACAAATCCACCCAAGACCAAAAGAACAAGCAGGGAAAATGCACCGAATGTATTTGCCACAACAATGTTCCTTCCCATTGCTGCAATGAACCGAAATACTCCAGAAGCGACCTGGTTTACAAAGAGAAGGAGGAGATATTGTCTAAAAAGCCTGCAGTAACACAAGTCAATTGATTATTGCCTGGAATAACATAGTAAACACAAACCCAATTTTGGACTAGTATTACAGCGTATGCTATTTGGTTTTTACCTTTCGACATTAGGATCAAAACCAATAACATAATATGTTAAGAACACCCAAATGGCAACTTCAACAAATGAGACGGGAATCTTCAGGATCCATGTAGGGAGTGAATAAGCCCATGCAGGATAGAATAAGAGATCCCTTTGCTTGTAAAATACAGGTAATTTTGCAACTGTCATGTTAAGCTCCGACAAACCATTAAACATAATCATGAGAAGACTAAAAAACAGAGCCCCCATATATATCCCACCATCAGTTACATTACCACGAGGCATTTCAGTACGCAGAAAAAGTGTCATTCCGATGAATGCCATTAGGGTAAGCTGAAACAGAAATAGATATTTAGTATAACATACGTAAATCAGCAGCAACTTTCAGAGAAACGTGAAACTCACTTGTGAGCACTTAAAAATATACACAAAACTATTCCTCTTCATCAGCAAGTATTCTCTTGAGATGCAGGCTTTCAGCAGTTCCTTCTTGTTAACACCATACTTCTTTGTCATCAAAGCTGCAGGATGACTCTTGCTCTTGTCAAATGGGGTTGCAATCTCATCTCCTATTTTGCGGCCAATATGGAACGATTGGAAAGCCTCAGCAAATTCCTTGACAGGGATGAAGGTGTAGGGCTCGTCTTTACACGCCCAGTACTGTTTTTGATCTTTCTTTGAGGTCACCTATCACACGTACAAATGAAGAGTTCAGTCTCAAAACCAAAGAAGGTGGCAAACAAAGAAGGATACATTTCTGAACTAAACTTACTTCTTGCAAAAAGTCGGCAACTCCTTTTCTCTCGGGGCATTTGAAGCCCAAGGATTCAAAGAATTCAAGCACATTCTCACGAGGACCCTGGTACACAATCTCACCATCCGAGAGGAGAATAATATCGTCAAAAAGGTTATAAGTCTCAGGAGCTGGTTGGAGGAGAGAAATGATGGCAGTCCCATGGAGAATATGGATGGTTTGCCTCAGAGCATTCACTATCTGGAAAGTTGTTGAACTGTCTAAACCAGTAGATATCTCATCCATGAACAATGCCTTTGCAGGTCCAACCAGCATTTCCCCTATGTCAAAAATCAAAATCTTTAATTGTGTGGAAGTAAGTATACAGAAAATCTATCAAATTTCATATTCCCATATTGATATACCTGTCGTGACTCGCTTTTTTTGTCCACCAGAGATACCTCTCAACATATCATTTCCTACAAAGGCATCAGCGCATATTTCCAATCCCAAAATCTAGATTTTTACATATTAAGAGTGGCATTTAATATTGATAAATCTCAAAATTTAATCAACGGTAATAGAACTTAGTTTGCAGAATTGGTACCTTTAAAATGTAATCTGTAACTACACTGGCCTCCTGCCCTTCAGTTGCTGCCGCCTGTACAATTTGACAAAAATCTCAACCTCCTGAAAATGGTCTGTAACTCAAACATAATCCTATACATCTATCGAAGTATTTGAGAAAACATTGAAGGTTGATGTTATTGCAACTTGAGTAGATTTTGTCAGTAACAAAGTCGTTGGAGTTTCTTTCTAACCTTCATGTAGACATCAACATTAGGATCAGGCTTGATATTTGCTGCTTTCTCTCTTCTTGACAATTCTGCCAACATTTCTGCAGTGTCCAAAAGTTGTCAATTAAATTGCGCTCTGATTAACAGGCTTTAATATACATTAGTTCTAGAAACTGAATGCTGCGCGTAATGTTTAAATTTACCATAGCCTGTTCCAACACCTTGACATCTAGCAGAGAAAGCCAAGGTTTCTCTCACAGTCAATTCTCCTATATGAAGATCATGTTGGCTTATATATGCAGATGTTCTTTGGGGAACAAACTCATCCATCTCATGACCATTGTAAGTTACTCTACCTGAAACCTGTTAAAATTTTAAAGCAAGATATATTAACGGAAACAAAATGTTTGAAACTTCACTCTGTGGAATTAGAAATTGATGAAATAAAACCTTCAGATCTTTGTCAAGCTTTCCAGCCAAAGCCAACAGGAATGTAGTCTTTCCAGAACTTGGGGGTCCTAAGAGCAGTGTCATTCTGTGAATTTTGATTGGAAAAGTGAGATAAGGTATCTCTTGGAGAATCAATGGGACTATGATGATATCAAAACCATCTAATTTTACATAAAACTGTATATTTACCTGCTCGGTTTGATGACTCCACTGACATCATGAAGGATTGAAAATGGCCTCTTTCTATTACGCAGAATATGGAGGTAGCCCAAGATCCCCTACAAAACCAATGAAGAGATGTTGTACAAGAGTTTCAAATATTAATAATAGTAATAATAATAAAAACAAGAGTGAAGATTGCAATAATTAAATTCAGTACAAAGATGAACTACCTCAAACATGTTAATTGAGAAATTAACAAGTGTAGGCAAAGCTCTTCCCCCAACATAAGCTTCTGCATCCACAACTAAATGCTCGAATCGAACTTCAATAGTTGGAATATCAATCCCAACACTGAGGTAAAATTCAAAAAACATACTAAACACTTCAGAAACCTTGTAAAAATATACAATTAAATTCAAGTAATCATATAAAGCATCAAATCATGGACACACAAGCTACTACATGATTGAAAAACATAAAGAGAAGGTTCATTACCGATCAATGCGATTCTTGAGCTTCAACAAGAACTTTTCATTATCCTCCTCAGCAACTTTCACCAACCTCTCCAACAGTTGCTTCCTCTCTTGAAAACCAAGATTATGAATATCAATTTCAGTTACTATACCCTCTTCTCCAGTGAGTATACCTTTCTTCATACGACTACAAGTTGATAGTTTCTCAAGAGCGGCCCATTTAAGAGCTTCTTCATCATCTTCTTCTCGAGAAGACGCCGTATGGAAAACTTCAGCAGTGCTATCCCTCCATATGGAAGAACTGTTCCTACGCATACTACTAACTCTATAAAGATCAACACTCTCCATTGGAACTGATCCTTAATACTTCAAAATCTACAAAAGAGCAAAACACCCAACCATACCAAATAAGGAAGCTTATCGGTTTCACAATGAGTTATATATTATGAAAAGAACGTGAAAGCAGCCTTGATCAGTTGAAGCACAGAGATGCATGTGCTTCCTTATCTAGCCCTTGTAGGCGTTGTAGCTCTCTCTATATATATACCAACAGTTCGATGGAAGTCGGGAATGTGTACTTTGTTTAATAATAATGCACGTACAGTAGTAGGCAAAACATTTTTCTTGTTTTGGTTTGAAATTTGCAATAGAAAAAACATTTAAATCAGCCAAGAACTGAAACTATAACTACAAGCTATCTTTTGCACATGACTACATGAATGTATGAACAACTTGCTCAATGTACATACGTCCCACATGTGGCATGCATGGTGCAACTCTTGACTACCTGAAAGATTGTCTACTCTAACATTACACAAAGTATGAATTGCAAAGAGACGCCCTTAAATAAGTGAGAAATGTAACCGAGTTGATGAAAGTAAGGGTGGAATTTGAGCCGAGGGCTCGGAGCTCGATTTGGGCTTGGCTCGAGCTCGCTCATTTACTATATGAGCCGAGCTCGAGCTCAAATAAAAGCTCGTGTAACAAATGAGCTTGATGAAGCTCGGCTCGTTTAGTTCAAATAGCATATTTATAGTGTAAAATGTAACCAAGTTGATGAAAGACTAAATTAAAGCCGTGTTTGATAGAAGCTATGGCAAAGACAAATTTTGTCACAATTTACCAATAGCAAATTTATCATGGTAATCAAAATAGTAATTGCAAATAGTTTGTAGCAAATATAGATTTGTTGTTGTTTGATTACATGATAACAAATAGTTTGTGGCAAATTTGTGTGTAATTTGCTGTGGCAAAATTTACATAGTTCCTCTCTGAATAAATTTTGCTATCAAAATCATAACAAATAACTAATTGTGGCAAAACTCAAAAACGTCAGAAATCATATCAAATATATCAAACAGTACTATGTACATAGATAGTGGCAAATGTGTGAATAGTATTATTTGCCATGATTTACATTTGCCACAGTTCCTATCAAACACAGCCTAATGCCTTGGCCGTGAGTTGTGAGTTGCACTGTGAGATTATTTTCATCTCTTCTAGTCGTTGTAGAAGATGAGGACCAGGACCATATGCGTTGGTTACGAGTGACAGGTAAACTCTATTAAACATGGTGGGTCACTGGCGATACACCACATACTAATTTAGACTTTCAAAGTCATATGGTCCTCTTCTAAATGGTTATAATGTTAGAGCATTTTTAGGAGTGATATTCTCCTCTAAATTTTCAATAATTTGGTGTTTTTTCAACTTCAAGAGAGCTACATGTTGATGAAAACACAATAAAAAACACCAAACCAAACACCAAATCGGCCAATATTTGGTTCCAGATTTGATGTTGTATCAAATCACTCACGCGACCGCGCGGTTTTTCCAACACCGCGTGGGCTTGGGTTTTCCCTTTATATGTAGCGGTTTTCAAACCCAAACCAAAGAAAAAAAAAAAAAAAAAAAAATGTGGGATACAATGGAGCGGTTTTCTGAAAACCGCGTAGACTTGGGCCTGTCAGTTGGGCTTTAGTGGCGCGGTTTTGGTAAAACCGCGTAGACTATATGGGGTGATTTTGCCAAAACCGCATAGTTATTTGGTGAAATTTTGATGTTGTTCCTAAAATTGTTTAGTGTTTTTTGGGTTTGGTATTTTTTTGTTTCAAAATTTTGGTGTTTTTTTAGTAGTTCTCCTAAAGATGCTCTTATATCATCAACTTGACTTAACTCTATTTTTATTGGCGGAATAATGGTCTCTTGTCAACTTGTCTACCCTTTAATATTACAATAAAAGTCTACAGCCGCTAGTTCCGTCACTTCCGTGTACTTGCCAAGCCATGGAAGTTTATAATATTATAGCTGCTTACATGCTGGTACAGGCATATTTTTGTCTTGCTAGGATTTAGGATTTTGGCAATTTTATTCCAGTGAATAATGAGACAAAAACAGTAATTTAGTTTTGGTCATTTTTGGTAAAACGGAATGTTGAATTAGAGCTAGGGAGGGGTTTTAGAGACATATCTTATAAAAATAAAATAAACAAATTCAAATTAGTTAGGACATTTATAAGATTTAGATCATGCTATTTTTTTATAGATATTATCTCCTAACTATTCTAAACATTGTCACAAATAATCAATAAATTCAAAATTATCTAAATTTGTCAAATGCACTAAAGAAATTACTAAAAATTGGCTAATTATGGGCCGTTCATTTTCACTATTTTTTATATTATATTTGGCAAGTTTAGAAATTTCTAAATTTTTGATTATTTATGACAATGTTTAGAATAGTTAGGAGATTACATCTACAAAAAATTAGCTTAATCTAAAACTTATAAATGACCCTAACAAATTTGAATTTGTTTATGTATTTTTATAAGATATGTCCCTAAAACCCCTCCCCTGGGGCTATACATATAGATGTTGTTCAAATTATTTTTGTTGAGATGGTATCTCATTGCAGAACAAAAAAAAGGAACGATAGTAAAGTGTTTGTATTTGACCATGTAATAGTAATCTATCTAAATAAGGACACAAAGCAGTTGACATTGTCTGTGTCAAAATAAATAGTAGATGTAGCTAAAATCTACATCTAAAATCAATATTGCAAATAATATTGATTATTCAACATTTAATTATTTAGGTAAAATGAGATCCCATTATATGTTATGTTAGGCATTTGCAAATAATAATTGCTTATTCAATGTACTTTTCCTTTCATTTCTAAGTTTCTCTGGGAAATTTTTTGACAGAAAACAATATTGCTATTCAGACATCATTCCTGACCTTCTCCTTAACGCATATTTACTAGCTGCAGTAACTTGGTTCATTACTGATTTAGTCTTCATTCTCATTGCAGCTGAACTGAAGAAGAAGAAGTGCAGTAAACCGAAGCGGCCATCCGTCAAGTCCTTGTTTGGTACGCGTTGGTCCTACCTTTATAATTACTTGAAAATACCCACCTAGTTTCTTTGATCACCCTTTCCGTCCCTGTTTGTTTTAAATGACATTTTCAGAGCCAAATTGGATTGTGACTTGCATACCAAGAGTAAACTATAGCTAGTCTTTTAAGTTTCGCTTTGTTTTGATGTATGTATACTGATAAGCAAGTGTCCTTACAATCAAAGACATGAAATAAATATATAATACATAAAACACCATTTTCCTTATTTTATTGACAATGTGGCTTAGGGGTGATAATGTTGCAGAGGAAGAGTCATCAGATGATTCTAGGCATACCACAATTATCTATTTGAACTAAATATTTTCACTACAAAATGATGTTTAATAAATTTTGTAATTTGAGTAAAAGAGTTCAAATATGTTGAATTATGATTATACGTGTGAACCCAAAATAGAGGTGATAATTTATGTATTATACTATATATTTGTGGAAAACTATATTTTCTTGTTATTTTACATTATATTTATGTATTATACTATAATTATCTAAATTGTATAAAAACTTATTAAATTAGTTTTCAATAGATAAATTATAACATAATATAATATATGCACTTTTGTAATTGATTTAATGATATGTATATAAGTCATACATAAAGTAAATCCAACCTAACAACATAGTTAAGTATTAAAATGTAGATATTTTAAGAATATCATCTCTTCCACCATCTCTATCTATTTTTTTCTAAAGATATAAGAATTAGTTTTGTATACTTATATACATATCATTAAATCAATTACAAAAAAAAAATATATATATATATATATATATATATATATATATATATATTAAAAAAAAAAATAGTAAACTAGTGAAGTATAATTAGACCGGCCCCGAATTCGCCCCTCATTTGGCCCTCAAAAAAAGCTCCAAGTTTTCATGCTTCACATTTCGACCGGCCCTCAATATCAAATGAGGGCTGGGTGACCCGACCCTCAATCATGAGGGCTTTTATGGTTTGAGGGCCAGGGCCGCCCGACCCTTTATCACCCCCTAATGTGGCTTTTATGTTGCGGAGGAAGAGTTATCGATGATTGTAGGCATTCTTCTAAATCTGTTTCACTGGGGGAGCTTTCAACTATTTGAAACTCTATCCAGAAATTTAAGCGGAATTTACAACACTAGATGTCAGCTCCAAGTTCACATTTCTTAGTGCCGATATTGCGGAGACAATGGCAACATGCCAACATGCCCATTGGAGGTCATTGATCTGGAGCTATAGTTGTCTAGTTCCTTGCTTAACTGAAATAGGATACCAATGTTTTTAACCCCCTTTCTTTTCACTCCTGGAATCATCTATTCTTTGCGTAAGATGTACAGATCCAAGAGTTACGTACATGATGTAAAATATTCTTTCTATTAGAAATACATGGGTGTAATTTTGAATCAAGAAACCTAATCTTGTGTCAATACATGCTTTGTAAGTTGTAACTTCTTGTACCACATTGCTAGGCTTCTCTCTTTCTCTTATTTGGTGTTTGCTCAAGAAAATATAAAAACACCATAAACATGTGATTGTAAAGTAAGCACTAAGGCCCATTTCGCATTGATTAAATCTATAGCGCTGTTTTATTTGATTTCACTGCCTAAAACTAGTTGTACATTCCTCATGCTTTACTTTAGTGGTGTCAAATGGGTCGGGTCGGGCTGGCCCCGCCCTACCGGCCTCATTTACCTCGAGGGCTGGGTCGGGTTGGGCCAATGCTTAAATCTTGAAGCCTTTACCCGCACCTTAACCCTCTCGAGAGGGCTTGAAGGGCCGGGCTTAAGGGCTGGATACTATGTTATACATTTGATTTATAAAATAAATTTAGAAATATTAGTTAAAAATGATAAAATCGAATGCACTTCACAATTAAATCTTCAAACTACTAAAAAAACTTGTTAAAGTTGTATTAATCAATTAAGATCAGTTAAATTCATTTCATATAATATTATAATAAAATTATAAGGTTGACAAACTTAATAGATAAACGTTATTTTAAGTGATTTTTAACATATTAATGCTAAAATGAAATATATTGTAAAAATATCTATTAAAAATATGTAATAAATGTTGAGGGCCTAATGAGGGCCGAGCTTAAGGGAAGGCTTAAGTTTCAAAGTCTAGGCCCTTACCCTCCCCTCAAAGGCTTGAGGGTCGGATAGGCCCAGCCCACGAATGTGTGAGGGTCTCATTTTGAGGGCTTTTTCGGCCGGGACAGGCGGGCTAACGGTTTGAGGGCCATTTTGACACCCCTACTTTACTTTAATCATTTACATAAGCAGTAAGGAAAAAGGGGATTCAAAAAGAGATTCCTACTTCAACAAAACCACATGCTGGAGAGATAGGAAGAGTCTTCTTACCCAATGTAATGGGCCTCAGCCCAAGGTTTTAAGCCCAATAAGCTAGAATCTTCTTATTTTATTTTCGATCAGGATTCCAGGAAGCTAGAATCATACCATGTGTATTCACCAAGATTCTGAATTAACGGCCTCAAATAAAAAACAGAAAACTGTCACACTCTCTCGTGATCCCTGGATATTTTCATGAGTCGACTAAAAAAGAGATCCAACACTCGTCTCTGTTTCTCTCCTTGTCTCAAACAAACTTTTTTTTATTTCTACCCAACCATTGAAAATGGAGAATCTGAGGTTGAAACCATTAAAGATGATCAATTTAAGCTTCAGAATACCATATTATACTGAATGGGGTCAGAGTATTCTAGTGTATGGTTCGGAACCTTTGCTTGGTTCATGGAATGTGAAGAAAGGTTTGGCTTTAACTCCTTCTTTCCAAGGGGAGGAACTCATCTGGTCTGGAAAAATTTCAGTCCCTACTGGTTTTCAAGCCCAATATGGTTATTGTTTGGTTGATAAAGATAAAAATGTTCTGAGATCTGAGGCTGGTAACAAACGCAAAATATTATTGCCGGATACAATTCAGGACAGACAAGTGGTGGAGCTCCGCGACCTCTGGCAGGTGTTTATTTTGTTTCATTTATACATAAAGATCATTTATTTTGTCTTCCTTATATTAAAGTTTTGGAGAATCATATATTTATGACACTTTGATGTTTCACACTCTTAGGAAGCAACCACTTAACGCTAATGTTTTTTAAATATTTAAGCCAGTTACTCAAGGGGAATAACAATGAACCAAGATGTGGTTAACACTTAACAGTGTCCTGTGTGTTACCACGCAAACGACACCTTGTTCTTCAGTGCTTCATTTTACTACTTTGTCAGTGCCTTTGGCTTTTAAAAGATCGAAACGGGAAATCAGTACCCTCACTCAACATTCTGTGACCCCTTTGCTTAAAAAAGAGACATTTTGTGCGCCGATGAATCTACACGTTGATGGTATGCTCACATGCACTCACACACCTATAGCATGGTTGTTTGATTCACATGTGGGTATGTGACAACTTTATTTATTTGTATAAATATTGCAATTTGATAAAAGAAAAAAGATTCACCTGAGATTTCACTCCATTATGTGAGTCCAGACAGCTGCAGAAGCTCTTTTTTACAGAAGTGCATTCAAGAATGTCATATTTCAAAAGGCATTGCAGCCTGAAGCAGTATCAGGAGCTTTTCAGGGCAACTTGGATCAAGAAGGTTCTTAGCTCTGAGGAAGACTTCACTTACTCATCTTTTATTTGGTGATTCTATATATCTATGTGTGTGTTCACTGTTCACATTGATTGCTTTGAACAGATTCAGTTATTGTTCTGTTTAAAATTAGTTGCCCAAAGATGGAAGAAGGCAAATCGGTGAGTTTCTATTCACTTATGTGTCATTCCAGCATTATTCATCTATGGACCTCATAGATATCTCCCACGTCTTTTGCAGGTTTATGTGATTGGTAGCTCCAGCCTGCTAGGGCAATGGAAGGTTCAAGATGGACTTAAACTCAGTTATGCCCGCGAATCTCTTTGGCAAGCAGAATGTGTCATGAAAAAGAAGGACCTCCCCATCAAATATCCTTTTGTGAACACCCACTTTATTTATTTAGTTAATTACATTTACATATTTTATTTTTCAGTATCCCAGGAATGGTTATTAGTGTCTCCATGCTTTCCGTAAATCCTTAATCATCCTTTTTCTGGCTGTTGTCAGACTTGTTAATTTGTGTGCCCCTTCTTTTATGGTGTTTGTTCCTTAACCGTGGATTTACATATAAGTACTGTCTAAGTGACAGGGCAGGAAATGTTTCTGTGGAAGTTGGCACACATCGGGATCTGGCAGCTGATTCAAAGTCAGCAAGTCAACCGCGATACATTTTCCTATCTGATGGCATCTTTCGAGTCTGTCTCTCTTCTCTCTCTCTCTCTCTATTTATTAATAATAATCAACTTTCAAGTATACTATATAAAGAAACTTTTTCTCAGTTACTGTGGTTAACCCTAATTCCAGTAATATTGATTTGCTTAGGACATGCCATGGAGGGGTGTGGGTGTTGCTATCCCTATGTTCTCTGTTAGATCAAAAGATGATCTTGGAGTTGGCGAATTTCTCGATTTGAAATTACTTGTTGACTTGGCAGTTGAGTCAGGATTCCATTTGGTTCAGCTGTTACCAGTCAATGATACCTCTGTGAATGGAATGTGGTGGGACTCATATCCTTATAGGTATGCCAATCACGCCCCCCTCCACATTATTCTAAAGCCAGTAACAGTTGTAAGTGGTGGCTTGTTAATTTAATTAGCTTTGTTATTGCAAAAAACTGGATTTATATTACAGGTACTTTATCCATGGATGCATGTACTGTATCCATGGAGTACTACTTTCTACTGTCTGAAAGACTGAAACATTTGACTTGTTAGATGTTGTATCGTGGGACACTCCAAAAAATCAAGGATGTCACATTGGATCCAATTGCGACATTAAAGCGCAATTGTCTGTCGTCTGATGTCATTAGTTTTTGTAGGTCACTGGGTATTACATTTGCTCTCTCTCTAGGAGCAAATTAGTGTGTGTATTTAACTTCATGCAAGAACATCGGCAATGAAGTTGATTTTAGGTGTTGTTATTGTAATGTTCATATAGTTTTAGATATCAAACTGACTTCCAGCTCTAAATTCTTTCTCCTGCAGCTCTCTCTCGGTATTTGCACTGCATCCATTATATTTGAGAGTACAAGCGCTATCAGAAAAAATACCACTTGAAATTAAGGTTCGTCTTTCTAACCATTTTTCTAGTATCATAAGAAGGTTGAAGGTCTTGATAATCTATGTAATTTTTACCTTAAATTTCATATGTAGATCCTTAACTTTTGACCATTCATTAATTACAGCAAGAGATCTTGGAGGCCAAAGAACGTCTGGATGGAACCGTAAGACCTTCTACGCCTTTTATATTGACGGAAGCTTACTCATTCACTGTTGGGATCATAGGTAGCTTATTATATGATATGGAAAAGTCCTCTTTTGCTTATCGCTTAGAGACTCTTAACGCCATAATATTTTCAGTTTGGTTTAACTGGTTTCAAGACTGCAGAGAGATGAATGTTAAATTGTTGACGTCTCGCTGGGCATGATTCAAGAAAATATCTGGACTGGAGTCCCAATAACCGTTACTGTAGGCCAGTATTTGACAGACGTAACTGTTAACGGTTGAAGGAAATATCCTGTTCGCATGAAATTTTTTTCCCACAAATCAGAGTAGTGAAGTGCTGAATTTATGGAATTTTGTGAAAAGAACTCACTTATAATATTATAAACAAACACAAACACATACACTTAATTGAGTTAATTACGCTGTGGAATATAACTGTGTTTAAATTCTATCAATATGTGTTCCATGAAATGATGTTTGGCTGCTGCATCCTTATCATTCAAGTTCTTACATGCAGGTTGTTGATTATGAGGCTACTCTGGATACTAAGCTTTCAATTGCCAAAAAGATTTACTTCCTAGAGAAAGAGTTGATACTTACCTCTACTGCCTTTCAAAAGTTTTTCTCTGAGAATGAGGTAGTTATTATTCTTTCCTCTTTCTAAAATTAAGTCTTTCATCAAATAACTGTACCAATAAACAAATTGTTTCTTCTGTTATCCACGTATACTTATCTGCGTTCATCTTCTATTTTGGTGGTGTTGACACGTTCAGTTCCAATGACTTCAACAACTTATGTTTGTGAATTTTATTGGTACTAGGAGTGGTTAAAACCCTATGCGGCGTTTTGTTTCTTGAGGGATTTCTTTGAAACATCAGATCACAGTCAATGGGGTCGCTTTTCTCATTATTCAAAAGAAAAGGTGATAAAGCCTTTGAAAAATGTCTGTTGTTGTAAAATTTCCAGCCCGTCTCTTTTGTCACCTCTCATGGAAATTATTGTGTGCTGTCAGCTCGAGAAGCTTGTTTCAGAGGAGAAAGTGCATTATGACAATATATGCTTCCATTATTATCTGCAGTTTCACTTACATCAACAAGTAAATGATTTTCATCCTTTGTATTTTTGTGTTAAATAATTAGCTTCTCTTACTAATGTTGACTTTCTGCAATGTACTGTTAAAATTTAAACTTGGCAGTTGTCAGAAGCAGCGGCATATGCTAGACATAAAAGAGTGGTGCTGAAGGGTGATTTACCAATCGGTGTGGACAGGAACAGTGTTGATACTTGGGTGAATCCAAATTTGTTCCGCATGAACACTGCTACTGGTGCACCCCCTGATTATTTCGATAAAAATGGACAGAACTGGGGTTTCCCCACTTATAATTGGGAAGAAATGTCAAAAGACAACTATGCATGGTGGCGTGCTCGTTTAACACAGGTTTCTTTGTAACTAACTTTCTTATAGTAACGTATTCTATTTAGCAATTTGTTAGTCATTTTATTTTTTTGTTTCCCTCTGTATTACTCCCTCATGGAATGTCATTTCAATTAATATCTACAGATGGCAAAGTACTTTACTGCATACAGAATAGATCATATTTTAGGTTTCTTTAGAATATGGGAGCTTCCAGAACACGCTATAACTGGTCTAGTTGGAAAATTTCGACCATCTATTCCTTTAAGTCAGGTATGATTACACTATATTGGTTGAAATGAAAGAGGGCACATAGTTGTATTGTAATTAAATAGAAAAGGAATGCTCGGGAATGTGTGTGGCTGATAATTGTTGAACTCTCTATTCTGGTTGTTTAGATCAACATCTCTTCTGTGGTTGTAGGAAGAACTTGAGAAAGAGGGAATATGGGACTTTAATCGTTTGAGTCGTCCATATATTCGGCAACAGATGTTACAGGTTTATGTCACATCTCTGTTAATGGTTTCCTGTGGCATCCTGTGATGTTGTTTCTCACTGACTTTGCCATGTAGTCTGGTGACAAATTTCATGCCACTCATTTGATCTTTTAGGATAAGTTTGGAGCTCCTTGGGCCATAATTGCTTCAATCTTTTTCAATGAATACGAGAAGTCCTGCTATGAGGTAACTATCATGGATCTCAATAGATTTTATTTGTCCCGACCTTTGTACCCATACTTTTTGTTTTTCTGAGGGATGTCTAGTTCCTTATCATGTTCATGAAACAATGTCAGTGTAGGCCTAAGTGACACTGACACGTCACTTAGAATCTTAAAAAAATATCCACACTTTTCTGGCACGGGGGTTAATGTTTTGTTGTGTGTTATACTGTTATAGTTTAAGGAGGACTGCAACACAGAGAAGAAACTTGCTTCCAAACTCAAAGCATGTACGGCGAAGTCACTATGGACGGAGAGCGAAGAAAATATAAGGCGTGATCTCTTTGATCTTCTACAGGTAAATACACTATCTAGTGAGTTAATTTTGGTTGAGTTTCCCCATCCTATTCTGTTTCTTTTATAGTGGGCAATCATTTAGGGTCCTTTTAAGACGAATCCTCTAGATATTATATTGTGTTTTGTGGTTTTAGATCATTTTAATATTTCATGATATTGCTACTCATCTGGAGTCATTTTCAGATCTTTCGTTGAGCTCTATGTTGTTTGGAGATATACTAATGATTTCTTTGGTTGGATGGTGCGAATTCTAAATAACTTGTTAAGAAGAGGGCAGTAAGACTCCCCAAATGTTTTTCTTGTGAACGGTATCAATAAAGTTAGAACCCCAGAACGTTAGTTTTTCCCAAATACACTCGTACCTGGTCCAACTTAAACTGTAAGTGTTTTATGAATTCCATGACTGGCCATAGAATTTTGAAGTATCAAATATCTGCTTTGTTGGCTTGGCAGAATATTGTTCTTATCAGAGACCCTGAAGATCCGAGGAAATTTTATCCTCGTTTTAATCTTGAAGATACGCTGAGTTTTAATGATCTAGATGACCACAGGTATTCTATTTCAATCAGATTCATCTCACTTTCAGTTTTTAATGAACAGACATTAGCTTTTTCATTTAAAACTCTTACAGTTGTTTTTCCTTTGGACCATATGAAAAAGATTCTGAACTTGTCCTCTGCCTTGTTATATATGGAATGTTCTTCACTGGTTGTTCACTACTGCAGTAAAAATGTACTCAAAAGATTCTACTATGACTACTATTTCTATCGGCAAGAGTTTCTATGGAGCCAAAATGCACTGAAGACTCTGCCTGTCCTGTTGAATTCGTCAGATATGTTAGCCTGTGGAGAAGATCTGGGACTTATTCCTTCTTGTGTTCATCCAGTACGTTCTTTCAACAGTCTTATCTCTCTCTCTCTCTCCCTCCCCCCCCCCCCCCCCCCCACACACACACACACTCACACTTTCCTTCATTCCTTTAGCACTCTGAGTATTGAGTGGTAACTCAAGATTTTTATTAAAATGTGATTTGTGTGAAAAATCAGGTTTTGCAAGAGTTGGGATTAATTGGTTTACGAATTCAACGTATGCCAAGTGAACCCGATTTGGAGTTTGGCATTCCTTCTCAGTACAGCTATATGACAGTAATCTCCTCTAACCTTGGCCTAATTTGTGTGCATATCTCTTTTAAGTACATAATGACACAAATTTTTGGTATATGAAAACTGGGTCATTTGTTACAATCCTTTTATAGGTTTGTGCACCATCATGCCATGATTGCTCCACCATGCGTGCTTGGTGGGAAGAAGATGAAGATAGAAGATGTCGATTTTATAAGACTATGATGGGATCAAATGATGTACCACCATCTCAATGTACTCCAGATGTATCCTACTTCATCCTACGCCAGCATGTTGAAGCTCCGTCAATGTGGGCAATTTTCCCACTTCAGGTAATGTGGTACCTACACTTGTTATTTACCTTGGTGATGTAAATCATGTAACTAAAATATGAACAACATTTATGTTGCTTCTGTTTCAACAATGAATGTAACTCATGCTTTTTGCTGAATGGGCAGGATCTGCTAGCACTGAAAGAAGAGTACACAACACGGCCTGCAGTGGAAGAGACAATCAATGATCCCACAAATCCAAAGCATTACTGGAGATACCGTACGTATAGTTTTTACCTAAAAGTTCACCCCTATTAGTGTATTATAGGCACATGAAACTTAAAATTTCAGCTGAAAGGAAACTTGCATTCCAAAGATTGGTATCCTGAATTTTACCTCATTCCTTCCATATTCTTTTATTATTCAGGTGTGCATGTGACATTGGAGACTTTACTCGGGGACAAGGAGTTTAAACTGATGATAAGAAAACTTGTCAAGGGAAGTGGGAGATCATATCCTCCCCTGGAAGAAGTTGGTGTGCCAGGATTTGATAAAAAAGGAGCTGTATATCCTGAGAAACAACATGTTGCAAATGGGCAAGCACTGACCTCTCGAGCAACCCCCACATATGCAGCTGCAAGGAAGGAGATTGATCATTGATGTAGTAGTTTAGGGCGACAATATGGTTTTTCCTGTAGTTTGTACACGAATAATGATCGCCCATAATAAAAACAGAGATCAACCAATGTAATTTACATTGTTTTTCATTCATGTATAGACCACTTCTGTGTTCTGTCAATTCTCATTCCACTCCGTTTGTATAGTTATCATTACTAAAAGTTTTCTCCATTCTTTTTTCCTTTATTAATTTTTTTCCCCGGGCTAAAATAGATGGTATGGGCAAGAAAGAATAATTTACTTTTGTGTAATTGATACAGTATGAGTTCCTGAACTGCTTACACACTGTTAGAGTTATATTCCATACAAGTAACACGTTGGACTTTGGTTTCTCTATATATCACCAAGAAACATATTTTTATAAACCGGACGTATCAATCTTTTGGTTAGTGATTTTAACAAATGCACTTAGTGTTAAATATTTTGAAATACTAAGGAAATTGAAAATGCTTTAAGTTAGGGTCGAACTACACATCCGATAAACAAAAATGGCAATTAGTTGGGCTTGTTTTATAGATATAATGTTATGGAATCTGAGCTTAAAGTCTTTTGGTATATCAAGTCAAGTCTTGTTGTCTGATAAAAAAATTCAGACTTGTTCAGGTTTGGGAGCAGGCGTGGAATTTACAACCAAATCATATATATAAATAGAAATGCATAGGACTCGTAAAGCTATAAAAACAATAATTGAACTGTTGCTATAGTAGGCAATTTGGTTAATCAAACAATTGAAAATTACAAACGCCTCATTATTTTCAAAAAGAAAAAATTTTAATTAGGTGGGGGCATTTATGTTAAAACAGTTAATGACATGTTGCAAAATCAATAATTTCCCATCTGGTAAAAATAAAGAGCTCATCTAGTGGGGTATGTTTTTTCTCCTTAAAAAACAAAATTGAACTTGCTATAGTAGGCAATTTCCATTATCAGGAAATTTTGTCAGTTAAAACACAATGATGTGGCATGTTCACCATATTGCAACATCAATATTATAGTGGTAAAAATAAGAGCCAACAATATATTTTTCTCCCACTCAAAACACTTATTCTCTTTCCATTATCATTTTGTCGTTCTCGTTTTTCTTTTATCAACCATCAATTCTATTGATTTTCCATAATACAACATAGTGCAATAATAATATCGAAGTGATATTTCTCAAGTGCATGGTGCAGTATTAATATTGTAATGGTAGTTTTTCACATTGCAACATTGATATTGCAGTGTCACATCATTGTGTTGATCAACAATGTCAAATTCTCAATGATCAGTGTAGAATTATTGACGGTAGGTTGGCAAGATACAAACGAACCAATAATTAATGACCGGCTCATTGCTTTGTTTTTGGTTTTCATAGTCATCTATTCAGCCAACGTCGGTTGGAATATATCGAATATCACATGATCACAATTTTAGGCGTTATTTGTTTTCAGCTAAAGAACTCATACTATACTGTGAATATATACAACAAATCTGAATTCAAGGACAGATAAAAAAAAAAAAAATATAAAGTACAAGCATGGTGCACATGACCATCAATTCATTGGTCGGCATGAATATGGGGTTACTTGGGTTGCAGGCTGTTAATATATTTCGGGTGAGAATATCAAAATATCAACTATAAAACAGATATTTCGAGCGTTAATCAAACTCATTGTGCAGTTTAAGCGTTAATTGGGAACAAGTCGCTCCAAGAGCTTATAGCGATTAATTGGAATTAATTGTCTTAATTAATCTATAATATATATGTCACATATAAGTGATATAACAATCTAAAACAAAATAAAATAAAAAAACTATAAGTCTGAGTGGTAGAATGCTAGCTGGCCTAAAAGTTTTTTTTTTATGTTTTTTCACTTTTATTGGGAGTTTTTTTTGGAGTATAAAATTATTTTTCCCGGTTTAAATTGGAGATGCCCTAAGTGATATTTTCAAATATATAAATTTGTGAGCAATTTTTTTGGAAATGTTTTCAATATATTTTATGGACTTGATTTTTTGGAAAAAAACCTGTAAACTTAGTAATTGGCGTTTTTTTATACAAATTTTCCAATTAATCGCAGATTAAGCAGAAAAATCACCCGTTTTATGGCACCCGCTCAGGCCTCTAAATTTTTTCTTAATCGGATCCGTCCAGTGACATAGCACTTATGGGCCGATTAAGCGGCGATTAATAGCCCAATCAAAATCGGTGTCCAAACAGTCCCTATATAAACCCCATTCTCACCACACTTTACTGTTTTAACACCCTCTCATTTCTCCCTCTTCGTTTAACTCTCTCATCACAACACGTTAATTTTTTATTCCCCATTATTCCAATTTCTCCGCATTATTTCCTTCCCTCAAAATCCATCTCCATTCTCCCCAACTTCGATTCACTCCACAAAAACAATATGGGTTTGGGCAAAACTGTTGTTTCAGACGACGAAGGTAAAAACTAACTCATTATTTTGGTTTTTCAACTTTCTAGGGTTTGGTTTTTCATCGTTATGTAAAATTCCGTGTTTTTTTTTACTATGCAGATGAGATCAATGACGAAGAAGATGAAATTCGTGATGGGGAAGATGTTGCTGATAGAGAGGACGATGATGAGGAAGACGGTATGTTAAAAAAATTAGGGTTAGGGTTACGGTGTATTTTTAACCTTGAATGTAGTTTTTTTTTTTTTTTTTTTTTGGTTAATGATTGTTATGGTTCGTGAATTAGGGTTTTGAAATGGGTATTGTTTGTTTTTTGATGGTTATTAGAGGAAGGGCAAGATGAATACGAGAAGGATGATTTTATAGTAGATGATGTTGAAGAGGAAGAGGAAGAAGAAGAGCAGGATGATGAACATGGAGATGGAGAGAAACATAAGAAGAAGAAAAAGAGGAAAAGGTAATAATAGATGTTCAACTGTTGTGTTTTTATTTTTAGAAAAGTTCTGTTAACGAATAACCTTTTGTTTTGGTGGCGGGTTTAGAGAATCGGAGAAGAATTATGTTCTTGATGAGGACGATTATATGTTGCTCGATGAGAACAATGTTGGCTTTCACCGCCCTAAACCTGTGAGTTTTCCTCCCATATGGTCAAAATTGTTTATTTTACGAAATATTGTAGCTTTGATCATAATGGGAGGTGTTTGGAGTTGTGATTATAGGGGAGTAAAAAGTTTAAGCGGCTAAAGAAGGCTGGAAGGGACAATGATATTGGAGAAACGTCTGGTTTTTCAGATGATGATGTTTTGGATGAACGTGGTCGTACTGGGCGTACTGCAGAACAAAAGCTTAAACATAGTTTGTTTGGTGATGATGAAGGTACTAAATTTTGATTTCTGGGGGATTTTATTGATTAATGTGAATTTTTCTTGATGGTGCTAAACATTTTATTGATTCTTTTTAGGTCGACATCTTGAGGATATTGCGGAAGAGGACGAACAACCAGAGGAAGAAGAGGATGTGGACCTGGTTGACGAAGACGAGATGGCTGACTTTATTGTGGATGAAGAAGTGGATGAACATGGAGCTCCTGTGAGGTATTAATTTTTAGAACTTGTATTGCTTTTAGGAATGTATTACTTTTAGGAACAGTTGTAACCCACGGTGCAATTTTGTATATGTGAACTGTGTTTTGCCTAAAGAAATTTGATTTATTCTATAAGCAGCTGGTGGAGTAACCTTTTATTTTCTGGTCAACTTTTCTTTCCAGACGGAAGAAGATAAACAGGAAAAAGTCACGTCAGGCACATGGGGTTTCGTCGTCAGCACTGCAGGAAGCTCATGACATATTTGGTGATGTTGATGAACTCTTGGCGCTTCGAAAACAAGGCCTTCAGAAGAGTGGTAGATATAATGATTCTGGTGATTACGGTGAAAAGAGGCTTGAAGACGAATTTGAACCATTTGTTCTCTCTGAGAAATATATGACTGAGAGGGACAACCACATACGAGATGTTGATGTTCCTGAGAGGATGCAGGTATATTTGCACATTCCATGCTCAACAGTTTTGTTTTCTTTTTTTATATTGCGAGCCTTTGATTATTTGAACCATACCTCTCTATTGGTTCTTATATGTAGATATCAGAGGAAAGCACTGGTCCTTATCCAACTTATGAAATGAGTATAGAAGAGGAGAGTGTGTGGATCCATAACCAGCTAATGACCAATTACAACTCTTTATTTGTTAAAACATCTTCTGATGAGGAGATACCAACCAGATTGTCTTCTGATATTAAGGAAGACATTCCGAGGTTCTTGGAGTTGATGCATGTGGAGAAATGTGATGTAAGTACATCCTATATTATTTTGTTCTTAGTGTTGGTATACATTATTATATGCTCATTAATTGTTTCTTTTCCTTTTTTAGATTCCCTTCATTGCTATGTACCGTAAGGAAAGTTGCCCCACATTATTGAAAGATTTTTCCGAGGAAGTGACTGTAACAGAGGATAGGGATAAGGATACACGTAAACTGAAGTGGCATAAGGTAATTTGTTTTTCATAGTAAAGATGAAGGATACTGACTCATCATCACTTGCATCTGCGATGAAACTAAATGTTGAGCGGTTGATGGTACGACTTTGTAGGTACTTTGGGCCATCAAGGATTTGGACAAGAAGTGGCTGCTTCTTCAGAAGCGGAAGATTGCTCTTCAGTCATACTATAAGAAACGTTATGAGGAAGAATCAAGACGGGTGTATGATTTAACCAGACTCAATTTAAACCAGAAGCTTTTCGAATCAATCATTGAGTCGCTTAAGACCGCAGAAACAGAAAGAGAGGTTGATGATGTCGACTCAAAATTTAATTTGCATTTTCCTCCTGGTGAAGTTGGTGTGGATGAAGGACAGTTTAAGAGGCCTAAGAGAAAATCCCATTATAGTATTTGTAGTAAGGCTGGGCTTTGGGAGGTTTCTAGAAAGATTGGACATAGCTCTGAACAACTTGGGCTACTAATTAATCTAGAGACGATGGTAATTCTATTTCTCTATTCGCATTTTTTTTATTTATCTTTAAAATGTTGTTGTTCTAAGCTTCATCTTCACTTGATTGTAGAACATAGTCCCATTGAATGATGCAGAGAAGAAGGAATCTCCTGAAGATTTAGCTCAAAATTTTACCTGTGCAATGTTCGAGACTCCTCAAGCTGTGCTAAAAGGTGCTAGGCACATGGTAGGTCTTTGAGTACTAACTCTTATTTGGACTAATTGCTTTGTTAAAATTTCTAGATTCAAAATTGTGTGGTCTGTATTCATTTCATAATTTGTTGTTTTTTTAATTGCTCCAGGCAGCTGTGGAAATCAGCTGTGAGCCACGTATAAGGAAACATGTCCGTGGTAAGTTTATGAGTGGAGCGGTAGTCTCAACAAGTCCTACTCCTGATGGCAATGCGGCCATCGATTCATTTCATCAGTTTGCTGGTGTGAAGTGGTTACGTAATAAGCCAGTAAAAGAATTTAAAGATGCACAGTGGCTTCAAATCCAAAAAGCTGAAGAAGAGAAGCTTCTTAAAGTTACTATCAAACTGCCACAAGAAGAGTTAGACAGGTTGATAAGTGAGATTACTGAATATTATCTCAGTGATGAGGTCAGTGCAGCTGCCAAAATTTGGAACGAGCAACGCAGCTTGATTTTGAAGGATGCATTCTCAAATTTTCTTATTCCTTCGATGGAAAAGGAAGTGCGTTCTGTGTTGACTGCTAGATCCAAAAATTTTCTGCTCATGGAATATGGGAAGCAGTTATGGTCGAAGGTTTCTGTAGCACCATATAAGCGGAAGGGGACTAATGACGTTAGCCCCGATGATGAAGCTGCACCGAGAGTCATGGCTTGCTGTTGGGGGCGTGGAAACCCTGCAACCACTTTTGTGATGTTGGATTCATCTGGAGAGGTGGTCGATGTATTAGAAGCTAACTACATTAGTAGTCGATCACAAAATGTTAATGACGAGCAACGCAAAAAGAATGACCAGCAGCGTCTCATGAAATTTGTTACAGACCATGGACCTCATGTTGTTGTTCTAGGAGCTGTTAATTTCATTTGCACACGTTTGAAATCGGATATTTATGAGGTACGTACTGTAATTGTCTTTGTTTACTAAATGCCAGTTGCAACAGCTGACTGTGTTTATGATAGCATATGCATAAAATTAAAATTGCTCCCACAGGCTTGCCCAATTCATGAGGCATATACTGTTGCATGAAATGATATCATTTTTAGAAAGCAAAAAACAAAGATGTGTTGGTCTTCTATTTTGCAGTTGTCTTTAGATACTGTAGGCTTTGGGCTGTACTACCTTAGGTCCTTAGTATTTTTGTTTTATTTCTTATATATGATGTCACCTCCTTTGTTTAAGCATGTAACCTTGCAATTTTATGTCATTTTTTGTCAGATCATCTGGAAGGTAGTGGAGGAACATCCAAGAGATATGGAAGATGAAGATGTAGTTGTTCATTTTGGGGACGAGTCCTTGCCTCGTCTCTACGAAAATTCACGTATTTCTGCAGACCAGCTACCTGGGCATTCTGGTACGTGCAGTCCAGTTATTCTGTGAAGGTTTGATATTTTCAACACCTAATGTCCTATTCCGTTTGCAGGTATTGTCAAACGTGCTGTAGCTCTTGGTCGTTACCTCCAGACTCCTTTGGCCATGGTTGCAACGTTATGTGGACCTGGGAGAGAGATTCTGTCTTGGAAGCTTCACCCTTTCGAGGATTTTATCACTCCCGACGAGAAGTATGAGATGGTTGAACAGGTGATGGTAGATGTCACTAATCAAGTGGGGATTGACATTAATTTGGCTTCAAGCCACGAGTGGCTTTTTTCTCCCCTTCAATTTGTGTCAGGGCTTGGACCCAGAAAAGCAGCTTCTTTGCAGAAGGCTCTGGTTAGAAATGGGGCTATTACTACTCGTAAGGATATTCTTGGAGATTATATCAAGAGGAAAGTGTTTGTGAACGCAATTGGTTTCTTACGTGTCCGTCGCAGTGGATTGGCGACTAACAGCAGCCAACTTATAGATTTGTTGGATGATACTAGAATTCATCCAGAATCGTATGAGTTAGCAAAGCATATGGCTAAGGATGTCTTTGATCATGAAGGTGATCAAGATGACTCAAATGACGAGGATGATGCTCAGGAGATGGCAGTTGAGCATGTGAGGGAGAGGCCAAACTTTTTAAGAATGCTGGATATCAACATTTATGCCAAGAGTATCGAGGAGCGTTATGATGTCTTTAACAAGAGGGAGACTCTTTATGATATAAAGATGGAATTGTTGCATGGATTTCGTGATTGGCGCGTTCCATATGTCGAACCAAATCAGGATGAGGCATTCTATATGCTTACTGGTGAAACTAAAGATACTATTGCTGAAGGAAGGGTCGTTCAGGTGACAGTTCGTAAAGTGCTACCTCAGAAAGCAATCTGTGAACTTGAATCTCGAGTGACTGGGATTCTTACGGCTGATGATTACTCAGATATGAGGCGGCCTGATGACTTGAGTCTAGAGTTGAATGAAGGCGATGTTCTAAATTGCATGATCAAAAACATTCAAACGAACCGGCATCAGGTGTATCTATCCTATAAAGAAAGTGAAGTGAAGGGAGACCAGTATCGGAATACTGTTTTGGATCCCTTCTACCATCCTGATGAGGTCTGTATACAGAGTGAGCAAGAGAAAGCTCGAAAGCAAAAGAGCTTGCAAAGAAGAAGCACTTCAAGTCTAGGATGATTGTCCATCCTCGTTTCCAAAACATCACAGCTGATGAAGCAGTTGAGGTAACATCAGCTTATACTGTTTCGTCTGCTTATAATATCTTTCCTTTGACACTTTGCATGCAAATTGATAATCTTAATATATTCTGCTGAACAGTTTCTCTCAGACAAGGAAGCGGGTGAGAGTATTATTCATCCCAGTTATAGAGGACCATCTTGTTTGACCTTAACCCTGAAAGTTGAGGATGGAGTTTATGCTCAGAAGGATATAGCTGAAAGTGGAAAAGATCACAAAGACATCACAAGCTTGCTTCGGCTTGGGAAGACTTTGAAAATTGGGGATGACACTTTTGAGGATTTAGATGAGGTTTGATGCTCCTCACCGTCTTATATATGTCTATACGGCCTGTGTTTTTACTTGTTCATGTACTTCAAGGGTTACCTTAGTTTCCATGTTTTGTTTCGTTACACCTCTCATACATGTGACACACAAGGTTTTCATGTCTGCATGTGTGTACAGAAGTATATTTAGGCATGTGAAGTTTTCCTGGCTTGTTACTGAGCATCACTCTGAGTTTTCTCTAATCTGATAGTTGCAAGAAAATGTACTTTGACGAATAGACTTGTTCCTCTTCGAGTAAATGTGAACAGATTGGTAAAAAATGAAATAAAAAATATTAGATTTTTTAAAATATAGTATAATTGTGTTTTTATCTCAAAAGAAAAAAAAAAAAGGCTAGACTGTGAACAGGTTGAAGTTGGTAAGATTACTTTATAAAATGGCACTCACTTGCAAAACCTTATCTTGAATTTTTGGGGAGTGTGGGTCTGGCCGGTCTTGAATTTTTAATATTTTTCAATGTTGATATTGTTGTTGTATGCATGTCCATATCTGAGTATCTGACTTGTCTGTGACTCTGTGTGCGTGCAAACACTTGTCATTTGAATATATGGTTTTGTGTGTGGTATCTATCGATATTCAAGCCTTCTTAAATAAAGGGATTGCTCCGTTGAACTGACATCTGTTTTCTGTCTATGCCGTCTATGTGAACTGTAGGTCATGGATCGGTATGTGGACCCATTGGTAACACACCTGAAGGCCATGCTTAATTATCGTAAGTTTAGAAGGGGCACAAAAGCTGAAGTTGATGATCTTCTGAGAAATGAGAAATCAGAGAACCCGATGAGGATAGTTTACTGTTTTGGCATTTCACATGAACATCCTGGAACCTTCATTCTATTTTATATAAAGAACACAAATCCCCACCACGAGTTAATTAGTCTTTATCCTAAAGGATTCAAATTCCGGAAACGGACATTTGAGGAGATCGACCGGCTTGTGGCATATTTTCAGAAACACATTGATGATCTGCCTCCTGATTCCACCCAATCGGTCCGCTCAGTAGCTGCTATGGTACCTATGAGAAGTCCTGCAGGTGGCGGTTGGAGTGGCTCAGCTGCTAATGGCAATGATGGAAGCTGGAGAGGCCATGGGAGTTCAGACAGGGAAAGATCATCTACACCTGGTTCCAGATCAGGTCAGTCTACAGTAGTGAATAATGGAAGCTCTTTTCTCTGCAGTTACAAATGTTTAGATGCATGTCATAGCATATTCCTGTAGTCCAAATATTTCAGTTGGTGGATGATATGCGTGTTTTTTTTTTCTTTAATTGCTTTTTGTTTTTGTTAAAAAAATGGGAAAAAGAATTTGTTCTGGTGGTTACCTCTAGGTTCTTTAGTAGAATTTGTTTTAGCTATTGAATAAGAGAAGAAGAAGAAAGTCTGCAGAAGAAGAGAGAAAAGATTCTCTGGTTTTAATTAGTTCTGGCCTTCTCTTGCAGTCTTGCTCATCTATATATTGGAAAATAATATGGTTTTGCTATGTGTGAACTGATTTTTACGAGAAAGCCTAGTAACTAGTACTCCTTTTGGGAAGACACAGAAGAGTTGGACTCCGTTTTCATACCAGAATTTGAAATGCATTTGGTTATCTATTCATTTTGTTGCATTTACTTTATACATGAAATAGTTTTGTTTCCTCCTATTGAGGTTAATATTCTTGTTGGCTCAGCAGGTGCAAAGGATTATAGAAATGGAGGCCGCGATGGGCATCCAAGTGGGGCGCCTAGGCCGTATGGTGGTCGGGGTGGTGGTAGAGATGGTAATCGAGGTGGAGGGCGTGATGGTGGTTGGGATGGTGGTCGGGGTCGCGGACGTGGTAGAGGGAACAACAGAAGCAGTGACAGGGAAGATTCTGGTTTTGGTTCATCTAGATGGAATGCAGGACCCAAGGATGATAATGATGGCTTGAGCAGTTTCCCTGGTGCCAAAACTCAAAATTCACCTGGTAGAGAAGCTTTCCCTGGTAGTTGGGGCAGCGGTTGGGGGAGTGGTGGCGACGCTGCTGGTGGTGGAAATGATGGTTGGGGGAGTGGCGGTGGCAAAGCTGCTGGTGGTGGTAGTGAAGGTTGGGGGAGTGGGGGCGGCACTGCTGGTGGTGGAAATGATGGTTGGGGGAGTGGCGGTGGCAAAGCTGCTGGTGGTACCGATGGCTGGGGGAGTGGTGGAGGCACAGCTACTGCTGGTACTGACGGCTGGGGGAGTGGTGGAGGCACTCCTGCTGGTGGAGCCGGTGGTTGGGGAAGTACTGGTGGTACTGCTGGTGGTGGCAGTGAAGGTTGGGGGAGTGGCAAAGTTAATGGCGTCACCGGTGCTGGCAAGGAATGGAATTCGTCAGGAACAAAGGGTACTGCTGCTGCACAAGATCCCGGTTCTGAGAATGCTGGATGGGGTGATTCTAGTAAGAAGAATGGGTCGGCTGCTAAAGAGGATGGAAATGGGTGGGGGGGTACTGGTTGGTGATACTGTAATGGCTCTCTGATTTTCCGTTATTTAAGAACAGAAGGAATTGTATTTTGTCCCACAATAGTTGTATATAGTTTATCAAGGACATGATCCTCTTTTCATGTCAAATATTTTGGTACGCAAAGCATGTTTAGATTACTAAACCTTGAAAAGCAGTGAATTCACCGGCGTCCATAAATGTACGTTTTTTTGTGTGGTGGTTCATCATAGTTTTCAATTTTTGACGTCTTTTATTTGTAGCTTCAGGAAGACATTGGGTATGCTTTTAGCCTCCGCATATCTCAGTTCTCAATCTGCTGGCCTAACTGAAGGTCTGAAGCAACAGAGATGTCTTTCAAAGAGGTTTCTATTAAAAATGATTATAGACAACCGTTTTTAGTGATATAATAACTCAAAGTGAATTTGTTTTTGTGGGATATTATTATTATTATTGTCTCAAAGAAAGACACAACTCATAACGAAAACCACAAACTTTTTTTCAGATGCTAGTTTTTCACTTGTTCTTCCGTGACACTCGATCACAACTGGAGAAGTGAAATGAAAATGACATCATCATCACTAGTTCCTGCTTCCATTTTAGTCCATTCCGGAAAACCAGCTCCATTACTCTGCACCACTATTCTTCCGAAACGCTTCAAGAATAACAACACGCTTCGGCTGCGTTACACCTGTCCTTCAAAGAATTTCAGATGCTATTCTCAAAAACAATCTACACAAGACTTTGATAGACTCCTTTCTAACCTCAATCAAACCACCTTGAAGAGAGAACCAGGTTCTTCTTCTTCTTCTTCTTCGTGTTAAATGTACATGAAGATGGATTTGTTTCTGACTTGTTTTACTTTTTTTCTTCTCAGGTAGCCTTATCAGTGCAATTCTGCTTGTTGGTGGCACCACGGTAGTATTTTGACCTTCTTTTTATTACTAAATCAGTTTAACATCAATTATTCACTACTGAGACCATTTACGGTGTTGGTTTGTAAACATTTTTAATCCATTGCTCATCATGAGGATTTGGAGTTTTTAATCCTCAACTTTTACACTCCTAACTAGGGGATGGTAAGCTGGTTGATGCGTCACATTGACTGAACCGTCTCATTATTGGCTTGACCTTCTTCAATCACATAATGTGTAGAATCTCATCCCTTATGAGTAATGAATAATAATCTCTCATAAGGTTTTATACAAATTTGGATTCAGATGACATTTTATCAGAAAAGGGGTAAGCAGGTTATATAGAAGGCCTGTGTTCGTCTAATATTACAGTGTCTCGTCATTTCTTTTAGCTTCATTAGTATACCTTGTCTACTATTCCTTTTAAGATGTCATTATACTTTTTAGGTAGGTGCTGGTATCCTTGCCATCCCTGCAGTAACACAAGAAGCCGGGTTTCTGGCCTCAGCAGTAGCATGCATCTTTTGTTGGATTTATATGGTAATATTCTTGATTGTCTAAGAGTTAAGAAATTTTTTGTTTCAGACATTCACAACTTGCATTTGTGTATGCCTTCATTTTGTTTTTGCTTTTGTTCTGGTTATATCATGAGCACGAAATTATGCTGAACTTTTGAACCATAATTTTTAACCTTGTTTGGGTGTTGTACTCCTTTTCAGTGTATGACTTGTTCAGTTTTCGTGAGAAATCATAATTTACTTACAAAATTCAGGTTGTGACTGGGTTGTTAATCGCAGAAGTTAATGTAAGCACCATGCGTGAACTTGGGTCTGGTGGTGTCTCTCTGGTAATATCATTTCCATTGGCTGACTTCATTCTTATATAATGTTTCAGTTTATGAATATAAGATAATAAGGTGCTCTGGCCAGTGTCAAAATATCTATAAATCTGTAATACCTGATTCAACTTTGTACTTGGACAAAAGTCAAAAGATCTCTATCGCTTTCCTCAATTCTGTGTGTCCTAGCAATGAGCAGTCATGGTGAGACTTTGTTTGGACTTTGGAGGTATAGAGTAAGTTACATCCAGCTTTCAACTGAAGACCTGATGTAGGATAAGGCACCTATGCTATAGATGGTTTTTGGACACTTCGAGCTTCGGAAATTTAAATTTAGGACCCAGCCATGCAGAAGATCCCAAATTTAACTTTGAAAAACAAACCATTACCTTATGAAGTATTTGTTCAGTATTGTAACTGAAAGTTGTTGGGCCTATGACTATTTCAGGTAACAATGGCCACAAGAACTCTGGGAAAAGTTGGAGCTCAAATTGTTTGGTGGGTTAAGATCTCATTTCCTTTTCTCTTGTCATGTTTTGGTTTTCTTATGACAGTTCATTTAAAATTACATACTTGATGCATTGTGCACAAAGCCACAAAGTGAAGCTCAGAACAAAAAGACATAAGCACTAGTTATTTCCATTTGGAGGTTTAAAAGTGCTTTTTATCATGGATGTAATTCTTGCCTGCTTGCTATCACGATACATTACCTATCACAATACAGTATAATACAGTGAGAAACAAAATTTGCAAAGTTGTCTCTTTGTTTTGTGCTTAGGTTCTTTGTTTTCATATCTTCCTTATATTTTGTAAATCCATGTGCATACTTGTTTCTTTATGTGACCAAAATTTGGTTTGTTGCAGCTGGTCATATATCTTTATACACTATGCCCTTCTAGTTGCATATGTGGCTCGTTCTTCAGATATTTTGACAAATTTCCTCGGAATTCCACTGTATGACTCTAGCTTCCTCCCCATCCCCCCATCCCCCCATTATGCACATATCAAACTTAGTAAGCATTTATGTACAGGAACTTCCTAGTTGCCTCTTCGGCTTGTTGTACAGATAATTTTTAACAACTTAATTTATCTGGAGACGTTCAGGAAAAAGTGTCATTCGTAAGATCAATACCAAATGTAAAGCAACGATGTGTTGCTTAGCCAAATTTCGTGAGAAGTTTGAAACTGTTGAAAATTTATTGTACACTTTTAGCTGTAGCACACTGTTCATGAATTTGTCTTGGCAGAAATATATTCAATCATAAAGTTTGGAAGAATGTAATTACTATCCACCCTTGTATTGTTTGGTACAAGTGTACAGGAGTTAGTATCTTATGGTGGTTGGTGTCCAATAGAGACAATTTAAAGCATTTAGGTTTCCAGAAATCTTGTATGAGATGGATTAAATTATTTCTATCCACTCAGAACTTACATTGTAAATTGGTAAGCGCAATGCATGCTGATAGCTAAGACCTATATTGTGTATTTTCCTTGCTTTGGTGCTTCGAGGTGTATCCTAGTCATCATTCTGATTACATAGTGTAATGGGTAATGGAGAATGTGGCTATTAGTTTATGAATTACTATTTGTCACATGATTTTTTGGATATGGTTACTGATGCATAGTAAAGTTGAAATTGGTAAACTCTGTTTTAGTTGTTGTTTCAGCTGCTGTCATCATTGTTTCTTTTATTAATTTATTTTTATCTTGTATCTCTATTAAATTTTGCAGATGGGAAAGCGCCACACTGTTTTCATTGGTTTTGGGAGGTGTATGTTACTATGGAAGGTTAGGTGCTATATATTCCCTAATTCCTATGTACTTCAATATCATGAAGCATAAAATACAAGTTGAGCTTATTCTTTCATTTGAACCTGTGAATCTCCCACCTTTTTAAAAAAACTTGTATCCTTCAGTGTAGGTGGTTTAACTCTATCAGTTGGTTTCCTGTGACTAAGAACTGACTAATCGTCCTATAATTTCAAATGCCATGAGCTGTTCATCATGAAGATGAAAATCTGAGTTGGTTGCTATTAAGGGTACAAATTTCTGTCATACAAAGGTAGTCAACCTTACAGTCATATTTTATTGCAGCCAACGGTTTATAGGGGCCATTAATGGGATTCTAGTATTGGGAATCTTCAGTTCGTTTGCAGCGCTTGTGGTAATTCTCTATAAAAAATGTCTTCTGTCAACCACAGTTCAATATTGGTTTGTACATAATAAGCACCCTTGTATACTGTCAATTTGTTTTTTTGGTATCAGTTAAATCCAACATCTTTTTCTGTAATTAGATTTATAAATTTGTATAATAAATAAGTGAAATTAATCAAATCATGGAGGGAAGCAATCCTCGTATCCTCTTAGTTGTACTTAAATGTTAGTTAAACTGTCTCTCAAGTTGTTTACTTCTGCTGGCAAGATTATTATAGTTATTGGTAACTGTAAACAGTGGTAAGATGTGTTCTTTTAGGGGCTGGCCGGTGGGGGCCTGCATTGGGACAGTCTTTTGAAAGCCAACTTTGAAGCCGTCCCTATAAGTATTCCAATTATAGCACTTTCATTTGTTTACCAGGTAACACTCATACTTTTACTGTAAAATTCACCATTAGTGGTGTGTAACACTTCTCTTTTAGTCCTTTGCCAGAATGTAGTACCAGTTCTTTGTACGGATCTGGAGGGAAACCTGTCAAAAGTAAGGTGAAAAATCGTAATCCCATCCTTCCAACTTTGATATGACTGGATCTTTCTCTTAGATCATCTGTACTTGGCATATAAGAAAAGAAGTCCAACATAGAGTTGATTTGAAAGTTTTTTTTTTTTTGTATAATCAGAAGAAATTAGATCACGATAATCCTATAAAACCTATATTCAAGAGCATTATAATGTGTAACTGAGGAGAAAAGTCTATTTCTTCCTGGATCTTTCATAGTCATCAGTGTAAAGCAAATATGGTTGTGTTGATCATAACTCTCCTAGTGTGTAAAGTGGGGTTAATGCGACCTAAACCCTTTTAAAAGTATCCAAGTCATGGATTTATATTTGAAGTTGATGATCCCAACAGAGTACATTAAGTATGCGTCATTACTGACTTGTCTCATGTTATGAATACTGCACACGATGGTATCTATTAATGTGCTATTGATATCAATTAGTGAATTTCTCAGGACTGCAATCATCCTAGGCACAGCTATTCCTCTCGTTCTTTTTCTTGTTTGGGATGCCGTAATTCTCGGAACCATTCCAGGTCTTGCAACAAACATTGACAAGATCGTGGACCCCATACAACAGTTGCGATCTACAAACGGAGTTGTCGGGGTAATGTATTATATGTTTACTTAAGTTTAAACAGGATGAATGAAATCAGATGTAAACCTGAAAACTAACCTCTTTCCTTTTGCTTATTTGCAGCCAGTAGTCGAGGCGTTCTCATTTTTTGCAATTGCAACCTCATATATAGGATTTGTATTAGGCCTGGCCGACTTCCTTTCTGACTGTAAGTCTTAGTTTGCGTCGCCTCTTCTGTTGACAGTAAGAAAATGTCCATTCTACTTAAATGACATAATCAGGATTCTTCAGTATATTACTTGTATCTCGTACCATACTTGTTATTCATAGACTTACCCAGTTACCAAGATTGGCTTCAATGAAGAAGATGATGCTCGAATCTGTATTCTAGAATTTATAGCATGCAGATGCAAGCATGGGAGTTACTTAACAGTCTTTCGTTGTATACGAGCTTTTTTCATAGATAATAAATCATGTTATATTTGTAGGTCCATGTTGATTTGGCCATGGGGTTTAGATAACAGTCTTTTATTGTATGCATGTTAAAAACACAACAACATTATGAAATGTAATAATAATAGGAAAATAGCAATAACGATATTTACCATGTTGTCATTGATATTACTTTTAGTTTTGGTTTGTTTTCTAATGATGCTCACCTATTTCTGTTATCCATCACAAATCTTCAGTGTTTAAACTCCCTACTGATCAGAGCAAGCCTTTGCCTTACGTTCTGTCTTTGCTTCCACCACTGGTATTATCGTTGCTTGACCCAGAGATATTTTTCAAAGCCTTGGATTTCGCTGGGACATATGGAGGTATTCATTTCTTTTTCGTTTTTTTTCCCTACCAAATAAAGATTTTAGTGAACCAAAACAACGGTTGATTTTAGGGGGAAATTGCAATGCAAAATCTAGAGAGAGGAACTATATCGTAAGGAGAAACACCATTACAACTAGGTGGACACCCCTTCCGTCCTTCACCTTATTATTTGCATAAGTCGTCTTGAACTAAAACCCGTTGTCAGGTTGCTGAGGTTCTATCCTTGGATAGATCAGTGTTGTGGAGGAGCTCCCCTGCTGCATTTGATGATGCTCCAGACTTAATGCACGATGGATTTTGATTAACCAATCTACCATGTTTGAATGAGTTCAGGGAGGAACCAAAAACATTTTATCCGTTTTATGACTTGAGTACCCTCACTGGATAGTGCATTAGGGTGTAGTCCCAAGTCCCAACCATTGGATGTTCAGCAAATCACACTAATCTCCATGTTCAAATTAAGCCATAACATTGCCCCCATCAGGTTTCCCTTTTTAAACCTTGGCTTGACACCAAATTTGAATTTGTGGAGTTACTGGACTCGGTCACATTTCTCACTCTAAATGAGTAATATTTTGGATGATTACTTTTTCGGTGAAGTTCTATCCCATGCGAATTTGACTAGTGAATCATACATAACTTGGAATGCATTGATCTTTGACAATAAAAGTATAAATGCAAGATTGAAGTGGAAGTTCATTCCATCTCTAATAGGATCCTAGTTTGCTAAAAAGTAATTTTAACTTTGTCCTCTATATATCTTTCTAACATTGTCACGACAACAAAAATATCTATATTTTGTAGTTTTGGTGCTATTTGGAATTCTCCCTGCTGCAATGTCTTGGTCAGACAGATACTCGAATGATTCAGAATCTCTCAAACTGCCTCCACTTGTTCCAGGAGGAAGATTTTCCCTATCTCTTGTCATGGGAGGTGCAGGTTATGTAATTCTTTCAGAGATACTTGAGAACTTTACACGACCATGAAAAAAGACGAAATGAATAATGATGCTGATTTTGTAAACAATCGCATGTAAAATGTTTGGAGAGTGCACAGATAGGTCATAAAACTAATTTTTTTGCTACATTATCAACTGTTGTCGTTGCTGTAATTATAGAGAAAATACATTAAATTGTCATCGTAGTATTGGACAAAGTTACATCAGAAATCTTTTGGCTCATCGAGACATACTAATGGTATTCTTCGATTATTGAAAACTCGCTTTTCTGATTTATGATTTCCTATTGGTGTTTGTTAGCTTGACGAATATGAATTTCACAATAACGAACATAAACAGAGTCAATATTGTGAAATGATTTGATGTAGTCCAATCTTTTGTGAGTTGTCAATAATTTTATACATGTAATAATATTGTAAACTGTTAGGATACTATGATTCTGCCATCTGGAACTGCATCTAGATCGACACATGTTCAATAGGTTCTGCCATCTGTAGTTAGTTATGTAATAATCCTACTATGTACTGCCATCTGTTGTAGGTTGTTGTATAACTGCTGCATTGTATATAAACTATTGATGATTATGAATAAAGGCAGACAAATTATATTAGTAAAATATTAGAGGAAGATTCTCCGTGAAGTGAATCAATTGTTCTAGGATTAGGATCCTAATATAAACCAAGTCTCAAGCGCGAAGTGTAATTTGTTTATCAAACTGGGGGGCAGTGCCTCATTTCAATAGCCTCGTCTGTCTAGAGAATGTCCCGTTCAAGTTACCCAAATAATGGTGTTCGTTTCCATTTCATTATACCGATTTTTTTTTCTTTTTTGGTAAACTTTGAACTCTGCCAATCGTTGTAATGAATTTGATACGAGTTCTCAATAAAAAGTAAAGGTTTCCGATGGTTGAACGAGTTATTCTTTGTAATTTATTTGTGAAGCAAGAAGATTGGCTTTTCTTATTAAGCTTTGGTCCCTGCTCTACTAATTTTTTTGCGTTGGGGTGGATGAATGAGCGGAGATTAGGCGGTAGGACTGGTGACAAATGTTCCCACTGAACAGAGAACATAGTTTGTCATTCATATTCACTATCAGTTTGACGCCATGTGTGTTGTCGAATTACTGAGAGGATTATTTGCAACAAAATAACTTAATTATACTGTTAATTTATTGTGTGTCCGGTGGTGTTAGCACAGTGCTTCGTAAGTCCTACAGTCAGGTCATTGCTATCACACAGTTTTTAAGGCAAAAGATAATACATCAACTTGTAATTGTACCTACAATCAACACATCGAGATTTCTATTTCTTGTATTCTGGTGAGGTTGAAGTAACACCATTATAAAACAAAGATAGTCTGCGAATGGGTTTAAGTTGGTTCTAGTCCGCTCCTGTTCTGATGCTCTCCAGTCCCAGTCCAAGTCCGAGTGACAAACAAGTTTTATCTTCTAATAACTTTCCTAGTACAATTCGAATTCTTAAAAATAGTAAAAAATCATAACATCGAGCACGTCCTTAGCTTAAGGGCAAATAGAAAATAGTTTTCACATAAGGGCAAAGGGCTGTTCGCCCCAAATCTTTTTCTTTTTCCTCTTAACTTTCCTACAGAAGACAAGATGTCATAAACAAGTACAACACAGCAATATTACATGTAATCAAGAGCCTGCCACCTCTGTAGCTTTGACCTGAAAACATATCTGCTGACAGACTTGTAACCATATTTACATGAACAGGAGAAAAAAATAAATAAAATCTCGGAATGTGAGGCGAGGCGCTTCTTCAAGCTGCTCCCAGTAATGAAACTCCTTCAGTTTCCTTTACATTTCGAATATCCAAAACTAACGCAGTCCTTAACCACGCATAGAAGTAATTCTAACTCTGAACTCTTTCCCTTTTCTGTCACAATGTATGTATCACTAAAAGCAGAACCGGTGCAAATGACCAATGAATAAGATTTGCAGAAGCTGTAAAAACAAAAGCGAGGATTAGTCATTCACTCAAATTACGTTCAACAACCAATGAGAACACAAAGATATGTTGTCCATGCAGATCCCCATAACCCTGTTAAAATGATGGGGAATTACCAAATCCACAAAGCCATTGAGCAATGAGCATTGATGACATGTAAGTGTCATCTTTAACTTGTGAACAATGTAGAAAAATAAGATGACGAGGAACTTACACGAAGGCAATGGTGAACTTTATGGACTACTACTGGGAGCTTCCACAGCTGGTTTGTCCTCGTTTGGAGGCTGGGAATGTTCCAAAACCACGAATCGTAAAGTAGAAGCTGTGGGAAGAAAGTTTGAGGCAGGAGCAGGAGGCTTGTTTATATGTGGATGTTGTGAAGAGACCACTGGGGAAACAGCAGGGGCAAGATGAAGCTGTCTCTTGACCTTCCCCACCAATTCAACTCGGCAACCTGAAGGTGGATTTCCCTCGAAACTTGTGTCTGGAGCAGGTGAAAGAGCCAGGCGAACTTCATGGTGATGGTGATGGTGATGGTGATGGTGGTGATGGTGGTGGTGATGATGGTGTCGGTGACTTGGATGAGGTAGAGGAGCTGGACTAGGTGACCTGCTATTAAGGGAGTGTTGCATAGCAGAAGAGAGCCGCACCTGCTTGACTCTACCAAAGATTGTGTGATTCAGGCCAAGATTTTTTGCATGAGGACCAGTTATGGTTCGAGCCAACTGTTTCAACCTTGGCAATGGGGGAGAACGATTCCCGATCGCTAGAAGAACAGCTGCCTGAACTGTAGTAGGAGGATAAACTGTTGACCCATATGAATTCACCAAGCTAACATATATATTCTGCATCCACAGATTGTCATCAATCATATACCGCATCGAGATTATCAAATACCCAATATACAAGAAAGAGCACTTCAATGCCTCTGGCCGTCTGAAAAAACATGTCCTAAGCTATATATGTGTGTGTGTACAAAAGGAAGAATTGGCTAAAAGATAAAACTTTTCTCAGATATTTTTATGGTCTTAAACCAGCAATCGTTTTCTGTCCATAGTTATGGTGTAACATCCTTCTCATTAACTAGCTACATACTAAGTATCAGAAATTTGAGAGAGTGTGAATGTTCCCAAACTTTTCAGTCTGTACAATCAGCTATAACTATCATCCTCAAAAGCAAGTGTGAATGCAAGTTGCCATCCTTCTAACACAAACAGTGCATACAAATGTAGGTACATGTGTGTGTCACATACAAAGATTAACAAACACGAAAGTGATATAAACAAACCTCGTATGAAGTAAGATGCAACCCAGCCTTCAATTGTTCCCTTAACTCATCAAAATTCTCTAGTAGTTCATGGATTGAGAAATTTAATGTAAAATTGAAAAAAGTTTGCCTCTGCAGAAGAAATGCGGTCTGCTCTGGGATCACCTTGATTCCTCCCTTGAATTTAAGCACCTCAAAGGAGAAGGGGTCCCCAAATGAGGAGGTCAAGTGAAGAAAGGATTGGCGTAAAACCAATGATAAGAAAGATGATCTAAGCAAACTTAAGCTGGTGTTCGATATATTTGAGGATTTAGAGTCTGACACAACGGAAAACACCACACTTGTTGCGTTTGATTCTGCCAGAGGCTCTAGAAATATAACCACCACCTGCAAAGGAAAAGTGAATGTGTTAGTCAATTGGGAAATAATACAGAGGATAATGCATGAGATAGAGAAAGGTGTATGTACCGTGGTGTTGGGAACCGCTATTTCATCAAAGATACCAAGCTCAATCTGCAGAATGTTTGCTTTGAGCATAGAGACTGGCCTCTGAAGTTTAAAACTAGCCACTACCTCGTGAGCTGTAATACACCTATGTCAGTTTCATAGAGTATTCACTGAAAAATATTGATATACAAAGAAGAGCAGCTGAAACAACCATGAAGTTGCCAACACTTTATGATGGAAACGACAACAATACCATATTAGACCTTTTGAATATCTCACTGCATTTTCATTCCTAAGCAGATATGGGGAATTGTCTAGAAAATCTAAATCAAGAGCCATTGTAACAACGAGGTCTTTGCATTAAACTACGAAAAAGATTGGTCCTTTTCGACTCTTGACAAACAATAACAAGGGATTATAAAGTAATTATAATAATGCAGCTAAATTCACACTAACTATAAATTGTAAAGGGAGACCCTTTCAATGTTTTTTTCTAAAAATTGGCCAATTCTTGTATTAACAGCCCTAGAAAACTGAATCAAGTAAAAAAAAATGTAAAACTCTGACCTTGAATCAACGACTTGAGATCCAGATCTGATCTATGTTTATACCTGGAGGAAAACGGCGGCAAAAGAATATAGCAGACAACAAGACAGCTAGTCCAAACATGAAAACAAGTATACATCTAAACCCAAGAAATTTAGAACAGCAAATAGAAATAGCATTCTGATTTGAATTTGAAAACTGTGATAGTAGTGAAGAAGGAAGTAGATGATTATCTTGTTCAAATTTCCCCATTTAGTAATGATGAGTAGTGGATTTGAAGAGTTGTTTAATGGAGTTCATTATTTGGAGTAACTGCATTGAATTGTTGGAGAAGACAGTGAGAGTTTTTCAAAAAAATGGGTTAGTCTACAGGAAAATAAATGGTAACTGTTAATTTGAGCATTTGACTTATCTCTACACTATATATACGGGTCTTTAGAGGTTTTTCAAGGTCTATTTTAAGGACGAGTTACCGTATGACATGCGAGTTTCGGTTAAGATTCACATATATATATATATATTTCCTAAATATCAGCTTTTTTAGTTTGTCTATTTATGAAATGTACTATCTAATTGTAATATATGATGTTTTATTCTTTCAATACGTATATTTCTATTCTGATGGGCTTTATGGATGGCCCACAACCTATTCCAAATTCTTCCAACTCAATTTGCCATCTCTATTCACGCATAACGCTCTTCCAAATTCCCAATTTCCAACTAATTAATTTTGTAATACTTCATCTTTGAGTGATTTTTGTATCAACGCTCATATAAATAATCCAAACTTTTTTTGCTATTGGTATAGTATTGCTCTTTTTCACATTTCTTGATTCTATTTCTACTATAATCATCAAAGCGTAATTTTTCTTTTAGTTTAAAACACAGCATTTTATTTATTTATTTATTTTTATTTTTAATTCGGTTTCTGCACATTGCTTTTGAACAACGAAAAAATACACCCAACCAAACATTTTTCAACAACCCCAACATTGGCCACAATCCAATTCAAATCAACGACGAAACCAATGAAAATTGAAAGCTCAACATAACTCAACAATCCCAACACATGCCCCACTTAGTCTATGCTTCACAAATTGACCTAGAACATAATAGATTTGAATTAAAATTGCGGAAATACAACCATATTGGGCACATGGATGTCTTTATATACGAGATTACGAGATAACAATAAGTCATTGTCTTTTTTAATTTGATAGAATGAGTCCAAATTATGGCAAACAAATTCCACAACTTATATGGTATTTTCCTTTTGTTCAATGGTTCAACAAATTAACAAAAATAATTATAAAATATACTAAGAGTCATTTCCAGAGTTCCAGTATCAGAGATGAGGCAACCCAGTTTCCAGTTAATTCACTGCTCTGCCTTAAACCATCTAAGAACAGAAACCCCTATTCAACCTTCTAACCCAGTATACTACTGGTTACAAGTCCTATATATCAGCAGAGAAGTTCATGAAAAAAATGACTTGTTTCCATAAAGTTCCAAAGGACTAAAACCAAGTCTAACTCCACGTTCAACACCAAGTACAAAATGCTTAATAAATATGACACTAAAGAATAAAAGGAGAGTTCCACTAATTACATCCAAGAGGAGGAAGTAATTACTTACCCACAGCAAAGTCGACCAATCAAGATTGATGACTTCTAAATATAATAATCCGAGAGCGAATCCGAGAGAGAGAAATATAATAATCATTTGAAACCAATGAAAATTGAAAGCTCAACATAATCAACCCCAACACAATGGAGACCTAGGAAATATCTTAAGAAAATATAGTATGTGTCGTTTAAAAGATTTATGGGCGTTTTTTCAAGATAGATTGTAAGAACATGTTTGATGGAGGAGATATTGGGAGATTGGAGATAACAAGAAGATAGATAGGAAAAATGAGAAAATAGATTTTCCTTTTGTTCAATGGTTCAACAAATTAACAAAATAATTATAAACAAAAAGAAGGGTTATTTGGAGGTACGGTCAGACAAAGGAGAAGGTGACATGAAGCAAGTGGTGTTTTGGGTGACTTTAGAAAAGCGACCTCAAGAGTTCGCTACGCTCACGGATTAAGTATAGAATTTTAACTCGCTATTGTTTTGTGATTGAAGTGTGCTGACGATCTATATGTTCTTTGTGATCCATGCGTTTTTTCATCCATAACACATTCAAGTAATGAGGCAAATAACCCCAATGACATTTTTCTAGGTAGTCCTTTCTCTATGTGGCTCTACATTTCCTCCACCTTAACTTTTCCTTATAGTGGACGATGTTTATAGTTAACCTTTTGCCTTTCCAAATTCCAAAGGCCACCCATTTCCTTTAAATCAAATAATAGTTATGGGGTTTCCTCTAAAACCATATTTTTTTTAGACCTACCCACTGCACCAAAATCAACAATAAGTCTACAAAATATTAAAATTAAAATAAATTTTGGGAGGGCATTTGGGTTTTGAAATTGATAAGGACATTTTTATTGGTTTTAATTATTAAAGAAGGACTTGACCCAACACTTTTCAATTTTTCAAAACCCTATCAAGAAGTGGTATGTTTGGTATGCATTGAATGATGATCGATTGACGCATAGGTTGATGTTTAGCAAGTTTTTTGAAATGCGGGTGGGTTTTTTGGTTCATTATTTAATATTTTCTTTTTGTGATGTTTAACATTTGATAAAGAGAATGATAGCTTGCTTGATAGAATTTGACAGCATTTGACAATTACACCAAAACATTCAATGACAGCCATAGCAGAGTAAACCAATGTTGGTTAGAAGATCTTTGGACAACCATTATATTGGAGAATATCAAACATGACAATGTCAATTGTCAACCCCTTATAGAAGAAAGATGTTCCAAAAATATTAACAAAGACATGTTCACATTGATGAAAAACATAAAACAGCATGATATTCTCTGTTATTTATGTTGGAATTGAATAAGTATATTTTTCATGTATACAAACAATCACCTATAAAAAAAGATGTTAAAATACTAGGGGAGTTATTCTAAGAAAAGGTGAACACATTTTTTTGAAAAGAGAATTTTTTGTATTCATCAATTCATAGAAAAAAGATATAGAACATGGGAGTTAATGTGATAAAATTTTTTTGAAATAGAATTTTTTTGTATTGTATTCTTTGAGGATATGGAAACAATCAATTGATTTTATTGATTTGATTAGATATTTTAGTGATTTGTACATCACTATAAATCTAATAAAACTATTATGATTTACCTAAAACTAGGATAATTAAATAAAATTAGAATAGCAACCAACTAGTTTAAAATAATTTTGGATTCAAAAGGCATTTAAAATAGTTTTAAAGCATAAACAATAGGTTATTTAGTTCCTTTTTTTGATCCCTTGGCCCCCCAACAATCTCATTTTTTATGAATCTTATGCATCATAATCGTTCGCTTCATTAACGTATTTGGTTTATTTTTAATAAAAATATATTATGATTGAAAATTTGCTAAATCACTATAAATTTAAGAAACTATTATATAAGCTAGATCAAGTTTAAGATAATTTCATTTGAAAATTACAAATTAATATCTTAGACTACAAAGTAAAGAGACTATCTCAATTTGATCAATTAGTTTCTAAGTACTTATGTATTATAATCGTTGCTCATTAATGTATTTCGGTTTATTTTCAATAAAAATATAAGCTGATTTAAAATTTTAATAAATCCCGGGCGTATTCCCTAGTCCAAAATATAGTTCTAACTACAGTTCAATGGTGGCATTATTGTTGGGTCGCCCCTTGGTAAAGGTAAAATCAGTGGTGTCAATATGACAAACCTCAAATTATTGATTTTGTAGGAACTTTTAACAACTCAACTGTATTTGTGTGGAAAGTTTGTATAAAGAGGAAGAGTCAAGAGCTCGTAAATGCCTTCAAAGTAACCCCTGTGCATTTTTGGATTCAAGAAACTGGCTTTTAAGCCCATGAAAAGAGACATAGGACAAAGGAGGGCCTCCACGTAAAACTGCAGCTACTAATTGGTTCCAACTCCGACGGAAAAAACGAGAGGTAATGGAGATGGTGGAGCCAAACAAGTGTATAAGAGGATGTTGTAACAGCAAAACTATCCCTTTACATCTTAAACCATCATCATTCTCTCTTATCTCCCCAATAGCCAAAGGTGCTGAAAGCATTGTGTATGAAGCTATTCTATTTGGTTCCAAAGTTGCTGCTAAGAAGCCCATCTTGTCTACTTCTCTAGACATTGATAAGTTTCACAGAGAGTTACAGTTACTATGGTATGTCTCAATTACTGATGATGGGCTTGTTTTTTCTTTTAAATGTTGAATTTTTTTGTTTAATATTGTATAATGAAGCAAGCTAGATCATTCTGGGATAGCAACATTGGTTGCGGCGCATGCGAGGCCACCTAATTATATGTTCTTCTTTAAATTATATGAGGCTGGAAGTCTGGCACATAAATTACATGTGGAAGAATGGGTTCCAAGCATTTCGAAAGCAGTTTCAATCATTTTCCAGCTAGGTAAGGGTTATTTTGTGTTAGTTATGTTTACAAGTACTTGCATGATTACTATACTTTAAATTCTGAATTTAAAGTTTGTGCAATTAAGGTGGAATGTATTGATTCTTGTGTGTGCCAGGAAAAAAATAAAGGAAAAACTGTAGTGACTAGTAGTCTAGTATATCCTTTGCACAGAAGTGACACTAGAAAAAGCACTAAACGGAGATACGAGTTGAATTTCCTCTAGCAGTGGTGTCAGTTTGAGTTTAGTCTTTTTTCTATGGTATACAACATTTTGTAGCGTAGGGAAATTAAGTATCTAATAATTTGTATACTAATCACTTTGTCTTGCCATAATCCTACCAGTAGCATATGTAGGAATTCTAGTAAGTGCAGCCATAAATTTGTATTGGGTATGTCCAAGCTCTTTTTAAATACAAGTAGCGTTAACCTGTCATTGATGCCAAAAGAAATACCCATATATAGGATACACAATGTGCTGCAAATGCTTCCTTGTTTGATCTTTTCATGACCTCTTTTCATCTATTCTATGTATATTGTTAAAAATACAGATAAATTCCCAAATCACAGAACCAACACACAACACAATAGGATGAGGCGCGGATAATGCCGCTTTCTTTAAGGTTGTTTCGCGCCTCCGAATCTTCTCTCAAACAAATTGCAGCAGAGAGTGCGCAACCTCCAGGATACAACAACCAATCAACTAATCTCCATTGAACCCCTGCACTAGATAACAATAGAGGAAGAGCACTACACACACTCACAATAAACTGAACTGATTGCCCAAGTGAAAATTATGAAAACAATGAACTGCAGCAGAGAAAAATGCACTGCCAGTTCAGTTTTTTCAGTGAGAAAGAAGATAAAATTGGTTTTTCTTTTGTAACAGTTGATCCTTCAATAGTGGGTGCATTATAGGCTAATGACCGTGGATATTGGACTCAACGTTACTGGATAAGAAAGACCAAGTCAAAAATAATCAACAGGAAATAATACCCGTACCATAAGGAACCCAGGCCCATATGATCAACTCACATATTAAAATACATCAACACTAGTTGATGTTGCACATTCTTGGATTGAACTATCAGCATGTCTAATGTTATTTTTCCGGTTCTCAAAATGTTTGGTAGAATATCTCGGTGATATCATTCTTACAACTTCTGGTTTTCTCCTTTCCAGCGAAAGCTCTTCAGTATCTACATTACCTTGGGATTATACACAGGGATGTGAAACCAGCAAATGTTCTTGTAAGCATCTTGTTTCCTTAGTTCTCTGCAATCTTTAATAGCTCTTTTGTAGGTGTGGCTTGTTAATTTTATTATGTTCTGTAAATAAGGACAACATGGATTTTGCAGCTTGATATGGACCTTTCTCCACATCTAGCAGACTTTGGTTTGGCGGTGTACAAAGAAGATCTCAAAGACAATTCTGTTGAGAATTGGAGATCATCTGGTAAACCAACCGGTGGCTTTCACAAGAAAAATATGGTTGGAACACTAATATATATGGGTCCTGAAATATTGAAGAAGGAGATACACAGTGAAAAATCCGATGTATACAGTTTTGGAATATCTATTAAGTAAGCATTTAGAACTAGAGACTTCCAAGATAATAGAGTTCTCGTTCCAAACTTAATCTCTGTTGAGCTGCAATCCGTAATCTTGTTCTTCTACAGTATGTGCAATTGAGTGTATATTGTTCTCCATTGTGCTATGCTAATCATGATACATAATTACTGTAACCTGTTGTCCCTGGAGAACAACTAGTAACTCATCTTACTTTTTATTTAGTGTACTTAATCCAGTGACTAGACTAGGTAGTTTTAGTAGAAAAAGGGAACTGGCCACTAGAGGAAGGGATGATCTGTGCCCCCCCACCCACCCCCCACCCCAACAAGATTATGTCAGGGTTTACTTTACGTATTTCTTACAATGCATTCTTTTCTTGTCCCATTAAGGATAGAGTGAGAGCGGATATCTAATTATTTGTGCTGCATTTATTTTCTGTTACAGCTTGATATTTTGTCCCGTATAATGCCCATAAACATTGACATATTAATGTGTGGGATGTGGTGCATGTTGAGTTCCCTTATTGCACGAGGTTCTGACTCAAATATTATGTTGCAGTGAGCTTCTCACCGGCGTTGTTCCATACACGGATCTTCGCACCGAAGCCCAGGTATAACATTTCTTTTTCCTGTTGATGAATGTATTAGGATTCAACTCACTCTAATGTGCCGAACATGGGAGCCTGTCAGAGTTAGGGGATTGATCCCAGGTGTATCAATTATCATCTGCGTCTTAATTTTTTAACCGTAGTTAGACCTGCAACAAATAGTCTTAACATCTGAAATACCACTGTGCTCCTCTCTCTCAACCTTGTTTCTAATTTTGTTCCTTGTGATGATATGTCTTGCATGATCCATACAAGTCATTTAATACTCTGAATGTACAGGCACACACTGTATTGGAAATGAACTATACTGAGCAGCAACTCACAGCAGCTGTAGTGTCTGAAGGATTGCGACCAGTTCTTACTGGTCTGGAGTCAGGTGCTCCAGAAACTTTACTTTCACTGATACAGAGGTGCTGGGATGCAAATCCTTTAAACCGGCCTAGTTTTGATGACATAGTTACTGAATTGGGTCCAATCATAGATTTTGTAAAAAAGTTTCATGAAGTAAAGGTCCCTGTAGAATATCCAATCGCACTAGGTGATCCGCATCCAAACAATGTCAATAGCATTCAGACTTATAAGGAGACTATAAACTGGTCCACTCAAGGGGATTTGTTTGTTAAGAAAGCTTGCGTGGTCAATTCAACAATTGGGCTCTGGTCCAATTCTGCAGATAACTTTTCCGCGTACTGCCCGATACTGTCTTCAGGATCCTTCACTACTTGTGGTAGGAGAGAGACAATGGAGGATACACATTTTTTAATGCCTCAGATGGGAAATCAGAAGGATGTTCATTTGTTTGGCATTTTTGATGGTCATCGAGGTGCTCCTAAGAAGCTTATCATATTACTAATCTTCTACTTAACTTTAAGAATGCAGTATTTCTAAATAGCATCCATCTACAGGTGCAGCAGCTGCTGAGTTCTCTGCTCGTGCACTACCAGGGTTTCTACAGAACTCTGGCTCGAATACTAGGTACATTCATTCTACTGTACTCACCTTTCATCGTTTTAGCTCAAGACATACTTATTTTTGCATTCATACAGTCCTTCAGATGCATTATCAGAGGCATTTGTGAAGACAGATACTGCATTCAGGAATGAATTGGTATTTCAACATCATTCAAAGGTAGTTCTTCAGAAAGACTGGCATCCTGGTTGCACTGCAGCTGTTGTGTTGATCATAAGGAACAAGCTTTTTGTTGCAAATGCTGGTGATTGCAGGACAGTTTTATGTCGTAGTGGCCATGCAATTGCTCTTAGTGAGGTGAGCAAAGAAAAATAACCATGTATTTTAGAACAATGTTACCAGCATCTTGTACAATATTATGCTTTCACTTCTACGATGTTTTCCATTTACTTGAGGATATAAAATTACAAACCATATATGAACTCTGAATGTAGGACCATGTTGCAAGCCGTCTTGAGGAGAGAGAACGTGTTGTCGGAGCAGGTGGACAAGTCAGATGGCTTGTTGACACATGGAGGGTTGGTTCAGCTGCTCTCCAGGTATCTGTCTTAAGATTTTAAAAAATTCTTGTGGAAATGTTTATAGGGTACTAAGTACTACCAGAGTTTTCCATTGAATTTGCGTATTGAAAAGGTAGAATCCACCATTCTTTGTTGTTAGGCATCAGTTGATCATTATGTGTGTTTCACTAGTATCTGTATCTAAAGCATTGAAGGGAACTAATCAATAAGTGCTTTCTCTTTAAAGGTTACAAGGTCAATTGGTGATGATGATCTGAAGCCTGCAGTCACAGCTGAGCCTGAAGTAACTGAGACTACTTTAACTTATGAAGATGAATTTTTGGTAAGAACTCTATCTGCCCATCAAACTAACTTGGAATGATAATTTTAATCCTTGGAAATGTCAAGACCAGAGACCAGAGTAGTATGTGGCAGCTAGCAGTCTACAAATCTACTATCTTCTCTTGGTCTCTGGTCTCTGGTCTCTTCTACGGTTTTAAGGTCTCCTTGAGATTGTTTACTTCAAAACACTTGGGGAGCTTCATTTATCCAACTCCCTAGGAATGTTTAAACTCAAACGTTGTCTAAATTTATTTTTTCATCTTTTTTAGTTAAGCCGTGAAGTATTGAGCCTAGTATACTATATCCATTGCAGTGTAAATCAAGAAATACTCAACTAATTGTTTTCGTGCTTGTGCTAAATAACAGGTAATGGCTAGTGATGGACTTTGGGATGTGGTGAGCAATGAAGACGTTGTATCCATTATCAGAGACACTGTTAAAGAACCAGGAATGTGCTCCAAGAGATTGGTTACAGAAGCTGCTGAACGTGGCAGCAAAGATAACATCACAGCTATAGTTATCTTTCTGCGTCCAGTCTCTACTGCCGAGAGGATTTACTGAAGCTCCTCCTCTTTGTCTCTTTAAATTCATATATGACAGTGTCTCAAATGTCTTAACAAAAACAGTCGACCAAGATTCTCCACGTGTTGAACATCTCATGCAACCGACAAAAGCAAAATCTATACGTGTACAATCACAAGACAAAGTAGTAGCTTAGCATGAAAGCAAAACACGTAGAAAGCAAGAGAGAGAAAAATATATATAGATAGAATCACAATATAAAAACAAGACAAGATCTAATGAACAACAACAACTCTGCTTGTTTCCTTATTCTTCTCATCTCACTACTCGTTTTTACTAAATCAGTTTTTTCTTCAAACTACTTTTATCAACAACAAGAACAACTCATCAAAATGGCTTCTGGTGCTCTTGGTGGTATACGTGATTCTGAGGAATGTTCTCAAAACAGTGTCGAGATTGAAAGTCTGGCCAAATTCGCTGTAGATGAACATAACAAAAAGAGGTAAACGTAAAAAAGAACACTTTTTTATCATCTTTTTAAATGTAAAGTGAATTATTAAATATTTGTTCTTGTGTAGAATGCTTTGTTGGAGTTTGCTAGGGTGGTGAAGGCGAAAGAACAAGTGGTGTCTGGTACTATGCACCATCTTACTTTGGAAGCAATTGATGCTGGGAAAAAGAAGATTTATGAAGCTAAAGTTTGGGTGAAGCCATGGATGAATTTCAAGGAATTGAATGAGTTCAAGCATGTTGGTGATTCTGCTGCTTTTACCCCTTCTGATCTTGGGGTTAAGCAAGGTAATTAATTTATTATTACCTAATAATGTTTCGAATCAAGTTTCGTTTTTTTTGAGTTTTATGTATTGTTCTTGTATTGTTGAATGTTATAATTTACATTATTCGCTTGTCAGCTTGTGTGGTATGAATGTGGTTTCACATTTTTGTTTTTATACATCTTTTGGATAAATATTGGTTTATATATATATATTAGTCCTTCTCTAAAAAGTAGCTTAAAATAAAAAAAAACTTTACTTACAAAATGAATTCAAAACTAATTTTTTGTGGTTATGCACTTACCATGATGATCATCTTTCCAAAATTTTAGCTCATTTGGAAACCTCTAATATAGATAAAAATTGTTGTCATCTTTAAAGAAATCTAGAAATATCGAGTTTTTGTAATCGTTTTTTTTGCTAATGTTAGAGGTTTCCAAATGAGTTGAAATTTTATGGAGATAATCTTAAATATTGATTATATCGTATTTACAAAAAATTAGGTTTGAATTCATTTTGTAGGTGAAGTTTTATTTACGTATTTATTTTAAGTTAACTTAAGTAGCTATTTTTTAGAGAATAATATATATATATATATGTTGAGGCGTATGTATTGAGCAATGAAGTTTAAACATTCTTAGGGGCTACGAAAGGATAGAGTATATTTCAAACGTTTATGTAAGCTTTTGTAAGGCTTGCCTTCTTACATGTGAAATTTATGAGGAGTAGGCCTTACTTCGATTGGATTACCTTTAAGGGGACCTTGAGAATATGTTAATTAAAGATTTAGGGTGTCAGCGATGATGTCCGTGCTTGAGTATACAAGTCTTCATTTGTCCATACCAAAAGATCAGTTTAAACATGAGCCAGTGTTGAAAGGTCCTACAAAAATTTAATATGCGGAGGTAGACGGTGCAACTTGGGAGGACTTCTCTTTGATACTGAAATGGATACTTTGTGTATGACTTTTAGCTGAAATTGAAATGGATACTTTGTGTATGACTTTTAGCTGAAATGGATTTTACACTGTTTTCTTTTTATTTGAGTGGAAGCAAAAACATTTTCCCCCGACTTTTTGTTTGCACATGTTTGGAAATTGCATCTGAAGTGATTTTTCTTGTGTTATGGATACATAATCCTTTAGCCCTCATTTGCCAAAGAAAAGTGTTTTACTGGCCTTGTGTGCTTAAAACTAGGATATTTATGATAATTGGGGGTGCATGCCCTCCCGATTGACCTCTAGAATCCCCCTCCCTGCGAGAGTGTCTTTTGAGAGGATCTTTTCTGTAATGATCAATTGGCCTGGTGGATATTCAGATGGTCATGAGCCAGGATGGAGAACGGTGCCAGCACATGATCCTGCAGTTAAAGATGCAGCAAATCATGCTGTGAAGACTATCCAGCAGAGGTCTAACTCGTTGGCCCCTTTTGAACTGCTAGAGATCCTCCTTGCTAAGGCAGAGGTTGACATCTGTTACCATTTTAATTGTCACAGTTCACTTCTTTTTTCTTATTTTGGTGACTCCCCTCTGAGTCTGACAAAACATAATGGTCTTTCTTACAGTTATTTTACATCGAGATTGTACCTTGTTTTAACGTTGTCGGGTAAATGTGCAGGTAATTGATGAATCCGCTAAGTTTGACATGCTTCTCAAGATGAAGAGGGGAAGCAAGGAAGAGAAGTACAAAGTTGAAGTGCATAAGAACAAAGCAGGCACCTTTCATTTGAATCAAGTGGAACAGGACCACTCTTAGATCTTTCCATAAAACTGTGTGGATATGATAACACTATCGCCTATCTTTCCTGAGGCCTTCTGAAACTTTATTAGAATGTTGCCCACTCATAAATAAACTACGTATTTAGATTATGTTCCCATCTTTTGTTTTGACGCTCTAGTTGCATACAGTTGGTCCAAATTTTGGGGATTACAATTCCTCGAGAGTATAGTCTACTCACTATGAAAACCTTGCTCTCTACTTTATCCAGGGGCGAGTTGTATGTTTAGATGCTCCAGTCTGTATTGCCTGGGGTTGAATACTACCTGTTCTTAAGATATGGAAGTCTGACTTTATTTACTTTTAACGTGGGCGCTGGCTGCTTGTTCCTAAATTGGGACTCTATAAAATGTGCTAAACTTGCGTCTGTATAAAATGTGTTATGTAAACTTGCGTCTGTATAAAATGTGTAATGTAAACTTGTATTTTGTATAGTAAACCCATGGGTTCAGTACATGTTAAAGTAGTCAGCATGAACTAAAGATGTCAAATGTTCCTGTTATTATGGTTATATGGGTCCTATTTAAACTGTTGTGTGTCAACTTAATGCATTTCTCGATGGTGTACATTAAGAGTGCATTTGTTTACTAGGAATTGAATTACTGAGAATTCTTAGTCCAGACTTGAGTGCATTAAAAGCTCCTTCAGCTATGGCATTTTTTTAAGAGCCGAAGAACTTGTTATCCACTTGTGCTTCAGTTATTTGCAATCAGCTTCCCGGTCCGATGCGCCAAACAAGGCAATTGGCTTTGCACGTTTGTCCTGGGACCAGGGCCTTTTTTTTTAGCAGTGCGCATGATTCCTCATATGAAGGATGCTCAAGTCGACAAGCTCTACTTACTAAAATACTAACTGAATAGAGAATTAGAGATGGGTACTTCCTTTCACTACTTTCTTTTACCCAGAACTCCGGGTAACAGTCAATCCCTTTGATATGCACGAGCACAACGCACTAGCAACCCAACTATAAGCTTAGAATAACACATGAAACTCTGCTGATCACAAAATAACAAAAAATCTAACAAGTCCAAACAACTTCCTTCAGCATTTCTACGTGACAAAGAGTTGTTAGTGAACAAAGTACAGAGGACACAGGAGAATCAATAACTGATCTGCTCTAGTTAGTAATTATAGAAACATATAATACAATTGCTACACAAGACAGAAACTTCTTCAGTATTTCTATGTGCCAATCACATTTCCATCCCTAGGAGAGTGAACGTAGTATTCCCTACATCTTCTGTTCCCCAGAGCTCCTAAAACTGTTGAGCAGCTCGGAAAATGTTCATCTACTCTAATATCAGAGCTGAGTCATGATTAACCAGTGAAATGATCCATTTTCATCAGCTATCCTTCTTCGTCATAATCCTCATCATCCTCATCTAAACTTCTATTAAGGTGAACAAGCTGAAGAGGATCAATAGGACCCTTTTCCATGTCTAAATGAGACCACCCCGGATATTCCTCGTGTTTTAACTCTGGAGGGTCTGTCGATGTGGTAGGAGGTGCTGCCACTGGGACAGCTGTATCCCCATTGACATGCAAGTCAACATTCAAATCAAAGTTTCGCAGAGCTGGGTTTGTACTGCTACCAGCCAACATGCTTTCCTTAAATTCCTTAGCTTCCATCCCATTTTCCAGCCCAATGGGGTTCACATTCAGCTTATCATGTTGAGGAGACATGTCAGGATCATCTTCACACTTTGCAAACTGAGTAGCACTTTGACTAGGTCTCCCCCGGCCTCTTCCTCGACCCCTTCCCCGCCCTCTGCCACTGCTGCTGTTGTTACCTGTATCATGCTGCAACAAACAAATTCCTTCAAATGTCAAGCACCATTCATATGAAAAAAGGTAACTATTTTATTTTATGCCTAATGCAATTTAGTAATTTACAGCTTTCTTTCCCCTTTTCTTACCATCCTGCTCCTCTTTGCCTCATCATCAGTCTCATTATCCTCCTCCTCAATTGCTTTTCTATTAGAAAGAAAAAGCAAATAAATTAGATGATTCCTGTTTATATCTATCCGGAGTATATGTAAATACAATTATTAGTGTGCTAACCTTCTTTTAGTAAGAGCTCTATCCTCAGCTGCAGCTTCAGAACCACCTAAATCTGGAACTTTACTAACAACTTCTTTGAGGAAATCAAAGACATTATAGCTTTGTACACACTGTTTTCTGTAATTCAGTGACAAGTCCAATTAGAATATAAGATACACGAAAAAAGAAGCACAAAATATATATTTCTTTTTAAAAGAAGAAGAAAAAATTGTTTAAGCTGAAAAAAATCCCAAATTACAAGTATACTATAAGAGAATATTAACTTTTATTAAATTAGGGTTCGACAGACCCGAGCCAAACTTCTCTCAGTGCTCGGACAAAATTACACAATAGAAGAGCATCCAACGGAGGAAAATAAAATCCAAACACATTGGCTTCAATTAGATTGTGACCAAGAAAACATGGAGAAAAAAAGGCATTCAGTTGAAAGTGTTCACTTACAGATGAAATGAGCTCACGGTCTTTGCTCCCCTTTGAAGGGTTATATCGTATGTCCTTTCACATAGATCTTGCAAAAACAGTTCCAACGCTTTAGCTGCAAGAGTTGTAAGAGGGCCAAACACAAACATGTCATCAGATTGAAAAGTGTAAATGTAAAAAAAGTAAGACTACAGAGAACACAAAATTCAGAAACACACAGTAAAACAAAATTTTGTGACACAGTTACTGGTACTTACATACTAAAAGAGGCACTGCCATTGCAATCTTTCCAACATCTTCATCGGCTTGCATTATCTTTTTAATCCGAGACTGCCATGAAAAATGTATCCGTTATACATTATAAAATCATGGCAAAATGCTATGGTCCCTTAGCTACTACATTACATAAGTGAAGTAGAAAATGGAATCAAAACACTGTTGCCATAATACCATGGCTGGAAGCAAAATAATACCATGAATAGTATAGGTCCATATGCGTGGACTGAATATAAAATGCTTCCGAATGGGGCAGAAACTAGAGGGTAAGTCTAGCAGCACATGCCACCGAACTGGGCAAATGAATGGCAGACTATACTTCCCCATCAATTGGATAAGCCTATACAAAAAGATGGAACCTACAACTCTAGTGCTCCTCTGAAAAAAATTAACAATAACGACGGAGTTTGTCCACAAACTTTTAAATAATCATCTAGAAGAAATTAAATTACACGTCATTCTTACGAATCGTCCCAATTGAGCATAAGGGGTCACAAGTCGAAAGTTAGTTAACAGTGGCATCCTTACATACATTCTTCACATAGCAACATAACAATCCCAACTCCAAATTTTCTCTTACTTACTCAAAAAAAACAATGCACAATTTTTTTTTTTCAAAAGATGGCAAACTTAAAACTTGTAATTTCAACCAAATAAGCATATCTATCTAACACTTGAATAAAACAAACTAATTGCCCAAGTCAAACAACTACCAACAACATCAAAATCAAACCTTTGACCAAAAAATTAACCTGTCAAACCCTAATCACAACAACCAAAAGAGATCCATAACCCAAAACCTTAAATTTGACACTTTATCAACACAATCACACACAACAGTAATGAATCAACACGAAAACATCATCATGCATGAAAAAAGCAAGCAACTTTAAAAAGTCAATAATACGCGAACAATTGAAACCTAGAAAAGAGGAAAAGGCAAAAGAGTTAAACTTACAGCAGGAAAACGAGTATCGAGCTTCTTCCTCATATTGTTATCAAGGGATTCCTCCAAGGCCCTGACTCAATGTTATGTTTATATTTGCACACACAGAGAAGATGGATTATTAATTATTTAATTCTTTTTTTTTTTTAATAAAAAAAAAAAATAATAATATTTTTTTTTTTTAATTTTTTTCTGAGTTGTAGGAAATCACGTGAGTGGCGGCTTCCCTCCGTTAAAAACTATTCTTTTTTGACTAGAACCAAATAAAACCTGGATCTAGACCCTATTTTCAGGGCACATCTTTGTTAGAGTTTTATTTTTTTTTGTTCCATCTCCAAAATGTGACTGAAGTAGCTTAGGATGATTTGAGGTGGCTGACAATTACTTGAAAACTGCAAGTAGAATTGTGAAACTATAACTATTTTTCTTATATCTGAAATGGTAACAGCTCCTTTTCTTATATCTGAAATGCAGCTTCGGTCTCACTATTATTGGAACAAGCCGTTAATGAACTCTACTATCGAAAATAGATTTATAAAATGAATTGAGGACTAGTTTTTAGTGAACTTAGTATTTTCATAATAGAGAATCTTTCTATAAAATATCATATAAACCGTTGGATAATTTTACAACATTGTAAATAAATTTTGATGATTTTTTCTAAAGATGATCTATATTATGCTAAAAATCAGCTTCTAATTCATTATAGTGGAGGTTTTTTTAGAGTTCGCATAAATGGAGTTCATATGCGGATTGTTAAAAACTAGGGTATATGCCGTACCTACCTACGACCCATGAGACCTCGGCAGCGCATTGCGACATTACTCAACAATAAATCATCGCGCCCGTCGCGAAAGACTACACATCTTAGTAAAATATTTGAAACAACTCAATTTATAAAATAAATTGATTTTGCCAAAACAATTTATAAGTCAGTTTTTATTTTTTAGTTGATTTTGGATAGAGTATATTGATAATACACTTTAACAAAATTTTTCTTGGATATAAAAGAAAAAATCATGGATGGAGTCTCAATGGATAATTTTTTATTAGATAGATTGGATCCGCATGTACGACAAACCATTGGATGGAATGGGCGCTCCACACCATTGCTTTTATTAGATAGAAGATTTATTTTTGAAAAGTCTAATGAGTTCAAATACTGAGAAATGGACATGGTGTAGTTTAATTGAAAGATCCTACAATTTCAATATAGATGATGCTCCATAAAAGCGGTTGGTTGTGACTTGTGACGTGTGACTTGTGAGTGTGTGAGCTTCACCCGAGTCACATAGTTAAATGGGAAAATATCGCCCGATATATCCGATATGTTGAAAATATTATGTATCGACAGGCATCGATATTTCGACATATATCCATCGAATAAAAGATATAATGATTTCAAATGAAACTTTATAGATATAAATGGATATATATCGGTTGACTTTTTGACCATTTTAAAATATAAATCCGATATTTTCAATATATTTCCGATATATATCCGATATTTCCGATATTATATTTAGATATATATAGATATTTCGATATTTTAAATAGTTTGGTTGTGGTTACCAAAAAATGGATATATCCGAAATATCCGATATATCCGATATATATCGGTTTTTGGGTACACCGATATATTCATCGATATCGATATTTTAGGCCTTGGTTAACCCAACCCACAAGTCAAAACAAAGGACCGTAGAACGAAATAAAGAAAAAGCAAAGGACCTAATACTGAAAAACCGCAAAATAAAAAAAAAAAAAAAAAAGCAAACCCTTCCTTAAACCCTGAAAATCAAAACACTTGACCAGCAGCCATACAAAACACACACTCTCACTTCTGACGAGGGGAGTTCACCCCTCTTTTTTTAATTTTAACATTCAGTAGTTTGTTTGTTTGTTTTAAAAGATTTAGGCAATGGCATCATCACCAGTATCAATCGATCCATCTGTTTCTGTTTCTGGTGTTTACACGAATCCCAATTTAGTTGAAACCAAAGTTGAAAAGAAAGTTGATTACAAAAATCTCCCTTGTCCCATTCCTTATGAAGAAATCCATCGTGAATCTATGAGTGAGTGATTATTGTTATTATTATTTGTTTTTAATCTCACAGTGTTGAAATTTTTATCTGTTTAACTGGAAAAGATTGTTTTTTAATAATAAGATTGAAATTATTAGTTTCTGTTTTAGGTGTAAGTAAGTTTCATAAAAGTATTGGTGTCTGGTTATTGAAATTACTAGATAGGGAATTCGATTAGTTAAGATGAGCACGATTTCAATGAGAAAAATTTATTAGAAAGAAGCTAGGTAAATTGGGTGAAAAAAGGACACTTTAAGAGAGTTGTATGCTATTGAATTTAATACTGCATTGTTATAAGAAACTTCAAATCTCGTAATGGATGTTTGTAAGCTACTGTAATTTTGTGTGACCTGCCCCGTTATACGGAAGAGAGACTTCTTCTTTACTAATAGTAGTCCATTTTTTTTATGATTTGCAGTATCCTTGAAGGCAGAAAATTTTGAGGGTTTTCGTTTTGATTTCACTAAGGGACTCAATCAGAGATTCTCACTCAGCCACAGGTAGCTATTTCCAGTTAATAAATGTATTCCATGAAATGTTATTGGGAAACTTTTATAATAATATCCACTGAAAACTGTTTACCAGTGTATATATGGGACCCATGGAGCTTCCTTCTCAAGGTTCGGAGGTCATCAAAATCCCGACTTCTCACTATGAGTTCGGAGCTAACTTTTTGGACCCAAAGGTGGGTCAGTAGCTGTCATTTGTGCACTCATTTCAAGTCTTTCATGAAAATTTGTTTATAGTTTTACTTCATAAATATTCAAAATGTATTTGATTCCTGGTGGCATATCACAGATCATGCTTTTCGGGCGTATTTTGACTGATGGGAGGCTTAATGCACGGCTAAAATATGACATTACTAATAACCTGACTGTGAAGGGTAATGCTCAGGTATAGCTTTGACATTTTTTTATATATTTTAATGTGCACAGAATTTATATGGGAATAGTAACTTGTGCTGTATGTTTTTCAGCTTTCGGGGGAACCGCATATGTCACATGGGATGGCAAACTTTGATTATAAGGTTAAGTTCTTTCAAGTCTCTGTTCTTCTCCTCGAAAAATTGTTTAAATTATTTTCTTTTGTTGTTAAGTTTACCGGCCTTCATTCTCTTTCATGTATGTGATGTTTACAAGTTTGAATGCGTTGACATGTACTCATTTAGCCAGAAAACTTATCAGGATTTGAGATGAAACCCTGTTTGACGAATCACTTTTTTCACCATTACATGGTTTGCTGGAGCCTTATTTAATTTACGTTGTTAAAACTGTGTTTTTTATTATCTTGTGAACGTTTGTTGAGATTCTGGAACTGGAGTTTTGCATTTGTAGTAGGGTGATAAGCATCTGCATACAAGGGGATCTTACGATCATTTATCTGTTAATGTTTCTGTGTCATGTATCCTCCATAGAATTCAAATATGGCATTAGGAGAAAGAAGCTGTATGCCAGCCTTAAATGACTTAGAAGACGACGGCTAGGCTGATTTGTATACCATCTGCCTAGTTCCATGGCCTATGATAACTCAACTCAACAATGAAGAGGAGTTATGGTGCCTCATAATTTACATGTATCCATATATCAAGATTCTGCAAAATGGAAGATCCATTTCGTTGGCAAATCTAGCCATGTTAGTGAACAACATCATGAATTAGATTGGTTTTTGAGTGAATATGCTTTCTCTCTAGCCATGTTTGAAATATTATAGTTATTGAATTTGAATCACCTCCATTGTGTGTATGTTGTGTGTAGCACATCATTGGATGATGGATGCTGTTGCCTGTTGGTGATGGTATCCTGTCAGTTTATTTATCAAGCTTTGATCAAACTTGACTCGGGAGCCCTCTCCACTATTCTGTATATTGTGATTGGGTTGTAGGATTCTTTGTTCATCTTATTGCATGTTGAGGACGGTTTTACATAAGATAAATCTTATAACACAACCTCGTGCGACGATTCTACAACAGAACCTCGCGAGACTATCTCCCATTTTTTGACACAGGATTGTTGTTGTGGGCTGTGGCATCAACAGATAATCTCTGTTCTCGAATCCATGATGAAGAGTAAAGATTGAGGTCACACACTCACACTGAAAGAAAAAAAAAATGATGTTCAAAAGTTTGGTTCATTAATGGCTGTAGGCTAAGGTGTTAGAGGCTATATTTGCCTCACTTGGAAGATGAGTAAGTGGTCTTAGTAATCAATTTATGATACAAGAATGATGTTCTACGTGTCAAATTACAAATTTAAACATTTATCTGGGGATTAAGCCAAGAAGTAAAATCATGGGTTTGGTTTTTAAAAACAAAAATATTTCATGTAATTTTTACCTGTATTTCTGAGAGAGTAAGTATGAAAAAATAAGAAAATTTGTTGTCATCGACTCATTGTTCATTTAAACTCTACTTTTACTTCTTATAGATTGTGTTGCCATTTATCTTCAAGAACCTTGAAGTTGTTGTCAAATCCCCATTCCCAACCACAAGCTCGAGCAGAGTGAACGCCTTTTTTGTTTGTTTTTACCTGCCAACCTTTCTTGTCGAACATGTCACCTTGTTGCATTTTGAGTAGTATATATCACTTCTATGCAGATGGTTTTCTCTTCAGATGCAACTGATTATTTGTTGTGTTATAAAATTTATGACATACTTAATACTTTGCTAAGTTTCCTTTGATCCCATGAGTTTGAAAAATTGCGTAATAGCTGAATCAATCCCCCCTCCCACCAATAGTGTTATTTGAATCCACATGGATATTGGGAGACTTTTTTTTTTCCAGTAACCAAAATATTATTTCATGTATTACAGGGCAGTGATTACAGGGCTCAGTTTCAGCTTGGAAATGGCGCCTTATTTGGTGCTAGTTACATTCAGGTATGCTAACTCTTTTGTTTTGTACTTTATTGGGGTAAAGAAAAAATTTGTTCATCGAATAATGTACCATTCAGGGTTATCATTTTCTTGTAGTATATAAATCCGGGGGTTTACCCTTTGCTTTTTATGGAGCATCTGAGATAATAGGAATATCATAGCTTTTGATGGTGCTGAGGATAAAGCATCTAACTCAGCATAGATCAAAGCCTTATTGATGAATCTCTTTCGTAAACCATCCCAACAAGTCTGCATGTGATTGCATGTGTGTGTGTGTGCACACTTTTATGTCAGAAGTTGTGTGCTGATCTCGTCTTTTTACTTTTGATGAACATAATTATTACGAGATAATTAACTTTAAAGACAAATAAACAGGATCCAACTTCCCCTTTTTCTTTCTGGGAAATATTAATATTTCATGTTTTTGGTTTGTTCATGTACCATTTTTCTTAAGTTTTTTTATTTAAGCTTCAATTTTTTTAGGTAGTATGGTGGAGACATACACTCGCATAACCATTTTTTAATAGCAGAACTACGAACCATAACACTAATTTGGTTTTTAATTAAATTTTCTTGGGGATAATTGAATAATTCAGGTTTTAATAGGGTGACAGCATGAGAGTGACTTGTACACTACAAGTCCAGCCATTGTTTTCCATTTTTAATCACAATCCCATATTCTATAACACTGACACACATTTCAAACTGGCAGTGTAGGCTCATGTTGTGTTTATTTATTTTGAAAGAAGTCCCTTTAGGCATATCTAGCTACATTGAATTATATGTCGGGACAGGTTTCTTTCTTATGTTAATCTCAAAAGTATGCACTTATTTCCTTTGGTAGACCATGGAAGATATTTCTGTTATTGTTATTAATATTATTAATATTTTTTTTCTGTTTTGTTTCTATATGTTATGGTAATCAGTAACATTATTATTGCTATCGTTGTTCACTTATTCCTATTATTATCTTTAGAACCCATGAATATGTATTCTTTTGTGTTGAGATTAAAACTGACAAAGAAGTGTTTTCTTCTACAGAGTGTCACTCAGCAATTGTCATTGGGAAGTGAAGTGTTTTGGGCTGGTCAACATCGAAAGTCCGGCGTCGGTTTTGCTGCTCGATACAACACGGATAAATGGGTAAATCCACTCAACTACTAAGTAGGATAGGGTTTAGGAGTTCTTAGTACATTTCATTATTTCAGATGGTTTTAGGATCATTATAGTTTAATGGCTTTTGCAAAATTAAATTTAAAGTGAGACACATGTATATAAATTTTGTGTCCGGATATTATAAAAATTGGAACTGTGAAAGTTTATAGTATACATTTTATTTCTAGAATTGAAAAGAAACATATTTTACATATGGAGGTTGCTACTTACATCCCAAGCAACTTAGTGTTGTAATTATGAAACTTGGCATGTCTTTGCCACCTAAGTAGTCTCATTGCCTCAACATCAGAGAAGTGTTAGGACTGTTGCGAAGAAACTCGCATTCCCTTCTGTTGCCAACACACCGAAAAAAAGTACACAAACAATATCCAGAAGGCAAGGTAGTATCTTGTGTCTTTGCCACCTAAGTAGTCTCATTGCCTCAACATCAGAGAAGTGTTACGACTGTTGTGAAGAAACTTGCATTCCTTCTGTTGCCAACACACTGAAAAAAAGTACACAAACAATATCCAGAAGGGAAGGTAGTATCTTGTGTCAACTCATCATGCCTGAGATATCTAACAGTGGGATTATTAGATGTCAGGCTCAAACAAGAGGCTTGAAACTAGATAGAATTTGGTGGAAGCTTGTCTTGAAAGCTTTGCTGATTTCCCTCTCCAACTGACCACATGAAAAATGACTTGTTTGAAAAGCTTACAAACATGTGAGAATGAACCAGTAGGCGTGAAGTTCATGAGCCCCTCAATAGAAACACTTAATAAGAAAAGAATGATTTGGGTTTTGGAGAGAGAAAAAACTGTATCTTCATTTGAGTGGCTTGTGATGTAGATCAAGGAAATACTGTTCTCTAGTGATATAGTGGCCACTTTGTTCAATTACTATTGCCTTTGTGAAGGCTACCATTACTCTGTAATCTTTCTTTTGGGAGTTGCCTTTTTTAGCATCTTGTTAATGGGGTAATCTTTTCCGATTGGGGTCCATTAAGTGAACTGTATACCGTTCAAGAAATAAAAATGAATCAATGTTCATTTCAGGTGGCAACAGGGCAAGTAGCAAGCACTGGGATGGTTGCTCTTAGCTATGTGCAGAAGCTATCTGAGAAGGTAAGAATGTTTGTTGTAAAAAAAGGACCTTGTTGTTACCTGTCACTACTGCTATATCATCATTTTGTTTGATATCGTCATTTGATGTGCAGGTTTCTCTTGCATCAGATTTCATGTTTAACCTCATGTCAAGAGATATCACAGCAAGTGCTGGGTATGATTACATACTCCGTCAGGTAATTTGTCAATATTTAGGAAGTACTGTTGTGTGTGATTATTTGGGGAAGGGATTTGGCAAATACTTCCAACCACTGAGGTGGTTGGTGACTTGGTGTGGCTGTGGGTGTGCTGGTGGGAACGTGTGTAGCCACATATGTTTTGGAAGTTATCAGGGAAAGGGACTTGTCAAATTCTTTAACTGTATACGAACTCAATATTGAGTATTTACTATTTTTGCTGGTGACAGTGTCGTCTAAGGGGAAAGATTGATTCTAATGGCTGCACGTCTGCATTTCTGGAAGAGCGACTGAATGTGGGTCTCACATTTATTCTTTCTGCAGAGGTGAGGATATCATTTGCCCTTGTAAGATTAATTTTTATTGGCTCATGTACCCTTGCCCTTTAGGATCCTCTTTTAAGAGTTAATTAGGATATTTCATCATTCACAGCAAACATGTATGCATGTTTTCTTGTAGTTGGAAACTTGTGAATGATCCAAAAGGAAGCCAGTCTCTGACATTGACCCTTTGCTTTTGAGTAATGGGAAGCTGTAGCAGTGACTTGAATTTACCCCATATACCCATTATTCTGTTAGCAAACTCTTCCAATCTTCGTCACCCAATGTTGTTTGATTTTAGTTTGGAGCTCATTCACTATTTTCTTTGCTTTGCTTTGCTTTTGCAGCTTGATCACATGAAGAAAGATTATAAGTTTGGGTTTGGGCTGACCGTGGGAGAGTAAATAAGATATCTCTATTCGTGTACAATCAGATTATTTTTCTTCTCAACCTGCTGCTTATTTACTTGGTTAAGCCTTGTTCCTGAGTTTAGAGCTTATTGTTTTTAGAAGCGGTAAAAAAAATAGCAAAGTCTATTTATTTTCTGAGTTGGCCTCGCTGTATGTGGGTTTACCCATTCTGCTCCCATGACAATAGGGGCCTTGATAGATAAGTTGGCTGTTTGAAGCCATGTTTTGTTCTTTTGGAGCTCATTCATCAGAAGAAGAAATTAATTGGGGTCTTCTTTTAGTTGTTATTGGCTGTACTTAGACATAAATTATCGTCCTAATTAGTTGACAATCTATGCCCAAAATCATACAAAGTACAAATCGGCCATTGGAATCTGCTATCTCTGTCTCTCCGTATTTTTCGTGGGTTGTTTGCACCTAGAAAAATTGCAAGCTCGTCCTCGGATAAAGGTGCCAAATTAAGTGCGGTATTCTCTAATTAATTGGGCGTGCTGCTTGTTGCCTATGATAAAAGAATAGTGGCAAGAGCAAGAAGTCCAATGGGCAAGAGCAAGAAGTCCAATGGGTTTTCATATATAGCCTGCCAACTATGGGCCTAATAGGTGCCATGTCACTATTTTAGTACTTATATTGTCTTTAGCAGCCATATAACACCCTATTGGACCTACTATAAACTTACATACCCATCTCGAAATCTACAATTGCCCATAATCATAAACGCGCATGACGCGGCCTGTCCAAGTTTCTTGTGAGTTGTGACGCTGCTTGTGAATAGAAGACAGCTGAAACAACATTTTCATTTGAAGATTTGCCTCCACATAAATTGCGTCGAAACATCGTCTAACGTACACTACATAATCCAATAGCAATACAGCATAAGCATTTTGGTTTTCTGCTGACCTAACTCAGCTTATTATATTTAATTAGGAAACATATCAAGGTTACGCTCCTATTATATTAAGACATTTTCTTAATCATGGTTATTTATCATCACCCAATTTGAGAACGCATGGTTTATTTGAAACGATTGTAGATTTGTCTTTCCAACAATTAGTTCAAAAGTAATAAACGTGGAAACACGATGTGGTTGATGTTGTTGAGACATTTCCAGTTTTCTGAAACACATTTGTTGTTGAGTTATGGCCTATAATTATCCATTACATGCGTAGGACACATTAAAGGGGTTTCTTTAAGACCACAGAAATTGTTAGTTAGAATAGAAAACTAAAGATTAGTGACTTTGTTAATGCACCACTAGATGTTATATTCTTAGTTAAACTAAGCTAGGCAGAATTAATTACTTAATTAAAGACAATTCTATTAAGCAAGTCGACTACTTAGTTAAAAGTCATTTAGACATATACCTAAAATTGACATTCCAGGCCACGATGGTAAACAAACAAACCTTTGCCACGACTTTGAAGTGAGATTCATACATCGACTGGCATCAAATTAGCTTAAGCACAACCTTAATCGTCAAAATTCGCTTTTACTATCAACTATGTCTAGCAAATCTTGCTTAACGAGTAAGCGTATGATAACCACCCTGAACACCAAAACTTTCATTGTCACTGTCACTGTCAGTTCCCCATTGTGTAGCACCACGTGTTTTTGAGCAGTTTGGAAATTGGAACAACACATATTTATGCAACTTTCGATATGGAACACGATATTTAGCTGGAACAAGGACCCTGGGTGCTGGAAATTGTCCATAGTCCAGTGGCTAGCTAGGCACATAGGAGACCTAACTTGTTTTGGCGACATCATCTGGTAGAATATTGCGCGAGTAGAATACTGTAATCAGTAGTATTTCGCGTGAGTGTCAATTTAAGATTACAGATTACTGCAATCACAATGAAAGAGTGAAAGACTATGAAAAATCAGTAGTAAGTTGCAATCACACTACAAAGGCAGTGGCAAACAAAATTGATACATCTTTTTGTTTAGTTTATTTATATTTACTTTATAATGCTGTCAGTCTAAGTGTCTATGCTCTGTAACTGTGAGTCTGTAATATGAAACGAGACAGGTATGGTATGTTATCAAGTCTCAACTGATTTAAAATAGTTACTCAACGTTTCAACACACCCAAAGGTAATGCCATATATATATGCCACATTATCATTTTATCATCTACAAAAAAGTGTATGTTTTAATAATGTTAATTAGAGGAAATTGACCTTGCTTTCGGTTAGTGACCGTTCTTTTAAGGACGTTCATTTCTGATAGGAAATCAATCCCCACAAACCATAATAATTTCCTATGGCACATAGTTTTCGACGATGGACGTACTCAAGATTGAATATTCTAGATCATCGTATGTACTAAAATAAGATTGTTTAACGATGATTGAGCTCCCTTAATGTAAAGTAACCTTTTGATGAAAGAAGAAAGACAAGTGCATTTTTCTTTGTTGTATTATAACTAGTGCATTGTAGTTGATCCTCGATCGATTAGCTAACGATCAGAAAGGAAAGCTATAAAGCGAGATTTCAGTGCATGGCTAATTTATTTTTGATTGAACATGGTATTAGAGAAAAGAGAAAATGAATCTTTGACCAAGCTTTTGACAGATTACATCATGCAATTATTCAAGCTTTTGATGAACATCCTTCGCATATAAGGTGTTGACACCTACAGTTTTGTTGACTGATCTTGTCTCTTTTAGATTTTTAGTGATGAGGACTATAAAAAGACATACGAATTGATGAGGGCTATAAAGACATATGGTCAATTGGGTCGGGATGAAAAAGGAAGGACTTTTATTTGGTTTTTTGGATGTTTTGAAGACAACAATTGGTGCATGGTCAAGTACAATTTATTTTTTATCATCTGGAAATAGGTGTTGGTGTCATGGAATGCAAAGGCTACCCAAAAAGAAGATGTAGAGTCCCATCACTAGGTCGAGGAATCACTGAATAAACTGATCGAAAAAGATTACCTAAAGTGAAAGGTTTATTTGCACTTGTAATAAAATTGATCATCAAGCAAACGTTTAACTAGGAATTAGCTAGCTTGCTGCAGGACCCTGGCTTCTATAGTATTATTCATGTAATGATACAATAATAGCAAGAAACGAACTTTAGGTGCACGAGTGCATGCCACTTTAAGATTGACAACAACTTTGAAAAATGTTTTAGAGATCTCAATGTTTTAAATGTAACCAACTTTTGTGCCATCGAGTACTAGTACTGTTTGTAGTCTTGCGGATCATATTTCTGTGATTGGGTGAGCTCTATAAATATGAATGTTTATCTTTTTTCACTAAGTGAGCAAGTTGTATTAATAATGTAAACATACCAAGTATAGTTACATATCGGGTTAATAAGGAGGACGGACTGCATCATGGATATTTACCTGGTTTTGCTTAGTATATACTGCCTTACTATGTTACTCGCTCATAGAATATATGATTGTGAAATGAAAAGAAAAGAAAATATAGGAGGAAGCAAAAACAAAAGGATGGTTTGCAGTCTTTGCATACTTTTCTTCATCTTAGTATAAGTACATAAAATGCCGTTTCAGATATAACAAAAGTTTGCGGGTCAAAATTAAAGGAAATTACAGAGTTTCGGTTTCACTTGCGTTGGATAGATAATTGTGTAGGACTGCACTCAATATAAAGTGCAGTGGATTTAATTTCTTGCACGTAAAACTAACTACAAAGGGAATCATCTGCAATGATAATAAAATTTCGGAAATTTGGTCAAAAGAAAACCATTTTCTTGCACGGAAACTAACTGGAAAGAGAATCAATGGATTGAAGTATCGAACTCAACGAACAAAACAGAGTCGCAAACACATACACCAAAAATTGACTGAAGATGAATTGAAGTAGGAAAAAGTACGTGAGATGCATGTATCATAAGGAATATTTTGCAACACATACACCAAAAATTGACTGAAGATGAATTGAAGTAGGAAAAGTACGTGAGATGCATGTATCATAATGAATATCTTGCAACCCATACACCAAAAATTGACTAAAGATAAATTGCAAAAGTGTGAGTTTAAGTGGTGAAAGAATATTCATGTTTACACAAAAATGAGATCGATGTTGATGCAAACTCACTGGAGAAAAGAAGTTCTAAATCGTGAAGGTCATCTCACAATAAATAAAGTCCGATTCATCTTCTATTACTGATTTATCATCAAATATATTTTCATAGATATATGCTACATACATATTACATACTTGAAATCTAATGGAGATATGGTGTTTTTATTTTCCGCTGAAGGTAATTGTTTGTATTGATAGCAAAAAAAGAAAAAAATGTTACCATATCTTCTTGTCAGACCCTTAAATAGGCTCTCCTTAACATTACAAGAGACTATAGCAATCTCTAGTATGTAGAATGAGGACTTTCTACCCTGTCTACAACCTTCTCAAAAATGAAGAATTGGCAAACTCTTTGGGTGGGGGGTGGGGGAGTTTAAAAACTTGATCTTAATTAAATAATAATGGTAACCAAGACGAAATATTCGGGTTAGATCTTTTGTGGACCATGAGATCTCAATCTGATGGTTTCTCGAGATATGCAACCGCCTGAAATGGATAGATAGTGATATTTTGATCGGCTTAAAGAGATATACTTTTTTTTTTTGGGTTAACTAGTATTACCTCTACTAAATAAGTCAATTAAGATTTCTCCAACTAGATGGGAAAATTAGGATCTCTTTCTGAATACACACAAAAAAAAAATACACTCCCGTCTAGTAGAGAGTTTTTTTTTTGTTTAAAAAGATAATTGTATTGAGAAAAGAAAATTTGTAGTTTACATTTGTGAGAGTTAAATGGATATACACTTATCAGAGTTATCAGCGTACATTTTCCATATCCCTTGCTAATGCCAATAATGAAGTGATGAGTTTGGGTCACTAACATTTTTCTTTCCTCATTGTTAGGAAAATTCAGGTGACAGGTTTGAAATAGCCACTCATCATTACCACTACGACTAGCCCTCGTTCCCAACATCCGTAAGTGGAATTCTCACACACAAAATGTTCATTAAAAACAAAGAAATAAAGCAAAACAAGCAAATAAAAAGACAAGACATGAATAGAAGGAGACTACCTCTCTTTTCTCCATGAACCAATTAAAACCTAAGAAAGTTCCTTATTACACTTCATTTTGGGCCCACTATTTGCACCCCACTCGTCCCTCCTCCCCTGCAGTACTCCACTAAGGTCCTATATCCCTACACATCTCTGTTGTGGGTAGTACTTAATAATCTCTTTCGAGTCCTAGCTAAAGGGCACCTAAAACACAATGTTCCCATACTCTTTTATTCCTACATTTGCCTCAGCATATCTTTACCTGACATTCTTTCACTGTATAATGATCACCAGCATTTCTTAGTTGTTCATATTTGGTGGGAGATTTGCCGGTCTAACAATCACATCCATGACATAATAAGGAGATGATTAGACGCCCATTTTGTTATTGGTGCGCCACTTGAGACCACATGTAAGCTTAGGGGTCTTTATGGATGAACTGTGGGCTTGTGGGGCGCGTGTTAGGCATGGTATATGGCGACATGGTTAATATACCATGGTAGAGTTCACATCACCCATTCACCAAGGTCATTTGGAAGCACCGAAGATGGGTATTCTGGACATTGAGGTGTGCCATTTCTAGTTGAATTGTGTGGCTAAGAAGATTGAAGGGTGGCTTGATCAAGTGCTGTGGTCTGAGAAGTGTTTGGTCCCTGATCCCAACTTGCCCACTAGAAATGATGCATATAATCAGACATATCAGAGTCTCAAGTTAACATTTTCTATAAAGGAGAATAAGAAAAGTCTTGAACATAATTCATATTGACAGATTAGATCGATCAGCAATATAGAATAGGAAAATTAAAGTGAACACTGGGATAGGGTAAATTTTGTGTACATGTATTGTATTCATTACCATAACTTATCAAAATTAGTCATTGGGATAAGATACTTTGAGCCAAACACAATAGCATACTCTAATACCCTCTTAAATTCATAGGGCGACCAATCCAATATATTCAATTTACAATGAGAGGAGGCGTGGAGCAGCCCCTGATTTTATATATAGTAAATTATAAACCTTGACAAAATCTGGTTCTTTTATTAAATTGTTTTATGTTATAGGGGCATCATATCATATCCTATATATACTAAATCTTGGAGATATAGAAAAATTAATCAATATTCTTTTAGTGACTAAACCAACAGGAAACCTCTAGTAAAAGAATCGTAGTTTGCTCGTCTTAATCAATAATAAAAGCATGTTAGGGTGATAGGGTCTGTCTTAGCAAAACCTAAGCAACTGAACTCACTTAGCTTAGTATATGTAATGTGCAAATGTTCACACTATCCCCATTCATCATCAACTATAGTGTTATTTTGAATAAAACAAGAAGTGAATTTGGGTTTGGGCTTGGGCTCTTTGATTGTTTATCTTCTTTTTGGTAAATCTGGTTTCCTTATAGGGTTGGAAACCGAATTGGATATGGATTGGGAACAAAATGTAGTTCCTTACAAAAGCGGATTTACTAGTGCTCCACGTTTCTCAAAAGCGGATTCACTAGTGCTCCACATTTCTTTTCTCTATATATACTCTTCTACCAGCAGCCTATACAGTATATGCAAAACCTTATTAGTGCTCCACGTTTCTCAAAAGCGGATTCACTAGTGCTCCACGTTTCTCAAAAGCGGATTCACTAGTGCTCCACATTTCTTTTCTCTATATATACTCTTCTACCAGCAGCCTATACAGTATATGCAAAACCTTATTTTCTAAACTACGTTTTCAAGGTAGTCAAAATATCATTCTCGTTGTTTGTCCTTTTCTTTTTTGGTTTGTGTGCAGTAAACAAAGAAGAATAATAACTGGTTGTTGTATCCTGGAGGTTGACATGGTCTCTCTACATAGAGAAGAACAAATGCGAAACAACCTTAAAAAGAGAGTATCGATCCGTGCCTCAGCCATCTTGTATTCATAGTTTGTTCTTGTTGTTGCAGAAGATTATTCCAATAGTACATGACCATCATTCGGGTAGTATATATATTTGATATAACAAAATCGACTAATAAAAGCTGTTTGGTGTATTCTAAGCCTTGCAATCTTGCATGTTTACAAGTACACAACATATAGGGACTCTGTAGCAAATGGTTTGTCTGCAGCACTATCCCTTGATTGTTAGTCGGGTTTGGGTCCTACCCTTGATAGCTCAACTCCCAACATTTCGTATATGATCAGCATAGTGGTGCACGCAGCACGCCTGTGTTTTGAAAGTCTATTGTTGTCTAAACCTCAGTCTGAGTATGAGTCTACTGCTTACGTTAAAATAGTGAAATTAGAGTTCGTTATATAATCATGATCAGTTTATGAGCTAAATGGCATTGAATGATGTAATGCTAAACAATCATACTATAGCGAAAACCATAAATTGAGACAATGTATGCGTCTGACATAAGCCAATGGTGTACAGGGAGTCTAATGATTTCCTCCATAAGTCCAGTCGACTTGGTCGTCAAGGTTCAAGTTGGCGCGTCGCGTTGAGGTATTTTAGACAACTGTGCTCAATTTGTCCCCAGTACCATAGTACCCTGATCTTCAATTGGTTATGCAGCCGACATCGATTTGCAGGGGTAGTAGTGCAGTACTATGGAGGAACAAGATCGAAAATGTAAACAGTCATTTTCGAAAGTTGCTTATCAATGAAATTTTCGAAAGTCCTATATATTTAGAGACAAAATACTTGAATTCCCACAGTTATATTAGTTTGTTAGGAGTTTTTAATCAAATTGTTGTGATGTTTAAACTTGAATTTGCAGTTTTGTTAGTTATCAGTTTTGTTCGTTAATCATTTTTCACCAACCTCTGTTAGCCTGTTTCATGTACTGTCAACTTGCCATCCTTAACAAAAGTCGGGGATGCAAATTCATTTAGCGCATAATCAAATGATCAAGCTTAACTAGAGCAGCCCGCATGCGCCCAATGCAAATTATCTCCTCATGCCATATCAAGTTGCCGCGTCGATCATGACCAATGGAACATGTCTACGTATCACCCACTAGCTAGCAGCACAAAAAGGCGCTGAGTCGTAGCATCAGCATCACAAAACTCACCTCTGTATGGATCTCTTAAATCCATTTAAACAAGGTGGATCCCATGTAAATAATTAGACCTTAATTTCATTCCATTGCTGACGCGCTAGCTTTGATGTGGGACTCGATTGTAAATGGATAAATAGGTAAGAAACGTATAGTATATTCAAATATTTGGCATGAGAAAAAAAATGACATCACTCAATGTCTAAATTATTGGAATGGATTGATAGATCGAGCTATAAATATGTGTGAAGAGCACCCCTTGTCACTTAGGAGAAACACAGCAACCATCTTTCATTTGCGAGTAGTGTTCTTCCTCTTCTTCTTTCTCTACCACCTCCTCCTTCAATTCAGCCAATAAAAACAAAAAAATAATAATGGAGAGCCAAGGTATGTTACAAAGGCTCAAGCCTTACATAGCCATGATATCTCTTCAATTTGGGTATGCCGGCATGAATATCATCACTAAGGTCTCCCTCAACCGTGGAATGAGTCATTATGTGCTAGTTGTCTATAGACATGCCTTTGCCACCTTAGCTATAGCCCCTTTTGCACTTATCATTGAGAGGTATGCACACTGAAACATTAAAAGGGAAACCAAGCCAAATTCTCAATGAATTCTTCTCATGCAAAACTGAAATTCTTATATGATTTTGTTTATTGGATTATTCCAGGAACGTCAGACCAAAGATGACATTTATTGTTTTCATGCAAATTTTTGTTCTGGCACTTCTTGGGTTAGTAGTACTATCCATACACTCTTCTGGCCATCATATATATATATTTATACATATGTAACATAATTCTCTATGAGGGTGCATGGATGAAATATATCTCACCTATTGCGATTTTCATGCATTCCACAGACCAGTGATTGATCAAAACTTTTACTACGCCGGGCTAAAATACACCTCCCCCACCTTCTCCTGTGCTATGAGTAACATGTTGCCAGCAATGACATTCGTTATGGCAGTCTTATGCAGGTAAATTACACTGGAAATTGTCATTGTCATTATCACAATAAATTTTCTACTGCAAGCTAAGATTTTTTGGAAAAATTAGGATGGAGAAAGTAGACATCAAGAAGGTGAGATGCCAAGCAAAGGTGGTAGGAACAGTAGTCACAGTGGCAGGGGCTATGCTAATGACCTTGTACAAAGGACCCATCATGGAGTTAGTATGGTCAAAGCATGTGAATTCTCATGATACTCCAAACTCTGGAACAAGTGACAAAGATTGGGTTAAGGGCTCCATCCTTCTCATTATTGCTACCCTTGCTTGGGCTGCTTTATTTATCTTGCAGGTAACTACATATATAGAAAAAAGAAAAAAACAGAAAAGAAAAAAGAAGATATAAATTCTCACCTAGTGAGTCTAAAATGTTGGTTTCACTACGTGGAGAAATGATATAACCTAACTCAAGAATTTTCATTTTTCAGGCAATTACACTGAAGAGGTACCCTGCTCATCTCTCTCTCACAACTCTTATATGCTTTGTTGGTACCCTCCAATCTATCGCTGTCACATTTGTCATGGAGCATAAACTCTCTGTTTGGTCCATTGGCTGGGACATGAACCTTCTTGCTGCTGCCTATGCTGTTAGTCTCTCTCACTCCCCTCCCTTTTCACTTTCTCTATCACCTATACATTAACTAATTTTAATATCTTTAATCATTTATAGGGCATTGTCTCTTCAAGCATAGCTTACTATGTTCAAGGGCTGGTAATGCGAAAACGAGGGCCAGTGTTTGTGACTGCTTTCAGCCCTTTGATGATGATTGTTGTTGCCATCATGGGATCTTTCATACTTGCTGAAAGGATTTATCTTGGAGGGTAATTTCCTCTTCATTCCTATCAACAATTTATTGGACGAAAAAAACAAGGGAACAAAAAACACTTTGTGACCATAATTATAAACCCGTTTTTACTTGGTTATTGTTCCTAAGGAAACATATTTCTTTACCTTGCAAAAATAATCTGATACCTTCAGTTGGTATCTCGCTTCCCAACTTGTGGTGATAGAGACAAATGTACACTTTATTCTCATTATTGCTTTATGTACAGTCTTTTGTTCTGTTGGAATATTCACCACTAACCGATGTTTTTTACATTGTGGTATTGCAGTGTTCTTGGTGCAATTTTGATTGTTGCAGGATTGTATTCTGTACTATGGGGCAAATACAAGGAATACAAAGCGATGGAAAATGAGAAGATACCCGAAGCCATTAAAGGCGTCGATAACAATGGTGGAATGATAATCATAATCGAAGATAATGACGACGTTGAAATGCAAAAAACAGAAGCTAACAGGCTTTCATCACTTGCAATTCATACCCCCATTCCAACGTCACCAATTACAGCTAACAATGAAGCACCAAAGGTCTAAACAACTGGAGTGACTGAGGATTAAGTCTGTAGAAGGTGGCCATGTAGTGGTGGAGTGGCTTTTTTGTCCTTTCCATTCTCACTTTTTTTTTTTTTTTTTTTTTTTTTGTTATGGTGTTTTTATCATATGTAAGCTGATATTCGGAAAAAGTTTTAATGAATCAGGAGAATCTAAGAATCTCTCTTTTTTTCTCTGTTAAATATTGTGTTTTGGCTTATCATCTAATGGCGAAAGATATATTTATACACTTGGAAATTTCATTACCACATAGCAAATTGAACTTTGATCGATGTTCCATGCAGATCCCACTAAGTGTTAGTGGTTGACTTAAAAGACAGTCGATTGATAGAGTTTTAATTGCTAGTATCAAAAGTCCCTCAAGTTTGCATCAGATACCACACATGCACAGATACACTGATCGATCTAGATTTGCATTTTCCTTGACATTCAGCTATCGTTCTGCATCAACACCAACAAACAGATTGATCGAATTTACGTCAACAATTTATGTGAACAATTGGTCCAATGGATGTCTAGACAAACAAACAACAAGTGATGGAAATAAATGGATACTGAGAAACTTTGTGATAACCACTTTCACACACATATTTAATTAAATATCTAGTTGGTGCGCGCATACACATAGGGTAGAGGAATTTTTTTAACATATATACTGATCAAACAAACATTAATCTCTTGATATTAAATATTAACGAATTTCTGATCATGCAGCTTAACTATCCACGCAGGATTAATCATGCATTCATGCTTGGTTTAGTCTTTTAATTCCCGAGTCCTAACGGATTACCTAACAAGTGTACAACATACTGCTATTTAATAATTTATTTTTCTCAAGGAACTCATATTATCACTCAACTCAATAATCTCAGCATATTATTGTCCATATAATCCATATATGGATGAGACGACCTGTTTACTTAGAATGGGAAATTAAAGAAAAATACAAAAGTAGAATATCTCTTCACCATTATACTGGATGGGAAATTAATTAATGTAAAGAAGTTGGGCGTGTTTTCTAGAGAAAGATTTGAGTCCCTTGGGGGCTGGGTCCGTTTTGCTCCTTGTGTTTAACGGCCTGAATCAATGAACAATGGAACAACGTTGTGCGTGCGTTTTTCATCTTCAACGACGAAAAGTGAAAATCACACATGTAGTCCTTAAACATAAGGAGGCACGATTCCATTGTCCAGTGTCAATGAAACAGCTTGTTGTCCAACAACGTTAACTCTCTGAATACTGTACTGGGGAATTGTCTCTTTCATAAATCAGTTTGGAATGAAGGAATTTGCCTATATGTTAACAGAATTGACCCCAAATTCGTCAATGTGGCTCGAATCAATGTTGTTCGAATCTTGTAGACAAAGTACTATAAGTTTTGCACATCTTCTAACACAACTATTCTCTTTAAAATCAAAGATTAGATTCAGATTTCATGCCCAACATATCAAAATCACCAACTTGTTGTTTAATTAGTTGTTAGGGAGAATACCACCCCCTGTACTCCAGTGCATCGTCATATTCCCCATTTGTTCGATTGGTTGATGTTCTTATATTGATTCTCATGTTATATGTTATATGTTCTTTGTTTCTTAATGCAGAAATAGCAGAACAAACATATTTCTCATTATAAAGTACGAACACACATTTTTTTTTCTTAGAACATGGTACGTCCTGAGGAATATATCTAGAGGTTATCCGAAAGTATGTAAAACAAAATCAGACGATGCTTCTGTTTAATAAACACAAAGCATAGTTAATGTGAAGAATTTAAGATTAAAGAAAAATATGAAAACAAAAATATGAAAACATATGGCTTGAAGGCCATTTATATTAAGTATGGAGCCTGATCACCACGTGGTTAGTTTCTAAATCGGAATTGGAAACATGGCACTACTTCTCCGGTGATGAACAAGTAGTTTACTACTTTGGTTCCTCACGTTCTCTATAAATATCCCACGGTATTTGAGAATTAAGAAGACACAACTAAGAGAGCTTATAGTGTACGGGGCACATACTCGACAATAGCCAAATTTGTGAGTGCATTATGATAGTGTAATAGCATAAATTTGTGAGTGCCAAAAGTGTGTACGTGTGAGAGAGATATTGGTGTTTGTATGAGGCTCGTGACATTGTAAACAACTCTTTGATTATAGTGGATTTTGGTGTGTTTTTGGACATATGTAGGCAATTGCCAAACTACGTAAGTTTTTTGTGTTCGTTTATTCTTTGTTATTTCATTATTGCTTTAGTAGTTGTATTGGTGTTTTTATTTTGTCATTGATTAATTTCAAAATCTTGAGGATAATTGTCGTTAGTTGGGATTAGTATGATCTCTAATTCCTAACAATTTAGTAGTAAAATAAGGGCATAATGTTTTAATATGACCCTCAAGATATTCTACTACATACACGCATTCCTTGGTTTCATTGAGCAATCATACATGTGATGGACTAATATACACAACCAATGTATATTATACACGTGTCCATCACAACTCATCACATAACTATATCAAGACCTGCCAGGTCGCTTATATCAGGTCGTTCATGCCAGGGCGCTCAGCCAGGTCTTGTAACGCTCAAAGAAGAAAAGACAGCCGTTACAACAATTATTCTATAACAACAACCATGCACTCATTTATCCTCCATTTAAGCTTACTCAAGAGCTTTATTGACCAAATGTCACAGGCTATAAATGACAAGGGAACTACCAAACAAAGGGGGGGAGCTCCATGCTCACATTCTCTCCATTTCTAACTCAATCACTCAAGATCGATAAATTACGTCTGACTTGATTCCAGTTCATCAGATAACGGGATACGTAAGTAGCTCACAACACAGACTTGAGTTCAGTCAAATATCATATACAAACTCAATTCTCCGAGATTCTAAGGTCGTGACTAAAATGTAACTTTACAGTACAAATTACAAAATAATTTCATTTTAGGATGAACTATTCCTAGAGAGCTAGAGATCAGGCCAGATCTCTTGTGCCCATGGTACGAAATGTGAGGGTCCTCCATTTCCCAAAATAGACTGGGGGCACTGCACCTGGGTGTTTCTCACACATGGAGAAAAAAATTCTTATTACGATGTCACGATCTTTTTCCTCCTCCCTACCAGATAAGATCTGTATTCCTATTCCTATGCCGCTATGCCCTGCATACCTGTAGACTCCCTTGGTTACTTTAAAGGGTTGCTCGTTAGCATTTTTCTTTGTGATGGTTTGTCATATCACATTATCGATCACAAGAATGATGCCATATGATATGGCCAGTTTTCCTCTTTACTTATAACATACGAATTAGAAAGTGATTATCAAGTTATGGCCATCTAATCCCTTTTCAACTTTAACAAGCTTGTGCCTTAAGGATCATTTTAAATTTCTAATTAATAAGGATTCTTGGGAATAGATGGCCAAGAATAAATGGAGAATATAACGGAAAGCAGTTAGCTAGTTACTGATTGAAGTTATGTATAAGTTAATATTCAATTCCCAGCTTGTATAGATCGTATCATGGAATATTGGATTTGAGTACATATATATATTCAACTGTTCAAGTTGATTCAAGAAGCATGCATAGAATTTGGAACTGAATCGTGAATGAACTATTAAATTTGTTAAAAGGGATTCCACTTCTAAATTTTAGCATAGTTGGGGTATAAATACCGCACCCCTAAATTTTAGCATGTTTTCTTACTTTTACTTTTAAATGTAGTAGGGATTCCACTTCAAGTTGATTCGAGAAACATAGAATTTGGCTCAATGGGAACAAAGTGGCATGAGAACCTTGACACAATGCATGTCACATTCTTAGTACTAGTACTGGAGAAATCATGAAATATTGGAAGACATTGCAAAACATTAATGGGGATAAAGACTACGCCATATAATTCACTAATAGAAACAAGTTTAGTCCGCATTGGAATCACTAAGCATGATCAGGCAACATTGATTCTCCGCATACCAATATCTCGCTGCAGTTCTGCACAATGTTTTCCTTCAAATGCATTCTCGAAGAGCCTTTAATTTGTCCTATTGAAAGGAGGCACTCGACTCAATAAAGCAAATGATTTCTTGCATTACCCCACTAATCTATATTACAATCTTAAGTATTTCTGTTAATGCTGCAGTTATCTTTATTTAGGTGTTGTGACTTCTGACTTCTGTACTTCTGCAAATAATTTTTAGACATCATCACGTACATCCATTATGAGAATATATACATATATAATCAGAATCTTTACAGACCCTTTGTTCATTAATCAGATTCAAAGCAAATGAATACATCTAATTCTCTCTCATACACAGAGAACCATTAACATAATGTTTGAAAAGAGTTTCATATTCTATTTATAGTAATGATGTCACCATTTAAAGATTTATATAGAGTTTTGACATCGTACTGAAAAAACAACATTTGATATTATGTTATTCTCCTTGTAATTCATTTGATATTATGTTATTCTCCTTGTAATTATTTCCTGTTTTTTTTAAAATCTTCGAAATAACAAGATTTGGTTTGATACATAGCGTCATGCATGTGGTTGGTTGATCAAAGGATAAAGTGTTTGTGATTTGTTTTGGATGCTAAATGTGTGGGATTAGCAATATCCTTAAGAACCTAATAATGTATTAGGGAATGGAATACCCAATGGCACATTGAGATCATGGATGTGACCAAGCACACTAACTCAACTGAAAGTCGATTAAATCACATTTACGCTTCACTTTTGAGGACACAAGGACAATTTCAATACAAAGAGTATTTAACATTGATGATTAACTTAATATAAGAACATAACATAAAATCCATATCAACTTTGGAGTTCCTTTTTTCCAAATAAACTAATGTAAATATCCATTGACAAAACGCAAAAGAATCCATGGTGACGAACTCTTTAAAAAAGGGGCTTGATCCATTTGGTTTTCTTGACAATATGTATCATATAGATTCTAGTCTTCCAGAAGCTCTCCAAAACCTGATATATAAATAAAGTTGCAATATAATGAGCTCAATTAGCCAAGATTTGTATAATAAGTTGGATGTTTGTCTCGGATTGGGGTAGATTTTTGGCACCCGCTGATGAAGCTTGGGCTTGGTTTGGATGTATAAAAGCTCCTTCATGGGCCTACGGACTGGCACGCTCTGAATAACCGCAGAATTTTGTAGTTAACCTAGATGCCGCTGGGCTTTGCTTTATCTCATCGCATATGACATATAAAGGCCCAATCTTATCAATGCGTGCCTCAAATCCTGAATTCAAAGAATCAAAGTAGCCAACGTAGACTGTAAAAAAAAAAAAAAAAAAAAAAAACTAACTTTAATGGCCGTCTCCCTCTCTCCTGAGGGATAAAGCCTCTTCGCCACTTCGCCTATCCTGCGGGCCATAGCAGTTATCCAAGCCTCTCTTGTGGGCCATAGCAGCTCTTCTCCCTCCTCTTCAGATCTCTAAAAAAAAAAATAATACCTAGATCTGATCTGTTTTAACTTTCTCTTGATCCATTTTTGGGTTTTCTCTTTCCACAAATCTTCTCCTCGACTTCTTTAGTGTCTCATTGCTGTGGTGATGAAGAAAAAAAAAGAAAAAAAAGGAGCTTGGTTGTTTTTATGGGTTTTTCTAATCCATAATGTGATCGGCATAGATCGATTGGATCAAGAGCTGTGGTCTTTGGGGTTTATGGTTTCTACTTTGTGGAAAGCCACCCCCTTTTTGCAGGCTAGTTCTTTGTTGAAGATCCAATACAAGTACGATCTCGGTTTCCTATTTCCAGTTTTATTAAGGTGTTATTTGGTTGGCAACATCAAGTCAGATATACGTGGTTGGACATTTCTCATACGATGTCGGAGGTGTAATTGGATTCTTTTGCTTGTAACTGGTTGTGGTTGTCTTGATGTTGGTTGGGGGAGTGAGGTTCTTTCCGTTTATCTTCTCCCTTTCCGGATTCTTTGGTTTGGGGGTTTTATGGTCGCCACCACCCCTTTGTAAGGTTCTTGGTGAGGCTCACCTTCTAGGTGTAGCTGATCCGCGCTATCATGCGAGTTTATTGCTTTGTGGTTTGGAGACTTTGGGTCTTCGTCTTGGGAGAATCGAACTTCGTGGTTGATAAGTCTTTGAAAACAACTTCAGGTGGGGAAGAAGCATGGGTTGAAGATTTGATTCGTGTTGGTGTTGGGAGTTCGATGCAAGGGAATCTATCTCAAACATACTTGGATGTTTGTGTTTTTTTGCATTTGATTTTACTATTTTTTTCATGTATTTTTGATAGTTATGCATTACGTAAGTTACTATCTTTTGGATTAATGAAATGTGGAATTATCGAAAAAAAAAAAAAAAAAAGACTGTAGAAAAAAGATTAGCGAGAAAAAATTTAAAAAAAACATAAAAGACTGTAGAAAAAAATAGGCTCAAACCTCAAGCTTACATACTAGCATACTACTGTTATCGAGTTATTTACGGTGTTGTGAGGAAAGAGAGTTGTGACATACTAGTATACTACTATTCATTTCTTTACCATAAAATGACACTTCTCTCAATTTAAAACCAGATTTTTTTTCTCACACCATGTCAACACCTAGAAAATGTTAGATAGACATTCACTAAAAGAGTCGCCATAGATAGAGAAATCATCCATGAAAACTTTCATAAAGCGTTCCATCATATCACTAAAGATATGAAGCATACATCGCTAGAAGGTACCAGGAACATTACAGAGACCAAAAGGCATCCGTTTATAAGCATATGTTCCAAAAGGGCATGTAAAGGTAGTCTTGTCTTGGTCATCAGGATCGATAATGATATGAAAATAGCCATAATAGCCATCTAAAAAACAATAATAAGCATGACCAGCTAGACGTTCGAGCATCTGATCTATAAAGGGTAAAGGAAAGTGATCCTTTCGTGTCATGACGTTTAAACGTCTGTAATCAATACATATTCTCTATTTCATAGGAACACGCGTGGAAACATATTCACCCGCAGCATTACGAACAACAGTAACCCTCGATTTCTTAGGGATTATGGACTACGTGAATAGGACTAACCCATTCGCTATCGGAAATGGGATATATGATACCCGAATCGAGTAACCGTAAGACTTCTTCCCTGACCACCTCTTTCATGGCAGGGTTCAAGCGACGTTGAGGTTTGCGTGAAGTTTTCGCATTATCTTCCAAATGTATGCGATACGTGCATACACCAGGGTCAATCCCCCTTAATGTCGTCCAAGGACCAACCGATTGTGGAACGATGTTCCCTAATCACCCTAATCAAACGTGCCTCTTCATCAGCAGATAACTGAGAAGATGTGATCACCGGATGACTACCATCGGATCAAGCTAGATATATTTCAACTCAGCAGGAAGATGCTTAAGTACAGGGGTGGGAGGAATGGGTAAAAAGGATTCCGGAGGATCCTCGGCCTGAGTAGTAAAGACCTGTTTAGGTAAGAGGTCTTCAAACTCGGAAGAAGGAGGGACTGAAGGATCTAAGATAGGGGTAGACTCGAAAAGGGAGTTGACTTCCTCTAAGTAGGAGTCATAGTTGAAGTCGGAACTACCGAAGGAAAGGAATTGGTGCATCTGATTTTTTCGAAACGTATTGGTGAAATAATCTTGAGCTAAGATCTCGATCATGCTAACTTCCCCATCTATAGACGAATCGGGTAACTGTTTCATCATTTTGAAAACATTTACCTCAACAGAAAGATGGCCAAAAGATATGGACATCGAACCATCGCGGCAGTTTATGAGCGCTTTGGCAGTAGCCAAAAGGGATGCCCTAAAATGATTGGAACAGAGTCGTTAGCGACTTCTGTGTCTAGGATAACGAAGTCTGCTGGGTAGTAAAAATCCTGAACCTTAACCAGAACGTTTTCAACCACACCCTTATGATACTTAATAGAACGATCAGCTAATTGCAACGTCATTTTAGTTGGTTGCATCTCTTGTAGACCTATTTGTTTATATAGATAATATGAGAGTAAGTTAACATTCACCCCCAGGTCTAATAACGCAGTCGTCATGTGGGTATCCCCCAAGGTGCATTGTACAGTAAGACGACCAGGGTCCTTGTACTTAACGATTCCATTATGTTCAGATAGAGTTGAAAACTGTTCAGTTAAAAAGGCGTCTTTGGTATATTGGTATTCAGCCTAGTAGTGCACAACTCTTTTAGAAACTTAACATGTTGAGGTAACTTTTTAATAGCGTCAAGAAAATGTAGGTTTATCGTTAGATTTTTAAAAACTTCCCTAATCTCATCAAAGTTTGTATCCTTGTGTAACATGGCTAGTCTCTGGAGAAACGGTGGGTTCTCTCTATATTTAGCATATGGATCTAGGAGTTTTAACCTTGGCCGCTTTCCTCTTGGGTTGAGGTTTAACTGGTACCTCTACAGGAGTAGGATCGTCAGTTACAACATCGGTATCTAGTAAATTATTAGGTGCAATGGCCACAGGTGGGGTAACAACAGACATAGTTACAGTGTTATCCACCACCCTGCCAGAACGGAGAGTGGTGATGGCATTTAACTCACTTACGTTTAAATGTTAATTACTAGTAATACCGGTTACTTCAAAAGCTGTGTTTGGCATTTTAGGATTAGGTATGGCTTGACCTGGAAACACACCTTTTGGTTATATTTTCTCTTGGGCTAACTGTTGGATGGAATGATTAATGGATTGTAAAAGCTGCTGGTTAGAATGATTAATGGATTGTAAAATCTATTGGTTAGCCTGCATGTAGGCTTCGAAACGATTCGGTTGTGAAGGTGTAGTGGCCACAGGTGGTGTGACTGGAACTATCTCACGTTGATTATTAACGGGTGGGTTGCGAAAGTTATTATTAATTGGAATGATGCCTCGATCTATTAGCATTATAATTATTACTATAATTATTATAATTACCTTGTCCTTGCCCTTGTTTCGGTGGAGCTTGGTTGTAATTGGTCGCTGGCCTAATATTTTGATTATTAAACCCTAGAGGTGTAACTTGTTGATTATTTCTCCAACTGAAGTTGGGATGTTGTCTCCAAGGTGCGTTAGGTTCTCTATTAATGGAACAAACATTGTTCGGTTGTGCGGATGGTTGTTCATAGACTAGAGGACAATAGGAGTTGGGATGCTCAGGACTCAAACAGAAATTACAAGGAACAGAGTTGACGTTCATGACAGGGGTAGGCTTTTGTTGAACATAAATAGCTTCTACCTTTTTAGTGAGAGATTCGAAGAGTATATACTTAAAAAAAAAAAAAAAAAAAAAGAACATCATCATTTTCTTTTTTTTCGTAGATTATCTGCTACAAAAACAAAAAAATAAAAATAAAAATAAAACCCTATAAAAATAAGACAAATAAAAAACTCACAAAAGCAAAGCTAATTGAACTTATTCTGCTCAAATACAGTCGCGTGCACTACTCTAAAAGCTCCAAACAACTTCCACTTTTGAAGTTTGCGCCATCAATTCAAAATATACAAGTTCGTCTAACTACCTTGTGAAACATTCTTCCATATGTTCTATCTCATTACAAAGTCACGATCTTCATCTAGGAAATCTGAAGTTAAAAAACCCATATTGAAAAAATTAAGTTTTCACGCACATACCACGTAAGAGTGTTCAGACAAAAGCACATGTCTTATTTTATGTGCTTTCTCTTTCCTATTGGGTGATAAAACGAGGAGGCTTGTAGAGTTAACCAGCATTGTTTCATTCCGTTCAGTTTCGACAGTGTTGGTTTCTTGGCACAACAATTTGTTAATCTCCTTAAGTGATTGCAGATAGTTATGGACTACAACCTAATGACAGTTGGTTCTAACGAGTTTGTATTCAGGAGGACAGGATTTGCAGACCAGAATGGACTTGCGTCACAGCTTGTTGCACGTTTGTCCTAATTATTTGTAAAATTTTAATCATTATAAATAAATTTCCACTTAAAAACAACAACAAAACCAACATTTTCTTTTATTTGAAGAGAATAAACAACAAAAAAAAAAAATTTCTTTTATTTGAAGAGTGTATACTATAAAGAAAAAAAATAAAAAAAATAACAACAACAACAGCAATATTTTCTTTTATTCGAAGAGTATATAGTAAAAAAAAAAAAAAAAAAAAAAAAAAAACAAGAACATCATCATTTTCTTTTTTTCGTAGATTATCCACTACAAAAACAATAAAAAAAATAAAACCCTATAAAAATAAGACAAATAAAAAACTCACAAAAGCAAAGCTAGCTGAACTTATTCTGCTCAAATACAGTCGCGTGCACTACTCTAAAAGCTCCAAACAACTTCCACTATTGAAGTTTGCGCCATCAATTCAAAATATACGTGTTGGTCTAACTACCTTGTGAAACATTCTTGCATATGTTCTACCTCATTACAAAGTCACGATCTTCATCTAGAAAATCTGAAGTTAAAAAACCCATCTTGAAAAACATAAGTTTTCACGCACATACCATGTAAGAGTGTTCAGACAAAAGCACATGTCTCAATTTAAGTGCTTTCTCTTTCCTAATGTGTGATAACCCGAGGAGGCTTTTAGAGTTAACCAACATTGTTTCATTCCGTTCAGTTTCGACACTGTTGGTTTCTTGGCACAACAATTTGTTAAGCTCCTTAAGTGATTGCAGATAGTTATTGACTACAACCTAAAGATAGCTGGTTCTAACGTGTTTGTATTAAGGAGGATAGGATTTGCAGTTAGGAAAGGACTTGCGTCACAGCTTGTTGCACACTTGTCCTAATTATTTGTAAAACTTGTTATCATTATAAATAAAATTTCAACTTAAAAACAACAACAAAACCAACATTTTCTTTTATTCGAAGAGAATATACTACAAAAAAAAAAAATTTTCTTTTATTTTGAAGTATATATAAAAAAAAAAAAAAACTAACAAAAAAAAAAACATTTTCTTTTATTTGAATAGTATATACAATAAATAAATAAATAAATAAAAAACAACATCTTATTTTATTCAAAGAGTATATACTAAAAAAAAACGTTATAAAAATAAAACAAAGAAAAAACTCCCAAAAGCAAAGCTAACTGAACATATTCTGCTCAAATATAGTCCGCGAGCATAACTTTAAAAGCTCCAAACAACTTCCACTATTGAAGTTTTCGCCATCAATTCAAAATATTGCGTCACAGCTTGTTGCACGCTTGTCCTAATTATTTGTAAAACTTGTTATCATTATAAATAAAATTTCAACTTAAAAACAACAACAAAACCAACATTTTCTTTTATTCGAAGAGAATATACTACAAAAAAAAAATATATTTTCTTTTATTTGAAGAGTATATACTATAAATAAAAAAAATATGAAAATAACAACAACAACAACAACAACATTTTCTTTTATTCGAAGAGTATATACTACAAAAAACTAAAAAAAAAAAAAAAAAAAAAAAAACAACATCATCATTTTCTTTTTTTCGTAGATTGTCCACTACAAAAACAAAAACAAATAATAAAAATAAAACCCTATAAAAATAAGACAAATCAAAAACTCACAAAAGCAAAGCTAACTGAACTTAATCTACTCAAATACAGTTGCGTGCACTACTCTAAAAGCTCCGAACAACTTCCACTATTGAAGTTTGCGTCATCAATTCAAAATATACATGTTGGTCTAACTACCTTGTGAAACATTCTTCCATATGTCCTACCTCATTACAAAGTCACGATCTTCATCTAGGAAATCTGAAGTTAAAAAACCCATATTTAGACAAAAGCACATTTCGTATTTTATGTGCTTTCTCTTTCTTATTGTGTGATAACACGAGGAGGCTTGTAGAGTTCACTAGCATTGTTTCATTCCGTTCAGTTTCGACACTGTTGGTTTCTTGGAACAACAATCTATTAAGCTCCTTAAGTGATTGCAAATTGTTATGGACTACAACCTAATGACAGTTGGTTTTAACGAGTTTGTATTCAGGAGGATAGGATTTGCAGTTCAGAAAGGACTTGCGTCATAGCTTGTTGCACGTTTGTCCTAATTATTTGTAAAATTTGTAATCATTATAAATAAAATTTCCACTAAAAAACAACAACAAAGCCAACATTTTCTTTTATTCGAAGAGAATATAAAAAAAAAAAAAACATTTTCTTTTATTTGAAGAGTATATACTATAAAAAAAAAAAAAAAAAAACAACAACAACAACAACAACAACAACAACAACAACATTTTCTTTTATTTGATGAGTATATACTACCAAAAAATTAAAAAAAAAAAAAAAAAAAAAAAAAACTACATCATCATTTTCTTTTTTTCATAGATTCTCCACTACAAAAACAAAAAAAAATAATAAAAATAAAAATATATAAAAATAAGACAAATCAAAAACTCACAAAAGCAAAGCTAACGGAACTTATTCTGCTCAAATACAGTCGCGTGCACTACTCTTAAAGCTCCAAACAACTTCCACTACTGAAGTTTGCGCCATTAATTCAGAATATACGTGTTGGTCTAACTACCTTGTGAAACATTCTTCCATATGTTCTACATCATTACAAAGTCCACGATCTTCATCTAGGAAATCTGAAGTTAAAAAACCCATCTTGAAAAACTTAAGTTTTCACGCACATACCACGTAAGACAGTTCAGACAAAATCACATGTCTTATTTTATGTGCTTTCTCTTTCCTATTGCGTGATAACACGAGGAGGCTTGTAGAGTTCACTAGCATTGTTTCATTCTGTTCAGTTTCGACACTGTTGGTTTCTTGGAACAACAATCTGTTAAGCTCCTTAAGTGATTGCAAATTGTTATGGACTACAACCTAATGACAGTTGGTTTTAACGAGTTTGTATTCAGGAGGATAGGATTTGCAGTTCAGAAAGGACTTGCGTCACAGCTTGTTGCACGTTTGTCCTAATTATTTGTAAAATTTTTAATCATTATAAATAAAATTTCCACTAAAAAACAACAACAAAGCCAACATTTTCTTTTATTCGAAGAGAATATAAAACGAAAAAAAACATTTTCTTTTATTTGAAGAGTATATACTATAAAAAAAAAAAAAAAACAACAACAACAACAACAACAACAACAACATTTTCTTTTATTTGATGAGTATATACTACAAAAAATCTAAAAAAAAAAAAAAAAAAAAACATCATCATTTTCTTTTTTTCATAGATTCTCCACTACAAAAACCAAAAAAAAATAATAAAAATAAAAATATATAAAAATAAGACAAATCAAAAACTCACAAAAGCAAAGCTAACGGAACTTATTCTGCTCAAATACAGTCGCGTGCACTACTCTTAAAGCTCCAAACAACTTCCACTATTGAAGTTTGCGCCATTAATTCAGAATATACGTGTTGGTCTAACTACCTTGTGAAACATTCTTCCATATGTTCTACATCATTACAAAGTCACGATCTTCATCTAGGAAATCTAAAGTTAAAAAACCCATCTTGAAAAACTTAAGTTTTCACGCACATACCACGTAAGACAGTTCAGACAAAATCACATGTCTTATTTTATGTGCTTTCTCTTTCCTATTGCGTGATAACACGAGGAGGCTTTTAGAGTTAACCAGCATTGTTTCATTCCGTTCAGTTTTGACACTGTTAGTTTCTTGGCACAACAATCTGTTAAGCTCCTTAAGTGATTGCAGAGAGTTATGGAATACAACCTAAAGATAGCTGGTTCTAACGTGTTTGTATTTAGGAGAATAGGATTTGCAGTTCAGAAAGGACTTGCGTCACAGCTTGTTGCACGCTTGTCCTAATTATTTGTAAAACTTGTTATCATTATAAATAAAATTTCAACTTAAAAACAACAACAAAACCAACATTTTCTTTTATTCGAAGAGAATATACGACAAAAAAAAAACACTTTCTTTTAGTTGAAGAGTATATACTATAAATAAAAAAAAATAAGAAAATAACAACAACAACAACAACAAAAAGATTTTCTTTTATTCGAAGAGTATATACTACAAAAAAAAAAAATTTCTTTTATTTGAAGAGTATATACTATAAATAAAAAAAAAATAAGAAAATAACAACAACAACAACAACAACAACAACATTTTCTTTTATTCGAAGAGTATATACTAAAAAAAAAAAAAAAAAAACCAACAACAACAACAACAACAACATCATCATCATTTTCTTTTTTTTGTAGATTATCCACTACAAAAACAAAAAAAAATAATAAAAATAAAACCCTATAAAAATAAGACAAATCAAAAACTCACAAAAGCAAAGCTAATTGAACTTATTCTGCTCAAATACAGTCGCGTGCACTACTCTAAAAGCTCCAAACAACTTCCACTATTGAAGTTTGCGCCATCAATTCAAAATATACAAGTTGGTCTAACTACCTTGTGAAACATTCTTCCATACGTTCTACCTTATTACAAAGTCACGATCTTCATCTAGGAAATCTGAAGTTAAAAAACCCATATTGAAAAAATTAAGTTTTCACGCACATACCACGTAAGAGTGTTCAGACAAAAGCACATGTATTATTTTATGTGCTTTCTCTTTCCTATTGTTGTGTGATAACAAGAGGAGGCTTGTAGACTTAACTAGCATTGTTTCATTCCGTTCAATTTCGACACTGTTGGTTTCTTGGCACAACAATCTGTTAAGCTCCTTAAGTGATTGCAGATTGTTATGGACAACAACAACAACAACAACAACATTTTCTTTTATTTGGAGAGTATATACTACAAAAAAAAAAAAAAAAAAAAAAAAAAAAAAAAAAAACATCATCATTTTATTTTATTTTCGTAGATTATCCACTACAAAAACAAAAAAATAATAATAAAAATAAAACCCTATAAAAATAAGACAAATAAAAAACACACAAAAGCAAAGCTAACGGAACTTATTCTGCTCAAATACAGTCGCGTGCACTACTCTAAAAGCTTCAAACAACTTCCACTACTGAAGTTTTCGCCATTAATTCAGAATATACGTGTTGGTCTAACTACCTTGTGAAACATTCTTCCATATGTTCTACCTCATTACAAAGCCACGATCTTCATCTAGGAATTCTGAAGTTAAAAAACCCATCTTGAAAAACTTAAGTTTTTAAGCACATACCACGTAAGACTGTTCAGACAAAAGAGCATGTCTCATTTTATTTGCTTTCTCTTTCCTATTGTGTGATAACACGAGGAGGCTTTTAGAGTTAACCAACATTGTTTCATTCCGTTCAGTTTCGACACTGTTAGTTTCTTGGCACAACAATCTGTTAAGCTCCTTAAGTGATTGCAGATAGTTATGGACTACAACCTAAAGATAGCTGGTTCTAACGTGTTTGTATTTAGGAGGATAGGATTTGCAGTTCAGAAAGGACTTGCGTCACCGCTTGTTGCACATTTGTCCTAATTATTTGTAAAACTTGTTATCATTATAAATAAAATTTCAACTTAAAACCAACAAAAAAACCAACATTTTCTTTTATTCGAAGAGAATATAATACAAAAAAAAAATCTTTTATTTGAAGAGTATATACTATAAATAAAAAAATTAACAACAACAACAACAACAACAACAACAACAATATTTTATTTTATTCGAAGATTATATACAAAAAAAAAAAAAAAAAAAAACAACAACACCATTTTATCTTTTTTTCGTAGATTATCCGCTACAAACACAAAAAATAATAATAATAATAAAACCCTATAAAAACAAACTAAATCAAAAACTAACAAAAGCAAAGCTAACTGAACTTATTCTGCTCAAATACAGTCGCGAGCACTACTCTAAAAGCTCCAAACAACTTCCACTACTGAAGTTTGCGCCATTAATTCAGAATATACGTGTTGGTCTAACTACCTTGTGAAACATTCTTCCATATGTTCTACCTCATTACAAAGCCACGATCTTCATCTAGGAAATCTGAAGTTAAAAAATCCATCTTGAAAAACTTAAGTTTTCACGCACATACCATGTAAGACTGTTCAGACAAAAGCACATGTGTCATTTTATTTGCTTTTTCTTTCCTATTGTGTGATAACACGAGGAGGCTTTTAGAGTTAACCAGCATTGTTTCATTCCATTCAGTTTCGACATTGTTAGTTTCTTGGCACAACAATCTGTTAAGCTCCTTAAGTGATTGCAGATAGTTATGGACTACAACCTAAGGATAGCTGGTTCTAACATGTTTGTATTTAGGAGGATAGGATTTGCAGTTCAGAAAGGACTTGCGTCACAGCTTGTTGCATGCTTGTCCTAATTATTTGTAAAACTTGTTATCATTATAAATAAAATTTCAACTTAAAAACAATAACAAAACCAACATTTTCTTTTATTCGAAGAGAATATACTACAAAAAAAAACATTTTCTTTTATTTGAAGAGTATATACTATAAATAAAAAAAATAAAAAAATAACAACAACAATAACAACAACAATATTTTCTTTTATTCCAAGAGTATATACTAAAAAAAAAAAAAAAAACATCATCATTTTCTTTTTTTCGTAGATTATCCGCTACAAAAACAAAAAAATAAAAATAAAAATAAAACCCTATAAAAATAAGACAAATCAAAAACTCACAGAAGCAAAGCTAACTTAACTTATTCTGCTCAAATACAGTTGCGTGCACTACTCTAAAAGCTCCAAACATCTTCCACTATTGAAGTTTGCGCCATCAATTGAAAATATACAAGTTGGTCTAACTACCTTGTGAAACATTCTTCCATATGTTCTACCCATTACAAAGTCATGATCTTCATCTAGGAAATCTGACGTTAAAAAACCCATATTGAAAAAATAAAGTTTTCAATCACATACCACGTAAGAGTGTTCATACAAAAGCACATGTCCTATTTTATGTGCTTTCTCTTTCCTATTCTGTGATAACACGAGGAAGCTTGTAGAGTTAACCAGATTGTTTCATTCCGTTCGGCCGGGACAGCTTTGTTGGTTTCTTGGCACAACAATCTGTTAAGCTCCTTAAGTGATTGCAGATAGTTATGGACTACAACCTAATGACAGTTGGTTCTAACGAGTTTGCATTCAGATTAATAGGATTTGCAGTTCAGAAAGGACTTGCGTCACAACTTGTTGCACGTTTGTCCTAATTATTTGTAAAATTTGTAATCATTATAAATAAAATTTCCACTAAAAAACAACAACAAAACCAACATTTTCTTTTATTCTAATAGAATATAAAACAAAAAAAAACATTTTCTTTTATTTGAAGAGTATATACTATAAAAAAATAAAAAAATAACAGCAACAACAACAACAACAACATTTTCTTTTATTTGAAGAGTATATACAACAAAAAAAAAAAAAAAAAAAAAAACAACATCATCATTTTCTTTTTTTCGTAGATTATCCACTACAAAACAAAAAAAATAATAATAAAAATAAAACCCTATAAAAATAAGACAAATCAAAAACTCACAAAAGCAAAGCTAACAGAACTTATTCTGCTCAAATACAGTCGCGTGCACTACTCTAAAAGCTCCGAACAACTTCCACTATTGAAGTTTGCACCATCAATTCAAAACATACAAGTTGGTCTAACTACCTTGTGAAACATTCTTCCATATGTTCTACCTTATTACATAGTCACGATCTTCATCTAGGAAATCTGAAGTTAAAAAACCCATATTGAAAAAATTAAGTTTTCACGCACATACCACGTAAGAGTGTTTAGACAAAAGCACATGTCTTATTTTATGTGCTTTCTCTTTCCTATTGTGTGATAACACAAGGAGGCTTGTAGAGTTAACCAGCATTGTTTCATTCCGTTCGGGCCCGACATCTTGTTGGTTTCTTGGCACAACAATCTGTTAAGCTCCTTAAGTGATTACAGATAGTTATGGACTACAACCTAATGACAGTTAGTTCTAACGAGTTTGTATTCAGGAGGATAGGATTTGCAGTTTAGAAAGGACTTGCGTAACAGCTTATTGCACGTTTGTCCTAATTATTTGTAAAATTTGTAATTAATATAAATAAAATTTCCACTAAAAAACAACAACAAAACCAACATTTTCTTTTATTCGAAGAGAATATACAACAAAAAAGTAACATTTTATTTTATTGTAAGAGTATATACTATAAATAAAAAAAATAAAAAAATAACAAGAACAACAACAGCAACAACATTTTCTTTTATTCGAAGAGTATATACTACAAAAAAACTAAAAAAAAAAAAAAAAAACATCATCAATTTTTTTTTTTCGTTGATTATCCACTAGAAAAACAAAAAAATAATAATAAAAATAAAACCCTATAAAAATAAGACAAATCAAAAACTCACAAAAGCAAAGCTAACGGAACTTTTTCTGCTCAAATACAGTCGCGTGCACTACTCTAAAAGCTCCTAACAACTTCCACTACTGAAGTTTGCGCCATTAATTCAGAATATACTTGTTGGTCTAACTACCTTGTGAAACATTCTTCCATATGTTCTACCGCATTACAAAGCCACGATCTTCATCAAGGAAATTGGAAGTTAAAAAACCCATCTTGAAAAACTTAAGTTTTCACGCACATACCATGTAAGACTGTTCAGACAAAAGCACATGTCTCATTTTATGTGCTTTCTCTTTCCTATTGTGTGATAACACGAGGTGGCTTTTAGAGTTGACCAGCATTGTTTCATTCCGTTCAGTTTCGACACTGTTAGTTTCTTAGCACAATAATCTGTTAAGCTACTTAAGTGATTGCAGATAGTTATGGACTACAACCTAAAGATAGCTGGTTCAAACGTGTTTGTATTTAGGAGGATAGGATTTGAAGTTCAGAAAGGACTTGCGTCACAGCTTGTTGCACGCTTGTCCTAATTATTTGTAAAACTTGTTATCATTATAAATTAAATTTCAACATAAGAACAACAATAAAACCAACATTTTCTTTTATTCGAAGAGAATATACTACAAAAAAAAACATTTTCTTTTATTTGAAGAGTATATTCTATAAATAAAAAAAATAACAACAACACCAACAACACCAACATTTTCTTTTATTTGAAGAGTATATACTACAAAAAAAAAAAAAAAAAAAAAACAAAAACAAAAAAAACAACATCATTATTTTCTTTTTTTCGTAGATTATCCACTACAAAAACAAAACAAATAATAATAAAAATAAAACCCTATAAAAATAAGACAAATCAAAACTCACAAAAGCAAAGTTTTAAGCGGAACTTATTCTCGCTCAAATACAAATGGTGCACTACTCTTAAAAGCTCCAAACAACTTCCACTATTGAAGTTTATGCCATCAATTCAAAACATACAAGTTGGTCTAACTACCTTTGTGAAACTTTCTTCCATATGCTCTACCTCATTACAAAGTCAACGATCTTCATCTAGGAAATCTAAAGTTAAAAACCCATCTTGAAAAATTTAAGTTTTCGCGGACACACCACGTAAGAGTGTTGGACAAAAGCACATGTCTCAATTTATGTGCTTTTCTCTTTCCTATTGTGTGATAACACGAGGAGGCTTTTAAAGTTAACCAGATTGTTTTATTCCGCGTTCGAGCCTTTAATTTCGACACTGTTGGTTTCTTGGCACAACAATCTGTCAAGCTACTTAAGTGATTGCAGATAGTTATGGACTACAACCTAAAGATAGCTGGTTCTAACGTGTTTGTATTTAGGAGGATAGGATTTGCAGTTCAGAAAGGACTTGCATCACAGCTTGTTGCACGCTTGTCCTAATTATTTGTAAAACTTGTTATCGTTATTAATAAAATTTCAACTTAAAAACAATAACAAAACCAACATTTTCTTTTATTCGAAGAGAATATACTACAAAAAAAAAAAAATTCTTTTATTCGAAGAGTATATACTATAAATAAAAAAAAAAGAAAATAACAACAACATTTCCTTTTATTCGTAGACAATATACAACAAAAAAAAAAAAAAAAAAAAAAAAAAAAAAAACAGCAACATCATCATTTTCTTTTTTTCGTAGATTATCCACTACAAAAACAAAAAAAATAATAATAAAAATAAAAACCTATAAGAATTAGACAAATCAAAAACTCACAAAAGCAAAGCTAACTGAACTTATTCTGCTCAAATACAGTCGCGTGCACTACTCTAAAAGCTCCAAACAACTTCCACTATTGAAGTTTGCGCCATCAATTCAAAATATACAAGTTGGTCTAACTACCCTTTGAAACATTCTTCCATATGTTCTACTTCATTACAAAGTCACGATCTTCATCTAGGAAATCTGAAGTTAAAAAGCCCATCTTGAAAAAATTAACTTTTCACGCACATACTACGTAAGAGTGTTCAGACAAAAGCACATGTCTTATTTTATGTGCTTTCTCTTTCCTATTGTGTGATAACACGAGGAGGCTTGTAGAGTTAACCAGCATTATTTCATTCCGTTCAGTTTTGACACTGTTAGTTTCTTGGCACAACAATCTGTTAAGCTCCTTAACTGATTGCAGATAGTTATGGACTAGAACCTAATGACAGTTGGTTCTAACGAATTTGTATTCAGGAGGATAGGATTTGCAGTTCAGAAAGGACTTGCGTCACAGCTTGTTGGACGATTGTCCTAATTATTTGTAAAATTTGTAATCATTATAAATAAAATTTCCACTAAAAAACAACAACAAAACCAACCTTTTCTTTTATTCGAAGAGAATATACAACAGAAAAATAACATTTTATTTTATTTGAAGAGTATATACTATAAATAAAAAAATAAATAAATAACAACAACAACAACAACAACATTTTCTTTTATTTGAAGAGTATATACTACAAAAAAAACTAAAAAAAAAAAAAAAAAAAAAAAAAAAAAACATCATCATTTTCTTTTTTTTCGTAGATTATCCACTACAAAAACAAAAAGAAAACCCTATAAAAATAAGACAAAACAAAAACTCACAAAATCAAGGCTAACGGAACTTATTCTGCTCAAATACAATCGCGTGCACTACTCTAAAAGCCCCAAACAACTTCCACTACTGAAGTTTGCGCCATTAATTCAGAATATACGTGTTGGTCTAACTACTTTGTGAAACATTCTTCCATATGTTCTACCGCATTACAAAGCCACGATCTTCATCTAGGAAATCTGAAGTTAAAAACCCCATCTTGAAAAAATTAAGTTTTCACGCACATACCACGAGAAGTTGGAGGACAAAAAAAGCACATGTCTTATTTTATGTGCTTCTTTCTTATCTATTGTGATAACACGAGGAGGCTTGTAGAGTTAACCAAAGATTGTTTCATTCCGTTCGCCGCCGACATCTTTGTTGGTTTCTTGGCACAAGAATCTGTTAAGCTCCTTAAGTGATTGTAGATAGTTATGTACTACAACCTAAAGATAGCTGGTTCTAACGTGTTTCTATTTAGGAGGATAGGATTTGCAGTTCGAGAAAGGACTTTTGTCGCGCGACTGTTGCACGCTTGTCCTAATTATTTGTAAAACTTGTTATCATTATAAATAAAATTTCAACTTAAAAACAACAACAAAACCAACATTTTCTTTTATTCGAAGAGAATATAAAAAAAAAAACATTTTCTTTTCTTTGAAGAGTATATAGTATAAAAATAAACAAAAAAATAACAACAACAACAATAACATTTTCTTTTATTTGAAGAGTATATACTACAAAAAAACTATAAAAAAACAAAAAAAAAAAAAAAAAAAACAACATCATCATTTTCTTTTTTAAGTAGATTATCCACTAAAAAAAAAAAAAAAAAAAAAAATAAAAAAAAAAAAAATCAAAAACTCACAAAAGTAAAGCTAACGGAACTTATACTGCTCAAATACAGTCGCGTGCACTACTCTAAAAGCTCCGAACAACTTCCACTATTGAAGTTTGCGCCATCAATTCAAAACATACAAGTTGGTCTAACTACCTTGTGAAACATTCTTCCATATGTTCTACCTCATTACATAGTCACGATCTTCATATAGGAAATCTGAAGTTAAAAAACCCAAATTGAAAAAATTAAGTTTTCATGCACATACCACATAAGAGTGTTCAGAAAAAACCACATGTCTTATTTTATGTGCTTTCTCTTTCCTATTGTGTTATAACACAAGGAGGCTTGTAGAGTTAACCAACATTGTTTCATTCCGTTCAGTTTCGACACTGTTGGTTTTTTGGCAAAACAATCTGTTAAGCTCCTTAAGTGATTGCAGATAGTTTTGGACTACAACCTAATGACATTTGGTTCTAACGAGTTTGTATTCAGGAGGATAGGATTTGCAGTTCAGAAAGGACTTGCGTCACAGCTTGTTGCACGTTTGTCCTAATTATTTGTAAAATTTGTAATCATTAGAAATAAAATTTCCACTAAAAAACAACAACAAAACCAACATATTCTTTTATTCGAAGAGAATATACAACAAAAAAATAACATTTTCTTTTATTTGAAGAGTATATACTATAAATAAAAACAATAAAAAAATAACAACAACAACAGTAACATTTTCTTTTATTCGAAGAGTATATACTATAAAAAAAACGAAAAAAAAAACAACATCATCTTTTTCTTTTTTTCGTATATTATCTACTACAAAAACAAAAAAATAATAATAAAAATAAAACCCTAAAAAAATAAGACAAATCAAAAACTCAAAAAAGCAAAGCTAACTGAACTTATTCTGCTCAAATACAGTCACGTGCACTACTCTAAAAGCTCCGAACAACTTCCAATATTGACGTTTGTGCCTTCAATTCAAAATATACGTGTTGGTCTAACTACCTTGTGAAACATTCTTGCATATGTTCTACCTCATTACAAAGTCACGATCTTCATCTAGGAAATTTGAAGTTAAAAAACCCATCTTGAAAAAATTAGGTTTTCACGCACATACCACGTAAGAGTGTTCAGACAAAAGCACATGTCTCAATTTATGTGCTTTCTCTTTCCTATTGTGTGACAACACGAGGAGGCTTTTAAAGTTAACCAGCATTGTTTCATTCCATTCAGTTTTGACACTGTTGGTTTCTTGGCACAACAATCTGTTAAGCTCCTTAAGTGACTGCAGATAGTTATGGACTACAACATAAAGATAGCTGGTTCTAACGTGTTTGTATTTAGGAGGATAGGATTTGCGTTCGTAGAAAAGGACTTTCGGCCAAATTTTGTTGCACGCTTGTCCTAATTATTTGTAAAACTTGTTATTATTATAAATAAAATTTCTACATAAAAACAACAACAAAAGCAACATTTTCTTTTATTCGAAGAGAATATACTACAAAAAAAAACATTTTCTTTTATTTGAAGAGGATATACTATAAATAAAAAAAAATAACAACAACAACAACAACAATATTTTCTTTTATTCGAAGAGTATATACTAAAAAAAAAAAAAAAAAAAAATCATTTTTTTTTTTTCGTAGATTATCCACTACAAAAACTAAAAAAATAATAATAAAAATAAAACCCTATAAAAATTAGACAAAACAAAAACTCACAAAAGCAATGCTAACGGAACTTATTCTGCTCAAATCTGGTCAAGGTGCACTACTTAAAAGCTCTGAAAGCAACTTCCACTATTGAAGTTTCATACCATCAATTCAAAATATACAAGTTGGTCTAACTACCTTGTGAAACATTCTTCCATATGTTCTACCTCATTACATAGTCACGATCTTCATCAAGGAAATCTGAAGTTAAAAAACCCATATTGAAAAAATTAAGTTTTGACGAACATACCACATAAGAGTGTTCAGACAAAAGCACATATCTTATTTTATGTGCTTTCTCTTTCCTATTGTGTGATAACACAAGGAGGCCTGTAGAGTTAACCAACATTGTTTCATTCCGCTCGGGCACATCTGTTGGTTTTTTGGCACAACAATCTGTTAAGCTTAAGTGATTGCGAGATAGTTATGGACTACAACCTAATGACAGTTAGTTCTAACGAGTTTTTATTCAGGAGGATAGTATTTGCAGTTCAGAAAGGACTTGCGTCACAGCTTGTTGCACGATTGTCATAATTATTTGTAAAATTTGTAATCATTATAAATAAAATTTCCACTAAAAAACAACAACAAAACCAACATTTTCTTTTATTCGAAGAGAATATACAACAAAAAAATAACATTTTCTTTTATTTGAAGAGTATATACTATAAATAAAAAAATAAAAAAATAACAACAACAACAACAACATTTTCCTTTATTCGAAGAGTATATACTATATAAAAAAAAAAAACAACATCATCATTTTCTTTTTTCGTATATTATCCACTACAAAAACAAAAAAAATAATAATAAAAATAAAACCGTAAAAAAATAAGACAAATCAAAAACTCAAAAAACTAAAGCTAACTGAACTTATTCTACTCAAATACAGTCACGTGCACTACTCTAAAAGCTCCAAACAACTTCCAATATTGAAGTTTACGCCATCAATTCAAAATATACGTGTTGGTCTAACTACCTTGTGAAACATTCTTGCATATGTTCTACCTCATTACAAAGTCACGACCTTCATCTAGGAAATCTGAAGTTAAAAAACCCATCTTGAAAAAATTAAGTTTTCACGCACATACCACGTAAGAGTGTTCAAACAAAAGCATATGGCTTACTTTATGTGCTTTCTCTTTCATATTGTGTGATAACACGAGGAGGCTTGTAGAGTTAACCAAAGATTGTTTCATTCCGCTCGGTTTAATCGTTGGTTTCTTGGCACAACAATCAGTTAAGGCTCCTTAAGTGATTGCGCAGATAGTTATGGACTACAACATAATGACAGCTTGGTTTCTAACGAAGTTTGTATGAGGAGGATAGGATTTGCAGTTCAGAAAGGACTTCGTCACATCTTGTCAGACGCTTGTCCTAATTATTTGTAAAATTTGTAATCATTATAAATAAAATTTCCACTAAAAAACAACAACAAAACCAAGATTTTCTTTTATTCGAAGAGAATATACAACAAAAAAATAACATTTTCTTTTATTTGAAGAGTATATACTATAAAAAAAAAAAATAAAAAAAAATAACAACAACAACAACAACAACATTTTATTTTATTCGAAGAGTATATACTATAAAAATACTAAAAAAAAAAACACCATCATCATTTTCTTTTTTTCGTAGATTATCCATTACAAAAACAAAAAAATAATAATAAAAATAAAACCCTATAAAAATAAGACAAATAAAAAACTCACAAAAACAAAGCTAATCGAACTTATTCTCAAATAAATACAATACAAGGCAATTCACTTAAAAGTCTAACAACTTCCACTATCAAGTTTGCACCATCAATTAGATAACATACAAGTTGGTCTTAACCACCTGTGAAACATCTTCCATATGTTCTAATCTTATTACATAGTCAATGATCTTCATCTAGGAAATTCAGTTAAAACCCATCTTGAAAAATTAACAAGACAACCATGTTCTCCAATTTCACAATCATGTCTTATAGCATTTTTTAACACACATATATATCATGCCAAGAATTGCATATATATATATATATATATATATGAAAGTTAATAATTTGATAACTATAAAAGGAGGATAGGTGGCATACCGAAACCAAATTCTTGTTCAAGGCGGATGCCAATGAATAAAAGGCTCAACATATTAGCAAGTAAATGAAAACACCAGCATGCAACCACATGGCGGTAAAAGTCGCCACCCCTGGTGTCCATGTACCACTTTACTCACAACTTTAGCACCCATCTTATCTAGTCTGCACCACAAAACAAATAGTCACCAGTCACCACACATACATAATCTTTGTTCACTAAAACAAAAATGTAAACAAACTTACGTAATGGAAGAAGGGCCGAGAAGTGGATTCTCTTTTAAGAGGTTGAAAAGAGAATCTACCAAGAAAATGAGCAATGCAATGACGAGAAGTAGAAACATTATTCTTGGGGGCAATTGTTAATGTACATGGTGATGATGAATAAAATAGTATTGATTACTACAAATAAAGGTATGAGCCATGGTAGCCATGTCTTCTTTTTCTTGAAGAAGAAGTAGGCCGGCGTCCAATGATGTCTTGAGATTGACGCGACGCGTCAATTTCTACGGATGGACGCCACGCCTTGAAGATGCGGCGTCACTTCCCATTGTAATAATAATTGATGAATGAATGAATGAATGAAGAGAGAATTGAGGTTAAAGAAATTGAGAACAGCGGTTCACCAAACTCTTTGTGTTTTCAGATACAAGTCATCCTACATTTGGACCCCGCCGACCAGGACAGCTGTTAACGAGAGAAACATATTTATTTTACGAACAGGTGCACCCGATTAAAACAGGACAACCACTAGATGGCGTCGTCATGTATTTTGTGTGATATTCCCAATGTGGCGAAGATAATATAAGTTATTGAATAGCGAAGGCATTCATAATCATAATAAAAAGAATTATAATAAACACTACTTAAAATGCAAAACTATCTTTGTAAGAGACATTATATTCTCCCTATACGTAACTCAAACCATGTTTGGGTTAGTTAACGTCATTTTTGAAGTTTTCGATTTTACGTTAATTATTCTTTTAGGCTAGTTCAATCGATTGCATCTAGTTTTCTATTTCTCATTAATTATGCTTTTGAGATTAATTCAACGTAGTTGTATCAAGTTTTTAATTTTCCGTTAATTATTCTTTGAAGTTAGTTAGTTATTGATTCTCAAGTTTACGATTTCCGTTAGTTATTCATTAAGGTTAATTCAATGCGGTTGCATCTAGTTTTCAATGTTTCATTAATTACTTTTTGAGATTACTCTTTGCATTAGTTCAATACATCGCATCTAGTTTATGATTCGATTTTTTATGCTTTGAGGTTAGTTCAATGTAATTTCATCCGGTTTCGATGTCAGATTAACTATTCTTTGATGTTATTTCAATAATATTTGCATCAGTTTTCGATTTCCGCCAATTATTACATGAGGTTAGTTCAACGGATTGCATTAGGTTTTTATTTACTATCAATTAGTTTTTTTGAGTTTTGAGATTAGTTCAATGCATTTGTATCCAGTTTTTTATTCCCCGTTAATTATTATTTGAGGTTTGTTTGATGCATTTTTGCATACCGTTTCCAATTTCCCGTTAAATATTTTTCAAGGATTTGCATCCAATTTCTAATTTCCCATTAAATATTTTTCAATGATTCACATCCAATTTCTAATTTCCCGTTAGTTATTCTCTGACATTAGTTTAATACATTTGCATCCAGTTTTGATTCCAAGTTAATTACTTTTGAGTTTAGTTTATTGCATTTGCATAAAGTTTCGATTTCCTGTAATTACTCTTTGAGCTCGTTTCAAACGTATTTGAATCAGTTTTGCTTTTTTTAAATTTTCTGGTGTGTGATACCAACTTTCTACTTATCCATATGTAGTGTCCTTGCAAACATGATATAAAAAATAAATTATGCTTGATTTACTATATGGGATCATCAAAGATTATCGGTTCGATTTCCGATTCCTAATTATTCTTTAAATTATACCGACTCCACTATGTGGGATCCACAAAGATTATCTATGAGCGTGTCCTATCATATTAATTATTCAAAAATATATGTAACTATATATACAAATATTATATTGATCACTCATCCAAATTTCTTATAACATGAAAACCCCAATGCACTCTCTATTAAAAAAATAACTCGCCATTGATAAAACCCTTCAACTTCATTTTTTGTTGTTTAATATTAGAAGTTTGATTGAAGTTTTGTGAGATTGTCTAATAGAATAAATTCATATCGGTTTATTTGAATATGTTCCTAATCATACGAAAAAGATAAGATAAACATTGTTTTAAATGTAAAAACTATACTTATCAAGACATTCACTATATATAACACAACTATATTTTGAGGTTAGTTCAATGCATTTTGCATTTAGTTTCCGAATTCATGTTATTTATTTTTTAGGTTAGTTCAATGCGGTTGCATCTAGTTTGGCGATTTCTTATTAATTATTATTTGCAATTAGTTCAATGTATTTGCATCAAATTTCCAATTTCATGTTAATTGTTCTTCGAGGTCAATTCAATGCATTTGCATCCAGTTTCGATTTCCATTAATCATTCTCAAATTATTTTATTTACATTTTGCATCCAGTTTTGATTTCTCCTTTATTATTCAATGAGGTTGCATTTACACCTACTTTCTGATTTCCCGTAAATTATTGTTTGAGGTTAGTTCAATTAATTTGCATCCAATTTCCAATTTCCCATTAATTATTTCTTGAGGTTAGTTCAATGCATTTTCATCCAATTTATTTTTTGAAATTAGTTCAGTGTAGTTGTATCCGGTTTCCAATTTGCCGTTAATTATTTTTTAAGATTAGTTTCACTCATTTGTATCATGTTTCCAATTTATAGTTAATTTTTTTAGGTTAGTTCAATACACAAGATCCAGGTTCCAATTTCGTTAATTTAATCTGAGGGGTTAGTTCAATGCATTTGCATCCATTTTTCATTTCCGACAATTATTTTTTTATGTTATAGTTCAGATGTATTTTGCCTCCAAGTTTTGATTTTCCATTAATTATTCTTTGAGATTAGTTTAATCTGGCTTGTATCCATATTCCAAATGTCCATTAATTACTTTTTAAGATTAGTTTAAAACTTGCACATGTGCATCCAACTTCCGATTTTCTCATTAAATATTATTTGAGGTTAGTTCGATGCATTTGCATCCTAGTTTTTGTTTCCTGTTAATTGTTCTTTGGCGTTAGTTTCATGCAAAGATATATATATATTTTAAAATATTTGTTATTATTTTTATTTTTATTTTTCATTTGCTATTATATATTTTATGATATTATTTTTGTATAATTTAATTTTCCACATGTATTTTTTGGTTTGGTTTGGTATATATTTATTTAAGCTCATGCGTCTACTTTAACTAAATCAATAGTTATATAATTTATTTAAGCCAACGTCGCTTTAATGAATCTTGTTATTCCGCTAAAAATTAAAAATTATAAAATTTATAAATTTAATTGGAATATGTTGTAAGTATTGTGGCAGAAATTGCGGTTTTAAATCTTTAACTATGACTAAATGTCTAAATTCCACAGTGGATGGCACATCAAATTGATCCAACCTTATTTGTTAGGCCCACATATATAGTGCATACAATACAATTTTATTTGTTTTGGGTATACATTATTACTTATTTTATGATTAGTTTACTTTTTTTTCATTTACATGTGTGGTTAACAAATGCATAAAAGTAAATGTTCAAGCAACTCAATTCATTTTTTTCCTTTGTTCTTTTTATAGTTTTCATTTGCTATTTTCTAGAAAAGAAACTTTGTTATGTTAAACTCACTTTTAGCATTAGTGTAAAACTATTCTTCAATGAAGTAAGGGTTTTAAGAAAAATCGCTTTTGGTTGAAACTATTGTTTTTAGCAATTTAGTTTTTTGTCTTTTTTTTTTCCTGTAATTAGCTATATTGTTTAGAAAAAGTTGGACTCTGTGAAACTCTAGATGAAATTGTTTATTTATTTATATCATACTTTTTCGTAATTAGTAATAGAGTTTAGAAAAAACTAGAGTCTTTGTGAGTGCTCTAACAAATAGATTGGTGAGGATATAACTATAATATATATCTAAAGATTTGGATTTTTTTTTTTTTTTTGTAATTAGTATTAGATTGTACAAAAAATTGGAGGCTCTATGAAGCTTTGAAAAATATACCCAAGAGGGTATAGCTGTAATATATATCTAAGGATAAGCTAGAAATGTAATACTAGTGAGTTGTCTTTAAATATATATTATAGCTATACCCTTTTGGCTCCATTTTTCAAGGCTTCACAAAATCTTCTACTTTTTCTAAACTCTAATACTAATTACGAAAAAAAAATCAAATCTTTAGATATATATTATAGTTATACCCTTACCGATATATATTTTTGGAGCACTCCAGAGACTCCAGCTTTTCCTAAACTCTATTACTAATTATGAAAAAGTAGGGTATAAATAAATAAACAATCTCATCTAAAGTTTCACAGAGTGTCCAATTTTTCCTAAACAATATAGCTAATTATGGAGGAAAAAAAAAACTAATTTGCAAAAAACAATATTTTCAACAAAAAACGATTTTCCTAAAACCCTTACGCCAGAAAGAATAGTTTCCACACTAATCTCAGGTAAAGTTTAACATAACAAAGTTTATTTCTATAAAATGATAATGAAACTAGGAAAGAACAAAGGAAAAAATGAATTGAGTTGCTTGAACATTTACTTTATGCATTTGTTAACCACACATGTATTTGGGAAAAAAAGTAAACTAATCATAAAATAAGTAATAATAGTGTACATCCAAAACAAATAAAATTATATTGTATGCACTATATATATGGGCCTAACAAATAAAATTGAATCAATTTGAGGTGTAAAATTTAGTTATAGTTAAGGATTTCAAAAACCACATGCCACAATAATTACAACATATTCTAATTAAATTTATAAATTTTATAATTTCCAATTTTAGCGGAATAACGAGATTCAGTTAAAACGGACGTTGGTTTAAATAAATTATATAACTATTGATTTAGTTAAAATAGACGTTGGGTTTAAATAAATTATATACCAAACCAAACTAAAACAATTTACATATGGAAAATTAAATTATACAAAAAATAATATCACAAAAATATATAATATAAAAAAAAAGAGTATGAAACTAACGTCAAAGAACAATTAACGAGAAACAGAAAACTAGATGCAAATGCATCGAACTAACTTCAAATAATATTTAACGGGAAATCGGAAATTGAATGCACATACAAGCATTAAACTAATATTAAAAATTAATTAATGGATAATCAAAATATTGATACAACTGCATTAAACTAACCTCAAATAATAATTAAAGAGAAATCAAAACTTGGATGCAAATACATCAAACTAAAACCAAAAAATAATTGTCGGGAAATCGGAAACTGGATGCAAATGCATTGAACTAATCCTCAGAGATTAAATTACGGAGAAATCGAAAACCTGGATGATAAATCAGATTGAACTAACCTAAAAAATAAGTATAAATTGGAAACAGGATGCAAATGTGTGAAACTAATCTTTAAAAATAATTAACGGAAAACAGAAAACGGATGAAACTACACCGAACTAATTTCTTAAAAAAATAAATTGGATGCAAATGCATTGAACTAACCTCAATAAATAATTAAAAAAATTGAAAACTGGATGCAAATTCATTGAACTAACCTCAAACAATAATTAACGGAAATCAAAAACTAAATGCAAATGCAACTTCATCGAATAATAAACGAAATCGAAACCGGATGCAAATGTATTAAACTAATCTCAAAAATGATTAACGGAAATCGGAACCGAATGCAAATGCATTGAACTCGAAGCTCGAAGAATAATTATCAGGAAATTGGAAATTGGATGCAAATGCATTAAACTAACTGCAAAGAATAATTAACAAGGAATCGAAAATTGGATGCAACTGCATTGAACTAACTTCAAAAAATAAATAATAGAAAATCAGAAAATAGATACAAATGCATTGAACTAACCTCAAAATATAGTTGTGTTATATGTTGTGGGAATGTCTCGATAAGTATAGTTTTGCATTTAAAACGATATTTATCTTATCTTTTTTCGTATAATTGGGAACACCTTGCTATTCAAGTAGCTTCAATATGAACTTCGTCTTATTAGACAATCTCACAAAACTTTAATCAAACTTCTATTATTAAACAACAAATAAAGTTGAAGGGTTTTATCAATGGTGAGTTATTTTTTTTTAATAGAGAGTACGTGAAGTTTTCATGTTATAAGAAATTTGGATGAGTGAGCAATATAATATTTGTATATATAATAGTTATGCATATATTTTTTAGAATAATTCATATGACAGGACCCGTTCGTAGATAATCTTTGGAGATCCCACATAGTGAGTCAGATATATAATTTAAAGAATAATTAACGGAAAATCGGAAATTGGATAATTTTTTATGATTCCATATAGTAAATCAAATATAATTTATTTTTATGTCATGTTTGCAAGGACACTACAGATGGATAAGTAGAAAATTGATATTACACACCACATTGGATAATTAAAAGGAAATCGAAAACTGGATTCAAATACATTGAACTGAGCTTAAAGAGTAATTAACGGGAAATCGGAAACTTTATGCAAATGCAATAAACTAAACTCAAAAAGTAATTAACTAGAAATCGGAAATCGGATGCAACTGCATTAAACTAACGTCAGAGAATAACTAATGGGAAATTAGAAATTGGATGAAAATCTTTGAAAAATATTTAACGTAAAATTGGAAACGGTATGTAAAAATGCATCAAACAAACCTCAAATAATAATTAACGGTAAATCAGAAACTAGATGCAAATGCATTTAACTAACCTCAAAATATAATTAACAGGAAATAAAAAACCAAATGCAACTGCATTGAACTAACATCATAGAATAATTGACGGAAAATCAGAAACTATATGCAAATGCATTGAAATAACATCAAAGAATAGTTAATGAGAAATCAGAAACCGGATGAAATTGCATCGAACTAAAACCTCAAAGCCTAAATAATCAGAAATCATAAACTAGATGCAGATGTATTGAACTAACCTCAAAGAGTTATTAATGAGAAATCGAAAACTGAATGCAAATGTAATTAACTAATCTAAAGACTAATTAACAAATATATAAACATAAAAAAAATGGATGCAAATGCACTGAACTAACCTCAATGAATAATTAACGGGAAATCATAAATTTGATGCAACTGCATTAAACAAACCTTAAAAAATAATTAACGAAAAATCGAAAACTTACTGCAAATGCATTAAACTAGCCTCAAAAAACAATTAATGGAAAATATTAACGGGAAATCAGAAATTGGATACAATTGTATTGAACGAACCTCAAAGAATAATTAACGGAAAATCGGAAACTGGATGTAATTGTATTAAACTAAAATTATATATTAACTAACAGGCCGGGAAATAAAAAATTGGATGCAATATCCTTGATGAATATTTAATGTAAAATGAAAACCTGGATACAAATGCATTGAAATAACTTCAAATAATAGTTAACGGAAGTCGAAACGGATGTAACTACATCGAACTACTCTCAAAGCATAAATAACCAAAATTGGAAGCTAGATTCGAACTAACTTCAAAAAATAATTAATGGGAAATTCTAAACCCGGATGCATGCAGATGTATTAAACTAACCTCAAAGAGTAATTAACGTAAAAATTGGTACCTTGATGCAAATGCAATTAACTAATCTCAAAGAGTAATTAACTAAACATTGAAAACTAGATAGAACTGCATCTTTGAATTAACCTTAGAGTCTTTCTCGTGAACAAACTATTTTGAACAACTCTAGAGAACAAATCGACGCGGCAAGCAGAGAGCCCTTGATTGCAGTACTTCTTGGAGCAATACACACGCACCCCTGCTTGATGAGTGCCACATCAGTTTGTTCAAGAGAGTTTGTTCATATAGAATTTTTGTTAACCTTAATGAATAACTAACGGAAAATCGTAAACTTGGTGCAACCAAGACCGAACCAACCTCAAAGAATAATTAACGGAAAATCAGAAACTTGATACAAATACATTGAATTAACCTCAAAGAATAATTAATGGGAAATCGAAAACTATATCCAACTACATTAAACTAGCCTCAAATAATAATTAACGTAAAATTAGAAACTTGATGCAAATGTATTGAATTAACCTCGAAACATAGTTGTATTATATATAGGGAGAATATAATATCTCGACAAGTATAGTTTTGCATTTTAAGTAATGCTTATTATAATTATTTTATTATGATTGGAAATGTCTTACTATTTAAGTAGCTTCAATATCATCTTCGCTACATTGAGCATTCTCACAAAATTTCAATAAAACTTTTATTATTAAACATAACAACAAAAATAAATCGATCGGTTTTACCAAGATTTGGTGCTTTCTTTTGATAGAGAGTGGTGCAATAAATTTAAACAAGTGATTAATACAATTTCCATATCTCATAGCTATGAATAGTTGCTAATATTTTTCAGAATAATTTAATATAATGACACCCGTTCGTAGGACGGATTCGAAAACTAGTGATTATACAAAGTTGATTGTGGGAACCCCTACCCTTATTTGCAATATTTTGTAACTAGCTTAGATAGACTCAAAAGCTGATAAACTTCTTCTCTCTCAAACTTTCAACAATGTCCTTGAGGCTGACTTCCAGAGGAGTAAAAACAATTCCCAAGCTCTCTGTCTTTTCTTTGGAGACAGTATAGGTTGGTTCAAAAGGCTTGTCATCAGCACACCTGAGAAATTTACGAGACAGAGGATTTAAAACCATGTATATAGTAAATAATTTTGTTCAATGCATAGCATCTGTGAAACGGGGTTGAGAAAATCGTAGCATGCATATTCCGATCAGTGCAGTTTCGACTGTACTAAGAAATGTAAACACACTTTCTTTAGGAAGCAAAGACTTACTTTTGAGGAAGTTGAATACAAGGGTAAAGCTCTTGTAGAATCTTCACAATCTCTGAATAGTGAGCAACTCTGCCAACTACACAGTACCTTCCATGTGCAGAAGGAACCTCAAATGCGAGAATATGTGCATTGACAACTTCTCTAACATCAACCCATCCAAAAGTCAAGTTGGGATATGTTTTTTTGCCTGCGTTGAAGAACCCAATATTGAATATAGATACTTGAAACAGTTGAAAGAATAAAGGTGCAATGGTCACGAGCAAATAACCCTTCTTTCTCATATTCAGACACCGAAATTTTTTTTGATAGAAAACTGAAAAACTAACCACGGCCGCAAACAATAGTAACCATACCATTTATCAAGTTTAGAACCATCGAAGCGCTCTCATTAAGTGTTGGCTGTAGAAGAGGACCAATCACCACTGATGGATGAATGGTAATCATGTCAATTCCATGTTCTTTTGCAAACTTCCAGGCAGCCTCTTCAGCTAAACTCTTCGAGAGCATGTACCAAAACTGCTTAATAAAAGTAATAGGGATCAATATTTCTTTGCTCTTTACCGACCCAGGTGTATTATGTCAAAATTTACTCATAACAGAATTTGGTGACAATTAACGCATCATTGAATCCCCCAAAGCATTTCGTACTTTCGTAGTGGCTTGTTCTTTATCACATGTTCAAATTGATAAAGAAGTATAGTAGTAAGTTTACATGCATAACTAGCCCGTTGTAAATATTCCTAAAAAAAATAAAGAATATATTTATGCATGCAGAGTTTCATATTTATCATTTAAAAAAGTTCGGCGATAAACCGGAATAGGCAAATGAAAAATGTACCTTTGATTCCTTACAGAACTCTTGATCAGCAAACCACGTTTCATCAACCGTAACTTCAGGAGTTTTAGGTCTTCTGTTATAATTAACGGATGCCATAGAAGATGTCACAACCACCCTCTTAACAGAAGGCGTTTTTGCACAAGAACTAAGAACATTAAGTGTACCCTTCACCGCAGGTTCAATCAGTTCAGTCTGTAAGATGGAAACATACAAGAGCTATTATTAATTTATTATATATATGGAACGGATTGTTAAGTATAAATATGGAGCCTCATCACCACGTGGTTTCCAAATTGGAATTGGAAACCAAGCACCGCCAACACCTTTTGCCAACATGTAATGGTTTTAGGAAATTTTGAGGTATTTGAGAATTGTAGCCACTAAGAGAGCTCATATTGTATGGGATGTGTAGCGAGTATTATTGGAGCAAGAATTAGTGTAAGACTAGGCCCAACCCTCAGAAGGTGACATGTGGGCGACCGCACAGGCCCCAATATACAAGGCCCAAAAATTAGCAAGAAATGAGGTTCAATCTCTTGGTTCTAACTCGGTTGAGTATAAACTCCCTCCCATCGACCCATATCACATAACCTCCTTATTATTTAGGTCTCATTAAATAATCTCCCTGTTTTCCAAAAAAGAGATAAAATCTGGTCTGTTTTTATTATTCATTTTATCATATTTCCTTTTTTACCCTTTTGGAATTGAAAATTTCCCGACTATATATAAATGTATTTTTACATAGTCATATATATATGTAAAACTATATTTCCATAGTCATTGGAACTATAAAAACTTAAATTTACATAGTAACTTTTGGGATTGAAAATTTTCTGACACCTGACAGAATATATGTAAATATATTTTTACATAGTCATATAAATGTAAAACTATATTTATATAGTCATTGGAGCTATGAAAACTTAAATTTACATAATAACTTTTGAGATTGAAAATTTTCAGACGGCACCAGACAAAATATAAATTTAAATTTTCCTATGAAAAAAAAAAATTATATGAAAATTTAAATTTAAATAGATTAAGAAGACTGTGTAATTTTATATTGTCATATGTAAATACAAATTTACGTAGGATGACGTCAGCCCGATTTGTCCTTAAGCCGAAATTATAAGTAAAGATTGATGACGTCAGCCCGATTTTCACAGGGGTATTTTGGTCTATTTTGGTTTTGATGTTATGTTTAAATAATAGGGAGGTTTTATGCATTTGTTCGCTTACAGGGGGTTTTTGTGCAACCATTTAAGTACCAGGGAGATTAAACCCATTAAATTAGTTTTAGTAGCAAAGGGCCTATTTTGGCAAATCAAAAACCCAAAAAACCGAAAAGTAATAATAAACAAACGAATAATGCTTTTAGTAAAAAAAGGAATAATAGAAATAATAGAAAATCTATATAACTGATATACATGTATGCTCTTAGGCAAACGTCCGTGTACGGATCTCGCACAAAAAAAAGGAATAAGCAATATTTCTCTACGTGAAAGTTTAAATAAACCATATTTCTCTATGGGAAAGTTTAAATTGGGTGCCCAAGTCCTTTTTCACTTTATTTAACTTTCACACTCGTCTCTTCTCCTGTTTTTACTCCTCGTAACATATATCTCCTCTTCATACCCTCCCTCTTTTTCTCTCTCTTTAAGATCAACTCTAATTCACTACTTTCTCAACAGCTTCTCCGTGCATACCCTTAAATCCTTCTGCTTACAATATGATTAAATGGAAAAAATAAATAAATAAACTATATAATTACACTGGTCTTACCATCCTTGAAAAAAAAAAGGTCTTATAATCACCATTAAAACCACTTCCATAAATTGTCATCAACTACATCACAAAGAGCTACACAATTTGATGAGTAAATCTGTTATTTGTTCTCCCTTTCATTTTTGTTGATTTCTTGTACTTAATTTTATTTGTAAATTTGAATTTGGGTTGTACTATTTGAGAGATGTGGGAGATTAAACCTTTGTTAAAATTGAAACAAGAATTTGTTCCATGGTGGGAGAGAGTTATTTCTCTTAATTTATTGGCTATCTTGAGAGAGTAAGAGGAGAGAGTAAAGTATGAGGAGAGAGAATCAAGTAAGAGAGTTAAACAACGGGTAGAGTAATACACTAATACTAGGACAGGGAGACGGTCTTCAATATTTAGAAACATATATAGGACCCATTTTGTGTTGATGGAAGACTAAAACACGACCACATTTCGTCGTTTGCACAGGGCCATTGAAAACTAATGGACGCCCTTGTATAAGGCAATCGCCAAATTTGTGAGTGCATTGTGATAGTGCAATAGCATAAATTTATAAATGCCAAAATTGTGTACGTGTGTGAGAGATATTGGTGTTTGTGTGAGGCTCATGACATTGTAAATAACTCGATATTTGATTATAGTGGATTTTTGTGCGGTTGTAAACGTAGGCAATTGCCAAACCACATAAGTTCTTTGTATTCGTTTATTATTTGTTTTTTTATTATTGTTTTAGTTATTGTATTGGTGTTCTTGTTTTGTCATTGATTCTAAGATCTTGAAGATAACTATCGTTAGTCGGGATTAGTGTGATATCTAATTCCTATCACGGATAAAACACGTAACAAAAAAATTCAATTCCATCAAGAAACATAGCTAGGACTAAGAACTTTCGTAACTTAAACAAGATAAATTAAATACGATGCAGAAATTATAAAATTAAAAACGTGTGCGAGGGGAGGTGGGTAATCAGTTGAAAAAGATAAATACTATTGCCAACATAACATAGGAACAAGTAAACCACCTGTGGGTCTGTTGCCTCCATAAAACATGGTGAGGCTGTATGGAAAACACCTTCGCAACCAGCAAGTATGGAGTCAAAACATCCTTCATCCATTAAGTTTGCTTGGAACAACTGAAGTCTTTCATGAGCTCCAGGAAGTCGAAGTAAGTGCTCAGTCTTTTTAGGGTCATCTGCAAAATCATATCTACTTGAGGATACAAGAATGAAGAAGAGTAGAAGTTAGATGAACAGATAATTGAAACTGACTTGGGTCGCGAACAGAAGCTTTAACAGTGTAACCACGTTGAAGCAAGAGCTTAACAAGCCATGAAGCTATATACCCAGAAGCACCTGTAACACACACTGTCTTCCCTGCTCCCTCACTACTCATTTTTTTCGTATCAAGACTCTCTTACACCTCTCTCTCTCTATATATCTGGGTGGTATCTTCCTTTTATATTCCGTAACTCAGATTTTCTTTATTAACTTTGACTTCACCCGTCAAATTTGACTAATCTATTCCTACTAAATTTAGGATAAGCTACTCCAGTGAAGTTGCTGATCCGAATTCTAGAATTTGCACTAATTTTCTTTTTTGATAAATCAACAATTTAGTGCTATGCTATATTGCCAGTCTATCTATATGAGGGGTATACATATGGTTTTAGCAGGATTTGGGAGGACGTAGATGCTTACCTCATCCTACACTTGGGAAGCAAGTCACATATTAGTTGTTCAAACTTCAAAAGTCAGACAAATTGTAATCAGTGGTTACGTACCTACATGAATCGAGAATTAAAGCTATTTCCTTTGTTATCTAAACTCTGAAATAATTTTCTAACTAAAATCATTTAACATATAGCTAACCCATTCGAGTGTTTTCGCCCCACCTTAAATGTAATAGTAATACCCGCACAATATCATTGTTGACATATATGAGCCTCTAATATATTAATTGAATTGATCCTGAGAGGATCGGAGTGTTGACATATATGAGTCTCTAATATATTAATTGAATTGACCATTCACATAAGTTCGAGCTTATGAAAAAAGAGTTCGATTTTGTAGAATGACTTGTCCACAAACATCACTTTTCTATTGGTCAAAATAATTTTCGTGACAGTTTAACAGTTTTTTGGGATAAAATAGTATTTTCGGGCATCCATCAATCATCAGCTGAGGTCTTGTTTGCTGTTCACAAACATATTCTCATGGAGAAATTGGCAATTTAAAATGGTATCGGAGCCACTGGTTTCTGAGAGGTCTCGGGCTCAACTCCTACCAGGTGAAGATGTTCACTCCTTAACTTCTACCAGTGTATTTCCAGCGTGTCCCGCTGAGAGAGAATATTGACATATATTAGCCTCTAATATATTAATAGAAATTGACAATTTAACAATCATCTTTATGTATAGATTGTACTTACGGGTGACGGGTTAAAGACTTTAAAAAAACCTATGCGCATACTAGTAATTGTAGGAAACTTATTCCAAAAATATGCTTATTGTTAAGTAAACAAGAAATCAAATTGATATAACAAATATATCATGAACAAACTTTTAATTTCAACAAACAAACAAACATTTTAGTTCAACGAATGAACTTAATTTACCAATGATTAAATCCGAGCCTAGTGATGATCACTGTGTCCTTAAGACAGATTTTCCCCCTCACGGTGCTTGAAGGTTTATGGGAGATTGTCTCCCAAGATAGAACGGATTTCCTTCTATAGAAAGCTAGCACTTCAATTTTATAGAATCAGCAAACACAACATAGTATTTGACTAAGAACAGGGGGAGAAGAGAAAGATCAGAACTTTGTGTGATATGGTCTGTCTTTCTCTCCAAATTCATCCACTATTTATAGGTGAGTGGTGCCTCTTCGAAACAACATAGTGACTATTGGAAAAAAGTAAGCAACTCTTTGAAAAGTCACATGTTTCGAACCAGTGTATATTTCGAAAGGTCACACCTTTTCGGCATGATACACGAGGGGATCTGGGTAATCAGTTGAAAAAAAATAGAAACATCTAAGTAAACAACCTGTGGGCCTGTTGCATCCATATAACATGGTGAGGCTGTATGAAAAACACCTTCGCATCCAACAAGCATGGAGTCGAAGCGATTGGTGAGCCCAGGAAATTTCTCTAGGGGGCTAGTGTAAAGTGCTAGGAGGAATCTATTTGAGGTAGTGACCGAATGTCCTCCACTACATACTTTTACTAGCGATGTTTCTTACTTTGCCTCTCTTTGATTCAATTTTGGATTATGCGCACTCCAAAAATTCTTATAATTTATTTTCGAGCATAAAGGCCTTTGTTTTACTTTGTAAAAGTCTTGGGGAAAGCAAGCCTTAGTCTACTACTTCACGGCATCGGCAAGAAATGACAAACATCGAATGCATAAATAGAGTCACCGGCAAACCAAACCTCCTCCTAATGCCTAGCTAGGTAGGTCGGCTGAATAATAGTAGTTTTTTTTTTTTTTTTAAGTGGAAATTTTATTGATGCCGATAAGGAATTTTACAAATAATTAGGACAAGCGTGCAACAAGTCGGGAGCCGCAAGTCCTTTCTCGAATAGCAAATCTTATTCTTCTAAAACAAACTCGTTAGAACTAGTTTCGTCATAACGTTATTGTCCATAACTTTTCAAGTCTCTTGAAAAGCTTAATGATTTGTTGTTCCAAGAAACCCAAGTGTCAAAACTAAATGGAATGAAACAATGTTGGTTAGCCCGCAAGCTTCCTCATGCTTCTCCACCTTCTCTGTCCTTTGCTCTCTCTTTCTGCTTCTTCCACCTCAAAGACTCCATTCTCAAGCCCTACCAACGGAGAGGCTCCAGTTACATCAACACATGCATGTCTCCCCTCAGACCAACTGTATATCAATACATCCGCAGGCCAAAGTATAGATCTTTCCTTATTCAGATCCGTGAGAAAATTCACAGGAGCCTCCTTCTTCACTTGTACCCCAGCCCTCCAAAATGCATCACATAAAATATTTTTGACATGATCATGTCGGTATTTGAAACCTGAAAAATGTCTACAATGTACTGTATAGTCCCGAAAGCATCTAGTTTTTTTTTTTTTTTTTTAAAGTACTAGGTGGGCCTAAACAAGTACTACTAATTTAGTTTTTGTCCCAAATTGAGGAGAGGCCTACGCCCTACGTGGCCTCTACTTGGCTTCACCACTGAGTCGAAACATCCTTCATCCATTAAGTGCGCTTTGAACAACTGAAGTCTTTCGTGAGCTCCAGGAAGTCGACGCAGGTGCTCCGTCTTTTCAAGATCATTTGCAAAATCATATCTACTTAAGGATACAAGAATAAAGAAGAGTATGTAGAAGTTAAATCTAAATAAAATAAAATAAAATAAAAAATGAATTACATTGGGTCGCGAACGGAAGCTTTAACAATGTAACCGCATTGAAGCAAGAGCTTAACAGGCCAAGCTATATATTTTACCCAGAAGCACATGTAACACACAATGTCTTCCCTGCTCCCTCACTACTCATTTTTCTAATTTTCTCATATCAAGATATCTCACACCTAGGGCCGGCTCTGAGGGGTAGCAGCATAGGCAGCCACCTAAGGCCCTTAGTCCACTAAAAAGGGCCCTATTTAGTGTGGCTAAATACTACACTAGACTCAGTTTTGTATTCAATTTGTGGAAAATGCCTCTACCTAAAGTCGAACTTGAGTTGGAATAAAGTATATGTAAAATTATAACCAAATAGATCGTTCACATTTTAATGTTTAGAAAGCCTTAAGATTAGTTTTTTTGGTAACTAATTTTAAGATTAGTTATTATTTATAAACAATATGCATATGATTTTTTACAATTTCACTAGATATTTTGGGTTTTACAAAGCCCGATTTTAAAAACTCCCCTAGAGACCCATAATCTCATAGGCTCACACCCTCTCTAGATCTGGTAGGTATCTTCCTTTTCATGTATAATTCCTTAAATAACTGATCAGATGCTCTTTTAACTTTGACTTCACCCAGAGAGCCAAATTTGAATAATTTGTTCCAGTAAAGCTGCGGATTCTCTTTTTTCTTTTCCTTTTTTTTTTTCTGAAAAATAAACAAATTGTTTAAGGCAATTTAATTAGTGCTTCACTATAATTCAACAATGACTTTTGAGTTGTTGTTTTTGTCCGTCTATTTTTGAGTAGTTGTTTTTGTCGTCTATCCATATGAGGTATACGGTTTTGGCATGATTTGGGAGGACGTAGATGCTTACCTCATCTTACACTAGGGAAGCAATTCAGAGTTTGCTGCATATAAAATGGTTGTTCAAAGGCAGTTCTTCGACAAGCACAACCTCTAAAATAATTTCCTAAATAAAACTGTATGGCCTGAGAGCTATTACTGTGCAGCTTCATATTTTTTTTACAGAGTAAAATGATTGAGCTACTCAGGCTCGAGCTTCGCACATTTATGGCTCTGCGGGGGATATATCGTTTGCAATTCATATAGTGTAGGAGTCAAGCCATTACATATTTTCATGCTTGTTAAGTAATGAGCCAAGCCTAAGCATGGTGAAGCTCGACTTGTAATTCATTTATTCATGTCTTCAGAGAGGGCAACTGTGTCGCAGATGCTTTAGCTAGGCTTGCAACTAGTACAGATTGTTATGAGATTTTTTTTAATGCACAAGATCTTCCCAGAGATGCTAGAGGTTGTTATATGCATGCTTGACAAGTCAAGTATAGATAATCTTAGAATACAAGTTGTTTGTGCAGTGTTGGTCTTTATTATTTTATAGCGTTTACGGACATGTTTGCTATTTGTAATGGGGTAAGGCTTGTTATATCTTATGATTAATAAACTGGTAGGGGCTTGCCGAACCCCCTTCCTGGAGGCTTTGGTTTAAGGAAAAAAAAAAAAAATCGAATTCCTACACCCCTATTATTGACTGTATCCAAGACTACTTTGTATGATAAGTTTGGTATGCACCATCTTCTTTGCCACGTCAATAAAAAAATTTAACTATTAATCATTTCAACATGGGTGATGGCGGTGCATTATTCAAATTTGGGGGCTTTGGACAAATTTTCCCAAGTGGTAATCTCCGTTAGCTATGGGCCTAAATATGTCTAAGCTCAGCATGGTGACGCTTGACTTGATGGCTAGGATCGAAAACCACCCCAAAGGCCCTAAATGTTTCTTGAGTGTATCCAAAGCCTACTTTACATGGCAAGTCTGGTATGCTCCGTGTTCTTTTGCATGTCAATTGGGTGAGCTCTTTGTAAATGGTAATCACAGATGCAGAGGTCAATTGGCTCCAGCTGAGGGTGAACCATGGTTAATGAATCACTTCTCTTTGCAATATAGCAAATGATTTTCTCTATAATCAAAGTGATACAAAAGTACTATTAGATAAACATGTAATTCATGACATATTATACCCAAGAATGAAATCGATCACCAATAATAGACACGTTGTGAAAGTACGTGAAATTTTACTTTTACAAGGGAGCATATGGTTTCGGCGATCGCTTAATTCTGTAGCTCTGTAGCAACAGCCATGCCTGTGGGTGCGTGTATTACATTTCATAAGCTACAAATGCAGTGCTTGTGAGTTGTGATGATTATATAAAGTTGATTGTCTCAAACCTACAAGTACCAGCTAGACTACTTAGAACATTTGTAGCTAGAATGCTAGATAGACTCAAAAGCTAATAAATTTCTTCTCTTTCAAACTTGTAACAGTGTCCTTGAGGCTGACTTCCAAAGGAGTAAAGACAATTCCCAAGCTCTTTGTCTTTTCTTTCGAGACAATAAAAGTTGGTGCAAAAGGCTTGTCATCAGCACACCTGAGAAAATTATGAGATTGAGGATTGTTTAAAACCTTGTATATAGTAAATAATTTGGTTCAATGCATAGCATCTCAGCATCTGTGAAATGGGTTGATAAAATCGCAGCATATTTCAGTTCAGTTCCGACAGCATAGAGCTCACTAAGAAATGATGAAAACACACTTTCTTTAGGAAACAACAAAGACTCACTTTTCAGGAAGTTGAATATGAGGGTAAAGCTCTCGTAGAATCTTCACAATCTTGGAAAAGTGAGCAACTCTGTCAACTACACAGTACCTCCCATGCGCTGAAGGAACCTCAAATGCGAGAATATGTGCATTCACAACATCTCTAACATCAACCCATCCAAAAGACAAGTTGGGATATGTTTCTGTGCCTGCATTGAATATTGAATATAGATACTTCAAAGAATAAATAAAACACAAAGATCACGAGATCACCCAACTTTCGTTCTCAGATTCAGACACTGAATGAATTTCTTTTTGATAGAAAACTGAAAAACTAACAACGGCAGCAAACAATATTAACCATACCAATTATCAAGTTTAGAACCATCGAAGTGCTTTCATTAAGCGTTGGCTGTAAAAGAGGACCAATCACCACTGAAGGATGTATGGTAACCATGTCAATGCCACGTTCTTTAGCAAATTTCCAAGCAGACTCTTCAGCTAAAGTTTTCGAGAGCATGTACCAAAACTGCTTAATAAACATTATAGGGATCAGTATTTTCGTTGCTCTTTACCAGCCCTATATTATGTCAAAATTTACTCAAAACAGAATCTGGTGATATTTACGGACAAATTAATGTATCATTGAATCCCCCAAAGCATTTCGTAGTGGGCTAGTGCTTATTCTTTATCCTATGTTCAAAGTGATAATTAAAGCAGTATAGTAGTAAGTTTACATAACTAAGGCCGGAAGTTGTAAATCTTTTTGAAAACGAAAAATGATTAAAAAGGTATCCAATTTTACAAATTTTGACAATATATGGACTAAATTTTTTTTTCGGTTAAATTGGGGACCAAATTGAAATGTGAGGACTAGTTACACATTGCATTGCATTGCATGTAGTCTAAATTTCTCACACGGTATTTCATAATTCATAAGTTACATACATTGTTATACACTTTCTTATCAAAGTATATCCATACTACAACCTCATGACCATATAAATTAATTCGAATTGCGTGTGAGAAATTTAGATGTCATGTTACACGTCCCCATATTGCAAAAATTAAAAAATTTGGTCCCCAATTTTACCGAAAATAAAAGTTTAGTCTCAAATTGTCAAAATTTGTAAAGTTCGATATCTTTTTTAATCGTTTTTCCTTTTGAAAAAAAAGAAGTTACTGTTAGAATTAAATGTACTTAGAGAACCACACTAATTTAAGTTGATTGAATCATGGAAAGAATGAGAGAGAGAGAAATCTTATTAATTGAAGTGTCTTTCAATGGGAGGAGGTTACCTTTATATATAACTAGGTAATCTCCTTTCCAAGATAAATGATTACCAGGATGAACACCAAGATACAAGGATATTGGTGGAGCTTCTGGCCATGTGACTCAAATAGTTGTTACGATAAGTGATATTTGGTGGTTGTTATACATGTGACTCAAATTATAGCCAGAGGTACGTAATCACAACATTTGTACTGGCCCAATTTCAGTCCAAGGTAGAGATTTTTGGGGTGAGAATTGTGATTAATCCCACAACAAGTAGTAAAGAAGCTACACCATAAATGAGGCCCTAGTACGGTGCATAATATTGTGGAGGACAATATCGAGTTTGGGTGAGAGATCCATAATAAGGGCAATGTTTGGCTACAGTCAGGTCTGACAAAAGATATCAACACATTGTGGGATATGTAATTGCATGTATAAGACATTCTTCATATTGTGGCATATATATATGAAGTTTTTGTAAATTTGAGATTGACACAAATAAAGTGTCAGTATAGTTGGGCTAGCACTTGCATTTGAAGGCTCTCGACAAGCCCACCTCTTGTTAGCGAATGGTACCCAAACTCATGTATAGAATGAGTTATATTCAAGCAGTTCGAGAAGAACTTGTTAAGTTTCAAAGATATACACATATGTGGGTACCACATTGAAACTTGAAAATGACAATAAAAAAATATTACGTATCATATCTACTGTTGGGAGCCAGAAGCTCACATTAGAAAATATTCTCCGGCCACTTGGTAGGTTATTACTCTACCAATGTGTAACTGATATTGGGAGCAATAAACTCACAATAGAAAGATTGTATGTGTTTTATGCATGTTTTTGGTTATCTTGGAAAAACTTCTATTGGGAATCATAAGTTCATTTAACTATGAATTATATGTGTATTTCTTCTTGGTAAGTAAGTTATAGCTAGGCTGTTTATTTTCTAAAGGTTGAGAATAAGTTGAATATTTATTGCATGACATGAAGACATTTATAGTCTTAATTATATCATTCACCCTGCTGGTGGCTTGTTTAGATTTTTCAAGATACTTAGATATGCATTTACTAGGTGGTCAATATTTATATATCTTGCACGACTCTTAGCTTAAGTTGTTAGCTTTAGACCCAAAATATGGTAAATTGAGCTATGACTGATGATGTATTTATTGCAATTTTTTGCATATTGTCAATTTAATGAGACAATCTTCTCGTCGTTAGGGGGAGAAAAGTAATGATTGCTCAAAGAAACGACGTGTAGTAATTTGGATCACGTCTTCTGTCTCGTTAAGGATCCAAACATTAAAAAAACAAATGCAGACTTTGGCCTTTAGTTGTTATTAGGCCCAACAAAAAAAATAGAAAAAGGTGTCATCATCTGCTTCACTTAGATAAAAGAATGACCAGACCCAACAATGGGTACTCAAACCTCTTTAGATCAAAGAATTAAACATAGACAGAACAATCATAAAGCCCAGAAATGGAACCATTAGAAAACTCATGCATAATACATGTCGTTAAATCTCCTGAAATTGGTGATCAAACAGTATCAATTAAAATTAATAATACATGATAACATAAACGATTATAATCTTAGTATGACATATGATTTAATCACACAATGTAAGTGCTTTCTAGTTTAGTTAGTAAAACCTCTGGGTGATGATACTAGAGGTCTGAAATTCGAACCCGCCACACACTATTGAGTTACTGATCTCTTTAAAAATAGGCTTGCCCGATTATCAGGATAAACATTGATCTCTTTAAAAACAGGCTTGCCCGATTATCAAGATAAACATCAAGATACAAGGATTACCAGGATAAATACATATGAGGAGGTGTCCCATATGGGCTCAATGGTGGGCATCCATATATTCCCACGGATTTCATAACAGTTACATATTTATGCAGAGTTTCATATTGGCGGCGATGGATAAATAGGAACAAGCAAATGAAAACATGTACCTTTGACTCCTTACAGAATTCTTGATCAGAAAACCACGTTTCGTCAACCGTCACATCAGGAGATCGAGGTTTTCCGTTGTACAGAACTGAAGCCATAGAAGATGTCACAACCACCCTCTTAACAGAACCCGTTTTGGCACAAGAACTAAGAACATTAAGTGTTCCCTTCACCGCAGGTTCAATCAGTTCAGCCTGCAACATGGAAACATACAAGAGCTATCAGCTATTACACCTAAGAAGAAAATTCCATCAAAAAACTTAGCTAGGACTAACGAACAACCTTCGATAACTAGCTTGAACAAGATAAAGACAAGGCGGAAATTATAAAGTTAAAAAAGTGTGCGAGGGGAACAGGGTAATCAGTTGAAAAAGATTTATACTTATAATGTCAACATAGGAACATATAAGTAAAGAGATCCCATAAGTAATTAAACCACCTGTGGATCTGCTGCATCCATATAACATGGTGAGGCTGTGTGAAAAACACCTTCGCAGCCAACAATTATGGAGTCGAAACATCCTTCATCCATTAAGTTTGCTTTAAACAACTGAAGTCTTTCATGAGCTCCAGGAAGTCGAAGTAAGTGCTCAGTCTTTTTAGGGTCATCTGCAAAATCATATCTACTTGAGGATACAAGAATGAAGAAGAGTAGAAGTTAGATGAACAGACAATTAAAACTGACTTGGGTCGCGAACAGAAGCTTTAACAGTGTAACCACGTTGAAGCAAGAGCTTAACAAGCCATGAAGCTATATACCCAGAACCACCTGTAACACACACTGTCTTCCCTGCTCCCTCACTACTCATTTTTTTCGTATCAAAACTCTCTTACACCTCTCTCTCTCTCAATATGTGGGTAGTATCTTCCTTTTATATTCCGTAACTCAGATTTTCTTTCTTAACTTTGACTTCACCCAACGGACAGCAAACTTGTGTCGTTTGTACCATAATTTCCAATTTAATTGTACATATTAATGGATGGATTTGTCGTCCATATTAGCTTTGCACTTCAAAATTAAAACTTGGATTGGATAACTTGCGAGGCTAAATATACCAGGGGTGCATGAGATAGTTGCTAAAATAGTGATGTGGCGCCTTTTTAGCTCTCCTTCATTCAAGTTGGCTCTTCGTCTAGCTGCAGCATCAGCATTGAAGTTGGCTTCCCGCCATGTGTGACTGAGTTTCCAATCTTGCGGCCTTTTAGTAGCCAATTTAATTTCCATCTAATAAGCTTTGTCCAAAGCACTTTTGAATTGAATGCATGGACTGCGGCCATTAAATGAAAAACTTTACAGCCTGCACGTTCAATTAATAGTTTGTTTTGAGTTGGTATTCAATTATATCATACAACTATCTAACAACAAATGAAAATGAAAACTAGTAGAGGAAACAGTTTGAATGAAAATGAATTCATTCCTTCTAGGAAAACAAGAAAAAAATTTATTTCTTATGACAAAAAACGAGTTCTCTTTAAAAACTGTGTTAATTAAAATCTGATGGTATTTAGAAACTTTTCAAGAATTTGATGAACTGATTACAAACGATTTACGTGAGCAATGTGTTAATAAAAATAAAACAATAATAATTTGGGACGAAGACTAAAGGGTGTTTGGATCCTATTTATTTATTGCCAAAAAGTGTTTATTAGTGAAAAAATATTTTTTGAAAAAATAAATGTGTTTGGTTTCTATTTAAAAAAAAATAGTTTTTCATCCAAAAAAACACTTTTTGGTCCCAAAAGTTTTATGATAATTAGGTAAAACTTGTTTTTTGTTAGAAATTAAACCGATTTGGAGAGAACACCACACTAACTTAATATTAACTTAACATGTAGATTGAATCAATAAAAGAGAGAGAGAGAGAGAATTCTTATTTCTTGAGGTAAAACTAAATGGGAGGAGGTTACCTTTATATACAACTAGGTAACCTCCTTACTAAGATAAGGGATTAACATGATAAACAGTAAGATAGAGGATGATCAGGATAAACATCAAGATAGAAGATTATCAGGATAAATACCAAGATCAGGATAACACATATCAATGGTGGGCATCCACATAAGCCCATGGATTTCATAACACTCCCCCTTGGATGTCCACCATTCTTGTGGAAATTATGGTGGATGCATCTTTTGTAGTATTCTTCTGGATGCTCTATAATTATCCAATGACAGTTGCCGCATTAAAACCTTGCTAAGGAAAACCCAGTGGGAAAAACCAAAGTGAAGGGAAAAAGAGTACAACATTACTCATAATCATTGTGACTTGCTTTATACTGCCTCATTAAAACCTTTACTAGGAAAACCCAGTGGGATAAAACCTAGATAAGGGAAAATAGTACAGTGCATATGTCCTGGGACACATTCTTCAGGATGCTCCCCCTATTCTACTACTCCCCCTGATAAAGACAAGTCTTTATATGGTGTGGTGGTGAACTCTGCGCATGCCGATCCCATATACAAGCTTTTGAAATGTATGTTTCGGTAGTGATTTAGTGAAAAGATCAGCAAGGTTGTCACTGGAACGAACTTGCTCGACCTTAATCTGCTTCTCCTTCTGAAGCTGATGAGTGTAAAAGAATTTTGGCGCAATGTGTTTTGTCCTGTCTCCTTTTATAAATCCTTCTTGAATCTGGGCTATACAAGCTGCATTATCCTCATAAATAATGCTTGGAACACCTGTTATAGAAGGTAATTGACAAGAACTACGAATATGCCCAATTAATAACCTTAGCCATACACATTCACGACTAGCTTCATGAAGAGCTAAAATTTCAGAGTGGTTAGAGAAAGTTGCCACTAAAGTTTGTTTAGTGCAATGCCAACAAATGGCAAAACATTACCACTAAGAAATACATAATTGTTTGGGAGTGACCCTTCCGAGGGTCGGATAGATAACCAAAGACTGCATAGCCAACTAGATCATAGTCATTAGTGGAACCATAAGAATAAAATAGTTTCATACAAGTTAATTCATAAAAATATCTCAATATGTGTTAGACATCATTCCAGTGTCTAAGTGTATGTGCACAATTATATCTTGATAAGAAACTAATAGAAAATGCAATGTATGATCTTGTGCACATATTGTGCTAGATACATAAATGCTTCAATATCACTCAAGTAGAGTAGTTTCAAGACCAAGAACTTCCTCATTGTTCTTCCTTTAGTGAAATGGATTCTTATCCAAATCCAAGTTTAAGCACAACCATGTGCTTTGTCCATTTCATTTCAAAAATCTATAGTAAGCAGTTTTCTCCAATTCCTTAGGAGTCCCAATCAAGTTTGTACCAACCAAACTTGCTGCTACTATATTGAATCCAACCTCGGATTTTACTATAGGTCCACACCATATTTTTCAAAGAGTTTAATTATGCTTTAATAGCAAATTCCAGATTGGCCAATCTTTCATTTGTCGACAAAATGTACCGTGGTTCATTTTATTTTCATCATTGTCCTTTGATGTTCCAATAGCTATACCATAGCTAAATATGTCATCCATGACAAGTGCTTTCCTATCCCACAATTCACCTGAACATGCATGGAATATTGAGATCGATCTCTTTATTTTCAGGTACCTGTGCCTCTCCATGGGCAACCATATATAGGCATTTCAGTGAATTTGGATATTTGCACATTTATTTGTTTATGGAGCTCCAGCCATTACCTGGCTATTAATTGGACAAGATGGTTTCTCAGTTCTCCTCTCCTAGGAGCTTTGGATCTTATAGGTCTACCACGCTTTTAGCGTATAGTAGATTCATTTGCCGCCATGTTTGGACCCCGTCCAAATGGAACATCAATTAAGGTGGCACATTCATGGTTACTTTTACCATATCATTAAATGCTTAGGCATTTTCTTTGCAACCGCTTGCAAGTGTATCATTCTCCTTATCTCTTAATGAGACAGAGGGCGTGATCCAAGTTGCTTCCGTCGTTCCTTAGAGCAACCATTGCTCTTCTCCCCTAACGACGGGAATACTATCTCATTAAATTGACAATTATGTAATGCATGACCGCCTAAGTGAGCTTACGGCTTCCGGCGTTAGATATGATACACAATGTCTTTCTCATTTATGGGTATAGTCGACCAGACATATATCCATAATACTTTTCTCCATTTATATATCCATACATTTCAACATAAAGCAAAATAAATTTGTAAAGATTGATACTAGTGCATTTTGATAGAATAAATTCAAAATAAGGAAATTCAAAATATTAACGACAGTCAAGGCTAGAGAAATTGATACTAGTACATTGTGATAGAATAAATTAACGTAATTAGAGAATCACAGAATAATAACTAATACTGTCTAATTCCAATTCAAAATAATATTAGGAAAACAATAGTGACCATTACCTAATGAGGAAAAATCAAACTTAAAAACAAAAATAACTAAGTTGTCTACTAATAATTAGACAAGTAATAATAAAATTTAGATCTTCTGGATCTAGTTTGGTAATGGTTCAAACATAGCATCAAATGCTTAATTATCGAGAGGTCGACCATCAACATCCTCGAAGAAATCATTACAATTCAAGGGTGTAATGTCCAATGGTATTCAAATTATCAAATTCTTCCACCACATTTGTCTCCAACTTCATGGCATTAAATGAAGTTCTCAGTATTTTTCTACTAGATGTGTCGGTTGTGCGACAAGTGCATTGACCAATGCCGGGTTCTCCACATCTATAGCAAGTGCTCTCGGAGTTCCGAGGATTTGAGTCCCTTTTATGCGATTGGGTGGCCACTTGTTCAATTTCCCTTTTGTTGGTCATTAGTATTCCAATGGTCATTTTTCTATGACCATTTCCATCTCTATAAGGATGATAACCTCGACCACCTCTCCCGGTATTTACGCCTCTTCCGCCCTCTCCCATGTCCTCTACCACGACTACCATTAGCTCGAAAGCTAGCATTGGCTACGGAATGGCCATTGACCCGGTTAGTGCAGAGTTGTGGTTCTTGATTAAAAAGGTTACTATTTTGCTCCCAACAAGGAGACATGTGATAAGATCGAATATTTGGAGAATCGCCTCTCTCGATATTGCTTTGCTGCAGGAGCACATTCGAGGCATGAAAGGTAGAAAGAGTTTTCTCTAACATCCGCTCATCAGTTACATTTTCACCACACAATTTCAACCAGAAACTATATTAAACAAAGCGAGTTGTATTCTTAAACCGCCTTATAGTCTTGGAACCTCAGGTTGAGCCATTCATTTTGAGCATTTGGTAGTATGACCATCTTCTGGTGATCATACCTATCCTTCAGGGATTTCCAAAGACCTGCTGGGTCTTCCTCTGTTAGGTGAATATGATGACGTAGGAATATGAGAGCTGTGGCTTTTTCCTCTGGGCTCATTTCGTTTCCTTCTTTAATAGCATCACCAAGTTTTTTAGATTGTAAATGGATCTTGGCATCCAACTGCTATGATAAATAATTGTCACCTCTAATTGAAAGAGCTTGAAAATCGAGTTTAGTAAGATTTGACATCTTTCAAGTAACTGTAACAGAATAAATAAAACTTAGGCATCCAATTTATACAAATGCAATCTTCATAACTATTTATACAAATCACACCTGTCGAAACTAAAAATGAGGTATCGAAAAATTAAATACTTTTCCATTTTTTTTTTTTTTTTTTAGGATCTGTTTATCAGAAAAAAAACATTTTAAGATCGGAATCATGCTAAAAGATGAGCGTTTCAAAATTATCGAGAAAGTGTAGCGAGGAACTAATATCAACCATACTGCCTGCCCCAGTAATAAATTATAAAATATACTTAATTTAACAGCAAGTTCTTCTCGTGATTTATCAAGCTTAAAACTTCTAATATTTCGAGTGATTTAACAGAACTGTTACATGGAATTTAAGCATTGTTTTAGCAGACGGTGAGGCACATAATTAACAGTTCTACTTAATTACCATTCTGGGAAATGAATCATGCTAAGAGATACTTTCTAAAAAAAATATAGAGCAAGATCAGCAAGAAACTGATCAGATCAACGCCCCATGCTCCTGCATTGTTTATTAACATGTACTTCAAAGTAACGAGTTGGTTTAGTGCCTTCTTAAGTTCTAACAAATGTCAAGTCCTGCGACAACAGAGCATAACCACTTATCTACTCAAATGTTAGCCAAGGAATCAGACAGTACATCAAGACATTTGGTGAGGCGCTTAATCATAAGCAAGTCATGATATATAAAGCACCATTGCTTACTGCCACCACACCATTATTATTCTTTCATTTCAACAAGATTTCTCTTTAGCTGGTTTTAATATTCAGTTTTAAAATAACTATGCGTCCACACTAGACAAAAACGATTAAATCATTTTGGAGCACAGGAGTCTAAAATAGACAATCTAAAGTCATAAATTGGTCATGAGTAGAAAAGTTTTTTTTTTTTCTTACTACATATATATATCAGATAATTACATCTGCATTACATTTCTATTTCAATCTAATAAATCAATTCGTATCTCCTCTGATCGGATAAGATAGTAAAGAATGCAGCAAAGCATTTCATGATTTCAAGGATCAATTTAACATTAAAACGAGTATTGAAAAATGCACTATTAAACAATATTAAACGAGTTACATATGAAGGTCCTACACTCCTACCCAAATTATGTTCAATATCTATAGAATAGATAAATCTACAAAGTTTATCAACATACCATTAATCGTAAGTAAAACACATACCTTTAATCCAAAGCTAGAGACTATCGTGCTGATAACGTGTTAGAAATTAAACCGATTTGGAGAGAACACCACACTAACTTAATATTAACTTAACATGTAGATTGAATCAATAAAAGAGAGAGAGAGAGAGAATTCTTATTTCTTGAGGTAAAACTAAATGGGAGAAGGTTACCTTTATATACAACTAGGTAATCTCCTTACTAAGATAAGGGATTAACATGATAAACAGTAAGATAGAGGATGATCAGGATAAACATCAAGATAGAAGGTTATCAGGATAAATACCAAGATCAGGATAACACATATCAATGGTGGGCATCCACATAAGCCCATGGATTTCATAACATTTTTCAAGTTAAAAAACTATTTTTCTTTGAAAGAAACACTTTGGGTGCTCAAGGCAAATGAACTCGCGGGATGTTTTAGACTTTAGTGATTTATGTCACGATATGCCAAAATATATCGAGAAACATAGTGCGAAATCTGATGTTTTTAAGAAAAATTACAACCAAACATGTTTATTGAAAAATTGTTTTTAGAATAAATACTTTTTCATAAAAATGTTTTTTAAGAAAAAATAATTTTTTGAAAAAATGAGAACCAAACACCCACTAAATCACTAGTGTTAATTAAATGTTTGGGGGAAGACTAAGTCACTGGTATTAATTAAATGATTATTTTTGCGGGGTATTAATTAAATGATTAAATGATTATATATCCATCATCAAATGCCTAGAGTTTGCAAAGAGAAAATCAACACCAAGAAATTATTCTTGTTTGTATAAAGAAACGCCCTCATAAAGAAATAGTGTTGTGTGAAGTTTCTTGAAACGAGGCACCCAAAACTTATTTTTGATTAATTACGGTGATTGTTCTTGAAAATATTGCTTTTAAGCATTATTGTATTGTGGATACAATTTAATTAACGGAAAATGTATGGATGGGACGTTGACTTAAAGATTAGGACAAAACAACCTGCTGAATGTGGCAGAGAAGATTTATTTCACTGCCGGGCGTTGCCCCCACTTGATGATAGTATGAAATACCCCTATAATCTTTTACATATTAGTGTTTTGTTTTTTGAAAAAATGATATTTCATTATACGAATTTACATATAAACTCTTGAACATCTCTCACCCTCTTGTCACATTTCTTCCTACCTTGTACATCATAATCCTATATGTCCCAAATCACTTTGATCATTGGGTTCTTTCCACATGTTGTAAAAGTAAAGCAAAATAGAGATGAAAAGCGTATTAGTTTTATATTTTTAGGTTATCCAAATACAAATTTATAAAACACCACATAATGTTATATAAGTGAGATCTGTTGTCTTACTATGATCATATTTAGTTCAATTAAATGTGTCATTTAACAGTAATACATAATGTCATACATGTAAGATACAATGTCTTACTATGATTATATTTAATTCAGTTAAACGTATATTTTCAGGTTATCCAAATACAAATGTTACAACACTACATAATATCGTACATATGAGGAGTCGTTTTAACAAAGACTACATAAATCGTACATGTGAGATACAATGTCTTACAAAGCCTCAACTTCGTCACACATATCAATATTCATCAAATGCAACTAATTGATGGTATTTTGTACGTCATTAAGATGCTCAGACATTAAAGAACTTTTTTTGTATTTCGAGTTAGCAAACTTCTTAATTAGTAGTATTTTGTTGCCCGCAACTAGCTTTTTTCTCATAGAGATCTTCCAATTTTTTCCACAGGTTAAAAGCGGTAGTCTCTTAAGATACATAATGGAATACACTATCGTCAATCCACTGTCGAATGTGCCTAATAGCTTTTCTATCAATCGTCTTCCAATTTGCATCGGATACTTCTGTCTGTTTTACTTCTTCATTCTCAACAGGTTGTGCAAAGTCTTTGCAATAAAGCAAGTCTTCCATCTTGACTTTCAAAATGGCGTAGTTACTTCTATTTAGACTAGTCTTACGAGTGTTTATAGAATGATTCATCTCAACAACTTATTTCAACTCAAACCTCCTTTTAGGAATTTAATCAAACACCTTTCGAGCAAGATTTGGGACAACAACATTTGTGATTGATCTAACCACGGCTCTGATCCCACTTGTTGGAGAAAACGATGTCAATTGATCCCGCTTAAGATAGCTTGTCTATAGACACTCCAAACTCCAATCAAATCTAAACTTTCACTACAACCAATAACTACAAACCTAAGTTATGGAATCAACAACCACAAATATATATGAAGAACTTACTAGTTAACCATAAAGTCAAAACTGAGCACATTACCTTTTGGTAGGTGCTTGAGAAGCATCTCCATTTCTTTACAATTTATTCTACCTTCCACAAACAAGTCCGCTAGAAGAGAAGTAGTTTTTGCATGTGGTGAGAAACCCTTGTCAAGCATGGTATTGAGAACTACAGTAAACTACTCTATTCAAACCTATGCATAATATGAATCGCTGCCTAGTGCCTTGTCTAGCATATACAACATTCACGTCCCTCAGTAGTCAGTATTCTAGAGAGAAGTGACACGAACAATTCACTATTTCCTATAATAAATGTGTTCCATTATATATTAAATAAGGTGAATCACTGTTACAATCGAGGGGGAAAACATGGTACAGTAGATAGGTGTCTTTGTTGCATACAAATTCTAAGATGATCCCTTGGAAAATAACAGAAGTTATGAAAGTATTGAAAGAAAAGGGTATGTGATACATGTGAGTATGTCAGTCCTCACTGACTCCTAGAATTCACAGTTCACATCCTGCATCAGCTCTCCAGAGAAAGCTCTTCTTTGTCCTCAGGGTTTTAATGGCGTTGATGTGATCCTTCTTTCAAAATTCAGCTTTGACTTGCCTAACAAAAATCAAAGATGATTGAAAGATCATAGTAAAAATAGATGAACAAAAATCTAGATTTTAAAATGAAGTGCCGAGCCCATGACTAAATCAATACATCTCAACATCTGTATGCCAAAGTCTGCTAATATATTATAGCCAACCACACGCAGCAACCCATAAAAATATGCCTGATTGCAATTGAAGATGCAGCACTACCTAACAAGCCAATATAACAGTAATGAAAGAAAATCTATCTCAAATTTCTTCTGTAGTGTTAACTAAATGATGAGTTCCAATAAAATATGTACATCACTAGCCCAATACACTCACACTGCTATCCAGTAACTTAAACATCCATTTATGTACCAGATCGAATATGCAGCACACTAAATAAAATGTTATGAAATAAATCAAATAATCAAAATTTCCAACTTCACGTTTTAGTTTCATTTTGTGTGTGGGCCTCTGTATGTGTGTGTTAAGGAGGAAATAGCAGCTACTCAATAATTTATAATTTTACGTTGATATACTAACAAAGTAACAGACCAAAGAAACAGAAATACAAAGAAGAATATCTTGTGCAGACTTATTACTTGATGAACACCCAAAAAAAAAAGGAACTGACGAAAACCAACTCCTAACCACACTATTTCAAGATATAACTAGTTAACCACAGAGTCAAATTGAGCACATTACCTTTAACATAGCCTTTTAGCAGGTGCTTGAGAAGCATTAGCATTTCTTTACAATTTGGTCCACCTTCCGCAAACAAGTCCACTAGAATAGAAGTAGTTTTTGCATCTGGTGAGAAACCCTTGTCAAGCATGGTATTGAGAAGTTGCATTGCCTTGTGGGCATCCTTTTTTTGTTCTAGCAATCCTTGGACCATGATATGGAACGTGAAATCATTTGCAGCTAAACCCTTCTCTTGCATCTCATAAAACAAATCCTGGGCTTCTTCCAATTTCCCTTCTATAAAAAATCCATTAATCATCACGTTGTATGTGCTAGTGTCGGGCTTCAACTCCCTAGTTGAGAGACTATAAAAGATTTCCTTTGCCTCAACTAATTTTCCTTCTTTGCACATGCTATCAATAATGCTGTTGTAAATCGGTACATTAGCTTTCGCTCCATTATGTTCCATCACACGGAACAGTTCCATTGCTTCAGCAGAACAACCATTTTTGAAGAGGCCATCTATTAATGAACTATATGTGAACTGGTCTGGTTTTTCCCCACAAGCTATCAGGGTATTATAGGTTATAGTGTTGGGTTTGAATCCCTTAAGTTGCATCTCCTTGAAAACTTGAACTGCCTCGTCCATCCTCTTAGCCTTGCAATAGCCATTGATCAAAATGTTATAGCTAACTACATTAGGTTTAAACCCTTTTTGAGACATCACTTGTAACAAATCAACGGCATCCTCTGCCCTACCTTGTTTAAAAAGAGCATCCACCAAAATGTTAAAAGTTATGACATCCGGTGTGACATTCTGTGCCAACATTTTGTCGAAAAAATGCATGGATTCTATCCATCGACCAGATCTGCATAGCCCGCAAATCAAAGAGTTGTAGGTGATAACATTAGGTGTAAGGTTTGTGGAGGTCATCTCCTGAAATAGATTCAATGCCTCGTTCACCAAATTCTCCTTACAAAGGGTATCAATAAGCATAGAATATATATGAACAGTCGGAGGAAACTCTTTGTTTTTCATTGCCCTCATGAATCGAAGAGCAGCAGTAGAATTCACAGACTTACAAATCCCATTCATTACTACCCCATAACTGACTTCATTGCATGGATATCCGTTTTCCAGCATTCGGGTAAAAAGATCCATTGCGTCGGCCACTTTACCCCCTAAACAGACCCCCTTAAGCAGAGTGTTCAGAGTAACAACATTAGGTGTAAGGTTTGTGGAGGTCATTTCCTGAAATAGATTCAATGCCTCGTTCACCAAATTCTCCTTACAAAGGGTGTCGATAAGCATAGAATATATATGAACAGTCGGAGGAAACTCTTTGTTTTTCATTGCCCTCATGAATCGAAGAGCAGCAGTAGAATTCACAGACTTACAAATCCCATTCATTACTACCCCATAACTGACTTCATTGCATGGATATCCGTTTTCCAGCATTCGGGTAAAAAGATCCATTGCGTCGGCCACTTTACCCCCTAAACAGACCCCCTTAAGCAGAGTGTTCAGAGTAACAACATTAGGTGTAAGGTTTGTGGAGGTCATTTCCTGAAATAGATTCAATGCCTCGTTCACCAAATTCTCCTTACAAAGGGTGTCGATAAGCATAGTGTATATATGAGCATTCGGAGGAAGCTGTTTCTTTTCCATTGCCCTCATGAATCGAAGAGCAGCAGTAGAATTCACAGACTTACAAATCCCATTCATTACTACCCCATAACTGACTTCATTGCAGGGATATCCGTTTTCCAGCATTCGGGTAAAAAGATCCATTGCGTCGGCCGCTTTACCCCCTAAACAGACCCCCTTAAGCAGAGTGTTCAGAGTAACAACATTAGGTGTAAGGTTTGTGGAGGTCATCTCCTGAAATAGATTCAATGCCTCGTTCACCAAATTCTCCTTACAAAGGGTGTCGATAAGCATAGTGTATATATGAGCATCCGGAGGAAACTCTTTCTTTTCCATTGCCCTCATGAATTGAAGAGCGGCAGTAGAATTCAGAGACTTGCAAATCCCATTCATTACAGTCCCATAACTGACTTCATTGCATGGATATCCGTTTTCCAGCATTCGGATAAAAAGATCCATTGCGTCGGCCGCTTTACCCCCTAAACAGACCCCCTTAAGCAGAGTGTTCAGAGTAACAACATTAGGTGTAAGGTTTGTGGAGGTCATTTCCTGAAATAGATTCAATGCCTCGTTCACCAAATTCTCCTTACAAAGGGTGTCGATAAGCATAGTGTATATATGAGCATTCGGAGGAAACTCTTTCTTTTCCATTGCCCTCATGAACTGAAGAGCAGCAGTAGAATTCAGAGACTTGCAAATCCCATTCATTACTACCCCATAACTGACTTCATTGCATGGATATCCTTTTTCCAGCATTCGGGTAAAAAGATCCATAGCATCGGCAACTTTACCCCCTTTACACAGCCCCTTAAGTAGGATGGTCAGAGTAACAACATCAGGCTCAAATCCGCGTTTCAGAATACTAGCGAGAATAGCAAAACCGAAATCCACTCGACCCGTATTGGAGTAACAATTGATTAGTGTATTAAGTGTAAAAATATCAGGTTGAATATCAGCGGCATCCATCCTTTTGGAGATAGATAAAGCGACAGAAAAGTGGTTCATCTTGACAAGTGCTCCTAGTAATTGGTTAAAAGGGAAAATGGAAGGCGAGTGTTTCATCTGAATCAACTTATCGAACAGACCCAAAGCAGTAGAACTAGTGTTGTAATGGAAAAGAGAAGGAAAAATTGTTACCCTCGATAATCGAACAACAGATGCTGGTCTTCTCCACAACGCCATTTCTAGCAGAAGCAAATCAGTAATGGTGTGACTGGCGATGTTTCAAGAAACCCTAGCTCTTTACTTCTCTCACCGAAATCGTAGCTCTCATTTGTGAAAACACCAAGTTTAACACTCTCATAAAGAACTAATGGTTCTAAATTCAATAATAATATTTGAAAATTATCTAAAATTTTTAAATACATTCTCATCTATATAATAAAGCAGCTTGGTTTTTTTATGCTGGTATATCAAGCGGTCAGGGTGAAAGTAGTTTTGGGACGATCCTACGGTGATGAATCAATTTCATTTAAGAGTCCTGCTTGATATAAGCAGCTTGGTTTTTTGAAGATAAATATACCGTTTTTTGAAGATATCCATATCAAACTAATTCTTTTTTCACTGTTGGTTACCATTGAAACTGAACCGCAGCATATTTTGTCAAGGGATACAACTTAAAGACATTAACCCATATATAAACCGAAATAACCTAAATTGTGCTGATTTGTTGCAGCTGTAATTCAAAGTTGTCTTTTTTTAAGCCAGGAACATTCTATGCCTTACCTCAAAGTCCACAGTTGTTCAAGCAAATGCTAATGGTTTCTGGGTTTGACAAATATTACCAAATAGCCAGGTAATCTTGCTGTCAATCGAAATATTACAACATGTGTTTATGAGTTGGTTAATGACAAAAATGTGAGGCAGTAACATGTTTGACTGGGTGTCTATTACTACTTAAGTAGTGTTATACTGTTATCAGATCTATTCTATAAATTGATTATCAAAAAAAAAAGAAAAAACAGAAGATCTATTCTATAATAAATTTAAAAGAAGCGAAAAAAGTATGTCAAACTAAGATTAGGAGTGCTTGCTCTTCTGGCGCAAGTAAAAAATATGAGTGAGGAAATTTACATTCTTAGCCGGTAGTGTAATTGAATCTCTGCGAAATTCTGGTGAGAAAGAACTTGCAGAATCAACTTTAATTATCTATACTGTGCTTCCAGTTGATCTCAAGGACAGGTAACTAAAATTATCTGGTGATTACTGATTAGTTCCAAAAAGTTGAGAATAGTTTGACACTTTGACCCTAATACCCTATCAATTCCAAACCGATCCAAGATTTTTTAGTAAGTAACTAAAAAATGCCTGGTGGGCTGTCAGGAGTCACGACTCCATAGTGACAGTTCTGCTTTCGAATGTCAATAGCTGCTAAACTCTCTATTGATCATAATCAATATTAATAATCTTATATATCACTTATCAAATCGCTCAAAAAGTTATGACCTGTCATATTAGAAAGCCAATGTTGGAGATAATTGTACTGATATAATACTAGAAAACTCGATTTACCGCGAAGCAAGGAAGCAATGTTTTTAGACTATGCTATTTTTGTTTCTTTTGCGAGACGAACTTTTTCTATAATTTATCATTTGGATTGCAATGTTGAAGTGTTCCATTGTGTATCTCTTGCGATCCGTGTTCTGAAAAATGCTAGGCTGTAGTTGGGCAAAAGGGAAAATCACTTATCAAATCGCTCAAAAAGTTATGACCTGTCAGATTAGAAAGCCAATGTTGGAGATAATTGTACTGATATAATACTAGAAAACTCGATTTCCCGCGAAGCAAGGAAGCAATGTTTTTAGACTATGCTATTTTTGTTTCTTTTGCGAGACGAACTTTTTCTATAATTTATCATTTGGATTGCAATGTTGAAGTGTTCCATTGTGTATCTCTTGCGATCCGTGTTCTGAAAAATGCTAGGCTGTAGTTGGGCAAAAGGGAAACAATCTTTTTAGACTATATATACTGTTTTTGTTTCTTTTGCAAGACGAACATTGTCATTATTCAATTCTTGCACTTTCTTTCTTTGCCTCTTTTATGCTTTTAGACCCTTTTGCTAAGCACACTAAAGTATAGTACATGCGTGTAGCTTTGGTAGAAGTTCCAGTGGATCGGAACTCTTTATATTTTATACAAAAGTCGATAACTCTAATTGGAGGTACTGGTGACATGGTTGCATTTTGCACGACTCCGAACCTCCCTTAATAGTTATTCCTGGTCATAGTTGTATACCACTTTCATTTATTTGCTGCAATTTCCTTATCAATGTTTGATTATCAGCCATGGATAAGGCACCACCTGCAAGTGCATTTGATGTTTCTATTGTCGACGCACCACCTAAATCTACCAATGAACCTACTGCATCTGTTCAGGTATTGAAGTTCCTTTTTCACAGTTTGGTTATGTTTGATTCTTATATGATTTCAAACTTTTAAATTTTGTAACAAAGAAAAACTCTTTTGTTAATTTGACAACGTTCTCATTTAATTTTTTATGCGGCTTTTCATGTACTTGCATCATGCAGCAAAGAGAATTGGATTATATAACTCGAGTACGTGAGCATAAACAACGGATCATTGACCATGTGCTTGCTACCCTTGCTAAGGTATGTAACATATATCGTTCATTATATCGCGGTGGTTGTTTTGACCGATGGTTATGTTTTATCAAATATAAAATGCAGGTTTTTGAAAAACAAGGAAATGAAGGCCATCAAGTCCAATCACCTCCTGTGCAAAATGAGGTTGTAGTTACTCCTCCACAATCCACTCTTAATGTTAGTCCGACCAATGCTTTTACACCCTCTCAGCCTTCTCGGCGCAAGTTGGCCCAACGCAATAGAAGAGAAAAAGAGCTCATAAATGGTAGAAGCAACAAGCGAACAAGAAGGAACTTAGAAGCAGGCCTTCAAAATATACCTTTGTCCATGTCTTCCCATATGTAAGTTTCATTTCTTTGTGTGTTTTCTATAGCATTGTTTTCAGTCAAAAATATTTTCGTTCCTAGCCCATTATGAATTTTTTTTTCTACATGTTAGTGACACCCAAAACGAAATGGAAGTGGATGATCTTAGTGTTAGTCCGACCAATGCTTTTACACCTTCTCAGACTTCTCGACGCAAGTTGGCCCAACGCAATAGAAGAGAAAAAGAGCGCATAAGTGGTAGAATGAACAAACGAACTAGAAGGAACTTAGAAGCAGACCTTCAGAATATTCCAGTATCAATGTCTTCATATATGTAAGTTGAATTTCATTGTGTTTTCTATAGCATTGTTTTCAGTAAAAAAAAATTTCCATTCCTAACTCATTAGGATTTTTTTCCCTACATGTTAGTGACACCCAAAGCGAAATGGATGTGGATGATTATTTTCAGCCTCTTACAGCTGGTGTCAATATGGCAGAACCTGCTAATATGCACAACAATGTCCGTCATTATCTTGGAAAGATGGATGTGGAATGCTCCTTTTGTAAAGCTCTGCACTGGAAAGATGAAAGGCTAGCAAATACATCAGTCAAAAGACCCTTTTTCGGGATGTGTTGCAAACAAGGAAAAGTTAGTCTTCCTCTACTTAGTCCATTGCCTCCTGCGATTCAAGATCTATATGATAGTAGTGACGCCAAAGGCAGGTCATTTAGACAACATCTTCGTCAGTATAACTTGGCTAATGCATTTACCAGTCTCGGTTGTCAACCGGATGACCGAATATTCAGCGGTAGTGGTCCTATTCCATTCACCGTTCACGGTGAATTACGCCATCAAATTGGATCATTACTACCAGAACCTGAGAAAGATCCGATTTATGCTCAACTATATGTTTATGACCCAGCCAGTGCCCTTGATGTGCGTCATCGCCGAAATCCAGAATTGAGACGTGATGTTTTAGATATCATTCAGAGTACACTGTCAGATTGTAATAGATTTGCTGAAAAATTTCGTCAAGCATATGATATATTGAGTGCTTTCATACGGTGAGGAAAATGGCGTGGCAGCTTATCTCCATTATAATACATCTCTTGACCGACGGCGATACAATCTTCCTTGACAAATGAAATTGCGGTTGTTATACACAGGGATGGAACTGAAATCGAAGCACAAGGGATATCATTCTTCATTATAGATCGGGCAATGCAGGCGGATTGATGAATGTAATCCCGCTTATCTACCCTGCATTATCCTTTGTTTTCCCTCGAGGTGAGCTTGGATGGTCAACCGAAATGAAACTTTATGATGTCAATGACGACGATTCGAGGCGATTGACTCGGATGGTGTTCTATGCATATCGTTTGTTTGAGCGTCATAATCGAATATTCAATACTCCGTGGTGGAAAATTATTTCGAGGGGTTTTTGTGTGATGCTTGGGCTTCTCTTGAGCAAAATCGGCTATACTATCATTATACCCACCAAAAGGATCTTCGTCTTTGAAGTGTACATGAGTTTGTGATTTAATGAGGTGCGGATCGATCGAGGTTGGTCGGCCGGTTTATTTTGCCATCATCATTCATTGGAAGTCCAAGGTACATGTATGAGATCTTTCAAGACTCGATGGCCATAACACGTTACAATAAGCATCCAGATATATTCCTTACGATGACGGCTAATCCTCACTGGCCAGAAGTGCAAGAAGCCCTTTTGGAGAACCAAAATGCGTTTGATCGACCTGATGTTCTTGCCCGTGTTTTCGAACTGAAGAGAAGAGCTTTAATGAAATTTATCAAGAAGAAAAATGTGTTTGGTCGTGAAGTAGCTCATGTGTACACTATTGAATTTCAGAAGCGTGGCCTCCCACACATGCATGCACTCTTTTTCCTCAAGCATGAAGATAAAATTCGTACCGCAGCCCAAATTGATCGAATTATATCTGCAGAATTTCCCGACCCAGATAAGGATCCCTTGCTATTTGATACAATAAAGAGTTGTATGATCCATGGGCCGTGTGGTGTTAAAAATATGAACTCACCGTGTATGGAAAATAGCAAGTGCACAAAGCATTTTCCATATGAGTTTACAGACGCAACAACCATACAAAAAGACGGTTATCCACTTTATATGCGTCGCAACACGGGACGTGTCTATATAGTGAAAGACAAAGAGGTTGACAATAGGAACGTTGTCCCATATAATCCACAATTGGTGAGGATGTTTAATTGTCACATTAATGTCGAAGTGTGTGCGGGATTGCAATGTGTTAAGTACATCCACAAGTACATCTACAAGGGCAATGATGAGAACAACAATGGTGTTGGGCGGAAATGAAATGAGATTAAACAATTACATTGATGCAGATATATTGGACCACCAGAAGCAGCTTGGCGGCTATTTGGGTTTTCCTTACATGAAGAGTTTCCAACTGTTGTAAGGTTATCTCTTCACTTGCCAGGTATTTAACACTTGATAAAATAATTTTCATCAATATACTATTAAGTTATACTAGAATGTCATACTGTTAAGTTATGATTTGTTGCCAGGTATGCATCATGTTGTGTTCAACCCTAAGGAACCGATGGAGAATATTCTTGAGAGGGCGAAACGACAAAAGTCGAGTCTCACTTCATTCTTCGACTGTTGTGCTTCAAATCCAGATGCTCGGGCCTATACTTACCAAGAATTCCCTGAGCACTTTGTTTGGCACAAAACAAAAAAGGTATGGACTAAAAGAAGCAGTGGTTATGCTATTGGCAGGATGTATTTTGCCAAGCCCAATGAGGGAGAGAGGTTTTACTTGCGTCTACTATTGACCATCGTAAAGGGCCCAACATCATTTGAGGATCTTCGCAAATTTGAAGGTATTCCTCATCCAACATTCAAGGCTGCGTGTGTTGCACGTGGACTTCTTGAAGATGATGGAGAGTGGATACATTGTTTAGAAGAAGCGGCGATAATGAATACTGGATATCAGCTAAGGAGATTGTTCGGCATTATTCTGTTGGAATGCAATCCAGTCCAACCACATCTGTTGTGGGATAGATTCTCAATAAGTATATGTGACGACCTAGCGCACAAATTACGAACTATCTTCAACATTCCTAATCCATCAAAAGAGCAGGTGATAGATATTATATTAATGCCTCCTTCATGTAGCCTATATTATATTATTAATACATAATTTTCCTACAGGTGACAGATTACGGGTTGCATCTATTGGAGCAGTTCCTCATGGAATCTAAAAACAAAACTCTAGAAGACTTTCCCCGATGCCCGACCACTAAAAAATGGAACAAAGGGATTGGAAATAGACTAATTTGGGAACAACGCCAACTCCGGTTTGATTTACAAGATGAACAAATCAATCGTAACATTGATCGTCTTAACAATGAGCAACGCCATCGTTTGATAATGTGGTTGATTCAGTCATGCAAAATCACGGGGAATTTTCTTCTTAAATGGAGCTGCAGGTAGGGAAAAGACATTTGTGTATAATACAATTGCAGCTAAATGTCGTCATCTAGGACATATTGTGATTGCAGTTGCCTCATCTGGTATTGCGTCGCTTTTATTAGATGGTGGTAGAACAGCTCATTCAACTTTTTCTATTCCTTTTGATGTGTTGGAGAACTCTATGTGTGGCTTCAAAAAGGATTCGCTCCAAGCAGGTCTGTTTAAAGAAACAAAACTGATAATTTGGGATGAAGTCTCGATGCAGCATAGGTTTTGTATTGAAGCAGTTGACCGTTCACTCCGGGATGTTTTTAATAATGAAAGACCATTTGGTGGAATCACTGTTGTTCTAGGCGGTGACTTCCGACAAATTCTGCCAGTTGTACCACAAGGTGAACGTGAGGATATTGTAGGTGCATCACTGAGAAGGTCTTTGCTCTGGAAACACGTCAATGTTTTATCTTTGGTGCAAAATATGAGATTAGATAGTGACTTGCCAGAGAACGTGTTGTTCTCCAATTTCTTGATGGAGGTATTACTTAATTTCTTGAAAAAAAATAATGCTTTTTGCTGACCATTTTAAATTATACACAATCACTCATCTCATATGCTCTCATTTGAAATTTTCAGGTTGGAATGAAACCAGAAGAAAGTGTTCAATTGCCGTCAGAGATTCAAAATTGTAGCAATCTTCATGACTTGCTAAATAATGTATATCGGTCTAAGTGGGGCGATGATGTGACCCAAATTATTTGACCGGCGGACTATCCTTTCAAAGCCTTAGCGATGATGTTAGCACTATAAATGAAACTGCACTAGATATGTTTCACGGGAAGAAATTGTTTGCTTAGGTGTCGACAAGTTAAGTATTTACCCGTTGTTGTTGATAGTGGAAGCGCAAATAGCTATCCGGACGAGTACTTGAACTCACTTTCGATCCTTCCGGGTTGCCTCCATTCAAGCTTACTCTCAAGAAGGGATGCCGGTAATGTTCTTTGAGAAATATAGCACCAACGGATGGACTTTGTAGCGCACGCACCGATGATTGTGTGCACAAAGCCACATGTGGTGCAAGTTCTAATCTTTAGCGGAGAAAAGCGGGGAATATGCGCTTTATCCCGAGAATATCATTAACGCCTTCAACCAATGAAATACCATTTCAAATGACCAGACGACAGTTTCCGATTCGATTGTCATTTGCAATGACGATAAACAAATCACAAGGGCAGTCTGTTAAGTATGTTGGTATTGATTTGCGAAACCAGGTATTTAGCCATGGTCAATTATATGTGGCGTTATCAAGATGCACTTCTTCAAAACGAATCAGTGTTATCCTCCCTCCTGATTCTTCAAACCACACAACTAATATCGTGTATCCTGAAGTCCTACTTTAGTTTGAGAAAAGGTGTATTTCGTAACTTTTGAGCTTTGATGTTTATTTATCAATTTCTTTTTATACATATGGTTAGGAAATAAGGAACCCTTTATTGTATGTGAGGATTTATATCTAGATCTTTTTAGATAAAAAAAATATAATATTTGATAGGATAATGACTTCTTAAATTTTCTGATAAATGAATGAATTTGATGCATATGTTTATTTAACAAAGGTCATCCTAATCCAAAACAATCTAAGTAGCATACACCCTCCATAAGCACTCAATATTAATTTTGTAAATAATAGTTGTTAGATTTTTGTGTTTCTTTTGTAGATTTTAATTTAATTAATAAAAAAAATGAATAACGTTATGACTTGAGTGGCGTAGCCACGGGTTAATTTCTAGTACATATACATTATATGTATGTGTATATTTTAAATCGAACATATATATATTATACTATACGTAATGCGTCATATATAGAATAAATATCATATGTACCATAATTGTTAGTTAGCATTGCACGTATTCGTTATTTAATATATATACATGTAATATATCAAAAAACGCATTACTGCGTTCATGTATTAGTTAATATAGGCAGTGCATAAGTTAATTCATAGTATACGACTATACATTATAGCGTAGACACGTAAATATTATTATTAATATTTATAATACACATATTTAATGTAATATTATAAAAATGCATTTAATAACACACATTCACTATTATGCTAAATGTTATATATATTTAGTATAATTTTACACCTAACAAATATAGACTATATATAATACTATATATAATAATAATGTTTGGATTTGTTTTTATTTAGTGTAATATAATACTAAATTCTATATATCAAAATCAAACTAATCGGTTCCGGTTTCGGTTCGGGTACCCATCGGTTTTTTACTATTCGGTTCTAACGGGTTCGGTTCTTTATCGGGTCGGTTGTTGAAGACCCACTTTAAATGGGTCTAACATTTTAGACCCATGCACACCCCTAGTTGTGAGGTCATAATTGTTGATTTGAGGTCGTCATCATCTGTCGTCATAAAATTGAAGATTGTTGATTAAAGGTTAGCTTTTTATGTTCTTCTTAGGGTATCTCCAATGGGGGGTGTAAAATTACACCTCCACCTAGGCTCCACGTAGGTGCCATTAGGATTTTACACCTCTAATTGTATATTATTGTATAGCTTATAAGGGCATCTCCAATGGAGAGTGGAAAAATCCACCTCCACATAGGCTCCACATAGGCGCCATTAGGATTATACACTCTAGAGAAATCCCAAATACATAAAGTGTATATTTACTATTTGTGGCTATTCCAATGGTAGGTGGAGGCAAATGTGTAAAAATAGATAGCAACGGACTTAAACTGTCATAGCCCATTCAAAATAATGTAAAATAACGGATTTGGTCCATTCATAAAAGCTTAAAACAAATAGTGGTCCACTTTCAAACGTCATTCAAAGCAACGTCCGTGTTTTTAACAGTTTTAAATCACTGAGCGACGGACTTAGACCGTCGCAAACAAAAAAATAAAGCTTCAAGCGTGTGTTGAAGTGGCGTCCGAAGTTTTAAGTTAAACAGGCGTTATTTTAAGTGGCGTCCGGCTTTTTATTAACTAATAGCGAGGGGGAATTCTCCACCCTCTCTATTAGCTAATACACTATTACCTACGGTATAGCACCCCCATTGGAGAGAGTTTTTTTATATTTGGGGTGTAAAATTTCCACTCTATACGGTTTACACCCCCCATTGGAGATGCCCTTAGTAAAAATATAATTTTTATATAAGCTTGTATGATAAACATGAAAGTATTAGCTTGATCTGTTAGAAAATTTGTGGCTTTCTCATATGCTTCTTATACTGTTATTGTTATTTTCCAGTGAAACTTAGATTAAAATGGTGGTTTGTTGTATTGCATGGTTTAGTTTATTGCCATACAATTTAGAAACACATGCATGGACTAAAAAATAATTTTTAACTATTCAGTAAGACTATTATTATATTATGAAGTAATAACATCCACTTAACTCTAAATGTAGACATGTGCAATTTGGGGTGTTTTCTTCTGTTGTCTGAGAGTCTGATATGCATGTTGTAAATGTTTGAAATTATATGCATTTGAATGATTTATGATTTATATTTGTATTGCATTAAATTGATTGAATGTAATTGTGAGAAGGGTCCCTTGTTTGAATTGTTTCTCATTAACTGATTTATCCTATATGTTGTTTGTTTGTATGTTTGTCAACAGAAGAAGAATGGTCAATCCTTTGCTAGGTATACATCATAGTGGTAAGTGGGGGAGAATTATCCCTGGGAAGATAAAAGCTAGTCAATACAAGGGTGGTAAGAGAGAATGTACGTGTGAAATATGATACTAAACTATGGAATCAACAAACAATAACAATGTGGAGTAAAAACATAACACAAGATGTAACGTGGTTCGGCCAATAATGCTTACTTCCACAAAAGCAAATTCGTTATAAGATTGGAAAGGATGATTACAATCACTCCTCTCAAGTCTCTCCAACACTTACTAGATCTCTCTTCTTGTATCTCTCTCCTCACAAGTTTATTTCTTTGTAAGGGTTTCCTCTCAATTTTGATGGCTCTCAAAATTGGGTTTTTCTCTCTCTCTTTTTTATCTTGAGTATGAAACTCTAAATTCTTTTATATACTATGCTGAAATTTCAGTGAGCCATGAAATTTCGATTCATCTCGGTTCAACAACAAAAAATCGAAACTTTGATCTTCTTCTCACATGGTGAGGAACACTCAACATTGTTTCCAGACTCTCACACTATCGCCCTAGATCAGGTTGGTGTCTTCCTTATCTTAATTCCTTAAATAACTTAGATGTTCTTCCTTAACTTTTACTTCGCCCACCAAATTTGAATAATCCATTCCTACTTAATTTAGGATAATCTACTCCAATGAAGTTGCGGATCCGAATTTTTTTTGAAAAATAAACAAATTGTTGGGTATTGTGAACTTGAAATCTAATAGTCCCACATGGGAGAAGAGACAAATTCATCATGGGTTAATAAAGTGGGATCTATCACAACTAGTACAAAGGCCTTTTCACATAAAACCCCACACCCATGGCCATGTGTTGGCCCAAGCCCAATGGGTGGTTAAGTTGGGGACAATATTGGTACTACTTAGATCTGTAAAGCTTATGGTAGGTCCCGAGGTCAGGCTGTGTGCCAAACCCTATCAAATGGTATCAGAGCCGATGGTTCGGCTAGGACAAACGGCATAGATCATGTAGAATTTGAAGACGAAGTCATTCAAGGTGGAGCCACCAACGATGGCGCAACTCAGGTGGAGTTGCTTAACGAAGCGTCCCTATACACTATGACACTCTTGGAGGTCGTGGATGCTTAAGAGAGTGTACCCCGAGTAGAATCCAACGACATCAAGTGATCTTCGAGGTGGAGCTTGTCCTCTTGACACCTACAAAGTATGGCATGATATCGTGTAATGGTGATGAACAAGTGAAGATCCTTGGATTTCAGTTCAAGGTGGAGATTGTTAGGTATTATGGACTTGAAATCTAATAATCCCACATGGGAGAAGAGACAAGTTCATCATGGGTTAATAAAGTGTGATCTATCACAACTAGTACCAAGGCCTTTTCACATAAAACCTCACACCTAGGAGTGTAATACGGGGTGGGGCGGGTCAACTGCGGGTCAAATAGTGATGGGTCGGGTCGGTGTGGGTCTAGAGGATACAAATCCAGTGGTCCCCAATAGGGCGGGGCGGGGCGGGTTGAAGTGTTATGTCTTAGTACCATCACCCTACTGTTGGTCGATTCTGAGGGTGGGTTTTGGAAGCGGGTCATCCGGGTCGGGTGGAAATTATCATTTTAACCCAATTTCACAAAAAAAAAACTTTCTAATTCTTCAAGTAATATATTTCCAATTCACAACATAGAGAAAAAAATATAATCAATCAATAAAAAAAAAAAAAAAATGAACTTGAACCCAAAACCATATCTGTAAATTTGAAACTTTTTTCTCGTGATTTACTATTTGTAAATTGATTATTTTTCATAACATGATAAAATGAAGATGGGAGCGAGGATCTATGGTACAAAACAATAAAATATAAACTAAAAGAATTCAAAATGAATACAAGGATGAATGATTCATCTTCTCTAAAATTCGAAAGTTGAATTTGAACTTTTGATATTTGTCCAATGTTTAAACTTGAATATTTGAAATTGATGTTGAACTCATAAGTTTGTGTTCATATCTACCAAATTCATACAAAAGTTAAAAAAAAATATATACAAAATACAAAAATATTAGAGTTAGAGTCTTGAAATTGTGCGGGTCAACGGGGTTGGGTCAACGGCTTTTAACACGGTACAGGTCGGGCGGCTTGACGGGTCGGGTTTGAGCATATAACCTACACCTATACTTTGATGGCGTAAAAGCGATTCTTGGTAGGGGAGGTTTGATTTGATTTCGGTCGCGGGTTTGGGTGGCGGGTGAAGACCAGGTACCCTACCAGATGATGGGTTAACAGTTTTTTTTACACTCCTACTCACACCCATGGCCATGTGTTGGCCCAAGCCCAATGGGTGGTTAAGTTGGGGACAGTATTGGTACTACTTAGATCCGTAAAGCTTATGGGGCGGAGGTCAGGCTATGTGCTAGGCTATATCAAATGGTATCAGAGCATACCTATGGTCCTTTCAAGGAGTTATGTGCACAACAGGGTATTGTTAGACGTTGGATGATAAGAGCCCAAAACTGTAGTTTTAAGTTTTAACCATAGTACAAAATGCCGCGATATATCGTGATATATCGCGATATGTGCCGATTTTCTAGAGAACCGATATCGAAATATTGGCGATTCATTCTTGGTAAGGGTAACTCATCTTACTGTATTAATACAAGCAAAAATCGCGATATTTTGGATAAATTCAATTTGCCAATATACCATGTTTTTTCAATTGAAACGTTTTACTTGAGCAATATGGGATTATCTCTACCACTTCTTCTACTCAACAAATTTCAAAGTACAAATGGGTAGTGCCAAAGCTTTCTCATATGGTGATGGTCAATTCAAATTAATCGATCTACTATGCCTTTGAACTTTGAAGATGAATTGAAAGTAAAATCAAAATTTATGCAGGGTAAAATCAATTACATTGTAGCTATAGTAAAACATAGATCTGAAAATTTTGCAGAGTAAGAGTAGAACAAGATGAAGACAGAAGACTTTGTGCTTACCCATTTGGATGGTGGAAGCCTGGAAGGTCACGTATTCACTAAGAATTGGACTCAAAATTAGGAGCCCACTACATTTTTGGGCCTGGGACCAGCTGTTTTACTCTCTAAAGGGCTAGCCATTATGAGTTTATGACTTGAGCTTATATCTAATTGACATTTTTCGAGATATATCGATATTTATGTCAAATTACCATTATTTCAATAATTCCAAATCTCATCTTACCAACCCTTTAGACATTATATATACCAAAAATATCGGAAATTAGCCCATCCGATATATTGCTCTGGCACGATACTTTGTACTATGGTTTTAACCCCTTAACAATCGTACTTTTAGACCAATTATGTGAATAATAAGTAAGAGTTAATACTGATTACGTGTTTTTATGCATTTCAGGCTTCAAAGTCCATTATGTGCAAAAATGTGTCACTTTAGCGAGATAAAGTAGCAAAGGTCGGTTGCTAAGGAGTTCTGTGATTAAAGGCCAATTTTCAAGAAGACAAAGCCTCTGTAAAGCCCGGTCAAAAGATGAAAAGTCAAAGTCCGCGGAGAAGCTTGATTGCACAAAGTCAGCAGAACTTCCGAAGACCATATCTTTGGACTCAGACCTCGAAATTGGGCCTACCTTACGTCAAAACGACCGGCTCGGAAAGAGCTTTCTAATGGTCTAAGCCTTGACCCAATCAGAGGAGTAGAAGTGGACGAAAAGTTTGTCAAAGCCAACTCCAGCTGAAGAGGCCTTTTTGGACTGAAAGAATTGGGTTTTGAGCTTGATTCTCTAGCCCAAAACATGGCTCCAAGCCCATGCATGATTTTGGATCTGAAACATATAAAAACAAAGAAAAGGTTAGTTCTTAAGTTATCTAGTTTTATTTAGAAAACTAGTTCCTTGTAATGGTAGCTAGGGTTAGATTATAATAATTTAGATCTAGATTTAGTTTTACATTAATTCATTAGTTAATTCTTGTTCAATTTTAGTATTACATTATTTTTATTCATTTGATTAGATTAATAAAATAGTTTATTATTATTCAATTCGTTTTTTGTCATTACATTTATAGATCTAGTTTAAATTCTTGTTAATATCATTTCTTAATTCTTAATTAGATTTCAATTATTGTTTGTTAAATTAGTAAAGTTGGAATCTTGATATTATGTTTAGTTTAGATTCATATGGAAATGATTGCGAAATGATTCTCGGCTAAACCTCCATTAGAGGGGGTTGCGAAGCCTTGATGAAAGCTTGATTTGTGTTAGCGTTGAATAGTCGTAATTCATTTCCACTCTAGAAATGATTAGTCACCATGAGAATGGGTTTAATCGTTCACATGCTAGTTATAATTGGTAGAAATGTCATGTGTAATTAGAGATTAGGAAGAACCAATTGTTCTGCGAAGCGATTCAATTCGGATTGACGATTAAATGGATTAGCAAGTTAAGTTGAGTTAAGGTGGAATCAAATCCCCTAATTCCTTATCATAGAATCAATGTAGTATTTACGTAGTTGAATTATCATTATCTTGTTAGTATAAATTGAATCCAGTAGTATAATCGTAGAATAGAAATTTCACATAACACATTACTCTCACCATTGTTCTTTGTGTTTGTTCAATTGAATTTGTTTAAGTCTTGAGAGTTAAGAGTGGAATGAATCCTGACTCTATATATATTGCATGAATCTATAAGTGAGAGTAGGAAATAAAATATTGATACCGTAAGAATAAGATTAGAGTAATCTAATTGAGTTTTTACGGTTATCACTGGACAGTGAGAGGCACGCCGCAGTAGAATGGGTTAGCAGAAAGAATGAATCGTACGTTGCTTGAAAAAGCTAGATGTTTGCTTTCCAATGCCAATCTTGACAAAGAATTCTGGGCAGATGTAGTGGTCATGGCGTGTTACTTGTATAATAGATCACCAGTTTCGGCAATAAACTGCAAGACACCTTATGAGGTGTGGACAGGGAAACCAGCTGATTATGATACTTTGCGTGTGTTTGGATCAAGTGCTTACTACCATATGAAGGATAGTAAGCTTGATTCTAAAGCTAAGAAAATTATATTCTTGGACTATGCAAAGGGAGGAAAGGGATACGAATCGGGGTGTCTTGAGAACCACAAGTTCCTGGTCAGCAGTGAGGTTACCTTTGATGAGACTTTGATACTATATTTTAGCAGCCCGGAGAAGGTTGGAAATGATTCTATAGAATCTCAAGTGATTGAGTTGGAAGCGTCAGAGGATGCTATAGAGAGTGAGATTCTTAATGAAAGAACTATTCAACAAGAAGTAGAGCTACAACAACCTGAGCAGCAAGTTTTGGCTAGATCAAAGCCAAAGAGAAGTGTGAAACAAGTTACGAAGTATGGACATGATAAACCAGTGAAGCATTATGGTCGATCGGACTTCGGTTGCCCTCATGACCTTTGAATATCGAGGGTGATGAACAAAACGACTTCGAAGAAGTTGTTAGAGATGGTCATTGCAAATATTGGTCGGTGGATATGTATGAAATGGTGGAGGCTCGTGCCAAGTTTTGTACTTGGGAATTTATTTCATTGCGTAAAGGCAAGACGGCTTTGGGTTGTAGAAGGTTCATTATGGAGTTGAGTTCCAACATTGGTTGGAGGTACTCCACAAATGGTGGAGGCTCATGCATTGTTGATTGATGTCTTTCGTAGGCATGGCCCTTCGTTGGCGAGAATGCTCTTTGTGAGCATGACTCTTTGTGCAGATAGATCTTTGTGGGCACGACGTGCTTTTCGTGGGCAAGACTCTTTGTGGGTATGGCTATTTGTGGGCAAGGTCCTTCGGGACAATTGACGGCAAGTTCGAGATGTGGTTTGAATACTAGCGATTCTTGGTGGATATTGGATAGTGTTCGGCTCGGTTTTATGTGTTAAAATCTCACCGAGGTGGAGAATGTTGTTTTGGCTGTTTCGATACTGTTTGTATAAAGAGAAGAGGGCGCGCGCACGCTCAAATATGCCTAACCCAAGGGGTGCATGCCCCCATGCTATGGAAAAGAAGTTAGTTTTTTTTTTTTTTTTTTTTTTTTTTTTTTTTCGCGAAACAACAGTACTAGAAGTCGGTCAAGAAGAGTGTGCATGCTTCGGATATAATACGGCCTAAAGGCGTCTGAGCCCCTAGCCTCTACACACCAGGTTCCGAGATTTTGCCAATAAATCGAGATTTTTTTTCTACACTAAAATTTCGGCCCACTATAAAAAGAAGAGTTAGGGTTTTGACCTAACTAACCCACTTTGTGAGATTGTGAGAGAGATCTTTTTCTAAGTGAGAGAGATTATGAGAGAACTAAACTAAGAAGAAAAGAGAGTGAACATTCTTTGTGAGTGTGAGTGATACATTCTAAGTGAATGTAGAGTGTTCTTCTTTATAATCTTGTATCTAGTACATCTAATCTATCAACGGCTCGCCGGTGGACGTAGGCACATTGCCTAACCACGTAAAATTTGGTCTTGTGTGAATATGTTTTTATTTTCTCTATTTAGTTTATATATCTTGTGTTGATATTGTGTTGATCTTGAATTGTTGATTGGAGAGTTGTTAAATACTTCGTTGGTAGTTGTTGACTTCCGTCGTCACAACACAAATTGTTTAAGCAAATGACTTTTGAGTTGTTGTTATTGCGAGTCTATCTAACTGAGGGTACACGGTTTTGGTATGATTTTTGGGGGTCGTAGATGCTTACCTCATCCTACACTTGGGAAGCAAGTCAGATACTACTGCAGCGAAAATGGTTAGTTAGTTGTTCAAACTTCAAAGTCAGTTCTTCGACAAGCATAACAAATGGTATTCAGTGCCTCAGTGGTTACTTGACTCGAGAATTAAAGCTAATTCTTTTGTTATCTAGCCCCTCCAAAATAATTTCCTATATAATATAACACTAAGACCTATTACTGAGCAGCTTCAGCTGTATAGTATAAGTCAGCAACAGGACGCAATCCATTACCATATAATGTGGCCTACAAGGAAAGAAAATGGCCTCCTCTCAAAGATGTAGAACCGGGTCTGTCACCATATAGTTTCATTATCCTCTCATGTCTAGATATTTGTCGCATGGATGAATTCATCATACCTAACGCAATCAAGTAACTGATATTCTCCAATACTCGAAGTGCTGCAAGGATAATAATATTGTATGAATATACATTTCATAACAAATTAAATTGAGATTACCATATAAGATATACGATTGAGGTTATTGAAATACATATATATACACTGTTGAAACTATATGCCTTTTCGGACAGCTAAGTATAGTACAAAAACAATCGGACAAGCAAGAAACAAAATGTATGGAAGAAGTTGCTGGTATACATTTTCTTCGTCTTCTCCCACTCTTGACAAGTTGTTGGTTTTGTCTTGTACAAATGCTTCAAAATAATTCCCGTAATCTGTGGTATTTACAGAAAGAGAGGAGCTCTTAACCTTCAGTATTTCCATGGCCTGAACGGAAATGAAATAATAGTTTTGATCAACCACTACAACATGTCTATTAACTAAAAAATAGGTTGCAAATGCCAAATAGTGAACTATGGCAAGTGAGTTACTTGGAAGCCAAACATGAACTGCTGTGCTTTCCTTCTCACTGTAACATTTGGGTGAGTCTGGAGCTTCTCATACATAACTCTAGCTTCTTTTTGCCTGTTGACCAGCATAGTATGGGTAATTGTAGTAAAACTAATCATAAAAAAGTGTAATTAAGGAGGGCACGGGACTTCCATGTCATACACTCATACATGTACTGATGTATCCATAGTTCGGGATTTCGGAATTCCGACAAATCCAAAAACCGAAATTCATCAAATTTCGACCCCTATCATATTTGGAATTTCGATAGATTTCAGAATAATCAATATTTCGACTCTATATTCAGAATCCCGATTTTTTTGAAAAACCGAAATATTAGGCGGAATTCCGAGGTTTCGTTCAGAATCACGAACACTAGATGTAACAACCTAAGATGTTGAACTCTCCCATTCATCCATACAAGCTAAGGCATCAGAACAAATGCATGGGTTCTCTACTGTGCTAGTATCCTATCTAATCGAGTGAGCGGAGCGAACGATCTTAGAAGAAGGGGGGGCTATGCGGACAAAAACCAACTTGGTTGGTTTCTGTCTGTCTGTTCTCACATTCTCTCTCATTTTTTCTTCGCCCCCAATACCCTTTCTCCTTTACCCATCTCTCTCTCTCCCCCGCATCACCCAACTCTCTCTCCCCCCCGCAGCTCCGCTCACTCCCCACTGCTGCACTTGTATACTAGTATATTCATCATGGTATGCTTTTAGCTTCAATAATTACAATTACATTAAGGTTCACATTAATACTATAAAACCTTTACTTTATTAACTTTCGGACCCAATTCTTATGATTAACGGTAAAATTATGCAGAAAACCTTTTACTTTGCAGTTTACGAGGAGGAACCATAATCCTTAGTTAATGGAAATTTATCAGCCTTGTTGTTCTATATATTATCAAATATATTATTATCGTAAATTAATAAATAATTTACTGTACTGTACCTACTAAGTGAATCTTGACAAATAGACCATTGTAAAGCGGCCAATCCATGAAGCTCATTCTGCAGAATACATATTAAACTGGAAAGTGAAGAAGTTCGCAAGAAAATACTTTCCGCAATAAGGAAATATCTAACATAATTCAATTTGAAATTTTCATTGTGCATTTTTCTTACTAAGTTACATGGAATTCTCCAGGTGTCTGCTATTGACCTATAACGCCTAGATTGAAGAAAACAAAGAGACACCACGGAAAACTTTAACTTCACAATTCCACTAGATATTTTCTTTCTCGTTTACCATAAGTAAATAATGATTAGCAGTATGCATAAACTGATACCATTTATATTGGAAAATAAAGAGTACAAAAATAATTCTGACAATCTCGCGGCGCCACTTTTAGCTGTTAGAACTTCAACAGTCACTTCTAATGTCTGGAGTCTGGACTATCACTTAATTTGACTATTTTTTATTCCTTGATTATGCCCATCCAGTAATCCTATTAGATTTTCCCTTTTCTTGTCACTTCTTGTGGTTGTAATGGACTAATGGTGGTTTCTCTCTAAACAATGGCATCTCTATTCCTTCATCAATTCAATTTCACAAGATCTGGACACCACTAATATACACGTGGATTCTCTATTTTCAGCGTTTCATGGTTTCCTAGTAATTTTCATTTTTCACTATCATTTCTTGAGAAATCAAATAATAAACATTTGCAAAGATATTAGAGTGTGTGGACAATTTTCCTTACCCGAAGAATTCTAAAGATAGACATTCGTACTATTTGAGCAACTGAAATTAGTTAAAATAAATTGTTATATCTTCAAGGGGGTCACCTGAAAAGCCAACTCTTTCATTACTTTCTCATAAAAGGGCAATGCTTCTTTAAGTTTTCCAATATCCATCAAAGAATCACCATCTTTTAAAGCCTATTCAAGAAAGTACTGAATTAGGAATCTGCAACAAGATCTCATCTAACTTTTCTCTTTCAATGAACTTAAATGGATACATTAAAATTGAAGATCATCAATGGCTTACTATCAGCTTATAAAAAATTAAGATTTATGTTTATGATGCTGAATACAAACTTTTGTGATTACATCCACGAAAGCCAGATTTGGGGACACGTATACTGGTTCCTGAAAGGATATTTCCTGGGTGGCACAGTTACATGTGTGATCATATGATATACCTAATTGCATCCTTACTACCACGTAACAAATACATAGAAATTGAATAAATAAAAGAAATATATTTAGTAGATTAAAATATCTGTAATGTGAAATGCATTCATGAAGTGTCTAGCATTGTATATGCAATACATGTCAATAAGTATCATCAGAATATGAAGTTGAAATATACAGATAGTTGTGGGAAAATATTGAATCAACTCTTGACAAATCTATTTCATTAAAGAATTACAAAGATGAGACAAACCAGACCAAGAGAAAGAAACTCTGAAAAAAATGTACCTCATGTGACAGTTAAGCATTATTTTTTTTAAGGTTTCCAGTGTCCTACTGGTCAAGACTTGGATTCAATTTTTACCTTCACTGGGAAGAAGGAAATTAGGAATAAAAATTCTAAGATTTCTAACTATCATAAAAAAGGTATGCACGTTTCTACTGAAAATGACTTGTCATAATAAATGCCTTTTGAAGATATACCTTCTCACACTCGGCTTTTAGGTTAGCATCTATATTCATGCCCATTTTCTTCTTGTAGGCTGCAATTAGTTGTTTAGTATGCACATCTTTAGCAGTTTTATCTTCTGCAGTTTCAAGCACGTCCCCAGGGCGTATAGTTCTTCCACCACCAAACTGCCAACATAGAAACAAATTTCAGTCAGAATAATACACATAAATACAGACACAAACCAAAGAATATGAAAAAATTGTTACAATACCGTCTTAGAAATGTTGTTAGGCCTTGGAAAGACTCCCCATGTAGAAACCTTCGGCTTGTAAAGATCCGGATCATCTTCCTTTTTTAGCTCTTTCGGAGTAGCAGACCCAAACTTGCTTGTGTCTCCAAGAATCACCTCCACCTTAGACAAAACCTCTTCTGAAAAATTATTCTCCATTGGGACCAACCCTGCTGGAAGTCCTCTACTCTGCTTCTTATCCGAAAAACCGAGACCCACAAAATCAATGCTAGAAACTTTCCTGTCTATAATTCCATCCCGTGGAATCTTCGGAATCTTCTTCTCTAAACCTAAATTGTACATCATATAAAAACATCAATCCAATGCTACAACCAAAAATTTCCAAATTCTATGTATACATATTGATATGAATAACTATACTAAACCTCTACTGCACTAACAAACGGCGCAAGTTTAGAATCTTAACATCACATTATGGTTTGAATAAACTGCACTATAAAAGTGTAACTCCACATTACCAACCAAAAGGAAATAGACCCAAACTCTTGTGGGAGTTCTAATACCATATGCTACCAATCATTACACATAAAATCTGAGGCATTGCGCCATTGCCCAATAAACATATTATGAACCTGATCCTTTATAACAACTAAAAAAAAAAGGAATTTAATTTCACAAGAAAACAAACATGTACCTTGCTTCTTTTCTTCAACAACTTTGCTGCTACCCTCAGTTCCAGCATCTCCTTTGTTCTTTTTATACTTTTGAGCCTTCTCCATTGCAAGTTTCAAAGCAAGAGGCATTTCCTTCTTCCCACCTCCAACATCTTTAGAAATGGAACTACTGTTCTCAGTTTCAATATTGAGAGATTTTGAAAAGGGGCTAGAGTTTTTATCTTGTGTAAATGGAAGAGAAGAGTCAGAGTCAGAGTCAGAGTTGGTTGTTGAGGCTGAAAGTTTGAAAGGCTTGAAAGAGTGTGTTTTGAAGATGAAAAGATTGGTTCTTGAAGATTCCCCAGTAATGGTTTTTAGAGAAAGAGTGAAGAAACAGGAAGGTTGTGAGGTGGAAGACATGTTTAATAGTTCCAGAAAGATTTTTTAGGTGAAACTGTTTTTTCAGTTGAATAATAACAAACTCGTACGAAATATCATTCTACGCCACTTGATATTCCAAACTTTACCGACATTTAGTATAGCTGCTAGCAGCTAAGAGAGAAGGTGACGCTCTTATTAATGTACATATATATGGTCGAGGACATACTTCGAGCAGCTGTATGTAATTGCTTTCTTCATCTCTCCTGAGTTTTGATGAAATGTTTTTGCAACATAGCCACATGATGTTTTGGGTGTGTGTGTATGTGGATGCAGATTCCTCCAAGTCGTGTAACACACAACAATCTTATTAATGCTTGCGGATCTAGAGGGAATTGGGGAGAAGCTTTGAAAGTGTGCAAGAAAATAACGGAAAGGAAAATGGAGTTGGGCCTGATTTGGTGACTCCAAAAATACGCACAACGAAAGGAAAAATTAAATGAAATAGAAATATTAAAAAACACAAAAAGGGACCATGGAGGTCTCATTCATAATCTGTGTGATGCCATGAAAAGAGTTAAATAGTAACAGACAAAGTTAAGCCACAATTAATTACATAGAAAATTGCAGCAACATTCTTTTCTAAAAAACAATACATTCATGTCACATATATAGATAACTCGCAGTACCAAACTTTCAAACAATAATACATTATTGATTATTCAACACAGAAAACAACAACACTGATTTACAATGATTTACAATGAGACAAACGGAAGGATCTTCATCACAATTGAAATTGTCCCAAAGACCTTTTCCATTTTCCAAGCGTCTCTATTCCCTGCAAAGATTAAGAAGCTTAATAAGTGTTTAGAACTTGGTGACCATCAGCTAATGGAAAAGTATAACTCTCAAAAGGGGCTACCTATAGAAAATTTCCCATACATACGAGAAGAAATTATGTTCATCTAACAAATTACTCATTTTGTTTTGCTTTTAACTTAGAACCATTTATTTCAGCTTTGAGTGTGTCATATACTATATCGTAAGCAATACACTATAATATGAAACAGACCCAACTAAATACCGAGTAAATCTTGTGTCCTCCTATGGCTAGTTCATTATTCATTATCTTTGACATATACTGCTTTAAAGCCCATGGGATGCAAGACTTCTTCATAATTGCAAAATGATGGAACGTGTTAATAAAAGCTACACAGATCCCTAAATTTATAACAAAACTTGACTGTAGAGAGTTACTCATGCAAAGAAACTTTATACGACGGCCCACCCATGCGATCGTCAACCCGACATCCGAAAAAGCTTTTGGATTGAACTAAAATTTTCCCAAAAAAAAAAACGCGTTAGAAAATTATTTACCGGAAATGCGTGTAATGAGTTCTCCATCTGGTTTCAAGAGATCATGGACTCTACTTGCCCAGGCTTATCTCATAGAGGGTTCAATTGCACAGAAGAATCTGCAGTTCCGTACCATGTCAGCATCAGGATAAGGAGAGGGAGAAAGAATAGACATGCTAATAAGCAATACCTTCTAAGTAGAATTTACATGGGTTCGGACTAGGAAATTTTTAAAAGAAATCATATTAATAATAATAATAGTAATCACTTTGTAGGCGGAAAAGTGAAAAACTACCATATTTACATTGAAAACTTACGTATAATCGGAAATGAGACCAAACAAACCAGTTGGGTTCCAAGTGAAGAAGTCCTCCTTTACATGTCATGGTTTGTCTTAGTTTGTTTGATGATACTCCTTTGTCTTCTACTCTTTAGTTTGTTTCCTCGGTTAGGTGAAATGTATTAAAATAAAAAGAAAGCACATAATTGTGTGGCGGCGTCTATAAGGATTAAATATATAGAGCATAAAAGTATTTGCATGTTTGCAAATTACGAAAATATTAAACGTTGGTTAGGGTTGGTCGGTTTGGATGCTATAAACATAATCCAAAATAAATAGAGAAGCAAAAATATAAATCATGAGACCAGTAAGAAATAAGTACCATGTGGATTAATGGACCAATGCAATAGAAACTGCAAGAATACCTGGAAGCCAGGAGGTGGTTGAAGGTTCAACCTATCTATTGCAGGAATCGAATATTTAATTTTTTTTGTTTGAAGGATCCTGAGATGGGTCCATTGGTCGTTTTCCCTTGTCCACCATCAGGTTCAATCCTTCATAGAAATTGTACGCTCAAAATTTAAAATGGAGAAAAGAAAAGGAATGGTAATTAGCTATAAGAAACATTGATTTTTTATAGTTAAGAGTGCAATCCTTAGAAGATGCGATAAGATGCCACGAGAAAAGAATACATGTCCAAAGAAGGATACATGTCTACGTAACATAGCTATAATTACATTATGTGAAAGCTAGAATGAGGATAATTATTCATACTAGCATAGTGCACGCCCTCTGGGCGTCAAATTGAATCGGGGGGATGATGCATTTTTTTTAATGTTGACTCACTTGTAAATATACTCAGTAGTAAATATTTGTCTTTCGCTTGCAATGTAGGCCTTCTCAGCCTCAACTTATCCCTTATTGATGGAATTTCACTTTACTTGAGCCAAAAAATAAAATCATATTCACAGAAAAACAAAAGTACATTATCAACTACAATGCTTTTTCTGTTTCCAAAATTGCATTGGTAGCAATCATATTCACAGAGATATACTGAATTGGACCATTCAAAGTTATCACTGCATCCAAAATAATTCCCGTGATGAACCCTTAAACAAAAAAAAACGTACATAGATATTTGCAAGAAATGATCACGTATCAGTGACTGCAAGTTTTCTACTTTTTCCATAGCTGCTGTATGTACCAGTGTACTTGTACCCCTACGAACGATCATCATTGGGTACTACTATAAGAGCCACCCACTAATGAGGCGTGCTTGCTTGCCCACTACCATGGCAGTCCCGCTTGCCTACTAGTGAGGCGTACTTGCTTGCCCGCTACTGTGACATCATTTGCCTACTAGTGAGGCGGGCTTTGCTTGCCATTCATTGTGGCAATCCCGCTTTGCCTACTAGTGTGGCATTCGGGCATGCCCTATTGGAGCAATGACACCGCCCACTAATATGGCACCCAAGTTATATATAGCAGTGTCGGAGATATGTCAAGGATTTTTTTTCCATATGAAGCTTTTGAAAAGATTTCATACAAAGAGAGAAATATCTCATCAAATAAGGAAAGGGTATTTTAATCAATAAGATTCCTATAAATACCCAACAATCATTTCAAACAAAAAACTACGCACATGGAGACTTGATTCTGGAAAACACTCTGGATACGTAGGCAACCACCTGGTTTAGTCTCTCCTCTGCCACAATCAATACCCCTTACAACTTCATTAATGTGTTTAGGTGAATCATTACCCAAAGCGGTGCCCTCTGAGTGTGCTTGTAAAACGTATGCGATTCAACTTGCCTATATACCCAGGACCATAGCTTCCTACACTTCAACTAAGATTGTACGTGTGTTGTTTGTGAGCCCTTCCACTTCCAAATACAGAGTCGTACTAAAAGGGATTGCTGGAAAATTGCTCACATATTGTCTACTGAATCAACCTGACGTTAAAAATAAAATAAAGAAGCAATAATAATTTTTAAAAAAGGCTAAAAGAAAACTGGAGAGATGTAATCACACCACCGCATCACACAATGGAAAGATAGGTTCTCACATGAGGAGGCATCCTTGATTGTTATTATACATCAGGAGAACGTGTGCTTTTGTAAATCAATATGTTTTTTCACCAGCAGTCCTTTAAAGCATGCTACAGTAGCATCAATTCAAGGTGGCTGCTTAAGTTGACATAGTTCCATACATGAAAGCAAAAACAACAATATGAAAATTAAATACGATACCAACGGGACCTCAACAGTATAACGTCAGTACAACGTATGTAAAAGGTGTTATTTGATGAAGCAAGAGCGCGCAAAAGATCCTCTCAAAGTGGAGATCATGGAGTCCTAACAAACACTCATTTCTAGCCTTCTAGGTGTAAACAGAAATGTCGAACCAACCAATAAGCCCTGACATCCTATTGCAATGGTTCGGTCACTTTCTGCAAGGGAAAAACAAATCGGTAATCGTATCGTTTAGATATCATGCCAATTATTACATTTTCTATCACCACCAAAATATCACATACAACCGATACCGAAACAGAGTAGAAATAGAACGTATATACTTTCATGCTCACTAGAGGAACAACAAAAGCACAGGTATTTTTCATATAAGATAGGGAAAATAGAGTTCCTAGAAGAAATGTTCAAATGATTTGCTTAATAGTTTCTGACATATATTAACAGCTAATGGGCGTCTATCAAGTCTGAGAAATCTAAAATAAGGTCAAAGTATAACCTAACCAAGGACAAAGTATAACCTACCCATCACTATGAAAGGTTTTAATTATCACTTTAGTTGAAACAAAAATTTTGTTTATGTACGTTTACATATAAATAGGTAAGTTAAATTTCTGAGACAGTATTTTTTTTTCAATATTTGTAGGGTTAGGCATAATTTCAGAAAGAGGTTCGATAATTTCAATATAACCGGTTATGTGTTTATGATGCATGGTGCACCGGTTAGTTGGAGGTCTATGTTACAGGCTACAGTTGCTCTATCTACTACTGAGGCAGAGTATATGGCAGTGGCAGAGATAGTGAAAGAGGCATTATGGCTTCGAGGTCTTCTAGATGATATGGGTATTGAGCAGAACAGTGTTGCTTTGTATTGTGATAGTCAGAGTGCTATTCATTTGGCGAAGAACCAAGTTCATCATGCTCGGACCAAGCATATTAATGTCCGTTATCACTTTATACGGGATGTCGTTGAGGATGGTGATGTAGCACTTGAGAAAGTGGACACCCATGACAATCCTGCTGATATGCTGATGAAAGTTGTCACCGGAACACTGTTTGGACTTGCTCCAAATCCTACATGTTTGAAAGAGCCCTGTGTGGGCATAGCCGCGCTTGAAAGATTATTCATGAGTCTTCCTTACCTTTGGATGTGTTCCCTCTTTGGATGTGTTCGGCTTGGTTTTATGTGTTAAAACCTCATCGAGGTGGAGAATGTAGAGAAAACGGGATTTTTTTTTCTCTTCCACGTTTAGGGCGCACCTGCACTCAGAGTAGGCGCGACCTGCGCTCAACATTCCAGTGTTTTAGCGCACTGCCTCCGAGTAAGCGCGACTGCGCTCGGCATTCCGGTGTTTTAGGGCGACTGCGCTCAGCCAGAGTAAGCACTGCTAAGTCCAAGTCTTTTTTCGTGGACCTCGCTACAGTAACATCGAAATTTGTTTTTTGGTATAAAAACAAAATCAAGGTTTTGGAAAACCTAACTTTTTCCAAAACCAAGAAAGAGAGAGATTACAAGAGAGCAATTCTTTATGAGTTGAGTGTTCATTCTTTGTGAGTGAATTGAGAGACTTATAATCTGTTACTCCGGACATCTAGTAAAGCTTGGAACTCGCAGTGTGGACGTAGGCAAATTGTCGAACCACGATATATCTCGTCTTGTGGTTTGTTCTTCTTTTACATTAATTGTTTTACTTTATATGCTTGTTATTTGATATTGAGAAGTGTTGGAAGATTGTTTGAAGGGTGTTGAAGTCTTGTCTATTGAGAAGGATCGATCCTTGTGTTGGATTGATCCGTTAGTTGTGGGTAACGTTGTTTCCGCAGTTTATTATTCCCAACAATTATCATTTATAATTATACTAGCATTACTCATGTCAAAACATACAATACATGCAGAGAGTCATTTTCGCACGTCAAGGCAAATCAAGCACTTAAATATCAATAAATGTAAAACGGACTTATAATCAAACAAATACAATTTACATAACCACACTCATATACACAAATAAAGTAAACAAATAGTTCATTAGCCCAAATTTAAGTCCACACACACTAATGTCGAAAACAGATCCACATATACTAAAGTCTATATTCATATACAACTTCTATCTCACACATATATATTTATGTAGTCTCAAAATAACAATAATTTCTAACACAATCACATAGTTATCACACAAACTAATATATATATATATATATATATATATATATATATATATATATATATATATATATATATATATATATATATATATATATTATAGATATAGTGTAGTGTAGTGGCTGCACTTTGCTCAAAGCTGCCTACGTATCCAAATCTTTTAAGATTGGAATCAAGTCTTCGTAGTTCTTACCAGCCACATAGTCAATGTATAGTTTTTCCTACATTCATCCAAATGACATGTAACTTAAATATTTAGAAACTAAGGTATGTAGACATACTTTTTCATGTAGAACTCGAAGTCCCAACCTCAGCCCATCTAGAAGATAACTTAAGTTGAAAACGGTAAAAATCCTAATTTTTCAGCAAACTAGATTTCTGACGGACTATCTTCTGAATGGCACAACTCATTCCACAGGTATCCAAACGCTACAAGGCTTTTTGCTTTGAAAAGAAGACTCAGAAATTACTCTTTCATGTTTTACAAAAATACTAACTCTCACTATAACTATATGAAAACTGGACCCGAACACGGTCTTTGAAGCGGAATTCGACGACTTGTTTTTTCATCAACCAAACTTCCCGACATCATAGTTGTCTCTACAGACCTCGGAATACATCGAGTCTAATTGGGTTGGAAAGAATACTAAAAAAATCACTCTTTTATGTTTTGGAGAGTTTGAATCGGAACCTAACTATGTGAAAAAAGTGGTTCAAAACAGTACACATTCGGATTTCTGCAGTCGAGAAAAATTTTGACGTATTAACTTCCGAACACCGTAACCATATCCACAAACCTCGAATGCAACAAGGTCAATCGGGTTGAAAAGAAGACTTCCAGACCTTACTTTTTAGTGTTTTCTAAAAACTAGTTCGCACTCTAACTAAACCAAAATTGAGCTCAAGTCAGACCAGCTAACCTTTCTTAAAATTTCAGCAAATCTATTCTTACCTTCAATAATTGTTTTCACATCAGCTATAGCTATACCGAACTTTTACATACTCATAAGAATCAAAGATTCAAATATATATTAAGGGCTTCCAAATAATCAATGCCCTACTGCAGGACCAACCAACGACAATTACAAAGCAAACCCATATATACGCGGAGTATAGAGAGAATCAATGTCGGACTGTATAAAACTATACTCACATGTAATTAATTCCTTGGATCTATCTGGACACACTTTTTCTTGGATTTTATAACTGTTTTGTACTTTTGTAGAATCTATATTATGACAGTCCATTTATGTCAGAGAGCATTTAAACTATGGTTAACTAGTATTACCCCACTAGATGAGCCAATTAGGATTTCCCCCACTAGATGAAATTAGGGTCTCCCCTAAATACACACACAAAAAAAGTCAAAGTGGGTTGACCGAAATTTTTTTGTGTGTATTTAGGGGGGAGACCCTAATTTCCCATCTAGGGGGGGGGGGGGTAATACTAGTTAACCCTTTAAACTATAACCAAAAATAGTGGCTCCATGAAGAAGGAATTGAATTGCTTGATAAAACTTTCAAGTCTGTAAACACATAACTAGAATAAACAATTATTGTCAATCAACTATATATATAAAGTTAGTCTACTCACTCGTGATACACTCCTGTTACCAGCAAATCCCCCAGCAAAAAACATCCATTTCTTCTTTGAGTAAAACTCTTTCTCTCTCCACTCAAGCACTCTCCCCCAGTAAACACTCCTTTTCCTTTTTCTCTCTCAGACGTTTCTTTTTTTTTTTTTTTTTTTTTTTTTTTTTCCTTTTTTTTCAAAACCAGAAAAACCAACAAAAAGAAGAGTTCGGTTGTAACCAAACCCCTCTAACTCTCCCGTTTTTATCTTATCTTATTTTATCTTTATCCTTTTCTTTTCTTTTTAATATTATTATATTTTTTTTAAAACCCTAATAAATAGGGAAAACAAAGAAAATAAACGGGGTGTTATAGAAGATGTCGTTGTAGATAACATTTTTAGTGTAAGTTCCAAAGAGACCCCGTAATGTTCCTTTCTTCACTAAAACTTTAGTCGAAGATTGTGACACTCCTCTTGATAAAGCAACATAGAGTTGGCCGTGGGAGAAAACATGATCGGATAAATATACTCTAACATTTGGTATTGTTTGACCTTGTGATTTGTTTATTATAAAAGCAAAGCTTAGCTTTATAGGAAATTGTTTCCTAGTCAACTCAAAAGGTAGCCTTGCATCTTGAGAAGGGTGCTTGTGGAATTGGGGCAAGAAAACTCTAGCACCAGCAAAATTTCCAGTAACAATTTCTGCATCAATTACATGTGTGTCGAACCCTCTACGTATTAGTCGTGTTCCATTAGATAGGCCATTCTTACAATCTAAATTTCTTATAAATTTACAAAACCAGCACAAACAACATAAATTTAAAAATTAATAAATAAAAAAAAAAATAGTCTACACTTGAATAAAAGACACAAATAAGTTAAACATACCTCCAAGCACCTGAGGCTCATAAGCAAAAAGAATCAAATATATAGTTGTTGATGCTCCAAACAATTAAAATAACATCATCATATTTGGTCAGGCACTAAAGTAATATTTAAATTAAAAGAAGTTGCGGAATGTAGTTATAGTTTATCTTGAAGTGCATGCTGACAAATTTGTTATCCAAATTATTCAAATTCGATGCATGAAAAGCTGGTAAATACGAAAGTGTATTTCATTTGATTGAAGAGAGGAGGAGCATAATCAAAAGTAGATCCAAAATATCCCAATAGACACTTTTTATTCAAATAATACCGGTTTCGAGAAAGAATAAGATGTTCAAGAGTGAAACCATCTCACCTAAATTTCAACTGGACGAAGATAAACTTATCTTTATAGCGATGCACACAACTTGAAAGATCGACAGAGTGCGTTTGAACCGTATTGATTTGCAAACAACAAAAGACAACATGTTGAAAAACTTGTGGAAACGTACAAAAGGCTACATACCCCTCGCAAAAATAGTGAAGTGAAAGATGGGAGAGGAGGATGATAAATGAAGGGGATGAGAATGGATGGTGGTACTTTAATTTATTTATTTATTTTGTTTTGTTATACGGTTCCCTTACTGTCGAACCATTTAAGGCGCATATCTATTAACCATCTAATAAAAATGAAAACAATATCTTAAACAACTGAAAAGAAGCCAATTTACTAACCCTTCATTGAGCCCAGTTGAACTCCTGATATAGATATGGCATTAGGACATCCTCAAGAAACGGGATCCTCCATGACAACGAAAGAATGTAAATCCTAGAAGACAAAAAGTCAACTTTCAAAATGTTCAAAGCACATAAATAACAACTTTTGATTAGAATGATGTCACGCAAATGTCACATATTACAACATAAACTTAAGGATTCAGTGAACTGTCTCTTAGATTCTCAGTTATATAGATTGTCCTAAATCCTATCCCCAGATCTTCTTGGTGTCCTCGTTTCATTGAACAGTGCAGATAGACATTATCTCCAAGCCAGCAACTGCATAGTAATTCATCAACTCCAATTTATTAACTTGGACCAAACAATAGTTCTAAGGAAGCATCATTCCTAAAACTATAAATTGATGACCATGAATAAAGCAATAACAATAGTCGTGTGCTTGGAAGTACCATTGAATTTATCCTTGGTTGCACCGTTGTACACTATCATTGACAATATATGAAATCAAACCCTAGTCAACCCCCACACGCTCATTTTTATCCTTGATCATTATTAGGCCACATAATATAAGCGTAAGTCTATATATAAATAAAGCTAAGAACATGAAACCCCAGTCAACCCTCAAGACACGCATAGCTTTAAAACATGAAAGATACAACACTTATACTTGACAACAATCATCAATATAGAAATAATGTATTTTCTTTCTATTGATTATAGAAATTCTAAAAAGAACATACAATTAAAAATTGCTTACCTGCAATTGGCTATTGGATGAGAGGATAGAAAACTAGCAAAAGTAATTATGGAGGTTGATTGACCACGGGAGTTTCTGATTTTCGTTTTGAGCGGGCATCCCTTCTTTTGCTTCAACTGTCTGGTGCAGTCCATTACTCCATCGTCTAGGGTTTAGGTTATCTAAAAATGAGCAGGCATACAATTCGCATCCCGTATCAAGCACTCCACATTGGTCTAGATGGTTTATGTTACCTAATTGAAAGTCTATTCCTGGAGACTAATGAAAAATGTACAACCTACACTCAGTTTTATACCCTCCCAAAGTATTCTAGTAAGTTCTCTCTCACATAACCGTGAATAATACAGAAACCAGCACAATAAAACAATCTCTAATATATGTATTAGCCCCCGCTACCCAAAGGTTATTCTTAGGCAAGTAGCAAATGCTATTGTATATCTACAACAGGAAAGTTAAAGCTTTATTTAAACACTCCTAATGGTTATATATTATAAGCCTAGGCCCAGTAACCCGTATCCTAGCTACAACATTTAACGGTCTAGCCGGCGCCTTGAAATGCATAGAATAAGAATCATAATTCTGTAAACTACACCAGCATATGACAATGATCAAGAGCGATAATAAATTATTAAAATGCGGAATTCAAATATAAGAAATACCAAAACTCGAGCAAAAATTACAACTATATTAATTCCTGAGGAGATGAATTATCATAAACTTCGTGCTCTGTGGCAATGAGAAAGTAACTTCTTTTCCTTTGACGACTTGATAGGAAAGACTACTAGAGTTGGGTGAACTCTCATATCTAAATTATTCGAAAATGTAAGAGTTATAACTTATAATCATAATTTTGAAAACTTTACCAACATCTGAGAAACATCAAAGCAACAATAGTTTATCAAAAAGGAGGAAGTCAATTTTAAGAAAACCCAAAACCCGAGGAAAGTTATATTTATTATCACCTCAGGAGATGAATGATCAAGCATAGCAAACCTTCTTCATGATCTGACAATGAGACCTCGACTCCTCATCCTCTAATGAAGAATGGCCTGAGAGGAAAGAGAACAGAACGTATGATTTCAAGTGTAAAAGATTTTCACATTTTGCTTTTCTATGGAAAATTGGCCCATAAAGAACTGTAAAACTGAATCCGCTCTGGACGAATTAGGCTTCAAGCCATACACCATTATAAACATTTATGAGTTAGCTTTCTAACGCAAAAAATGGATTGCCAAACTGATTCTTGAGCAGAAAGTTATCGCAAATTTCGTCAATTCTGTCATAACAGTCCGAATTTCGAACGAAGTTGGACTCGTGAATTACAAAAGAAGAAAATCCATTAGAGTAATCTTTCTAATAACATGTTAGTCACTTGCATCATGAACCATAAACATCATCATTTTTTACTTTAAGTGAATCCTTCCTTCCATAAGAAAGAACATTGCACGCTTAATGTCATGTAGTTAAAGCAACTTCACACATACAAAAAGAAATAGGTTAACATGATGTTTACACACCTGACCTATACATCAAGATGGTCAACAAAGTGTCTGTGTTAAATACTCAAATCCCTTTTGGCTATACTTTCTTTTACTTAGCTTGAACAGTTCTACTTCAATTGTCGTTAATATCGTGATGTATAGCCAGACAAAACACAATGTAAATTGGCTTAATTGTCAAAATCATGGTCGTAGGTAGGAGTGTAAAAAAAAAACCGTTGACCCATCATCCAGTAGGGTATCCGGTCTTCACCCACCACCCAAACCCACACCGACCCGAAAATAGACCCACCCCACCCGCCACTTTTTTTTATGCGGTCGGGCTATGAGTGTAGGTTCTATGCTCAAACCCGACCGTCAAACCGTCAGGCACCTTGCCAGGTGTCAAAAGCCGTTGACCCAACCGGATTGACCCACACAATTTCAAGACTCTAACTCTAATATTTTTGTATTTTGTTTATAATTTCTTTTTAACTTTTGTAGGAATTTGAGAGATATGAATACAAACTTATGAGTTCAACATCAATTTCACATATTCAAGTTTGAACATTGAGAAAATATCAAAAGTTCAAATTTAACTTTCGAATTTTGGAAAAGATAAATCATTTATCCTTGTATTCATTTCGAATTCTTTTAGTTTATATTTTATTGTTTTGTACCATAGATCCTTGCTCCCATCTTCATTTTATCATACTATGGAAAATAATCAATTTACAAATAGTAAATCACGATAAATAAGTTTCAAATTTACAGATATGGTTTTGGGTTCAAATTCAAATTTTTTTTATTTTTGTTTATTTTTTATTGATTGATTCCATTTTTTCTCTATGCTGTGAATTAGAAATATATTACTTGCAGAATTAGAAAGTTTTTTTTGAATGAAATTGGGTTAAAATGATAATTTCCACGACGCCGGATGACCGCTTAAAAACCCGTCCCCAGAACCTGACCTAACGGGCGGGTGATGGTACTAAGACATGACACTTCAACCTGCCCGCCCTGCCCTGCCCCGGTCGGGGACCGGATTTGTATCCCTAGACCCGCCCGCCCCACCCATCACTATTTGACCCATGAATTGACCCGCCGCCCATATTACACCCCCTAGTAGTAGGCATTTCATTAGTTATTTCATGGGAACGTCGATATATCATGTGATGAACTTATAAGTTATATCGATCATAGAAGAAAAAATTGTTTGCGTAAAAAGCATAGACTTGGCTAAATACATACCTTTTCAAGGGACCTTCTTTGACATAAATAATGATATTATAGTCACATAAAAAGGAAAAAGAATATTGGCATCGTGGAGTCAGGTAACAGCCACATCCAAGAAACTGGTTTTGAGTAGTGGGGCTGTTTTGAAACAGAGATTTTTTTTTTCTTTGCTTCTAATAATATTTGGCAGTGGAGAGATAATCAATGAGAGAGGGATCTTTTTTTTTTTAAAGAGAGCGAATGAGGGGAGATTTGAGAGAGATAAAACTCATAAAAGAGAAAAAACGTCGGTTTCTTAGCATTTAAATTCGGTATAAATGGTAATAATTTGACAATTAATGTGAAGGCTAAGTCGCGAACAATTGAATAGTGGCGTGTAGTTGATTTCCAACTTGAATTTACACATACGTCCTTAAGGTACTATGTAATCCTAAGAGTATAAATGGTAGTAAATTTTGAAATGACGAAGTAGTCCTTCTTAAAAGCATTGAATAATTTGTTTGAATATTTTATCAAGAGTATTTAGTGGTAGAAAAAAGGTTGATCCAATTTAAATGTCTATGTTAATTATGGTGTACTCTACTAATTGAGATAATGCATGAGTATAAACGAAAAATCAATGTTTTTGTTATTAATTTGGTTATATACTATTGAAACTACAAATACATCGAATAATAAATAGATGTTATTGTGATTTTCTATTATTATTTTTGTTATTTACTATAGAAACTACAAATACACGTTGCCTCAACATAGAACATTCTCATGTTATTATTTTTGTTATTTACTATAGAAACTACAAATACACGTAGCCTCAATATACAACTTTTTTATATTAATGAAAACTCACAACTGTAATATAAGGAATAAGGCATTAGAAACTTTAAATCTATATATATAAGAGAAAAAGGGTCCATCAGTAGAGAAACTTAAAGAATATAAAGGAGAAAGGGGGTCGTTGCCGATTATGGAAAGGGAAGTTAGTGTCACCAATAATTTATAGGCGTGAACTAACTTATCCAACAGGTACGGTGCCATTTGGAAGAGGTAAACTTTTGATTGTGTCTGGTTGAGGAGTGTCAATGAGAAGTCAAGGTTTGGGTGATTGGGGTAATTGGGTTACATTATGCTGCTGTATTTAGATACCATTATCAAGTTGCTAATGTCTAAAAGGTAATATCTTGGTACAGTGAGCATTCTCTTTTTTATATATAGTAGTTGAATTTTTTGCTTACCTTGTTTCCTTGCGCTCCGCCCTTTCTGTCTTCTGCGCAATGCTGAAACACTTGTTGAGCCCAGTGATGAATATCCTTGTGCTGTGGAGAAACTATGCCACTAGCTGCTCTATGAAGTTATCGTTTATTTCTTTCAATCTCAGTCAAGGCGCACACGCAAACATTATTACACTGATGTTAGTTAGCATTCTTTGCTTGGACTGGGAGAGAAACAATTACAGTTGCCAGCCATTGGAAGAGACATCACAACAATCAAACACTTGAACCACCAAAGCAAATTTGGTTCTTAGAGTTTCTCTAATTTCCACTTCATGCTTGACAGGTACTGTTGTTCCAATGCTTGAAGCTGTAATGTCTGTCGTTCCATTAGAGAAGCTCGCTGTTCATTTCCATGACACTTATGGGCAATCTCTTTCCAATATTTTGGCGTCATTCCAAGTAAGTCACGTTTATACTTGACTTTTTAATAACATAACAATCCAGAGACCTGCTCATGTCAATATCAATTTGGTTGAAGATTGTGTTGGGTTTTGGGAAATGAGAAGCAGCCAAGCAGGACAGCATGTTACTTGATTGTATCTTTCTAATAGGGGTTTAATTTCTCACTCCTTTGATTGCCAAAATAGAAATAGGGGTTAAAAAGAAACCTTACAAAGTTCAAATAAAAAGTTTCTCCTCCACAAGCCCGCATGCTATGTCTTCCAATTTGCACCCCTATTGACTAAAGGACGAGGGTTTACTAAATTTCACAGAAATATAACGAACTCGGTAAAGTCTCAGGTAAAGTGGTTGGACCAGTGGAAACATTTTAAGATTTGTGTAAAACATGGATAAGAAGAGAGAAAACAGGAATGAGGCTGTTGAGGACTTGAGGGCAACCCCCACTCTCTATCATCTATATTCCTATAAAGAAGGCAAATGAATCATGATGCTAATGGCCTGCGTGGCTTGTCTCAGTCCATCACGGGGATTCTAAAAATGCCTGAGCTGGAGAGAGTTGTGTTATGTTTCCCATATAATATCGACTCAATTGGATGCCTTAGCTTCCAATTTTTACTTATCGCCTTTCCAATTCCTTTGTGCTAAATCATGAATGATTCTGAAGTAGAATTGGTAAATGGTAATCAATGGATTGGGAAATCGATCTGTACATACTCAAAATGTCTATGCAATTTGGTTATTAAGACGAAGCACTGTTTCAGTTGGTAGGACATGGTCCTCCTATGCATCAGAAAGCTTATGTTCCTAAGCGCGCTTTTTGTGAAACAGTTCCTTACGGCTCGATTGTAGCTTCAGTGTATTGGAAAATTCATACATTGAACTGTTCCTTACTGCTAAAAGTTTTTTTTCTTCACAGATGGGAATCAGTATTGTCGATTCATCTGTTGCGGGCCTTGGAGGTTGCCCGTATGCCAAAGGTGCTTCTGGGAATGTTGCAACAGAGGATGTGGTGTACATGCTCAACGAGCTTGGCGTGAAAACCAATGTAGACCTTGGCAAGCTCATGTCAGCTGGGGAATTCATCTGCAAGCATTTGGGACGTGCATCTGGCTCAAAGGCAGCCGTTGCTTTAAGCAGAATCACATCAAATGCCTCTAAAATATAACTTAATGTAAATCTGGTTCCTGCCAAAGAAGACTCCAAAAGCCAAAAATTTGGCGGTGATTTTTTAATTTGGATTGCACATTGATGCTTGATATATGTACACAAGTTAGGGTGTCTCTTTTGCCGAAATTTTTTTAATGCAAATTGGTTAAGCTTTGGGTTAGTTTTAGAGCCGATTTTGATTTGAAAATTCAAAAAAAAAAATTGGATCGGATTTGGATATGTTAAAATTCAATCATCCAAAAAGATATTATTCAAATTTAGCAAAAATATATACTTTTTTCACTATCCACTTGATTAGATCTCGACCGTTCATTCATTTTCTAGTTTTTTACTTTCAAAAAAAAACAAAAACATAACTTTGAAATTTACGTAGGATCCAACAATGATTGAAAAAATGGATACACTCATACAATTACTTGGAGGATAAATTTCAATAGATAGAATATTATGTCATTAAAGTTCAAGACCATAATCCATTATTTAGATTATTTCTGTGATTTTTCCACACACAAAAAAGATTTTTCAAATATAATGCAATGACTTGCTAAAGGTACGGAGGTTCTTTTTCTGTTTTTTCTTTGGATCACTTGTTTGAATGAAAATGGGTTTTCGACGGAAACAAGTCTCGTATTGTTGTTGGTACATTGGTGTTGTAGACATGGTTTTCACATCCCTACAATGAACATATGATATTCAAAAATAATTGAAATAAAGAGATCTTTGAAAATTAGGAAGTATTAGAAATTAGGGAATATTATTGAAATTTCGAAAAGTTCAAATTGGAAATATATTTTGAATCCGAAAAAAAATTGGATCGGATTTGGCTAGCATATTAGGTTCCGAAAAAAATTCGGAAAAATTCCGAATGAGATTAATCCGATCCGAAGTCACCCCTAACACAAGTACACAAATAATGCAATAAGATGAGTTTGGATTTAGAGCCCTTGATGAAACGGATGTATGATGTATCAGTGAATATGTTCCGATTCTCATCGAAGAGACATTCTCATAAGCAATAATAATACTTTTTTTTTGTACCAATATGCTATGTTACTTCCATTATCGGAAAAAAAAAATGCTATGTTACTTTGAAATTTACGTAGGATCCGTGTTGAATTAATGGATACACTGTTATATGTAGGATATATTTCACACATATATTGTCATTTGCCTTAGATTATTACTGTGATTTTTTCTTTTAAAAGTTGAAATAGGCTAACGACGAACTAAAGAAACTCGTCTGAAATCTACTATAATGCGCTTTTAAGGTAAAAGTTGGGACATCTCAAAGTCATGTACCTGCAGTGGTACATGACGTTCAATTGTGACGGGGAATATTATTATAGATGTTATATTAGGAATGTTATATTAGTGTTAGGGAATATTGTGTTTTCATTATAATTATCCCAAATACATTGCCTTCAAAGTGCCCTCACCAGACTGTTTCTTTTCTTGTTTTACTGAAATGCTTTGAACATTTCAAAGTATTAGCAGTACCATATCATCTAAGATCTGGCCTGTTGTTAACACTTGCGGTAAGAGCAAATCACAAAGTCATTATTTAAAAAAGAAAAGAAAAATCACTTATTTGAGACTGTAATTAACCCGTAATTAATACTTAAATCTCGAGTAGTAGCAGATAGGGGTGGGCCGGGCCAGCCCAACCCTAAAGTCCCCATAGGGCCGGGTCGGATCGGATCATAAGTCTAAATTTCAAGCCCTGACCTTACCTTAATCTCTCTTTAACAGTTTAGGGCGGCCCGGGCCTATATATTTATTTTATTTTTTTATGCATCGGTTTTAAAACTCATTTATATTACAAAAAAAATCAAAAGATTCAAACTCAAAGTCCACCACTTTGAAATTTGAATAACAACCAATCTAATAATAATTCGATAAGTCCAACAATTTAAAATGTATATCCACAATCTAATAAACTCAAGACATGAGACTTATATATTTATATTTCAAAATTACAGTTAAAATGCACAAGACACATTTTGGAATGAGTTTTCACCGACATAAGTCCGTTATTTTTTCAGACTCAAATCTCACCAAAATTACATTTAACATTGAAGAACACAAAGCAAATAAGAGTATGGAATGAGTTTTACCGACGTCAACCTATTTTTTATTAGGCTAGTGCCCGGTGCATTCATTATTATTCTTGGTGACTAAGTTAGGCGGGGAGTTGTGAAGTGCACGTGAGTTGTGAGATAGAAACAATTAAGTTTACAAATTTTTATGATATAAGACAAGTTATTAGAAGTACCCCATACGGTAAGTGATAAATTCTGAAAGGGCGGTGTTATTTTAATTAAAAATATGTAACAAGGAGTTGGATAATTTTAGTTGTGTATTTTATAGTGAAATTATAACTAGGGCTTGGTTAGGGTCGGGACTATGTTTTAACCTTAGCCACCCCGCTTTAAGGCATTAGAGCCGGGTTGGCCCTGCCCTAAACTCTATGAGGGTTTTAGTTGTGAGGGCTTTATAGGGCTTAGGGTCGGGTCGGTCAGGGCCGGGTTAGGGTCGTTAGGGCCAAATTTCCACCCCTAGTAACAGAACCGCCAAAATGATTTATTCAAACTTGAGTTATCGAACTTAAATTTCGAGTTGTTAACTTCACCAAAAAAACAAACTTGAATTTTGGTCCCAACTCGGCTTAGGCTTCCAAACCAACACACTCCAAGTTGTGCCTTGGGTAGCAATCATAGCCTAAGCGGGCAACCGCATTGGGGCATGAGTGGCAACTGAGTCAGACGTTACAAAGGTACAATCACACACCTTAGACACGTTAATGGTTGCTCAACTTTTTAGCCTACTTAAAAGTATCAACAGTAATTTGGAGAATTGGAGTCCTGGTTTATTAGGTCCTCTCAAATTGTTTTAGTAATTCCAAGTTCAATCACAATGTCTTCCCATCAACAAATTAGAGGTAATATAAGCCAAGACCATGACCATCATGTTTGCGATCATGGTGAGAAAAGCACATCACAATCTCCCTCTCTCTCTCTCTTCCAACCAGTTTGGTGGGTCTATTGGCGTGAAATCTGATCAGATGAAAGACAACAAGCCATATGTTGAAGATGGGTCTGGGAATACCAAGGAAGGATGTCCAAGCTGCACAGGCCGTGCCCAGCAAGCTGACCACTTCAGGTGTATGGACTAGATCAGAGATCATCTAGACCGAGGTAATAAAAAATTCATAAATAGCACGCCTTTTTGTCTGTAATGTAATGCAACAATGTGCTTCATGCTTGAGCATCTGGCTCAATTCATCGTGTAGCAAAGGCTTATGTAGCTATTCTTGACTCAGAAAATAAGAATGAAAGAATCTACTGCTTGGATATCAAATTTACCTTTAGAAAAGCATCGCCAGCAAACCTTTCTTTGGTTTCTTGTTCTTTTCATTTCTCAAAAATATTTTAAAGCCACTTTTTGTTTGCTATGGTGTCGACCAAAAATATTTGAATTGTAAATGCTATGGACATAACACTTATTACTAGTATTACTACAATGAATTTCATTAAATAGAATAGAATCACAAAGAACCCAATTACCATTTTGTTTTATTGACAGAAACAATACAGTAGAATATATATCCAATTATTCACCTTAGACAAACTTTTGAGCCACTCCAATCAGTACTACTAGAATACTGGCATACTGCTAGTGACGGGAATGCCGAGAAAGAAGACCAGAAGCAGCCAAAATCTGGAAGAAGGAAGGACATAGAGAAGATGAAATTTGAATGGGAAAGATGAAATTGGAGTTGATAATATGAATATTTTAGCTGAGAAGAGGAAGATTTGAATTTATTTCAGTGGAAAACCAAGTCAGAATTTTTTTTCCCCCACCCCAAGAGACCTGACGTTCGGATAAATTATCTGAAATAAAGAAGATTATAATTATTCCACCAAGTGACCAAGACATCATCCTTTTCTTTTCATTAAGTTACTCTGTAAATTCTTTGCCATTTGGCCATAGGCAGAACACGACCAGGGCAATATTTCAAGTTTGAGTTTGGCAAACATTTCCCCTGCTGGTCAAAGTATAAGTCTAGAAAAAGTAAATCAAATTTGCATGAACTCCATGAAGTAGATGATTAAATTTCTTGAGGTCAGGTGGAATCTTCATCTACTGCTTCATTGGAATCTTCTCCCTTGGACTGCCTTAATCATTTGCTCTATTCAAATCTCCATACCTATAAACTATATAAAGTAATCTTGTATGAGTTGAAAAGAAGAATATTTTGTGCCAAAAATAAAATTGAGGTGGATGAAACATAAATAAAGAAAGAGGAACAAGGTTTAGCACTTCACCTTCAAAAGGGTTTGCAATTCGGCCTTGATTCTTTGGTCGTCCCACTCCAGCTTATTGAACCACTCCTGGTTCGTAATACGAAATTCTTCAAGTTTGGGTACACTGTGAGTACCCAGGGGTAGTCTCTTCAAATTCGAGCATTCAAACACAGTTAGGGATTTTGCGGAGGGCCAATCAACAACAAGTGAATCGTTTCCACTGAAACTTGACAGTTTTGGTAAATCGAAAAGACTGAATTCCTTCAGAAGAGGGTGACTGGCCTTGTCTTTATCTACATCTCCACTCTCTATATCACTGTCATCTGGAAACAGTATCTCCAAAGCGGAGCACCATACCACATGCATCACTTCCAACTTGGAAAGACGTTGAAATACTCTCAATGGGAAGAGGTGCTTCAACTTAGGGCAACTTCTAATATCCAGATCTGTTAAATTATGGAAAATTGGAGAAGGGGGCAAGTAACAGAGTCGGGTCGAAGACGACCCCTGCTCCACCTCATCTCCCACATCTTCTCCCTTATATTGATTGACACTTTCCGGTACAAAATCACGACAAGGTATAAGAGTGACTAACTTGCCGATTACAACTAACTCCCTTAAATTAGGGAATGACACCTCAATTTTATCAACCTGTAGTACATTCTCAATCCCCTCGCACTTTAAATACAAAGAGATTGTTTTTGGTAACAACACTTGGATCAAATGTGAAATTGAAATTGATGAGAGTGTAAGGAACAAACTTCTCTGGAATTTCGTCCTTCCCCGTCGGTACCTGATGATTGAAATATCGTGTTTTCCAAGTGAAATTTTAAATCTTGTCATCTTTTTCCATGGACTAGAATCGTTTTCTGAAGAGAATTCAAGATTTTCTATATAATTTCCAGAGAATTCTTCTAACCGAAACAACTTTGATATAACTTTCGGTGAGATGGTTGTATAAGGCGGGGTTGTTCTTAAAAAGTTCAACGACTTCAGACTAGTTAGCCTACCCATCTCTTCTGGAAATTTTTCAATTCGAGATTGATTAAGACAGAGTATTTCAAGGCGGTTAAGTTTTACAACTGGGGATATATTCTTCAGCTTATAACACTTATTCATGTGAAGCGTACGGAGGTTTGTAAGGCTTGAGAGTGATGCTGGAAGTGATCTAATATTGGTGTTACTTAGATCTAGAGTCAAAAGGTTTGTCATTTCTTGAAAAAAATGGAAGGAATTTCATCTAAATCATTGAAGCTAGTCAAAGATAAGGTTAAGAGGTTTGGAGCTTTAATCTGAGAGGGGAGATGATACCTGATTTCTGTATCCATCAATGACAATCGCTTGCATTTTTCCAACTCCATATCTGGCCACTCTCTGAAATTCATTTTAGCTTTAACAATAAATTCATTTCTTTGTTCACATGCAATTGATACTGCCACATCGCGGACGACATCATGCATCATAATGTCTCCATAGTCGTCTTTCAACAACAAACCTGCAGATGTAAGCTTCTCAACTGTGGCCTGCAATCTGTTCCTTGCTTCCTCGAAAGTGTCTACATCTCTAATCAGCTTTTCTCCCATCATGTAACCAAATAGCACATCAGTTCGGATCTGAAAGTCTTCTGGAAACATACAGCAAAACAAGAAGCACATTTTGGTTGTCTCATCTTGCAGAAAGTCATAGCTCAATCTTATGGAAGCATTTACAGGCTCCATATCTTTAGAGATTGACTTCTTTAGTCGTTTTAGTGTATCGTCCCAAACAGCAATATCATCCTTGTTTCTCAAAGCCAAACCCAATGTAACGATTGCCAAGGGCAAACCTTTACATTCCTTCACAATATTTCCAGCAACCGTTTCGAAAAGAGGCGAGTCCACAACAACACCAGCTTTACTTCGAAATAGATACGATGAGTCTCTTTTTGATAAGACTCCAACTTCAATCTTTTCGTCCATTTCCATACGTTCACACACGCCTTGGATCCTTGTTGTGAAAATGACCTTGCAGCGATTTCCCGCATTTTTGTAAGGAATGCCTACTTCAACTAACTCCATCGGCTCCCATACATCATCTAAGCACAAAAGAGTCTTTCTTTCTTGATGAAGTCTCTCCCGCAGTTCTGCTGCTCTCGTAGAAAACAATTTTCCTTTAAATTTCAGGTCCAATTTCTCTGCAATAGCATCTTGGATCTTTTCCAAGTCAGGCTTCTGAGACACGACAACCATCACAACCTCATCAAAGACTTTCTCCTTTTTCAGTTGGGCCATTACTGCTTTCATCAACATGGTCTTGCCAACTCCCGGCATCCCATATATCCCGACTAAGCTGTTTTCATCAGCTCTCAATGTTGCAATGACTTCCGATTTAGTCGCCTCCCTTGATGCAAAAGTTTTAAAATCACCAACAGGCTCGAGTTCATAGCTTTGAACAGGCATAGGGTTGGACACATTATTTTCGCCGAACTTAGACCCCTCTCCCAAGTGTTTCTGGATATCAACATTTTTCTTTGCTGCTTTTCTACCAAGACTAAAACGAGAGCAAGTAACCCACCCTTTCCACCAGCTATTAATATCACCTGCTTCACTTTTTAGCCGTGTTGCTTCTTCAAATAAACGATCTGCCTGTTCCAACCATGTGTCCACAGTGTTCCTTATCAAATGGTTATTATTCCGGGCTGCATCGACCCAGGACCGAACATCTCTTATATTTGCGTCTAGTGCAGTAATATTGTCACCAAGGTTTTTGATATTTCTTTTGAAACGGAAAATATAATTAAGCTCACGTTCACCATGAGTAATAACAGACTTGGTCGCTTCTCCAGCAACGCCACTGACGGCCTCCATTGTAGTTATCTGGTGTCATTAAGAACTACAAAATGATAATATAATTTGGTTTGGAATTCAATTGGTGATTGTTGAAGTGAGAGCATCATCAACGCGTTTCTAAATTTCATTGTCACACACCAGCAATTTAGATCGATCCAAATGGTTAAATTAACTTTACGGCAAAACTTTGTCTATTACTATTTAACTCTTTTCATAGCGAGACTTTCATGGTCCCTTTTTGTGTTTTTTAATGTTTCTATTTCATTTTTCTTTTTGTTGTGCGTATTTTTGGAGTTCTGCATGTTTACGACAGGATTCAAAGTCAAGAAAAGCAGGTAGTCTATGCCCAAATAATAAACCAACAAATATATATATTTTACTCATCGTCAAATTCTATATGATTTTTTGTTAATGATCTGACCGGCAGATAAAAATAATTTCAATTGTTTTTTAACGTTGGCTTCAACTCGTGCAGAAAGCGCCCTCTGTGGCGTACGGCCACAGACAAACCCTAGTTGTTGATAATATAGTCTCATTTAATTTTGAATTCTATATGTTTGATAAATATAATTTGTGCTTCTAGATTTTGGTCTCTAATTCCAGTTTTTTTTACCAGCTTGGCAAGATTATAAACTTGCAAGTACTTCGCCCAAAGATAAATTTACAAATAAAATGGACTTGTCAAGTTACAAATAAAATGAAGGAATTTGAATAAAGGTTTGTGTTGTACACTAAACATTCGAGCCAACAGTAACAACAGCCGAGAACAAAGTTTTTATTGACCTCTTTACCAAACTTTGAGAACTCTCATCAACACCCTCCCTTTCCACTCACTGTCATATTCATCAGTCTTCCAGTACTGCCTCCACTTACAATCAGGACCAAGTGGTCCTATATCGCTTCAAAAAATGTTATAATTATTGTTCTTTGGTCGCCTCCAACATCTCATTATTTTCATACATATATAATATTAAAAAAAAAATGTTAATGAAAAACATAATAACAAATAAGGATTCCAATGCATTTATATGATGTGAAGTTGTATCCTTGGAAAAAAGCTTTATAAAGAAAAACTAAACCCATGCTAATTTGTTGCTATCACAATATGAGTTTCGCTAGAAAGGAAAAAGATATGAAATATGGCACGCACTCATGTTGTGTTGGTCAGTTAAGTTAGGCGATACTCGAATTTGAACTATGAAAATATAAAGTACGTTCAGCGCTTTATTTCTTAACTGTCCAAGGACAAAAACTTAACTAACTTCACAAAACTCATGGTTTGTCTCATAAAGGGTTCAATTGCACAGAAGAATCTGCAGTTCCGTCAGCATCAGGATAAGGAGAAGGGAGAAAGAATAGACATGCTAATAAGCAATATCTTCTAAGTAGAATTTACATGGATTGGCACCAGGCAATTTTAAAAAAAAATCATATTAATCTTATCTTATCTTATCTTATCTTTATCTTATATATAATGGGAAAACTTTTCTCCTTTATTAGTCTCCGTATTTTCGGTTTTAACCCAATTTTTGTCCAAAAGGGTATCCAAAAGTTTCACCCAAGACAATTTTCTACCCTTCACGTTCAAAGGGTCAATTGGTAATTTAAAATATTTCCAAAACTATAAAACTCAACGTATTCAGAAAACAAAAACAAAGACACCTTTTTTTCGGTTTCCCAATTCCAAAAGTATCCAAAAAAACCCTTCACGTTCAAAAGGTCAATTGGTAATTTAAATTATTTCCAAAACTCGCTTCAATGTATTCAGAAAGAAAACAAGACACCGTTTTCTTCTCCGTTCATATATTCTCAAAACCGTAACCTCCAAAATGGAGTTTTGCCTTTGCCTTTGACTCCCAGAGAGTATGAATTTCAATTTTATTTGTTTTGTTCTTCTTCGTCCTTTTTTTTTAGATCATTATATGTTTTTTTAGCAGAGAGACAGGGATTGTGTTGCAAACCCCAAGCTTCTTTTCTCTAGCGTAAGGGTTCTGTTGTTGTTGGTCTCTTCTACACTCAATCATTGTGCCAACTTGATTTCATGCATGTATGTGTGCAAGTAGTTGTCGTCTAACATTGTTGATTAAGTTGTAACATAACATGCATCAATATTGATCTTCGGATTTATAGTTTGGAATTTTGGATTGAGATTTTTTTTTTATTTGTGGTTTAAGCAACTTCCAGGCTGCCAAATTGTTGGGCCTACTGTCACTACGTGCCAAATTCACCCTCGATTTTGGGCCTAAAACTATAAATTTACATGTCAGCAAACCCATTGAATTATGTCTATAAAACCTAAAATAGAGTAAGTGTGTCCAGTTAGATCTATTAAGGTTTTGGAATTTATTAGTTAGTTTGACTTGAACATGGACGCATTTCCATCATTGGCTACTGGAAGTTTGAATGAATGTTTTCCTCTAAGCGTCATAAGCCATATGGCATTATAGTTTGAACAAAGAAGTCAAAAAAAAAAAAAAAGAGTATAGACTTTTAAATGACTTTTATCTATAGAAATTATCAATTAAGAAAACAAACAATTTAATTTTAATGAACTAACCTACACAATTAATAATCTTGTTTACTCCTTATTAAGTATAATAGATGTGAGTTATGATTGTTCTTTCAAATAAAATTTCATTACGTAAACTTTAATATGTTTTGATTTTGAAAAGTTTATACTAAATTAATAAAGTTGTATGTTTGTAAAAAAAATCGAAATAGATTGACAAATCTTTTAAAGTAAAAAGAAAGTAAAAAATGGTTCTAATTGAACTGAAAACTAGTAGTGCTTTGATTTGTACACTACGATGTCACCATGAAGAAGTCCTTAAGGTTGGGCTCAGTCCATCATTGGAGATGCAATAAGACTATGTCATCTATCTTTTCGTTGTGCACACTTTCGGGTGAATTTCTTGCTGAGAATGATTCTTAAAATAAAAATGAAATTAATTCGTTCATCTTAATTACAAAAACCTTGGTTCTAGCAACAAATTTGTAATCGTTGAGATGCTAAACTATTGAGCGTTGTAATTTCTTATGATTCAATAAAAAATGTTTTATTAAAAGTCAAATTGTAATACTGAATAAGCACCCTATCGATGATTTCAATGTGATGTTTTTTTGGGTGTCACTTTTCTGTATTCATGGGCTCGAAGGACTTGCACTCAAGCCTCGTAGGCTTTTCTATTCTTAAGTAGCATGTAATTTTGTGAAATTACTTAACGATGTCAGTATTTGCAGGAGTGTCTTTCATCCAGACACAGAAGGTCATTTCCAGAAACTCGAGGAGATGGATCCCATCAACTTAAGAACGGTCAGTGTATCTGTAATTTTCTTCTCAATAAAACTTACGATAAGTCATTGAAGATTGAAAGATTCGGTTACTCTGGTTATCCGGATCAAGGGTGGTTGGTATTTTAACTAATTTTTTTCTTCTTCTCTTTATAGATTTTAGTTGCGTTGCTCTCTAAACTCTTTGTTGCTGTGGTTGGTATTCTTCATTGATGGGGAGAAAAGGCAAAGAAAATATGTTTGGATGTGTTTGTACAAGTCACAAACTTATTTTACGTTTTAATCTATTCTTTTACTACAAGTTCTGAATAAATTAATAATCTAACTTGATTAATTTCTTTGTAATTAGATTATGTTTGTTTTCGATCCTCAATCATTTTGCAAGGAGGTACTATTGGGGATGCAGATAATGAGTGATCAAGCTCCAAGTTGGTCAACTACTAGGTTAGTTGCTACCTTATTCCATTCTTTGGTTCTTCATTTTTTTTTTCTTACGTTTACTGCCATGTAGAATATACTCAGTTGTTGTCAGAACTGTGTTAGCAAAAGGAGAAGAAAGTTCCATTTTACATTCTTCTATGCTCACTAAGCCAATAATTTTATATATTTCATTTTAGTGTGCTGCGTACATGGTTTTCTCCGTCATAGTTTAGGGGTTAGTTTATTGATATGGGATAAGCTTTTCAGCGCATATGGTCAACCAAAAGAAGGAAAATATTGTTTGAATGATTGTACCATTCTTTGTAGTAAATTATCTGTCTCTTTGTTCTTGAGACAACAACATAGATAGCGAGTTAAACTGCCAATTGTTCTTTGTTCTTGGATGCACCCATCGCATCGATAATTGAATATAATATTTTTCACCTTCTTGAAGATGAAAACTTTCCTGATCATGTTTTCACCAATGTCTCAAGCATTGTCGAGGTGCATCTCAAGCATTAACATAAAACTTTTAGTAAAAAACAGAACCTTAACTAAACATAGTGGAACTTGCACTAGAAGTATAGTATATCGGGACATGTTGCTTTCAGACGATGATGATGCTATGGATGATTTACATTGAACTTTTTTTCATTTCATTAATTATGCTATCATTCAATGAATCATTGTTTGTTTTTGTTTTTTTTTTTTCCCCCCCTCTTCTTGATTTTCACGTATGCAATAAAATGTTGTGTATAACTGCATTACCTATTTACCTTTATAATATGATTATTTTTTATGCCGTTCAAATAAACAATATGGTTAGTTTGGGATATCCACCCACAATTAATCGTTGCAGTTTGGGATACATCTTCCACAACCCTCCCCACTTTCTAAAACCCAAAAAAAAAATTAAAAATTAAAAATGGAATACCCGCAAAGTTAACCATTCCCCAGCGCTTAAACTTTTTTTGTCGTAAACAAATTCTGTTAAGGTTGCCTTTTGTTTGTACAATACACGAGTGCCTTTTGTTTTTGGACTCTTACTGTAAACAAAGCAAATGGCCCGACAATAAGATTAGCAACTGTTAAAGGGGAGGGTATCCACGACTAGCCAAAAAAAAAATTTAACTCTGCCAATGCATTCTATGCTCATGCATTGCTGGTCCCAAACCCAGATAAAGGAGGAAAAATAAAAATATTTTGATGTTCTATGCTCATAGTTATGCTTAGTCCGAATAACTACAGTTGGGACTTTTAACATAGCATGTCAGGCACTTGAACTTTTCTTAGGAAGTCTTGACTATCCAATTTATTACTTACTTTCGTTTCAAACTTTTTCCATTTCAGAATTGCTTTTGATGCTTGAGCAATTTAATTATAACTGAATTTGTTTTCAGTTCCTGCGCCCCACAAATTTCCCTTTTAAACGCAAAGGTATGATATACTTCACATTCTTCATTTCCAAATTCTTTTATTGCTATGTGTACTGACTACTCATGCTTTTTTCCCCTTTTGGGATTAATGTGCACTACTTATAATTTATGCTTTAATCTGAAACGAGAAAATAGTTAACAACGAGAATTCAAACACATTTTGCGTTTTATTACTGAACTGAGTTTCTTTCTTTAAATTGCTCTAAGATGTGGAGAGCTATTTAACCATTATATTATTTGTTTTGTTCAGCATTGCTTGATTCTCTGGGCAAAGCAAGGGACTATGGTTTGGTTGCATTTTCTTTCATTCTTTGCTAAAGCATGATGTTCTTAACCTCCTACATATATAATTATATACTCTATACATGATTATCCCTTTATGTTCTTTGTTGTCCAAAAAAAAAACAGAGAGTAAGGCCTCTTTACATGCTATCCATGTAGGTTTGAATTTATTACTCTTATAACATTTTTGGTAGAATTTATTACTTTTCTTTTAATTCTGAAAAGGAATATGCAGGTGAAGACGGCACTAATAAAGAATCCCAAGTCTTATGGAGCATGGTATCATAGGAAATGGATTTTGAATAAACGGTTGCTGTCTTCATATGATCAGGAAGCTAATGGGCGGAACTTCCATGTTTAGAACTATAGGAGGTGGTTATCTGGCTTTGGTTGGGGCAAGGTTCCATAATGTGCCGTAACTCTTTAATTTTTGCTATCCTTTTCCAAATTTGTTGCTGCACTAAAGAATGTGCCGAAAGAAGAGGAGAGATAAACTTCACAACAGAGATGATATGTCACAATTTCAGTAATTATTCTGCATGGCATAATCGTAAGTAAAATTTTGTCTTGCCTGGTTTATGTGCTTCATTGTGTTCTAATATTTTTAACTTCTAGATCTTATTCATATTATTATAAATAACCCCTCAACATATAACACCATAGTCGATTCTATATTTCTCCCTTACACAAGGGCGATCAATGTAGAATAAATAATGTATACTATGTGTCAAGTTCTCGGCTGCTAGGTTATGCAAACTAACACACTCTTGCGGTGTAAAAATTTAAAACCAACAACAAACAACTCATAACTTAAAGTCAATAGCAGACCAATGCCAAATATCATTATAACAATATATGGACAATTGATTTCCACATTTTCGTCAAGTACATTGCCCGGGGAAGGGTCTTTGTTAGGATTTTGGTGTTTGCCCGTTTTAGACCCTCGGTGCCCTTGAAGTAATATCTCAATCAGCTTTGTGCTTTTGGAGCAAAATGATTAACATACTATCGGATTAGTTGATTCTAAGAGGTATAGGCTTAGCTTTTCAATCCAGTGTGTGCACTGAGGTCGTTGTTGTGAAATCTGTACCTACATGGTCTATCGAGGTTCTTACAAACTTTGGGTTTTCTTTTTTATGTATCATTTAAAAGGTCGGATTTTATGTATCACAGCAATAACAAATGGATTTGGTGCATGTGAGCCTTCCTAATGTATCCACTGAATAGGTTATTTTTTATGTTGTTGACAATGCATTCCAATAGCCGTCAAATTCTCATGACACGTACATTGTGCGCTTTTAAGCCGTTACTTTTGCTGATAATGAATATTAGAGTTGATTGTATTCAACATGAATGAATGTGACAATCATTCACCGTGGTACGAGAAAATTTATGAAACCATCTGATCGAATTTGATTTTTCATAAGTGCCATTTGATTATTTTTTTATGTGCACCCAGTATTTGGTCTATAAGATTTGTAATTACGAATTTAACTCTGTACAAGACTGTTTTTTTTTAGAGTTGATCTATGCAGTTTCCTTACAATATGTGGACTGACCTCTTTTGGAATCCAACAGAAGTATAGTTCTATTTGCCCATCATCTTATCAGCTTTCCTGTTATTCTCCACGTGCTAACCTCTTTCTTCTTAACTTTGTGCAGTTTGTTCAAAATAAACAGGTCAGCACGCCTAACTTTTTTATAATTAACAATGGATTGTGACTCTGAATAGACCAATAGAGTCAATGGTGTCGCAGAGTATGGGATATGGATTGTGCTTTGGTGAACAAAATGCAAGGAACAGATCTCGGAGGATCGGTCCCCACCCCATTGCGAGTTTGCGGCGGCTTTCATACATATCTCACCGTGTACCCATGGCGGTTGCAATAGTCTAACACCATCTCAACTATCTGAGTAGCAGGAACTACATACAAGGTCATGGTATGATGTGATTAAAAATAACTGCAACTTCACCCTGAATGGCAGTTCTAGATTTAAGTGATAAAGATCCAAGATACTTGACGAACGAGTGTTCCAATTTCTGACATGGTGGAAGGGACACAAATGCTTCCACTATGTAATGGCTCATGTACAGAATGTGCACACTTCCCCACTTGCAAGAAAAGGTAGTACGAGATATTAAGGAGGCAACCCAACTTAAGTAAACTATAACCGTTACCGCAGTTCTTAGAAAATACAAGCTGCAATATCTTCATGCTGCTCTATCTGAGCCTCTTAGACTCCACCCTCCAAGTACCCAAAGCATTATGTTCATGTCTGGTCAGATGGTGGCGCCTATTGGTTTGTCGCAGGACAACCCGATTATGGCGAGAGGGGAAGCTTACTCATTGTTGACGTTCACTGATTTCAGCAGATGTTTAGAATGGTTCTGATTCGTTTCAATTTAGATAGGATCTTACGTCAACTCCTATTAATCACTGCAAGGATCCAAAATCCAAGCCTCAAAATAGAAGAGCAGTACATTTTTTTTGTGCTAATAGGCTATATTGAAGTTTATTGATTGATTTCTCTGACATACCCTGCATCTCTTTAGGAAACAACAAATGGAATAGAAGGGACTCCAACAACAGTTGAACCGCAGGAAGAAGTGAAGTTCCTCGGTGGTACAATGAAAGGATTGCAAAGCGCATAAGACCCTCGAATGAAGCAGAATAAATTGAAGCAACACATGTACTTTCTCAAGAGTGAACACGCTCCATCATAAAGAAGCCACTCAAAAATAACGAGAAGAATTGGATGATCGTTTACCATAAACCGATGTTATCACAAGGTTTAATTCTCCAAGCCGGGGTAACAACGTATTTAAGGACATCACATTTCTCATATGCAAAGGGAAGATCAAGAAACAACCACTTTCGAGAATACAAATTTGAAAAAAAAAAAAATGCTTGCCCCGGGGAAAGACCAAGAATTTGAGCTCGTTGGCGTCTCACGAAATATGTAACTCATCGAGATTAATCTCCCGCGTACCCGCATTGTTTTGATCCAAATTGGTCGGATAGTGGTGCCACTTGGTTCGATCACGATTTCGCATATGTTTATCATGGTCCTTATTCGCATACTGAGTTTCGATTGGATCCGAGGTTGCCAAAATTTTTGATGAGGTTTTAGTTACACGCGCAGGAGCTTTCGGAGACAAAGATCTGAAAGGGCGTTATAGAGATGTTACCGGGGCATATAGGAGGCCCCCTACTTTCCTCAATCCATTCGGATGGTTCAGAGAGAATTCCTGATCGGGGTCTTCACATGTGCCGATACATGAACATGTCGCATGATCCAAGAATGAAAAGTCTTGAGAATTTGTACGTCCTGCTATGTATGTTTGCTTGATTTTCCATCGAGTTTTAAACATACGTATTATAATGGAGTTTCCCTTTGGTACTGAACTCTTGCAGAACTGGGAGTGCCTCTTATTCTCTTTGAACAAACAATCCACAGAGGTGATTGGGAAGGACTACCCATGTGACTCATGTTGCAAAAGGAAAGCATGGGATATTCGTTGCTGCAGATGCAAGCTGTCGGGTCTTGGTTGATGTTCGAAAATAATAGGCTGAAAAGCTTTTTTCTTTGTCGCCGATTATCTAACTTGCCAAATTTGTGTTTCTAGGGCGCCGGATAAGCGATGTTGCTAGCATTTTGTGATTTGTCTATTATCTTGATCTAACTAACATCTAATAGGTTAGGTTCGGATGAGGCCTTAGTTGCACGCAGCGCGAGGAACGTCGAGACATAGATCGGAAAGGTCGTTCTGAGAGATGTTACCGGGGCATATAGGAGGCCACCCTACTTTCCTCAATCCATTCCAGATGGTGCAGCAGAGAATTCATGGTCGGGGTCTTGACATGTGCCAATACATGAACATGCCGCAGTCCAAGATTGAAAAGTCTGGAGTATTGGAGCGTCCTCCTATGTATTTTTGCTTGATTTGCTATCGAGTGTTTAACAGTTGTATTATAATGGAGTTTCCCATTGTTACTGCGATCTTGCAGAAATGGGAGTGCCTCCTTTTCTCTTTGAGCAAATAGTACACATAGATGATTGGGAAGGTCTAGGCCATGTCACTCATGTTGCAAAAGGAAAATATGGGATATTCGTTGCTGCTGATGAGAGCTGCCGACGCTTGGTTGATGTCCAAATTTAAAGCTGGACAGCTTGCTGATGTCGTCAATATCTAACTTGCCAAAGTTGGGTTTCTAGGAGCACTTGAAATATGAAATAGGACTTAAACTCTATACGAGACTATATTGTTGTCGTCAGTGTTAATGTACGATACTGGGAATTCATTTTGACATATATAACACACTGGGCTTTGTTCCTTCATATGAATTCATACAGCGATACCTTTAATTAGATCGTTTTCACTAGTTTGAAATTTAGCAGTTCAACCCTTTGTCTCTGTCTTCAACATTCTTTTAACATTATTTGTGTTCATGTGTCAATTTCCAAAAACTATCATCGCTAACATTGCTTTTAAAGTTCAATATAGGCTTGCCTAACCAAAAAATATATAATAATTCTTTTTGAAAAAAAATTATTACTATGTAACATTGTTTGTTTTGATTTGAATCAGCATTTTTAAACACATTTTAAAGTCACATACAAGCATTTTATCAGGAATTAATCTACATTTTACAGATTTTTTTTTCCGGACTAAAATGGTGGATACTTATTTCATTTTTTTCTTGCAAGAATTGGCCTCGCTTGGATATATGCCCATTTAGACATCTTAACCGCCATAGTTTCTCAGTTATAAGCAGTTACTCAACTACTTCCCTTGAAGCCAATATTCTCGGGCTGCTGTTTAGTTCATTTGAAAAGAGATACTGGACTCATTCATAAAATAAGATCCGCGTTATATTTAAAACTTTCAAATTGTAATCTTGCCACATAGCTATTTTCTGAAAAGCTACTATTTACACATTCAATTTACTCCACATATTATATCCGACTTAATAGATTTATAGAACAAATATTAAAAGTGTCCAATGTATTTTTTCTAATTTTTTATCATTTCTAAATAAATAAATAAATAAATAAATTGCTTTTGTTATCTAGCTACAAATTCTTTATCTTTCCAAGCTACCTACTTATTTAAACTGACAAAAGAAACAAAAAAGTTGATGGATTATTTAGATCATTTTGAAGATTCTAAAAATGATAAAAAAAAAGTTATACTATTCTAATTTAATTTGCATTATTCCTTTTTTTTTTTTAGATTTTTTATTCTCCAGTGTATAATAACAATTATGTTGCACACCATAATATAATATTCTTATATCTTACAGATAGTACACTCATATGAATCCAACAACGACAAGATAATTACACAACTAGCAGCACAAAAGTTAACTAGCAGCACATTGAAAACTTACGTATAATCAGAAATGAGACCAAACAAACCAGTTGGGTTCCACGTAAAGAAGTCCTTCTTACAAAACCGGTGGCCAGTATTCAAAAGCTTTGTATTATTTTGAATTGATGAAAGGGACAAATATCCGTCCTGATACAATCACCCTTAACATAGTCATAAATTGCCTAGTAAAAGTGGGAGAATATGGGAAAGCTGTAGACATATTCAACTCAATGAGGGAGAAAAGAGCAGAGAGCAATCCTGATATTTTGAGTTTTATTAGTATCGGTTGAACAAGCAAGTATCCTTGAGACCCTGGTCCTTTAGGACATCAAAGTTACCGAAAGTTTCATGAAAATTTCGTTCTCAGTTGCTAAGTGAGCCTGTCATAAATAGTTTTGGTCGGATTTTTCAATGTTTTCTGAAAATTTCACAAAATTTTCATGAAATTTTGTTTTACGGTGCTACACTAAACATTCTTCGAAACCGAAATTTAGTTTCTTACCCATGACATTTGGGTTTCTTACCCATGACATTTGGGAATAATTTTATGGAATTTGTACTCGCTGCTAAATATAATGTCCAAGTTCAAGTGGGCGCTCACACACACGACCGAGAAAATGAGCTAACATTCTACAAGTGTGAACGAATGCGCTAACATTCTTCCGAGCTAGTGCTTTACACGTTACAACTTACAAGTACGTTACAACTTACAAGTAACACACTAACGCCTAGTGAGCCACAATAGGACGGGTAAACAAACCAAATAACAGTCAGAGGCTTCATCCTATGGTACATTGGTGACAAATTCATATATTCATTTTCCGACCTCATTCATTTTATATATATTCGTTTTCTTTCTAACGCTTATGTGTATCTCAGACATTAGACAATACAGGGCCAAACTTAAAATCACTGAGAAATTACACTTTCGAGTGAGACAAATAGATTGACGATTGAAACATGAAAGCAAACCCCAACAGACTTCATTAAGATAGCGTTACCATGGCACTGAGCAGACGTTTTCAGTGACTTAAGTTCAGAATTGTCTAAAATCAACAGGCAGTTATACTGCTTTATTTGAAATATATTTGTAACTAAGCGAGAAAACTCAGATGCTGACAAAATTCTTCTCCTTCAAGCTTTCGACAGTTTCCTTCAAGCTCACTTCCACAGGAATAAAGTCAATGCCCAAGTTTTTGGTCTTCTCTTTGGAGACCTTGTAGGTTGGTACAAAAGGCTTGTCATCAGCACACCTGCGAAAATGTCGATAAGGAGTTAAACCTTGGAAGGAAAGGTATCAAATGATACATTCCTCCCCATTGTAGACAAGCAGATAATTAGCATAGCTTTAATAGAGGGTATACAAATTCTTGAGTTCATTAGACAGTATAAAGTAAATTGTTCTCGGCCAATGCGTTTTGGCTTTCCAATTATTTATGTGTTGTAGCCCCATGGCGTTTTCCCTTCACATAAATCGATTTGTTTAGGAAGAAACAAGCAGCAAATCATCATTGGAAGTAGTAAAAATGTCAATACCCAGAAAGTAAACGCACACACCAAAAATTCCAGAAAATTGCTTAGTTTTCTTTGAGTTAAAAGTTATCTCAAAGACATTCAAGTTGGAACTGTTAATAGAACACTAAGAAATGAAAATGCAATTACATCAAAGAGGTGAATAGACTTACTTTTCAGGAAGTTGAATGCCAGGGTAGAGTTCCCGTAAGATCTTTACAACCCCTGAATAGTGAAGAACTTCATCAACTAAACAATACCTTCCATTAGCTGAAGGAACCTCAAATGCAAGAATATGTGCCTTGGTGACATCTCTAACATCAACCCATCCAAAAGTTGCATTGCTATATGTTTGTGATCCTGCATTAAGTAAAATCTTTACACCCCATGAACAAATTGTAATCTATCCAACAATACGTAAAGAAATCAGATGAAAGGTAAATGTGAAGTCAAGCCTGTTGACCACTGTAAACTATAGCAACCATGTATAACACCACATCTAAAATATGTTCCTAATGGAGGACTCCTATAGTTGAGATGGATGAATTTCTGACAGAGTAACAATGTTTTTTATCCCTGATAATTATCAATTCAGCATCAACTCCTAGAGAGACTTTGAAGAAGAAAATCTGTTGCTTCTAGGAAGAAAGCTGGAATATCTTGGTAACTTGGTTCCTTCAAGTTGTAACAAGGATATAGCAAATTAACTCCACAGACACATAATGAGGGCATCATGGGGATCAGAAGGAGCGATGATAAGGGCAGATTTTGGAGAGAATAATCTCCTCGTAAAGCTTTCTAAGTTATTAATTGGCCGAAACTTTAATTAATGTTGTTGGCATAAGGTTTCAGAAGATGCCATTTGAACAAAAGCTAGTGGAGTATCCTAAATTCTTCCATCGTGTTATAAGAAGTTTTTAGAGACAAATTAATTGGGCTAAATTTCTTAATGATGAAAAGTACATCGAAAGCATGTGCAAGAATTGTACACTTTTAACAGTATAGAAAAGTTTACCATTTAACAAGTTCCCAATGGCTTCAGCACTTGTATTAAGAGTTGGCTGCAGAAGAGGACCAATAACCATCGCTGGATTTATAGTAACCATGTCAATCCCATGTTCTTTTGCAAATTTCCAAGCAGAATCTTCAGCTAAAGTCTTCGAAAGTACGTACCAAAACTGGTCAAATAACATACTGTTAATTATTTCTATTGCAATACAGATGTACATTTCTTCAATAACTGTAGTACTAAACAAAGGTCCAAGTAGACATAAAACAATTATTAAGCAGTTCCATAAACTGATCATAATGACCAGCACGAGAATATTGGTGGTGCCAGGATTTGGATCCACTGCAGTTACTGCTTTACTAGTTCTAGACAATGACTAACCAAAAAAAACCTGCTCCAAATCTTGAGGGGAAAGTATCACTGATGAATCAGTATAAGTACCTCAACTGTTATTTGTAAAAAAAATAATATTATTATTATTTTGATGACCCATAGACAAATGACAATGCATGTATTCTAGCTCTTTACCAGTCTCCATAAAATGCTCTTAGTTATGCAGGAAGAAAATGAAAGTTCATGGCTTAAATTTTCCGTCAAGGTCAGTTTTCACTAAGCTACTTCTTTCAGGTTCAAAGTGAAGAATACAAAACAGAAGGAGACAGGTTATAAGCTTATAGCACAAGAAAAAACAAATAGATTATTATAAATTTTAGTATGCCCCGTATTACGTAACAATGTTTACACAGTGTGTTCTAAATCTTGCCTAATTCTTGTCTCTCTACCAATTGATCAAGCAAATGAGAGCTTCCTACCCATAAAAAATGACTATACATAGATAAATAATGTAAATTCAGTAAGATATGAAGAAATTACATGCTCAAACTGACATCATAAAAGGGAGATAACAAGAAAACTTTTCATACTTCTTATTTCAAGAGCTCCTACAAAACAGAAACAGGTAAAGAAAAACACCTTTGACTCCTCACACAGTTCAGCATTAGAAAACCACGTCTCGTCAACTACAACTTCAGGAGTTCGAGGTTTTCATTGTAAGTAACTGCAGCCATAGAGGATGTCACGATCACCCTTTTAACAGAGGGTGTTTTTGCACAAGAACCGAGAACATTAAGAGTTCCTTTCACAGCAGGCTCAATTAGTTCGGCCTGAAACATGGAGACATCAGAAAAGTTCAAGAATGCCTCCGCCAATAGTTCATGGTAATATATAAATAAGGGAAAATAACCTATCATATATAATCGTTAACCGGAGAAGAACAAGCAAACAACTTCTACATTTCAGAAGCACTATTCCCTCGTGTAGGGAGGAAATACTATTTTCTATAAACACTATTCCCTCTTGTATCCACGACTTATACTAAACCACAGTTTTTGTTGAAAATATTAAATACACTCGAAAGAGGATCCTATAACACAAGAACTCTACTCCCTTCAATATGAAGATAGCACCAAGAGGGAGGAGAAAATTTCTTAGGCAGACTGGACCGCTTAGCTAACTGTGACTATGAAAATCTACTCACTAACTACCATAATAAACAACTTTAGACCCCCTTCATGATCTCCAAAAACTAGACAACAATGTAATCTTATAATAAAGCATCCTTTCTATTAGATTCCAGCACGTCTTACATTAGAAATAGATCACTCTTTAATATACTGCTCAAGGTCCTTTTTCCTTATGGGTAAGAAGTTTGGATCCTAATTCAATTTCCTATTACTTAAAGCATATGGTTGAGACGAAAGAAGAAACATTTCAAAGTGCAATCTCATGAGCTTTAACAACCCGTATTAGACATCAACTGGTATACAATTCATCCAAGATGCTGAGGTGCCTTTTGAGACTTACATGTAAGTGGAATTCAAAATTGAGACAGCAGTTTAATAAAAAAAAAAAAAAAAAACACACACACACAAAAAAACACAAGGGGAATATAACAAACCTTAGGATCTGTGACTTGCATAAAAAAGGGAGACGCAGTATGAAAAACACCTTCACAGCCATCAACAATGGAATCAAAAGATCCTTGATCCAACAAGTTAGCTTTGAACAAATGAAGTCTTTTGTCAGCTCCAGGAAGTCCACGTAAGTGCGCAGTCTTTTTAGGATCATCTACAAGATCAAAATTACTACAAAATCAACATCAAATAAAACATTTGTAGGCATAATCCTAAAAAGAGTAATCTTTTATCGAAATTGAATAAAAAAATAGGAAAGGGATACTGACTTGGGTCACGAACAGAAGCTTTAACAGTGTAACCACGTTGAAGAAGAAGCTTAACAAGCCATGAAGCTATGTAACCTGAAGCACCAGTGACACACACTGTCTTCCCTTCTCCTGAATTACTACTCATTTTTTTGAATATTGAGGAACTGCCTCAAATTTTTTATTTTTGTTTCAAAGGATGGATGGTTTTTTTTTTGGGTTTTGTCTTATCAATCAAATTTCAAAGGGTCCCACAAAATATGCCATTTGTACAAAATCTCGCCAATTTTGCGATTGATTTGGGTCGTACAAGGCCCAGAATTTTTTTTTTTTTTTTTTTTTTTTTTCCCGATATTAAAGGCCCAGAATCAATCTATTGATTTACCGAGTGGCATATTTGTAGGACCTTTAAAATTTGATTGATTATTATACGACAGAGATCTAGAAAAAAATAAAGGACACGTTTTTTTTTTTTTTAATCACTCACAGAATTAAGTATATCATTTACGCGGAATTAAAAACGGTTTGAATAGATGAAAAATTAAGTATATTCATAATGGAAAATAATAAACGATTCAGCCCAACCAAAATGACTCAGTGTATATAGTATGAACAATAATTGTTTATACTTCATTGTGAACTATAAACAAGTATACATATTTGGGGTATGAACAATCGATATTCATACCTCAAAATAATGCATAATCAATAAAAATACCTATTGGAGTATGTTCATACCTCAATATAATGTATGATTAGTAATAACACTTATTAGAGTATGAATATTTATTTGAAGTATGAATATGGGTATGAACAATCAATGTTTATATCTCAATATAATATATGATCAATAAGAGCATCTATTGAAGTATGAACAATTATTTTTCATATCTCAACATGAGCTATGAATACTTATTGTTCATATGAACAATCATTGTTCTTACTGATCATACATTATGTGATGTATGAACAATATGAACACTTATTAGAGTATGAATAATCATTGTTCATACATATTTAAGGTATGAACAATCAATGTTCATAAACAATCAATGTTCATACCTCAATATAATGTATAATCAATAAGAGCACATATTGTAGTATAAAGAATCATTGTTCATATATCAACATGAGTTATGAATATTTATTGTTCATATGAACAATCATTATTTAAATATATATATTTGGAGTATGAACAATCACTGTTCACACCTTAACGTAATGTATGATCAGTAAGAACACATATTAGAGTATGAACAATCATTATTCATACTTATTTAGACAACATGAGCTATGAACAATCATTGTTCATACCTATTTGGAGTATGAACAATTAATGCTAATACCTCACATATAATGTATGATTAGTAAGAATACATATTGGAGTACGAACAATCATTGTTCATATCTCAACATATTGTATGAAGTACGTTAACCTATTTGGGTACATTAAACACAATTCATTCGATCCTTTTGGTTTTCAAAATTTTGTGAGAACAAGAGTGTATTGTTTGTTTTAAGCACATTTATCGTTCGTGATTTCAAATGGAATTTTAGGATTCCCTTAAATATTTCCGTTTTTGGAGAAATCGAAATAACATTATTAGTATTAGGGTTGAAAAATGTAAATTATGAAATTTAGCCACGATACGTTGGAATTTTAGTTTTTGAAACTTTCTACTTTGAAAATGCCAAAATCCTAATGACGTGATCCATGCTTATATTTTGTAGCAATCAGAAAAGACAATCTAACTATTTTAAAAAATATGGTTCGGTGAAGTGGCATTTTTTCCATTATACTCCTGTCCAGTTTCGATTATTATATTTTTTTTGTTAAAGAGAATTGCTAGCGTCCTACCCCTCTACCGGGGTAGGACCATTCTAACCCGCAAGAAGACAAGAAAAAGTACCAGACCACTTAATCAACCAGTTTCTCGTTCATTGAGAAAAAACTTGTTCTCATCTTCTCTAAGTTTCAAACCATACAACACCGCCAAGTTGCAAACCACTACAACCACCGGCGACCACACCAAATTTACTTGTAAATCAGTTAAGATTATTTATCTAAATCTTCTTCTTGGCTTTGGCCAATAATTAACGATGATAATTTAGATCCAATGAAGCAACCCATGTTGAAACTCAAAAGTTTCATTTTATTTTTTTTCTACAAATTCGACCCAAAGATCCAAAATAACATCTAAATGATTCCATGCCAATATTAAAGTTTTTAAAAAAGAAAAAAAAAAATGGAAAAGAGAGAGAGAGAGAGAGAGAGAGAGAGATTATTTCTAAATGAATGGGTTATACATACACAACTCTAGATACTATTCATCCATTATTGACTCCATTACAGCCCACTCCATCAGTTTCGCCTTCTAAAAAATCTTGATTGGCAATTGATGGCTGGTTTTTGGCGTAAAGAGTTTTTACTTCATGTTTTTATTATCCTGTTTTATTTCAAAACCATGTAGAGTCCAACCGGCCAAACAATTGTGAAGTTAGTGATTTCTGTCTTTTAGTGGGTTAGGATGGTTAAAAGAGAAAGCATGTAATAACATATCTCAGGAGATAATAAAATTGACATTTAACCAGTAAAATTTAGACAACTTTCTCTTGATTGATCACATTACATACCCCACATTTAACCATTACATACCCCATATTTAACCGGTAAAATTTAGACAACTCTCTCTGGATTGATCACATTACATACCCCTATGTTAACAATGAATGACGAAATTGTCACACTTTAAATTACAAAACAGCCCCTATATTTTACGTAAATTACAGAACATTCCATATATTTTTGGTGATTACTAAACAATCTCTATATTTTATGATAAATTATATACCAGTCCATATATTTTGCATAAATTATAAAATAGTCCATATAGTGATTTTAAATCACAAAACTGCTCTTATATTATAAATTACGAAATTACCCCCATTATTTTGTTGTGTTTTTTTTGTTTTTTTAGTACCAAATAAGAGTATAACTGGCGCCGGCGCATCGCACCGTGCCGGAATGCAAGTAAAAAAAAGAAAAGACAGAATATACCTCGGGCGGCATGGAAATTTGGATTAAGGGAGGTCAAAGTTAGGGATGTGAATGAATGTGCCCGTATCAAAAACCAGATCCAAGGTACATGGTGCATACTGGTTTGGACGTTCGGTTTTTTTTTTGGATAGTGGACGTTTTGTTATTACGATGTCTACCTAATGGCGTCCATCAGTCCATGGGGTCCTGTGTGTTTATTACTTATCTGGATATGTTTAATGGTATTAGATTAGATTGTGACGATATTATTATCGGAAGAAAAGAAGATTGTGACTACACATAATTTAGTTGCCCATATGAATCATTTTACAAAATTATTGAGCCACATTTATATAGACTATAAACTGAATTGAATGGGTTATGTATGCGCTCTGTGTACTGTCAGAGTGTCAATATAATGGCAGGCACAACTTTGGAAGTTTTGTAGAGGACTATGGGTCATCTGATTCCTGAATACGGACCACTTGCAATGTGAACATGAGTCAGTGGGCCGCCAGTCCACCATATATATATAAGTGTACTGTGTACGTTTGATGAGAAAACAACTTATTGAAAAATGAATAAATAAATAAAATAATGTACGTTTAATGTTGATATTTTGTTTTGACCCTGTTGTTTTTTTTTGCTGGAAACGTTTTAATGAATGTGAATAACTTAAGAGAAATCGTTGTTGTATTTGAGATACTTCCGAAGGATGAATAGTGTGGTTTAATGCTAAGTCCAATAATTTTGTGTGTTATCTCACTATAGCACAATAACACATGGACAGTGTTAGCGGGATGGTCTAAGTCGCTCCCACCAATGCTAAAGGTGTAAAGAAAATATTCGAATTTCTAACCGTCTCTCCCAATGGCGTGTAGCCCAAATTAAGCAAGGATTACCAAAGTATTATCTAACACCACTCCTAGTGGCATACAAACACTTTCTACCCGCTATTTGTAGTGGCGTGCTAGCAAAATATATTATACAGCCTAGGGGTGATAAAAGGGTTGGCCCAAAAATTTTTCATACTTTCTGCCCCTCAAACTATAAAAAAATTCTCATTTTGATTGAAATCAGTCGGGTCAACCCGACATTTAACATAAATTATATTTTTATTTTGTATTAACAATTAAAGGGCCAAATTTAATAAAAACATAGAAACCTTTATTCCTTTCGAGAAAAATGACAAAAAATTCATAATTTAAAACTTTTCCAATTTATTTTTCGTTTATAAATTATATTTTAACATTAAATTAAATCTAAAATTATATTTGTTTGAATTTTTAGGGCCAAAATGAGTAAATAACTAAACCGGCCCAGACATTTTTAATGTTAAATGTAATTATACTTTACTAGTTTAATTTTTTTTTTGTGATTTATTATTTATTTTTATCATATTTTGATTATGAATTTCAATCTTAACTAACTATATAAAACTAATTCTTATGTCTTTAGAAAAAATAAAATAAACAAATAGATAGAGATGGTAAAAGAGATGATATTCTTAAAACATCTATATTTTTCATACTTAATTACATTATTAGGTTGGATTTGCTTTTATGTATGACTTATATACCTATCATTAAATCAATTACAAAAGTGTTATATTATGTTATAATTTATCCCCTATTGAAAACTAATTTAATTATTTTTTTATACAATTTAAATAATTATAGTATAATACATAAATATAATGTAAAATAACAAAAAACTTAAAAAAAAAAAAAAAAAAAAAATGAAGGTAAAAAGATGATATTGAAGGCTTGGATTTTTCATACTTAATTACAAATGGGGGCGGGCCCATGTTCCATAATCTAGTTATAATTTATCCCCTATTGAAAACTAATTTAATGATTTTTTTATACAATTTAAATAATTATAGTATAATACATAAATATAATGTAAAATAACAAAAACCTATGGAAGGCAGTGAAGGCTTGGAAATCTGTGAGGGCCAACTTTTGAGGGTTTTGACATGCATTTTTGAGGGCCAGGTTAAGAGCCTGAGGGCCAAATTATCACCCCTAGTTTAGACCATACGTCATTCTGCTAAAACTCATGATATTTATTGATAAATTAATAGCAATAACATTAACATATTGGTGTTTTGATGCACCATTGGATCATGATTTTTGCCATATTTAATAGGATGGCGCACCATTGGATTTGGCCTAAGTTTAATGCAATATCTCTTTTAAGTGAAATATGACAAAAAAATACAGATGGGGTGACCCGATTGATTCAAGTCCGTTGAAGTAACATTATTGACATGTTGATTAAGTGCTCTGGAAATAGGGCAGGGGATCGGGTCGGGTTTGACCCAAATCTGCCCCGATATGAATCCGAATAGTTTGGGTTTAAGTCAATTTTTATATCCGTTTATTTATTCAGGTTGGATTCAGATTTGGATCTGTTGGGTTTAGGTTTGGGTTTAGATGTATTTTTTGGGTTTTTTTTGTATTTTTAATATTATCCGATCGGATTCAATTCGGGTTTGGGTCGGATTCAGATATAAGATTTTGGTTTTATTCAAATTTGGGTTCGGATATTGTCACACTAATCGGATTCGGATAGAGCCATACCCGACCCGTTCCCTGCCCTATCTGGAAAGCAAACCACAGCTGATAATTTTCAATAACATTGATTACTAAAACTGTTGACGATGATTTTTCTTTTCAGAAAGCAAACCATCAGAGCTAGCGAGCGTTTGTTGTTGGCAACATAGTACAAAATATCAGGATATGGATATTTATCGATACTCAATTTCTAAGTATGTATCGTGGATATATCCCACTCTTTGGAGATATTTGACATTGTTTCACATGCAAATATCGTGGATATATTCAAAATATCGATAAATATCGTAGATATTGTAGATATTTCTTGATATATCATGATACATTATTTATATTTATTTAAAATATAATGGTAAATATTAAATAAAATTGTTATATACACAAAACATCACTAAATATCATAAAATATTGTAAATATCATTGATATTTGCAGTCGTATATATCTTAACATATTGTGATATTTATATATATTTTTTTGAAATCTAGATAGATATCTCCAAATATCACGATATATCGGGATATTTTGATATATCGGGATATTTTGTACTATGGTTGGCAAAGGGTTTGTTTCCTCTCTCTCTCTCTCCATGCCAGCTAATATGTTGGTTCGCGTGTTACGCTCAAATAATATCACGTGTGAATAGGAACTACTATTGAGAGATGTGTACTCCCCGTGTACTCGCGCATATTAGATTTCAATATATATGGTGCAATCCGAACTAACTGCAAGTCTGTAACTCCATTATATCTCTTGGATGTTCTTATAATATTGGTTGTGTTGTCGTTTGCTTGGTTTGTCAGATATACAATGAAATATTGAAATCTAATGACTAAATTAGCAGCTGGACGAATTTTTTTGTCATTTCATATGTCATGGAAGAAGATGCTCGATCGTTGCAGCAGTATAACAATATTGACTTGTGACTTACATACTGAGTGCAAAGCGACAGTGACACAATAACGCCTGAAGTTTGCCGACGGTAACGTATGATATATATTTGTCTTATATATATACTAGTATTTGCCCGGTACCGTACGTTACAAATACACATATTTTGGCGCCCCCAACGCACATCTGCTCCCTCCGTACTACAGATACGCACACTTTCAATGTTCCGATCGCATCCGCCCCCCGTACGGCACAGATACATGCGTCTTTGGCGCCCCAAATGCAAATTTGCCTCTTGTAATGCACAGATATGCGCGCCTTGGGCTCCCTCGATGCACATTCACCCCCTGTACTAAAAACTTCAACCGAAGTCCCGACTAAAAAAACTCCAATCAAACCCATTAGAAGCCCGACCATACATGCGCCTTCGGCACCCAGTCGCGCATCCGCCCCCGTACAACACAGATATGCGCGCCTTCGGTGTCCCCGACATGCATCCTCCCCTCTCCCCGTTTACGGATATCGCGTGCCTTGGCCTAACGCAGCGTATCCGCCCCATCACGACACAAATAAAGCGCATCTTCTACTACGACATGCAAAAACTCCAATCGAAGCCCATTAGAAGCCCGACAAAAAAACCCAACTGAAGTCCACTAAAAGTCTAGCCGCATTTGTTGACTTCAATAATGGTACAACACTCTTGTTCCACACTATTAAACATTTTACACCTCATAAACCCTAGGATTTGCCACCTCATAAGCTAGATCCAAAGGTTAGGGGGTGGTGTTGGATGTCCAGCACCACCCTTATTTGTTATATAGTAATATAGATATATATGCCGGATGGTCTTATCTACCAGTAATTACACATGGATTCATAAAAAAAAAAAAAAATTACATATGAGCTTAGCTGAACTTTGAAATTTCTATGACCAAAAATAAAATTGTATAACTTTTAAGACCAAGTTTTGATACCAAAAAGTAGACTAATCAATTAAGGGGTAAGTTATATTAACGCAAAAATGCAATGTTCTATTACCATTTTTTTTTTTCAAAATTAAAAACAGTGCATGATTCTCTCCCTTATCTTATCTGTTTTTGTCGCCATTAAGCCTCTTCATTTTTCAATAAGAAGTTAAAATACCCCATTTACTTCTTCTTCATATTTACATCAATAATTGATATAAATAAACAACATGTTCAACAACTTCAAAATTAAAAAAGAAAATTTAGAGTTTGTGTAAAAATTTTAAAATAACATTTTAATTATAAGAAATATATTTAATTAGAGTGTTTATTGGTTTGATAAGATGATGAGGAGAAAAAGGAAATGGTGAAATGAAATAAATAATTAACTTAAAAAGAAAAGAGAATGGATATAGATGTGAGAATATTTAAGTAAATCACTTTCCGGATTCTTAAATTTAAAACATAGTAAGATTATTAGTTTATATATATATATAATATATATATATATGAAAAAAAAAAATACGCTCTTTTGAGTTAGTCTTACCCGACTCACCCAGTTAGTATGGTTTTTTGTAACAAAAATTATAGATTATCATGAGTCCTGTTACTGCCAGACCCCAATTTGTGTTGGGTAGACCCCGAGTTGGGTCGGGGTCTGCCAATTGTGTTGGGCGCAACTTGGAATCATACACCCCCCAACCAAATACCCAAGAAACCGGAAAACCGGCTACCACCTTTATCCTTCAAACCCTCGATTTCGCGATTTCTCTCGACCAAAATCAAACCCACAAAATCAAACTCGCGATTTCTATTTTAATTACTGCTTGATCTCGATCAAACCCACCATTAGTGAGTTTCAATTACTGCTCGATCTCGATCAATTGGTGGTTTTAATTACTGCTCGATCTCGATCAATTGGTGGTTTCAATTACTGCTCGATCTCGATCAATTGGTAGTTTCAATTACTGCTCGATCTCGATCCCAAGTTCTTCTATCAACACCAATTTCAAAGTGAGTTTTTTGCTTTCAAAGTGAGTTTTTTTATGCATTGTAGTTTGTTCATACATTGTAGTTTGAGTGTTCAAGGTGTTTGTTTATACATTGTACATTGTATTTGGTTGGTTCATACAAGTAAAAAAACAATGCCGTAATTCATACCTATTAGATATATTTTTGCAAGAGGCAGATTCTACGGAAGACTATAGTTGGTGAGACTGTTGATGAGTCTAGAGGGTCGTCTGTTAGTTCTGATAATCCGAGCTGGATTGAACCTTGTTCGGAATCTACTAGGTTTATAGATGATGATGATGATTAGAGAGTTGAGTTGAGAAGGAAGGTTTCTACTGAGATTTGGTCTGATTCCAGTAGCGATGAGTCAACTGTTATCATGTCTTTTAATAATCTGTAACTTGACAGCTACTTGTTTGAAAACTGCTCTTAAGTTTCACATGTTTGGATATGTTCAATTTGTTCTAGTAATTTTTGGTTATATGCGTGCCCGTTTGTTTGTGTTTTCCTCTACTGATATGACTTATAAGATATTAAGATAGTAGACTATGCTAAGAAGAGCTATGCTTCTTGGAGGAACTTTAGTTGTAGGTTATAACTTAATATCAGTGAGGTTCTTAGAGTGTTTTACTACCTTGCTTGATTGAACCACCGATGCGGATGATTGTTGAGTACGTTATATCTTTGTTACATGGACCATTTATTTCGAAACTGGAAAAAAAAAAAAAGTAGCGATTTAGATTTTAGAGCATATTATCGTAGTTGAAAATGTAGACTATGGGGTTCGTCTCTCACCTTCCTACTATTAGAAAACTGAGATTTGATTCTATTGTAACTTAATGGGAAGGCTCTTTGTAACAATAACTTCCGGTTTGTGGTATGGTTTGTTACACCATCTTTGACTTCCTAAACGGAGAAGAAAGTTGAGGCTTTGTTGTTGACTTTAAATTTGATTATGTTCACTCATTTATATGATTGTTATTATTGTTTCTCATGATTTTGTCAAACACAAAACCTTATAGAGCTTGTTTTTCTAGTCCATAAGTTAGAATGTATATATGTCCAATTTTGATTTTGACTCCTGTAAGTTTACCTTTCACAAAATATTTTTGCTTAATAGTGGCGTTGTAAACTTGATATTGGCTTTCATACCTGTTTTTTCTAACCATTCCATTCGACATCTCCTATCTTCTCTTGTTCCTTGTTAACTAAGCAATTTGCTGATAAACACTTACAAGTTTATCACTTCCTTGGCCACTATGGGTTCCTCTACTTTCTTGATCACTGCCATGGGTTAAGTTCCTTCACTTCCTTGGCTACTATGGGATCCTTCACTTCCTCGGCTACCATAGCTTCTTTTACTTCCTCGGCTACCATAGCTTCCTTTACTTCCTCGGCTACCTCGACATTGTCAATTATCTTGGGTGGTAACTTATACTCAAGTTGTATCTTGACTTCAGGGTTGTCGAATGCTGAAAATGGATAAGTCTGGTAAAGACCGGCCAATCCCTTGAAAGCAATCCTTCCATCGACAGGATTGTCGATAGAAATTTCATTCAAACTAACCCAAATTAACATCTCCTTTATCTTGACACCCGGTCGATTTCGATCTTATACTTATCAACATAGGCGTTGATCTCGTACCATATATGACCTGCCTTCCAATCTTCTCAAACTTGTGTTCTATTTTATTCTTTTGCTTTAGCCATACAAAGCCAGTATCTTCCATGTAACCACATTCTAGTATGTCTCTCAATGGAAGGAGGTCGGTGGGCAGTCCCACTTCCTTGAGCAAGAACTTGCTTCTCTCTTTTCCTTCCTCATCTCCAAAGCAAAGGTCAGCCTTGGCTCTCATTTCTTCTATGATCACAACCATTTTCTCTCTCTTTTCTCTGCTAAGTGTGTTTAGAATGAAAAGGAGATGTTGTTTGTGGGGCACCAAGGGGGTGTTAATATAGTGGAGAAGTTGCAAGTTAATTTGGACTACTTTCTCAAAAGAACTACCAGTCTACCACAGCAAACTTTCTTTGTTAATTGTTAGTGATGAAGCAAACAAGTAAAATTAAAAGAGAAGGCTTCAATATTTGTAGACTATGTTTGGCCATAGAATTAGAGGAAGCTATGGATATGCATGTTTTAGACTTTAGTTAGTGAACTCCAAAGTTAATAAACACTTACAAGTTGAATGTCTTAGTATTGGAAGTTGTGCATTTGCTTGTTAGTATTAGAAGTTGTGCATTTGCTTGTTAATAAACAATTTGAATTAGTTGAATGTCTTATTTTTAACTCCTATTTATTTTGTAGCAATGCCTCGAACAAAGAATGTGAATGTGAATAATGTAGCAAAAAGTGTTTTCACGGGTGCTAAGAAGTTGTTAGGTGGGGGGAGAAGTGGTTCGGGTCGCAAGGAGCCTGAGAAAAAGAGAGAAAGGGCAACAACCACCTCGGCATCAGTTCGTAAAGGGGATCGGAAAGCGGATGATCCCAGTAATGTAGTAAGTGGTGTAGAGTTAGGAAATCAAAAGAGAAGAAAGCAGACAGTTTTGAGTGATGTAGATGTAGATTTAGATTTAGATGTAGATGTAGATGTAGATTTAGATTTAGATGAAGATGTAGATGTAGATGATATAAATATGGATCGTAGGAAGAGTGTAGCTGTAGGTGATGGTGTAGCTGTAGGCAAAGCAGTGACTGGGGACACTGATTTGACCGTGGAACAAACAAAAAGACTCCTCCACCAAGGTCTTGGCATACCCATGGACAAGATAGATGCGGAGATGAAATCCAATAAGTTCACTTTCAAAGTTAGGATGGATTTCTTGATGAAGCAGTTTGCTGGAAAGATAACGGATGAAGATTTACGGGATGAAAATGGGGTTGTTATGAAGAAGGCATCAACCCAAAAAGAGTTGCGGTTTGCTGTGAGAGCTTATTTGTTGTTTTTCTTTGGATGTACCGCCTTCACCGACACGTTTGGAACTACAATTCCCGTTTGTTATCTGAGACTATGAAATTTGCTGAGATCAGAGACTACGCGTGGGGTGCAGCCTTACTGGCTTACTTGTACAGGGGACTACCACAAGTGCCAAGGTGAAGGGTGTTTTAGGCTATTTCACTCTCCTACAGGTATTAGTTTTTTTGTTTTTCTTTTCAATGTCAATTTTATCTATCTATTACAATATTAACTGGGTGTCTATATTAATCTAGGCATGGATTTATGAGTACTTTCCAGTGTTCAAGCCATTCCCAAACGATGATTATCAGTTGAGCATGTCGCGTACTCATAAGTACTCAATTACTCAGTCTTTTTATGCTAGCACAACAGCTGCATTGAAGCATACCCGAGCGATGATTGATAATATGACTTGTACCGATGTAAGCATTTTTGTATGTAAATAGTTTTATTTATTAATTGATATTATTAGTATGTGGTTAATGATTAATTTCCTCGATCATATGCTATTTGATAGGTTGAATGGTATCCCTATGCTGAAGTCCGAGCTATATGGCCGGTGGATGAAATAGCATTTTTCGAGGGATTTATATGCTTTCTTGATAATGTCGAGCAGTACAATGTTTCGAGGGTTGTGCGTCAGTTGGGTCATATGCAGTTTGTACCTTCAGATCCTCCAAGACCAATGACATCGACGCGAATTACTTCCGGACGCGGGTACGATGTGAAATTTAATATTGTGTCTTCCTATTTGAGTAAATGACATAATCACTTGATACAACTTGAACATCGAGGACCCATTCCGTCTTATCCATGGGAGTGTGTTAGTATATACATGAGTTGGTACAAAAACAATAGTCATATTCGAATGATAAACCCTGATCATCTTAATCACTACTCCCTACAGAGTCTTCCATATCATAATCTGGTGAGTTAATACTTTACAACGTTATTTTTAATTTTTTTTTATTTTTTTTTTTGGTATTTTATAAATGTAAATGTATATACTAATGTAGTTTTTCATTTTAATTTTGACAACACTCCATCGTCGATGAAATTTCTCGTTTGCTCAACCAAGGCCTGCAATTGGGTGGGACTACGATTCCAGACGATGCACGGAATGAGTTCATGGAGGCATACAATTTGACCCGGTGCAAGTTCATTGGCGGACGATATCGTTAAGGAGCATTGGATTTAGTAATGTTGAGTTTGGTTAGTTTAGGGTTAAGTGTGTTGAGCATTAATGGCAGTCTTGCTAGAAGTCTTGTTGGAAATGTGTTATAGAGCCAATCTTTTATATTCTGTAGCTTACCTCTTTTTATCTTGTGTTGGAAGAGAATGATGTAACTTACTCTTGCTGGTTATGTTAAACTAAGTTCTAATTATTTACTGGTTATTTATGTGAATGATTTGTTTGTCAGTTCTCAATCTTATGTGTGCATGCTAGTGTTTAGTTTCCTCATAGAGTTCTGAAAACTTCTTCAAGGATGGCAGTGATTTGTTCATCATTGAATTGAACTCTTGGGTTTACAGAGATTACCAGAGATGACATTTCTTTTGTGTTGAGTCCTCCGTCTTTGTTCTTGTCAAACTTTTGGAATATCTTCTTCACTTTCTCCACTCTCATTTCTCTTATGTCATGTATAAAACATTGATAAATTGCCAAAACACGAAACATCTGTTTTTTTGCCAAAACACGAAACAACACAAAACATTTGTTTTTTTGCCTCTTGAACGGTGTGGCCACACCGTTCAAGAGGCAAAAAAATAGAGAAGTCATTTTTTTCCAAGTTTTAGTCTCAAACGACATGACCACACCGTTCAAGACCTAGTCCAAACGGTGTGGCCACACTGTTCAAGTGGTAAAAAAACAGACAAGTCATTTTTTCAAGTTCAAATCTCAAACGACATGGCCACACCGTTTGGGACCTAGTCCAAATGATGTGGCCATGTCGTTTCAGACTAACTCCAAACGGTGTGGCCACACCGTTCAAGTGGCAAAAAAACAGACAAATCGTTTTTTCCAAGTTCAAATCCCAAACGACATGGCCACACCGTTTAGGACCTAGTCCAAACGGTGTGGCCATGTCATTTCAAACTAACTCCAAAGTCCAAACGGTGTGGCCACACCGTTCAAGTGGCAAAAAAACATACAAGTCTTTTTTTCCAAGTTCAAATCCCAAAAGTCATTTTTTTCCAAAATCAAACAAACATACATACATCCATACAATTAATTCGACAAAAAAATACCATCAAATTTAAGAAAATTGTATCAAAAACCAAATTACAATTCCAACCACAATAACATTAATTACATAGACTTATTCCTAGTCAACATCTATTATTGGTATTTCGGACCCATCATTAGTATGCTCGTCTTCCAATACTAAATTGGGAATGTTCAATGCCGTAAATTGCGTTTGTCTTGCTTGTAATGCAGTATCCCAACTATCTGCAATTAAGTGTCGAGCTCTACGCCATCTTTGCATCGGTTTTGGAACCGGACAAACATCAACAAGTTCAACATGGACAAAATGACATCCCTATACGTAAGCGGTACCCAACACTTTCTTTACTCTCTCAGGATTTACTTGGGTTCTCAGTGGCAAAATAAGATGGTAGTACATACTTCCTAAATGTACGAGGACAACATTAAATCTCGAAGCAAATAGATATCCAGCAAAGGGCATGCTCATCCACTTACCAGGGGGTGCCCAACCGCATTCATGGGAAATTGTAGGTTTCACGTACCTAATCTCACTGTGAGTGTACAATGTACAATATAGGGGGAGGTTGTCATTAAGTTCTTATAACAACTCATTTCTCATCCACGACCACTTTTCCTGACTTCTTCCTAGTGCAATGCACATTGCTCTATACCCGCAATTGCCATCACCCACAGGGTCATCCACTTTAACATTATATTTGTGCAGTTCTTTTGGAATGTCCAAACCGTAATGTCTCGGCCCCCTCAGGATGCCAATGTCTAACTTTTGAGGTAATTTTTGAGAAGAGTTATTCCGTGGTGTGGTTGTTTTAGGTGGTAAAAGTAATTTTTGAGAAGAGTTATTCCGTGGTGTGGTTTTTTTTTGTGGCAAAGGTGGTTTCGGAGAAGACTTCTCTACAGGTGGGTTTGGAGTAGCGTATTTCGATGGTGTGGGTGTTTTATGAGAAGGCTTGGAATTTGGCGTACATTCCGATTGTTGCGACGAGACCCACTCTTCATGCTCACGTTGGGAATGTTCAAAACCAAATGAATCTCGCTTTGAAGAGTTCTCATCCTCAGTTGGAAGCTTTCTCTTGCAGCTACTCTTAGGCCAACCTTTGATTTTCGACTCCTCATGAGGTGGTTCTAGCCATGTACTTTCTGGCACAACAATCTCCATAAGTTTTCTAACCATAACCATATGCTTTTCTTCAGAAGCCATTTCATATCTTTTCATAAACATATCCATCGAAGGTCTACAATCGGGACCAACACCCACCGACACACTTGGAAAAACAGACAAAGTTTTCCAAAAGGGATCGATAGCACTCAAAGATATGGAAAGTTCTTGCTTTTGAAGTTCAATGATTTCGTGAGCACATGACAATCCATGACTGGTGCGCAAATAACACCCACAAATGAACTCAGAGTCCTTAGCAGAACAGCTTACACGGGTATCTAGTTCTTCATAAAGCAAGTCCAAACATTTTCTTGAGACCAGGTTTCTGAGTTCACGAAATAAAGGAATCCGTGGTGGTGGTCTTTGGGTTACAATCAGACTCTTCTCGAACGTACCTCTAATCTCAGACAGCTGGATCTCTAAAATCGGGTGGATCAAGTAAAACATACTTAGAAAATCATGTATGTTTGTGTTTCCTAGAACACGTTTCATCTGAGCATGAGACCCTTCGACTCTATTGGTCGTTGTACTCCCAAAGTGAATGTGTTGATATGTCCAACAACATATGAATCGATCCTTGTAAGGCAACCAAGTCTCTTGCAGATAACTAACAAAATTGGAGTACTCAACCCTATAATGTTTTTCCAAAGCAGCAATTCTACGGTTGAAGATATCCTCGATCCTCGATTTCCTTCTGGTGTTCCACGAACCGGCCTTTATCTATAAGTTACGTGGTGGGAAAAAATCATTGCATTTGAAAAGAGGCATACGTAGATATGCCATCTGAGAGATGCTTGCGCGCGTCAGGAAACACAATATCAGCGGCACTCATCAAGGCCAAGTCCCTATCAGACACGATCACAGATGGCCTTTCTTCACCCAACAAACCGTTAAACTGACGCAAAGCCCACTCATAGTCTATCGTTGTTTCGGACTGGAGCAACACTTGACAAACCGTGAAAAACTTCCAGGTTAAAGTCACCCCCACAAATTGTACAAAAGGCCACCGATACTTATTGGTTTTGTAGGTTGCGTCTATGATGAAAACTTTTAGAAAAGTCCGAGCCATTTTAACACCGTCCGGATGGGCCCAGAACAATCCTGTTATCTCATCCATATTCATATCCCCTCTCACCTCCTCGAAATAATGGTTTTCTGCTAATAACTCACGCAATCTCTGCATTTGTGAGCGATCGTTCATATCCAATATCCTCACCTTGTGCCTGGCATTGTAGACTTGATATATGCTAGATAGGTTATCAGGAAACCTAAGCTATGTCTGATGGACTTCAAAACTTCTTTAGGCTTAACTCCATTTTGAGTCATCTCTGACAAGAACTCGAATTGTGGAACAGTCAGTCGAGTAGCAAATGCATGTCCTTCAAGGGTATTCTCCAATGGATGGTTGTGAACACCATTAAGAACGATAATTTTCCAACTATCGACAGTACCGCGTTGGAAAATGCATCTTAATTTAAATGGACATCCACGTTTCTTGGTTCCCGTATTTTTCTTATTAGCTTTCTCTGCTTTTTTGTGTGAACGATACACGCCCGAACTCTCGCAATCTAAATCCAGCTTTGGTACTCGGTTCCCATTAGCATTCTGCGACTTCCCAATTACCACAACCACATTACATTGTTTTCCCCGAGCAGTTGCCCAACCAATTACGTCACTACATGTATGAAATACCTAAAGATATGAAAAAAAACAACAATCAATAAACTAATATAATTTCATTTAGAAAATAAAAACAAGTGAAAACAATGCCTACTATGTACCTTTTCCGTAGTAAATATTTCTGTTGTATCCATTGAAAGCGGTTGAACATCATCCACGTCATTCGAGTTTCGAGTTCTCAAAACACACCGAAGGATCCTAAATAAAAACGGTTGTTAATTGATGTTTGGCTTAAGTACCAAATGCCACAAACACACCGTTTTTACCGCTTTGTTTGTTTTTCTATGTTCAAATCTAAAAGCGACATGGCCACACCGTTAGAGATTCCAAAAATAGAACTTCATATTTTTCCAAGTTCAAAAAACGAACTGTTTTGGGACTTTTTCCAAGCGGTGTGCCACACAAATCAAGTGGCAAAAAAATGGACAAGTCTTTTTCTAAGTTCAAATCTCAAAGTCATGGCAACCGTTTGCGCCATGTCCCGTCTCGGCCTTGTGGCAAAAAGTTTGAGATTGATGTCTTTTTCCAAGTTCAAATCTCAAACGATTAACAAAAAAAAAAACAGACAAGTCTTTTTGGGAGTTCAAATCTAAACGACGTGGCCACACCATTTGGGACCCAAATTAAGCGGTATTAATACATCTTTGTTTGGGGACTAAAGTTCAACGCGGTGTGAATAACCGACAAGTTTTTTAGTCCATATGTTAAAGCGACATGCCCACATCGTTTTGGGACACAATCTAGGCGTGTTTGGACCGTTGGTGTGAAATACAAACGACTGGCAGGGGTTGTTTAATTACTACATGCATAATTATTACACCGTTTGGTGTGAAATACAAAATTACTAGGGTCGATAATTATTTAATTACATGTATAATTATTACATGTATAATTATTTACCTTATAATTATTAAATGTATAATCATCCATTCTTCTACATCAATAATTACTACATGCATAATTATTACGAATAATTGGCAAACACGTTATAATTACGTTTAATTTAGATTTACATTTATTCTTATTAATCTTCATCATCATCCATTGGGGGTTGGGCTTTTTCTTGTGTTTAGTTTAGGGTTTAAGAGTTTAATGGTTTATTTTTATGGTGGAAGAGAAAAAATAGAAAATCACTAAAACCGTTTCAATATATTTTCTTCTTGAATGGGGTCATAATACATTACATTTTCTTTGTCATCTTCATGTTCTAAAATGGGAGTTGGGCTTTTTCATTAGTGTTTAGTGTTAGGGTTTAAGAGTTTAATGGTTTATAGTTTTTTACGGTGGAAGAGAAAAAAAATAGAAAAGAAAAGCTAAAAAAGTTGCAATAATTCAAATTCACTTTGGTTTGGGTAGACCCAACACAAAACAATTTTTGGTAAGTGACACATTTGTAATAATTGTTTTAGTTTTTGGAGTATGCACAACACAATATCCGACAGTAACAAACACCGTTATAATCATTTTGCTTGTCATGTTTAGACCACTAGTTTTTGGTCATAGAAATTTAAAAGTTCCACCCGCGTGTACTTTTCCGAAAAAAAAAGATAAGACGTCTTCATTTTACTTAACTTGGTCAACTAACAAATTTGCACACAAGATACATAGTTAAAAGATCAGTTACATGATAGTTTCCGGTCTAGACTATTTTTACAAAATTCCTGAACTAAAACCACATCCGGACTTTGAACTCTCTGGTGTTATTCAAAATGTTCTCTGCCTGCATGTTCTGAGGTTAATCAAGCTGGTCAAATGTTCTCTTGTGTGAAGAAGACTTCCTCAACTTGTGTAGTCTGCCAGCTAATTCTTGCAATCTTGTTTTCAGTAAACCAGGAGATCTTTCCAATCCATCAGATATCTGTGATCAAAACAATACATAAACAAAAACTAATGTTAGTTATAAATATTAATGAAGCAATTAAGCTGGGCTTGTAAAATAAAAGGAGTGTTCGTGCTACTCTCATGTCATGCATACAAATATATAAGATGCAAATGTGAGTATGAACACTCCTTGTCAACAAATATATGCACCACAAATCCACAATGAATAAGAAAGTAATTGCAACATTAAAAAAAAAAAAAAATGAACAAGAAACAAAACTACAAAAAGAATAATAAATAGTTAAAAACACCGACCTTGCTCTCAGAATGATGTAGTACTTTACTTCCATCGCGACAATGAGTAGAACGAACCAACTCCAGATTATGAGCGTCAAGTTCATCAAAAATAGCAGACAACAACAAAGTTTGAGCTGCACCCTTTGTATCCGTCAGAGAAACATTAACTCTATCACCTCTAACTCGAATAGCAACAGAAGCAGAAGGTTCAGGAGCAACTCTAATATCACAATCAGTTGAATTTGAAGAACCTGCTGACTTCCTATCCGAAACTAGAATCGAAGGAGAAGCTAGTTTAGGCCGGGCTGATAAAGGGGTAGACTCCTTTCGGTTCTGAAGTGATTTAAGACGAGCTGAAGCTAATGGAATGTACTTGATAATTTCATCTAGAATAGAGGATTGTTCTTTTCTAACTGTATTGCCATGAGGAAGTAAATCATGAAGTGATAAAAACAGCTCTCGCATAGACTTTCTTCGCTCTCGTTCTGCTAACTTATGTCGTTCTCGTGCATCTATTGGTGCTCCTGATGATTTTCCTTCCGATGACACTGTTTCCCAATCGTTGGGATTTTCTATTGGCATCTTGAATCTTTCTTTCAATGGAGTTATTCTATTCTATGTTTACAGAAAAGATAGCAACCGAGGAAGCAGAGTGCTCTATTAAGAACAGAGTCACGTACTTTTCCACTAAGCACATGTCCTCTCTCTTGCTTTGCAGACACATTTATAGAAAATTTAACACGCATGTGGAAACAATAGTGTAATGATAGGTTATTCTAATCTCCACAGCGCACCTAATAAGAGAATAAGACTAGACTTAAAATATGAATTCTTCATCTGGTGGTGGGGCAGAATTTCACGTGAAAGTTGATTTGTAAGTGGTCGTTGATTGATTATTATATGGAGACTTTGGTAAATATATTGGACCTTTCAGGTGTACTATGACTAAGGATTTTGAAACATTTTTAGATAAGCCACTGGGTGTCTAAGTTCATTTAATGGAAATTATGGAAGTATATTTGCACTTGTTATCGACAGCGGAAAACGGGCCATAGTCCACTACTGAGTTTTAATTTTGGTTTTAGTTTGGGTCGACATATAATTATGACTAAACGACTTTTGGCCTTCCAGTCCATGAATTTGGGCAAAAATATGTCTCTGCTTTTGTTTGATCGTTTTTCTCTTTTATCTTTTTATTCATCTCCATTTACCAACTTTTGGAAATCAAATTTAATGAAAGAGAATGGAAGATTCAAATTTTAGCAACGAATTTACATATAAATAGGTGTATGTATTTTTTAATACACATGCATAATAATGTTTGTATGTGTGTTGTACACATATATAATTGTGTGTATATGTGTGATATGCACATACATAGTAATATTTTCATGCTTGTTATACACATACGTAATAATGTTTGCATGTATATTATATAAATGCATAATGGTGTGTGCATGTTGATATACACATGCATAATGATATTTGCATGTGTATCAGACTTAGGGTAGGGAATGGGTCGGGTTCGGGTCGGATATGGCTATATTCAAATCCGAACCCGATTAGTTTGACAATATTCGAACCCGAATCCGAATAAAACCGAAACCTTATATCCGAATCTAACCCGAATCTGAACTGAACCCGACCAACTCGATCGGATAACACTAAAAATGCAAAAAAAGCCAAAAAAAAAATCCGAACCCGAATTGGAATCCGATAGATCCGAATCCGAATCCGATCCGAATAAATAAACGGATATGAAAATTGACCCGAATATGAACTATTTGGATTCGGTTCGGGTCAGATTTGAGTCAAATCCCCCGATTTCCTGCCCTAATCAAACCACTACTCTCAAGTCCCAACTTAAAAATATTATCAACGTCAATAATATTAAAATCGAGATAAATCACACGATTTATTAACATAAAATTCAAAATTTGAAGAGAAAATTCAATAGCTTGTCAAATCAGTGTCAAAATCGATCAAATTATTTTTCAATCGACAATAACCTATAATTGAAAAGTGAAAAAGTTGATTGTAAATTGAGAAGAGTGTTTGTCATGAGAAAATTAGATATTACATCTTAAATCAATAATCACAACACACAAGTCAACTAACTCAAACATAGAAACAACTAGATTTCAAAAAAAATTACAAGTTTATATATGAAGTTTTTTTTTCCCTCTCTCTCTCTCTAGATGGAGAAGAAGGTATATGTTTGTCATGAGAATAAGGAATTTATAGATAGAAATGGAACTAAGATTTGGAAAATAAGAGTTTGCTCACATAAAAATTGGGTTGAGTTTAAAAAATTTCAATTTCTATTATGTGAGAGGAGAAGAAAGTTATTATAGGAAAAAAATAAGACAAAAATATAAATTTTTGTCATGGACCCATAATTACTAACACTGGCTATTTTATTTGTCCTGAAATCATAAATAAAAGTAATTCGGCACTACAACCATAATTACTCTAAAGACCTAATTTTGTGTTCTCGACAGTCAACACGACCAAGGGCGAAACTATATAGTATATATGTATAGTTCATTCAAATAACACTACTATAATATATGGATCGGTTTTGGTCAAATTTTGGAAAATCTGAAACTGAACCGACCCGAACTGACAACTATAAAACCAATCAAATCCAAAAATAAATCAATTATTTTCAACCACATAATTACATAATTGATAAAACTTGTACCAAACTAATTATAAAATGTTACTAAAATGCCATTGTATCGGTTCAGTGGAGGGCAAATAGCCTGAAACCAAACCAATATCTTATCAAAACTCAAAATTGAACTCATTACCGAACCGAACCCGAATTACTAAATTAAAACTGAAACTACTTTTTATCAGTTTGGTTCGGGTCGGTTTTTGGATATTAACAGTCATAATTGTAGCCTATAGGTTCGCCCTTAGACACGACAACACATATATTTTGTATATCATTTCCATTGTTTGTTTTTTTTCCCTAGTTTAAGGTAATTGAATTAATGAGATAAAGTTTACAAATTACAAAGAATGGCTAGAAGTAAGGGTGACTTCGGATCAGATCAAATCAAAAGCTTTCAGAAAAATTTCCAAATCTTTTCAGATGGCAATATCCTTTCCAATTTTGATCTAATTTTTGTTCGAATGTACAAATTTTTGTCCAAATTCATAAATTTCAAAATATCATAAAAAAACAGTAAAATTTGAAAGAAAATAAGAAATTTTTAGATATATATTATAGCTATACCCTCTTGGCTTTATTTTTCAAGGCTTTACAGAGTCTCCAATTTTTTGTAAACTCTAATACTAATTATGAAAAAAAAAATAATTCCAACTCCTTAGATATATATTATAGCTATACCCTCACCAATCTATTTTTTGGAGCACTAACAGAGACTCAAGTTTTTTCTAAACTCTATTACTAATTACGAAAAAAAGTATGATATAAATAAAGAAACAATCCCATCTAGAGTTTCACATAATCTCAAACTTTTTTTAAACAATATGGCTAATTACGAAAAAAAAAACTAAATTGCTAAAGACAATAGTTTTAACCAAAAACGATTTCCTACAACTCTTACGCTACAAAGAATAGTTTCCACACTAATCTCATGTGAAGTTTAACATAACAAAGGTTCTTTTTAGAAAATGACAATGAAACTACGAAAGAACAAATGAAAAAATGAATTGAGTTGCTTTAACATTTGTTAACCACACATGTGACTGGAAAAAAATGAAAAAATATAAACTAATCATAAAATAAGTAACAGTGTACACCCAAAACAAATAAAATTGTATTGTATGCACTATATATATGGGCCTAACAAATAAAGTTAGATCAATTTGAGGAGTCATCCACTGTGAGGTTTAGACATTTAGTCATAGTTAAAGATTTCAAAAACCATAATTCCGACAACAATAATTACGACATATTCCAATTAAATTTCTGAATTTTCTAATTTCTAATTTTAGCGGAATAATGATATTCAGTTAAAGTGGACGTTGGGCTTAAATAAATTATATACCAAACCAAAACAAAACAAATTACATGTGGAATGTGGAAAATTAAATTATACAAAAACTAACATCATAAAATATATATATATATATATATATATATATATATATATATATATTATATGATATTATATATTTATATATATTTTATGTTAGTTTTTTTTAATTATATATATATAACCAAGCGGGGATGTCCATAAGCGGACTTCTTGAAAATTGGTTGTTTTATGTAAGTTAAAACCCACTATCTCTCTCACATGCAGTCAAATAATATTTAACTGGTGATATACACATTTTGTTACGTTAGAGATTTGAATCTCTTCTTATGCGAAAGTGCGAATTTAAAGATTTTCCTTACTCACGATCTTCGTGTTCATATAGTTTAGAGTAAGGATTCGAACCAACCTAAATTCTAGGACCACTTACAATTTGGTTTTTACTTTTTTAGGGAACTAGTGAGTAAGTTTAAATATGATTATATTAATACTAAATATTTGGTTTCTTACTACACAAAAATTAAAAACATTAAGTTACGAAATCATGCAACTAAGACACAATAAAATTTTACTAAAACAAAAGTGGAGAGTTAATTCTCCTCATGTGAAGATTACTTTTGTTATTTAATTTTTATAAGTAGTGCATTAAAATTTTCCTAGAACTCATAGACAAGTTCTACTAAAAGAAACTTGATCCCTAACAAATATGACTCATCTTTAAGCTCATACATGCTAGCATGTGGAACTAAGCAATGACTTATCTCTAAGCTCACCACTTGATCCCTAACTAGACTATACACCAACTATCATTTTGGGATAGGGTGTAGGCCTAGTTGTTCTTCCTAAACACTTACTAAACCAAATAACAAGACTTTTCCCTCACATGAGTGTTATTAACTCCCCACAAAGGGAAGGTTTAGCTCATGATCCTTAGGCTAAAACTAAATCAAGTGTGGAATGTAAAAAGAGAGAGAGAGAACAAAAAGAATAAACTATTTATTTATAAACTCACTTGCATGAAGAAGTGAGAATTTTTCAAGAGGAATACAAAGTTTCCTCCATTAAAACTATTACAAGTTTTTTTTTTTTCAAAACCAAAAACTAAAAACTATCTAAAACTAAGGAACTAAAATAATACATGGTAAATGAAAATAAGTCAAGGGAGTAAATGGAGTGTCCCCCCTTGTTTTGTTTTCTTCTCCATTTGAGAGAAATTTCATTTTCTCCCACGTGAAACATAAAACCACATTTACTTTTTTTTATCCACCACATTAAAACAAAATGACACCTTAACCTCAAGAAATAATTAATGGAAAATCGGAAACTGGATGCAAATTCATTGAACTAACCTCAAACAATAATTAACGGGAAATCAGAAACTAAATGCAAATGCAACCTCATCGAATAATAAACAATAAATCAGAAACTAGATGTAAATGTATTAAACTAATATCAAAGAATGATTAACGCGAAATCGAAAATTGGATACAAATGCATTGAACTAATTACAAATAATAATTAGCAAGAAATCTGAAACTGGATACAACTAACCTCAAAAAATAAATAACAAAAAATCAGAAACTGGATGCAAATGCATTGAACTAACCCCAAAATACAGTTGTGTTATATTTTGTGAGAATGTCTCGATAAGTATAGTTTTGCATTTAAAACGGTGTTTATCTACTATTTTTTCGTATGATTGGGAACACCTTGCTATTCAAGTAGCTTCAATATGAACTTCGTCTTATTAGACAATCTAACAAAACTTCAATCAAACTTCTATAAACAACAAAATGAAATTGAAGAGTTTTATCAATGATGAGTTACTTTTTTTTTAATAGAGAGTATGTGGGGTTTTATCAGTGGATGAGTGATCAATATAATATATGTATATAATAATTATGCATATATAGTTGCATATATTCAGAATAATTAATATGACAGGATCCGTTCGTAGATAATCTTTCAAGATCCCACATATATAGTGAGTCATGTATAATTTAAATAATAATTAACAGGAAATCGGGAACTGAATAATCTTTGATGATCCCATATAGTAAATCAAACATAATTTATATTTATGTCGTGTTTGCAAGGACACTACAGATAGATCAGTAGAAAGCTGGTATTATGCACCATATTGGATAATTAAAAAGAAATCGGAAACTGGATTCAAATATATTGAACTGAGCTCAAAGAGTAATTAACGGGAAATCAGAAATTTTATGCAAATGCAATAAACTAAACTGAAAAAGTAATTAATTAGAAATCGAAAACTGGATGCAACTGCATTAAACTAACATCAGCGAATAACTAATGGGAAATTAGAAATTAGATGCAAACCCTTGAAAAATATTTAACGGGAAATCGGAAACGATATGCAAAAATCTATCAAATAAACCTCAAATAATAATTAACGGTAAATCGGAAACTTGATGCAAATAATGCATTGAAGTAACATCAAAAAATAATTAACAGAAAATTAAAAACCGAATGCAATTGTATTGAACTAACCTCATAGAATAATTGGCGGAAAATAAAAAACTTGATGCAAATGCATTGAAATAACCTCAAAGAATAGTTAACGGGAAATCATAAATCGGATGAAATTGCATCGAACTAACCTCAAAGCATAAATAATCAGAAATCATAAACTAGATGCAGATGTATTGAATTAACCTAAAAAAGTTATTAATGAAAAATCAGAAACTAGATGCAAATGCAATGAACTTTTATAAAAACTAATTAACAAAATATCGTAAAATAGATGCAACTGCACTGAACTAACCTCAATGAATAATTAACGGGAAATCATAAATTTGATGCAACTGCATTATTGAACAAACCTAAAAAAATAATAAACGGGAAATTGAAAACTTACTGCAAGTGCATTGAACTAACCTCATAACAATTAACAGGAAATCGAAAATTGGATGCAACTGCATTGAACTAACCTCACAGAATAATTAACGAAAAATAAAAAACTGGATGCAACTACATTAAACTAAAATCATAGATTAATTATAGGCGGGGAAATCAGAAATTGGATGCAATATCCTTGATGAATTTTTAACAAAAAATTGAGAACTGGATGCAAATGCATTTAAATAATCTCAAATAATAGTTAACTGAAAATCGGAAATCGAATGTAACTGCATCGAACTACCCTCAAAGCATAAATAACTGGAAATTGGAAGCTAGATGCGAACTAACCTCGAAAAATAATTAACGAAAAATCAGAAACTGAATGCAAATGTATTGAACTAACCTCAAAGAGTAATTAATGGGAAATTGGAACCTAAATGCAAATGCAATGAACTAATCTCAAAGAGTAATTAACAAAACATTGAAAACTATATGCAACTGCACTGAATTAACCTTAATGAATAACTAACGGGAAATCATAAACTTGGTCCAATTACACTGAACTAACCTCAAATAATAATTAACGGGAAATCAGAAACTTGATACAACTATATTGAATTAACCTCAAAGAATAATTAATAGGAAATCAAAAACTAGATGCAACTACATTGAACTAGTATCAAAGAATAATTAACGTAAAATCGGAAACTTGATGCAAATGCATTGGACTAACCCCAAAATATAGTTGTATTATATGTAGAGGGAATATAATGTCTCGACAAGTATAGTTTTGTATTTTAAGTAGTGTTTATTATAATTCTTTTATTATGATTGGGAATGCCTTGCTATTCAAGTAGCTTAAATATTATTTTTGCTATATTGGACATTTTCACAAAATTTCAATCAAACTTCTATTATTAAACTTAACAACAAAAATAAGTCGATGAGTTTTATCAATGTTTGTGTGTTTTTTTTTTTTTTTATATAGAGAGTGGTGCAAAAAATTTGAACGAGTGATTAATATAATTTTCATATATCATAGTTCTACATAGTTGCTAATATTTTTTAAAATAATTTAATATAGTGGCACCCGTTCATAGGACGAGTTCGAAAACTAGTTTTAACCATATAATCAGATTGTCTTTTACGTAAACCATTTTTATCCAATTTATACATTCATTTAGCAATCAGTTTGAACATGTTAATATGTTAATTCAGTAAACAACTTTGACTTTTTAACACATTCATTTTGAAATAAATTTTAACATGTTAATGCATTAATTAATTCAATAAATAGATAGATTAGAGAAAGAGAGATACATAAAAAAATGATGGTCTTGATTTATTGAATGTGTGTGAGAGAGATAAGGTTCTACTTCTTTAAGGCTTTTATTTTGGTTGTAACTTATTTGTGATTTTGATTCGGTAATATATGAAATTGACGTATAATATATGTGAACTATTCGGAAAATAATCGGAAATCGGATTTTGAAAATACATCAAATTCCAATATAATTATTTTTGGGAAAATTCGAATAGGAATTTTTTTATATTGGAACACATGCTTACCAAATTTGGAAAAATATCGGATCAGATTTCAGAAAAATTGGATTTCCGGAAAAACAAAATATATAGCACCCCTAACTACAAGTGATAAAATTGCATATGCCGATTAGCAAAATCAGTAAAACCTTTGGGTGGTGATACTATAGGTCCGGGGCTCAAAGCCCACCATCATCAAAAAGTCACTGATCTCACTATGATATGACAACAAAAATGTCAGAAAATAGGTTTGCCGGCCCACCATTTTTTTTCTCTTTTTGCAAGGTTTGCCGCTTCTATGGAGCAAACTAGCCTCGCTCTTTGCATGCGGCCACGTTTTCTTTTTGTTAAAAAAATAAATAAGGGATGGGACCCGTACGTGGGTCTGCATGAGAAAACAAATATGATTTTTTTTGTTTTAAGGGGTCCACAGCTCCAGTAGAAAAAAAAAATACAATTATCAAAATGCCACTAGGCTTATATAGAATCACTATTCATTCGAGCCCATATTTTCCTATATCGTAACATGTATGCCATTTCCACTAAAATGAAGTACTAATATGTTTTTTGTTATAATTCTAAAGTGGTCTAATCATGTAAGTACTTGCTTAAGATACTGGTAGGGAATAGAGACTGGAGCTCTCAAAGTGTTAGAACTAGGACTGCCAATGGGTTACGATAACCTAATAACCGATTCGAACCAAACTGATAAAAAATGGTTTGGGTTTTGGTAATTTTGTTTACCCTCTACCGATCTAAAATCGAACCAAACCGATAAGATATTGGTTTGGTTTTGGGTTTGTCTTTTACCAAACCGATATGAACCTGAACCGATAAGATGACATTTTAGTAATATTTATAATTAATTTTGTTTATGTTTATCAATTGTGTGGCTAAAATTAATTGATTTAATTTATTTTATCGTTTTAAATTTGGGTCGGTTTGGGTTCAGTTTGCAATATATCGGTTCGGTTCAATTTGGTTATGGATTTATAATTTTGTTATCGGTTCGGGTTTGGATTTTCCAAAACCCGACCCAAACCAATCCATTAACTGCCCTGGTTAGAACCGGCTCATAAATTGGAAATTAAGCACTCACATTGATATCCCTTTGGCAATGTTCAAACCAGCATTCAACACGTCTTAGTTGATTACCAAAAAAAAAAATTTAAAAACACCAACATTCAACACTACCGAAGGTATTTAAATTCAAATGAGACTCGAACACTCCTCCAAGAAATTGATATTAATCCTTACAGAAAGAATTGGAGCAAATGTATGCCATTTCCACTGTTCAACAACTAAAATGAAGTAATAATATGTTTTTTTTTATAATTCTAAAGTGGCCTAATCATGTAAGTACTTGCTCAAGTTACTGGTAGGAAATAGAGACTTGAGCTCCCAAAGTGTTAAAACTAGGGCTGTCAATAGGTTTCGATAATCCGATAACCAATCCGAACCAAACTGATAAAAAATGGTTTGGGTTTTGGTAATTTTGTTTACCCTCCACTGACCTGAAATCAAACCGAACTAATATGATATTGGTTTGGTTTTGGGTTTGTCTTCTACCAAACCGATAAGATGACATTTTAGTAATATTTATAATTAATTTTGTTTATGTTTATCAATTGTGTGACTGAAATTAATTAATTTAATTTAGGATTTAATTGATTTTATAGTTTTCAATTCGGATCGATTTGGGTTCGATTTGCAATATATCTTATCGGTTCGGTTTGATTTTGGATTTCTAAATTTGTTATCGGTTCAATTTCGGGTTCCAAATTTTGTTATCAGTTTGGGTTCGGATTATCCAGAACCCAACCCAAACCAATCTATTGACAGCCTTGGTTAGAACCGGCTCATAAATTAGAAATTAAGCACTCACAACAATGATATCCCTTTGGCTGTGTTCAAACCAGCATTCAACACATCTTAGTTGATTACCAAAAAAAATTTTAAAAAAAACACCAGCATTCAACACTACCAAAAATATTTAAATTTCAAAGGAGAGTAGGAGACTCGAACACTCTGACTTTTTTTTTTTAAAAAAAAAAAAAAACCCACATCGAATCTATTTATTCATGGGACCATAGGGACCATAAAAATAGAAAGGAGGATAAATATGTGGGCGAAGGGTGTGTGGTTTGTTTGTTAGATTGGGACCTGTACATACTACATAGGTCCGCATGTGAAAACAAATATGATTTTCTTTGTTTTAAGGGGTCTACAGTCCCAGTAGAAAAAAAAAATACAATTACCAAAATGCCACTGGGCGTGACGTAGCCCATATTCTTCAATATAATAAGATGAATGTAGCAGAAAAGAAATACAAATTACATTCCTCCTTTTGGTTATTTGTAATTTTGTATATAGATTATAGAAGCAATTCAGATCTCCCATTTCTCTTTACGCAGACGATTATTATAGTGTGAACCCCTCCACCATTATGCTGTCACACCATACTTTAAGTCTTTAACAAAGAGACATATAGTGAGGACAAGGGAATTTTGACACAAAAGGATACTCACCGTTCACCTAATATGGCTGATTTGATTCGAAATAATATTTTTATATACAGTAGAAAATACCAACTTCAGTCTTCACTCTTCAGTATCACGTGAAAAGAAAAATCTGATGTTCAATAAACAATTCAGGTAGCGTTCAGCCAAGATGTGATGTTTGCTTGACATTTATTTGGAGGTACGTCAGATTTTCTGTAATGATTCTGCGTTTAGATAATTTAAAATTCAAAAGAGGTGTGCAACTGTGCAAGACTAGACCTTTAGCGTTTTATTCAACTTCTTACTATGTGCTTTGGTAGAATTATGACTAAAATGACACGATATAATTTAGTGATTTGTTTTGTTTTTTTTTCAACAGCTTCACGTGTATTTAGTGAAGAATGGGCCAAGGGCTACGTTTTGTTTTGTTTTGTTTTGTAGGTGGAAATTTTTATTATGGGGACACCCTCCCCTATGTGAGATTGGCTCCTTTTAACTAATTCCAAAGTATTGGCAATTTGGCACTTTCCATTAATCACATAAAAAAAAACACCTGCCACAAGACAGCACAATCTACAATATCTGGTTGCCGCGAGATTCTATATCCTATAGAAAATTGTTGTCGTGTTTTTTTTTATTTTAAATTTTTTTAATAGCCACTGTAAAAATAGTTAGTTATCAAGATGATTATGCTTACTAAAATAGAGTTTTTGTTTGTGTTAATTATTAAACTATTCTTCATTAATTTGATCATAAATTTTTCTTATAACATATGAAAATATTTGCTGCGAGATAGTAAAATTATGTTTCAATTGTTTTTTTTTTCTATGGTTTTGGTGTTGTTCTTTGAGTGTATAAAGAAGCTCTAAAAAAGAAAATGAGATATTTATATGTCGTGTGTGTTCAATACGCAAAATTTGAAGTGATAAAAAAAACAAAAAACACAAAAAAGTCTTCCGCGACAACTCCCTGCCGTAGGATATGAGATATAAACGACAGCCCGATGCCGTAAAACTATCCGGCATGTAGAGTGTAAAAGACATATAATAAATAATCAATATTGTTCTACTTTTTGCCAAAGATGTGTCAATCTCATAAAGTGTGAAGTCAATATCGCCCCTTTATTAATAATGATAACGAGTTTTACAAATAATTAAGATAAACACGCAACAAACTGCGCCGCAAGTCATTTCTGAATGACAAATTATATCCTCATAAATACAAACTCGTTAGAACCAGCTATCATAAACTTACTATCCATAATTTTCTACACTCTCTTAAAGAGCTCAACTGTTGTGCCAAGAAACCAAATGTGTCGAAACTGAACGGAATAAAACAATGTTGAACAATACTAGTTAGCCCTACAAATATTCTCGCGTTTCTCAATCTTCCCTACCGCTGCTCTATTAGCTGTTTCTCCCACCTCAAATATTTCATTCTCAAGCCCTACCAACGAAAATACTCCAGTTATATCAACACACATATGCCTTCCCTTCGACTAATTGTAGATTAATACATTCGCAGGCCGAAACGTCGATCTACTCTCATTCAGATCAGTAAAAAAATTGACAGTAGCCTCCATTTTTTTAAAAAAAAAAAAAAAATCCCACTTATCATAATTATTCCATTCATCATTATTAAAGGGACGACATATAAATCTTGTTCTATAATGTTTACTTCTATATATATTGGTATGGTTATTCTTTTATTTAAAAGTACAACATGATAAAGAAAATCTACTTGCAAAATTGTTAAACACTCAAGGAATTGGAGAACTAAGACCTTCTTGAGAAGATAAAGGTCTAAGAGTTGTGTGCCACTTGGACGTGGAAATAATCTCCTGCGTCCTGAAAGAAGGCCTTTTCTTAAAGTTTTTAAGAGCTCTTTTTGCATAAAGAGTACTTAAAAAGGGTGATGCTCTCTCCTTGAACTTGAGAACGAAGAAAAAAAGTAATCTGTAGGATACGAGTATAACTAGTAAAGCAATTAAGTCCCACCACTTGGAATGATTCAACTTCATGCGAAGCATATTCTGCAAGATCTCCTCACCTTTCAGTTTTGGATCTCCAGGTACTAATGGATCGAACTCCAGCCCTATCATATCGTTCTTGTACTGACCCTACACATACCACGACATACAGTCTTGAGTATTTGGTTGATTTGCAAAGATCCGTCATGCAATGAAATTTAGAGTTCTCAATACTCAATAGATGACACGTAAAAAGTATGCCATCTTGACTGCTCATACATAATGGTAGGAGCTATTAAGATGGTGTTCTTATTTCAAGACTTACCTGTAATGCCCATGCTCCATAACTAATATAAGACATTGGATAACGCCAGAGCAGCTTTGGAAGATCAGGCAAAAACCGAAAGAATCCGGAAGTCATCATCATAATCCCCTTAAAAGCACACAAACATGAATAACAAAAATCAGTAGAGAGGTTGGTAAATGGCAATGTACTTACACTGCCAATATATGTATGAACCACGTAAAGGCAAATTTGATAAAAAGACGATGAGTTTTTAAAGTGTTTAACTATCTGATAATCTGATATTAGGCCAAGACATCACAAAGGTTCGTGTATTGGTTTAAAGGATCCTAATTCCAATTTGCTCCAGTTATAGAATGATCCTTCCTCTAGTTAGATACACTCCTACTAACGACAATTGCTTAGAACATTTTAAACAGCATTTTGGGAATAACTTCGTCAAGAAACAAATGATCTGTCTACACTAATTCAGACAGTTCTGATAAACACAAGAACATAGTAAAAGGAGGTTGAGGAACTAGCGTTTGTACCATAAATCCAGCTCCAGTTACTATGCCCATCATGTAGTTAGGAACCAAGGATGCAATAACCATCATGCAGCTCTCTACAACAGCAACGCAGCTAAACATAATAAGAACGGCGTACACAAAGTGGGAGAATCCGGGGTGAAATTTCACCATAGAATACGTTATTGTCCCTGAAACAACCGAAATCATGACCAGAAAAGGAAAGGACGAAAGGAAGTTGGATATGGTGAATGCACCAACTCCATAGTATCCACTGAGCCTTTCGCGACTAAAGACCTGTATGAAACAGAAACTTCAAGATTTTAACAAGAGCTACAACCTTTAGATAATTACAGCTTCGCCAAATGCAACCTCACTTCTTAACTGTGCCCATAACGTTATAAGCATTGTTATAGGGTTTCAGTCTGGAAGAATTACCTTCATTTCTTCGATGAAAGATGGGAATCCCCCGATAGACATGAAAGTCATGAAACCTGTAATAAATGCACCACATGCTCCTCGTGCGAAAATCGCAGTGTAGCCCGTTCCCACATCAAAAAATATTGTTCCAACACATAAAGCTACCAAAATATATATTATGACCCTCAACCAGTAATATCCAATGTCTCTAGACATATTCACAAAAGACCTTTTAGTCAATGTATAAACTTGCTTCCACCAACTTGCTTGGCTCCCTTTACTTGTTTTGGCACCACGTCCTCCTTCCTGCAATTGAAATGCGAAATTGTGATTGCTACTACTTACTAGTAATGTCAAATGTTAACATTTGGAGATAAGTGTTTCAGTTTTGTAATTATATTTGGGTTAACTAGTATGATCCCCACTAGATGAGCCAATTAGGATTTCCCCCCATTAGATGGGAAATTAGGGTCTCCTCTCTAAACACACGGTCAAATAATTGAAAATTACACAAATGCCCTCATTGTTTTCAAAAAGAAAATGTTCAATTTTAATTAGGTGGGAGCATTTATGTCATTTTCAGTTGTTTGACTTGAAAGTTAACGGTCAAACCAAGTTGACCGTGTGTTTAGGGGGGAGACCCTAATTTCCCATCTAGTGGGGGTAACACTAGTTCACCCATTATATTTTCTAGTTTGGCATGTACATTTTTTCTTGCTTGAAAAAGAAAATAGAAAAATAGAAAAATAGTACTTAAGACTTTTCCTAGTATTAGGATTCTTCGCCATTGACACCCTAAACTTGGGATATTTGATGGTATACTTATGATTTAGAGAAACTTACAGTAACAAAAATGTCCCGAATGCGCCGTCTTGCTTTTGCTGCGTACTCTGAGTATTTGTAATTCTCAACAAGCAAATCTTTGATCTCTGCAGTTGCAAAATGCATTAAAGGATCTGAATATGATGGCTCGATTTCCTGTTGTGAAATAAATCCGAGAACTGATAAGAATAAAAAATCATGGAGACTAATGAAGATCACAGTGCGCCAAAGATGAAAACAAAAGATTTGGTAGTCAAATTCTTACACGAATTCTTTGAGATCCTTTTAGAGTGGCGGTAACCATGTCAAAATCTGTGTTTATACAACGTAGGAAGTGATCCGAAGGATTCCTTCTGCTAGGACAAGGGAATCCAACTTCAGCAAAGAACTGCACCAAACAACAAAAGCAAGAATTAGATTTTACATTATTAAATTCAGCTGACTTTAGAAGTTGGAAAGAAATAATAGCACATTACCTGGACAGCCATCTTTGCTTCACCAAAATAGACGGTTTCACCACCAGAGAGAAGAAACAAATCATCAAATTGTGTAAATACTTCACTACTAGGTTGATGAATAGACGAAATAACAGTCCTTCCATCACGAGCAATGTTTCTAATAGTTTGAATAACAAAGAATGCTGCTGCACTATCAAGTCCGCTAGTAGGTTCATCAAGAAATAATATGGGAGGCCTTGTGATAATTTCTAGAGCAATACTAAGCCTTTTCTTTTCTCCACCACTTATACCTCTTAAATGCCAATTACCAACCATTCTATCTGCACAATCTTGAAGACCCATTTCCATTATAGTGCCATCTATTACTCCTGTTATATCATCTTTGCTCATACTACTTGGAAGTCTTAGGTGAGCTGAATATGTGATGGTTTCTCTAACTGTAAGAGTCCCTAACAACACATCTTCTTGAGTCACATAAGCCTGTAAAATCCAAGGATCAAGTAATGAGCCTATACATGCAAGTTTTAAGTGAAACTTAATTTGGAAATGACATGTGCTTACAACAACTCCATAATCAAGTCTTCTTTTCTTCCCATTGAGTAGAATATTCCCAGTCATAATAACATTTCTTGAAAGCCTCCCTGTTGGAAAGCTTAAGAACATTGTCAATACAATATTTGATAGTTATAAAATGGAAATTTTACTGTCCGAAAATTGAAATGCATTGGTAAAAACGCACAAGTACGCGCCTGCTTCATCACGAGAAATACCTCGTGGTATCAGGAATACTTTTCAACTGTCTGCTTCCGAGCAACTCAATATGCATTTGAAGGTCTGAAGTCTGAACTAGGACTTAGTTGGGGCGTAAATGTAATAGAGTTGGACTGGGCTAGAGCACTCGAGTCCAAGCAGTACATTGGCAAGGTTTGAGTCTGTGACTATACTTACAGGCCAGGCATGATTTATTGCACCGAGCTGGTTGTGAAGGCATTGAAGGCATATCAGGACTGGTTGCATTTTTCTTTTCGGTTAGACGCGCATTTGGTAGCAGGGTTACACCATGTACCATCTACTTGTGGTCGAAGGGAGTGCAGTCTATATTCCAAACAATGACAAGTCATAAAACATTAAAACCAGATGATGATAGGGTCTCTTAAATTAGAGGGACGCGTCGCTTTGGGTCAAGCTCTTATTGAGTTATTGCTACAAAATTTTCCATTATCCCTCAAACTTGGGCACAGAACTCAAAGTTTGCAGGCCATAATCATAATGATGTTAATGATAACTATACTTGTGACACACATAAGAAAGGGGAATAAAAAAAGAGAAGGAAAAAGGAAACAAGAACAGACCAAGATTTACTAATAAGAACATGGGTATGAATTTATATCTGTGCAATCTGATTGTTTTGTTTAAAAGAAGTTCTGACTTATCATCACTCTGAAACATGGAAACAAGAAGTCTCACATGCATCAAATGCATGCAAATATTGCATTTGACAAGAAAGCATAGAGAGAAGTAGAGAACACTTACCTGCTAATGAATCAAGAAGAGTAGACTTGCCAGATCCAGAAGGACCCATGATGCCCAAAATCCTACCAGGCTCAGCACACCCAGTAAGTCCATTGAGCAACCTTTTTGTTGGACCTTTTCCAAAGTTGTTTAACACCACTTTCAACTCTTCCCAAATCAAAAATGCACCAGATTCATTGCTACTAAATGAAAAACTTGCATCGCCACTTGCACTTGTGCTCTCAATCTCCATATTTCAAAAACCACCACAACTCCTACTAGAAAAAGAAGATAGAGTTCCTAACAGTCCAACCTCTTGGGTAGTGAAGAAATACTGGATTAATAATAGTATGTAGGTATATAGCATGTTATTGTAGAAAATAAATGAAGGTAACATGAAGGCATGAAGCATAGTTAGAGTTGGCTGGGGGTGTCAATCAATGCTAGCTTTGAATGATGTTACTTGAAGAGTTGAAGTTGAGAGTTAGGTGGAGTGTTTCAAAACCTACAATCTCATTGCACCTAGAGAGTTAATGAAGTACGATCGCTGACTAATTCTATGTCTGAAAAAGGCTCCCTAGCCGACCTTATATATCTATGCTTAGGGAAATATAGCAGTCAAATACTTTTAATTCTCCAAAGATGTACACTGTCTTGCTTAGCTAAAGGTTTCACGACAAAAACTCGTGCAAGAACATACCTTTTACTCTTTTAGTGTATAGTGTCTTTTGTAATAGAATATAAAAGTTTGCAAATAAAACAACTTACCCGTTATATAAGCTCCACTTATACAAACTCCACCCTAAAAAATAATAAATTAGAAGCAGATTTTTGGTGGAGATGTTAGTCCCATAATATAGATCATCCTTTATAAAAAATCAGCACATTCGAAAATATCTAGATGTATCAAAAAATCAGCAATTTTTTTTTTTTTTTTTTTTTTTATAAACATTTCATCTTATTAGTGAGTTTCGCTAATTATGGCTTGTTTTTAATCAAGTCAATTGACAAAGATGTTATTCATTTCATTTATAAATGCATGGACCACCAATATTAGATATCCTTTTCATTATTTGAAGCCATACAAATATATATCGTATAAAAGAACAGATAGCTGATAGCATGCCCATAAATAGTTATACCAATTTGATAGTTAGAAATTAAAGAACAGTACAGGACTGACTACATTATTCTAACTAGCAGGATGCAGGTGCGACATCACATGTTGTTTTTATGTCCAAACTAAATAATTAAGACAGTAAAAATAATAGTGTAAATATAGGAAAATAATATGAACAAAACCGTTCTAAAAAATGTGACCAAGAATCACAAATCACAGAATAAAAATATATTATAATACTGTTGCAGGACTGAGTTCGGGTCTGGATTTTTAAATTAGTAAACGATAGTATACGAATAATTAATTGGAATGTAGTTTAGTAACTATCACATACCACAACGCTACAATAATTTATTAGTTTTGGCATTGTTCTTTAGCTACAATAGTTGACTCATTTTGGCACTGTTCTTTAGCTTTGTCAATACATATATCATTGCAATACAAAATTATAACTGTGAGTCTGAGTCTGTGACAACTGACAATACAGCACAAAATTTTCACCAAACGCTGAGCTGCAAGATAATCCCGCCTTATTAATTAATGCAGTAAAGAGACAGCTGACTATAGCAGAAACGCCCTCACAAACAAAACCAATTCCATTGTCAATAATTTGAAAACAAAGTTGTCCCCAAAAATTCTATTGAGAAAATAGCCTTCGTTATTAATGAATTTCTCCCTGTAAACACCCACCCCAACGCTATATTGCCAACCCACTTCAGATGTGTCAGGAAATAATTGTTCTGAATCGACTGGAGGCGAACCCATAACCCATTCAGCAAATTAACTTTAACAGTCAATTTCTAATATTTTAGGTTCAGGGGTTAAAAGTTGGCACTTCTACACAACCTTTACAATTTGCTCTCTAGTTGTTCCTCCTGTGAAACAGAAACTTTCATGAGTTAGGCTGAACTTCATTCTCAATGAATTCACCGTTCTCAGCTCTTCCATCAAACCCCTGATAAGGAACTTCAATCATGGGTGTAGGTACCGGACGACCACCAAATTCCTCTGGAAAAAATTCAAACTCAGGGCCGAAGTTGAACTTGACTACACAGTTTGGTTGGTTGGGAAGTGTATACATGGAAGCTGCTGGGTAGTAACATCCACCAAATAAATCCTTGAAAGCAACACCTTGGCAAACTCCATTCTTGAAAAAGGTTATCTCGCTTCCTGCAAAGCGATAAAATCTTCATAAGTATATGAGGCGATAAACAACTCCATTACTTTAACGACTTCAAATTGGTGAAATAAGCTCTGAATTAACATAGCTCCCCATCTAATCTAGGAGGCAAGAGTATTGGAACTTCCTGAGCCTTCCCGGAGAGAAAGTATTGCAAGTGTCCTTCTATTTCCGAGTGCTAAAATGGCTCAAACCAAATGAAACTCCAATATCCTTCTACCTTAAAGTAGAAAACAGTAAAACTGACTGACCTAAGAATTAAAATTGGTTTCTATTTGACCCTTGTATGTAACTGAGCTTCACGGATGGAGACGGAGAGAGTAACCAACAGAAATTGGTTTCATCCTTTTCCCCATTCTCTACTTCTACAGGTTTATTAGTTGACCGAAATACACCGAGTTATGTTTCATTTGTATCTTCCTTGAAGGCTGGGTGATGCACATGAACAAAATTGAAAATGTAAAAGGAATTTAAGTACTTCTTTGATTGTAATTTACCGTATGACACTGTCTTAGGAATTAAAGGAAGCGCAGAGAAAATAATGGACATATCAGTTTGCATGGTTTGTTTTGCCTAATCACAGGTAGACACAATATGCCTGCCCAGAACAAATTGAAATTCATTCACGCAAGATGTGGTAGATCAACATGGTCACTTCCCGGCAGAACCTTGGATAGCTAGAGAGCGTAGTTTCTATGGATATTTACGAGATGACTTGATTGTTGTGGGATGAGTGGATGACAAATGATGGTGTTTACAGATGTTTACCGCAACAGTTTGATTATAGCAGCAGCAGAAGTAACAAATGAGTTAGGGGAGAAGAGTATGAAGACCTAACCAGAGCTGAAGATCCTACATCCCATTTTGAATTTAGAAAAGCCTAAGAGTTCAGAAAGCAGAACTTCTGGTCACAATGTGACAGTCGTTTAAAGTTTTGATTCGCAGAAACATTTTTCACGGCAGAGAAGAGAGCTCAAACATTTGTTTCAGACCCCACCAACACTCACAGTGTTCTTTCTAGGATGCCCTTTTAATAAAGATTAAAGAACTCATTTGGAGAGCCTAATCTATGATAACTAACGCAAATATAAGTTTACAAGCCAAACAGTGCGAAACTGAATTTAATAAACGTCTGAGCTAATAGTGACGACATATGGGGGTATAACACATAACTCGGTCCAAAGAAGCAGTTTTAAAATAGATGTTTGGCACCCTCCTTCGTAGTTTTGCTCAGAGGACAGCGGTTTGGTTACTTAGGCATGTCCATTCCTCAGTTGCCATCTAAACAATAGTAGAAGTTTCCTGACTAGAGGAAGTTGCAACTGTTAACAACTTATTTATCAAACTGTTCAAAAAGGTCTCCAAAAGGAGTGAGGGATGAAAAACGGATGTTTCCAGAATAGAGCATCTCTGAAACTTCTTTACAGCTTGTGGGAAACACATGTAGATCTCATTGTGATTGGGTTATCATGAAAATATGTAGTCACGAGCTAATCAGTCTATCATATGTGCATTTTCCAGAAGACTTAGCCCCTGAGTCTTCCCACAAACACCTGATCAATGAATCCCCAAGTCTTAACAATAGGCAAAACTCATCAATCTAAAAAATTGGTTGAGTTCTTATCCCTCAATGTAGAATCATTGAAATAGACCGTTTGCATCTATCAATGTAATCACAAATGAGAGTGTTTCCAGTCCATGGATACAGTATACACCGTTCATCGAGAAGCATCACCAATCTAAAGGTTGTCCCAAATAGAGTAGCCTCCATTATTAAGAGTAATACATTACCCGTTTATTATTAAGAGTAATACACCTCCCAAAGGCTACAACCATATCAACAACTGAGGCCATCCTGTGTGCTATCTATTCTTACTTCTTAGTCCCCATGTTTTTCCATGATAGTAGAACACCATAGCTTTCAAAGTTCCACTAAAAAATCAACTAAAACAAACAGATCCAACTTTAACTTTAGGTGGGTCACCATTTCCACCTGCCCCTCTCTATGAGGTATGGTCCATTAAAACAAATCTGAGTTTCTTCATTGTAGCCATCACTTCCATCCATCCTTACTGTCTTCTTCAAATTATGCTTTTGTTTAACTCCACCAAAAGAACTAATCTAACCCAGATATGGCCACAGATTAAAATGATTTTGTTTCTTTACGAATCTCACATACAGGTGTATCCTGTTCCTAGTACCTTTAATAGATTCTATTATTTCTATTATTATTCACACATGCACACACAAACAAGAAGATCAAAATTCACTACAGTAATCCTGGCTCCACTAAATTACTTTTAGTTACTGAATAAATCTTACATTGACATAGTTTCCCAGTTTGTGTTCATTTAAGCAGAATTTACTAAGACGATTTACGTCCTATGAGGCATCCAGCTATAGAAGCATCACACCCTAAGTGTGCCTAATGCATTTACCTGACACAGCAAACACAACAACAGTCTATCATAGTGAAATAGCTTTAAGACAAATTCTATACATCCAAAACAATGACTAGCAGCAAAACATATAAATTTGTACAAAACATTAAGCAAGAAACAGACTCAATCATTGATAAGCGAAGTAAACTACATATCCAAGACACATTAAGCAATGCAGTATTGCAGTCTACCTAAAGTTTCATAACCAAAATTCTGTCAAATAAACAGTGACATACCTGGTACAACTTTGCTTGATTCTTCCTTCCCATCGGTAGCAAACCCGAACTTCTGCCCCTTATACCTCACCATATCTGGCGCTTTGGGCGCATACAAATCCCCATCAGGCAAACTAATATAACATCCAACAACATCACCTTCCACATACCCTTCTTCCCCATACTTCTCCCTCAATGCCTTATGAATCTTACTTCCATCAATATCTCTATACCCAAAACTACTCCCATCATACCCAACAGGTGCTTGCAAGTCCCCTTTCTCCGTCGACCAGCCTAACCTAGTATGCCCAGTTTCTCCTAACTTTTCAACCTTAATCTCAAAATACCAAGCACCCTTAACAACCCCTCTCGTGGCTCGCACCATTCGATACCCTTTACAGCTCCCAGCTAATAATCTATCCTCACTTAACTCAACTTTCTCAGCTTTATTAACCTTTGATAAACATATCTTCATATCTACACTATCATCTGTTTTCTCAAGTGCTCTAGTTATTGGTGCTAGTAACACAGTAGACTTTTCAGTACTCACTTGCTGAGTATTGGTGTTAACTTTACTCTTCTTTTTTCCCTTTTTTTGTTTTATCCATACACTATTTGTCTTGGGCTTCTTTTTTTTAGGCTTCTTCTTCAATGTTGTTATTGTTGTTGGTGTAGTTGTTGTTGTTGTGTTAATGATGAAAGGGGCTTGTGTTTTTTGGACTTTGGAATGTTTTCTTCTTCTTCTTCTTCTTCTTCTTCCTCTTCTTCTTCCTCTTCTTCTTCTTCTTCTTGTTCTTGTTCTTGTTCTTGTTCTTGTTCTTCTGCTGCTGAAATGTATTCCTCTGATAATTCTACTTCTTCTTTAATGGGTTGGGCTTGATTGTTGGTGGTGTTTGTGAGATGGTATTCTTCTTCTTCCTCTTCTTCTTCTTCTTCTTCTTCGTCATCGTCGTCGTCAACGTCTTTATAAGTGGCTATGAGAGCTTCCATGAATGATTTTTTCTGTGTTGGAGAGAAATGAGGACTTGCCTTAAATTTTCACACTGGTTCTGCGTTTTGATGATTGGTTAGAGAAGATAATGATAATTCCGATATTTATAAGCTGAAATATCGAAATTTCACGTCAATATTTTTCGACCAATTCCAGACCTGCTTGATTTTCGATTTCTGGCTTTGTCACGCTTGGGCTCGTAATATAAAATTTGGTGGCTGCAAATAGACGCAGGCTTTTGGGTTAGACGCATCTATCCAGTTTTCTTTCCTTAAAGGCTAAGTCCTATGGTGATCCGTCACCAATAACGAAAATTGTGATCCTAATAGTGCCTAAAAACACTTATATGCCAACGATACTACTATTTAATCTACATGCTATTCTAACTCTCTATCCCACTTTCTCTTTCCAAAAATAAAAAACCAAACATAGAAACAAAATAATAACAAATAACTTAAATATCTAAAAATATTTAAATCAACAATAAATTTATTAAAACTAAAAAAAATAGTAATAAATAAAATCAATAAATTTATTAATATTTTTTCCACAAACAAAAAAATCAAACAAAATGAAGAGAAAAAAAATCAAAAAAAAAAAAAAAAATGAATTAAGGGAGCCGTTGGACTCAATTTTTAATATTTCCACAAACAAAAAAAATCAAACAAATAAAAAAATAAAAAATAAAAAAGTTTAATTGGATGTGGCAACTAACAAACAAATCATCCTATTTTATCATCTTCATCTCCAGTCACACTATTTTGATATTCATACCATTCATTATCTTTCATGTCTAGTTCTTATTTTAAAGTCAATAGAATTGTATGATTTTTTGTTCTCCATTCAAAAAAGATATGTTTTTTAGTGTTGGTTTTGACAAAAAAAGAAAGAGGGAGTGAAACTTTTTTGGGCATTGGTTATAATATATATATTATTTATTTTGTTTGATTTCTACGCGCAATATAGATAAGTTTTTGTTATTTATTTCTTACTGTATCTGTTTTGGGTTTAGTTATTTAATTTGGTAAGTTATTACTTATTTATTTGTTTATATTATTGTTTTTTTATTTTTGAAAATAAAAATATAATTTGAGTGTCACCTAAAATAGAGAGTCGCTAGGGAGTTACGAAAGAGAGTCTAAATAGATTTTTTGTTACTTTACCTATCTATAAAGCAAGTTTTAGAGAGATGGGGTATGTTCTATATGCTAGTACGAATGGCGGGACTTGCACGCCTTCACATAGTGGTGGCAATACTTTTTTTTATAAATTTCCCACACGTAGTCGATTACTTTTCTATCCGCGAGGAAGAGAGGCACAATGGGGTGTTGGGAATTACAAACATATGGTTTTGCCCTTAAGTGTTTGTAATTTTTTTGCACACGTCATACTCCCTGCTTGGCAGTGGCAGTTGATAACACCATTGGCGGTCGGTACTGGATCTGTCATTTTAGGCCTGCGCAGCCATACACCTTACGCATACTTAAGAAGTCCTCTCTTATGTTTTATGTACATACAATATCTTTCTTTTGTGGCTGGGATACATTTCACATGAAATAAGTAATTTAAAGTATGCCCTCAAACTCATAGATAATTCCATATTCACAAAAAGAGGTCATGTACTCATGTTGAACTCATTGTGTCCCTGTTACAATCCTATTTAAGTAATTGGCTATTCATTCATTGGAAATTTGGGTTTTCAAGATAAATAATGGGTTAGTTGTTTAATATTTGGTACCAAAGCCAACACCATACCTAGAGTGTCTGAAACTTGGGACGAACAGTTTAGATGCTATATCAGATTAAATTGTTCACCATTTTATCAGGTTAGTGGAGCCGCCAACAAAAAAAAAAAAAAGAAACTGGTATTGGTCACTGTCTATAGAGTGGGGCTGATGATGACCGTTAGACTTTGAAAGCGTGGTAGAAATGTAGAATATTGAGATCCTGGCTAAGGTTTTGCCTTCCAACATCTCCTTTTATCGTTCCGATTACAGTAATCATAACCTCGGTTTCTACAAAACAAATGCAAGTGTCAAATTACATACAAATCTTCGATTGCAATACCCTACAAAGTCGTTATCAGTCGGCAGGCAGCCACAATAATTTAATTAATTAATCTCAAAGTTAACAACAAAATCAAATTACAAGTAAAGAATATAATTCCTCGGACCCTCAGTCCCTCACCCTTCGGTTGTCCGTTACGAATATTCGCATCACACATCTTCAAACTTCAAACTTCAAACTCACGTCATCTCATTTGTCTCGAGAGTAACATATAATAAGAGCAAGTCTAATTGGGGCTATATGGGTTGTTAAAGGAAAATATAGCACTCTAATCACAAAAATGTCATTTTAATGGGACTACTAAAAAAGTCTTGAATTTAGAATGAGTAAAAAATTCAGCCAAAATTAAGACCTTCGCTAGCAGCTGATATAATAAGTTCGGGAGACAAATTTCGACGGCAGAAACTGTATCATCCGTCCAAAAATATTTCAAAAAATAATGGACGGATAACATAAATTATGCCATCTGTATTATTTAGCACTTCAAAACAGACAACACCAAGTCTAATTGGGGTTATATGGGTTATTAAATGTAAATATAAAAAGTTTTAAATTTAGAAAGAGAAAAAAACCCAACAAAAATTAAGACCCAATCTAAGGTGTCAAAAAAATGTCATTTTAATGGGGCTATTAAAAAAGTCTTAAATTTAGAAAGAGGCCCTCAACAAAACCATATTTTTAATAAAAATTTATAATATATTTCATTTTAACATTAATAAAAATTAAAAAAATTTATCTTTGCCAATCTTATAATTCATTATAATATTTTATGAAATGAATTTAATTGATCTTAATTAGTAATACAACTTTAAGTTTTTTAAGTAGTTTGAAAATTTAATTGTGAAGTGCATTTGATTTTATCATTTTTAACTAATGTTTTAAATTTATTTTGTAAATCAAATGTATAACATAGTATCCTGTATCCGGTCTCATCCAAAAAATTTCGGGTAAAAAAAAAATAATAAATGGATGACATAAATTATATCGTGTATCTGTATTATTTAGCACTTCAAAACAGACAACACAATTAGACTGGTTTTTTAATTTTGGGGAGCCAAATTTAACTGGACAAACTAAAAAACACCTATATAACACTTTTAGCAGCTCTCTATTGGACTTGCTCTAACAACAAACACACAAGGAGCACATCATCCTCGACAAAAAGCAAAATTATTAGTGAACACCCCACTTTCTCACGCCAACTATTTATTTGTTTTGCCTCCCTTTTTTTTTTGTTATTTTTCATTTTCTCTCTCTCCTCATTTTTTCCACTTGGAAAACAAAACCTTCTCTGGTTCTGAAGAAGGAGAAATGAGTACACGGCGTAGGCAGTTGAAAGCTATGCTATGGAAGAATTGGCTTTGAAGATACGTCATCCTTGGATTACTTGTGCTGAGGTCTGTTTTTCATATATTATATATTGAATTGATTGAACTAGAATTTAAATTTGAATTTGAATTTGAATTTGATTTGTTGTTTTTACAGATTTTACTTCCTACTATAGTGATGTTGATGTTAATAATTGTTAGAACTAGAGTGGATACAACACTTCATCCATCACAACCGTAAGTTTACTTTGATGGTTAACTTGATTAACTATGAGTTGTGGAAATTTGGGTTAAGTTGTTATGTATTTACAGGTATATTCGAAAAGGGATGTTTGTAGAAGTTGGTAGAGGTGATATATCTCCTAGTTTTGATCAAATTTTGGTTTCATTGATGGACAAGGGGGAGTATCTTGCTTTTGCTCCGGAGAGTGAAGAGACTGAGACAATAATCAATATAATTTCTTTAAACTTTCCTCTTTTGAAGGTATATATCGTTCCATAGTACAGGGTTTCTTCGTTTGTGTTTATACGTATCGCAAAATAGTTATATGTTACTTTTTTCTTGTTTAGGTGGTTTCAAGAGTTTACAAAGATGAGCAGGAGATGGAAAATTACATTCGCTCGGATCTCTATGGTGCTTGTGATCAACTCAGGTATGCTTCTATCTTCTTGATAGGTTATGAGCTGAAGTTATTTTACTAAATGACTTGCAGTGGTAGATACTAGGTACGCATGTGGCCTTTGTAGAAATTTAAGTGGGCCTCTCCTGATTTTACTGTTGTTTTGAGGCCAATGATTATTGTCATTATCTACATCCCCCTAGACAAATGGTCAATCTTTTTGGACATGTGTAACGCAGTGACTTTTTTGTTGTAGATCTCGTTGCCAATAATGTGTTTAAGAGGGTTCACTGGCTTAATGAATTTATCTGTGGTTGGTGAAGGTGCTCACACTTGCAGAATCCCTTAGTGTGTGTCTGTGTTTTAGATTGTTAGGGACTGTAGCATCCTTGGTTACTAGTTAGCTAATAGCTGTTGTTCTGTTTGTGTTTTTTTTCCCCATTGTATATGTGACTACCTCCATCACCATCCATGTGCTTTTTATTGTTTTAATAAAGTTCTGTATTTGTGTTCTGGAGTGTACTGAATTAAGGAGGGAGACACTCTGTTATAAGTTGGACCTTGTCATCTGTTCTTATCTTGCTTTTTGTTTTCTGGTTGTTTTGATTTCAGCTTTGAAATTTTACTTAAAATAAAAATTTCCAAAGGTTAAGGTGTCAGTTTATCTATTTGCAGGAATTGTTCAAATCCTAAAATCAAAGGAGCAATAGTATTTCATGAGCAGGGTCGTGGATCCTTTTCGTATAGCATACGCCTCAATCATTCTTGGGCTTTCTCAGGATTTCCTGACGTCAAAACCATCATGGATACAAATGGACCATATGTTAATGACTTGGAATTGGGTGTTGATAGTGTCCCAACACTGCAATATGGGTTTAGTGGATTTTTAACGGTATGATACCGTCTCATTCTCATTCCACCTTATTCATTATTTTCACTGATTTTATATTGGGAAGAGCATAACCATTGGACACTTTGTCTATGTCCTATGTTTATTTTATATGTTGAACACTTTGTGGAATAACGTTTAGATATATCCTTCATCTCTTCATCATAGGTATTGCATAGTTCTTGATCATTAAGTTCCTTTCATAAATTCCTGTCATAGCATATGGAGTTTCTGTCATAAATTTGACATTTCAGGGTAGTGTACTAGTACGTCATATTTTCTTTCTGCTCCGTTGCAGTTGCAGCAGGTTTTGGATTCGTTCATTATATTTGCTGCCCAGCAAAGCGAAACTGTTGTTTCCAAAGGAGGGAGCAGACTACCATGGTTGCATTCCCTGCAACATACCTCTCCATCGGGTCTAAATTGGACAAGTTTCAGACCTTCAAATATAAGGATTGCTCCATTTCCTACTCGTGCATACACTGATGATGAGTTCCAGTCCATCATTAAGAAAGTGATGGGAGTGCTGTATGTACCCTTTACATTTTATGTGAGAACAATATTATGAGCTACTAGTTTCTGATAGACAATTTTGATTGAATTTGATGCGGGGTGAGCAGGTACCTCTTAGGATTTCTCTATCCAATTTCTCGTCTGATCAGCTATTCCGTGTTTGAGAAGGTCAGAAAAGTTTATGGAAAAATGTGAACACTCATTCCATGAATTTACCTGTGATTTATGAACATGTTTAGATGTTACTATGGGTTAAAATCTTGGTGTCATGGCATATATGGCTGTTGGGATATTAGTATGTATCACCCGAGGGGGAGTACAAGGTGCAAGGTGCTAATCATATTCATTAAGAGAATTAGTTTCAAAATACGATTGATTATACTGATTAATTAAAAGCCATACTTTTTATATGAATGGCTGAATAAGATATTTGTTTGAAAATTTTCATGAACTTTTGCTATTGCAACTGAAACTATAGGACTTGAAATTCTTATTTTGGCATCTCCAATGAAGATTTAAAAGAAGGGATTTTCTTTTAGTCGAGGGAGGCTTTGAGAAGCAACATATCGTTTTATATTTGTTTTATCCCAACATCCACATATATCATGCAACTATGATCGGTACAAAATTTTAAAACTCGATTACTCCATCGTTTGAACTTCGAAGCATTAGCCTAGACTATATTTGTCGAGTAATATACATTTGCATGTATCTGTGCCTCAGGAAAAAAAGATCAGAGAAGGTCTGTATATGATGGGATTGAAAGATGAGATATTCCACCTTTCTTGGTTCATTACGTATGCTATACAGGTAAATAGTGCAGGCTACAAGGTTCAGTTTTCACTAGATGACTCTAATGTTGATTAACTTGGATGCCTATGAAATTTTGTAACTTGGGCACACTCCAAAGATATCAAGGAACTATTGCTTGTATGTAATAGGGTTTTAGCATTTTAGGATGTACACTTCATGTTAAGCCTTTCAGGTTACTTAACACGATTATTTTTGGTTAGATTTGCGCATTTGGCTAGCAACACAGCAACTCTAGAGATTTGTGAAAGCAAAAACTAGACTATGATGGTACCACCATTTATGCGTGTAATCACAATGACTTGGTTGGGTAAGGATTTTGCTGCTAAGCACAAACAAGTTGGGTCTTCAGGGGGTTATAGATATTCAAAAGAAATCAGACCATATGCTAGTAGTGTTGTAAATGTTAAGACTTTATTTAGGTATGTTTATGGATTAAACTTACTTCTAAGCGTGTCATACGATAGACGATGCGATTTGATACTTGGATACATCAAAAATGGAAAACGATACTCGACATGACATAACAATTTGAATATTTGATAACTAAGCCTAATAAAATTCAACTCTTCTTCAAGTTCTGAAGTATTGTGTATTGTGTGATTAAATGCTTTTGTCAGTTTAAGACACCTCAAGTGTTTCTATATTTTAGAAATTTTCTGAATTGGGATATCTCTACAGTTCGCAGTTTCGTCTGCTATTATTACGGTTTGCACGATGGGGAGCCTCTTCAAGTATAGCAATGAATCAGTTGTGTTCGTTTACTTCTTTTTCTTTGGACTGAGTACTGTCATGCTTTCCTTTTTAATCTCTACATTCTTCACACGAGCTAAAACAGCTGTGGCGGTTGGCACCCTATCTTTTCTTGGAGCTTTCTTTCCTTATTACACAGTCAGTGATGCAGATGCCCCTATGTTAGTATCATATCACAAGTTATTAATGGATTATCTAACAAGAATTTATACATCTTTTCAAGGCAGTGAAAGTATTAATTCTACCTCTTCCTGTCCCTTAGGGTATTGAAGGTCATGGCTTCTTTGCTTTCACCAACGGCTTTTGCTCTTGGGACGGTGAACTTTGCTGACTACGAGCGTGCTCATGTTGGACTTCGTTGGAGTAATATATGGAGGGTATATTCCAACAAAATATATTTGTCCCAGTTTAATAGTGGAACCTCTTGTTCTGATAATAACTTTCTTGCTCCTTAGGCTTCATCTGGAGTAAATTTTTCAGTGTGTCTCCTTATGATGTTGTTCGACACAATTTTGTATTGTGTGATTGGTCTTTACTTGGATAAGGTAAGAATGTTTATCCTTTGTTGGAATTTTTGACTATCACGTTATGTGGTTATTTGTTGGAATTTTGACTATCACGTTATGTGGTTATTTGTTGGAATTTTTACTATCATGTTACTGAAATTATATTGATGTGGTTGTGAAGTGCAAAACTCTAAAATATGGGAGATAAATTTGTTATATTACTGTGGATTCTCCTTTACATGAACTTTGGAGAATTGATGCATTATTCTATAAGCTTTTGAAGTTTCATCTGTAACTTTTCTCATAATTGAGTGGATGTTAAAGTAGAGCCTTAATCTTCAAATATCCACATTAGTAGTAGGCTACAGTATGTGTTTTAGTCCCACATTGAAAACACGACAGTGGGGAGCTCCAAGGGATCGGATCAGAACACATGAGAAACTGAGGAGGAAAAGTGGTATATATAAACTAGAAGACGGGAAACCCTAAATAGTGACTTGGAAAGATAATATAAGGAAGAAATACCTTCACCATTGATTGGAAACAAGCACCACAAAACCAGGAAGTACTAATTTGCAGAGAACTCCCGGGGTTCACATTTTCCGGTCACCGGTGTCGACAGATCCAGTGACCAGCTGGTGGTTAAAGTTAAAAAAAGATTATTTTTTTTACTACTTATACTTCTCAACACCACACACACACACAAATTAAAAAAAAAAAAAAACCTTGGGTCTGTCCAAAAACCTATTATTAGATTTGTTAGAGGTTCATAATCTTCAAAATCAATAAACTTTGCAGTATTTTTCATCATGTCCTATACTTTTCATGGCTGAATAAATTGTGATTCAACTGAAGCAATTTCATTGCCTCCGATATACTTGGGGTTGAATGATTTTATTTAATTGTACATTGTCTAACACCAAGATTTTTGTTCTAACCAGGTCCTTCCTAGGGAAAATGGAGTGAGTTATCCCTGGAACTTCTTGTTTAAGAAATACTTTTGGGGAAAGAAAAGCTTGTTGCCACACCAGGCCAGCAGTTCAGAAGTTAAAATTAATGATAAGTTATGCAGAAATGAGATCAGATTCACTGGTAGTGGTTATTCTGAACCAGCTTTGGAAGCAATAAGCTTAGATATGAAACAACAAGAGCTTGACAGAAGGTATGTATATATCTATTGATTATTAGATGCACCATAGTTGATCATATGTTTCAATTGATTTTAAACTTTTTCATTTGATAGATGTATCCAAATCAGAAATCTGCACAAGATATACAATTCCAGAAAAAGTAAACTGTGTGCTGTGAACTCATTACAGCTCACCTTATATGAGAACCAGATTCTTGCTCTTCTAGGTATGCTACTTTTACTTTTCTGCTCCCGTTTCAAAACTTTTGTGAATGGGCTATTGGTTATAACATTTTCTTGATTTCTTAAGTCATTCGATGGTCACAACTATTTGTTCATCATAATCAAGAGTTATATAGGCAAATTAATCTTTGTCGGTATTTTTGTCTCTTCTGGTAATAATGAGAGTGACATGATCGATAATAAATACATTTTATTTGGCACTACTCTCAGTGACTATTAGCTGATTTTCTGGTAAAATGAGAATAAAAGATGTGATAATAATTAAAAAAAATTGCAGTGCTTCCTCTTACCAAGGTACTACAACTTTGTTATTTTCACCAGCATATTGGAAGGTCGGACTACAAGGCAAAGTACTTCTTGGGCGACTTTTCTCAAAGCATGCTTGTTCTTTACAGTTATATGCCCTTCACTAGGGCTTTCTCACTAAATGTTTGTGATCTATAAAGACAGTTTTCTACTTTGCAGGTCACAATGGAGCTGGTAAGAGCACGACAATCTCTATGCTTGTTGGGCTTATTCCTCCTACCTCAGGAGATGCTTTGGTGTTTGGAAAAAATATAAAGACGGATATGGTAATGTTACTTCCTACCCCACAAAGTCACCACACACAGGTGTAACGATCCACCACAAACTACACGACGATACTGTCTCCACTTTGCCAGGATCACTATTTTGATGTCGTAACGGTTAGTATCTATTTGCAGGATGAGATTCGGAAGGAGTTGGGTGTGTGCCCACAAAACGATATTCTCTTCCCCGAATTAACTGTGAGTGTTTGCTGTTCCCATTATATTCACCTTAGTTAAGATGAAGATATTGCATTTGAACAAAAAGCAACATGTTTGTTTATTCATTAGCATCCAATTCTGCTTTTGGTTTCGCTTTTGAGTTCTATATAGTCATGATTTATTAGACAGGTGCTCATTCCAATAAGTTCCTCTTGCATGGCAATTAAGGTTATAATTGGCCTCAGAATTTATTCAGGTTATAATATCCAGGTCAAGGAACATTTGGAACTATTTGCCATAATGAAAGGTGTCAAGGATGACGCATTAGAACGAGCCGTGCATGAGATGGTTGATGAAGTAAGTTTTGATTCATGTCTTGCAAATTTTAGTAGTTGGAACCTATATTGCATGTTTCTGTTTATTTTAAGTGAATGTGGAGAATTCAGTCCATTTATCATACAGTTCATCTTCTCTCTAATTATGTAAGTAAATGCATAAATTGGATGATATTTGGTCAGGTTGGTTTGGCAGATAAAGTTAACACAGTTGTTAGGGTTCTCTCTGGTGGTATGAAACGAAAGTTGTCACTTGGGATTGCGCTGATTGGGAATAGTAAGGTGCAGCACAGATTTAAAGAGAAAATTATTCTTCTATCCGGCTATCCCTTGATTGGCACCTTTAAGGATAGTTTCTTCCTTCCTTTTTACAGGTTATAATTCTTGATGAACCTACTAGTGGAATGGATCCCTACTCTATGCGTTCTATATGGCAGTTAATCAGGAAGATCAAGAAGGGTAGAATAATACTGTTGACAACACATTCCATGGACGAGGCAGACGTCCTTGGAGATCGTATAGCTATCATGGCAAATGGTTCTCTAAAATGCTGCGGAAGGTTCTTTTATATATAATCCTATCTTAGCCAAAATATAGTTTTATTGTTGTTGTTGTGGTGGTGGTGGTGGTGCTACTGCTGCTATATAATTATCATTGTTATTTGTAGTAGTAGTAGTGGTAGTGGTAATAGTAGTACTAGTTTGAAGTAGTAGTAGAAAACGTACGTTGAGTCTTCTGATAAGATGAAAGTATGAAACTTAAGATATGTAATTCAATGAGTGACCAGGTGTCAAATGATACAAGTTACTTATTAGAAGTCCAAAGTTCACTAACAATCGCAGAGCACTGAGCCGTAGTTGGAGTAGATTTTTGCGTGTGGATATCATTTATTGTCATCTCCTGTGTAACCTGCCGATGTTTTGAGTTGATAGGCAGACCATTCTCGTATGGTATCATGTGGATGAGATTAGATATTCTTCTGGTCTTGTGTGATTCTGCTAGTGGTCTGAGTGTTCATTATCTCAGAAGGTATAGTGTCTTCTAAGTTGTGAAAAGAGAAGACAAGACAATGGGAGGGAAGGACACCTCAAGTATAGTCTCTACCTTTGATTTACCTTAAGTGTAGTATTCTGGTAGTAGCAAGTCCACGTGCATTAAAATGATGTTTGGGAAGTTTGTATCAGGGAAGGTGCTGTTTTGCAATTTAACTTTGAGCGTTTTGAAATTTTATATAAACTGGCAAGGTGTCCCTTTTACCTATTGTGTTCACTTTGAAAACGTTGATGTTCCAGAGTCACCATATTGCAACAGCAAATTTATTACTCATTAACAACAAAAACTTAGACCCATATATCAGATTACAAATCAAACAATTAACAGCAACGAATTAAAGGCACCCTTTCATCCATACAACTGCATCCCTAAAAATACATTCTGGAGCTAAAGATTTGTGTGATTTATTTTATATAGGTCATTACTTTATTTACCTCTTCATCTCTTAGGGTAGAGTTTGAATTATATTATATAATGATGCATTCTTCTCATTTGTAGATTTTTCATTTTGTTTTACCAGTTCTCTTTTCTTGAAGCACCAGTATGGGGTTGGCTATACTCTTACTTTGGTCAAGGTTTTCTCCTATTCCAGTATTATCAGTACCCACCATTTTGATTCATGTAATATTTCAACATATGTCAGCAAGATTCTTCTCTTAGTATTTTCTCTTTTGATGTTTTTTTGGACTTTTCAGTCTGCACCAAGTGCTTCTGTTGCAGCAGACATTGTTCACCGTCATGTCCCATCAGCAACTCGACTGAGCGATGTATGTACCCCATTATATTCCACATTTGACATATTTATCATGTAAAACAGAATGGTCATCTTTAGTGTGTAAATACTCACCCAAAAATTGATATATTTGAAAAAATGAAAAGTATGAAAGGAACAAGATAAGTAAGCTCTATATTTATGTCATTAATGTTGGAGTTTTTCATATTATCTATTTATTTATTTTTGATCTAATTTGGACTGCATCTTTTAAATACTAAATCCAGTAATTGCTGATTATTTCTTAACAGACCATTACTTTCAGTAACATTTAAGTGTCTCCAATTTACATAAAATAATACTTACTAATGATTAAAGAAAGTGGACTACTGCAAATAAGAAAAAATAAATATGGTAGTGGCGAGAATTAACCGGGAGTCCATTCAATGAGGCATCTAATACAAAGCTGACTTGATTCCTCATTAAAATATTCACAGATCGAAATGTCAAAATGGAAGGTCATAGGTATACAAGCTCTTTGTTTTAACTTCCTCTGGATAATTTTCAGTTAACATAAAGCACAGGACACAAAAATTAAAATTGTCAAAAAGGGGGGGGGAAGCGGGAGGGAATACTAAGAATTTCAAATATCTTGTACTATCGTATTACGTTGGTCCAGAGAGTACTTCAATTTTTTTTATTGCCAGTTGTCACTTGGTTTTGTGTTTGTCTTTCAACCGGTGGCTCAGGGTTGGCCTCCACACCATAACACCAATAGTAGAAGAATATTCGGCATGCTTGGTCCTGAATGCCTGAATGTTTGCTTGAGAATGAACAGTTTGTTTTATTTAATCTTTTCAGGTAGGTACAGAGATTTCCTTCAGACTTCCTCTAGCATCCTCATCTTCATTTGAGAGTATGTTCCGTGAAATAGAAAGCTGCATGATAAAACACACTATATCAGAGACAAGTCGTAACAACGGTGTATGTTTTGGTATTGAAAGTTATGGAATCTCAGTCACAACATTGGAGGAGGTTTTTCTAAGAGTTGCAAGATGCGACGTAGAAGAAATTGAACATATGGAACCGGATAAGGATCTTGTTTTACCTAATTCTCTTGATTCTGATGTTCAGCATTATTCTCAGATAAAGGCTTCATATACCAAAATACTCTGTGGATATTATAGGAAAGTTCTTGGGGCAGTATTCACCATAGTGAAAAGATCTTTCTGTTTGATTTTCACCATGGTTTTTGGTATATTAGGTTTTGTACAGGGGCTCTGTTGTAGTTGTATCATCCCAAGGTCTACATTCTGGGAACATTTTAAAGCTCTTCTTATAAAGAGGGCAATATCTGCTCGTAGGGACCGAAGAACAGTTGCTTTCCAGCTTGTGATCCCAGCTGTGTTCTTGTTCTTTGGTCTTCTTTTCCTCAAGCTTAAGCCACATCCTGATCAGTTGTCTGTGACCTTAACAACGTCAGAGTTTAATCCTCTTTTACAAGGTGGAGGTGGTGGTGGTCCGGTTCCTTTCAATTTATCATGGCCAATTTCAGCAGCAGTATGTGTCTTTTTTTTTTTTTTACATCATTCTTCCATAGTTTCATATTTATTCTGAATCGTGCCATGTACTATTGTTCTTCTCTACTTCATGACATGCAATTTCCAACTGAAAGCTTTCATCATGCAGGTTTCACATTATGTAGAGGGAGGCTGGATCCAGAGAGCTGAGCCAAGATCATATGAATTTCCAGATTCGGAGAAGGCACTAGCAGATGCTGTTGGAGTGGCAGGACCGAGATTGGGTCCAACCCTTATTTCAATGAGTGAATATCTTATATCTAGTTTGAATGAATCATACCAGTCAAGGTGTCTCCCTTACTTCTATGCTTTACTATGTCTTAAATGTTCTTTTTTGCGAAGAAATTTATTTTGGTCAAGTCAGAAAAATTAACATAAGTTTAGGAGGACAGGGACCAATCATAAGACACAATTGGCAAGATCCCGTCTCAAAACTTACTAGTTACGACATAATTCGTCTTTCACATAACTAAGGAATTCCTTTAACAGAATGTTCACATGGTTACAAGAGAAACTTTGCTGATCCAACATGGTGCATTCTTTCTTGACAATATTCAGAAGAGGGGAGATGTTTTTAATGGTTTCTTTCTCGCTTTGCTATCCACCTCTTTACTTTGTGCTCCATAGTCGTACTCGACTTTGTTTTGTTTTTTCCATTTTTTGTTGGCCACACAACTACCACTTGAGGTCTTTAGTCCACGGCAAGGTTGTTGGCAATCAGTGTTATGGATCTCAAGGTTTGTGAAGGATCATCATTCTACATGCAGTAATCGGTAGTTATTTATGGGACAGATACAAACACAAATATATCAAGGCGAATATACAGTTAATTAGGGACTTATACTCTTGTTGAATAACTTGGGTTTGTACAAGTAGGCTGGTTTTCTGTTTCTTAGGAAGTACATGTATAAAAGTAAGACTTCCGGATAATGAACCACTCTATATTATGTTGCAATTGGCTAGGAATGTTTAATTCGCGGTATGCATGCTTCATCCTCTGCGTTCTGCTGTAGATATGGGGCAGTCGTAATGGATGATCAGAGTGATGACAGAAGTTTAGGATACACTGTACTTCACAACAGTTCCTGTCAACATTCAGCTCCAACCTTCATCAACGTGATGAATAGTGCCATTCTCAGGCTTGCAACACGGAACCCAAACATGACTATTCAAGCACGTAACCACCCACTGCCAATGACAAGAAGTCAGCACTCGCAGCATCATGTATGATATCTTATATCCTTATTTGTGACAATTTTTTTTAAAATTTTGTTTTCTGAGTACATTTTTCCAATTTTCCATGATGCAAACTTCACCACTCCCTGTTCTATTGAAGAAAATGATGCACAAGAATATATATCTGTATCTTTTCCGTTTGTATATGAATTTTAATTGAAGTTTCTTGCTGTTAGTACATAAAAGGTAGTAATTGCTATACATGTCAATGAAAAAGGTGTATAAATGGTAATTCAAGTGAGCTTGTGTTTTTTGTTTGTAAACCACACATCTCTTTCTTTTTAAATGGTCTTCATCTTGCCATGTTTCCACTTTCACCATTTGTCACCCTTTATGCAGGATCTGGATGCATTTTCTGCTGCTATTATTGTAACTATTGCTTTCTCTTTCATCCCTGCGTCATTTGCAGTTTCTGTAGTTAAGGTAATAAAATTATTTTTTAGAAATTATGAAGTTTATTAGTTCATCTATGCTTATCTTATTTTGTTGAAGTAGTTAGTTATGATTTGAACTCCCTGGTCCAAATATACCAACCAAGAGGACCTTGAACCTACTAGTTTCTCTACATTCATCTCACTTTTTATAACTTTTCAAGTATAAATAATCAATAAAGAATCTCTACTGGGGTTTGAGACTATGTGCTCTACTTTGTTACATAAGACACTCCATTTCTGCAATTTTTCTGGAATGAGCAAATAAATATAAAAAAGTACACAACCCCAGTATCAGTTCAACTTCTTATTGTATTATACAGCTGAAGAAGTTAATATGAGCTGCATAACGAAGTCAAATTACATCCATTTGATCCTATTCATGCCAGCTTTTGTGTCTTTTTGTTGTGGACATTATGTATAGATCAATTATGAACTGTTTATTGTTTCTAAAAATTTCTCTTCCGATGATCTAATCTTTGCTGAAGTTTCACTAGAGCCTCTTATAGTAAACGACTTCATAAGCTTGTACGTGTATTTGTCCCCCATTCCCCACTTGCATTTAGTACAAATCATGACGGGACTGAAAGCCACTACATGAGTTGCTGTTCGCTATTAGTTTTCTCTGTTACTCTTACACTATGACTTGGCAGTAAGGAAATAATCAACATATGCATATTATCGTTTTGCAGGAACGTGAAGTAAAAGCAAAGCATCAGCAACTTATCAGTGGGGTACGTTTATGGTTTGTGAGTATTTATTTTGAGTGTGTAAGTGGTATGTTGTTGTTAACTAAAATGGTACCTTTTTACAGGTATCTGTACTGTCATATTGGACTTCCACATACATCTGGGACTTCATCAGCTTCTTATTTCCTTCATTTCTAGCAATTATTCTCTTTTACATTTTTGGTACGTTAGAAGACTAGATTATTATGACAGATTTACAGTATTTTTTTTTGCTTGTGCATTGTTGTGCAACCAATTTAATTCACTTTTACTTTTGTAGGCCTGGATCAGTTTGTAGGAAGAGAGTCTCTACTGCCAACGTTTTCCTTGTTTATGGTCTATGGATTAGCAATCGCAGCATCAACATATTGCCTCACTTTCTTCTTTTCAGAACATTCCACCGCACAGGTTTCAGTCCTCTTTGTTTTTGGAACATACCACCTCACACTTTGTATCTATAGTAATCCTGTTCCTTTTTCTGCAGAATGTGGTCTTGTTAGTTCATTTCTTTACTGGGCTCATTCTTATGGTGATATCATTTATTATGGGGCTCATTGAAACAACCAAAAGTGCTAATATGATTCTTAAGGTATGTTCAGTTTAGATGTTTGTGTCATAATTTGAATGAGTGCGCCTTTACTTTTCTCTTTGAAGTTGTTAGTTACAAAATGAACTTTAACATTTTTAAAAAATATTTGTACAGAAGTTTTTTAGGTTGTCACCAGGATTTTGCTTTGCGGACGGGCTTGCTTCGCTGGCTCTTCGACGCCAAGGGATTAAACTTGGATTGAGCAATGGAATTCTTGACTGGAATGTTACTGGTGCCTCCATATTCTATTTGGCTGTTGAGGTGGTGTTCTAAAGTCATCTTTTGTAGATAAAGATTTTGTAAGCATGTTCATTCTGTTGGATTCGTAGCAAGGAACATATCACTTTAGTCTATACGCATACTGAACTTCTTTTATTTGAAATAAATCGAATGATATGTAGAAGAATTATTATTTTTTTTTCTGTTGCTAGAAAAAAAATAGTGAACCATGCTGTCATTACTGATCATATCACTACAGATCAATGTTGGATCATACTATTAAATGTACAGTTTGATTATTTTCCTTCAGAATATGTAGAGGTGAAACCATTTTCAACAACCGAACTTTCAGATTATCATGCACGAGATACCAAGTGACCTGTACATCTGCTAAAACAGAATTTTGTTAGGCAAAGAGAACCTCTACGTTCATGTAAAAGTTGACTGAAAATGAGATGCACTATACGCAAAGGAATATTTTTCCATCTAGAATACAACCAAATCTTTTTGGATTTTGGTTTTTTTTGCACCGAATTGATATTTCTTACTGGGCACTAATTTGCATATTGAGTAATCGTATGATGTAAAAAGACCATTTTTTGTCAGCTGAAAACTTGATTGGGACAGAGGGAGATTGATATGACAAGACTAATATGTTGAATTCAAAATACTCGATTACTTGTCCAACATATCATTTTCTTTTCATTGTAATTTCTTATTTCCTCTGAGAAGTTATTGACTGCAAACTTTTTTCGTCACCCTACCAGACAAAGTTGTATATAGCATTTGTTCAGTGTTTCAACATTACATATTGCAAGCCATGTGGCAATTTTATATTTTCATTTTCATTTGCATTTTGTTTTTCTGTTCCCCTTGATTCATTAAGTAATTGCATGTATTGTAATCTGGAACAGAGTATCATCTACTTCCTTATCACAATTGGAATTGAACTTGTACCTTCGTACAAACTAACCTCCTTGACCATCAAGGAGTGGTTTAGCAATTTTGGTCAGCATCAACAGATATTACCTGAAAGTTACTCGGAACCTCTTCTTAGATCAGCCTCTGGAAGTCTTGCTGCTGATGAAGACAATGATATAGATGTCCAGGCAGAAAGACACAGGGTACTGTCAGGGTCTGCTGATAATGCTATAATCTACTTGCGTAATCTCCGAAAGGTACGAGTGTACGACTGATGTGGTATATCTCACCGTCGATTTTCTTGATACCTCATGCAATGGTCAATTTATCTCCAATTTTAGGTGTTCCCGAGAAGAATATATGAGACCCCAAAAGTTGCAGTCCACTCATTAGCTTTCTCTGTTCAAGAAGGAGAGTGTTTTGGGTTTCTAGGAACAAATGGGGCGGGGAAGACGACGACGCTCTCAATGCTAACTGGTAGGTTGTTCATTTGAAAGTTTAAATAGATATTGTATCTGTTCAACATGTTAAGATGCACATGGCTTTGGCTCATCTCGCGAGTGCGAGAGTTATAGAAACATCTATTTATACGTTAGATCATGACTATTCTTCTTGTTTCTCTTCTGCGCACATGTTCTCATTTCTAAACGCTGGATATTCCTTTTGGTTTTAGATCTATTGCAATGATTTTTTTATTCTATGGCTGAAGTAATCACGAGGTCCTTTAACGTGATTGGTTTTTAGATCTTAGAAGTGTAATTGCTTCTCCAGTCATAAACGCTATCTTTATTACTTAAACAAGATTTGAAATATCACGAACTGAAGAACCTTTACAACTATTCACACTCATCATTAAACCAATAAAATCTCTTTTAGGAAGATAAATCATTTTTTAACGCATAGTATCTTCAGTTTCATGTGGTGAGAAATATATAGTAGCATACCTTATTATCTTCTCATGTCAATTTGAATGTGGTGATGCAGGGGAAGAGATCCCAACTGATGGAACAGCTTACATATTTGGCAATGATATACGATCAAATCCCAAGGCTGCTCGTCGGCATGTAATATCTGATGTTACTGTCCTGTGTAATAGATTTGTATCCTTCTCTCCAGATATACTGATGATCGACTAACTTGCTTTTGTTGTTTATCACATGTTTAGATTGGTTATTGCCCACAATTTGATGCTCTACTTGAATTCTTAACTGTCAAAGAGCATCTTGAACTTTACGCAAGAATAAAAGGGGTCCCAGGAAACAGAATGGAAGATGTATGAAACACTTAGTTATCATTATATGTACTATTCTTTGTAGGCCATGTGTATTTGTCAGTAACTTTTCTTTCAATCAGTCATAATGACTTCATGGACAATTAATGGGAAAAGCACTACCGTGCAGGTAGTTGAGGAAAAGTTGGTGGAGTTTGACTTATGGAAACATGCTAATAAACCTTCATTTACTCTTAGTGGCGGTAACAAACGTAAATTGTCTGTTGCAATTGCAATGATTGGAGATCCTCCAATTGTTATTCTCGATGAACCATCCACAGGTCTATATCTTTGTTTCTTATATTAATTACTTTATTTACCTCTTGTTTCCATTCCATCCATTCCACAATGTTGGCTTCCTATCCGTGCTCACCAACCATTTGATTAATTGCAACGTCTAGCATCTGTTTCTGTGAATCTAAAGATGATGTCTGATCATGATTTAGTCAGACAAGCTTGTTTAAGCGCATTTTGAACTTGTGTATTGTGATCCATCAACCGATCACACTTTAGTGTAGAATAAGACATACTATTGAGGGTAGATGGCGACTCCATCCCATGGTCAATCTTGAAAACTGTGTTATGTGCAACAAATCCTAATCTATCCTGTAGAAAACACATTGTATATGAGATGTTTCTTATTTCACTTGTCATCTCCAGCTGCACATGTACATACTGTTGCTGGAAACTCTGTTTTTCTCTACCTCCGACTTTTAGCTAATTGTTACCTGCTCTATTTTGCATTTTTATAGGTATGGATCCTATTGCCAAGCGATTCATGTGGGAAGTTATATCTCACCTATCAACCAGGCAGGGAAAGACTGCAGTTATTTTAACTACACACAGTATGAATGAAGCTCAAGCACTCTGCACTCGAATGGGAATAATGGTATTTGTTAGAAGCATTTATTTTGACACCACATACTTGAATTCATTTGTATTAAATACCTATGACATTGTGTATTCATCATCTTTAATGCAACATGTAGGTTGGAGGTCGTCTAAGATGCATTGGAAGTCCTCAGCATCTGAAAACTCGTTTTGGAAATCATCTCGAGCTAGAGGTATTCACGACTATTGGAAATTTAGTGAATTTCACCTCGATATTTACGCCTGTGTGCATTTTCTCAGGTAAAGCCTACTGAAGTCAGCTCTGGTGAGTTAAGTGAACTGTGTCGAAGAATCCAAGAAATGCTTTTGGACATGCCGTGCCATCCAAAGGGAATACTCAGCGATCTCGAGGACTGTATTGGAGGAAGTGACTCCATAGCCTCTGAAAATGTTTCTGTGGCAGAGATTAGTTTGTCGCTGGAAATGATTATAGCAGTTGGTGGCTGGCTTGGCAATGAAACAAGGATAAGCTCACTGGTATCTCCTACCCTGTTTCTGATGGAGTGTTTGGTGAGCAATTAACGGAGCAGCTCATCCGTTATGGTACGAATGGTCTCTGTGCTCCTTCCTTTTATTTTTACATTTATGTAAATATGCCATTTCATAACTGCACAATGAATAAGAATAGTTATAGTTAGTAAACATAAATTTGTGAACCCTATATATGTCATATATGGTGTTTTATGTAATAGTTTACAGTTATATTAAACAAGCCTGTTGTATTCAGTGCAACCAATGCATGGATTATGAATTCCTTAGTTTATGTCCAAGTTCAAGAACAAAGTTATAGACCACTTTTACGACAAAAGCTCAAGCTATTTGAGAGCAGCTTTAGTTAACCAAAGTGTTGAGTGAGTGAAAGCGAGAACTGGAGTAGGCGTGTTAGAAGAACTTACTTTAAAAGCTCCTAGAGTTAAGAGCATGTAGTGGAGAGCGTGACTTAAACCGTAAATGGAGAGGCAGCACTGTAGCAGAAACCTGTTAGAATTTCTGGTTACCAGACAGCAGGTATGACAGGGGAAGAACATACTCGTAAGCACACCCTAAGGACTGGCACAGACCCAAAGTGCCCTGAATGCTGCTGAATTGGAGATTTCAAACCTCATTCTCCCAGAACTCGCTGCTCTGATAGCTTGTTACATATTGATGTTGTTTTGGCAAAGTTCCCTTTCAAAAGGAATATATCCTAATTAGTGAATATCCAGTTATTTTCCTTTTTCCCTCAGTAAAACGGTAGAATTCTTCCAACCATCCATTTTCCTGCAAAAATGAAAAGTTGATTTTAACTGAAATTCATGTAATTGTCAGACTCATACAGTATGTATATTACAATCCCAATCAATAGACAAGAAAAATGAATAAATTTTTAAAACATTTTGCCTTGTCAACCAAACTCTGATAAAATAGTAATTATATTTTGATTTCCCCATAATTTCCCTTAGTTCTCTCTGTTACTTGTTATTTTTTCTGCCCTTTTATAATTCTTTGTCTTTACCCATCAATTACCTTAGATTCCTTAGAAGAAGTAATTTCCTATCACTACGCCTAGAGAAATTTTGGACTTGTCTTTATGTTCTTATCGATTTTCTTCGTTTCTCATGAGAACATTTACCTTTATATTCGTGTTGATTGTAGGTGGTATTCCTTTGCTTATATTTTCTGAGTGGTGGTTGGCCAAAGAGAAATTTTCTGTAATTGATTCGTTTATACTATCTTCTTTCCCTGGAGCAACATTTCATGGGTGCAATGGACTAAGCGTTAAGTATCAGGTACATTTTACATAATTTCCTGTATTCTCTTTTTGAAATGGTTTCTTCGATAATACCAGGTATTAGTTGCATGCATATATTTCCCTGCATTTGCACCAGATATATGCATGATTGCAGATGTACTGATAGTGAGTTGCTCTTCAATCAGGACAGTATTAATGTGCTGTTTGATTGCAGATTCCATATGGTGAAGACTCCTCACTTGCTGATATTTTTGGACATATAGAAAGAAACAGGTAAGACAAACTTTGAGCTTTGGGGATTTTTTTTTTCAACTCCAGGAATCCTGAAATTTTCTTTGCAGGGACCAACTAGGAATAGCAGAATATAGCATTAGTCAATCGACACTGGAGACCATTTTCAACCACTTTGCTGCAAACCAATAGCACAATGTGTTGGTTGCAGTCAACTGATCAAACTAAGGTACTTATTCAAAGATTTGGATTGGATATTGCACTAAGAAAAGAAAACATTAGCTGTGCATGGATTAAGCCTGATACAGGGACACTGAAACTGGAATTGATGGATCTATAAGACTATAACTAGATATACAGCTGTGATTGGTGGTGCTATCAGAAATCATTTGGCGAGGTTATGTTAGCATAACTTGTGCCCCTTTTTTGAGGTTATTTCCTTTATTCTTGTGTATATGGGGAGTGGAGGACTCCTTTATTCTTGTGTATATGGGGAGTGGGTAGAAATTTGGATGAAAATATTGTGCATTTTGTGCCTCCTCTTGATATGAAAATGTGATGATGTAAAAGAGGAGGTAGCTAGTGATGGTCTCCCTAACCCCTGCTTAACATTCAAATAAAGAAAAAAAATACTACACTCCAGTTTTATTTTATTTTGGCAGATGGAATGTTCTCTCTATGTTCATATTTTCTTTGCCAACGTGAGTGTAACTTTGTACAACCACTCAGAGGCTTTTGTATGAAATAAAATAAATAATTGATTAATTATTATAATCTAATAAAAAAATTTAAAAGATATCGCCCAGAACAAAAAGAGGAATAGCTGTGCAATTTGTAGCCCGTTTTGTCTTTTTCTTTATTTTTGTTTTTTCCCCTCTACTACGCTTGTATGATTTTCTTGGATACTTAATTTAAATTATAATAAAAAATTCAAGAGGTATTGATACCTTGTGCGACGATACAAAAAAGTGCTCAAAAACAATAGTTATAAAGCGCAGCAACTTAGAAAATGCAGAGGTGTATGCAAATTAAAACTGCCGGTGTAAATTGCTCAGCAATGAACGGACGAAATACTAATACAACTACACATTCTACCGCGGCATAATAATTACTTTGATCCATATAACAAATTTAACTTCCATTAACTTTCTTACAGTCCGATCTAATTTCTCCACTGCTTCCTGTCAATGGGCTAATGTTGCCCATATTAGTCATAGACACTGCAAAGCTATGAAAAAATGCGGCCCGATTATTGGCAAAGTTATTAACAATGGCAATGGTGGCAGCTCCAGTGGTTGAAAACAACTCTTGATCTGATTGGAGGAGGCCTTGATTATTTTGAAGGTTGCTGAAATAGTTGTTGTCAAAATTGTTTGGCGAGGTAAAGTCTAGATTAGCCAGAGTGCTTCCACTCCCATTTTGAGGACATCTTTGGCGAAGGGCAGCTAGGTATGACGAGGCTAATGTTTGATCAGGATTTCCTGTTCCACTGAAATTGAATAAGCGATTGCTGAACGTTCGACATTGTGCTCGACCAAATGTGTGAGCTCCTGCAAAAATAACAAAAACTTTTGTTAAACACAGTAAGTTATTTGAGTACTTAGACGGTTATACCAACAATAACAATAAAAAAACGCGCCACTTAACCAATATAATTATATTGTATATATAATCTATAAGCCGCATTTCTCAACTCACACACACACGCTACTTTGAAATCCGAATTAGCAGAATCTCTCATCTAGAGAGGCTCATGCCCACCTCTGTCGCGGGCAGAGAAAGGGATACTTCAATGGCTTTGCTTGAGCATCAATACAGCTGTATAGCTTATACTGGTCCTCTTTGAACTGAGGAGTGTGGTAGCAACTTCCACTAACTTCACCAGCTATGCTAGTTGGACACCAGCAAGAGTGTATACAAAGTTACTGTTGTGACTCACTTCTTTTTCATGTTTGGTACCTTGCAACCTTGTTACAGCAACAATAGAAGGGTGGGTGTTCTTAAAGTGTCCATCATGCGTGTTATTCAACGTAACTAGAATCCAGTAGTAATGTAGTATAGGTTGGAAGAACATTTACCAGACAACGCTACAAGGTCATTGGTGTTGAGACCAACTGCTGAGAATTTGGCCGTAATGTTAGTTAGTCCTTCAAATGGACTAGGAATTAGCGTATTAGCTCCGGCTTGATTCGCTGTCGTGCTATCTCTTCTACCTAGCAAAACATTCCACGAAGGACCTCCTGCCTACAAACATGGACTAAATGTCAAAAAAAAAAAAAATATAGCATGTAATCTTTCTTGGGGAATTAAATTTATGTCTGGAGACATACCAAAACAACAGAAGTGTGAGCTGCAAGTGCAAGAATGTCAGCACAAGAAACAACTCCGGGGCAAGCATCTTCCAGTGTAGTCTTAATGGTATCAACCACATCAAAACCCCTGGCGTCAACATTCGGGCCAGCGTTTTTCTCGCTTTGTATGCTGCTACTATCGTCTAACAATAGTGATGCATCACAGCCCTATTGCATAAACACATATAGAGATTTTATTAGTACATACCTATCTCACAGACTGACAAACATGCGGAAAAACGATTCGAGTAGAAATAGATAAACGATGAGTGGTGATATGAGCTCTGGCTTTACATTAACAAAACAATCAAGAAAATGAAGTCGAAGAAGGCTAGCACCAATACGAGCGTCTGACAGCATAGCAGACCATATGACACGATCAACAATCCTATATAGATTTGGGCATGTGTTGTCATAAAACGTACTATCCAGTTGCGCATTCGATACACAAAATAGAAATCCTATGAAAGTTACTAGTAAAACACTAGACGACGACATAGTCCTCGATTTTAGTCTGCAAGAAAAGCTTATTAATCAGCTGTAATATGACGATCACCCTCTAATCTAGTTGAATATATAGTGTAAGCAATTACCCTTACTTGAAAGCAAAAGATTCCATAACAAAATGAAAAGAACAATAATTTACTTTGGTTTGCTAGAATACGTCACCTAATTAATCAGCTAGGGGATTTGATTGGATCTTTCTATATTTCGCCCTGGGGCATCTTGCACTAAATAATTAGATTCAGCCAAATACATAACTCAAAGTCTTGCTATGCTATTTCTCTATACCCTATAGGCCTATACCATTTAGGTCCCAAATATTAATATTTCGAGATTAAAACTTTAAAGAGTAGTTCAATTTAGACCGGAGTTTTGTGAGATGTTTAGTCAAATGTCAATGACTACGACTATCATCCTATATACAACTTAAATTAGAAAATATGCGCATGCATTCTTCCAGGACTCCTTCAATGTATCCGCGTCTAATTTCGTTACTTAAATTGGGTGTTTGGGAAGACTTAGTATTTTACACAAACCCTACCTATATTAATATCCCTTCTGCCAAGATGCTCATAGGGAGCCAGGGCAAATTTTTTTAAATATATATTGAAACTAGCTATGAAAAAAGCTATTCTAGTTAAGAATTCGAGAATAGGGCATGTGAAACATACTTGCTAATAATTAATGGGGCATGTGAAACATACTTGCTAAACATACTTGCTAATAATTAATGGGGCATGTGAAACATACTTGCTAATAATTAATGGGGCATTCCCAATTTCGCATCGAACCTACAATGTGGAGTGGGCAATTTATAGGTATTTATCATTAAATATGTTTACTTTTTTATTTTAATTGCTTATTTTTATTTTCCTTCTGCCAAGATGCTCATAGGGAACCATGTCAATGATTTTTTAAAAAAAGTCATCACTTAAATAATAATTAATTTGTTGATTACTAATTTAACCTTACTATTGGTGTATTTTGCAATTTACATATATAAAAAAACATTTGTCTTTTCACATGTTTAGGAATTAAAATAACCAATTATACGCCAAATTTGAATTGTCAGTAATTAAGTAATTAACAACTCAAAAAAAAAAAAACAAATCCCCAACCTTCGTGAAACAGATAGCGGCAATATCTCTCAAATCTCTCTCTCCAATCTTTTTGAAGAATATCAAGAAAAAGACATCGCCCTAATAAAAAAAAAAAAATGGATTTTGATTCGTGAGTATTTGAGACTAGCTATGAAAGAAGCTATTCGAGTTAAGAATTCGAGTGATGGTTTTAGTGAAACATGCTTGCTAATAATTAATGGGGCATTCCCAATTTCACATTGAACCTACAACGTGGAGTGGCAACTTATAGGTATTTATCATTAAATACGTTTTCTTTCTTATTTTAATTTTGTTTTTGACTCATCCCTCATCAATTTTGGTTTTCCTTAGAAGTATTTTGATGGAAAAATCAACTTTTAAATGGCAGTGGTCTATGTAAACCACCCTTTTTCACTATTAACAAATTGAGTCGTTTGGATTTTCGAAAATTCAAAAGAGTGTCCTGAAATTGTACGCGAGGATTTGAATTAGTGGCACCTTACAGAAGCTATCCACTGTATGAATTATTAATTTTTTTTTAAAAGAGTTTACCTTAGACTACCAAATCTTTTTCACAGATGTTGAATGCGGTCACTAGATTTGGAACATTCTCATGTGTTAAATCACCAAAGAAGCTTAGCAGTAAAGACAATTGGTGATAATTTTGGTGAAAGAATAAGCAATTTTGGTTTGAGTTAATATACTGCATTGCATTAACTACCTCTTTTATGACTTTTCTTAATTTTAAGTATGACTGATCTCATACATTTATGCTACTGGACTCTTTGCTTTTGCCGATAGTATATTTTGTTACTACATACAGTAAAAAAAAAATACATTGTATATTGTGGTTTTGAAGCTCAAGATTCAAATGATGAACATTGTATTTATACAAAGATTGGACAAAGAGCAGAAGAAACCGCTAAAGAAAATACTATTACAATCAGACAATAACATAGAGAGAGATGAACCAGTGCAGTCTGAGTGTCTGACAATATGTCTAGAGAGAGAGAGAGAATGATTTATAATAAACAACACAATCAATAGCTATGTGCAGCATGCTCTTGAGACCTGAATGAACAGGTTTATACTTTTTTTTATTGGATAGTGTTGTATTCATATTTTTCTCTTTGTTTTGTATTCAATGTGTTTTGATGGGTGGTCCATCACTATATATATAGGGGCTTATTTGAGTACCACACCACTGACTGTTTCAGTAATTCAGTTGTTTTCTTCAATATATTTCAATATAGGTGAGCATCCAATGTTATGACTTATCTTATATATAGTTTTTCCCTCTGAATTTTGCAGCTTGGTTGTATTACCTTACATTCAACAATTTAATAGAATTGACATATTTAGCAATTTTTTAACAGGATTGAACTGACATCTTACGAAGTGGAAAGGGACGTTTGTTGTAGGTTGAAGTGTTAAACCAAGTAGCGCCGCCCTTTGGTGTTTATGTTTTAGTGTCTGAGATTTTGACATATTCGAATAAAAATTTATTTCACATTTCTTCATATTTCTTACCGCTTCTTTCTGATCAGTATAAATATAGTCAACGTGTCCAAGAGAACAGTACATATGACATCAATAATAAATTAGCAACAATACATGTGGCGTCGATAATAAATTAGCTAAGGAGAGTTACAAAATTAGTAGTACACAATATATACCACAAGAAAATTGAGCTTTGGCCATAGGTACAACCTAGGTTTAGCCACGGTTATTAGCTGTTGCCAGGGTCCAACGGGCAACGGCCCACAGGCGTGGCCAAATTTTTAAATGGCCGTCGGGTATTGTTTGTGTAGTTTGGGTTTACTTCGCATTTTGGCCACGGTTGTTTTGTCCACCGTTGGATTAGACTTGGCTTTTGATGTTCGGTTAAGATCTAATGAAAACCCTCGTGAAAATAAGGAGGAGCTGCGAAACAACTACCAAAATTCGAAGAAGTAGACTCGAGTCGTTCTCCAGGTTTGTTTTCCTTCTTTCTCTCATTTATAAACAGGAGCTTCTCTTTTCTCCTCTAATAGATCTTCCCTTCCCCTCTCTCTCTTTTACCCAGGCTGAAGATCGAAGACAGGCATTTAGTTATTTTTTTTCCTCACATACTCTCTTCTCTCCTGTTATGTCTTGATTCTTCTGTTGAGTGATTTTTTTAAAAGATACTGCAATATAGTGGATGTGGTAGTTGAAGATGGGGTGAACTGTTGGGTTTCAGAAAAGAAACAGGAACATCGTGAGTCAATGCGTAGCACAGGGTTTTACGGGTTGAAAGTGTTTGTCTGTGAGTTTGTAGTGGTGCCCTAAGCTTAGGCCTTGTACCTTGGGGGTTCTATTCTTTCTCAGGCTCTGGCTTCTCCCCTATGATGCACACTGTTGCCTGGTTACTTAAGTTGTGTAAATGGAAGTCCTTAAGTTGTAGGTTTATTTGTTGTTGTGCTCAGTTTTCTTCAATTGCTAGTGTGACAAGGATGCTCACTGTAGCAGCTCATCATGCTTCTTAGACAGTCGTGTGACTCGTGTCTTGGATGCAAGTAACACAACCTTCCATATTATTGTCTGAGGGGTACCTGTTTATCAATGTGTTCAAAATCCAAGGGAATTTGTTCTCACCTTCCCTAGAGGATATCATTCAGGGTTCAATTGTGGCTTCAATTGTGCGGAGGCTGTAAATGTAGCTCCTCTTGACTGGTTGCCTCACAAGCAGAATGCCATAGAGATCTACTGTAAGCAGGGACGAAAGACATCTGTATCCCACGATAAGATGTTCCTAGGGGCAGCAAGGGAAACAATGAGGGTCCAGTGGGAACTATAATTATTGAGGAAAAGTACCTTAGATAACTTGAGATGGAAAGATGTATACGGAAATATTGGAATATTAGCAAATGCACTCAAGGTAAGCTTTCTTAGTTTTCATCATTTCATCTTTTGTGACCTTAACCGTATTGATTTTGTTCGTAGTAGAGTACTTTAAACACATTTGAAAGTGATACTGGTCGGCTTTAATGAGTTAAGGTCGTCACTTATATAGCAATGTGTTTCATTAATAAATTTTGTCGCGTCTTTTTGCATAAGATATTTTTTTTTATTACGTTGTACGAATGTACGTTGTATATATATATATATATATATATGCATCTATATTATTATTTTTGAATATGCTAATTCATATTATGTGTTTCGTTGCCCATTAATGTTTTGTTCTTCATTTTGTTTGTGGTTGAATGAAACTATGAAAGAGAGACCATGGAAAGCCCAACTAATTAGATGCATTATTCAGTATTTTTTATTGGGATACATGGGTACAAATGTAAATAAAATTTTGAGATGCCAAAATAATATACTACAATCGTATTAGAGATGCCAAAATAATTCACTTGTTATAGAAAATTTGCCAAAATGCTAATTGATTACCCATAACACCAAAAAACAATCAAAATTCAACGTACGGTGATTCCTACGATGAGTGCTCCATTGATTTATTAATGAGGCATGATTCCATTTAGAGATCATGGACTTACGGAGCTACTAAAATGCTCTAGCAGAGACATCCTACTCTACTTGGGAGTAGTGCACGAAAACAATACAATTGAAAAGACCACGTGAACTTTTGTGGAATCTTGATAAGGAAAAGGAAAATGTGTGATACTGTTGAAGTACTAATCAAAATCTAATTCATACCACCTACTAATTACCACTTAAGGAAAATGTGTTTCCTGTAGGCTCATCGACACAAACACTTAACGCCGTAATGTGATAAGAATATGGTTAAAATATGCATGCATTTTCTTATGTAAGCCTTTAAACCTGGCAGAGCACATGAGCAATACCCATATTTGATTTTTATTTTTTATTTATTTATTTTTTCCCAGTCCTCCTAAAGATATAATGAATGAAGGACAACCAGATAAATCTATCTTTCAACCAATTCGCTTGCCTATACATAATTCAAAAAACTGTGGACATAAGTAAATAATAATACAAAGGAAAACAATTATATATATAAAAAAAATCTCATTAAGATGTTTTCTAAATCTCTTTGTATCAGTGTATTAAAATTAACATAACCTAAGACTAGCATTCACTACACCTAAACAGGATATCCTTAACGGTGGAGAAACGTTACTGAAAACATTTGTAACGGTTTTTATGCGTAACGAATTGGGCGTTATTAATTTATTGATTTATTTCGTTACGGTTTTTTACCATTGCAAATTATTTATAGTAATGGTTATTTACCGTCACTGAAATAAATTACTAACGGTTTTTCAACATCAAAAGCGTTAATTATTTCCAGCAATAGTAACGGGTTTCTAACGGTTTGAAAGCGTACGTTCCTTAAACTATTAGTAATGGTTTTTGCACCCATTAGTAACGCTTTTTTGGTTACATGAGTGTTACTCAATGAAACAATTTTGTATTTAAAAAAAATAATGTTTACTCTGCCACCCATTTACCACCTTCACTTGCATAAAATGCCTCTATTTTTTTTTTCGAGAATTCTACAAAAGTTATCAATAAACAGAAAACCTCATAAGTACATCTGAGATCAAGTATTCCTTTTTATTACTACAAATCACAACCAAAAAGTCACGCATAATGAGTATACAAATTCTGAAAGAGTCCTGATGAGGAGAGATTGATCTCTCTATGGAAAGGAGAGATCTATTTCATCAGCCGTCGGATGGGAGCTGATTTCATCCGGATGGGAGCTGATTTCATCCACAGTTAACATAAATAAAAACTACTTGTGTTTGATTTGGAAACTCCACGTGGTGGTTGGCAACTCACAAGGACCGAAACAGATGACATAAATACCAAAATGACCCTTTAATCCTCTTTCTCTTTTTAACACACTTCAACTTCTCCATGTTGTTGTTTTTTTTTTTTTTTTTTTTATAATGAATTTTAACGAAAATCAATGTAAGAAGAGAAATAATTCATCAAGAAAAACATCACAAAATCTATTTGTATTGAATAAAAGGAAAATATTTAATGAGTAGGTTCAAGTGTTCAACAATAAAAAATAAAGACAAAAGTACTATAAAACAAAATAAAATTATAATTTTCTTCATCTCTTCAATTCTTCAACAAACAAGTATGAATTATTTGCTATCATTGTGTTAGATAAAAATATAATCAAGACCCATCTGTTCTAGTCTTCATTAGAATTTCTCTTTGTGAAAAATGTTTAAATCAGTAGAAGAAGATGAGGGGTTTAAAAGTCATTTCAATTCTCTATATTAAATTGGGTTTGGTTTGGTTTTGTCTGTCACAGTGTCTTTCTCGAGATATGAGCCAAAACTTATCGTAAGGTGGCTATTTGGTGCGCTCTAAATTTAGAGAGATCAATCTTTCCTTATTATTTGCCATTCTGAAATTTGATGAAAAGAAAATAAACATTTTATCAAAATCAATCAAAATTGATAGTAAAGTTTGTCCTCATCTCCTTCGACTATCTATGCATTAACCCTCCATGAATCTTGAATCCTAAAAATAACATAAATTAAAATATGTAAGACATAGGCAAAATGAAAGAAACATCCAATCTTGAATCGAGTCAATGCTAATTCAAGTATTACCATTACCTCAAAAACTTTCCAGCCAAATCCTTTTCCATAATGTAGAACCTATATGAGTGCATAATCCCATAACCATAGTAATTACTACATGAAGGTATCAATACCATGTTTTTGCAGCTCTTGCAGTTCATGGATTCCCTACAAAAGTCCAATATAAGTAATCAGATTTACCAACACGAACACATGATGAACAAAAAGGTATTCGACTCTTTTAGATGGCTCGTGGAGGAACCAATTAACTAAGCATGAAAACCCAAGTCATTGTAATCTAACTCATCAATACAATTAACATAGCATTATGGAACCAACTAATAAGCGGTAAAGGGCATCGAATTAAAACCAACTCACCTTCATAAATACAACGCTTCGAGTTTTTCATAACTTCACCAATGAATATCACAGTAGAAGTTGTACCATATTTCACTTCTATCATTTTGAGCAGCAGCGGTTCTCTTAATCATGGCGCCTTCAAATTTCGGATTTGCTGAAAACCATTAATTAAATATCAAGTGGCAGATAAACCCAAAACAACTACATTCACATAGTACATGCTGAATTCCTCGGCAATTGTCTAAAACAATATCTAGTAAAATATGGTAAGCTTGTCACGACGAGAATCACGATGTAACCATGTTTAATAGGCATCAAAAGATGACCCTAACTAAAATAGACAATGGCTATATAAATGTTCAAAAACAGATATAAACTTGTTGTTCAGGATAATTAGGGGCAGCACTGATGATTAAGTTAGCTGATTAGCATTTTTCTTAAGAAAAAAGGAATCTATAGACTTCTTGAATGGTCCCTCTTTCGATGCGTAAGAAACTGAATAGTTTCAACACCACCAACCCACATCAGTCGACACGTGGATAAAAGGAAAATTCAGCATGCTATGCATGATACTAAGTATGGATTTGCTACGTGTCCATAAGATTCTAATATCGTAAGGAAAAAAAATGTAAACACAAATAAATTACTTCAGCCCTCAATTGTCTTTTTCGCTTAAGCAGGTAATCTTATGGCCGGTTTGTACTTTGCTGAGCACCTGAGCCTGTCCATTAGCACAATCAGGCATGCGTAGAAAGTTGCAGATTCAGTCTTACTACCTTAGTGGAACTTGGGCCACTATGACACTATCTACTCATATTTTGGCCCCCACTCAATAGTGGGTATGGTGTTCTGATTTGATTGGCTAGATAGCGAATGGTAATTAATTACGTACAAATTCATACATAGTTATGTATTAATATACTATACTTACTTGGTAGGGATGGGGTATTCAGGGAAGAATTTGGCCAGTATCTCCACAACATCACTGCGGTGCAGTACCCTCTTGGCACATAGATACCTTCCAGAAGCAGGAGTCTCGTAAACGAGTATGTGAGCTAAAGCCACGTCTCTAACGTGAACGTAAGTTTGTACCGAGTTGGCGTAGGTTTTAGCAGACCCAGTGAGGTACTTGAGTATGTGAACGATGCTAGCGTTGACGATTGGTTGAAGTAATGGACCCATCACCAACAAAGGGTTCACCACCACCAAATCTACTCCTTTCTCTTTTGCCATCTCCCATGCTGCCTGCTCAACCACTGCTTTGTCATAACAATACCAATTCTGCACATTCAATTGTACTGAAAGTGTTAGATAAAAATAATTTCATTTACAAAATGATTAAGTTAATAATAAAATTCTGATGGAAATGAACCTAGCTTGGTCATCTTGCAAAAATCCAGATCACTCCAACAAGACTCGTCTACAACGACATCAGGCCCTCTATTAGGATCCATAGTGACTGCACCAATAGAAGACGTACAGACAACGCGACAAACACCAGTTTCTGCAGCTGCGTCAATTACAAACTTGGTACCATTCACAGCTGGCTCCACCATTTGTTCAGGATCATCCCTAACAGGAGAAGCTGTATAGAAAACTCCCTGACAACCTATAGCTTCGCAAAGGCTTTATGATCAAATCATATGGGCTTTATGATTTGAGGGCCGGGCTGACCCGGCCCGGCCCAGTTTACACCACTACAGGCTACAGCGTCTTGCTCGGTCCGTATGCTGCTACTGTTTTCTAACAAAAGTGATCCATCACAAGTTCACGACCCTATGAAATAAACAGGTACAGATATTCAATAGTACCTTACAGCATGCGAGTCTGTTTGAATCATTGGAAAAACTTGCCGCTTTCTGAAGTTTTTGATTGCATTGGTACTATGTAAAAACTTTTTTATACGAAAGGCAGCTTCTACCGTTAACTTTCTTGAGATACAATTAATTAGCACATATTTAAGTCTAGTATCAATGGTAGAATGAGATACAAGCTAAGGACTAAGGAAGAGTAATACTTTTTTCTCATTAACAAATTTAAAAGTAGTAGTAGATCAAGGAACATGATATATCAGAATCAAATTGCAGATCTAACTCTTGGCATAGAACTAATTTTCATGAAGAGCTTACATCAACAAAACAATCATGGAAATGAAGTTGTATAACACCTCTAACAATTCTTTGATATGTTCCATTCAATCCATTACACAATGTCTAGCATCTGTCTCTGTGAATCTACAGATGATGTCTGATCATGATTTAGTCAGACGAGCTTGTTTAAGCACGTTTTGAACTTGTGTATTGTGATCCATCAACCGATCACACTTTAGTGTAAAATAAGACATACTATTGAGGGTAGATGACGACTCCATCCCATTGTCAATCTTGAAAACTGTGTTATGTGCAACAGATCTTAATCTATCCTGTAGAAAACACATTGTATATGAGATGTTTCTTGTAACTAACTTGTAACTAACTTGCAACAGCTCATCATATTGTAACTAACTTGTAACAGATTTATGTTCTGTAACTGAATTTCACCTCGATATTTACGTGTGTGTGCATTTTCTCAGGTAAAGCCTACTGAAGTCAGCTCTGGTGAGTTAAGTGAACTGTGTCGAAGAATCCAAGAAATGCTTTTTGACATGCCGTGCCATCCAAAGGGATCTCGAGGACTGCATTGGAGGAAGTGACTCCATATATAGCCTCTGAAAATGTTTCTGTGGCAGAGATTAGTTTGTCGCTGGAAATGATTATAGCAGTTGGTGGTTGGTTTGGCAATAAAACAAGGATAAGATCACTAGTATCTCCTACCCCTGTTTCTGATGGAGTGTTTGGTGAGCAATTAACGGAGCAGCTCATCCGTTATGGTACGAATGGTCTCTGTGCTCCTTCATTTTATTTTTACATTTATTTAAATATGCCATTTCATAACTGCACAATGAATAAGAATAGTTTATAGTTATATTAAACAAGCCTGTTGTATTCAGTGCAACCAATGCATGCATTATGAATTCCTTAGTTTATGTCAAAGTTCAAGAACAAAGTTATAGACCACTTTTACGACAAAAGCTCGAGTTATTTGAGAACAGCTTTAGTTAACCAGAGTGTTGAGTGTGAGTGAAAGCGAGAACTGGAGTAGGCGTGTTAGAAGAACTTACTTTAAAAGCTCCTAGAGTTAAGATCACTAGTATCTCCTACCCCTGTTTCTGATGGAGTGTTTGGTGAGCAATTAACGGAGCAGCTCATCCGTTATGGTACGAATGGTCTCTGTGCTCCTTCATTTTATTTTTACATTTATTTAAATATGCCATTTCATAACTGCACAATGAATAAGAATAGTTTATAGTTATATTAAACAAGCCTGTTGTATTCAGTGCAACCAATGCATGCATTATGAATTCCTTAGTTTATGTCAAAGTTCAAGAACAAAGTTATAGACCACTTTTACGACAAAAGCTCGAGCTATTTGAGAACAGCTTTAATTAACCAGAGTGTTGAGTGTGAGTGAAAGCGAGAACTAGAGTAGGCGTGTTAGAAGAACTTACTTTAAGAGCACGTAGAGGAGAGCGTGACTTAATCCGTAAATGGAGAGGGAGCACTGTAGCAGAAACCTGTTAGAATTTCTGGTTACCAGACAGCAGGTATGACAGGGGAAGAACATACTCGTAAGCACACCCTAAGGACTGGCACAGACCCAAAGTGCCCTGAATGCTGCTGGATTGGAGATTTCAAACCTCATTCTCTCAGAACTCGCTGCTCTGATAGCTTGTTACATATTGATGTTGTTTTGGCAAAGTTCCCTTTCAAAAGGAATATATCCTAATTAGTGAATATCCAGTCATTTTCCTTTTTCCCTCAGTAAAAGTTCCTTCCCTTTTCTAAAAGGATTGCAAACGGTAGAATTCTTCCAACCATCCATTTTCGTGCAAAAATGAAAAGTTGATTTTAACTGAAATTCATGTAATTGTCAGACTCATACAGTATGTATATTACAATCCCAATCAATAGAAAAGAAAAATGAATAAATTTTTAAAACATTTTGCCTTGTCAACCAAACTCTGATAAAATAGTAATTATATTTTGATTTCCCCATAATTTCCCTTAGTTCTCTCTGTTACTTGTTATTTTTTCTGCCCTTTTATAATTCTTTGTCTTTACCCATCGATTACCTTAGAAGAAGTAATTTCCTATCACTATGCCTAGAGAAATTTTGGACTTGTCTTTATGTTCTTATCGATTTTCTTCGTTTCTCATGAGAACATTTACCTTTATATTCGTGTTGATTGTAGGTGATATTCCTTTGCTTATATTTTCTGAGTGGTGGTTGACCAAAGAGAAATTTTCTGTAATTGATTCGTTTATAGTATCTTCTTTCCCTGGAGCAACATTTCATGGGTGCAATGGACTAAGCGTCAAGTATCAGGTACATTTTACATAATTTCTTGTATTCTCTTTTTGAAATGGTTTCTTCGATAATACCAGGTATTAGTTGCATGCATATTTTTCACTGCATTTGCACCAGATATATGCATGATTGCAGATGTACTGATAGTGAGTTGCTCTTCAATCAGGACAGTATTAATGTGCTGTTTGATTGCAGATTCTATATGGTGAAGACTCCTCACTTGCTGATATTTTTGGACATATAGAAAGAAACAGGTAAGACAAACTTTGAGCTCTGGGGATTTTTTTTTTCAACTCCAGGAATCCTGAAATTTTCTTTGCAGGGACCAACTAGGAATAGCAGAATATAGCATTAGTCAATCGACACTGGAGACCATTTTCAACCACTTTGCTGCAAACCAGTAGCACAATGTGTTGGTTGCAGTCAACTGATCAAACTAAGGTACTTATTCAAAGATTTGGATTGGATATTGCACTAAGAAGAAAAGAAAACATTAGCCGTGCATGGATTAAGCCTGATACAGGGACACTGAAACTGGAATTGATGGATCTATAAGACTATAACTAGAGATACAGCTGTGATTGGTGGTGCTATCAGAAATCATTTGGCGAGGTTATGTTAGCATAACTTGTGTCCCTTGCTTGAGGTTATTTCCTTTATTCTTGTGTATACGGGGAGTGGAGGACTACTTCCTAGCTTTACTAGGTAGAAATTTGGATGAAAATATTGTGCATTTTGTGCCTCCTCTTGATATGAAAATGTGATGATGTAAAAGAGGAGGCAGCTAGTGATGGTCTCCCTAACCCCTGCTTAACATTCAAATAAAGAAAAAATGAACGAACGAAATACTAATACAACTACACATTCTACCGCGGCATAATAATTACTTTGATCCATATAACAAATTTAACTTCCATTAACTTTCTTACAGTCCGATCTAATTTCTCCACTGCTTCCTGTCAATGGGCTAATGTTGCCCATATTTAAGTCTAGTATCAATGGTAGAATGAGATACAAGCTAAGGACTAAGGAAGAGTAATACTTTTTTCTCATTAACAAATTTAAAAGTAGTAGTAGATCAAGGAACATGATATATCAGAATCAAATTGCAGATCTAACTCCTGGCATAGAACTAATTTTCATGAAGAGCTTACATCAACAAAACAATCATGGAAATGAAGTTGTATAACACCTCTAACAATTCTTTGATATGTTCCATTCAATCCATTACACAATGTCTAGCATCTGTCTCTGTGAATCTACAGATGATGTCTGATCATGATTTAGTCAGACAAGCTTGTTTAAGCACGTTTTGAACTTGTGTATTGTGATCCATCAACCGATCACACTTACTTTAGTGTAGAATAAGACATACTATTGAGGGTAGATGACGACTCCATCCCATGGTCAATCTTGAAAACTGTGTTATGTGCAACAGATCTTAATCTATCCTGTAGAAAACACATTGTATATGAGATGTTTCTTGTAACTAACTTGTAACAGATTTCTGTTCTGTAACTGAATTTCACCTCGATATTTACGTGTGTGTGCATTTTCTCAGGTAAAGCCTACTGAAGTCAGCTCTGGTGAGTTAAGTGAACTGTGTCGAAGAATCCAAGAAATGCTTTTTGACATGCCGTGCCATCCAAAGGAATCTCGAGGACTGCATTGGAGGAAGTGACTCCATAGCCTCTGAAAATGTTTCTGTGGCAAAGATTAGTTTGTCGCTGGAAATGATTATAGCAGTTGGTGGTTGGCTTGGCAATAAAACAAGGATAAGATCACTAGTATCTCCTACCCCTGTTTCTGATGGAGTGTTTGGTGAGCAGTTAACGGAGCAGCTCATCCGTTATGGTACGAATGGTCTCTGTGCTCCTTCATTTTATTTTTACATTTATTTAAATATGCCATTTCATAACTGCACAATGAATAAGAATAGTTTATAGTTATATTAAACAAGCCTGTTGTATTCAGTGCAACCAATGCATGCATTATGAATTCCTTAGTTTATGTCAAAGTTCAAGAACAAAGTTATAGACCACTTTTACGACAAAAGCTCGAGCTATTTGAGAACAGCTTTAATTAACCAGAGTGTTGAGTGTGAGTGAAAGCGAGAACTAGAGTAGGCGTGTTAGAAGAACTTACTTTAAGAGCACGTAGAGGCAGGGCCGGCTCAAGCCAAAATGTGGCCTTAGGCGAGAGTTTTATTTGCGAGGCCTTTATTTCCTAGGCCATCTATAATCACAAAAAAAAATCACTATATATTCACAATTTTATTATAAATTAAGAGCGAAAATCTAGTATTATGACTCAAATCGAATGAAAAAACGACAAAAATGTAACCAAATAAACATCAAAACTATAAATAAATAAAAGAATAGATTCATATTGAAATAAATAAATAAAATCAAATAATAATAATATAAAAAATCAAATTTCACAAAAACTGTGAGTATTAAATGATGAATTGATGATTAACCATTTAGAACTCAAAAGTGAAGACAAATGGTTAAACTTGAAATTAGTGAAATAGAACAAGTGAGAGAGAAAATTTTAATGAGAGAAGTGTAATGACAATTTCTTTAATTAAGACAGTTTAATTAAGAGAGAGAATAAGAAAATACATAGAATGTGGAGATTGTTTCACTAAATGTGGGATTTTCCGATTTGTTTTTATTCTTCCAATGAAACAATTTGATTAAATGAGCACACTCCTACAAAAACTGAAATTACTACGCGCTTGTAGCCATTGGATTAATATTAATACATCGAGATGTCATTTGTGCGGTGGACTATTGGATTGTATACACTCCACATTAATTCACTCCGAAATTTAGTGCGTGGATAGAAAACTCATTTGTAAACAAATTGACTATCATATCCTTTTTTAGCATTTTTTTCTTTATAAAATTAGGTAATAATAAACAAATATGTGGATAAATTAGGAAATATGAGGCCTTCTAAATTTGAGGCCTTAGGCGGTCACTGACTTCGCCCTAAGGGTTGAGCCGGCACCGTGCAGAGGAGAGCGTGACTTAATCCGTAAATGGAGAGGGAGTATCAGAGCGAGGGAATCTGTTAGAATTTACGGTTTACCGCATTGCAGGTATGACGGGGAAGAACATACTAAATAAGCACACCCTAAGGGGCATGCACCCAAAGTGCCCCGAATCTTCTTTGGATTGGAGATTTCAAACCTCATTCTCTCAGAACTCGCTGCTCTGATAGCTTGTTACATATTGATGTTGGGAGATTTTACTAGAAGGTCACACCTCAATCTAGCTACTTTCTATCCCAAATGATTTCAACTTGGAGATCACACCAAGGAAATCACCCACCCAAGACTTTGGTAGTTATCACAACAAACTCAAACAAGCAAAACCACTAACTTATCATCACCCATAACAAGCAAACAATAATAATGGAAGTAAATATGCAAAGAGACACAAAGATTTAGGTGGTTCGGTAAATGTTACCTACATCCACACACAAGAGCCGAGTTTCTTTTATATCAAAGATTGGAGAGTTTACAAGAGATATCAAGAATCAATAAGAAGAGGCCTCACTCAAACCCTAGCTCAATAGAGCTCCCACAATACCCTAGAGATGAATCTCTCAAAGTTGTCCTTCAAAACCCTAATCTATTACCTTTATATAGGTGTACATAGACAAAAGGGAAGAAAAATGGGCTTGGGCCGCAGTGCGGAGCTTGAGTGGCCATAGGTGTGAGTGGCGCCCTCTTCATTAGATCATGAGCTGAAGTATATAGGTGGTATGGAGCCCTCTTCATCGAGCATGGCGAGAGTGCTGTGGATGGCCGATCAGCGCCCTCTTCATCAGGTTCAGGAGTCGAGAGTGGCATACGGACACCGGAGCAAAGCTCGACGGTTCCAACAACCCAACAATTGATGTTGTTTTGGCAAAGTTCCCTTTCAAAAGGAATATATCTTAATTAGTGAATATCCAGTCATTTTCCTTTTTCCCTCGGTAAAGTTCCTTCCCTTTTCTAAAAGGATTGCAAACGGTAGAATTCTTCCAACCATCCATTTTCGTGCAAAAATGAAAAGTTGATTTTAACTGGAATTCATGTAATAGTCAGACTCATACAGTATGTAACAATCAATAGAAAAGAAAAATGAATAAATTTTTAAAACATTTTGCCTTGTCAACCAAACTCTGATAAAATAGTAATTATATTTTGATTTCCCCATAATTTCCCTTAGTTCTCTCTGTTACTTGTTATTTTCTCTGCCCCTTTATAATTCTTTGTCTTTACCCATCGATTACCTTAGAAGAAGTAATTTCCTATCACTATGCCTAGAGAAATTTTGGACTTGTCTTTATGTTCTTATCGATTTTCTTCGTTTCTCATGAGAACATTTACCTTTATATTCGTGTTGATTGTAGGTGATATTCCTTTGCTTATATTTTCTGAGTGGTGGTTGGCCAAAGAGAAATTTTCTGTAATTGATTCATTTATACTATCTTCTTTCCCTGGAGCAACATTTCATGGGTGCAATGGACTAAGCGTCAAGTATCAGGTACATTTTACATAATTTCTTGTATTCTCTTTTTGAAATGGTTTCTTCGATAATACCAGGTATTAGTTGCATGCATATTTTTCACTGCATTTGCACCAGATATATGCATGATTGCAGATGTACTGATAGTGAGTTGCTCTTCAATCAGGACAGTATTAATGTGCTGTTTGATTGCAGATTCCATATGGTGAAGACTCCTCACTTGCTGATATTTTTGGACATATAGAAAGAAACAGGTAAGACAAACTTTGAGCTTTGGGGATTTTTTTTTTTTTCAACTCCAGGAATCCTGAAATTTTCTTTGCAGGGACCAACTAGGAATAGCAGAATATAGCATTAGTCAATCGACACTGGAGACCATTTTCAACCACTTTGCTGCAAACCAATAGCACAATGTGTTGGTTGCAGTCAACTGATCAAACTAAGGTACTTATTCAAAGATTTGGATTGGATATTGCACTAAGAAGAAAAGAAAACATTAGCTGTGCATGGATTAAGCCTGATACAGGGACACTGAAACTGGAATTGATGGATCCATAAGACTATAACTAGAGATACAGCTGTGATTGGTGGTGCTATCAGAAATCATTTGGCGAGGTTATGTTAGCATAACTTGTGTCCCTTGCTTGAGGTTATTTCCTTTATTCTTGTGTATACGGGGAGTGGAGGACTACTTCCTAGCTTTACTAGGTAGAAATTTGGATGAAAATATTGTGCATTTTGTGCCTCCTCTTGATATGAAAATGTGATGATGTAAAAGAGGAGGCAGCTAGTGATGGTCTCCCTAACCCCTGCTTAACATTCAAATAAAGAAATAAAATACTACACTCCAGTTTTATTTTATTTTGGGTTCTCTCTATGTTCATATTTTCTTTGCCAACGCGAGTGTAACTTTGTACAACCACTCAGAGGCTTTTGTATGAAATAAAATAATTAACTGATTAATTATTATAATCTAATAAAAAATTTAAAAGATATCATCCAGAAAAAAGAGAGGAATTTGTAGCTCGTTTTGTCTTTTTCTTTATTTTTGTTTTTTTCCCTCTACTACGCTTGTATGATTTTCTTGGATACTTAATAAATTATACCTTTGTATAAAAAATAAGCTAAAAAATAATAGTTATAAAGCGCAACTTAGAAAATGCAGAGGTGTATGCAAATTAAAACTGCCGGTGTAAATTGCTCAGCAATGAACGGACGAAATACTAATACAACTACACATTCTACCGCGGCATAATAATTACTCTGATCCATATAACAAATTTAACTTCCATTAACTTTCTTACAGTCCGATCTAATTTCTCCACTGCTTCCTGTCAATGGGCTAATGTTGCCCATATTAATCATAGACTCTGCAAAGCTGTCAAAAAATGCGGCCTGATTATTGACAAAGTTATTAACAATGACAATGGTGGCAGCTCCAGTGGTTGAAAACAACTCTTGATCTGATTGGAGGAGGCCTCCATTATTTTGAAGGTTGCTGAAATAGTTGTTGTCAAAATAGGTTGGCGTGGTAAGGTCTAGATTAACCAGAGTGCTTCCACTCCCATTTTGAGGACATCTTTGGCGAAGAATAGCTAGGTATGACGAGGCTAATGTTTGATCAGGATTTCCTGTTCCATTGAAATTGAATAAGCGATTGCTGAACGTTCGACATTGTGCTCGTCCAAATGTGTGAGCTCCTGCAAAAATAACAAAGACTTTTGTGAAATACAGCAAGTTGTTCGAGTACTTAGAGCATCTTTAGCAGAGCAGCCAAAAAAACACTAAAATTTTGAACCAAAAAACCACCAAACCAAAAAAACACCAAGCAACTTTAGGAGCAACATAAAAAAAACACCAAGCAACTACGCGGTTTTGCCAAAACCGCGCCACTAAAGCCCAATTGACAGGCCCAAGTCCCGCGGTTTTGGCAAAACCGCGCGGTGTTCAGAACACCGCGTGCTACTTCTATATAAACAGTTCCAAAGCCGCGCGGTTCAGTTACTTTCACCTCTTCTCACAATTATAAAACAATTTCCTTAGTTAAAAAAAAAACAAAAACCTACCTAAACTCTTAAAATTTGATATGGATCCTTTTGAACTTTTCGACTGTGATGATTGATAGTACACAGACGACATTGGCGATGAGGGAGAAGAAACTGAGGAAGTAGAATACGGTGGGGGAGAAGACAGTGGGGAAGAAGAACCCGAGGATGTCGCGCCGGATGATAGACATCCCTATGTACTGGAGTATCAGATGAACGACTTCGATTGACAATTTGCACCTGGAGAAGCACTTGATATGGAAGTTGTGTCTTCTACACGTGATACAAAACACGTGTCGAGTGCGATGACTAATACTCGGGTAATTAATTAGTTTTGATTAAATATTTTGAATATTAATTAGTTGAGTTGGACCAATTAATTATTTATCTTATACGCATTTTTTTTTATAATATCAGTATGTTGTTGACTACCGAGTTAGATCGGCTTTACTTGGTGTTAGAAAGTGGTGGAAGGTTATTAGGAGTTTGGATGAGTTTGTACATATTAGAGATAGTATTTTGTATACACCTTTGGGTATTTTGATTGATCTGATTATGAGAAGGGTGATTAGGCGATTGGTCATAGCTTTAGTAGAAAGATGGTGGAGTAGAACTCATACATTTCATTTTCCTTGTGCGGAGTTAGGGTTCACACCACTAGACTTCACTATGATTTCTGGGTTGAGTATCGGTATAGGCCAACCGATATCTTTTCATACAAATTATGAGAATATGGATATTATGCTTATGAGTTTTCCTCGTTTGGGTGCGGATGCTTATGATTCTTCTGGGATTAAGCTATCTCATATTAAGATCGCATATATGGAACCCCTCTTGCATCGATACACGGCGGAGTTAGCTTTGATTCTACCGGATAGTGAGGGTCTTGTCAAGATGTATGTTAGAGGCGTTTTTGATGTTTTTATTGGGCATGTTTTGTTTCCCAATGGTCATTCATTCTCTGACGGGATATTATGCTTATGTATCCGATTTGCATACTATGAGAGATTATGACTGGGTAGCTCGGTATATGCCACATTGATATCGGCGTTAGATAAAGCTTCCGCGGACATTCGAAGTAGAAGTCCCCTCAGGCAGGATTCACGGGACTTTTAGAGATTTGGTTTTATGAGTACTTTCGATGTCTTTGTCCTAACATAGACATGATTGCTGATACTCGCCCTAGATTTGCTAGTTGGTCAGGGCCTCACTTGACTCGTAACAGAGGGCAGATTAGGAATAATATATTTATGGCTCGTGCTCAGATTGATATTAGATCATTGTCATCTATTGAGTGGAGACCTTGGCGTTTGTCTACTGCCTTTGACGATCCAGTTGTACAACATGCTTGTGTGTTGTCACGTCACAGAGTTGTTTTTGCCGCACGTGGATCGGGTTTGGAATCTTGTGGCGACGGATGTTGGGGCGGATGATCGGGCGTTATGGAGTTCCATGTGCTCCCATGCCAGATGTTAGTGATGCAAAGTCGTGGGGTAGAATTCAAGTTCATGAAGTTCATGCCAGTGGTGGTCCTTGGCTAGATGCGTCTTCTTTTGTTGTTGATCAGACTGCTGATCAGTATTATAGATGGTGGAACCATGTCTCTATGGGTCCGTTGTTGCCTCCTGTTGGTCGGGCTAGCAACTTCGAGTTTGTGGGCCTGGAAGGGATGAGACGTGAGCTACGTATTCCTCATCCGCCACAGCCTGTTTACAACCCACAACCTCTGAATGCATATCAGCCAGCTCATGTGTCTACCAGCTAGTAATCCTCAGATGTTTGCTGTGTGTGGACCTGATGGGGAGTCTACTTATATTTCCATTCCTGAGGTGCCTCATGCTCGTTTCTCTGAGTTAGAGCCGCATATTGATCAGTATACCATGGTGAGTTTAATTATTTTATTTATCTTCTTCATTATATATATAATATGCACTCACACTGTATTTTCTTGGATTTTCAGGCTGAGGTTCGGGAAAGATATGAGAACCAGGTTCTTATATTTGATGGGATGAGGACTGCCCTGTGTCATTATAGCCAAGAAAGAGAGGAGGCATATTCTCAGACATATTAGCAATCCCAGCGTGCATATGACGAGACTCGGAAAGTGTATGAGGATATGCAACAAGTGTACACGCAGCAACATCAAGGATATGAGGAACTTCAGGCTGAAGTAGTTAACCTCCGATCCCATGCGCAGAAGATCATCGCCCTCGATTAGGAACTTAGGAGGGCGACCGAACGTCCAAAATAGAGAGGAGAGGGATCGAGTGGTAAGGGGCGTAAAAAGAGAGCTAAATAAATTTGATGTAATATGATAGGTTTTGGATTATTTTGGATATTATATGATTATATCATAATCATAGATTTTGGACTGCATAATCACAATCATAGGTTTTTAATTTCTTTATTTTTTTTTGATTTTGAATTACAATTCTTAATTTCTTCAATTGCACAATTGTTAATTTCTTAACTTCTATGCACAACTCATAATTTTTCAAGTTCTATGCACCACAGTTCTAATTTTCAGAAAAAACGCACGCGGTTTTGGCAAAACCGCCCATTGAAGCCCAAGTCCACGCGGTTTTGCCAAAACCGCGCCATAGAAGCCCATTTAGCAGCCCAAGCCCACGTGGTGTTGGAAAAACCGCGCGGTTTTGGCAAAATCGCGTGAGTGATTTGATACAGCACCAAACCTGGAACCAAATATTGGTCGATTTGGTGTTTGGTTTGGTGTTGTTTTGGTGTTTTTATCAACATGTAGTTCTCCTGAAGTTGAAAAAACACCAAATTCTTGGTGTTTGATGCTAGGTTGAGAATTTGGTGTTTGATGCTAGGTTGATATCACTGCTAAAGATGCTCTTAGACGGTTATTCCAACAATAACAATAAAAAAACGCGCCACTTAACCAATATAATTATATTATATATATAATCTTATAAGCGGCATTTCTCAACTCACACACACTACTTTGAAATCCGAATTAGCAGAATCTCTCATCTAGAGAGGCTCATGCCCACCTCTGTCGCGGGCGGAGAAAGGGCTATTTCAATGGCTATGCTTGAGCATCAATACAGCTGTATAGCTTATACTGGTCCTCTTTGAACTGAGGAGTGTGGTAGCAACTTCCACTAACTTCTCCAACTATGCTAGTTGGACACCAGGAAGAGTGTATACAAGGTTACTGTTGTGACTCACTTCTTTTTCATGTTTGGTACCTTACAACCTTGTTACAGCAACAATAGAAGGGTGGCTGTTCTTAAAGTGTCCATCATGCGTGTTATTCAACGTAACTAGAATCCAGTAGTAATGTAGTATAGGTTGGAAGAACATTTACCAGACAACGCTACAAGGTCATTGGTGTTGAGACCAACCGCTGAGAATTTGGCCGTAATGTTAGTTAGTCCTTCAAATGGACTAGGAATTAGCGTATTAGCTCCGGCTTGATTCGCTGTCGTGCTATCTCTTCTACCTAGCAAAACATCCCACGAAGGACCTCCTGCCTACAAACATGGACTAAATATCAAAAATGAAAAATATATAGCATGTAATCTTCTTGGGGAATTAAATTTATGTCTGGAGACATACCAAAGAAACAGAAGCTTCAGCTGCAATTGCAAGAATGTCAGCACAAGAAACAATTCCGGGGCAAGCATCTTCCAGTGTAGTCTTAATGGTATCAACCACATTAAAACCCCTGGCGTCAACATTCGGGCCAGCGTTTTTCTCGCTTTGTATGCTGCTACTATCGTCTAACAATAGTGATGCATCACAGCCCTATTGCATAAACACATATAGAGATTTTATTAGTACATACCTATCTCACAGACTGACAAACATGCGGAAAAACGATTCGAGTAGAAATAGATAAACGATGAGTGGTGATATGAGCTCTGGCTTTACATTAACAAAACAATCAAGAAAATGAAGTCGAAGAAGGCTAGCACCAATACGAGCGTCTGACAGCATAGCAAACCGTATGACACGATCAACAATCCTATATAGATTTGGGCATGTCTCGTCATAAAACGTACTATCCAGTTGCGCATTCGATACACAAAATAGAAATCCTATGAAAGTTACTAGTAAAACACTAGACGACGACATAGTCCTCGATTTTAGTCTGCAAGAAAAGCTTATTAATCAGCTGTAATATGACGATCACCCTCTAATCTAGTTGAATATATAGTGTAAGCAATTACCCTTACTCGAAAGCAAAAGATTCCATAACAAAATGAAAAGAACAATAATTTACTTTGGTTTGCTAGGACGCGTCACCTAATTAATCAGGCTAGGGGATTTGATTGGATTTTTCTATATTTCGCCCTGGGGCATCTTGCACTAAATAATTAGATTCAGCCAAATACATAAGTCAATGTCTTGCTATGCTATTTCTCTATACCCTATAGGCCTATACCATTTAGGTCCCAAATATTAATATTTCGAGATTAAAACTTTAAAGAGTAGTTCAATTTAGACCGGAGTTTTGTGAGATGTTTAGTCAAATGTCAATGACTACGACTATCATCCTATATACAACTTAAATTAGAAAATATGCGCATGCATTCTTTCGGGACTCCTTCAATGTATCCGCGTCTAATTTCGTTACTTAAATTGGGTGTTTGGGAAGACTTAGTATTTTACACAAACCCTACCTATATTAATATCCCTTCTGCCAAGATGCTCATAGGGAGCCATGTCAGCAAATTTTTTAAAATTCATATATATATATATATATATATATATATATATATATATATATATATATATATATATATATATATATATATATTTTTTTTTTTTTTTGGTTTGATTCGTGAGTATTTAAAACTAGCTATGAAAAAAGCTATTCGAGTTAAGAATTCGAGACTTGCTAATAATTAATAGGGCATGTGAAACATACTTGCTAATAATTAATGGGGCATGTGAAACATACTTGCTAATAATTAATGGGGCATTCCCAATTTCGCATTGAACCTACAATGTGGAGTGGGCAACTTATAGGTATTTATCATTAAATATGTTTACTTTCTTATTTTAATTGCTTATTTTTATTTTCCTTCTGCCAAGATGCTCATAGGGAACCATGTCAATAATTTTTTAAAAAAAGTCCTCACTTAAATAATAATTAATTTGTTGATTACTAATTTAACCTTACTATTGGTGTATTTTGCAATTTACATATATAAAAAAACATTTGTCTTTTCACATGTTTAGGAATTAAAACTAGATTTTGGACCCGGGCATACGCTCGGGATCTATTAAATATTTTATGTGCTGAAAAGGCTTTACAAAATGTCTCACACAAATTTTCGAGTCAGAATATATTTTTATTAAAAATAAATAGAACTATGTTAATGACCAGCGATTATGGTGCATAAGTACTTGGAAACTAAGGGATCAAATTGAGATAGCCTCTTCACTTTGTGGTTTAGGATATTAATCCGTAATTTTCAAATATAATTATCTTAAACTCTATCTAGCTTGAATAATAATTTTCTTAGATTTATGGTGATTTAGCGTCACATTTTCGAATAAGAATATATTTTTATTGAAAATAAACCGAAATACGTTAGTGAGCAACGATTATAGTGCATAAGTACTTGGAAACTAAGGGATAAAATTGAGATAGCCTCTTCACATTGTGGTTTAGAATATTAATCCGTAATTTTTAAATAAAATTATTTTAAACTCGATCTAGCTTGTATAATAGTTTTATTAGATTTATGGTGATTTAGCGGTAAATCATCACCATTCGGCTTACGTAATGTGTACAAATCACTAAAACAGATTGATTGTTTCTATATCCTCAAAGAATACACTACTCTCACTTGAAAAGATTTTTCACATGAACGTGTCCTACGAACGGGTGTCATTATATTAAATTATTCTAAAAAATATTAGCAACTATGCATAGCTATGAGATATGAAAATTATACTAATTACTCATTTAAATTTCTTGACCACTCTCTATAAAAAGGAAGCACCAAGCCTTGATAAAACTTATCGACTTCTTTTTATTGTTAGGTTTAATAATAGAAGTTTGATTGAAGCTTTGTGAGAATGTTCAATATGACGAAGATAATATTGAAGCTACTTGAATAGCAAGACATTCCCAATTACAATAAAAGAATTATAATAAACACTATTTAAAATGCAAAACTATATTTATTGAGACATTTATTCTCCCTACATATAATACAAATATGTTTTAGGATTATTAGTTCAATGCATTTGCATCAAGTTTTTTATTTTCCATTAATTATTCTTTGAGGTTAGTTTAATGTAGTACGTTGCATCCAGTTTCCAATTTCTCATTAATTATTCTTTGAGGTTAGTTCAATGCAATTGCATCAAGTTTCCAATTTCCCGTTAATTATTATTTGAGGTTAGTTTAGTGCAATTGAATCTACTTATTTATGATTTCCCGTTAGTTATCCATTAAGGTTAATTCAGTACAGTTGCATCAAGTTTTCGATGTTTCATTAATTAGTCTTTGAGATTAGTTCATTGCATTTGCATCCAGGTTCCAATATCCCGTTAATTACTCTTTGAGGTTAGTTCAATACATCTGCATCCAGTTTCTGATTTCCCGTTAATTGCTTTTCTAGGTTAGTTCGATAGTTTATAATTTGTTTGCATACATGTAAGAATCTGTTTTTATAAACTCACTTTCGTTTTGGGTTCCTAATTACTCGCAATTGCTAATGTGAGAAGGCTAAAAAAGTGGACATTTATGCTTTGAGGTCGGTCGCGATGCGATTACATCCGACTTCGATTTCTAGTTAACTATTTTTTTTAGATTATTTCAATGCATTTGCATCTAATTTCTGATTTCCCGTTAGTTAATTTTTTATTTTAGTTTAATGCAATTGCATCCAGTTTTTGGTTTTACATTAATTAATTTTTTTTGAGGTTAGTTCAATGCGGTTGCATCCAATTTTAGATTTTATGTTAATTGTTCTTTGAGGTTAGTTCAATGCATTTGTATCAAGTTTTTGATTTCGTTAATTATTTTTGAAGTTAGTTCAATACTGGTTACATCAAATTTATAATTTACCGTTAATTATTCATTTAGGTTAGTTCAGTCGCAGTTTCATCTATTTTTCAATGTTTCATTAATTAGTCTTTGAGATTAGTTCATTGCATTTAGATCTAGTTTCGATTTCACGTTAATAACTATTTAAGGTTAGTCCAATACATGCATCTAGTTTCTAATTATTTGAGGTTAGTTCGATACAATTATATTAGGTTTCGATTTCCGCTAACTATTCTTTAAAGTTATTTCAATGCATTTGCATTTAGTTTCGATTTCCCACCAATTATTCTATGAGGTTAGTTCAATGCGGTTGCATTCTGTTTTTTGATTTTATGTTAATTATTTTTGAATTAAGTTCAATACATTTGCATCCAATTTTTAGGTTTCCCATTAATTATTATTTGAGGTTTTTTGATGTATTTGCATACCGTTTCGATTTTCCGTTAAATATTTTTCAAAGATTTGCATCCAATTTATAATTTCTCGTTAGTTATTCTCTGTTATTAGTTTAATGCAATTTGCATAAAGTTTCGATTTCCCATTAATTACTCATTAAGCTCAGTTATGTATTTGAATCCAGTTTTCGATTTTCTTATAATTATCCAATGTGGTGTGTAATACAAACTTCTACTGATCCATCTGTAGTGTCCTTGCAAATATGACATAAAAAATAAATTATGTTTAATTTACTATGTGGGATCATCGAAGATTATCCAGTTCCCGATTTCCAGTTAATTATTCTTTAAATTATGCATGACTCATTATGTGAAATCTTCAAAGATTATCTACTTAGCGGGTCTTTGTTATATTAATTATTCTGAAAAATATTTGCAAAATATATAAAACTATTATATATTGATATTATATTGATCACTCAACCAAATTTTTTATAACGTGAAAATCTCACTCTCCATTAAAAAAAACATAACTCGCCTTTGATAAAACCCTTCAACTTCATTTTGTTGTTTAATAATAGAAGTTTGATTGAAATTTTATGAGATTGTCTAATAAGAAAAAGTTAATATATATTGAAGCTACTTGAATAGCAAAGAGTTCTCAATCATACGGAAAGACATAATATAAACATCATTTTAAATGCAAAACTATACTTATCGAGATATTCCCATAACATATAAGCCAACTATATTTTGAGGTTAGTTCAATGCATTTGCATACAGTTTCTGATTTTCCATTATTTATATTTTGAGGTTAGTTCAATGCGGTTGCATCCAATTTTCTATTCCGTTATTTATTTTTTGAGATCGGTTCAATACAATTGCATCAGTTTCGATTTCGTTAATTATTCTTTTTCGGTTAGTTCAATACATTTGCTTCCAATTTCCTATTAATTGTTCTTTGAGGTTAGTTCAATGTATTTGCATCCGGTTCGATTTTTTAGTTAATTATTACGTGAGATTAGTTTAATGCATTTGCATCCGGTTTCCAACTTTTCGTTTATTATTTTGATAAAGTTGCATTTGCATATAGTTTCGATTTTTACGTTAATTATTGTTTGAGGTTAGTTCAATGAATTTGCAACCGGTTTCGATTTCCGTTAATTATTTCTTGAGGTTTTGCATCTAGTGTATTTTTTGAGATTAGTTCAATGCAATTGCATCCGGTTTTATTTTCGATAATTATTTTTAAGATTAGTTCTAATGACTTGCATTATGTTTCCAATTTATAATTAATTTTTCTTTGAGGTTAGTTTAATGCGGTTGCATCTAGTTTCGATTTCTCGTTAATTTAATCTTTGAGGGTTAGCTCAATGCATTTGCATCCATTTTCGATTTTCCGACAATTATTTTTTGATGTTAGTTTGATGTATTTGCATCCAAGTTTTGATTTTCCATTAATTATTATTTGAGGTTAGTTTAATGCAATTGTATCCATATTTAGATTTTTCTATTAATTACTTTTTAAGATTTGTTTAATGATTGCATTTACATTCAGGTTTTGATTTTTAGTTAAATATTATTTGAGGTTAGTTCGATATATTTGCATCCAGTTTTGGGTTCCCCATTAATTGTTTTTGGCGTTAGTTTTATTCAAGATATTATACATATTTTAAAATATTTGTCATTATTGTTTTGCGTTATTATTATTATTATTATTTTCATTTTCTATTATATATTTTGTGATGTTATTTTTTTGTATAATTGTTTTTAACTATGTTTTGATCTTTGTGTTAAGGATATATTTGAAAAAATAAGGTGCTTTATCATAAACACTAAAATTGTATGATTTGTAATAGAGAATTAGTTTTACAAATCACCCTTTTTTTTAGCAATTTTTTTTTATTTGATCAAATATATAAGAATTGGAACACTAAAAGTGTTTGATTCGTAATAGGAAATTATTTTCTACAAATTATTTATTTTTTAGCATTTTTTTTTATTTGATCAAATATATAAAAATTGGAAATACACTCAAACTCTCCAAATATAAGAATTAGAAATACACTCAAACTCTCCAAAGAGATTCCATATACGTGGAATTATAGGCTATTAGAAAATACTATATTTCATATTGCCATATATGATAGAGAAAAGGCTAACTCTCCTATTAGAGTGCCACATAGGAGAGAGAAAATCCTCTTTTAAAGGTCTCTGCTTTAGTATATAGATAGTAGAAATAACCAATTATATGCCCAATTTGAATTGTGGGTAATTAAGTAATTAACAACTCACAAAAACAAAACAAATCCCCAACCTTTGTGAAACACATAGCGGCAATATCTCTCAAATCTCTCTCTCCAATCTTTTTGAAGAATATCAAGAAAAAGACATCGCCCTAATATATATATATATACAGGCCCAATCTTAGACGTACATACTTATTTTAAAGTAAAATAAGTACGTAACTAAAACATCACTTTGAAAATGAATCCAACTCTAATTTTTTGTGGGTATTATCTACATACCATGAAGATCATCTCCACAAAATTTGAGCTCATTTGGAAACCTCTAACCTAGCTAAAAATTGTTGTCATCTTTAAAAAGAAATATAATGGTCCAGAAAATAGTATTTTTGCAATAATCTTTTGCCTAAGTTAGAGATTTCCAAATGAGTTGAAATTTTGTAGGGATGATGTTTATGGTGAGTAGATGATATCCACAAAAAATTACGTTTGAATTCATTTTATAGGTAAAGTTTTACTTACGTACTTATTTTAACTTAAAATAAGTATGTACTTCTAAGATCCAGCCTGTATATATATATATAGCTAGGCTCCCAAACGGATGTACTTATACAGACCTAAGGGTAAAATTGAAATCTCACTCGTGATTACTCAAAACCCAAAACCAACAAAATCTCACTCGGCATTCACAATTTCTCCCACGTAATCCTCTCATATTTTATTTCCACTATCACCGCCCTCCCACTCCTGGTTCTCTTGATGATTCTATAATGCATAAAGATCATTAATTCGCTTTAACTCCCAATCCAATTGAAACCCCAAAGTGATTTATTAGCATTAATATATAACAACAACAATCTTAGTAACAGTGCATGCCAGTTCAAAAAATATGAAATAGATCAATCAAAAGACCTCAAATCAGTAAAGAAGGGAGAAGAAATTCCTTTGATTTAATAGGAGAAAAAAAGTCCCAAAGGCAGAACAATTTTCTAGTGTTGTCTTGTTCGCAAGGTCTTCACAGAAGAAAAATAAAATAAAATTCCTTTGCTTAAAACAAGAACTAAATCCTCATGATTTAATTTGTAACAAGAGAGTGATCGAGAAATTAAAAGAGATTTAATATGTAAAGTCTTGACATAGATTTTGCTTCCAATTCCATTGTCTTGCTCGCATGTTTGCAACAGGAGAGAGAAAAAATAGAGAGATATGGTCAGAAAAAAGAGTTAAAACATTAAATATGAGAGATTAGAAGGAGAGAGAGAGTCACAAAAAGTGGGAGAGGAAATAGGAAAAACCAAAATACGTGAGAAAGAGAGAGAGCAAATAAAGGCAATTAATATTACGTGAGATTTCAATTTTAACATCCGTTTTGATTCGTGAGTATTTAAGACTAGCTATGAAAAAAGCTATTCGAGTTAAGAATTCGAGACTTGCTAATAATTAATGGGGCATTCCCAATTTCGCATTGAACCTACGTGGAGTGGGCAACTTATAAGTATTTATCATTAAATATATTTCCTTTCTTATTTTAATTGCTTATCTTTATTTTCCTTCTGCCAAGATGCTCATAGGGAGCCATGCCAGCAATTTTTTTAAAAAAAAGTCCTCACTTAAATAATAATTAATTTGTTGATTACCAATTTAACCTTACTATTGGTGTATTTTGCAATTTAAAAAAAAAAAAAAACATTTGTCTTTTCACATGTTTAGGAATTAAAATAACCAATTATACGCCCAATTTGAATTGTCGGTAATTAAGTAATTAACAACTCAAAAAAAAAAAATAATAATAATAATCCCCAACCTTCGTGAAACACATAGCGGCAATATCTCTCAAATCTCTCCAATCTTTTTGAAAAATATCAAGAAAAAGACATCGCCCTAATTAAAAAAAAAAAAGGATTTTGATTCGTGAGTATTTGAGACTAGCTATGAAAGAAGCTATTCGAGTTAAGAATTCGAGGGATGATTTTAGTGAAACATGCTTGCTAATAATTAATGGGGCATTCCCAATTTCACATTGAACCTACAACGTGGAGTGGGCAACTTATAGGTATTTATCATTAAATACGTTTTCTTTCTTATTTTAATTTTGTTTTTGACTCATCCCTCATCAATCTTGGTTTTCCTTATAAGTTTTTTGATGGAAAAATCAACTTTTAAATGGCAGTGGTCTATGTAAACCACCCTTTTTCACTATTAACAAATTGAGTCATTTGGATTTTCGAAAATTCAAAAGAGTGTCCTGAAATTGTACGTGAGGATTTGAATTAGTGGCACCTTACAGAAGCTATCCACTGTCAGGCCCGGCCCTGAGCAGGTGCAATGTGGGCGACCGCACAGGGCCCCCAATATACAAGGCCCAAAAAAATAGTATTAGTAGAAAAGGCCTATTTGGCAAATCACAAGCCCAAACCAACCAAAAGCCCAAAAAACCGGAAATTTCACAAATCACAATAAGCAACGGAAATATCCCCTCATATTCTCTTTGACTCTTTCCTCATTAATTATTTTTGTAAAAATAGGAAATAAGATATATAATAAATGAGCATTATTGAAAAAAAAGTATTGGAAGAGGGCCACATTTCGCTGTTTGCACAGGGCCATTGAAAACTCAGGGACGGCCCTGTCCACTGTATGAATTATTAATTTTTTTTTGAAAGAGTTTACCTTAGAATACCAAATATTTTTCACAGATGCTATACAATAGAATGCGGTCACTAGATTTGGAACATTCTCATGTGTTAATCACCAAAGAAGCTTAGTAGTAAAGACAATTGGTGATAATTTTGGTGAAAGAATAAGCAATTTTGATTTGAGTTAATATACTGCATTGCATTAACTACCTCTTTTCTGACTTTTCTTGATTTTAAGTATGACTGATCTCATACATTTATGCTACTGGACTCTTTGCTTTTGCCGATAGTATATTTTGTTACTACATACAGTAAAAAAAATGCATTGTATATTGTGGTTTTGAAGCTCAAGATTCAAATGATGAACATTGTATTTATACAAAGATTGGACAAAGAGTAGAAGAAACCGCTAAAGAAAATACTATTACAATCAGACAATAGCATAGAGAGAGATGAACTAGTGCATCTGAGTGTCTGACAATATGTCTAGAGAGAGAGAGAGAGAATGATTTGTAATAAACAACACAATTAATAGCTATGTGCAGCATGCTCCTGAGACCTGAATGAACAGGTTTATACTTTTTTTTATTGGATGGTGTTGTATTTATATTTTTCTCTTTGTTCTGTATTCAATGTGTTTTGATGGGTGGTCCATCACTATATATATATAGAGGCTTGTTTGAGTACCACACCACTGATTGTTTCAGTAATTTAGCTGTTTTCTTCAATATATTTCAATATAGGTGAGCATCCAATATTATGACTTATCTTATATATAGTTTTTCCCTCTGAATTTTGCAGCTTGGTTGTATTACCTTACATTCAACAATTTAATAGAATTGACATATTTAGCAATTTTTTAACAGGATTGAACTGACATCTTACGAAGTGGAAAGGGACGTTTGTTGTAGGTTGAAGTGTTAAACCAAGTAGCGCCCTTTGGTGTTTATGTTTTAGTGTTTGAGATTTTGACATATTAGAATAAAAATTTATTTCACATTTCTTCATATTTCTTATCGCTTCTTTCTGATAAGTATAAATATAGTCAACGTGTCCAAGAGAACAGTACATATGACATCAATAATAAATTAGCAACAGTACATGTGGCGTCGATAATAAATTAGCTAAGGAGAGTTACAAAATTAGTAGTACACAATATATACTACAAGAAAATTGAGTTTTGGCCACAGGTACAACCTAGGTTTAGCCACGGTTATTAGCTGTTGCCAGGGTCAAACGGGCAACGGCCCACAGTCGTGGCCAAATTTTTAAATGGCTGTCGGGTATTGTTTGTGTAGTTTGGGTTTACTTCGCATTTTGGCCACGGTTGTTTCGTCCACCGTTGGATTAGACTTGGCTTTTGATGTTCGGTTAAGATCTAATGAAAACCCTCGTGAAAATAAGGAGGAGCCGTGAAACAACTACTAAAATTTGAAGAAGAAGACTCGAGTCGTTCTCCAGGTTTGTTTTCCTTCATTCTCTTCTTTATAAACAAGAGCTTCTCTTTTCTCCTCTAATAAATCTTCCCTTCCCCTCTCTCTCTTTTACCTAGGCTGAAGATCGAAGACAGGCATTTAGTTATTTTTTTCCTCACATACTCTCTCTCTCTATCTCACGCTAGGGTCACGAGTACCAGGTTTGATTTCACTCTCATATTCGTTTTCGTCATATCTTTTTGCCGTGGGAAATTTTGTATACTGGTAAATTCATTCTATTCTACATATTGATTTTATTGTTGTGTGGATTATTTTTGCATTTTTATATATTGGAAAAAAGAAAGAGCATTACTGATGGTTTGTTTCCTAGTGACATGGATGTTCACTATTGTTCGATATATAGAGTAGTTATGAATAGGCTTTAAGCCTTTAATCTTTTATACTAATATATATCTTCTTTTTCTTATATGATATTAGTCATCTTAGTTAATTTCTGTGAAAATACCCTGTTATGTCTTGATTCTTCTGTTGAGTGATATTTTTAAAAGATACTGCAATATTGTGGATGTGGTAGTTGAAGATGGGGTGAACTGTTGGGTTTCAGAAAAGAAACAGGAACATCGTAGTCACGTAGCACAGGGTTTCTGGGTTGAAAGTGTTGTCTGTGAGTTTGTAGTGGTGCCCTAAGCTTATCAATGTGTTCAAAATCCAAGGGAATTTGTTCTCACCTTCCCTAGAGGATGTCATTCAGGGTTCAATTGTGGCTTCAATTGTGCGGAGGCTATAAATGTAGCTCCTCTTGACTGGTTGCCTCACGAACAGAATGCCATAGAGATCTACTGTAAGCAAGGACGAAAGACATCTATATCCCACGATAAGTTGTTGCTAGGGGCAGCAAGGGAAACAATGAGGTTCCCGTGGGAACTATAATTATTGAGGAAAAGTACCTTAGATAACTTGAGATGGAAAGATGTATACGGAAATATTGGAATATTAGCAAATGCACTCAAGGTAAGCTTTCTTAGTTTTCATCATTTCATCTTTTGTGACCTTAACCATATTGATTTTGTTCGTAGTAGAGTACTTTAAACACATTTGAAAGTGATACTGGTCAGCTTTAATGAGTTAAGGTCGTCACTTATATAGCAATGTGTTTCATTAATAAATTTTGTCGCGTCTTTTTGCATAAGATATTTTTTTTATTACGTTGTACGTAGTATATATATATATATATATATATATATATATATATATATATATATATATGCATCTATATTATTTTTTTTGAATATGCTAATTCATATTATGTGTTTCGTTGCCCATTAATGTTTTGTTCTTCATTTCGTTTGTGGTTGAATGAAACTATGAAAGAGAGACCATGGAAAGCCCAACTAATTAGATGCACTATTCAGTATTTTTTTATTGGGATACATGGGTACAAATGTAAATAAAATTTTGAGATATTTTTATTGTTACGTTACTCTACTCTCATAAGGAAATGGAAAAGTTTTGCAAAGTCTTGTACCTGTTTGGTGATGGTTTGAATTATTGCAATGCATTTCATGGTTTACTGATTTATAGTATGGGTTTAAATTTAATATGGTAATTTTAATTTTTAAATTTTATTTTGTTTCTATAATTCCCAATATGTTTAGGTTAAGATCGATGTCGTTAAGTTTATTGTGAATCACGCTTGTACAAGTCATTTTTTGTGTGCCACATACATTGAATACTATAAGGCCTGCCTTCTGTTCCTTGTTTGTTATTTTCTTTTTCTTTTTAATTTTATTGTTGCTAACATTTGGTCCTGGACTGCAAGTGCTTTTACTCCACTTTTCATGTTCGTGACCTTATTTATCTAAGATTCCATCCGTTAATTTGTCCAAGACCAAGTGTTAAGTGGTACGTCTATTAGCACATGGTGTGTAGCAACAATGAAATTAGCAACTGACTTATTTGCCGGAGGTTCCATCCGTACGTCTAATAGTGGTATGGGTGTGACTGGTCTATGAAATTAATCCTTGTAGAGGTATGTAACTCCAGTTGTTTTTTCTCTTACAGGTAGTATGAGGAATAGATGAACACATGCTGTCTCTTCCATCATCAACTGGAGTCGAGGTTATGTCATATTCAAAGCTACTCAATCAAGTAATCTTTCATAATTCAAAAATGGTGTTCAGATGTATGCTCTGTTGTTTATCTAGAGAAAGCCAACAAACTAATTTCTGTGATTACCCATAACACCAAAAAACAATCAAAATTCAACGTACGGTGATTCCTACGATGAGTGCTCCATTGATTTATTAATTAGGTATGATTCCATTTAGAGATCATGGACTTAGAGAGCTACTAAAATGCTCTAGCATAGACATCCTACTCTACTTGGGAGTAGTGCACGAAAACAATACGATTGAAAAGACTACGTGAACTTTTGTGGAATCTTGATAAGGAAAAGGAAAATGTGTGATACTGCTGAAGTACTAATCAAAATCTAATTCATACCACCTACCAATTACCACTTAAGGAAAATGTGTTTCCTGTAGGCTCATCGACACAAACACTTAACGCCGTAATGTGATAAAAATATGGTTAAAACATGCATGCATTTTCTTACGTAAGCCTTTAAACCTGGCAGAGCACATGAGCAATACCCATATCTGATTTTTATTTATTATTTATTTATTTATTATTTATTTTTTCCCAGTCCTCCTAAAAATATAATGAATGAAGGACAACCAGATAAATCTATCTTTCGACCAATTCGCTTAGCCTATACATAATTCAAAAAACTGTAGACATAAGTAAATAATAATACAAAGGAAAACAATTATATATAAAAAAAAATCTCATTAAGATGTTTTCTAAATCTCTTTGTATCAGTGTATTAAAATTAACATAACCTAAGACTAGCGTGCACTACACCTAAACAGGATATCCTTAACGGTGGAGAAACGTTATTGAAAATATTTGTAACGGTTTTTATGCGTAACGAATTGGGCGTTATTAATTTATTGATTTATTTTGTTACGGTTTTTTACCGTTACAAATTATTTATAGTAACGGTTATTTACTGTCACTGAAATAAATTACTAACGGTTTTTCAACATCAAAAGCGTTAATTATTTCCAACAATAGTAACGGGTTTCTAAGGGTTTTAAAGCGTACGTTCCTTAAACTATTAGTAATGGTTTTTGCACCCATTAGTAACGCTTTTTTGGTTACATGAGTGTTACTCAATGAAACAATTTCGTATTTAAAAAAAATAATGTTCACTTTGCCACCCATTTACCACCTCACTTGTATAAAATGTCTCCATTTTTTTTTTCGAGAATTCTACAAAAGTTATCAATAAACAGAAAACCTCATAAGTACATCTGAGATCAAGTATTCCTTTTTATTACTACAAATCACAACCAAAAAGTCACACATAATGAGTATACAAATTCTGAAAGAGTCCTGATGAGGAGAGATTGATCTCTCTATGGAGAGAGATCTATTTCATCAGCCGTCGGATGGGAGCTAATTTCATCCGGATGGGAGCTGATTTCATCCACAGTTAACATAAATAAAAACTACTTGTGTTTGATTTGGAAACTCCACGTGGTGGTTGGCAACTCACAAGGATCCAAATAGATGACATAAATACCAAAATGACTCTTTAATCCTCTTTCTCTTTTTAACACACTTTAACTTCTCCATTTTTTTTTTATTATTTTTTTTCTGTAATGAATTTTAACGAAAATCAATGTAAGAAGAGAAAGAATTCATCAACAAAAACATCACAAAATCTATTTGTATTGAATAAAAGGAAAATATTTAATGAGTAGGTTCAAGTGTTCAACAATAAAAAATAAAGACAAAAGTACTATAAAACAAAATAAAATTATAATTTTCTGCATCTCTTCAATTCTTCAACAAACAAGTATGAATTATTTGCTATCATTGTGTTAGATAAAAATATAATCAAGACCCATCTGTTCTAGTCTTCATGAGAATTTCCCTTTGTGAAAAATGTTTAAATCAGTAGAAGAAGATGAGGGGTTTAAAAGTCATTTCAATTCTCTATATTAAATTTGATTTGGTTTGGTTTGGTTTTGTTTGTCACAGTGTCTTTCTAGAGATATGAGCCAAAGCTTATCGTAAGGTGGCTATTTGGTGCGCTCTAAATTTAGAGAGATCAATCTTTCCTTATCATTTGCCATTCTGAAATTTGATGAAAAGAAAATAAACATTTTATCAAAATCAATCAAAATTGATAGTAAAGTTTGTCCTCATCTCCTTCGACTATCTATGCATTGACCCTACATGAATATTGAATCCTAAAAATAACATAAATTAAAATATGTAAGACATAGGCAAAATGAAAGAAACATCCAATCTTGAATCGAGTCAATGCTAATTCAAGTATTGCCAAAGTACCTCAAAAACTTTCCAGCCAAATCCTTTTCCATAATGCAGAACCTATATGAGTGCATAATCCCATAACCATAGTAATTACTACATAAAGGTATTGATACCATGTTTTTGCAGCTCTTGCAGTTCATGGATTCCCTACAAAAGTCCAATATAAGTAATCAGATTTACCAACACGAACACATGATGAACAAAAAGGTATTTGACTTTTTTAGATGGCTCGTGGAGGAACCAATTAACTAAGCATGAAAACCCAAGTCATTGTAATCTAACTCATCAATACAATTAACATAGCATTATGGAACCAACTAATAAGCGGTAAAGGGCATCGAATTAAAACCAACTCACCTTCGTAAATACAACGCTTCGAGTTTTTCATAACTTCACCAATGAATATCACAATAGAAGTTGTACCATATTATTCACTTCTATCATTTTGAGCAGCATCGGTTCTCTTAATCATGGTGCCTTCAAATTTCAGATTTGCTAAAAACCATTAATTAAATATCAAGTGGCAGATAAACCCAAAACAACTACATTCACATAGTACATGCTGAATTCCTCGGCAATTGTCTAAAACAATATCTAGTAAAATATGGTCAGCTTGTCACGACGAGAATCACGATGTAACCATGTTTAATAGGCATCAAAAGATGACCCTAACTAAAATAGACAATGGCTATATAAATGTTCAAAAACAGATATAAACGTGTTGTTCGGGATAATTAGGGCAAAAGATCGATGACTAATTAAGGTATCGATTAGCATTTTTCTTAAGAAAAAGGAATCTATAGACTTCTTGAATGGTCCCTCTTTCGATGCGTAAGAAACTGAATAGTTTCAACACCACCAACCCACATCAGTCGACACGTGGATAAAAGGAAAATTCAGCATGCTATGCATGATACTAAGTATGGATTTGCTACGTGTCCATAAGATTCTAATATCGTAAGGAAAAAAAATGTAAACACAAATAAATTACTACAGCCCTCAATTGTCTTTTTCGCTTAAGCGGGTAATCTTATGGCGGTTTGTACTTTCTTTGAGCACTGAGCACGTCCATTAGCACAATCAGGCATGCGTAGAAAGTTGCAGATTCAGTCTTACTACCTTAGTGGAACTTGGGCCACTATGACACTATCTACTCATATTTTGGCCCCCACTCAATAGTGGGTATGGTGTTCTCTGATTGGCTAGATAGCGAATGGTAATTAATTACGTACAAATTCATACATAGTTACGTATTAATATACTATACTTACTTGGTAGGGATGGGGTATTCAGGGAAGAATTTGGCCAGTATCTCCACAACATCACTGCGGTGCAGTACCCTCTTGGCACATAGATACCTTCGAAGCGAGAAGGATCAAACGCGAGTATGTGAGCTAAAGCCACTTCTCTAACGTGAGCGTAAAGTCCGTACCCGAGTTGGCGTAGGTTTTAGCGGACCAGTGAGGTACTTGAGTATGTGAACGATGCTAGCGTTGGACGATTGGTTGAAGTAATGGACCCATCACCAACAAAGGGTTCACCACCACCAAATCTACTCCTTTCTCTTTTGCCATCTCCCATCTTTGCTGCTTTCGACCTTTGCTTTGTCATAACAATGCCAATTCTGCACATTCAATTGTACTGAAAGTGTTAGATAAAAATAATTTCATTTACAAAATGATTAAGTTAATAATAAAATTCTGATGGAAATGAACCTAGCTTGGTCATCTTGCAAAAATCCAGATCACTCCAACAAGACTCGTCTACAACGACATCAGGCCCTCTATTAGGATCCATAGTGACTGCACCAATAGAAGACGTACAGACAACGCGACAAACACCAGTTTCTGCAGCTGCGTCAATTACAAACTTGGTACCAATCACAGCTGGCTCCACCATTTGTTCAGGATCATTCGTAACAGAAGAAGCTGTATGGAAAACTCCCTGACAACCTTTAATAGCTTCGCAAAGGTTGTATGATCAAATCATATGGGCTTTATGATTTGAGGGCCGGGCTGAACCGGCCCGGCCCATTTTACACCCCTACAGGCTACAGCGTCTTGCTCGGTCCGTAATGCTGCTACTGTTTTCTAACAATAGTGATCCATCACAAGTTCACGACCCTATGAAATAAACAGGTACAGATATTCAATAGTACCTTACAGCATGCGAGTCTGTTTGAATCATTGGAAAAACTTGCCGCTTTCTGAAGTTTTTGATTGCATTGGTATTATATAAAAACTTTTTTATACGAAAGGCAGCTTCTACCGTTAACTTTCTTGAGATACAATTAATTAGCACATATTTAAGTCTAGTATCAATGGTAGAATGAGATACAAGCTAAGGACTAAGGAAGAGTAATACTTTTTTCTCATTAACAAATTTAAAAGTAGTAGTAGATCAAGGAACATGATATATCAGAATCAAATTGCAGATCTAACTCTTGGCATAGAACTATAGATTGATGAAAAACATAATTTTCATGAAGTAAGAGCTTACATCAACAAAACAATCATGGAAATGAAGTCGAATAAGGCTTGCACCGATACGACTATACGAGCATCTGATTGCAGAGCCTGTTGTATAACACCTCTAACAATTCTTTGATATGTTCCATTCAATCCATTACACAATGTCTAGCATCTGTCTCTGTGAATCTACAGATGATGTCTGATCATGATTTAGTCAGACGAGCTTGTTTAAGCACGTTTTGAACTTGTGTATTGTGATCCATCAACCGATCACACTTTAGTGTAAAATAAGACATACTATTGAGGGTAGATGACGACTCCATCCCATTGTCAATCTTGAAAACTGTGTTATGTGCAACAGATCTTAATCTATCCTGTAGAAAACACATTGTATATGAGATGTTTCTTGTAACTAACTTGTAACTAACTTGCAACAGCTCATCATATTGTAACTAACTTGTAACAGATTTATGTTCTGTAACTGAATTTCACCTCGATATTTACGTGTGTGTGCATTTTCTCAGGTAAAGCCTACTGAAGTCAGCTCTGGTGAGTTAAGTGAACTGTGTCGAAGAATCCAAGAAATGCTTTTTGACATGCCGTGCCATCCAAAGGGATCTCGAGGACTGCATTGGAGGAAGTGACTCCATATATAGCCTCTGAAAATGTTTCTGTGGCAGAGATTAGTTTGTCGCTGGAAATGATTATAGCAGTTGGTGGTTGGCTTGGCAATAAAACAAGGATAAGATCACTAGTATCTCCTACCCCTGTTTCTGATGGAGTGTTTGGTGAGCAATTAACGGAGCAGCTCATCCGTTATGGTACGAATGGTCTCTGTGCTCCTTCATTTTATTTTTACATTTATTTAAATATGCCATTTCATAACTGCACAATGAATAAGAATAGTTTATAGTTATATTAAACAAGCCTGTTGTATTCAGTGCAACCAATGCATGCATTATGAATTCCTTAGTTTATGTCAAAGTTCAAGAACAAAGTTATAGACCACTTTTACGACAAAAGCTCGAGTTATTTGAGAACAGCTTTAGTTAACCAGAGTGTTGAGTGTGAGTGAAAGCGAGAACTGGAGTAGGCGTGTTAGAAGAACTTACTTTAAAAGCTCCTAGAGTTAAGATCACTAGTATCTCCTACCCCTGTTTCTGATGGAGTGTTTGGTGAGCAATTAACGGAGCAGCTCATCCGTTATGGTACGAATGGTCTCTGTGCTCCTTCATTTTATTTTTACATTTATTTAAATATGCCATTTCATAACTGCACAATGAATAAGAATAGTTTATAGTTATATTAAACAAGCCTGTTGTATTCAGTGCAACCAATGCATGCATTATGAATTCCTTAGTTTATGTCAAAGTTCAAGAACAAAGTTATAGACCACTTTTACGACAAAAAAGCTCGAGCTATTTGAGAACAGCTTTAATTAACCAGAGTGTTGAGTGTGAGTGAAAGCGAGAACTAGAGTAGGCGTGTTAGAAGAACTTACTTTAAGAGCACGTAGAGGAGAGCGTGACTTAATCCGTAAATGGAGAGGGAGCACTGTAGCAGAAACCTGTTAGAATTTCTGGTTACCAGACAGCAGGTATGACAGGGGAAGAACATACTCGTAAGCACACCCTAAGGACTGGCACAGACCCAAAGTGCCCTGAATGCTGCTGGATTGAGATTTCAAACCTCATTCTCTCAGAACTCGCTGCTCTGATAGCTTGTTACATATTGATGTTGTTTTGGCAAAGTTCCCTTTCAAAAGGAATATATCCTAATTAGTGAATATCCAGTCATTTTCCTTTTTCCCTCAGTAAAAGTTCCTTCCCTTTTCTAAAAGGATTGCAAACGGTAGAATTCTTCCAACCATCCATTTTCGTGCAAAAATGAAAAGTTGATTTTAACTGAAATTCATGTAATTGTCAGACTCATACAGTATGTATATTACAATCCCAATCAATAGAAAAGAAAAATGAATAAATTTTTAAAACATTTTGCCTTGTCAACCAAACTCTGATAAAATAGTAATTATATTTTGATTTCCCCATAATTTCCCTTAGTTCTCTCTGTTACTTGTTATTTTTCTGCCCTTTTATAATTCTTTGTCTTTACCCATCGATTACCTTAGAAGAAGTAATTTCCTATCACTATGCCTAGAGAAATTTTGGACTTGTCTTTATGTTCTTATCGATTTTCTTAGTTTCTCATGAGAACATTTACCTTTATATTCGTGTTGATTGTAGGTGATATTCCTTTGCTTATATTTTCTGAGTGGTGGTTGACCAAAGAGAAATTTTCTGTAATTGATTCGTTTATAGTATCTTCTTTCCCTGGAGCAACATTTCATGGGTGCAATGGACTAAGCGTCAAGTATCAGGTACATTTTACATAATTTCTTGTATTCTCTTTTTGAAATGGTTTCTTCGATAATACCAGGTATTAGTTGCATGCATATTTTTCACTGCATTTGCACCAGATATATGCATGATTGCAGATGTACTGATAGTGAGTTGCTCTTCAATCAGGACAGTATTAATGTGCTGTTTGATTGCAGATTCTATATGGTGAAGACTCCTCACTTGCTGATATTTTTTGGACATATAGAAAGAAACAGGTAAGACAAACTTTGAGCTCTGGGGATTTTTTTTTCAACTCCAGGAATCCTGAAATTTTCTTTGCAGGGACCAACTAGGAATAGCAGAATATAGCATTAGTCAATCGACACTGGAGACCATTTTCAACCACTTTGCTGCAAACCAGTAGCACAATGTGTTGGTTGCAGTCAACTGATCAAACTAAGGTACTTATTCAAAGATTTGGATTGGATATTGCACTAAGAAGAAAAGAAAACATTAGCCGTGCATGGATTAAGCCTGATACAGGGACACTGAAACTGGAATTGATGGATCTATAAGACTATAACTAGAGATACAGCTGTGATTGGTGGTGCTATCAGAAATCATTTGGCGAGGTTATGTTAGCATAACTTGTGTCCCTTGCTTGAGGTTATTTCCTTTATTCTTGTGTATACGGGGAGTGGAGGACTACTTCCTAGCTTTACTAGGTAGAAATTTGGATGAAAATATTGTGCATTTTGTGCCTCCTCTTGATATGAAAATGTGATGATGTAAAAGAGGAGGCAGCTAGTGATGGTCTCCCTAACCCCTGCTTAACATTCAAATAAAGAAAAAATGAACGAACGAAATACTAATACAACTACACATTCTACCGCGGCATAATAATTACTTTGATCCATATAACAAATTTAACTTCCATTAACTTTCTTACAGTCCGATCTAATTTCTCCACTGCTTCCTGTCAATGGGCTAATGTTGCCCATATTAATCATAGACTGTGCAAAGCTCTGAAAAAATGCGGTCTGATTATTGACAAAGTTATTAACAATGACAATGGTGGCAGCTCCAGTGGTTGAAAACAACTCTTGATCTGATTGGAGGAGGCCTTGATTATTTTGAAGGTTGCTGAAATAGTTGTTGTCAAAATTGTTTGGCGTGGTAAGGTCTAGATTAGTCAGAGTGCTTCCACTCCCATTTTGAGGACATGTTTGGCGAAGAGTAGCTAGGTATGACGAGGCTAATGTTTGATCAGGATTTCCTGTTCCACTGAAATTGAATAAGCGATTGCTGAACGTTCGACATTGTGCTCGTCCAAATGTGTGAGCTCCTGCAAAAATAACAAAAACTTTTGTTAAACACAGTAAGTTATTTGAGTACTTAGACGGTTATACCAACAATAACAATAAAAAAACGCGCCACTTAACCAATATAATTATATTGTATATATAATCTTACAAGCCGCATTTCTCAACTCACACACACACGCTACTTTGAAATCCGAATTAGCAGAATCTCTCATCTAGAGAGGCTCATGCCCCCCTCTGTCGTGGGCAGAGAAAGGGCTACTTCAATGGCTTTGCTTGAGCATCACTACAGCTGTATAGCTTATACTGGTCCTCTTTGAACTGAGGAGTGTGGTAGCAACTTCCACTAACTTCACCAGCTATGCTAGTTGGACACCAGCAAGAGTGTATACAAAGTTACTGTTGTGACTCACTTCTTTTTCATGGTTGGTACCTTACAACCTTGTTACACCAACAATAGAAGGGTGGCTGTTCTTAAAGTGTCCATCATGCGTGTTATTCAATGTAACTAGAATCCAGTAGTATAGGTTGGAAGAACATTTACCAGACAACGCTACAAGGTCATTGGTGTTGAGACCAACTGCTGAGAATTTGGCAGTAATGTTAGTTAGTCCTTCAAATGGACTAGGAATTAGTGTATTAGCTCGGCTTGATTGGCTGTCGTGCTATCTCTTCTACCTAGCAAAACATTCCACGAAGGACCTCCTGCCTACAAACATGGACTAAATATCAAAATGAAAAATATATAGCATGTAATCTTCTTGGGGAATTAAATTTATGTCTGGAGACATACCAAAGAAACAGAAGCTTCAGCTGCAATTGCAAGAATGTCAGCACAAGAAACAACTCGGGGCAAGCATTTTCCAGTGTAGTCTTAATGGTATCAACCACATTAAAACCCTGGTCGAAGTTAACATTCGGGCCAGCGTTTTTCTCGCTTTGTATGCTGTTACTATTGTCTAACAATAGTGATCCATCACAACCCTATTGCATACACACATAGAGATTTTATTAGTACATACCTATCTCACAGACTGACAAACATGCGGAAAAACGATTCGAGTAGAAATAGATAAACGATGAGTGGTGATATGAGCTCTGACTTTACATTAACAAAACAATCATGAAAATGAAGTCGAACAAGGCTAGCACCAATACGAACATCTGACGCCAGAGCCTGTTGTATGACACCTCGAACAATGCTAGATATATTTGGGCATGTGTTCGCATAAAACGTACTATTCAGTTGCGCATTCGATATACAAAATAGAAATCCTATGAAAGTTACTAGTAAAACACTAGACGACGACATAGTCCTCGATCTTAGTCTGCAGGAAAAGCTTATTAATCAGCTGTAATATGACGATCACCCTCTAATCTAGTTGAATATATAGTGTAAGCAAAAGATTCCATAACAAAATGAAAAGAACAATAATTTACTTTGGTTTGCTAGGCGCGTCACCTAATTAATCATGCTAGGGGATTTGATTGGATTTTTCTATATTTCGCCCTGGGGCATCTTGCATGAAATGATTAGATTCAGCCAAATACATATAACATAACATAACTCAAAGTCTTGCTAGTTACCAAAAAAAAAACTCAAAGTCTTGCTATGCTATTTCTCTATACCCTATAGGCCTATACCATTTAGGCCCCAAATATTAATATTTCGAGATTAAAACTTTAAAGATTAGTTCAATTTAGACCGGAGTTTTGTGAGATGTTTAGTCAAATGTCAATGACTACGACTATCATCATCCTATATACAACTTAAATTAGAAAGTGGAAAAATATGCGCATGCATTCTTCCAGGACTCCTTCAATGTATCCGCGTCTAATTTCGTTACTTAAATGGGGTGTTTGGTAAGACTTAGTATTTTACACAAATTTTCATTAAAAGTTTGACCACCTCACATAGATACTCTGATATCTTTTGGAGTGGGTAGGAGTAGTTTAGACTTTGTGACTAACGAATTTATCTTTTAACAATAAGTAAAAGTTGATGCTGATGCTTTAGCGAATCAGTCCTCTATGTTAAACGTTTGTCAGAATCACTGCAATTGCCTTGAATTGGATTTCAACTTTTCAAGTGGTTGGGCCTGGAGGTGCTTTGCTGCTTTAACTAGCAAGTATTCCAGATCACTCCACAGGGCATCTTAAAATTATGTTCAAAGCATTTAGATAGTTAGATTTGACATTTATAGTAGTATATCAGCTGATGCAATGTACATTTTTTAAATTTTTTTTGGGTGAATTTGATTCATCACTTATGGTTCAAATAAGCATATAGACACTGGAAATTTCACATCTATGGTAAATTTCACATCCATTTGAAAACAATCATGGAAAACAAAGATAGTTTGACACGAAACTAACTAAAAGTTGCTTATATCGGAGCAATCACATGGATTTAAGTTGACAACAATGAACTCATTGTCATGGATATAATACCAAAGGACCAGTTTGATTAGAAAATTTTAACCTCGGCGAGGAAGGCTGTAGAAAATGTTTTACACGAAATTGGGATGCAAGCCATCATTTTTGTACGTTTTACTCGTTGTCATTTATCACCGATAGTAGCTATCAAAGTCCTGATATTCCTATCACAATCAAGTTGTGTGGATACAGTCCTGTCTTATTTTGGTGAGATGTATAGACACATTACAACATATATGTAAATTATTCATGAACCAGTAGTTGTTCGAGAACACTTTGATTATTTCCTAGCTTTGTTCAGGAGGAGCTCCATCCAACCCAATTACCAGCTCCATTGACTCTCTTACAATCAGATCTAATCTCTCCATTGGTTCCCGTCAATGGGCTAATATTGCCCATATTAATCATAGATTGTGCAAAGCTTGCAAAAAATGCGCTTTGATTACTGCTGAAGTTACTAACAATGGGCACAGTGAGAGATCCATTAGTTGAAAACAACTCCTGATCTGATTGAAGTAGGCCTTGATTACTTTGGAGGTTGGTGAAGTAGTTACTGTCAAACGTGTCCGGCGTGGTAAGGTCCAAATTGGTTACAATGCTTCCATTCCCATTTTGAGGACATATTTGACGAAGAGTTGCTAGGTACGATGAGTTTAATGTTGGGTCAGGGTTTCCTGTTCCCCTGAAATTGTACAAGCGATTAATGAATGTAAAACATTGTGCACGTCCAAACGTGTGAGCTCCTGCAAATAACCAAGAGTTGTGTTAAGCCTACATTGCCGCCATGTGCTCTAACATGTCAGATTTACCATTCGTGGTTTTCTAAAACTCACAGAAATAATTCTTACCAGACAATGCTACTAAATCTGTGACACTTAGATTAAGAGCTGCGAACTTTGCAGTTATATTGGTTAGCCCTTCAGTTGCACTGGGAAGAAACGTATTGGCTCCAGCAAAGTTTGCTGTCCTGCTATCCCTTCTTCCTAGTAATACGTTCCATGAACGACCTCCTGCCTACAAACATGAATTGGATATTGGTAAAACATAATCATCCAGGGTACTGTGTTGATACTTGATACATAAAGGCTGAAACATACCAAAAAAACAGAAGCTTCAGCTGCAATTGCAAGAATGTCAGCACAAGAGACGACACCACGGCAAGCATTTTCTGCTGCAGTCTTGATGTTATCAACCACATCGAAACCCCTGACAGAGGCAATATTGGGACCAGCGTCTTTCTCGGTCCGTATGCTGCTACTGTTGTCTAACAATAGTGATCCATCACAACCCTATGAAATAAACAGATACAGATATTCAATAGTACCTTATAGTATGTGAGTCTGTTTAAATCATTGGAAAAACTAGCATTGGTACTACATAAAAACTGTTTTATACGAAAAGCAGCTTCTACTATTTTTAACTTTCTTGAGATACAATTAATTAGCACATATTTAAGTCTAGTACGTATCAAATGGTAGAATGAGATACAAACTAATAAATAAGGAAGAGTAATACTTTTTTCTCTTTAACAAATTTAGAAGAAATAGTTGATCAAGGAACATGATAGATCAGAATCAAATTGCAGATCTAACTCTTGGCATAGAACTATAGATTGATGAAAAAATTAATTTTCATGAAGTAAGAGCTTACATCAACAAAACAATCATGGAAATGAAGTCGAATAAGGCTTGCACCAATACGAGGATCTGATCGCAGAGCCTCTTGTATAACACCTCTAACAATTCCTGATATATTCGGGCATGAATTAGCATAAAACGTGCTATTCAGTTGAGCATTCGACATCCCAAATAAACTTATAAAGATTACTAGTACAATCAGTAGATTAGAAGCCGACATGTTCCTCCTATATTCTTTGAGATTGAACTGTTTATTTGAGCATCTAATCTAGCTATATATATAGATGTAATGAGAGGGAAAGCTACATGCATCATGTACGTTGAAAAATCAATCAAGCGTACTGGTATAAAGCAACATATTTAAAGCAACATATTCCAGTTACAAAAAAAAAAGCAACATATTCCATAAAACGTGCCCAATATAAAAAAATATCCAAAATCTAGAATAGGCCGGCTGCAACGTACTCTATAAAAGAATGCTACTACTATATACTGGTAGAATCTGTCTTTCTAGAAGTTCCCCTGGCAAATTCCATGAGGAACCAAGGACTCAAGGTTTTGAAGTGTATCATTTTATAATTTCGTAGTGTATTAACGTAAGCCCACAGGCGTAAAAATACAATTGCAATGTCAATGGAGTGGGTCGTTTATTGGAACTTAAAAATGAACCAGACGAATAAAAAGAGCCCAAGTACGAGGAGCGTGAATCATATCTCGAATACTTTCGTATAAGAGATTGAGCTAAACGCTAAACTATTACGATAGCGCGATGACATACCGACACGCTTATCTCAATATCAAGTGAAGTGTGAAGTGCCAACACACATCACAGACTTCTCTCTCTCGCTCTCTTTTTTATTTTGGACAAGTCCACAAACTTATCGCGATTTGACCGTTAAAAGTTGATGGTCAAGTGCGACTCCCTGATTCCCAGTGATAAACGCAAGAGTCCGAATTTGTGGACAGACCCATTCGTTAAATCCATTTTCGGTCAGTTACACAGTGTTTTTGGGCAGCCACCCCACCAACCAGAAACTAAAGTCTTGTAAACTAAAGTCCTGTAGACAGCAAACAGTTGCTTGTCCACAAATTTATTCTGTAAACACAATTGAATGCATCTCATTTTCTTTACAAGGACTTATTAACTTAGGCCGGGTGCAATGGTTCTCTATTCCTTGAAAAGCGGAGGAAGTGGCGGTGGTTTTTGCCCCTCATCTCTAAATTACTCTCCATATATAGAGAGTGTGATATTAAGGAATAGAGAGTGCATTCCACCCCATTTGAATTGGAGTGGTTTGTGAAGTGGCGTGGAATGTAAAATGCAATTTCAAACCCACCATTTGAAGTGGAGTGGTTTGCAAAGTGTCTCCACCTAATCACATCGTAATTATGAGAACAATGAATTGTTACGTTACCCCCACTACTTCTATTTTATTACGGATGTATCCTATTACTCAATTTAATTTAATTTTGCCGTGTCTTTGCGTAATTAAAACAAAATTTCCAAATTAATTGACAATCATAAAATAAAACAAATTGCATAACATAAAAAAAAAACAATCCATTATTACAACACACGCAAATTAAAATGACATGAAATAAACACAACACTTCCAAAAGATATTCAATTTCAATCGGAATCTTTGCCGCATTTGGAGAAGTCTAGGTTCCTTGATATACTAGACATACATGCTTGCATGTCCATATTAATTTGACGTTTCATCATCTTATAATACATTTTTCCCTCTGGTGTAATATCTGAAGTATTTGTGGTCATGCTTTTTGACTCCCACTTCAATCTCGCGAATGTTGACGACTTCTCTTTATTTTTACCACGTGAAGAATTTTTTTCACTGGATTTGTAAACTTCATAGACTTTTTTCCCGCAGTCACGCGAGTCTTCAATAGCCTCCATCGCTCGTCGAGAGTATTCTTCAGACTGGGTGCATTTTGTGATTCAGCTCTTTTCACTTGTTTTACTTTGTCTCGCCCACGTACCTTTATCGACGAAGAATTTCTTGGCATACCAGAATCAGGTGTTGCCCCAGTCTCGACACTAATGTTTACTGATGCGGGTGATGTGAAATTCATATTGTTAATGGAGATGCCAGGTGTCGGTGGGACTTCATGTGGAGCCCATTTCTGGTTGTCTTTCAATAGTTCCTGTTTGGGTAAGAATTCACCCAGACACTATTGAATCTGCAAGGGGAGATGTTGTATAAAGAATGAGACTGTGCCTTTAATGGTTGCCTACGTATCAAGAATATGTTTCCAGAATCAAGTCTCTAAAAAACGTAGTTCTTTGTTAAGTGAAGAGTCCTATTTATAGAAATAGAAAATAAGTATATAAGACTGGTTAACTGAACATGTTACCGGCTCAGGTGACTGATTGGACTTGTGGGCCGTCCAGATGTCTAACTTAATTGTGAGCCGTCCAGGTGGCTAAATGGATATGTGAGCCGTCCAAGTGGCTAACTGGAACTGTGAGTCGTCCAGGTAACCAAGGATCGGTCACTTAGACTTAATGTAAAGATTAAGTCCCTAATGAAGTTGTTAGCCAGGGTACGAATGTGGAGGTACGTACAGTTCCCATGCGTGATCCATGGTGAAATTTTTGTGACCAGTTGACCTACCTTTCGACATACATCTGTTTTGCTTGTGCCATCTGTTAAGAAAAATTATACAAACTGTAATATTAAATGAAATACAAAATAAATTTAACAATACTAGTGAATTTTCAATCAATACTTACAATATGTGCATCGTTTGCTCCAGAAATGTTAAATGATTCAGCTAGATGGACACAACCACGAAACAAAGTTATAACTTTGTTGATAATTCCCAAACGACCTTTCAAACTTTTTTTAGTTCGATGAATATAACAGAACTTCAATCTCTCTGTCTCGTAGTGATCTGATTCGCAATATTATCCCATAGCATGTTATAGGACTGGTTGATCCCGGTAATTGGATCAATAGAGAACTGTAACCATGCTTCAATCAAAATTGTGTCTTCCATTGGGTTAAATGACGATTTCCTAGAAGATATTGCTATAAAACAAGCTTAGTACTAAATGAGAATAAAACTAAGAGAATGAGATTTTATTTTTTGTTGGTTCAAAACAGAATGAGAAATGTGTGAATTGTATGATAAGAATGGATACGTATTTATAACTAAAAAAATCATAAATGTGGTAATCGCTCTAAGTCAGGAAATAAATGTGGCACTCGCTCCAAGTCAGGAAATAAATGTGGCACTCGCTCCAAGTCAGGAAATAAATGTGGCACTCGCTTCAAGGAAATAAATGTGACACTCACTCCAAGTCAGGAAATAAATGTGGCACTCGCTCCAAGGAAATAAATGTGGCACTTGCTCCAAGGAAATAAATGTGGCACTCACTCCAAGTCAGGAAATAAATGTGGCACTCGCTCCAAGGAAATAAATGTGGCACTCTCTCCAAGTCAGGAAATAAATGTGGCACTCGCTCCAATCTCCAATCTTTAAAATCTTATCCTCAAAAAAAGTGGACCTCAATTTTAGATTTCATTTGTCTATATAAACAATAATAAGCATATACCATTCCAATGTACCTTCTTGCTTCATTCATTATTTTCTCTTTCTTGTATAATCTTAAGAAAAATGGCCTCTGGAGCTGGTCCTTCTCATCATCATTCTTCCAGCTCTTCTGATAATGAAGACAATGATGCTATTAATTGAAGAAATCATTTTCTTCAATTCTACCAACAAGATCAAGATTTTTTGGATACTGCAGCTAATGACATCCAAGCAAATCTTGCTGCAGCGGTTGCTATCTATAATAATGTCATTCAACCTGAAAGTCCCGTCTAGGGTCTATTGCGGGGACCTTAAATATCGTAACCGTAATAGAACCATGGGCAATGCTCGTCTAAAGGCTGATTACTTTGGTCCGAATCCCACATATGATTAATGCATTTTCAACAGCCACAACCGAATGAGTAGTCAGCTATTCTTGAGGATTAGGAGTCGCCTAAAGCAACATAGTGACGTTTGGAAGAAGAAATATGACGCAGCTGGTAAAGTCGGATTGTCGTCTCGGGGAAAAATATTGTGTGCCTTGCAAACGGTAGCTTACGGAACCCCAGCTGATTTTCTGGATAAGTATTTCCGCATTGCTAAATCAACCATACTCTCATATGTAAAATTGTTCTGCCAACATATAGTGGAGGCATTTGGTCTCGAATATTTGAGAGAACCAAACCAGGAGGACATTGCAAGGTTGTTAACGCGTTCTTTGAGCTAATGGGGTTTCGGGGAATGCTTGGTAGTCTCGATTGGTATGTTGGTATTTGGACTTGGGATTGCATGTGTCTGGACTTGAAGCATGACAAGCATACACTAGAAGACATGGGAGCTGCAACCATCGTACTCGAGGCAGTTGCTTCTTACGACATGTGGATATGGCACGCTTACTTCGGCCTACCAGGTACTAATAATGACGTTAATGTTTTGTGGCGCTCCACTCTTTTCAATAATCTCATGTTTGGTCTTACCCTTCCTGCAAACTACACTCTCATGGGTAGAAACTACACCATTGGTTACTATCTGACGGATGATATATATCCTAAATGGTCTACACTAGTGAAAGCGATTAAAAAACCTAGAGGTGAAAGAGAACAATTTTTTACATAGATGCAAGAGTGTTACAGGAAAGATGTTGAACGAGCATTTGAAGTTCTTCAAAAAAGATTTGCCATTGTTAGGGGTCGAGCTCGCCTATGGGAGAAAAATGTGTTGCATGATGTTATGTTAGCATGCATAATTATGCATAACATGATTGTGGAAGAAGAAAGACATACATATGTGCATGCAGAAGAGTTTGGAGATTTACCACCTAATAGGAACTATAATTATGAAGAGGTTGCTGTCCTACATATTGTTCTTGAACGAGACACTAGTAATGTTGAATTTATAAGAGTCTTGCAACGTTTAGCTCATATGCACAATCGAGCTAAGCATAGAGAATTAGAACAACGCTTAATTAATCACTTGTGGGAATAGCGTGCAAACCAATAAATAAAGTTGTTTGGTGTCTTATTATTTCCAAGTTCAAACCAATAAATTAAGTTGTTTGTTGTCTTATTATTTCCAAGTTCCAGTCTTCACGTTTCAATGTTGTATGTTGTGTTGTATGTAACTTTTAAGTTTTGTATTTCAAATGTTATGTGTTCGAAGTTACATATTATAAACTATCTTTTGATTAATTTAAAGTGTAAAAATAAAAATAAAAAAGAATAAAAAAAATAAAAATGGATAGAGCCTCCTTTGTATTTTCAATACTTTTTCATAATATTAATCCTGTCATACCTGCAATGTATTATAAACTACATTATTACATCCTGTCATACCTGACAATCTCCTTGTATTTTCAATATTTTCCCATAATCAACCTGATATTAAATATATACACCATTCGAGGAAATTAAATATTTCTTACAAACAAAATAAATAAGTCCTCCACTTATTACAACTTGAAAGGAAATATATTTTAAAAACTACCTAGTCTGATACGCGCCATTTGTAACCCACTAGTCTGATACCTACCTAGTGAAGATGCTCCATGCAGAAGTCTGACAAATCCTAGAAAACTGAGCTTTCCATCCGACTGTCTTATCCAATCGTTGTGAACTTCAAGCAGAGGAACTGAGAGCCCAAGTTCCTGGGGAATAAAAGATGGGCATTGAATGTAAATCCCACAGGGCATCACAGAAGGTTCTCAGAATCACGATACACTAGTAAAATAAAAGAACAACCCTACCACGCGAAACAAGCACTAAAATTAGTCTTTAATATTAATGTAAAGACTAATGGGCTGGTATTAACAACGGACTCGCAAAACACATACACATTATAAAACATACAAGAGATGCCTTTAGTTGTGTCTTACAGGAAATAATTAAGTAAATCAGAAAAACTGACATTAATGCAAGTTATAGGTTGATGTCATGTATGAAATTATGTATAAGGCTGAGTCTAATGGCTCTCTATCCCCTTAAAAATAGAGCTAAAGTCAACAGATTTTACTCTCTATTATTAATTTCCTCTGTATATATACAAAGGATTTTACTCTCTATCTTTATTTTACTCTGTATATATATAGAGAGAGTAAAATAAGGATAGAGAGTAAAATCTTTTGTATATATACAGAGAAAATTAATGATAGAGAGTAAAATTTGTTGACTTTAGCTCTACTTTTAAGGGGATAGGGAGCCATTGGACTTAGCCTAAGACCTACCGTTTGACAATGTAATGCATTATGTTTGCGATCTACTAATGCTCTTAATTTCTTAAATGAACAATATATATTGACCATAAATAAACTGATGTACTCAAGCAATAGAATAGACACTAGCCGATTCTAATAAACAAAACTTACTGATGCAAGTTCCTTGATAAAAATTGGCCTGTTTCCTTCATTCTCAAAGAGCTCATATGCACCATGTACATGCTACTCCCAACTCTCCATTGCCTCCATCGATGCACACTTATAGATATGAACCACGGTAACTCTTGAAATCTAGCTTTCTATACTGAAGAGAAGTCATCTGTAAAATGAAAATTTACATTCAGCTACTGGGCCACCATACATAAGCCCATTACTTAACATGGGCTGAAGTTAGTCTAAGCCCAAAGGTCAAAACACTAACATTGATTAATCATCTAAATAAAAGAAATAAAATAAATGGTACAAGCATCACAAAAATATATTTATAAAAATAGCTAAAATAATCTAAGGTTAAAAATTTGAGGATGTTATACCATCAAGCCACCAAGGGAGCTATTAGAGTACCGTGCTACCACCACCCTCCATTGCCACTACTATCCCCCTGAAAAGTACTTCTAACGCCATCAAAGCGGAGTCACCATGAAAGAGGAGAGGGGCCTAGATGTTTGTGGAGGCTCAAATTGAGGATAGTATACACCTCCGGTTGGGGTCATATGAGTCTCAAATACTTGGGAATGAGTATGTTGATTCTTTGAACTACTATGACGGGAAGCGTGTCATTAAAAGCTCGAATGACATCACTGAAGATACTATACATCCCATTTGAGATATGAGATATAACCACGAGCCTTTGAAGCATTTGCATGTAGAATATCATCTAACATTGCCTTCATCTTAGAACCTGCATATATTCAAAGATAACAATTACTTATCATAACCAACACTAACAAGATTATGGTAATAAATACAAATAAAACAATCAAACAAATTAAGTTACTTTACGAGACATCTTATCGAAATAGGAAGTTGGATTAAGGGAATTTGATTCTCGACCCGCTAGTTCAATATGGTGATGAATGATTGCTTTATTTCGTAAAGTGATAGGAACCAGTCCGGTTGCTTATTTTAAAACATAATAGTTTTGTGTTGGGTGCATCTACCCCGCTCTTTGGGGGTAAAGGTGTGTGTAAGACAAGGTTTGGCATCCCGGTTGTGAGATATTCACATCATCACGGAGACCGGATGGACCAATGTAGTCCACATTTTTAAGGATTTGACATTAGCCGTGGCGGGAAGAAGCATACCTACTAACGTGAGTATTAAACTACATAGATTTTGATAAGCTTTAATTGTGCTACATTTTATGTTAAAATTCTTTGGTCCTCACTAACAAGTCGGACCAAACTAGTAGCAGGAACACCAATATTTTTTGATATTTTAAATGCAGTAGTTGTCGCGAAAAGAGAATTATAACTAAGATCGAATTTAGGGGAAGGTGGAGCACAAGGAATTGAAGTTTCACCCGTCAACTTGGTGACAACACTCTCCCAAATACCATGTATGTACATGAGCTCCAAACCTGATGCATCGTAGGTCGGTCAACTCTTTAGCCCTTCGAACATAATGATGTTCTATGTAACACTTCCATGGCTGCCATATAATAGAAGCTTAAATTTTCGTGAAAAACTCTAGCTGTCAAACTAGGTCTAGGTAAAAAATATGGCGACCTTCACCCGAAAACGCTAACAAAAACTTAGACCCCAATTATTTATAGTTGGAAATTGGTTAGGCTCGGGTACTTTGCGAACGTGCATGCCATTTTGGCAATAAGAGTAATACCAGTATTAAACACAATTAATTTAGATTAACTCACAAATTTAAATAATTAAGTACTTAATTTAATAAATAACATGTAATAAATTTTCATTACCTCAAGCACTTGCCATATCGCCGACATAGTTTTAGTCTTAGGTTCAGTGCCATAGCGACGTACTTTGTCCAAAGATCGAATTAGGTACGCATATGCAGCTCCTCCCCAATCATAACCACAAATATCGTCTATAGTAGTAAGACTCGCCAAATACCCCAAACGCACCGTGCTATTGCTTTTTGGACACAAAATATGATCAATAACATACAACATAAAAGCTCGTAAAAACATATCCCTTTCCACCTTTTCATCGGAATAGGCATAGCACATATATTGCTCCAAATGAACCAACTTGATGCTACCATACTGAATGTCATTTTCATTCAACAATGTGAGATATTCTTCAGCCAACTCAAATGACTCAAAGCTCTTATCATAAGCCAGTGGCTTCCCAACTCCAATACACAAACCAGTTAACATAGCGAAATCAAGTGGCGTGATTCCTACCTCCCCACATGGTAAGTGAAACGTATGGGTAGAATCCCACCATCTCTCCACAATGGCCTCTGTTAAAGCATGGTCGGCCTACTCATCATCTATTCGTGCAAAAATGTCGAACCTAATGTCATTAATGAATTGCCTAAATTCGACGGTGTCTATTAATTTGATCCACTTTAACACCGGAGTCCAAATCCCTTTGAGACCAATTTTTGGAACTGTCCCACCATTTCGAAAACTGTAAGATACATGTGTCTCTTCATTTGGAACAACATGTTCATACGACGTGGGATCATCCGATGTAATAGTAGGATTTGTATCCTCTGAATGAGAAGATATTTGTTTCACGACCTTTTTTCTACTTCTTGAACTCCAAAGTACACGCCCAAATCCGGACATTTTACTAGAGATCAATTCGAATTAAACAATGTACATGAAGATATAATTTAACAATAATTCCACTAAACTAATGTGTTTCATGAGTCAAATACGAAACAAACTACACTATGCTAACATTATTAAACAAAGTTCTCATACACAATACCACTTGAAAAATAGTTCTTATACACAAACGAAACACAATACCACTTGAAACATGATGCACAATCTCATACACGATGCACAAACGAGACACAATACCACTTGAAAAATGATACACGATGCATTTCTATTTTTACTATACACTTCTGAAGTGCTGATGATAGTTAATCTTGTTATGATATATATGATATATGTACATGCATGTGATGAAGTGAAGCATTTCTATTATTAACAAAACAAAATGAAATTACTGATGATATAGATTAATTTAGTCTTGGTGAAATTCTAACCACAAAGCGTCCACGATAATAATTCAAATACTTTGATGTACTGTATTACATGCAATAATGTATGTTTCCACTATGAATCTTCCATTTGATCATATATGTTTATGTTTCTTAGCCAGCACTTAATGTTTACTAGACATAGTTACTTTAAACACTTGAGAAACTGAACTTGGAGTTCTCTTAGTATACTTAATTAATGCAGTCGACATAGTAATCTCACTTCACTTCATTGATTGTGATGGGAAAATCTTTCAATTCAAATATGGATGAACTGTACTGTATGAGAATTATTTTTCAATTTAATTAAAAAGATAAACTAATAATAAATAAATAAATATTCAATAAAATTCAAATTTGAGGAATTGCAAGAAAAACTAAAACTGAAATACTCCCAAATTTATGAAACCCATTAAGAAAAGCTAATTTTTTTGAACCTTACATTCTTTTATTGCACGGATCGACGAGAGAGTGAGCGGAGAGTGATGAGAGAGTGAGTGCATTGGAAGGTTTTGAACCTTTAACCTTCCATTAGATTTCTTAATTGGTGTTGATGGTGTTTGTTAAGCTGCCGGTATGTTAAGGTCGATCTAGTCATTATTAATGGTGGGTTTTGATCGATTATGTTTTTGGGTTTTTAATTACCTCACACTCTCTCCTTGGTATTGTTTTCGAGTTATGGTGAACATGGGGTTTCAAAACCAATGGACCTTAGAGTCCAATAGTTTTGGTGGTGATCAATTTCAAAAGCATAGTGTTAATCTTTGGGGAAGTGATGCTAAAATAATTTTGGGGTGAAACTGGCAAAATTAGTTGAGGAAGAAGAGAGCAGTTCTGTTTAAGGGCGTAGAGGCATTTTCATATTTTTCAAAATTTGGGTTTTCATTCTGTGCTAGTCGAAGTGGCGTCGAATGGTTTTTTTTTTTTGGTTTTCATTCTGCGTTGGTCGAAGTGGCGTGGAAAAAAGTGGCTTTCAAACCGTGCTAGTTCAAGTGGCGTAGGATGGTTCAAACCATTTGCTTCAGCTAAACCCATTCTCTATCCGTATAACACTGTGCTTTTGAGGGATAGAGATGGAGAGTAGCAGACCATTGAACTCAGCCTTAGTTAATTCAACATTTCTGTATCTGCTAATAAAATGGGACATCTGGTAAGACGGAGAGCTTGATATTTTGCATAAAAGTCTAACGCTCAATAAATACTGATAGTCTCTTTTATTGGGGTGGTTTAGAGTTGTGTTTTGAGGGCTCCAAATGTTTTGCTTATAACTAGAGTCTTAAATTCAGTGACGACTATTACTACACGTTTTATGTTTTCTCACAATCAACTAAGAAAACCACTAGTTTGCTCACATGATAGAAAGTGTACTACACAATGACACTTTCTTCTTCTCCAACCTATCAATTCACCTCATTTTAATCAACTCTCTCTATATAGCTCAAAATAGGGGACCTCACATTAAGTGTTCGGCTAGGGCCCTTAAGAACTCAGGGTCACTCCTGACAAGATAGCGTCAAGTCTACACAGCTGTATGAGTGGCGGATAGAAGAAATCTAAACTATACACCACACTGGGTGGCAGCTAGATTTTTTTTTTAAAAAAAATTTTTTTCCCACACTTTTGACAATGGCAATTGGCGAGTTTTTTTTTTTTGTAAGCCATAGGTACTTGCGGCTGTGAGAAAAACTATTGCCTTTAGAAAAGTTAACCCGCTAACTCTATAGTGAGCCAGGATATATTGAATAAAAAATATGCGGGTTATTGCCAACCGGTTACAGAGATTTTACCGTCGATCTGAAATCGAGATGTGTGTGTGTGCCTAACCCGTGTGAATACTCTATAGTCTCGAGATACGAGACGTGTGTGTGTGTGGATATCAATCTCTCTGTACCCGGTTATAGAGGAACCGGACTCAAAATATGCTGCCACGAAGATAATTCTCGGTGAACCACGTGCCCAAGGCTAGGAACAATAAAGGCAGATAAACACACGTATATTTTAGGTTTCTAACAGATTTTTTTCCTTAATTGATTACTCCTCTTACAGTAGCCCATCTCATCACTGCTCTTGTTTTCTTTATTTAAGGTGTTTTCATCTTGCTCCTTTAAGACATTCTCCTTCAACCTCGGCGAAGAAGGCCGTAGAAGAGGTTTTACCCTAAATTGGGATGCAAGCCATCATTTTTGTATTTTTTACCCATGTTTACAATCGATAGTAGCTATCAAAGTCCTGATATTCATATCATAATCAAGTTATGTAGAACTGTAGATACAGTCCTGTCTTATTTTGGCGAGATATATAGATACATTACAACATATATATGTAAATTTATTCATGAAACAGCAGTTGATCGTGAACACTTCGATTATTTCTTAACTTTGTTCAAGAGGAGCTCCATCCAACCCAATTACCAGCTCCATTAACTCGCTTACAGTCCGATCTAATCTCTCCACGTCTTCCTGTCAATGGGCTAATATTGCCCATTTTAATCATAGATTGTGCAAAGCTTGCAAAAAATCTTCTTTGATTAGTGAAGTCATTAACAATGGGCACAGTGGGAGATCCATTAGTTGAAAACAACTCCTGATCTGATTGAAGTAGGCCTCGATTCTCTTGGAGGTTGGTGAAGTAGTTTCTGTCAAACCTATCCGGCGTGCTAAGGTCCAAATTGGTTACAATGGTTCCATCCCCATTTTGAGGACATATTCGACGAAGAGTAGTTCGGTATGATGAGTCTAATGATCGGTCTGGGTTTCCTGTTCCATTGAAATTGTACAAGCGCTCCCTGAATGTAAAACATTGTGCACGTCCAAATGTGTGAGCTCCTGCAAATAACCAAGAGTTGTGTTAAGCCTACATTGCCGCCATGTGCTCTAACATTTCAGATTTACCATTCCTAGTTTCAAAAACGCCACAGAAATAATTCTTACCAGACAATGCTACTAAATCTGTGACACTTAGATTAAAAACTGCGAACTTTGCAGTTATATTGGTTAGCCCTTCAGATGCTCTAGGAAGAAACCTACTGGCTGCAGCAAAGTTTGCTGTCCTGCTATCCCTTCTTCCTAGTAATACGTTCCATGAAGGACCTCCTGCCTACAAACATGAATTGGATATTGGTAAAACATAATCATCTGTACTGTGTTCATACATAAAGGCTGAAACATACCAAAGAAACAGAAGCTTCAGATGCAATTGCAAGAATGTCAGCACAAGAGACGACACCACGGCAAGCATTTTCTGCTGCAGTCTTGATGTTATCAACCACATCGAAACCCCTGACAGAGGCAACATTGGGATCAGCGTCTTTCTCGGTCCGTATGCTGCTACTGTTATCTAACAATAGTGATCCATCACAACCCTATGAAATAAACAGATACATATATTCAAACCTTATAGCGTGCGAGTCTGTTTAAATCATTGGAAAAACTAGCCGCTTTCTGAAGTTTTTGATTGCATTGGTATTACATAAAAACTGTTTTATATGAAAAGCAGCTTCTACTATTTTTAACTTTCTTGAGATACAATTAATTAGCACATATTTAACTCTAGTACGTATCAAATGGTAGAATGAGATACAAACTAAGATTGATGAAAAAATTAATTTTCATGAAGTAAGAGCTTACATCAACAAAACAATCATGGAAATGAAGTCGAATAAGGCTTGCACCAATACGAGGATCTGATCGCAGAGCCTCTTGTATAACACCTCTAACAATTCTTGATATATTCGGGCATGAATTAGCATAAAACGTGCTATTCAGTTGAGCATTCGACATCCCAAATAAACTTATAAAGATTACTAGTACAATCAGTATATTAGAAGACGACATGTTCCTCCTATATTCTTTGAGATTGAATTGTTTATTTGAGCCTCTAATCTAGCTATATATATATATATAATGAGAGGGAAAGCTACATACATCATGTACGTTGAAAAATCAATTAAGCATTTAAGCCTACTGGTATGGTATAAAGCAACATATTCAAAAAAAAAAAAAGCAACGTCACGTTGTAATGAGGCGTAGGCGAGTGAGTTGGTGAACTGTGGATAATCGGTTCACAAAAAGACAACTTCATTTATATTTCTTTGGACGGTTTGACGAGATGATTGGCCGTTAATGGAGTGGGCCGTTTATTGGAACTTAAAAATGAACCAGACGAATGCATACAGCTCAGGAAACTTTCTACACCAGATAAATTTGATTGTAGATCCAATTAAAAAGAACCCAAGTACGAGGAACGTGAATCATATCTCAAATACGGGTGACGGGGGCCAGATAAGAGATTGAGCTTAACTATTACGATAGCGCGATGACATAATATCATAATGACACACTTATCTCAATATCAAGTGCCGACACACATATCACAAATTTCTCTCTTTCTCCCTTTTTTTTTTTTTGACAAGTCAAGTGCGACTGCCTTATTCCCAGTGTGCTAAATGCAACTGAAGGCATCTCTTTTTCTTTACAGTTACTTCGACATTTCTGCATCTGCTAATAAAATGGGACATCTGGTAAGACGGAGAGCCTGATATATTTTGCATAAAAGTCTAACGCTCAATAAATACTGATAATATCTCTTTTGGGGTGGTTGAGATTTCTTAGACTTTAGACTTTGTAATATCAAAACTGTCCAAAAAGTGAGAGTGATAATAAGCTAATTGACGCGCGGTGGATACTGATGCTTAAAGGTGTAAGTTCAATGGTGTGGTAAAATACCAAATATTACGGAAATTCTAATGCAATAGTGCGTCAAAACGCTAATCCGCCAACTTTATCAATATAAGTTTACTTATCTATAACGCCAGTTTTAACGAGATGTCGAGATAGCGTCAAGTCTACACGGCAGTATGAGTGGCGAGTAGAAGAAATCTAAACTACATGCCACACTGTGTGGCGGCTAGATTGATTTTTTTTTTTCATTAAATTTTTTTTCCCACACACTTTTGACAATAGTGGTTGGAGGATTTTTTTTTATTCATGTAATGGCGGCGGCTGTGAGAAAAACCATTGCCTTTAGAAAAGCTAACTCACTAACTCTATATTGGATATATTGAGTGCATAAAATATGCTGCCACAAATGATTCTCGGTGAACCACGTGCCCAAATATAATAACTGAGAAATCCAACTCACTGCAGTAGTACCTACTGTAAAGATATAACCAGTAATGCTTCTTCTGCGATCTACCTCACTTGTAAAGTTGGGATTCACATACCTTTGCAAGTTCACAACACCCCTTCCATAACATAGACATTTATCAGTAGTATCTCTCAGATATCTCAATATCCACTTCACGGCTTCCCAATGTTACTTGCCAGGATTAGACATAAATCGACTGACAGCTCCCATTGCTTGGGATATATCCAGACGCGTGCAAACCATGACATACATAAGACTTCCAATAGCAGAGGCGTATGGTACCTTAGCCATGAAGTTTATTTCCTTAACAGTCTTAGGAGAGTGTTCCTTGGACAACTTGACGTGGACTGCCAAAGGTGTGCGCACTACCCATGTTGAACCTCTTCAATACCTTCTCAATATACTCAGCCTGAGACAACTTCAGAATATTTTTCTGCCTATCTTTTCTGATCCTCATCCCTAGAATCTGTTTCGCTGCACCCTAGTCCTTCATAGAGAACTCACTTGCCAATTTCTCTTTCAATCCCCCAATTTCTAACATATCAGAACTCGCTACTAACATATCATCAACATATAATAATATGATGATATAGCTGGAGTCGAATCTCTTGAAGTAACAACAATGGTCAGCGTTGCACTTATAGTAGCCATTTCCTTGCTTGAAGTTATGAAACTTCCTGTACCACTGCCTAGGGGAATGTTTCAAACCATACAAGCTCTTTCTGAGCCTGCATACCATATTCTCTTTACCCTTCTTGATGAAACCCTCCGGTTGCTACATGTAAATTTTCTCAACTAGGTCACCATGGAGGAAGACAGTTTTAACATCCAACTGCTCAAGATACAAATCTTCCGTTGCAATAATACTCAACACTGACCGAATGGTATTCAGTTTCACCACTAAGGAGAATATCTCTGTGAAGTCAACACCTGCTTTCTGTTGAAAGCCCTTGAATACTAGCCTCGCTTTGTATCTCTTTGAACCATCATGTTCCTCTTTGACTCTAAACACCCATTTGTTCTGTAGAACCTTCTTGCCCATGGATAGTTTGGCTAACTCCCAAGTGCCATTAGAGATGAGGGACTTCATCTCATCTTGCATAGCAAGCTCCCACTTGCTTGCATCACTCACCTCCGGCCAATGCTTCATCATAGCATTGAGGCTCGCCACCATCAGTAAGCAGCAAGTAATTCACATAGGTGGAGAGTGGATATCTCGTACTTGGTGCATGTGGCCTGAATGTCTTCCTTGGGGCACGAGGTGGAGATGGACTCGGTGGTGTAGTATCCTCATTATTATCTGAGTCACTATTACTGTCATCCTCTGACTGTGGGGCTCCCACTATACCACGACTTATATCAAAGTCTTCCAACTCAACATACTATATGCCACTCTTTGTAACCGATTCCTTGGTTTGTGCTTCATCTCTATCCTTGTACATCACCTTCTCATTAAACACAGCATCTCTACTATGAATGATTTTTCGATTTTGATCATCCCAAAAGCAATACCCAAAATCATCACTGCCATAGCCGATGAAGGTACACTTTTGTAACTTAGCATCAAGGTTGCTTCTAGCTTGGTCACTAATGTGGACATATGACACAACTAAACACCTTCAAATGAGAAAGGTTCACATTATTCCCGCTCTACATTTCCTCTGGAATCTTAAAATCCAAAGATACTGACGGTCATCTATTGATCAGGTAAACTGTTGTGCTAACACTTTCTGCCAAGAATTGCTTGGGCAAACCTGCTAGTGTACGCATACACCTAGCTCTCTCTATCAATGTTCTATTCATCTGCTACATATTGCAGTTACAAATAAAAAGCAACATATTTCATAAAACGTGCCTGATATAAAAAATAATTGCAATGTTAATGGAGTGGGCCGTTTATTGGAACTTAAAAATGAACCAGACGAATGCATACAGCTCAGAAACTTTCTATACCAGATAAATTTGATTGTAGAATTAAAAAGAACCCAAGTACGGGGAGCGTGAATCATGTCTCAAATACGGTTGACGGGGGACAGATAAGAGATTGAGCTCAACTATTACGATAGCGCGATGACATAATGTCATAATGACACAATTATCTCAATATCAATTGCCGACACATATCACAAACTTCTCTCTTTCCCCCTTTTTATTTTTGACAAGTCAAGTGGCGACTGCCTTATTCCCAGTGATAAAGGCAACTGAAGGCATCTCTTTTTCTTTACAGTTACTTCAACATTTCTGCATCTGCTAATAAAATGGGACATCAGGTAAGACGGAGAGCCTGATATATTTTGCATAAAAGTCTAACGCTCAATAAATACTGATAATATTTCTTTTGGGTAGTTGAGAGTTGTTTAGACTTTAGACTTTGTAATATCAAAACCAAGGCCCAAAATATCGATACCGATAAATATATCGGTGTACTCAAAAGCCAATATATATCAGATATATCGGATATATCTATTTTTTTTGACCAGTCTAAACTATTTAAAATATCAAAAATATCGGAAATATATTAGAAATATTGGATTTATATTAAAAAATAGTAAAAAAGTCAACTGATATATATCGTAAATATCGGATATATCGATTATATCGGCGAGATAAAATTTTATATCGGAAATTTCAATATATATCGGAAAAAAAAGATTCTATATTCGGTGGATATATATCGGAAATATCGATATCGGTGTACCAAAATACCGATGTATATCGGATATATCGGCGATATTTTGGTCCATGATCAAAATTGTCCAAAAAGTGAGAGTGATAATAAGCTAATTGACGCGCGGTGGATACTGATGATTAAAGGTAAGTCCGGTAAAACACCAAATATCACGGAAATTCTAATCCAATGGTGAGTCAAAACGCTAATCCGCCAACGCTAACGGTATAAGTTTACTTATCTATAACGTTAATTTTAACGGGATGTCGAGATAGCGTCAAGTCTATATGGCAGTATGAGTGGCAGGTAGAAGAAATCTAAACTACACACCACACTATGTGACGGCTAGATTTTTTTTTTCTTTTTTTTTAATTTTTTTTCCTACAATTTTGACAATGGTGGTTGGAGCGTCGAATTTTTATTTATTCATGTACTAGGCGGCTGTGAGAAAAACCATTGCTTTTAGAAAAGCTAACTCGCTAACTCTATATTGCGGATATATTGAGTGCATAAAATATGCTGCCATAAAGATGATTCTCGGTGAACCGCGTGCCCAAATCTAGTAACAGTAATGGCGTAATGGCGGATAACGCAAGTAAATCGCTAGGGCTACTCTAAAACCACGTCCGGGCTTGTCAATGTCCACTCACCACTCAACAACACATTGAAGTTCACTTTAGTTTGAGTCCAATGGTTGTCAACTCTTTATCTCTATTCCCAAAAAAATCTCTTTTATCCCCTTCATATTTAATGCTACTCCGAGTCCATCTTATCACTGCTCATATTTTCGTTATTGAAGGCCTTTTCATCGTGGGCGCGGTATTGGCATCCCATTTTATGGGATTGTAGAACAATAATAGTTATTCTTTATATGTTATTTTATATCCCACATGTTCAATAGTTCTACGACATTGGGTTGCCGCGAGATTCCATATCCAACTGCAGGCAGCTGCTGCAAGATCGCACAATCCATGACATCGGGTTGCCGCGAGATCCCATATCCTACAGCAAGGAGTTGCCGCGAAGGATTTTTTTGTTTTTTTTGTTTTGTTTTGTTTTGTTTTTTTTTTTTTTTTTTTTTTTTTTTTTTTTTTTTTTTTCACGTCAAATTTTGCGTATTGAACACACATGACATATGGATACATCATTTTCTTATTTAAAACTTTTTTATACACTCCAAAACAACACCAAAACCATGAAAAAAAATAGTTTAATCGAGACATAATTTTGCTATCTTGCGGCAAATATTTTCATATACTATAAGAAAAGTTTGTGATCAAATTAATAAAGAAGAGTTTTGATAATTAACACAAACAAAAACTCCATTTTAGTGAACACTAGATTTTGGATCCGGGCATACGCCCGGCTTCTTTAAGTTATTTTGCATAATATATAGGATGAATTTTTTTAATCCAATTTCATTTCAAAATTTTGCACTTTGTAGTCTCTAAGCAATCTATTATTTGTATATATACATTGTAGTCTTTAAGAAGTCCCGTATAGTCGGACTCTTTTAGGTATCACAAAAATTGAATTCTTTCCCATAAAAAACAAAGGTGAAGCTATCAAGTCAAGCATATACACGTTCACCTTTAGTAATGACAAATTTTAAACTGCTTCGTAAAAATTCATAGTAAAACAATCAACAAAGGTACAATCCCCTACATAATTGCTTAAAAAAAACTTTTACATGCCCTCATAGCTAAAATACCAACGCTCTATAATGTGAAAAACCGTCGTACCATGGACTACATAAAAAAAAATAATTCCATAATTTAACCTATAAAATTTAACGCTTAGATGTCTGCGAAATTAGAAAAAGGAATAGGGAATATTTAGGAGAATTAAAGCAAGATAATGAGCTAATTGTTGAGTATCTAAGTTTTAACAACTTTGCAACTTTAAAATAGCATAAGTGGTCTTAGTTTTCAAAGTGTTAGTAATTTCATAAGCATTATCTTTGTCCAGGCCAGTATCTTCACCTACATTTGAGTGACTCCCCTATATGCTGCCACACTATTATGCATAAGGTTTTTAGTGGATATATTATGTTTATGAATTTGAACAGGACATTGAAAGCCTTGAGCTCTACTTTAGGCATTGATCGAGCTTGGATGTACAATACCTTCAGATTAAGACAATATTGAGTTAAGCTTTTTCTTGCCCAGTCGTCATCCTCAAACCAAACTCATCCCCTACCCATATCACACTGAATTTCAGAGTGAGTAGTAATTAATTCCTCGGGCCATACACTTACAATCATATTTCTCGCTAATACACATTCTTTTATTCTAACATATTCGTTACCGAGTCTTGAGTGCTTCCTAATATTGCTAGCTACCATTCTCCACGTGTTCCATACTTGGTTATATATTCTCCATTGCAAACTTGTTTCGACTTACTGTGTCTTGTCCAAATCACATACACTGCTAACGTTTCTGCACTTGTTAAGGATTTTCTAACTTCTTCAATAATTATTTACCGCTCAATCATGTAATACATGCAATTGCATGACCAACATAATTATATTGTATATATGCATTACATATAGGAATTGAACACAAATTGAACGCATATTGTCTAGACTATTTGTACTATCAAACTCAATGGCCCTGCTACACTCACATCAAACTCTATTATCTTGAGAAAAAATAGAGAAACATATCATGACATAACAGGATTATAGAGTATAGTTTACTTGCAAGCATTCAAAATAGATGAGAAGGTGACAACATTATGTTTTATATTCAGTTCATGCATTTTCTGGAAAAGTCCCCATATACACAATCGCTCATGAGATTCTCCTTTAATTTGGTTTCTTCCTTTGAATGATGTGCTTTTTCAGCAGCTAATCAAACAACATCTTAACCATGTTGTCATTATTGTTCTCCTTTCCTTCATTAGCATTTTGGAGAACCATACAAATAGATGAATCATTCCCTAACTCCATCATCACTAAATTAGTTTCAATTTGGTTGTGTTAAGTACTACATGTCAACCTTACAAACTTTAGAATTCGTGGACCAAGTTTTGTTATTCCGTGATGATTCCGATATACAAAACTTCCAATCATTAACTGGATTATAGTTGCAGTTCAACGACATATATACATCAACAATCTCAGTATCAAGTTCCGTAGTTTCTTGACTTCCCAGTTCAATGCAACTTAAAACTTTGAAATTAAGTCATGCTCTATTTCCTCCGGTGAAGTAGTATTGAATTATCCTATTTTGAAAATTTTGAGCTTAAAATACTCTAATATTGGCCCTATTTATCATCTGTGCTCCTCAACTTCATAACTTGGTAGTAGTAAATGAGTACAAGAAGAAGTCTTGCAAGATCAAGATGTCTACTCCAAAATTTGTATCCTTAACTCTCAAAGGTCGTCTATTTAAGGATTGTTCTATAAATAACATGTCCTCTCTAGAATTGTTGCACGCAGCTTGGAGTGTGTATGTTGAATTCCCAAAGAAACCACCCTTTTGTGTGGAAAGTGTAAACCACCCCACTCACATGACCGTAAAATATATGTGCCTCTGGGAGTCTAGGCAAGATGCATGGTCTATAAAGTCCCTAAGACCCAATTAATGTGATATGATGTAATGACAGATAACATCCTTACAGCCATGAGCATCTGAACTCTGAAGGAAGCGCTTTTCAGTTATTGAATCATAAGTAACCTAACACAATCGCCATACAATAGACATTGATTATCGAAAAAAAAATATAAATACGGTTAGACATTGATTTCCAAACAATACAAAAATGCTAATTCGTTGATATTTCACTATTTTTAATCTTGCACATTTCAAAAACTAAAATCTATTTCATGCTTATATACTCAATAAGTCTCTGCATAAAAAATAAAAATAAAACAATTTGGCAGGAATTGGTATGGACTTAACTTGGTACCCAACTGTATTCTCATCAGTTTCCCACAAATATAAGGAACGCTAGGGTCATTAGTAAGTTGTATGTTATTTGGGAAAAAAATCATTTGTTTCCTTAAATCTTTTCCTTAATTAGTTAAAACACTTAATAAATTTAATAATGCAGTGCGTTTTTAAATCTGAACTTCTTGTGTAGATCATACCATCGTTTTCTATCAAATTAGACCTTTTTAGTAGGTCGATCTTTTCTTATCAATTCATGGCGAATAGGATTGGTTTGCGACCATACTTGGTAGTTTCCAAATTGGACTTAGAATTACCTATTTTTTAGCAACGTTTTCTATATGGTTGCCAATTAGAATTCTCTTGCCCAAACATGGAAAGTAGAAATACAATCAAACTCTCTAAGGAGGTTCCACGTGGCATGGTAAAGAGTATGATAGAAAGCCATATAGGAGAGAGAAAACTATTTTTTAGCAAGTTTTTTTTCTTTGGTAAAATATATAGGAAGTAGAAATACACTCAAACTCTCTAAATAGGTTCCATGTGGTATTGTAGGCTATTAGAAAAAGATTCTCTCTCATATTAGAGTGCCACCTAGGAGAGAGAAAATCCTCCCTTAGAGGTCTCAATTTCCAATGCAAATCATCATTACACCTAGACCTAGATTGACACGTCTTCTTATGCGTGGTCTTTTCAAGTACGTGATATTTTCACCCACCCTAAAATGAAATGGTTCCTATCCAGTTTAAAAAATCCCCACACCCTCGCATGTGCCATACACGTGCCACTGTTCTCTCTCAATAGATCGCTATTTCGGATATAGCGACCTATTGAGATGTGGTTGTGTGAGGGTGTAATATCCACAACCAATGGATACCAGACACGTGTCTAACACATACAGAACCACCAACCGACCTCGTATCCTCGTCCTCAGAGCTCGCTTCATAGTGACTCGAATCAGGCAAGCAACATACTCAACTCGCGCTCAGAGCGACCTTACCACCAACCGATCTCACATTCGTCTTGTGAGCTTGCTTCAAAGGGACTCGAGTCGAGTGGGTGGTCTCATCCAGAAGCGACCTACATAGCGCTCACTCCTCTCGTTCCGCAACAGCTTGTAACGTATGTCTTTATTACCATCATCAAGACCGGAGCTTCGAGCACGCTTCATGATAAATGTCCATAACTCGCCATCAAGGCTGGCGAATGACCTGAAGACCTGGATCTGACCTGATGCGGGAATGCAAGAGGCGTGGGCACCTTGCCTATGTAAAGAGGATGAGGAACTAGGTCTGACCTGATTCAAGTTTGCCCCCAGAGAGAGAACTTGATACGTAGGCAGTTTGTCCATATGAACTCAGTCAAACCCAATCACAAATACCATCTTCCCCCTAACTGCCTACATTTGTAAGGTCAACGAAACATAACCTTTACAATGGTAATGAAAAAAAAAGATAGTAATCAGAAGATGAGCAGGACGATGAGTAGGAAAAGTTATTGTTAATATATAGAAGATGAGCATCACAATTCGATTACTAATAGAATTTGCTCTAATAAGTTAACTATGTGATGCTGAAATGTAATACTTGTCCAGACTCTGGCCAAACTTGTAGTCGACAATTGTGTAGTATAATATAATATTTCCCGAGAGAAAGCTCAATTTTGAAAACACTTGCTCATTGAAATTTGATGAACATCGTATCCTGTTGAGGACTATTTTATGTATAATGAAAAGGGGTATTGGAAATCTTCTAATCTTCTCAAAGATGTTTCTGACTCGCATCTTGGTGACATACATGTATTGCTCGTAGTTAATCTCCACAGTGACGCATTAACCACCAGTTATCTAGCAAAACTTTCATCCATGAATTGGGTTTTACTATATGATATGATGCTTGGGCTGTTGTACATTTTAAGGCATGTGAATCGGGCTCAGAACTTGATCGATTGAAAGGTTTCTTTTTCTCTTCTCGTGTCTAGGTAATTAAAGCTTTAGCTATAGCGGCAGAAACCAAGTGAGTTTAGAAGTGGTGATGAATTGGGTTTGCTATTGTCTCGTGAAGAGTTTTAGTGGAGAGATGAGTCTATGTGACAATTTTAATTGATCCACGTGGGAGAGCTCTGTTATAAGAAATTGCCACCTAGGATTGATTGTCCACCTCAGCTGTACATAACCTCTTTTTGTTCATCTAATTGCTAATATATCAAGAATCCTTTGCTCCATCCTTGCTTGGGTTTTTTATACCCTCAAATATCATTTTGATAATGTGATCGATGATTCATATATGTCAGCCTAAGTGGAATAATAACATGTTAAACCAAAATTAGTGCAAGTAGTACTTGATCTAACGATCAGGGCTGGCTCAAGCCAAGATGTGGCCTTAGGCAAGGCCTTTATTTGCGAGGCATTTATTTCCTAGGGTATCTATAATCACCAAAAAAATTCACAATTTTATTATAAATTAAGAGTCAAAATCTAGTATCAATGAAAATCTAGTAATGGGAATTTCTTTAATTAAGGCAGTTTAATTAAGAGAGAAGAAGAATTGAAAAGGCATAGAATGTGGAGATTCTTTCACTAATGTGGGATTTCCCCCATTTATTTTTATTCTTACAACGAATCAATTTGATTAAATGAGCACACTTCTACAAAAACTGAAATTTCTATGCACTTGTAGCAATTGGATTCATATTAATACTTCGATATGTCATTTGTGCAGTGGACTATTGGATTGTATACACTCCAAATTAATTCACTCCGGAATTTAGTGCGTGGATAGAAAACTCATTTGTAAACAAATTGACTATCATATCCGTTTTTTGTGTTGTTTTCTTTATAAAATTAGGTAATAATAAACAAATATAGGGATAAATTAGAAAATATGAGGCATTCCAAATTTGAGGCCTTAGGCGGCTGCCTAACTCGCCTAAGGGTTGAGCCGGCACTGCTAACGATCCATATATACCTTCTCATCTTACTTGCTTCCTTCTCATCTTTAATTTCGGAATGTAATGTATTTTATGTAGCTAGAGACGGAACCTGGACAGAGAACACAATAAATTTTTTCACTAATGGACTCCCTATTACATATTGCTCGTGGTAGTGTAGGTATAGACAATTTTTAAATTTTTTCTCTAATTCCCCATTACTGCTTGTGATAGTGTTACTCTCATGAGCTGTTATACAATTACGCGACCTCAGTGATGAGGTTAAACCAAAGCTGAAAGTGTAGCTCAAAATCTACTTTGCAGCCCTTGGTTTAGCTAAGCAAGACATTGAAGGTCTTCATTCCTGGTAGTTAGCCGACTTAGCCCTACGTGTATCCATACTCAAAGCTTGAATCTGCCGACCTTTTCATTCTTGCAGAGAAAACTTTGTGCCGGCGTGCCACACAACCCGCACTTAACATAGTAGCTATACGATAGGGTCCATTAACCTTGATTAATTGGCCTTATTATGCGCTCTAGTCGACGTAGAAAGAGCAGTTACATAGCTAGAACCTTGTGATCAAGGGAGCTGTGATGAATTATTTGGCTTGCAAGTTATCAATAAAAATGGCGGTTGGGGATATAAGAAATTGGAAGTCAGATCCGAGGAGCAAAATATTAGTACCATACCAAATGGTAATGTGCCTGACCACATGCAATTCTGAGTATCCAATGGTTTTGGATATAAACCCCCTGGATGGACTTGTAAGCCAACTGTGATAGACTTTACAAAAAAAAAAAACTAAGCTAACACTGATAGTAGTGTGAAGGTGCTTTTGTGCACCGACCCCATTCCTCATGGTCCTTCTCCTAGGTACTGTGATGATGTAAAATTAGTTAGTAAAAATGATGATGATAACTCTTTTGCTGCACCCAACGTAGATTAGTCGTTTAGGTCTTGATTGAGCCTAGGTATCGCGGAGTTCGGGGTAACCTTCCTTCAATGGCAAGAGCATCAATTTAGAACAAAAAGTGAGGATTCCTTATATGTATGAAATTTGTGGTGTAAGTATAAGATCTATCTTTCCTATTTTTTTAGGGAATAATTGCCTATTTAAAGAGAATCAACTTTTCTAGACTTGGATTGTTTTATACAATAATGTGGACTCTTATAAGAGAGTGCCACGTGGTATGGTAGGAAACATTGTAGAAAGTCACCTAAGAGAGAGAAAGGGCTATCTTTTATAATAGAGTGCCACCTAAGAGAGAGAAAAATCTCACCTAGAACTCTCTGTTTTAGTATATAGATAGTAGACAACCATCTGGCGGCAACTAACGTTTTTTTACGGTGGCTATTAAAAAAAATTTAAAACAAAAAATGACCTACGACAACATCCTTCCGTGAGATATAAGATCTTGCGGCAGGCAACCCGATTCTGTAGATTATGCGATATCGCTGCAACCACTTGCCGTGAGTGTTTTTTTATGTGATTAATGGAAAGGTGCCATTACTTTTGAATTGGTCAAGGGTGTCAATACCGCGCCCCTTCCATCCTGCTCCTTTAAGAAATTCTCCTTCAACCTCGGCGAAGAAGGCCGTAGAAGATGTTTTACCCGAAATTGGGATACAAGCCATCATTTTTGTCTTTTTTACCCATATTTAAAATCGATAGTAGCTATCAATGTCCTGATATTCATATCATAATCAAAGTTGTGTAGATACAGCCCTGTATTATCTTAGCCAGATATATAGATATATTACAACATATGTAAATTTATTCGTGAACCAGCAGTTGATCGTGAACACTTCGATTATTTCTTAGCTGTGTTCAAGAGGAGCTCCATCCAACCCAATTACCAGCTCCATTAACTCGCTTACAGTCCGATCTAATCTCTCCACGGCTTCCCGTCAATGGGCTAATATTGCCCATATTAATCATAGATTGCACAAAGCTTGCAAAAAATCTGCTTTGATGTCTACGGAAGTTATTAACAATGGCCACAGTGGGAGCTCCATTAGTTGAAAACAATTCTTGATCTGATTGAAGTAGGCCTTCTTTCCTTCGGAGGTTGCTGAAGTAGTTACTGTCAAACCTATCCGGCGTGCTAAGGTCCAAATTGGTTACAATGCTTCCATTTCCATTTTGAGGACATATTTGACGAAGAATAGCTCGGTATGATGAGTTTAATGTTCGGTCTGGGTTTCCTGTTCCATTGAAATTGTACAAGCGATCCCTGAATGTAAAACATTGTGCACGTCCAAATGTGTGAGCTCCTACAAATAACCAAGAGTTGTGTTATGCCTACATTGCCACCATGTGCTCTAACATGTCAGATTTACCATTCGTGGTTTCTAAAACGCACTGAAATAATTCTTACCAGACAATGCTACTAAATCTGTGACACTTAGATTAAGAGCTGCGAACTTTGCAGTTATATTGGTTAGCCCTTCAGATGCACTAGGAAGAAACCTACTGGCTCCAGCAAAGTTTGCTGTCCTGCTATCCCTTCTTCCTAGTAATACGTTCCAGGAAGGACCTCCTGCCTACAAACATGAATTGGATATTGGTAAAACATAATCATCCAGGGTACTGTGTTCATACATAAAGGCTGAAACATACCAAAGAAACAGAAGCTTCAGATGCAATTGCAAGAATGTCAGCACAAGAGACGACACCACGGCAAGCGTTTTCTGCTGCAGTCTTGATGTTATCAACCACATCGAAACCCCTGACAGAGGCAAGATTGGGACCAGCGTCTTTCTCGGTCCGTATGCTGCTACTGTTATCTAACAATAGTGATCCATCACAACCCTATGAAATAAACAGATACATATATTCAAACCTTATAGCATGCGAGTCTGTTTGAATCATTGGAAAAACTAGCCGCTTTCTGAAGTTTTTGATTGCATTGGTATTACATAAAAACTGTTTTATATGAAAAGCAGCTTCTACTATTTTTAACTTTCTTGAGATACAATTAATTAGCACATATTTAAGTCTAGTACGTATCAAATGGTAGAATGAGATACAAACTAAGGACTAAGGAAGAGTATTACTTTTTTCTCTTTAACAAATTTAGAAGTAATAGTAGATCAAGGAACATGATATATCAAAATCAAATTGCAGATCTAACTCTTGGCATAGAACTATAGATTGATGAAAAAATTAATTTTCATGAACTAAGAGCTTACATCAACAAAACAATCATGGAAATGAAGTCGAATAAGGCTTGCACCAATACGAGGATCTGATTGCAGAGCCTCTTGTATAACACCTCTAACAATTCTTGATATATTCGGGCATGTATTAGCATAAAACGTGCTATTCAGTTGAGCATTCGACATCCCAAATAAACTTATAAAGATTACTAGTACAATCAGTAGATTAGAAGACGACATGTTCCTCCTATATTCTTTGAGATTGAATTGTTTATTTGAGCCTCTAATCTAGCTATATATATATATATATAATGAGAGGGAAAGCTACATACATCATGTACGTTGAAAAATCAATTAAGCATTTAAGCCTACTGGTATGGTATATAGCAACATATTCCAAAAAAAAAGCAACGTCACGTTGTAATGAGGCGTAGGCGAGTGAGGGGACAATCGGTTCACAAAAAGACAACTTCATTTATATTTCTTTGGACGGTTTGACGAGATGATTAGCGTGGGCAAATTTATTAATTGAGTTGTCTCAATCAAGATAATTTTTTAGACTATTCTGTTCCTATTTGCATTTTAAATTACAAGATAAATATTTGGATATCAGACTAATAACTGGTATACTTTAGAGGCAAAAACGTCTTAAGATTTTTGTGAAAAAAAGTGAGTAAAACAAATAAATTATTGCATAGACACGTGGCGTAGCCCACGTGCTCAAAACTAATATTCCATAAAACGTGCCTGATATAAAAAATAATTGCAATGGTAATGGAGTGGGCCTGTTTATTGGAACTTAAAAATGAACCAGACGAATGCATACAGCTCAGGAAACTTTCTACACTTAAAAAGAACCCAGGACGAGGAGCGTGAATGACACACTTATCTCAATATCAAGTGCCGACACACATATCACAAATTTCTCTCTTTCTCCCTTTTTTTTGACAAGTCAAGTGCGACTGCCTTATTCCCAGTGTGCTAAATGCAACTGAAGGCATCTCTTTTTCTTTACAGTTACTTCCACATTTCTGCATCTGCTAATAAAATGGGACATCTGGTAAGACGGAGAGCCTGATATATTTTGCATAAAAGTCTAACGCTCAATAAATACTGATAATATCTCTTTTGGGGTGGTTGAGATTTGTTTAGACTTTAGAGTTTGTAATATCAAAAGAGTGTTTCTACATCAACACACACTTTGAACCGAATTTGTGAACACAATGACGTGGCAAGCAGAAAGACCTTGATTTGCAGTACTTCTTTGAGAAATACACACACACCCCCTGCCTGATGAGTACCACGTCATTGTGTTCACAAATTTCGGTTCATTTTGTGTGTTGCTAAAGAATTTTTGATATCAAAACTGTCCAAAAAGTGAAAGTGATAATAAGCTAATCGAGGCGCGGTCGATACTGATGATTAAAGGTGTAAGTCCAATGGTGTGGTAAAATACCAAATATCACCGAAATTCTAATACAATAGTACGTCAAAACACTAATCCGCCAACTCTATCAATATAAGTTTACTTATTTACAACGCCAGTTTTAATGAGATGTCGAGATAGCATCAAATCTACACGGCAGTATGAGTGGCGAGTAGAAGAAATCTAAACTACATGCCACATTGTGTGGCGGCTAGATTTTTTTTTTTTTTTTTTTTCTTTAAATTTTTTTTCCCACACACTTTTGACAATAGTGGTTGGAGGATTTTTTTTTTTTTTATTCATGTAATGGCGGCGGCTGTGAGAAAAACCATTGCCTTTAGAAAAGCTAACTCACTAACTCTATATTGGATATATTGAGTGCATAAAATATGCTGCCACAAATGATTCTCGGTGAACCACGTGCCCAAATCTAATAACAGTAAAGGCAGATAACGCAAGTATATTTTAGGTTTCTAACATATTCTTTTTTCTTAATTGATTACTCATAAATCGTTAGGGCTACTCTAAAACCATGTCCCGGGCTTGTAAGTGGGCCACTCACCACTCAACAACACATTGAAGTTTCACTTAGTTTGAGTCCAATGGTTGTCAACACTTTATCTCTATTCCAAAAAAAAATCTCTTTTATCCAGTTCATATTTAGTGCTACTCCGAGTCCATCTCATCATTGCTCATGTTTTCGTTATTGAAGGTGTTTGCATCCTGATTCCTGAGTGCGGTATTGGCACCCTATTTTATGGGATTGGCACCTTTTGACACAAAGTAGAACAATAATGGTTATTTTTTATATGTCATTTTACACCCCACATGTTCGATAGTTCTATAGTATTGGGTTACCGCGATATCTCATATCCAACGGCAGACAGCTGCTGCAAAATCGCACAATTCACGGCATCGGGAGTTGCCGCGAAGGATTTTTTTGTGTTTTTTGTTTTTTTTTCCACTTCAAATTTTGCGTATTGAACACACATGACATATGGATACTTCATTTTCTTCATTAAAGCTTCTTTATACACTCCAAGAACAACACCAAAACCATAAAAAAAAAAAAAATGTATAACCGAGACATAATTTTGCTATTTTACGGCAAATATTTTCATATACTATAAGAAAAACTTGTGATCAAATTAATAAAGAAGAGTTTTGATAATTAACACAAGCAAAGACTCCATTTTATGTTGGGAGATTTCACTAAGAAGTCACACCTCAACCTAGTTACTTTCTATCCCAAATGACTTCAACTTGGAGATCACACCAAGGAAGTCACCCACCCAAGACTTTGGTAGTTATCACAACAAACTCAACAAAGCAAAACAAGAAGTAAATGCAAAGAGACACAAAGATTTAAGGTGGTTCAGTAAATATTACCTACGTCCACACAAGAGCCGAGTTTTCTTTATAGTAAAGATTGGAGAGTTTACAAGAGGTATCTAGAATCAAGAACAAGAGGCCCCACTCAAACCCTAGCTCAATAGAGCTCCCACAATTCCCATGAAATGAATCTCTCAAAGTTGTCTCAAAACCCTATTCTATGTCCTTTATATAGGTACACATAGAAAAATGTCAGAAAATGGGCTTTGGGCTGAAATATCAAAAAATCAATGAAAATTTCGAAAGGCATGAGTGCGGGGTGCGCCCTGGATAAGGCGTGGTCGAGCGCAAGTCGCACCCCCTTCGTTACCAACTTCCAGTAACTTTCGCAAGCATGAGCGCGGGGCCCGCCTTCTACAAGGCCAACTCAAGCGCAGGTCGTGCCCCTTCTCAAAACAGAAAAAACCGTGAACGTGACATCGGACACCGAAGCAAAGCTCAACGGTTCCACAAACCCAACAATCTCTCATTTGGAACCTTCGAGATTCTACATGCACATCACATCTCAATTGAAACAACTCAATCCAAATTCAATTTACTAATGAAACACTCTGCTCATCCATCATGGTCTTCAAGCTAGAAGACCCACGAAAGTTGAACACAACTTCAACTTCTTAGTAGGCACGGTCTTGGTTAACATATCCACCGGATTTTCACTCCCTTGGATCTTCTCAAGTGCCAAAACCTCATCCTTCAACAGAGATCGGATAAAATGATACCGGAGACCAATGTGCTTGGTCCTAGAATGAAAGGCGGAATTCTTACCAGGATGTATAACACTCTGACTGTCATTGTGTAACACACTCCTATCTTGCTTTATGTCACACCCTGAGTTTCGATAAATCAGATAATAATAATGATATCCGACTCCTCGATATCCGAGATGTGACAACAACCTCACAACCCAATCTATATAATAACCCTAATGAATAATAACACATGCGGAAAACTAAACAATAAAATACTCAAAACAATCCACTCATCATTAAGAAAACTTGTGATAAAAAATTAAGTTACAAACTTCTTCACTTAAGAATTCGGAAAAAAATAAATTAAAAATATGTCCCCAACAAATTCCACTACATCTCTGAGGAAAAATGAAACGACATCTTATTTAAATAAATGCTAACATCAATCACGAGCAGCACGCCACCTTCTCGAACATCAGCTAACCATGTTCAGGCTGATCGACTATGTTCATATAAGAACACACCCGATTAGCAAACATGCAAATCGGGTCAGCATTATAAATAATGCTGGTATGAGTAGCCTTAGTAAAACCATTTAGACATACATAATATTTCATTCTTTACATGTCAGGTAGTTCCTCCATCGAGGCGCCTAAGCTTAAGGGTAGTTAGTTCCTTCATAAAGGCACCTTAACTTCTAACTAAGAGTAAATAACTTATGTCAGCCTAATACTTACCCTTATGCATGCTCTATCGCAGAGTGGGTCCTCTCTGCAAGAATAATTAGTTTAACCCACTCTCCTGCAAGCAATTTGTAATAATCATAGCAAAAATGAAACTTAACTTGAAAGTCTTAAATCAATAACCACACCTGAGGGAAAATATCATGGCAGTAACATTTATCAAGTGTCCCTAGTAACCCGTCGTCTCTATGTTTTACCTAGTTTTTCTGGCTGCCACAATCGCTACCCAACGCCGAACATGTACATCCACATGCCTCCCCTTACATAATGTACCACTCCGTGCATAACTACCCTGAGCGGGATGCCGCACACCAGGTAACCCTCATACGAACACGAAAGCCATTATGTAAGTAATGCCACTATTCGGCATAAAAGTAACGCGCGTCTCGTTCTAAAGTTTTGCGAACGAGATAATCAAGCCACTATTCGGCTACGCCAGAAAGGCCATTCAGATTTCTTCAAACCGAAGGCCAATCAAATTTCACACACCGCGCGGGGGCAAATCACATGAGTTGTGGTAGCTAGGTTCTAGGATTTTCGTTACGTAATTTATTCAAATGTAAATATCTATGCATCTTAAAATTTCTCTATCTTCACGTGTCAAAATTTACACAAGATAGACGTCAAATCTATATTAGATACTGACAAACAAGTTTATACAAGTGTCACCCACATCCTATCATCGGATTGGTTCATAAATTCAATCTATAACATTTTTGGAAAAAGTCAACAGTCAACGGGTCAACAGTCAACCCAATAGTCAACGGTCCTAACCGGTGGTCATTCCACCCGATCCTCACCTAAACCCATATTTAAAAAGAGTTCAAACCCTGGTCCTAAGCGACTGGCTAAACTGACCCAGTTTAACCCGGCCCATAAACTGATTTGGCCCAACTTGAAAATTTCGAAACTAAATATTTCTCATGCGACCCACTTAAAATTTTAGGACCAGCCCACATAAACCCTTTGTAAAGTCCTGAATTCTTGTTAAGGGTATTTTTGTAAATTTCATATCAATTCTAGGGTCGTTATGTAAATTGGTCGTCGGGTTTATTTTTCAAACGTACGTAACTAGATGAAACTTAACTCCGACTCATAAGGCACGTTAGGTAAGCGACCATAGGCGAAAATTTGGCAAAAAATGTAGGTTAGCGGCTTTTCCGCGTCGAAACTCGCACGAGTTAACAGCTTACACGCATGAGTGGGTTATTGTCATAGCCTGCGGTGAGATAGAATATAGAAGATTAAATTTAGCGGGATGGGCCGAAAAATAATCAAGACACTAAGTCGAATTAGTGGTGGTTAGGAGTGAATTAGGACTTAAGTCTAATTAGGACATATTGGGCTTGGGCCTTAACCACACAGATCGGCCCAAATTAAACAAATCGCACGACCAAATTATCGCACCCAAATTCCCTTTCTTTCCCCAAATTGCGATTTCTGAAAACCTAAGAGAGAGAAACACGAATTCTCCCCAGTCCATCGATTCAACCCTCAATTCCTCACACCCAAACCTTGTCAACACTGAACGCGAGAGTGGGGATTCGAAATTTCTGGAAATCGCGTCGTATCGAGATAAAAGGTGAGTTAGTTCGCCTCAATCAAATAATTTGAACTCGATTTCGTTCTATTTGGTTGTATTGATGAAGGATGATTGAAATGGGGTGGTTGTTATGTCGACAGCAGCTGTGGGAGGAGACAAAGTGGAGCGATTTTGGTGGAGCAGCAAGCTAGGAGCGATTTTTGCTTGCTGACTCGATAAGAATTGCTATATTCACTTTAATTTAAAGAAGTTATGTTAGTCTAAACTTGTTTAGGATTTGATTCAGTAATGCACGATTGATAAGGAACACGACAGTAATTGTTGTTAGATTTAAGATGAACCGAAGGGTGGGGAATGGGTTGTAGTGGAAATTTGGACTTGGATTGGGATCTTATTACAAATGGAAATTTGTGTGGGATGGGAGGAGAGTGAATACGGAGCATCTAAAGGGGTTAAGTTCTTGAGAAAATATATAAAAGAAATAAACGTAGTGGAGTCGATCGCCGGCAAAGTCTCGTCGGTGTTACAGAACGGTTTGTGGTGGCCTATAGCAGTCTAGAACAAAACTTTTGGTAACTAGAATGGTAGTACATTAATAATTACGTTAGTGGTTAATATAATCAACGAGTAATTATTTCTTTCGACTTATGTTGAAAGGAAATATTAATTGTCTTCTTCGGGTTCTAATAGATTTACGATTGGGCTTATATGATTTTATAGGAGTTGGATTCGGTTAAGCGGGCTGGATTTATTTAAGTGGGCTTGAGGAGAACGGAGCTTGCTAAGGTAGGAACCTACATACCAATATATAGCATGCTTATTTTCATGCATGATTTGAATTGTTAAATTGGAAATAGATAGTTTGTGTATCAACCATGCATGTATATATGATATTCATGTTTTGCACTGTATTTCTTCGCTATAAATTATATATATAGATAGCTTTCGTGTGAAATGAGTTTTTTTGGTAAAATCGGGGTAACGGGGATTTGTTTTCTTAGTTAAAAGAGAAAAACTGGTTTTGGGAAGGGTTCGCGTCTCTTGTCTCAGTAAGGAGACAGAGAGATGGATTTTGTATGCGGGTGAGGATTACCCGGGTGTTTGTAACTAGGTGGGAGGTTCTGGATTGTTCCCGGGATGGTTGTGTTATTTACGATGATTCGCCGTTTGGGAATCATCGGTTGTTATTTACTATGACTGGCCGTTTGGGAGTCATAGGTTGTTCTACTCGATTATGGGAAATCCAGGAACTCACACCTACATAATCAACAGTTTTAAAAGAAAAACTAAATATGTAACTAGAGTATTTGAAAACAATCGGTAATAGGAGTATATATATAGATATTATTAGGTTTATCACGAGGGGATTTAGAAAAGGAATTGTGAATTCCTATAAAGAAGGAACTGTTGTCGAACTCAGGAGACGCAGTTAATTTTCTAGATTCCAAGCGTGGTGTACACCTTCGAGGTGGTGGACCACCTTTAAAGGATGCATCACTGGATGTAGTCCGGGAATTCCTTTTCTACTTGTCTAGATAACCATGCTTGTACGTGTCACTCTGTATGGTGATTAGTTTGAGTGGGGTTACATGCTACCTCGATGAGGTTTAGGCGAGTGAGAGTTTAGTCCACTCTCGGATGTGTCGGGATCCCGAAAGAGTCTGCGGTCGTCGAACGGTTGACCACCGTAAGTTAGGTGACGGCCGTATGGGGTCGTGGTCACTGGGCCCACCTGAGCCCTAAAAAGTTTGGGGATTTTGTGTGTGCGAACACAACAACAACGGCATTTCAGCTCTCCCCCGGTAAAATCGGAAAACAACGGTGCATGGTTCACACTTTGGAAAGTCTTGAACCGAGATTGCCCGCGGATCGGGCCGAAAGTACCGGTCGTACCCTCACCATTCTAATAGGATGCAGCGGCCACAATAGTTGTATGATGACTGTGAAAACTATATTTTGAATATTAAATAAGCATGCCGATATGATTTATGCTAGCTAGTGATTTATTGTATAGTCACGATATTTGGATATTATTATAAAAACCTGCATGTTTTAAATGTTTTGTTATAAGCAGTCTAGTATTGGTTATGTGCGTTTCTACTGGGCATAGTTGTTTGCTCATCCTACTTAATATTTCAGACGAGCCAGTTGCGGAGGAGGGTTTTCCTAACCCTAGTGATGAAGGTTATGGTGATTTGGGAGGATTTCCTTATGCTTGACGAGGACAGAGTCAAGTTTATACTTTTGGTTGTATAGAGATAGTGTAATGCCCGTATTTTAAAAATACGTTTTTATCTATTTAATTAATTAATTTAATTATTTATTTTCAAAATTTGCAGGACCGGATTTGAGACACGTGGGCCTGGTTTCTGGGCCCGAGTCGGTGTTAGGCTTGGGTTTCGGACCCAAGTATATAAACACATTGTTCTGGAAAATAGGGTTCAGAGAATAATAAAATAATGAAAATGGAAATGGAGGAGCTTGAAGCTCGTTCTTTGGAGGTGGAGGCCTTGACGAATCGGGCTAGGAGGATTCATCGAGCTGTTAATAAAAGGTGAGTAGCTATTTTGCTATTTCACCGGATTTGTAGTTTACATATATCGGCGTATACTATTTTGGTTTTTATCTTTCATTTCATTATCCCTGTTGTATTAGATTTCGTGCCATTTGTTTTATTAAATTTTGTTAATTTTTGGATTTGTAATTAAACTGTTGCTGTGATACTACGAACTTAAATCGTCGGCATTTCGACAGGCGTTAATGGCGGCGATGGGCTTTGAACTTAAATACTATTGTAGTTGTTGTTTTGAACTGTTGTAGCTCTGTTCATTCACGCCTCAACAGCGCTTAATGGCGTCGAGGAAGCCCAATCTTTGTTTTGAAACCGTACTGTTAATGGCGGCCAGAAATCGCCAGTTTAAATTAAACTTGTTGTTTGGGTTTTGGTTGGAACTTGATTGTTGGTTGTGGATGTTGGAGTTATTGTGAGAAGGTCGTTTGAGGTGGTCGACGCCATCAATGGCGACGCGCCGCAGCGCCCTCCGAATTCGTTTTTTTAAATGTTTTTGATTGTTTTGTTGATTGTTTTGGTATGGTGGGTTGGGAGTTTGATGCTTGGTGGTAGTGGGGATGGTTGGGGCTGTCGAGTGGAGGTGGAAGAGCCATTAATGGCAGCCGAAAATTTTAGATCTAGGTTGAGAAGAGTTTGGATTTACTAACATTGGGGTTTTCGGTTTTTCATTAAAGAGGTGGGGTTTTCATTTGGAGTCAAACCGCTAGGTTGGAATGGGTAGGCGATTAGAATTTGTGGTGGTCGGTTTTGGTGGTGGTGGAGGAGAGAAGTTTGGGGAAGAAGGTGAACTGTTGACCGATTTTGGGCTTGGACCTTAGCTGTTTTGTTGGGCCCAATTTAATTAAGTTTTAGGACCAGTTTAGTGTTAGTTGTGGGCCGAGTTCTATTCCGGATTTGGGCCAAACTAATTAGTTGTTGTGGGCGATTCGGTTTTGATTTTGGGCCTAAACACTAGTTAGTTATTGGGCGGATTAATCTTTTGTTTAGGACCGGTTTCATATTAAGTTTAGTTTGGGCCCGATTTAAGTTAATTTTTGGGACAGTTTTTCTTTGTTTGTTTTGGGCGAACTTCGGTTGTGTTTTGGGCGATTCGATTATAAGTTTTGGGCCCGTTTCTAATATTGCTTGGGGGCGATCCATAGGACTTAAAATAGATCTTTTGGGTCTTTCTATGTTTAGACTTCGGGTTCTAAGGTTTGGGTTTGGCCGGTTAGGTCAAGAACCATTACCTTTAGCCATGAGCCATGCACCTTTGCCCTTAGCCATGAATCATGGCTATGACCCTGAACCTGTCGAACATGGAAACGACAGTTTGACTTTGACCATGACATGTTGACTTTGACCATGCCAGTTTGACTTTGACCATGGCGTGTTGACTTTGTGATTGACCATTGACTTTGACCGTTGACCGTTGGTATGGAATGTTGATTGTTTTCATTTTTCACATATTTGATTATATGGACTAATATAGTAATAAAATATTGTCGAATATTATATAACGTTGTTTGTCATTATCTAATTATGATTTGACGTGAGTAGTGTGTAAAGCATATATATATTGGGCTTTGATTGTGGATTGTAGATCAGTATAATTGTGCTACATTTTATGTTGTAAATTGTATGGACAAACTAAATGTGGAAATCTTTGTGGAAGTCGATATAAATTTAGTTGTCATTATCTAATTAAGATTTGGCGTGAAAGTAGTGTGTAAAGCATATATATGTTGGGATATATATATTAAATGGAATAGTTTTGGAGACATAAATGTATAAACACTCAATTATTATATATGTGAGATGCTACTATGAGGTAGCATAGTATTGGTGAATATTTGCCCACGGGAGTGTGGTGTAGTGCAATAATATATTGGCACGTGAAAGTATGAAAATAGTTATGAGATATATTGAGATATTTCTAAATATTATGGCTTAGTGTAATAAGGTAATTGACCTGCACGTGATATAGTGGATTTATTATGAGTCATTAATGTATGACACTTGAATAAATTACGTAACGAAAATCCTAGAACCTAGCTACCACAACTCATGTGATTGGCCCTTCTGGCGTTTCAGTAAAGCTGAATGGCCCTCCTGGCGTAGCCGAATAGTGGCTTGATTATTCCGTTCGCAAAATAGAACGATGACGCGCGATATTTTATGCCGAATAGTGGCATTACTTACATAATTGCTTCCGTGTGAGGATTTACGGTGTACGGCATCCCATTTCGTGGTGGTTACACCACGGAGTGGTTCATTATGTAAGGGGAGGCATGTGGATGTACATGTTCGGCGTTGGGTAGCGATTGTGGTAGCGGAAACTAGGTAAGACATAGATACGGACGTGATTTTAGGGACACACAAAGAAAGTCTAAACTAATATAATTATGGTAATATGTTGGTAAATAATATATCTCTAGATAGATGATTGTATATGTTTGGTTGGTTAGTAGTTTAGTTATAACCTAAAAGCCTCGTGGAGGAACTAAATGCCTTATTTATGATCGTATAGTTTGTTGTGTGGTTAGTGGGAAGTTAAAAGGCCTCGGTGGAGGAACCTGCCTAGATTATTGCACTTAAGGATGTTGTATTAGTCGTTGAAAGTTAAAAGCCTCGGTGGAGGAACTAACCGCCGTATGGATTATGTATATATTTGTATAAGTAAATGTTGTTTTTAGAGCTACTCACACCAGCATTTTTATAATCTTGACCGATTTGCATGTTTGCTTATCGGGTGTGTTCATTCAATGAACATAGTTGATAAGTTTTGATGAGGTTTAGTGTTGAAGAAGGTTGGTTGCTTTGCTTGTGGTTTTGCGTTAAGCGTTGCATCTCAGGATATGTTTTGTTTTCCATTGAGGTGATATAGAGTTTCAGTCGAAACAAAGTTATTTGTATTTTCATTTGTAAATTTTGTAATGAAGAAGACTTTTGTTTAAGTTAAAATTTTTATTGATTTTAATTATCCTCATATTTAAACTGTTTATGGGTTTTTGGAAGTTGAGAGTGCGTCACACCTCGGAGATCGAAGAGTCGGGAACAAATAATGGTTTTTCCGAATTTTGTCGAAATTCGGGGTGTGACAGATAGTCTAGTCATTTTGATTGTATATATAGAGAGAGCTTCGCTCATTTTGATGTAATGCTTGATGTATTTGAGTAGCAGTAACACTTAAACAGTGGGTGGATGTATATAATGTTGTTTAGAAGGTTGGGTTGTATATATATGGTTGTTGGAAGTTTGTAGTTTAGGATTCCAGGTTATGACAGGTTTTAGGGTTTACGAAGGTCGATTAAACAAAGGAAACTCTGCCGAAATTTCGGTAGAATTGTGAGGGTGTCAGCCTCGAGATTCACTCATCGTCCTTGGGATGTGTGCTGAGGTCTCGGGGCGTGACACCCTTTAAACCGGCCCAAACCAGAAACTGATAGGGTCCGACCCAACTAATTAGTCCCAAGTCAAAAAAAAGTATACCGCGACCTGGAGCACTAGATCGCTCTCACGGTCATCCCCTTCGCAGCAACAGCCGCTAGCTTCCAGCCACCCTCAAAAATCCTTCACACACCACCCACCAATAACTCAGCGAAAATTGTGTGGGTGAAAAACCCCACAACTTTACTTCACCAATCGACCCCAAATTTTCAGTTTTCGCAACCCCTCTCAAATCCCAGATCCGACCGCCATTAATGTTCTTGGAGCTCTCAACCACTCTCAAACTTTCCCCCTACCACCATTCATTCAACCAACAACCCTCAATACAAAAAAAACAGTTCAAACACGAAAAATAAATACAAAAAATGAATCCCTCAATATCACAGTAATGGCAGTAATGGCGTTCTTTACAGGGGAGGAGGTTTGGGGCTCTCGCCTCCCTTTACCACCACCTAATGGTGTTGACAGTACTAACAATCTACTAAGTTTTAAACATTCACAATAAGAATAGTCTTTGAAGAGAAAAATAGCAGAAAAATGAACGATGAACAGAATATGGTTTTGGAAGTACAGTTAACTGTGTCTATATACGGGAAAAATAGAAAAATAAACTACTCACCTCCTGTGTTATCGGTAACAGAAAATATCGAAGAAAATAATGAGAGAACCAATCCCAGCTAGCTCGCGAAATCCGCGTTCTTCTCCGTTTTCGGCTTGTGTGTGTTGTTTGTGGTTTTTCAGAAAAAACTAGTTTCTCCGGAGACACCCTATATTCTCCTTAACTTCCAAATTACTAAATATTCTTATATCCTAACTATGGAAATATTATTTCTATTAAAAGTATTATATATATTATGTTCTTTAGGTTAATATCTTGTTTCCTTTTTATTTAAAGCTTTCCAAAAATTAAAGATAATCTACCCACATTCAAAATTCAAATACTAGTTTCCTATATTAACATTATTCGAAATTATTATATGGTATTCCACATGCTAGTACGTTGACCAGAAAAAATACAGTCAAATACAGAAAATATTAAATATTGTTATGCAAATAATGTAAATATAAAATAGGGGTCTTACACTTTATCTCAAGCTCTTCCATCAATCCCTGTAACCAAATCATCTCTTTACTCATCTCTTTGCTTGCCTGCCACATACCGCTTACGTGGTAGACAAAGTAACAATCTTTCATGAATCGAGAAATCCAACTCACTGCAGTAGCACCTACTATAAAGACATAACTAGTAATGCTTCTTCTGCGATCTACCTCACATGTAAAGTCGGCATCCACATACCCTTGCAAGTTCACAACACCCCTTCCATAACATAGGCATTTATCAGTAGTACCTCTCAGATATCTCAATATCCACTTCACGGCTTCCCAATGTTACTTGCCAAGATTAGACATAAATCGACTGACATCTCCCATTGCTTGGGATATATCCAGACGCGTGCAAACCATGACATACTTAAGACTTCTAATAGCAGAGGCGTATGGTACCTTAGCCATAAAGTTTCTTTCCTCGACAGTCTTAGGAGAGTGTTCCTTGGACAACTTGACGTGGACTGCCAAAGGTGTGCGCACTACCCATGTTGAACCTCTTCAATACCTTCTCAATATACTCAGCCTGAGACAACTCCAGAATATTTTTCTACCTATCTTTTCTGATCTTCATCCCTAGAATCTGTTTCGCTGCACCCAAGTCCTTCATAGAGAACTCACTTGCCAACTTCTCTTTCAATCCCCCAATTTCTAACATATCAGAACTCGCTACTAACATATCAATATATAATAATAGGATGATATAGCTGGAGTCGAATCTCTTGAAGTAGCAACAATGGTCAGCGTTGCACTTATAGTAGCCATTTCCTTGCATGAAGTTATCAAACTTCCTGTACCACTGCCTAGGGGAATGTTTCAAACCATACAAGCTCTTTCTGAGCCTGCATACCATATTCTCTTTACCGCTTCTTGATGAAACCTTCCGGTTCTTTGCATGTAAATTTTCTCAACTAGGTCACCATGGAGGGAAGACGGCGGTTTTAACATCCAACTGCTCAAGATACAAATCTTCCGCTGCAATAATACTCAACACTGACCGAATGGTATTCAGTTTCACCACTAAGGAGAATATCTCTGTGAAGTCAACACCTGCTTTCTGCTGAAAGCCCTTGACTATTAGCCTCGCTTTGTATCTCTTGGAACCATCATGTTTCTCTTTGACTCTAAACACCCATTTGTTCTGTAGAGCTTTCTTGCCCATGGGTAGTTTGGCTAACTCCCAAGTGCCATTAGAGATGAGGGACTTCATCTCATCTTGCATAGCAAGCTCCCACTTGCTTGCATCACTCGCCTCCAATGCTTCATCATAGCATTGAGGCTCACCACCATCAGTAAGCAGCAAGTAATTCACATAAGTGGAGAGTGGATATCTCGTACTTGGTGCATGTGGCCTGAATATCTTCCTTGGGGCACAAGGTGGAGATGGACTCGGTGGTGTAGTATCCTCATTATCATCTGAGTCACTACTACTGTAATCCTCTGACTGTGGGGCTCCCACAATACCACGACTTATATCAAAGTTTTCCAACTCAACATACTCTGTGCCACTCTCTGTAACCGATTTCTTGGTTTGTGCTTCATCTCTGTCCTTGTACATCACCTTCTCATTAAACACAACATTTCTACTATGAATGATTTTCCGATTTTAATCATCCCAAAAGCGATACCCAAAATCATCACCGCCATAGCCGATGAAAGTACACTTTAGTGACTTAGCATCAAACTTGCTTCTAGTTTGGTCACTAATGTGGACATAGGACACACAACTAAACACCTTCAAATGGGAAAGGTTCACGTCCTTTCCGCTCTACACTTCTTCTGGAATCTTAAAATCCAAAGATACTGACGGTCCTCTATTGATCAGGTAAGCTGTTGTGCTAACACTTTCTGTCAAGAACTGCTTAGGCAAGCCTGCTAGTGTACGCATACACCTAGCTCTCTCTATCAATATTCTATTCATCTGCTACATATTCAGTTACCAAAAAAAAAAACAACATATTTCATAAAACGTGCCTGATATAAAAAATAATTGCAATGTTAATGGAGTGGGCCGTTTATTGGAACTTAAAAATGAACCAGACGAATGCATACAGCTCAGAAACTTTCTACACCAGATAAATTTGATTGTAGATCTAATTAAAAAGAACCCAAGTATACGAGGAGCGTGAATCATGTCTCAAATACGGTTGACGGGGGCCAGATAAGAGATTGAGCTCAACTATTACGATAGCGCGATGACATAATGTCATAATGACACAATTATCTCAATATCAATTGCCGACACACATATCACAAACTTCTCTCTTTCCCCCTTTTTATTTTTGACAAGTCAAGTGGCGACTGCCCTATTCCCAGTGATAAAGGCAACTGAAGGCATCTCTTTTTCTTTACAGTTACTTCAACATTTCTGCATCTGCTAATAAATACTGATAATATCTCTTTTGGGACATAAGGTAAGACGGAGAGCTAGTTACCAAAAAAAAAGGTAAGACGGAGAGCCTGATATATTTTGCATAAAAGTCTAACGCTCAATAAATACTGATAATATCTCTTTTGGGGTAGTTGAGAGTTGTTTAGACTTTAGACTTTGTAATATCAAAACCAAGGCCCAAAATATCGATACCAATGAATATATCGGTGTACCCAAAAACCAATATATATCGGATATATCGGATATATCTATTTTTTGGTGGCCAGTCCAAACTATTTAAAATATCAAAAATATCGAAAATATATTGGAAATATCAGATTTATATTAAAAAATAGTCAAAAAGTCAACCGATATATATCGTAAATATCATAAATATCAATTATATCGTCAATATAAAATTTTATATCGAAAATTTCAATATATATCGGGGGAAAAAATTCTATATTCGGTGGATATATGTCGAAAATATCGATATCGGTGTACCAAAATACCGATATATATCGGATATATCGGCGATATTTTGGTCCATGATCAAAATTGTCCAAAAAGTGAGAGTGATAATAAGCTAATTGACGCTTGGTGGATACTGATGATTAAAGGTAAGTCCGGTAAAACACCAAATATCACGGAAATTCTGATCCAATAGTGAGTCAAAACGCTAATCCGCCAACGCTATCGGTATAAGTTTACTTATTCAATAACGTTAATTTTAACTAGATGTCGAGATAGCGTCAAGTCTACATGGCAGTATGAGTGGCAGGTAGAAGAAATCTAAACTACACACCACACTATATGGCGGCTAGATATTTTTTTTCTTTTTTTTAAATTTTTTTTCCTACAATTTTGACAATGGTGGTTGGAGCTAGGGGTGGGCAATGGGCCGGGTTGGGCTAGCCCGGCCCTAAACATTTAAAGCTCTCCGGTTATTCGGCAAAACCCAAAAGTCCCCATCTAAAGCTTATATATATATATATATATATATATATATATATATATATATATATATATATATATATATATATATATATATATATATATATATATATATATATATATTTTACTGCATCAATTTTAAAACCCATTTATATTACAAAAAAAATTCAAAGATTTGCAAACTCAAAGTCCCACCACTTTGAAATTTGAATAACAACCAATCTAAGTAATAATTTCTTGATAAGTCCAACAATTTAAAATGCATATCCACAATCTAATAAACCGAAAGACATGTAGAGACTCATATTTATATTTCAAAATTACGGTTAAAATGCACAAGACATATTTTGGAATGAACTTTCATCGACATAAATCCGTTATTTCTTGTACTCAAATCTCACCAAAATTACATTTAACATTGAAGAACACAAAGACAAATAAGAGTATGGAATGAGTTTTACCGACGTTAACCTATTTTTCATTAGGCTAGTGTCGAGGTGCTCATTATTGTTCTTGGCGACTAGGTTAGGCAGGGGAGTTGTGAGGGTGTGAGTGAGTTGTGAGATATAAACGCAGTTAGGTTTATAAATTTTTATGATATAAGACAAGTTATTAGAAGTACCCATACGGTAAGTGATAAATTACAAAGGACAGTATTATTTTAATTGAAAATATGTAACAAGGAGTTGGATAGTTTTAGTTGTGTATTTTATAGTGAAATTATAACTAGGGCTTGGTTAGGACTTAGTTAGAGTCGGGCTTATGTTTCAGAATCTTAGCCCTGACCCTGCCTTAGAAGACATTAGGGCCGGATCGGCCCTGTCCTAAACTCTGTGAGGGCTTTAGTTGTAAGGGTTTTATAAGGCTTAGGGTCGGGTCGATTAGGACCGGATTAGAGTCGTTAGGGCCAAATTCCCACCCCTAGTTGGAGCGTCGAATTTTTATTTATTCATGTACTAGTGGCTGTGAGAAAAACCATTGCTTTTAGAAAAGCTAACTCGCTAACTCAATATTGCGGATATAGTGAGCGCATAAAATATGCTGCCATAAAGATGATTCTCGGTGAACCACGTGCCCAAATCTAGTAACAGTAATGGCGTAATGGCGGATAACGCAAGTATATTTTAGGTTTCTAACAGATTCTTTTTTCTTAATTGATTACTCCTAAATCGCTAGGGCTACTCTAAAACCACGTCCGGGCTTGTCAATGGCCACTCACCACTCAACAACACATTGAAGTTTCACTTAGTTTGAGTCCAATGGTTGTCAACTCTTTATCTCTATTCCCCAAAAAATCTCTTTTATCCACTTCATATTTAGTGTTACTCCGAGTCCATCTTATCACTGCTCATGTTTTCGTTATTGAAGGTGTTTTCATCGTGGGCGTGGTATTGGCATCCCATTTTATGGGATTGGCACCCTTTGACACAAAGTAGAACAATAATAGTTATTCTTTATATGTTATTTTATACTCCACATGTCCAATAGTTCTATGACATTGGGTTGCCGCGAGATTCTATATCCAACTGCAGGCAGCTGCTGCAAGATCGCACAATCTACGATATCGGGTTGCCGCGAGATCCCATATCCTACATCAAGGAGTTGCCGCAAAGGATTTTTTTGTGTTTTTTGTTTTTTTTTCACTTCAAATTTTGCGTATTGAACACACATGATATATGGATACCTTATTTTCTTATTTAAAACTTCTTTATACACTCCAAGAACAACACCAAAACCATAAAAATAAAAATAAAAAATTTAATCGAGACATAATTTTGCTATCTTGCGGCAAATATTTTCATATACTATAAGAAAAGTTTGTGATCAAATTAATGAAGAAGAGTTTTGATAATTAACACAAACAAAAACTCCATTTTAGTGAACACTAGATTTTGGATCCGGGCATACGCCCGGCTTCTTTCAGTTATTTTACATAATATATAGGATGAATTTTTTTAATCCAATTTCATTTCAAAATTTTGCACTTTGTAGTCTCTAAGCAATCTATTATTTGTATATATACATTGTAGTCTTTAAGAAGTCCCGTATAGTCGGACTCTTTTAGGTATCACAAAAATTGAATTCTTTCCCATAAAAAACAAAGGTGAAGCTATCAAGTCAAGCATATATATGTTTATCAAAAAAAAAAAAAAAAAAAAAAAAAAAAAAAAATTCAAACATATACACGTTCGCCTTTAGTAATGACAATTTTTAAATTGCTTCGTAAAAATTCATAGTAAAACAATCAACAAAGGTACAATCCCCTACATAATTGCTTAAAAAAAACTTTTACATGCCCTCATAGCAAAAGTACCAACGCTCTATAATGTGAAAAACCGTCGTACCATGGACTACATAAAAAAAAAATTCCATAAATTAACCTATAAAATTTAACGCTTAGATGTCCGCGAAATTAGAAAAAGGAATAGGGAATATTTAGGAGAATTAAATCAAGATAATGAGCTAATTGTTGAGTATCTAAGTTTTAACAACTTTGCAACTTTAAAATAGCATAAGTGGTCTTAGTTTTCAAAGTGTTAGTAATTTCATAAGCATTATCTTTGTCCAGGCCAGTATCTTCACCTATATTTGAGTGACTCCCCTATATGCTGCCACACTACATAAGGTTTTTAGTGGATATATTATGTTTATGAATTTGAACAGGACATTGAAAGCCTTGAGCTCTACTTTAGGCATTGATCGAGCTTGGATGTACAATACCTTCAGATTAAGACAATGTTGAGTTAAGTTTTTTCTTGCCCAGTCGTCATCCTCAAACCAAACTCATCCCCTACCCATATCACACTGAATTTCAGAGTGAGTAGTAATTAATTCCTCGGGCCATACACTCACAATCATATTTCTCGCTAATACACATTCTTTTATTCTAACATATTCGTTACCGAGTCTTGAGTGCTTCCTAATATTGCTAGCTACCATTCTCCATGTGTTCCATACTTGGTTATATATTCTCCATTGCAAACTTGTTTCGACTTATTGTGTCTTGTCCAAATCACATACACTGCTAACGTTTCTGCACTTGTTAAGGATTTTCTAACTTCTTCAATAATTATTTACCGCTCAATCATGTAATACATGCAATTGCATGACCAACATAAGTATATTGTATATATGCATTACATATAGGAATTGAACACAAATTGAACGCATATTGTCTAGACTATTTGTACTATCAAACTCAATGGCCCTGCTACACTCACATCAAACTCTATTATCTTGAGAAAAAAGAGAGAAACATATCATGACATAGCAGGATTATAGAGTATAGTTTACTTGCAAGCATTCAAAATAGATGAGAAAGTGACAACATTATGTTTTATATTCAGTTCATGCATTTTGTGGAAAAGTCCCCAGATACACAATCGCTCATGAGATTCTCCTTTAATTTGGTTTCTTCCTTTGAATGATGTGCTTTTTCAGCAGCTAATCAAACAACATCTTAACCATGTCGTCATTATTGTTCTCCTTTCCTTCATTAGCATTTTGGAGAACCATACAAATAGATGAATCATTCCCTAACTCAATCATCACTAAATTAGTTTCAATTTGGTTGTGTTAAGTACTACATGTCAACCTTACAAACTTTAGAATTCGTGGACCAAGTTTTGTTACTCCGTGATGATTCCGATATACAAAACTTCCAATCATTAACTGGATTATAGTTGCAGTTCAACGACATATATACATCAACAATCTCAGTATCAAGTTCCGTAGTTTCTTGACTTCCCAGTTCAATGCTACTTAAAACTTTGAAATTAAGTCATGCTCTATTTCCTCCGGTGAGTATTGAATTATCCTATTTTGAAAATTTTGAGCTTAAAATATTGTAATATTGGCCCTATTTATCATCTGTGCTCCTCAACTTCATAACTTGGTAGTAGTAAATGAGTACAACAAGAAGTCTTGCAAGATCAAGATGTATACTCCAAAACTTGTATCCTTAACTCTCAAAGGTCGTCTATTTAAGGATTGTTCTATAAATAACATGTCCTCTCTAGAATTGTTGCACGCACCTTGGAGTGTGTATGTTGAATTCCCAAAGAAACCACCCTTTTGTGTGGAAAGTGTAAACCACTCCACTCACATGACCGTAAAATATATGTGCCTCTGGGAGTCTAGGCAAGATGCATGGTCTATAAAGTCCCTAAGACCCAATTAATGTGATCTGATGTAATGACAGATAACATCCTTACAGCCATGAGCATCTGAACTCTGAAGGAAGCGCTTTTCAGTTATTGAATCATAAGTAACCTAACACAATCGCCATACAATAGACATTGATTATCGAAAAAAAAATATAAATACGGTTAGACATTGATTTCCAAACAATACAAAAATGCTAATTCGTTGATATTTCACTATTTTTAATCTTGCACATTTCAAAAACTAAAATCTATTTCATGCTTATGTACTCAATAAGTCTCTGCATAAAAAATAAAAATAAAACAATTTGGCAGGAATTGGTATGGACTTAACTTGGTACCCAACTGTATTCTCATCAGTTTCCCACAAATATAAGGAACGCTAGGGTCATTAGTAAGTTGTATGTTATTTGGGAAAAAAATCCTTTGTTTCCTTAAATCCTTTCCTTAATTAGTTAAAACACTTAATAAATTTAATAATGCAGTGCGTTTTTAAATCTGAACTTCTTGTGTAGATCATACCATCGTTTTCTATCAAATTAGACCTTTTTAGTAGGTCGATCTTTTCTTATCAATTCATGGCGAATAGGATTGGTTTGCGACCATACTTGGTAGTTTCCAAATTGGACTTAGAATTACCTATTTTTTAGCAACGTTTTCTATATGGTTGCCAATTAGAATTCTCTTGCCCAAACATGGAAAGTAGAAATACAATCAAACTCTCTAAGGAGGTTCCACGTGGCATGATAAAGAGCATGATAGAAAGCCATATAGGAGAGAGAAAACTATTTTTTAGCAAGTTTTTTTTCTTTGGTAAAATATATAGGAAGTAGAAATACACTCAAACACTCTAAATAGGTTCCACGTGGTATTGTAGGCTATTAGAAAAAAATTATCTCTCATATTAGAGTGCCACCTAGGAGAGAGAAAATCCTCCCTTAGAGGTCTCAATTTCCAATGCAAATCATCATTACACCTAGACCTAGATTGACACGTCTTCTTATGCGTGGTCTTTTCAAGTACGTGATATTTTCACCCACCTTAAAATGAAATGGTTCCTATCCAGTTTAAAAAATGCCCACACCCTCGCATGTGCCATACACATGCCACTGTTCTCTCTCAATAGATCGCTATTTCGGATATAGCGACCTATTGAGATGGGGTTGTGTGAGGGAGTAATATCCACAACCAATGGATACCAGACACGTGTCTAACATATACAGAACCACCAACCGACCTAGTATCCTCGTCCTCAGAGCTCGCTTCATAGTGACTCGAATAAGGCAAGCAACATACTCAACTCGCGCTCAGAGCGACCTTACCACCAACCGATCTAACATTCATCTTGTGAGCTTGCTTCAAAGGGACTCAAGTCGAGTGGGTGGTCTCATCCAGAAGCGACCTCCTCTCGTTCCGCAACAGCTTGTAACGTATGTCTTTATTACCATCATCAAGACCGGAGCTTCGAGCATGCTTCATGATAAATGTCCATAACTCGCCATCAAGGCTGGCGAATGACCTGAAGACCTGGATTTGACCTGATGCGGGAATGCAAGAGGCGTGGGCACCTTGCCTATGTAAAGAGGATGAGGAACTAGGTCTAACCTGATTCAAGTTTGCCCCCAGAGAGAGAACTTGATACGTAGGCAGTTCGTCCATACGAACTCGGTCAAACCCAATCACAAATACCATCTTCCCCCTAACTGCCTACATTTGTAAGGTCAACGAAACATAACCTTTACAATGGTAATGAAAAAAAAAGATAGTAATCAGAAGATGAGCAGGACGATGAGTAGGAAAAGTTATTGTTAATATATAGAAGATGAGCATCACAATTCGATTACTAATAGAATTTGCTCTAATAAGTTAACTATGTGATGCTGAAATGTAATACTTGTCCAAACTCTGGCCAAACTTGTAGTTGACAATTGTGTAGTATAATATAATATTTCCCGAGGGAAAGCTCAATTTTGAAAACACTTGCTCATTGAAGTTTGATGAACATCGTATCCTGTTGAGGACTGTTTTATGTATAATTAAAAGGGGTATGGGAAATCTTCTAATCTTCTCAAAGATGTTTCTGACTCGCATCTTGGTAACATACATGTATTGCTCGTAGTTAAACTCCACAATGACGCATTAACCACCAGTTATCTAGCAAAACTTTCATCCATGAATTGGGTTTTACTATATGATATGATGTTTGGGCTGTTGTACCTTTTAAGGCATGTGAATCGAGCTCGGAACTTGATCGATTGAAAGGTTTCTTTTTCTCTTCTCGTGTCTAGGTAATTAAAGCTTTAGCTATAGCGGCAGAAACCAAGTGAGTTTAGAAGTGGCGATGAATTGGGTTTACTATTGTCTCGTGAAGAGTTTTAGTGGAGAGATGAGTCTATGTGACAATTTTAATTGATCCACGTGGGAGAGCTCTGTTATAAGAAATTGCCACCTAGGATTGATTGTCCACCTCAGCTGTACATAACCTCTTTTTGTTCATCTAATTGCTAACATATCAAGAATCCTTTGCTCCATCCTTGCTTGGGTTTTTTATACCCTCAAATATCATTTTGATAATGTGATCGATGATTCATATATGTCAGCCTAAGTGGAATAATAACATGTTAAACCAAAATTAGTGCAAGTAGTACTTGATATAACGATCAGGGCCGGCTCAAGCCAAGATGTGGCCTTAGGCAAGGCCTTTATTTGCGAGGCATTTATTTCCTAGGGTATCTATAATCACCAAAAAAATTCACAATTTTATTATAAATTAAGAGTCAAAATCTAGTATCAATGAAAATCTAGTAATGGGAATTTCTTTAATTAAGGCAGTTTAATTAAGAGAGAAGAAGAATTGAAAAGGCATAGAATGTGGAGATTCTTTCACTAATGTGGGATTTCCCCCATTTATTTTTATTCTTACAATGAATCAATTTGATTAAATGAGCACACTTCTACAAAAACTGAAATTTCTATGCACTTGTAGCAATTGGATTCATATTAATACTTCGAGATGTCATTTGTGCAGTGGACTATTGGATTGTATACACTCCAAATTAATTCACTCCGGAATTTAGTGTGTGGATAGAAAACTCATTTGTAAACAAATTGACTATCATATCCGTTTTTTGTGTTTTTTTCTTTTTTTCTTTATAAAATTAGGTAATAATAAACAAATATGGGGATAAATTAGAAAATATGAGGCATTCCAAATTTGAGGCCTTAGGCAGCTAGCTGCCTAACTCGCCTAAGGGTTGAGCCGGCACTGCTAACGATCCATTTATACCTTATCATCTTACCTGCTTCCTTTTCATCTTTAATTTTGGAATGTAATGTATTTTATGTAGCTAGAGACGGAACCTGGACAGAGAACACATTAAATTTTTTCACTAATGGACTCCCTATTACATATTGCTCGTGGTAGTGTAGGTATAGACAATTTTTAAATTTTTTCTCTAATTCCCTATTACTGCTTGTGATAGTGTTACTCTCATGAGCTGTTATACAATTACGCGACCTCAGTGATGAGGTTAAACCAAAGCTGAAAGTGTAGCTCAAAATTTACTTTGCAGCCCTTGGTTTAGCTAAGCAAGACATTGAAGGTCTTCATTCCTGGTAGTTAGCCGACTTAGCCCTACGTGTATCCATACTCAAAGCTTGAATCTGCCGACCTTTTCATTCTTGCAGAGAAAACTTTGTCCATTAACCTTGATTAATTGGCCTTATGCGCTCTAGTCGAAGTAGAAAGAGCAGTTACATAGCTAGAACCTTGTGATCAAGGGAGCTGTGATGAATTATTTGGCTTGCAAGTTATCAATAAAAATGGCGGTTGGGGATATAAGAAATTGGAAGTCATATCCGAGGAGCAAAATATTAGTACCATACCAAATGGTAATGTGCCTGACCATATGCAGTTCTGAGTATCTAATGGTTTTGGATATAAACCCCCTGGATGGACTTGTAAGCCAACTGTGATAGACTTTACCAAAAAAAAAAAAAAAAAAAACTAAACAAACACTGATAGTAGTGTGAAGGTGCTTTTGTGCACCGACCCCATTCCTCATGGTCCTTCTCCTAGGTACTGTGATGATGTAAAATTAGTTAGTAAAAATGATGATGATAACTCTTTTGCTGCACCCAATGTAGATTAGCCGTTTAGGTCTTGATTGAGCCTAGGTATCGCGGAGTTCGGGGTAACCTTCCTTCAATGGCAAGAGCATCAATTTAGAACAAAAAGTGAGGATTCCTTATATGTACGAAATTTGTGGTGTAAGTATAAGATCTATCTTTCCTATTTTTTAGGGAATAATTGCCTATTTAAAGAGAATCAACTTTTCTAGACTTGGATTGTTTTATGCAATAATGTGGACTTTTATAAGAGAGTGCCACGTGGCATGGTAGGAAACATTGTAGAAAGTCACCTAAGAGAGAGAAAGGGCTATCTTTTATAATAGAGTGCCACCTAGGAGAGAGAAAAATCTCACCTAGAACTCTTTGCTTTAGTATATAGACTAGAAATGCATTAATAAGGTATTACCAATTGTATCGTAATCAATTTCCATATGATCATCGCTTGCCAAGGTTGTGGCATTTGTGTATACAGTCGAAACCTCTTGTGACCTTTGTGTATTGCAAGAGCCAATATCTGGACGTATAGATGAGAAAAGTAAGAATCCTAAAAGTTTTATTTCATAAATATATTATCATATTTTCAATATTGTACCTGATTGATATTGAGGAAGATTTGCATATTGAGTCTGCTGGAATAATGATTGTGAGATTGGATGTGATGGCTGCACATTGTTATATCCAATTGCTGCACACATAATGATGTAATTAACTTCTCATAAATGTATATAAATATAATATAAATATGAATTTTTTTTACCTGGTGAATGTTGAACATAAGGAAAGTACTGGTATTGTGAATGTGAAATCATAGGTGATGATTGCACGTTCCTATTGTACTGAAAAGATAATGGATACGAAGGAAAGAATCCATGTGCTTGTGCTGTTGAATGTTGAACATAAGGAAAGTATTGGTATTGTGAATGTGAAATCACGGGGGATGATTGCACGTTGCTATTGTACGGAAAAAATAATGGATATGAAGAAAAGTATCCATGTGCTTGTGTTGTTGAGATAAAGATATGTTAGTTCATGTGCTTGTACGTGCTTGTGCTCTTAAGATAAATGAATATGATAAGAATTACCAAATGCTTGACCGGCGGGTGAGTTTTTTCACGGTGTGTTATGCATTCTTCTTCTGTGTGTATGGTTTCCCTTTGCTCTCAACTTAAACATTCTTTCGATGCGTGCTTGTTTTGCCTTCAGTTTTTTGGAGATATCCATTTAGTTCTGCACTGTAAAATAAATTAGTCAATAAAATAAATATATACAAACTAATATGGCATGCTCTCTGCAGGATGGCTGACTCCTCGTGCTACTATGAATGTTATTGTGCTATGAATAATGGAGATTAGCTTATGAAGGCCTCACAATCTAATATATAAGGAATAAGCAACGAAAACTCATCAGATGAAACATTCGAGAGATGGAGGAAGCTTTGTGGATTTGTTATGAATCGTAGTTTAGGTTTTCATCGCCAATCTTTCCAAATGTTATGAAGCTCGGGCTATGTGTGTCAAACCAATCAGGTTGTTACATTTCCTACCTTGTCTCGTTTGTAAAATTTGTGCATGTTGATTTTTTCCTCTCCGAACTTTATCTCTGAAGTTACTTTAATTTTTTTCTTATGACGTGACAATCAAATTTGGATTCTCTAATTGTTTGAACAAAAAATCAATGTGAGTTGGGGTTCAGAATGGAATTTTTATTCAAGTGTAATTGAGGATATAGGTCTATCTATTTATTTCTAGTTCGAGGACTCGTAGTTCTAGGACTATTATTTCCATTAATAAGGGTATGGTAATTGGTCAGACTACAATAAAAACACTTATTAGCTTCCTTGATCTAATCCATGACGTCTATTATACAGGATGGACGTAGAAGAACCGGAAATAAACGGTTAAAGTTCAATAAGATAGAAATGAAATTGACATTAATATTGTTCCATTTTTAATTTTTTCACAGGTAAGTCAGTTCCATTCTTTATTTTCAGGCTCAAAGTAAGAATTGAGATGAAAGAGGAGAAAGAGTAAACCCCCCTTTCAGGGCTTGGTATCAACTATATATGTCGTAAGGTCATCGAGCCTCCACCGACTTCGAAGCCTACCTCAGTGAGGCAGCCTTGAAGGAAGGCTAGAAGAGCCTAAGCATTTCAAAGTGGAATACCCGTTGTGCACTAATGTGACTGTACTAATGTGCAGTCAGTTGGAGCAAGATGTTCGCCTGCATATGTAAAGACCTACATGGGTATTCAGTGGAATATAGGGGGCAATGGATGGTGCCAAGGGAATGATAAGAGAAGCGATTGGAGAGAAGCTTCATGTTTCTTCTTCCTCTCCATCAGGCACAATTATTTATATTGCAAACTTGGGATGTTCAGTAGGACAGAATACATTCCTTGCAATACATACCATAGTAGAAGCCATATAATGCATATTTCAATCGCAAGGCCTTGGCCCTCAAACCCCTGAGTTTCAAGTATTCTTTAGTGATCAAGTCTCAGATGACTTCAACAAACTTTTCACTTCCCTTTCTCCCAAAAGACAATATTTTGCAGCAGCAGTACCCGGTTATTTTTACTCTTGCCTTTTTCCCGAGTCTCTCCATTTTATTTACTGTTCATATTCACTTCAATGGCTCTCGAAAGTACCAAAAGAAATCTAATGAAACAAATCAAGGATGCTATGATTAGTGCTACTGGATTCTTTCAATGTTGAATGTGCCCAATCTAATTGCATATGTTGACACATTGCGAGGTATGGTTTCAGACTAAAGTTTTCTGGACTAAAGTTTTCTTTTGAAGTTGGTGGTAAGGTTTTGTTGGGGATTTTTCTGGTCAGCTTATGTGTGTTTTTTGTTGTTTGGTTTGCTAGTATTGGGATTCGTTATAGGTGGTGTTACAATGTACTACCTTGATGAAGAACAGATTCACATATCAGATAACCTTAACTTCGATTATACCAAGAGTATTATTTCCATCATCATGTCTTGCCCAAGCGTGTCATGTGGCTTGAATTGTAAAGAGAATATTGAACTTGAAAAATATGTAGGATCGCGTGTTATTGCTCCTAATCAGAATTTGAATCTTGCTATTTCGTTGAAGTTGCCAAAGTTAGATTACAATTAGAAACTTGGAGATTCCAAGTATATACATTTGAATCACTTTAAAAAATATTAGATGTTTTTCGTTCTATGTGTAGTGATTTTGTTGTCTGCCTGTAGATCTAAGTTTTATGTGCTTTTCGTGCTTATGCTAGTTTCGTTGTCTTGTTGCATTCCATCATGTTGGGAACAACTTTCCTTGGAAAGACTACAAAGGACCCTTATCAAAACTTTGGTTCTTTGATTCTTAATTGTACACCATGGTTGTTCATTATATATATGTGTCTGACTTAATGACTTATCGACCAATGTTATGTGTATAGGTTAAGGTGAACCTCTTATCGACTGATGGTGAAGTTACTGCCAGTCCAAGCTACCCATGTTGATCTACATGGTGGGTGTTAGCAACTATTTTTATCTATTAAACACGGTGGCATATATTAAACACGGTGGGTGTTCCATTATTTATTTTCAAGTTTAACAAAAGAATTGAGATTAAGGCAAATACTTTCGGGTGGACTCGAAGCTGCGGATAGATCAGCAGATAACTTGGGCAGATGAACAAATTATTGTTAATATATAGAAGATGAGAAGCACAATTCGATTGCTAATAGAATTTGTTATCTATTTGTCGTACGGATTCGATTGCTAATAGAATTTGTTCTAATAATATTTAATAGATTGTGATGTTATCTATCTACAGAGTTTTAGTGGAGAGATGAATCTACGTGGGAGTCTACAGAGTTTTAGTGGAGAGATGAGTCTACGTGGGAGAGCTCTGTTATAAGAAATTCCCACCTAGGATTGTGATTGCCACCTCAGGTGGACTCTGCTTTAATATAGAGAGATGTGATAGTAGACAACCATCTGGCGGCAACTAACGTTTTTTTACGGTGGCTATTAAAAAAAATTTAAAACAAAAAATGACCTACGACAACATCCTTCCGTGAGATATAAGATCTTGCGGCAGGCAACCCGATTTTGTAGATTATGCGATATCGCTGCAACCTCTTGGCGTGAGTGTTTTTTTATGTAATTAATGGAAAGGTGCCAGTACTTTTGAATTGGTCAAGAGGTGTCAATACCGTGCCCCTTCCATCCTGCTCCTTTAAGAAATTCTCCTTCAACCTCGGAGAAGAAGGCCGTAGAAGATGTTTTATCCGAAATTGGGATACAAGCCATCATTTTTGTCTTTTTTACCCATATTTAAAATCGATAGTAGCTATCAAAGTCCTGATATTCATATCATAATCAAAGTTGTGTAGATACAGCCCTGTATTATCTTAACCAGATATATAGATATATTACAACATATGTAAATTTATTCGTGAACCAGCAGTTGATCGTGAACACTTCGATTATTTCTTAGCTGTGTTCAAGAGGAGCTCCATCCAACCCAATTACCAGCTCCATTAACTCGCTTACAGTCCGATCTAATCTCTCCACGGCTTCCCGTCAATGGGCTAATATTGCCCATATTAATCATAGATTGCACAAAGCTTGCAAAAAATCTGCTTTGATGTCTACGGAAGTTATTAACAATGGCCACAGTGGGAGCTCCATTAGTTGAAAACAATTCTTGATCTGATTGAAGTAGGCCTTGCCTCCTGCGGAGGTTGCTGAAGTAGTTATTGTCAAACCTATCCGGCGTGGTAAGGTCCAAATTGGTTACAATGCTTCCATTCCCATTTTGAGGACATATTCGACGAAGAGTTGCTAGGTATGATGAGTTTAATGTTCGGTCTGGGTTTCCTGTTCCACTGAAATTGTACAAGCGATTAATGAATGTAAAACATTGTGCACGTCCAAACGTGTGAGCTCCTGCAAATAACCAAGAGTTGTATTAAGCCTACATTGCCGCCATGTGCTCTAACATGTCAGATTTACCATTCGTGGTTTTTTAAAACGCACTGAAATAATTCTTACCAGACAATGCTACTAAATCTGTGACACTTAGATTAAGAGCTGCGAACTTTGCAGTTATATTGGTTAGCCCTTCAGATGCACTAGGAAGAAACCTACTGGCTCCAGCAAAGTTTGCTGTCCTGCTATCCCTTCTTCCTAGTAATACGTTCCATGAAGGACCTCCTGCCTACAAACATGAATTGGATATGGGTAAAACATAATCATCCAGGGTACTGTGTTCATACATAAAGGCTGAAACATACCAAAGAAACAGAAGCTTCAGCTGCAATTGCAAGAATGTCAGCACAAGATACGACACCACGGCAAGCGTTTTCTGCTGCAGTCTTGATGTTATCAACCACATCGAAACCCCTGACAGAGGCAAGATTGGGACCAGCGTCTTTTTCGGTCCGTATGGTGCTACTGTTGTCTAACAATAGTGATCCATCACAACCCTATGAAACAGATACAGATATTCAATAGTACCTTATAGCATGCGAGTCTGTTTGAATCATTGGAAAAACTAGCCGCTTTCTGAAGTTTTTGATTGCATTGGTACTACATAAAAACTGTTTCATACGAAAAGCAGCTTCTACTATTTTTAACTTTCTTGAGATACAATTAATTAGCACATATTTAAAACTAGTACGTATCAAATGGTAGAATGAGACTAAGGAATAAAGAAGAGTAATATTTTTTTCTCTTTAACAAATTTAGAAGAAATAGTAGATCAAGGAACATGATATATCAGAATCTGCATAGAACTATAGATTGATGAAAAACATAATTTTCATGAAATAAGATGAGCTTACATCAACAAAACAATCATGGAAATGAAGTCGAATAAGGCTTGCACCAATACGAGGATCTGATTGCAGAGCCTGCTGTATAACACCTCTAACAATTCTTGATATATTCGGGCATGAATTAGCATAAAACGTGCTATTCAGTTGAGCATTCGACATCCCAAATAAACTTATAAAGATTACTAGTACAATCAGTAGATTAGAAGACGACATGTTCCTCCTATATTCTTTGTGATTGAACTGTTTATTTAGCCTCTGATCTTGCTATATTTATATAGTGAGAGCGGTAGCTACATACATCTTGCCCGTTAAAAAAATTAATAAAGCCTACTGGTATAAAGCAACATATTCCATAAAAACGTGTCTGAGATTAATAATAATACAACTATATACTGTTAGAATCTGTGTTTCTAGAAGTTCCCCAGGCAAATTTCATGAGAAACCAAGGACTCAAGGTTTTGAGCGGATCATTTTATAATTTCGTAGTGTAGTAACGTAACTGTACGTGTAGGCGTAAAAATACAATTCCAATGTTAATGGAGTGGTTCGTTTTAGAAGAGAATTCTATATTTGTAAGATGTCATCCATATAGAACTTTAAAATAAACTAGACGAATGTAATGCTCAAGAAACTTTCTACACCAGATAAATTTTATTGTAGATTCAATTAAAAAGAGCCCAAGTACGAGGAGCGTGAATCATATCTCAAATAATTTGGTCGACGGGAGTGGGGTAGGTAAGTGATTGAGCTCAATATTTACGACAGCGATGGCATAATGACACTTATCACTTCTAACGCAACAAATGCATCTCTTTTTCTTTACAGGGACTTCATCTGGTAAGATGGAGAGCCTGATATTTGACTACTTAACGCAACAAATGCATCTCTTTTTCTTTACAGGGACTTCTTCAACATTTCTGCATCTGGTAAGATGGGGAGCCTGATATTTTACATAAAAAGTCTAACACCCAAATACTGAAAATCTCTTTTTTGGGGTGGTTGAGAGTTGTTTAAACTTTGTAATATTAAAAATGTTTAAAAAGTTAAAGTGAAAATAAGCTAAGATGCTGATGCTTGAACCAATCAATCCTCTACGTCAAAATGATTCCCTCATCCATGCAATTGTCATGGGTGGTGCTGAAGTACTTTACTAAGCATTCTCAGTCAAAGCACTTTTAGGTTTGTAAGAACACAAATCAGCTGATCCTACAGTATATATACTTGAAAGGAGCACGAATAAATTTCTTCTGATGATATCACCCAAATACTGATAATCTTTTTTTTTGGGGTGGTTGAGAGTTGTTTAGACTTTGTAATATTAAACTGTTTAAGAAGTTAAAGTGATAATAATCTAAGTGAGTGGATGCTGATGCTTGAACCAATCAATCCTCTACGTCAAAATGATGCCCTCATCCATGCAATTGTCATGGGTACAAGTGCTTTAGGTACTTTACTAAGCATTCTCAAGTCAAAGTACTTTTAGATTTGTAAGAACACAAATCAGCTGATCCTACAGTAAATGTACTTAAAAGGAGCACGAATAAATTTCTTCTGATGAAAATCAATCACTAGTTCCAAGACAAACAAACAAATATAATCAGATATATTACATATTACACACTATAATTATTGTAAGAAATGAAAAACACTCGGCAGCTTCAGGATATGAAGAGTTCTATTTCTGATCACCTTTCATCCTGGTGAAAACAAATATATGTAGAACTAGTCTCAGTTTTGGTAACCTGCAACAAAACCTGTTGTTCAGTATTTAACATAGTGCACTTGGTTCTAAGCATAAAGAAGTTCAGGAAGAAGCATTAAGAAAGATAATTATATACGATCAAGCAAATTCAGAATGAATCAGTTATGATGGATTATGGCGTGAATACGGAAGTATTTGATACTCTTCCTTAACAAATGGTTTATAAAATATTTACATCGTTAAGAATTATTTTGAACTTTAGGTATCATTCAGCGGTAGCATTAATGGTGCTAACATGAGTAAGTCTGTACTTTGGTTAGCTGTTCACTGCTGAGGTTCATCCTCTGCCCCCTCTCCCGAAAAAAAGAAAAAAGAAAAATTAATAAATAATAATAGTATTACGAATAATAATAACAACAACAACAACAACAACAACAATAATAGTAAAGGTGAATAATACGAGCATATTTGTTTTCTAACAAAATTATTTTCTTAAATGATTACTCCTAAATCGCTAGGGCTACTCTACCCTTAACCATCCATGTCCAAGCTCAAACCTAAGACCTGTGGGAACACCTCCTGGGTCTTGCCAGTGGGCCACTCACCACTCAACATATTGAAGTTTCACTTAGAACTGCAATAATAAGACACTAACCTCGGCAGGAAGAGAAAGTCCACCTGGTGGCACAGAAACAAGAGATGTCCAAAGTACAGGGTCTGCTATGGGATTCCCTGGAGTGTAGTTCGCGAGGATAGGTGCCGAGAGGAAAGGGGTTAATGGACAGGATGTCCTTTGAAAAGGTAACCAATTCATATTTAGTGCTACTCCAAGTCTCTCACTCCCACCAATAGCATCACCTGATTTTTGGATCGGCTTACAGTAGCCCATCTCATCATTGCTCTTGTTTTCATTATTGAAAGTGTTTTCGTCCTGCTCCTTTAAGACATTCTCCTTCAAACTCTGGTAGGCAGGAGAACGTGACAATATGCTCATGGCAGAAACTGTAGACCCTCCTCCATGGGAAAGACCTAGAGAAGGCATTTTATATGGCTCGGTTGGTAGGAGGCCACGTTCCAATGCTTTGAGCTCACTCCCAATATCTTCTGAACCACTACATTTTGATTCATCAAAGGATTTAGTTAGAGAATCTGATCGACGTGTCTTGTTGGGGCCCCACCACTTGAAGTAACTAGTCAGATCAATTTTCCTCTCAATGCAAAAGCCTCCTGCATATTCACAGTCTGTTGTTGTACCCTCACCTGCACTTGCAAAATCAAGATCATCATGTGCTTATGGGCAAAAAGGTAATTGAACTCTCCAATTGTAAACAAATATAGGGAGTCCTTAGTTGTTGACCTACCATACCGTATGCTACTTAAATAATCCGGCATGCCGATTTGACCAAAAGATGTCTCCCAGCGACTATTTTGAGATGGTCTGGAACAATGTGTAGCATTTATATAACGTCAGAAGAAACTCAATGGGACCTTCTCAGACAATCAGCATAGGCTGGTTTCGCTAAACTCATATCCTCATAAAAGTTTCCGATAAAAATACATGACCAAGTGGGATGTATGTTCTCCTTAGGGACAGCTAAACAGACAAGTTCATAGAAGGCCATACCTAGAAAGTCCACGATACTTGGAGATACCTCTGGAAAATCCACTACTCTTCCTGCATTTGTAACTGTGCATTGTAAGAAACAACAAAAAACCTGATTGAACATAATTAACTGTAGAGAAAATTTTCCACCTTCTCAGAGAAGCAAGATAGTCCTCTCTCGAAATATTCTGCATTTCTTCAAGATCCCTTGAATAATCACTAACCTGCAGTAAAAAGTATTTAGTACTGATGAGTTGGTATGCAGATAGAACATCAGTTACTAAACATGATCCCTAAAGTACACAACTACAAGCAGGAAAACTTTGTTGCTTAGAAAGTTCTCAACTGAAATAAAAAAGAATATGTCTATTAGTTGATCACCATATTTCTGGATTTAAAAGTCTACTTGCTGTGAAAACTTTAGAAATCCTCTCAGAAGCCAATATCAGAGAAACCCAAGTCAAGTGCCATCTGTTTTTCAGTATATACACATTTAAAATTATATACAGTCAATAATTTTTTAGTGACATTTGAAGAGCACATCAGTTACAAAAACAAGAATGCAAAAATCATTTAAACTACAGCCAATATGTTTACAGGTGGATCACCACATTCCAGAACAAAACAATATCCAAGTCTACTTGCTGTCAATACTTGAGAGTTCAAAATATATTTGTTGATCTTATTGGGAAGTCAATATTAGAGAGAACCAAGTTGAGTGTCATCTATCTTTACTATATTGACACCAAGACCATCTATTTCAGTTGTTTTTAAGGCATTCTGTCACTAGTGCTACATAAACTATCTGCTTTCTTCTCACTGGAAAATTAATGAGAGTCCCAGGTCCCCAGTATTTTAGAGCAGCAAGATCGTATGCTCTAGCTGCAGCCTCCTCATCATCATATGCTCCTACAAAATATCACGATCACAGAAAACTGCGATTTAGAAGTAAATTTATTTGACACAAGACTCAAACCAAATATAAAATTGCTCAAATGTCAAAGCTCAAGGGAGTATGGAAAATACCCAAGTACACTGGAGAGAGAGCCCATCACCAACCATTTTCCATGCATGCACGAACAGGAGAATTGCGATTTCAGTATTAGATTCAACTTGAATCCAAGAGACAATGAATGGGTGCGTGTAAACATTAACATACTGTACCTTGTTTTCCTTTCTTATTCTGGTTTTGGTTCCAGGTACTTTTATCCCAAAGGTGAGCTTCATAGCGTCCCGTCCATCTATGCCTAATGTTTCATACAGCAAAAATAGACGGACTTATGACTAGGCATAACAAGACAAGTATGAGCAGTTGGGAATAAGCAAAACTTGTGTAAGGGCAAAAAAAAAAGACAACAAGCCGAAAAAAGGAAACCACAAACAATTTTTCTTTCAAGGTAACTAAAATTCGAAACAAATTCAACGAAAAAAGAAAAACGGAAACCTACAACAAAGTGAGAAAGGATCAGGAATTTGGTCACCTACATATCATCTTAATCGACATTCCAGCCACTCCAGAAACTCGAGTAGAATACTCAAGTAGATTTAGTAATGTATGAAATTAAACATTCATTCAATATCTAGTATCCGATTATGTTCAATAATTTTTTATGCCCCATGCCCCATCACTGAATGAAGTTATTAACACAATACCAAGGTAACATACCAACTACTTACTACTATATACAATGTCATTTCTCATATTCTAAACACACAAATCACAAAATCTACTTCATTAATCTCCAAATCCTAATTCATTCAATAAAGATATGATATTTGTGAATTTTTTGAGAAAGTTGTTACCTAGTAACACCTCTATAAATGGAGCTTCTTTTACCAGCAACACAAGGTGGCATTTTACTGATTCTTTCTTTAGCAGTACACCCTCTTTCCTTTTTAGCTTTCTTTAATCCTCTGTATATCAAAAGATTATGATGATCCATTACATTTTCTGAAGTTTCTCCTCCTCCAGTACTTTCAACTACTGCTATTGCTTCAGCTTTAAGTTTTGGTTCACATGATGATGAAGCCATTAATTTATAAAATCAAAAAAGCCTTGATCTTTTTGAGAAATGAGAGGAAGTAGTGTTTGAGTAGAAAAAAGAGTGTGTGTCTCTGTGAAGTGTTTTTTTAAGTAAAAGAAATAGAGACGTTGGTTTTACTTTAATGGAATTTTCAAACACGATGAGTGTTTAGCTGCTCGTGGGACCAAGATTTGTTATCGTGCTCCTTTTTTGGGTTGTGTGGGCCACGTGTTAAGGGCCAATTCTTATTTTTCCTAGTGTGTACATGGGCCTCCGGCCCGGTCTATGGTCCCAGTAAGGCCCGAAGCAGCAATTGTTGTCTCAAATTTGAGTGTGCACGTATGCGCTAGAGTGAAATGACCACCTCACTGAAAAGTTGTGAAGGGCTTTGAATTAATAAATGTTTTCTTGGTAAACACCTTATTCGATGGTCCAAGTGATAGGCCTGCTACCACGAGAATATTTTATAGGGAATGTGAGTTTGTTTTTTATTTTCAGACTGTTAGATCATACATCCAACGGTCTCGGATAGATCAACGGTCTCGGATCTCGTCTTTATGAGAATATTATCGGGTAGACGAACTCACAAGTGATAATATAGCCGTGGACCTGTGGTTGTGCAAGACATATTTACATTTGCCCGTCCATATATGTACCAAATTATATACATGATTATATGTTACGGAATTTTTGAAGTCTATGAGCGTGGATTGTTTAGGCTTTCATCACCTGGCTCTTTGGTGACGCAAGACGCAACTATTGTTGTCTATCGCATAACCCCTTGAATATTTACTGTAGTGGCCGGCTACATTTTCAATTCATAAGTTGACATGTAATTCACTGCTTTCACTTGGCTTTATTTGAGTTTTTGATGTTTCGTTTTATTTTTCGCTAGAAATTTGGATGTTTCTTTTTGGTTGTTGTGGGAGAAGAAAGAGAAGGCGTGGGTCGCGCCCTTCAGGGCGGGCCGTGCTCAATTGTCTAGAAATTCGTCAAGGCAAGAGTGCGGGTCGCGTCTTGAGCAAGACTATAATCGGTTTTGACAGAAATTTGTCAGATTCGTATGTTTTCTATAAAGAAAAGCCTACAATCTTTTTAAAAACAATAGACACGAATATGCACTACCAAAATCAATCAAACAATATAAAACATTTCTTCTTCCGTGGACCTAAATTGCCACGTTAGTACCGAACCACTATAAATTATTGTATTTTTTCTATTTATTCGGTGTTAAATTCTACATTTGTTCTCAATGGTTAGTACTTGCCTGAGTTTAATGTAGCGTACGTACTTGACTTGTAATCTTGTATGCTGTGTCTGAACATCCCACCACAAATGTTCATGCATTTCCTATCCAATGAGGCAATGACTAGAAGTCGAAAGGATTAGTTCTTGCCTGTGGGTCCTAAGGAGGCGCCTAGTTTACTGGGATTTCATTAAAGTAATGGTGAGACAAGTGTTGGAATCTTCATGTGTATTTCAAATACTTGTGTGTTGTTTAGTCCCACATTGATGAACCACCACTAGCAAGTGAGGTATTTGAGGTGAACCTCTAGCATAAGGGCGTGCCCTTAGGGTACAAAGGCTTTTGTGTTAGGAGGGAGGACTCACCCAAAACCACACACGCTGCTACCACCGCCAAGACCGAAGTCGGTGGTTTTGGGCTTGGGCTTGAAATTTGTTAGACTAGTGGGTAGTGGATCATCAATAGCTTAAACTTTTCTTTTTGAACAAGTTTGTTTGGAGTTCCACTAATAGTTGGATTTGAGAGTTCTACTTTGATTTGGTTTTGTGAAACCGAATTAGAGAGGTGTCCTTCTCCATCTATGATTCGATCATACCTCTATATAAACACTGCTGTGTCTATAGAGGGTATCAATCACAGAGAGAGAGAGAGGACGCAGAGAGATAGAACTTCGTGTCCGCCATCGATAAGGCAGAAGTCGTGCATGCATGCCGCCACTATAGAACCAAATAAGCGAAGTTGTTGAAGTCGTGCTACACCCTTCTCTTCCCTACACGAAACAGATAAGTCTTTATTGCTTCAATCTTCTTCTCTTCTCTTCTTTGTCACCGCAGAGAGAGTTATATTCGTTTCTAGAGGGTAGTCTATTCTAGTGCAAAGTTAGGCGGAATTGTTAACCATTGAAAATCGTGGAGGAAGACGCTTGTTGCCTTTCGCACCATTGGAAGGGGCTTAAATCTTTCTTAAGACTGACTTAATCGCCTTGGTTATTACCGTTATTCGTTCTTGTCTTCTATAAGTTTCTTTTATCTACATACAACAATCTTAAGGAAAGATCAAGATGTCTACACTGTTGTTTGCCGATCAAAGAAACTAATGCGAGTCATGGAAGTAACTTCATCTATGAGAGATGCTTTGACCTCTACTTGAATGCTCGCAATTTACCTAATGTGTCAAAGATTGAATCCTTCAACGGTTCACACTTCAAGAGATGGAGAGAAAGGGTATTCACAGCCCTAGTAACTATGCAAAGTATCTCAATCGATACAAAGACCCATGGAGGGTTCTAATGATTTCGAAAAGAAATCAAGTCGCTTTGGCTCAATGGGAATAAGGTATGTCGCCATGCTATTTTGAGTACCTTGTCCAATGAGATTTTTGATATTTATTGTTCAAATAAGAATGCACATGATATATGGGAGAGTTTGAACAAAAATACATAATAGAGGATCTTTGGTACTTTAAATATGCTATTGGGAATTTTCTAAAGTTCCATATGAGAGAGGATAGAGATGTAACGCCTCAAATCCATGATTTTCATGTTTGATTAATGATTTGAAAACCGAGGGTATTAATTTACCCGAATCCTTTGTTCTTTGGATGTTTGATTGAGAAACTCCCCGAAGTCTTGGAAACACTATAAAAATAGTATGAAGCATAAGCGTAAGCAGTTAGATGACTCTTGAGGATGTGATCATTCACATTCACATAGAGGAAAAAGAACAAGACTTCGGGATGAGGTGTTGTCTAAGGAATTTCATTCTAAAGCCAATATCGTTGAAGGTAATCCCAAATCTAACAAAACCTCTAAGAAGTAGAAGTCCAACAAAAATAAGAATTTCAAGGTCAAAGGTACTTCTTTTAAAGCGAGTGGTAATCGCAATGGAAATTGTTATGTTTGTGGTAAACCCGACATAGGGCGTTTTGCGCGGAACAAGAAAGACACGATGATCCTCCCAATGCTAATCTAGTTGCGGGGAGATGATATTGTTTTCTTTGCCGTGTCACAAGTGTTCATAGCCACCGGGAAGAGGAACCGGGTACTAGATTCGTGCCACCCCACGTCTGTGGTGATGTTGAAGCCTTTGGATCTAGGTCCGTTTGTTGAGGGAAGGGCAAGGTTCTTTTGAAGTTAACTTCAGGGAAAACCCTTTCACTTAGTAATGTTCTTCATGTTCACGAGATTCGCCGAATCGATTTCTGGTTCCGTCCCCGGGAAAAGGAAAAGCGTCAAGGTGACTTTTGAGAGTGACAAGTTTGTTCTGACAAAGAATGAGGGTTTTGTTGGTGATCTTGATGAAGAAATATATATGATGCAGCCTGAGGGTACGGTAGTACCGGGGAATGAGCATAAGGTATGCAAGTTAGTTAAGTCTTTATATGGGTTGAAACAAGCGCCAAAACAATGGCATGAAAAGTTTGACAGTGTCATGATGTCTAATGGATATCACATAAATGATGCTGATAAATTTATTTACTTCAAATCTTTTGATGTGAATTCATATGTGATTATCTGTCTATATGTGGATGACATGTTAATCATGAGTCCTAGCCTTGATGTTGTGAGAAACACCAAGATGTTTTATCCTCCCAATTTGAAATGAAGGATTTGGGAGAAGCCGATGTGATTCTTGGAATCAAAATCATCGTAAAACATGATGGCTATACGCTTTCACAAGAGCATTATGTTGAGAAGTTTTTGAAGAAGTTTAACTTTTATGATAGTAAGCACGGTCGACACCTTTATGAGGCAAATAGTGAACTTCGAAAAATGCTCAACATGGTGTACTTCGATCTAGATATGCCCAAATTATTGGTAGTCTCATGTACTTGATGAATTGCACTAGACGACATTGCTTATGCAGTTAGTTTTTGATACACTCATTGTCCTAGTCGGGAACATTGGATGCGTTAGAGATTAGCCAATTTGAGAGGAACAATGAATTACGCATAAGGTTTAGACAAACTCCACCCGGATGATTGTGATGCAAACCGGATTCGATTCTCATGATATCAAGTCCACTAGTGGTTATATTTTCACCCTAGGTGGAGGTGAAAGACCTTGATAGCTCGTTCAACCATGGAGTCCGAGCTTATTGCTTTAGATAAAGCAAGTCAGAAGGCCGAGTGGCTTAGAAACCTCTTGGCGAGATCTTCCTATTGGTACAAAACCGCCTCCACACTATGCATTCTATGCATTGCGGATCGGGCCGCGAATAGCAAAGGCAAAAGCAAATTGTATAATGGGAAGCGGGCATATTTGCGAGACTGATCTATAAAGCATTTTTTGGAATGCGGAGTTGTGGCTCTAGATTATGTGAGGTCGAGTTAAATTTGGCCGATCCTCCGACAAAGCCACTTAACAGAGACAAGTGGTTGTCGTCGAGGGGGATGGGACTTTTGCCTTAGATAGAGGGCTTATTAATCGACGGCAACCCCACCTATGTGATTGGAGATCCCATGAAGTAGGTTCAAAGGGAAAAACAAGTCACCTAGTCGCCTCGGTATGCTATTGTCTTTATTTGAGACGCCCCACCCTATGACTAGATAGCATTTTTGTATACTTTGTATAACTTGAATAGCAATGAGAACGAGGATGAGTTATTTTACTCTTAATGGAATCCATAGTCCTTATTTTTATGAGATAGTGTATTTTAAGCGCTATGTACACTTGATGGATATCCACGTGAATGTAGAACTGGGTCGGTTCTTATGGGTATTGAGGCAAATACTCAGAGCATTCACTTAACACGTAAGCCTTGCAAGGGCCAAAAATCGCAACAAACCGAGAACGGGCATATAATGAAAAGCAATGTGGGTGCATGTCCTCTATTTTACTACAAGGGAATGTTGGTTCAAAGATTTTTAATCCACCACTTTCAATTATAAGACATGTTACCCTATGATTGGTTCAAGCCCGAAAAGCACCGATTATCTTATGCATTGTTTTTTCGATTTCTCTCGGCATTTCGTTAACCAATTTCTTTTGTAATATCCTATTCCAAAATAGTGGGGGACTATAAGTATTTTGAAATAGTGGGGATTGTTGGAATCTTCATGTGTATTTCAAATACTTGTGTGTTGTTTAGTCCCACATTGATGAACCACCACTAGCAAGTGAGGTATTTGAGGTGAACCTTAGCATAATGGGGGTACAAAGGCTTTTGTGTTAGGAGGGAGGACTCACCCAAAACCACACAGCGCCCCCAACGACGTCGCCGTGGCGTGTCGTCGGGCTTACTAGTGGGTAGTGGATCATCAATAGCTTAAACTTTTCTTTTTGAACAAGTTTCGGTGGAGTTCCACTAATAGTTGGATTCTCATCGACTTGAGAGTTCTACTTTGATTTGGTTTTGTGAAACCCGAATTAGAGAGGTGTCCTTCTCCATCTATGATTCGATCATACCTCTATATAAACACGTGTCTATAGAGGGTATCAATCCGAGAGAGAGAGAGAGAGGACGCAGAGATAGAACTTCGTGTAGTCTTCTTTGCCTCGATATCGAAGTCGGTGCATGCCACTATAGAACCAAATAAAAACGGAAGTTGTTGAAGTCGTCTACACCCTTCTCTTCTTACACCTAAAACGGATAAGTCTTTATTGCTTCAATCTTCTTCTGAACATCCACCACCACAGTTTATATTGTTCATGCCACTATAGAATCCAAATAAAACGAAGTTGTTGAAGTCGGCTACACCCTTCTCTTCCCCTACAATGAAACAGATAAGTCTTTATTGCTTCAATCTTCTTCTTCTTCTTCTTCTTTCCGGCCGTAGAGAGAGTTATATTGTCGCATTCTAGAGGGTAGTCTATTCTAGTGCAAAGGTTAACCATTGAATCCTCGTGAGGAAGACGCCATTTGTTGCCTTTTTTACATTGGAAGGGGCGAAATCTTTCCTTAAGGACAGCCTAATCCGCGCCTTGGTTATTACCTGTTATTCTGTCCTTGTCTTCTATAAGTTTCTTTTATCTACATACAACAATAAGTTCACAAGTCAGACCGAGACAAGAACGATCATTTATATAAAATAAGGAATCAAGAAACAAATATACCTACCATTGAAGAGGCAGATTGAAGAGAGAGAGAGAGATATTGATCGTAGAGATAATGAGTAGTAGTTCAGGAGCAGGGAAGACGGTGTGTGTTACAGGAGCTTCAGGGTACATAGCTTCATGGCTTGTTAAGCTTCTGCTTGAACGTGGTTACACTGTTAAAGCTTCTGTTCGTGACCCAAGTCAGTTCTCTTCTCTTCTCATATTTGTTATGGAGTAGTCCTTAGCTGAATCTGACTAAACACACAATTGCCAGAAGAAGTAGTAGAAAAACATAAGCAATCTCATTTTATTTGTTTATTGGAATCACCCTTCTTCTAGCTTATCTAGTGTGTAAGTATTACAGAGATTCACAAGTTAAAGTAATTTTTGAGTCCACACACCACATAGCAATTAAGCTATGTATAGATGTTATTGATTGGTATTCCAGACCTCTACTGCGGGATGATGAAGGCGGCACTCAAGCACTCAATCCCAGGATTTTAAGAAAACTCTTACCCAGTTATAGACAAATTTAAGATATCAAACATGCCTTTGTGAGTTGTGACCAGTGAATTCTTTGAGTTTTAGCTAATTAGTACTCTATCACCCCTTGGGAAAAAAGCAGGTTAATAGTGAATTATGTTATTTTTCTTGTTGTAAATATTCAAGCGCAACATATAGCAGTCTAATTGCTTTTCATCTGAAAAGAGCAGTAAGATGAGTTCATGTTCTATATTTCAAGATGGTATGACCAATGTCTCGCCAATCAGATGATTACTATGATACCATCTCTTCCAGTTGTTTAACAAAATAGTTAAGTTGATAAAATGTTGCAGATGATCCTAGAAAGACTGAGCACTTACGTCGACTTCCTGGAGCAAACGACAGACTTCATTTGTTCAAAGCAAATTTAGTCGACGAAGGATGTTTTGACTCCATAATTAATGGTTGTGAAGGTGTTTTCCATACAGCCTCACCCTGTTTTTTTGAGGCAGCAGATCCACAGGTTTGGTCTATGTATATCTTATGCTGACATTACCATAAATCTATTGAATTTATCCCCAAGTTCCCCCTGCACAAATTTTTATTCTGATCGTGTGTTAGCTTCGATTGTTTACATTTTTCAGACAGAAATAATTGACCCCGCCGTGAAGGGAACACTCAACGTACTTCGGTCGTGTGAAAAAACGCCTTCTGTGAAAAGGGTGGTTGTGACATCCTCTATGGCTTCAGTTCTACACAACGGAAAACCTCGAACTCCTGAAGTTGTAGTTGACGAGACATGGTTTAGTGATTCAGATTTCTGTAGAGAGTCAAAGGTGCTTCCTATATATTATCTGAGCTTCTTGAAATGTCAAGTACGAAACTCTACTAGTTTTGTCCCTTTTATGATGCTAGTTTGAGCATGTGATATCTTCTTCATCTGTTTGAGGAACTTACAACTTGATTTTCTGTTCAATTGTTTTATACGTTAGAATTTGTCATATGCTTGATCAGGGAGTAGGAAACTGTGCACATTCAGGTCCACAACATTTCAGTAGCATCTGCAGACCCATTGTCACAAAGAACATGTTGGACTTGTTTTCATCTTCAGTGATTACTTCTTTTATTCTATGGCGATAGCGTTTCTCCTGGACTATTTTCCAAAATGGTTAAATTAAAAGTGCTTGTTGTGTCTTACTGAAACTGAACAATTGCGTCATACGAAACGTGTTGTTGCATTGTCTATCTTATTATCTCTATTCACTTTGTAAGAGATAATTTACGTAGCCAACATATTTACATCCAAGTCCACCCTAAACTTTCATTATGAGAGGTGCTTCCTTTGGTTTCCGCCAAGTCAGTTCCTAGAGGTTTCCTGTTAGTTTCATTCACATAACAGGCCACTCCCAAATGGTTCGGACATTTCTATGAAACTTTTGTATACAAAATTTGGACATAAATCAGGGATGGTAACAAGCATGAGAGATTAAACAATGAGGACTGATACACAACGTTAACTCAACAATATTCTGCTTACCGCGCCAATTAATATTGCCAAGAGTTTAGAGCATGTTTGTTTGTGAACTGTAATGTAGTTTTCTGGACAACATTCTTGTCACCATTGACATTCTCCTGTTCTCCATTGTCAAGTAATTGCTCAGACAATGTTTAGAAATTGTTTGTTCTTTAGTCTTTGACTCTTTGCATTCACGCTCAAATGAACCATAGTAAGTTTTGTCGTGGTGCTTCAATTCATGCGTGGTTTTATCTGTGGTCATGTGTTTAGTGCTACTTACTAAAGTACTGGGGGGCATAAATAACATATGATGTCTAATATCTACTATGTTAATCAAGCAGAGTTGGTATGCACTTTCGAAGACTTTAGCTGAAGAGTCTGCTTGGAAATTTGCAAAAGAGCATGGAATTGACTTGGTTACCATACATCCATCAGCCGTGATTGGTCCTCTTTTACAGCCAACGCTTAATTCAAGCACTGAGATCATTCTGAACTTGATAAATGGTATGGTTTTCTTTGTGGTTGTGGACAATCTCTTTATAGTATGTGTTTGGTGATGTGGACTGTGGAGTAGAATACTGACTTGTTCTTTTTTTTTCAATCGTTCATTCATCATGGTTTTAAGGGTCCTACTCTGAAGAATTTTAGACTCGGATAGGAGCACACTGCACATGTTCAGTAGAGTTTCAATCATAATATATGACAATTACTTCTATAACGTGAGCAATTACAAAAGTTTTTAGTAGAACGTTTTGTGCTATGCAACATGATAAGCTTTCTATCACAATTTTGCTCGTGTGTAAAAGGATGACCTGATAAAGTTGCATATTTTGAAGTTATCTATGTTTCTCCTGGGGGTCTAAGGGTGTTAAAGGTTAATCAATGCAGGGATACAGCCAGATATATATAGCAACTTAAGTTTTGGATGGGTTGATGTTAAAGATGTTGCCAATGCACATATTCTTGCATTCGAGGTTCCTTCAGCGCATGGAAGGTATTGCATAGTTGGAAAAGTTGCTCACTGTTCAGAAATTGTGAAGATTTTACGAGAGCTCTACCCTCAGATTCAACATCCTGAGAAGTATGTTTCTACCTCTTGAAGAAAGTGGATTATCATGTCTTAGTAATCTATAATCAGTTAGGTCCATAGGTATCATGTACATCTACATTTTGGGGAAACAGAAACTGATATTGAACCAAATATTTTTGTTTCATGGTTATATTTTTTCACAGGGATGCTGATGACAAGCCTTTTGTTCCAGACTATAATGTCTCGAAAGAGAAGGCAAAGAGCTTGGACACTGACTTCATTCCTTTGGAAGTCAGCCTCAAGGAAACTGTTGAAAGCTTTAAGGAGAAGAAGTTAGTCAGCTTTTGAGTACTCCATATATGTAGGCAGTGCTAGCGCTTATATTAGACGATTTTCAACTTTATATAACCTTTGCTCTTTATACTTTGTATCTGGTACTCGGATATATAGGTTTGAAATGTCATCTTGTGGTTATTTGTTTCTATAATGAAATACATGTTGGCAAGCTCAATGATCTCAACATCGTTCTCTTTGTGAAACCTCTTAGACAGGTCTCTCAGTCGAGCTTTAATTTTGAGATGAGATCAGAACTCAGAAGAGAAATTAGGCAGGAAACAGTTATGTGCCATATAAATAAACGGCATGAGATAAAACCAAAATCAAGGTTTTGGAAAACCTAACCAACAGAACCAAACAAGTCAGAAGGATTGGAATCCAGACTAAAACAAAGAGAGATAACCTTTACAGAGATACAACCCTGTAAAGAGATAAGAGTGATCTAGTAAGGTGAGAGACTGTAAAGGAGAGATTGTAATATTCCTTCCCACTTTATTAAGAACTGGCTCTTGTGGAAGTAGGCATAATTGGCCGAACCACGGTAAATCTTTGTGTTGTGGTTTCCTTTTACTGCTTTACATTATTATCTGTTGTTAATAGTTGTTTAGCGAGTTGGGCATGTTAGTATAGGTTGTAGTTGATATTTAGATTTTGTCCGGAGTTGAATTGTGTTCATACAAGTTATCCGTGTAGTGGGGAACCGATTGGTATTGGTGTAATCCCCAAAAGTGGTATCGAGCCTTGGTTAGAATAGCTTTGGGGTGTTATCCGAATCTTGGTGGGAAAGGTGTTTGACGAAATTCAAGGAGAGAAGATTTGAGGTTAAATAACTTGTAGAGATGGATCATTAAAGTGAACACTCGTATGATGATGAGTCCGAATAGGAAGAACTACACCATCCGGAAAGCCAAGATGGAAGACTTACTTTTGCAAGGACTTGGCACTTCCCATTGAGAATGAGGGAGTAAAACCGTAAAAAGAAATCGATGATGAAATTTGAATGGAAAAAGCTTGGACAGAAAAAGCTATTGGGTACATTCGACAATGGATAGACGACGGTGTCTTTCACCATGTGGCCCTAAGACTACTTGCCTATGGAAGAAACTCGAAGACACTGTATGAGAGGAAGTCGGTGGAAACAAAGTGCTAGTCGTTAAAAGTTTTGCACATTTACCAAGAAGGTTCTTCAATGTCCGAGCATTACGTAATATCATCAATCGATGCATTTGATGAAGATCAATTTGGGAGACGAAGTTGAGGCTTTGTTTCTATTAGGCTCTAACCGAAAGTTGGGAGACATTAGCGAGTTTTCTACATGGAGCGCCCAAGGATGGAATTGTTACCATGGAGATGGCTACCACGTCTTTGTTGAGCGAGGAGACTAGAAGGAGCTGGCAAGAAGCGGCTCTTCTAACTTCGCAGGTCCTTTCCTGAGAAACGGGGGGAGAGGTCGGAAGAGAAAACCATCTCGTTCTAGAGGTGATGACGTATAAATCTAGGGGTGAAGCTAGAACTCCAAAGGCGAGAGGCAATGTTACTATTGTGCCACCAAAGGCCACTTCGGATATGAGTGCGAGAACAACGAAGAGGGATGAGAAGAATAACCGTGTACATGAAGACATGGTGCGAGGAACGAAACACTGTGCAGAGATACTACCGCGACTAGTCGGCGACCTAGTGGGAATTGTGGTCGATTGTGGTGTGTCTTTGCCTTAGTACCTCATGTCGGGATACAGATGGGTGAATGAGGAGCATCCTATCACGCCACATCAAGATGGGGATTCTTTCACTGGTTTTATGGTGAATATGGTGAAAATGGGATGGAAGTAGCGATGGAGTCTCAAGATTATAGGCATTGGAGATGTTCATGTAGAAACCAATGTCGGCTACACCTTGACACTCAAGGATGTAAGACATGTGACGGCTAAGCCTAATTTCGGCCGGAAATTAGATGATGATGGCTTTGTAAACTCGTTTGGTAGCGGGGTATGGAACCGAAAGCAGAGGTTCCATTGTAGCGCCGGAGGAAAGAAAACTTCCTCTCTTTACAAAACACGGGGGCTAGTTTGTGTTGAATGTTTGTGGGCACAAGAGACCGCGGTCACATGGGCATAAAAGGGATGGAAGTTCTTGCTAAGCAAAAGGCCATGCCGGACATTAAAGGTACACATTTAAATACATGTACTCATTGTTTGGTAGGAAAGCAACACGGGGTGTCTTTCCAAAGATTCGATCTCACGAAAAAGGACAACGTCCCGAAGCTAGTGCACCTGAGACTTATGTGGTCCTATGAGAGTGAAGTCCCACCGGGGAACTTCTTGACATTCATTGATGATTCAAGAAAGATATGGGCCTATAGTCTAAAGACCAAGGATGAAGTACTTGGTGTGTTTGAGAGAAATTCCATGACATGGTGGAAAGAGAGCTGGGAAATTGTTGAAGTGTATTCGCTCGGATAATGGGGGTGAGTACATTGGGCCATTTGAAGAGTAAGTCATGGGATTTGTCATGATGAGCGCACCGTTCCCAAGACACCGCAACAGAATGGAATAGCAGAGAGAATGAACCGTACCATTGTAGAGAGGATAAGATGCATGCTATCTCACTCTAAGCTACCTAGAAACTCTTTGGGTAGAAGCAATCGTCTGGCCGTGCATGTGATCAACCCGTCACAAAGAAAGCCTCCGAATAGTGATTATCCGAGGAGAGTATGGTCAGGCAGAGATGTTGATTATGGATACTGGTATTTGGGTGCGGGGCATTTGTGCATATTCAGAAGGATGAGAGATCCAAGCTTGATGACAAAGCCAGCGGTGCATTTTTCCTGGGTTATGGAGATGAAAAGTTTGGTTACAAACTCTATGATCCGATTAACAAGAAGGTAATCCGAAGTCGAGATGTTGTGTTCTTAGAATACCAAACCATAGCAGACTTTGAGGAGGGTGAGAAGCTACTGGGCTTTCACCAATGATCTTGTTGATTCGTGAACCGTAAGTTTTGAAGGCATTTGCAGAGAACCATGAGTTTGAAGCTCATGATGAGAATCCTATTGCTCATTGGGATAGAACCTATTGGTATAGAAGATGCAGATGAGATGCATGAACCACCACCAGAGCAAGCGAAGTGCATCCTCCCGAGGCAACCGCCAGATGGGGCAAGGGAGGTCCGACAGAGAGACTAGCTTCAAGGTATCCACCACATAAGACTATGCTACTATCGGATGGTGGAGAACCTATACTATCAAGAGGCACTTGAAAGATGAACAAAGAAAAGTGGTTGAAGGCCATGAATGACGAGATGGATTCTTTGCATAAGAATCACACTTATGAAGTTAGTTGAGAAACCCAAAGGGAGAAAAAATTCTCAAGAATAAGTGGATATACAAAGTCAAGCATGAGGAGAACAATCCTCACCCAAGGCACAAAGCTCGCCTTGTTGTGAAGGGATTCGGTCAAAGGAAAGGAATTGACTTTGATGAGATTTTCTCTCCTCAGTAGTGAAGATGACTTCTATCCAGGGTGGTATTGGGTATGGCCGCAAATATGAACCTAGAGGTTGAATTTAGATGTTAAGACGCCTTTTCTTCATGGAGACCTTGAAGAAGATGTCTACATGGACCACCCGAGGGTTTGAGGTCAAAGGCAAGGAGCACCTAGTATCAAAGCCGATAAAGAGCTTGTATGGGTGCAAACGGAGACATTGGTACATAAAGTTTGACTCATTTATGGTGAAGCAAGGATACAAGAAGTCCTTAGATCATCATGGCGTTTGTTCGAGAGATTTCCGGATGGAGATTTCATTGTCTATTCTTTGTATGTGGATGATATGTTGATAGTTGGCCCAAACGTCAACAAGATATCCAAGCTGAAGAAAGACTTGAGTAAGTCCTTTTGAGATGAAGGATTTGGGTCAAGCAAAGCAGATACTTGGGATGCGGATCACCGTGACGAAAAGAGTGGAAAGTTGTGGCTTTCTCAAGAAAGCTATATTGAGAAAGGTGTTGAAGAGATTCAACATGGATCAAAGCGAAGCCCGTCGGTTGTCCGCTTGGTAATGTTGCATGACCAAAGAAATGTGTCCAAAGAGTCGGATGGAAAAAGATTCCTTATGCATAGGGCGCTTTGATGTATGCCATGGTGTGTACTAGACCGGATATTGCTTTTCGGCCGTTGGGGTTGTAAGCGATTTGCATCAAATCGGGTAAAAGCATTGGGAAGGTGTTAAGTGGATATTGAGATATCTCAAAGGCACTTCTAAATCATGTTTGTGCTTTGGTGGAAGTAAGCCCTTACTTGAAGGCTACATCGATGCACATGGCGGTGATGTTGACTTCGATGAAGTCCACCTCGGTTATCCGGGTTACTTTTGCGGGGAGCGGTTTCTTGGCAATCTAAGTTGCAAAAGTGTGTTGCCCTCTCCACTTCTGTAGTTTGAGTATATTGCGAGCCACCGAAAGTGTTGCAAAAGTTGCTATGGATGAAGAGGTTCTTCGACGAACTAGGGCTAAAGCGTAAAAGCGGTTTGTAGTTTTATGACGGTCGGCGCCATCCACTTGAGCAAGAATCCGAAGTTTTCATTCTAGATCCAAAGCACATACACGCGCGTTATCATTGGATTAGAGAAGTACTTTCGAAGACAAGCATTTGCGGTATCGAGAAGATCCATACCGACAAGAACGGGTCGGATATGATGACAAAGTCTTACCGAAAAGGTAAGTTTGATGTTTGTTGTGCTATTGCGGGAATGGCGATCCTCCCCGTTGATTTGGCAATTGCATGGAGGTATCCCCTCACCATTTGGGAGAGGGAGATTGTTGGAGTTATCCCCACATGAGGAGAGAAACCGAGCCGAGAGAAACAAGCGAATTCGGCATCGCGATGTGCTCGAGATAGCGCCGACTTCGGCGCCGAGTTCAATAACATAGGGCGACCAGGCTCAAAGTGGTGCCATGTTCACTTCAGTCTTTAGCGACTTCGCCAAGTGATAGTCTATTTTTGGGCTTGCTACGGTATCCCGAATTTGGTTTTGGAGATAAAACCAAAATCAAGGTTTTGGAAAACCTAACCAATGTAACCAAACAAGTCGGAAGGATTGGAATCCGCACTAAAACAAAGAGAGATAACCTTGACCGCATGATCTAGTAAGGTGAGAGACTGTAAAGGAGAGATTGTAATCTTCCTTCCCACTTTATTAAGAACTGGCTCTTGTGGAAGTAGGCATAATTGGCCGAACCACGGTAAATCTTTGTGTTGTGGTTTGCTTTTACTGCTTTACATTATTATCTGTTGTTAATAGTTGTTTAGCGAGTTGGGCATGTTAGTATAGGTTGTAGTTGATATTTAGATTTTGTCCGGAGTTGAATTGTGTTCATACAAGTTATCTGTGTAGTGGGGGAACCGATTGGTATTGGTGTAATTCCCAACACACACAATCGTCCTACTTGACACAGAAGCTCATCCCATTTATCACGATAATATATGTGTCATCCAAGACTGTTTACCAGTTGTTCAATTCATCTCTTTCTAGCAAGCATGTGACAGGGAGGAAATAACGGATGGGCGAAAACATATGAGAATCTTTAAAGTTTAAACTCTAAACAATGTCTGCAAAAGTTAAAAGAAGAAGCAGAAGCCTAGAAACATGTTACATCATTTAAATTGACATTTTGACTTCCTATACACTAATACACCTCGTAAGTCCCTCATGCAAGAAATTAAAAAAAACTCCCTCATGTAAGCAATGTCCTCAATACGAGGAGAAAGGCTCACATGAACAAAGACCATTGCAACTGGTTACATTTTTACAAGCAAAACATATTAAAAAAATATTTCCACTTCCACCAGATAATACCATTGGATGACGATGTCAAGCAAACCTTGCAGCCGCATGAAAGGAGTTTCTTTGAGTTAAATATTGTTGCAAGTGCAGAACAGCAGGTTTCCTTTTGCAAGGACACTACTCAAAGATGAACATCGTTTTGCCCAGTTTGAGTAGTCCAACGATCATTGTTTTCAATCTGTTGACATCAACAAACATAACATGTTTAGAATATGATCTCTGTGAACATGGTTAGGTTGCTGAAATGATTAATTCGAAGTTCTACTAACGATAAGTGACTCACAAGAGTTTCTGAATGATGATGTGGTAACAACAGCCTGACTTCAGACAATAGGTTGCTGAAATGATTAATTGTAAGAACACTACATGTTTCACAGTAGGATCAGCTCTGATTTGTGTTCTTACAAATCTAAAAGTTTGATTGAGATCAGCTAATTTGTGTTCATACACTTAAAGCCAATGGCAATTGCACGGGCGAGGAGACCAGATTGATTGGTTTAAGCATCAGTATCCACCGCGCGTCAATTAGCTTATTATCACTCACTTTTTGAACAGTTTTGATATTACAAAGTCTAACACTCAACAACTCTCAAAGTTGCATGTGCTTGGATCCTATTTATTTAGTTACTCCTATGGCACTTATATTTTGTATTGGGCGGACCCCAAAAAAATATTATTACCTAAAAACTACACTAAGATAACATGTTGCCAACCTGTTTAGCTTTGTATTCCACAAATATTCTTTATAATATGAGATACTAAATTAGTATCCTCACCAAAAATAGCAAAGCTGTTTAAGCATATCTCAAATTGCAAAGCACCAATATCTGCATAATCCAACATTTCCACAAGTAAACGAATGAACTCGTCCTTACCAGTGGACAAATCAGGAACAAAAGAAAACATATTGCACAATATTTCTTTCAATCTTTTCTTCTCCCACTCGCAATAGGACATCAAGTCTGAAATCAGGATCTTATCTAGAGAGGTATATTTTTCTAGATTACATGACATTAGAAAACTTCTGTAAGAAGTAAAAGCACCTCGTAATCTCGTATTAACTCGATAATCTGTTTACTGTCAATTTTAGATGCAAGAGGAATAACATTGGCAGAGCCCTTTCCTCGGATAGTCATGAAAGAAACATACTTGTCAATGTGATGCTTCAACACCTGCGTCTCTGAGCTACTTATCCCACTAAAATTGTTTTCATCTTTTGGAGTACCCAAGCGATCAATCTTATGTGCTTCATAATCTTGTTATTGCACATCCTTTAGCTTTTGAGACATGGAAACCACCAAGATTAGGTTGGGTAAAACTAAACATTGATGCAAGTTTTAAGAGTAACATACACTATCCAATTGGCATTGGTTATGTAATTAGAGATTCTAATGGATGTTTCATTGCAGCAAGAACAAATAGAGGCAGGGGGAGAACAGCAGAAGAGGCAGAATGTAGAGGGGCTCTTAAAGGATTACAATGGTGTTGGAAGTTCAGCTCATCAGTGGAAGTAGAGCTGAATGCGAAAGAAGTCTGCAACTTTTTGCACAATAAACCAACAAGCATTTCCTGGTCCTCAAAGACTATACTTGAGGATGTATTAGAAGAGCTTGTTACTTTTGATAATGTAAATATTAAGTGGATCAATAGATCTGCCAACTGTGTAGCCCATAAGTTAGCATCAGCTGGACATTTTTTACTTCCTAGTTCTGAATGGTTGTCACGGCCACCAAGTTGGTTGATGCACTATCTCAAGGATGATACTCTGTCTGTAACCTCTGAAGTATCAGTTTCTTAAATTTATATATATATATATATATATCTGTTGCTTACCAAAAAAAAAAAAGCAAGTCTCGATACATAAAATAGGATGCGGGGGCCTACTAGATAACCATTATTTGACCAGAATAGAACCAGTTCTTGTATCGTACTTGACCATCAACTTTTAACGGTCAAATCGAGAGAAGTTTGTGGACTTAAAAAAGGGGAGAGAGAAAAGTTTGTGATATGTGTGGAGTAATAATATAAGTACTAAATAAGAAAATGCACTAACAAGTAAGAACGTGGAAAGCCTTTTTTTTGACAAAGTCAAATTGACTTCGGTTGTAACCAACTAACCACCATCCCTTCTATTTTCCCTCCATAACTACCTCTCCAGCAAGTACTTAAGAACCCGTAAGATGATTGTCATTATTGTTACATGAATTTTGAATATAGTTTATTTTGTCATGATTGTCTTTGATGTAATTTTGATAGCCCAGGTCACCACTAGTTTGTGCTGCCCTGTTTGTTGTATTGGTGGCCGGCATGTTGATTCAAGATAAACTTTAATTGGAGAACCAGTGTTACTTTGATCACAAATGCAATTCGGCCAAGAACTCAACTAAGAATATAAATAAAGAGCTAGAAGATAAAAATACTAACTAAAAAAGCCCAACTCATAATTTACAATGGAAAGCAAAGATTCAAGTTTAATAACTCAAAATCTTACAAAATCCAATAACCCAACCCTATCAAATTTCAACAAATATCCAAAAAGTCCAGAATCAGTCACAAATATCAATAAATCATCTTTGGAGCGTGTCTTCTCAATTCAATTTTACAAGATCGGGAAAAATCGGTTATATACGGATGGAGATGGAGGGAAAATAGAAGGGGGCTGATTGCGATTTGGAAAAGCTATTGAGCAAAGAGTCACAATTTGACTTTGTCAAAAAACAGGCTTGCCACGTTATTTGGTAGAATTTGCTGGTGCATGTTCTAGTTCTTGTGTGTGGGTCCTAACTCCTAAGGAGGCGCCTAGTTTACTGGGATTTCAAAGTAATGGTGAGACAAGAACGAATCATTTATATAAAATAAGGAATCAAGAAACAAATACACCTACCATTAAAGAAGAGGCAGATTGAAGAGAGAGAGAGAGAAAATGAGTAGTAGTTCAGGAGCAGGGAAGACGGTGTGTGTTACAGGTGCTTCAGGGTACATAGCTTCATGGCTTGTTAAGCTTCTGCTTGAACGCGGTTACACTGTTAAAGCTTCTGTTCGTGACCCAAGTCAGTTCTCTTCTCTTCTCATATTTGTTTTGGAGTAGTCCTTAGCTGAATCTGACTAAAGAGACAATTGCCAGAAGAAGTAGTAGAAAAACATAAGCAATCTCATTTTATTTGTTTATTTGTTTTAGCTAATTAGTACTCTATCACCCCTTGGGAAAAAAGCAGATTAATAGTGAATTATGTTATTTTTCTTGTTGTAAATATTCAAGTGCAACATATAGCAGTCTAATTGCTTTTTGTCTGAAAAAAGCAGTAAGATGAGTTCATGTTCTATATTTCAAGATGGTATGACCAATGTCTCGCCAATCAGATGATTACTATGATACCATCTCTTCCAGTTGTTTAACAAAATAGTTAAGTTGATAAAATGTTGCAGATGATCCTAGAAAGACTGAGCACTTACGTCGACTTCCTGGAGCAAACGACAGACTTCATTTGTTCAAAGCAAATTTAGCCGACGAAGGATGTTTTGACTCCATAATTAATGGTTGTGAAGGTGTTTTCCATACAGCCTCACCCTGTTTTGTTAAAGCAGCAGATCCACAGGTTTGGTCTATGTATATCTTATGCTGACATTACCATAAATCTATTGAATTTATCCCCAAGTTCCCCCTGCACAAATTTTTATTCTGATCGTGTGTTAGCTTCGATTGTTTACATTTTTCAGACTGAAATAATTGACCCCGCCGTGAAGGGAACACTCAACGTACTTGGGTCGTGTGCAAAAACGCCTTCTGTGAAAAGGGTGGTTGTGACATCCTCTATGGCTTCAGTTCTACACAACGGAAAACCTCGAACTCCTAAAGTTGTAGTTGACGAGACATGGTTTAGTGATTCAGATTTCTGTAGAGAGTCAAAGGTGCTTCTTTTATATTATCTGAGCTTCTTGAAATGACAAGTACGAAACTTTACTAGTTTTGTCCCTTTTATGATGCTAGTTTGAGCATGTGATATCTTCATCATCTGTTTGAGGAACTTACAACTTGATTTTCTGTTCAATTGTTTTATACGTTAGAATTTGTCATATGCTTGATCAGGGAGTAGGAAACTGTGCATATTCAGGTCCACAACATTTCAGTAGCATCTGCAGACCCATTGTCACGAACACATGTTGAACTTGTTTTCATCTTCAGTGATTACTTCTTTTATTCTACGGCGATGGCGTTTCTCCTAGACTATTTTCCAAAATGGTTAAATTAGAAGTGTTTTGTTTCGACCCCCACCTACATGGCAAACGTCTATTGGTAGGAGTCTCCACTTTATTCGTTTAATGGGCCGGGACTAAAGCCCAATTCGCAATATCATGGATTAATGTATATGCCCATTAACTTATGTGTCTAAGGCTGAACCTTAGCCATATGGCTTGCCACGAATGTACGTTGATTTATGTCCAGATTTGTTTCTTATCAAAGAGATAATTATCAGTTGAGATTTATATTCTATCACAATAATTCAAGCTAAAAGAATACTTGAGCTACAAGGATTCTCTACTCTACCTATATAAATACAAAACTATTTTTCATAAAGAACTACGTTCTTGAGACTTGATCCCACTGATAATTTGGGTACGTAGGCAATCACAAGGTACAGTCTCATCATTCCTCCGATCACCATCATTTTTATAATTATTTTTCTACGTTCTTCGTCTTTTCATCAACACTTGGTGTTTTGATCATATTTGGTCGAAACATAATTGGCGCCGTCTGCAGTTCTTATGCAAAACCGACGATCACATTCTACAAAAGTTATGATGAATACTCGACGAGCCTAAGTTCTCGATGCACTTACTGACGATCATTGCGAATGTGCGGTTCCAGGTCAACCTGGCGGTATCGAACTACTCCCTCCTATTCCTTTTCAACATCTGATTGCATACGACCCGGCTATCGTTCCATCGATCATAAAATTATTCAAAGACGGTTATTGCCTCGGCGATTTTTCGTCATCCATTGCGGATAATGTCCATCATATGTCTCGAGGCATTCTTGTATTGAAAATATATTTAACCGCCTTATTTCATAATGTCGGGGACGCCTTAAGTTTATTTCAAAGAAGGAATAGTCGAAGTTTATACTTGTCGAATATCCATCGCTTAAGTTTTTACAACGTCTACGGATCGAGTCGCGAGAATGGAAAAGTTACCTTAAGCGTTTACAACATTGTCTCGACACTCATACAATTAAAAATGACAAACTTTGGTTTCGCTTTAATGATCGATTTTTCTTATTGATGATATTCCTATGTCGAAATCATTACTCGATAAGGAAAACATCGATCTCTAATTGTCATTACCTCCCGGGGGCGATGACTTGAAATATTTATCGGATATATCAGCTAATTGCTAGATTTACACCGATAGTTCGCATAATAAGTCCGCCTCCGGTCTTGTTTGTGTCATCTTGAATTTGAATGAAGACATAATTGAGAGGTCTCTACATTGGGATTTTTGACGTGTCAAATAATATGGCCGAAGTCCGAAACTGTCATTTGTGGTATACACACAACTCTTCAGCTGGTGGCGACTAAGTTACGATTAATTATTCTAAGTTAGTCGTTAGCCAATTTGAATGATAATATGCGGCTTGCAATGATATAATGAACCGTTTATTTAGACTTCGTTCAATGAATTGCATGAAATTTTACATCTATCATTCATATGACAAGATCCGGCGTTATGATGTAAGGCATCGATTCTATCGCGATACTTATTCGTGGAAAATCAAGTCCATCCTTTGTTATGACAACCCTCAGATTAACCACTTATCGTAAGATGATTCCAACGAAGCTTGAGCGATAATGTCTCGGTATCTACCGGCGGCGATCATCATGTACCGATGATGCTCGGAATTTCGATGACTAAAAACTCTATCACAAACATCATAAGTCTCAATCATATCCTTGTTTTTGGGTAAGCGAACAATTTACTAGGCCTCGAAGAAATTCATTCAGGACTATGTGAACACCACTCCCGGGGGCGAAGTCTCACTCATATAGCAATGACCCAATGGTATTGGTGGCCATACATGCCAAAGGATGTTAAGCGTTTGTCCGAGAAGTGTGTGCCTTGTCAAACACATGATATATGATATGGGTCAACTTCCCGCGACGAAGCGTCATCCAATCCATAAACCTTGGTTATTTGCGAAATGGGGCCTTGACATTGTTGATTATTTCCGACAGCCCCTGACAGTGTTCGTTTCTGGCTCGTCGCAACAAATTATTTTACTAAATGAGCGGAAAAAATTAACAAGTTGAACGAAAAACCTAAGTTCTAATGTTATAATTTTGTTTCCATCACAACATTACTATCGCTACGACAAAATCTGACGAAATTACTACGTTTAATTTCGTTAGTCTAAGTTGAACGCTTTTACGCTCGCTTAGTCGTTACTATCGCTATGATGAAATCTGACGAAATTACCATGTTTAATTTCGTCAGTCTAAGTTGAACGCTTTTACGCTCGCTTAGTTGTTACTATCGCTACGATAAAATCTGACGAAATTACCACGTTTAATTTCGTCAGTCTAAGTTAAACGCTTTTACGCTCGCTTAGTCCTTACTATCGCTACGACAAAATCTGACGAAATTACCACGTTTAATTTCGTCAGTCTAAGTTGAACGTTTTTACGCTCACTTAGTCGTTACTATCACTAAAATATGAAAATATGACGAAATTACCATTTTAATTTCAATTTTAAATTACCACGCGTTTAATTTAAGATGAACATTTATTCGCGTTTCGCTTAGTCGTTACTATCACTACGACAAAATCGACGAAATTACCGCGTTTAATTTCGATCGGTCTAAGATGAAACTTATTTATTTGCATTTCGCTTAGTATTACTATTTATTACGACAAAATCTGACGAAATTACCACGTTTAATTTCGTCAGTCTAAGTTGAACGCTTTTACACTCGCTTAGTCTAATTTTGCCGAGTTAAGTTAGCATTGGGGGCGTTTTTCTCTACATGGGGGCATCTCGTTTTATTTCATTTCAACTATATAAATCAACAACATTGTCAGTTTTCCACAGGTATGTTATCTGTCACAACAACAACATTCAATAGCAAACGCATACTTTATTTTTATTTATTTTTCATCAAAAGAAGTTTTAGCTCTATAGTATTACATTCACACAATTACCTAATCAATTGTCTCTGTCAATTATCTTACGGTCGCTCGATTAAATCTTCGTTTTCTTCTTCGAAATCTGCATTCGCTTCGCTTAGCACTTTCGGTTAACTATTTTCCGCATTCATTATTTTTTTCTAAGGCATTGCGCCGCTCTTTCTCAACAAAACTTTTCGTCAACTTCATTATTTTTTCTAAGGCATTGGACCGATATTTCTGAGAGATACTTTTCGTCGATTTTTCTGAGCAAAAATTTTCTCTGACTTCTTTATTTATTCTACGGCATTGCGGCGCGATCACCTTGAGCAAAACCATTCTTCAGCTTCTTTATTTTTTCTAAGACATTGAGATCTTTCCACTCGAAATTTTTCGTCAATATCTTTTGCTCGTAATTCCTCCGTTTCAACCTGCGACAAACATTCAAATCTTTTCGTCAGTTTTTCAGACTTAACCAAAATTTTACGATAAATAATAAAAAAATACTAATATATCTATTTCCGACACCGTTTTGTCATATTCTCCGCACTTTTCTTCGTCTTTTTCGACAGGCCAAATTTAAGTTTTATCGAAACTCAATAATTTAAGCTTAATATCCTAGTCGATCCAATTTGAAGTTGCTCGATCCTGAGCTAGATTATGCCATGGCCTCGTGTATTCGTTATATTTGTCACCTTCTTTCAACCTCACCAAGTCTACGATCGCCAATGCATCTTCTTCTTCTCGATTATATTTCGCCCGTATAGTACGGTAGTTCTACCTGCAAAAAAAGAAAAGAAAAATCGGGTCAGATTGCTCGAAAACCGGGTTCACTGAGTCCACAAGGACGAACCAGGCCAAATCAATGGGACAGGTACGGTGCCCTTCCTTAGAAGGCGTTGCACCGTATCATGTTTGATTAATATTGGTTTGAATTCTAGCGCCTCCATCTTTCACTGTTTCACAACCACAAAGTCGTGGTTTTGCGGATAAAGAGTTTCCTCTTCCAAAAACTTACTGTTCCGATGAGATGACGGTGGAAGAGTAAGCTAGGTCGCTGTTAAGCCCTTCTGCCATAGGAAGTAGGCACCAGTACCAGTTCCGGTAGTGGTTACGGTAAAACAGCTTTTGACAAGATACAAACGACTCCTGGCTTTATTCTTTTTTGTATAAGTTGGCTTAGGGAGGTAAAGAGACACATACCAAACCCATGGCTTATCAGTTTGGCAACATTAGCAAAAGGAGACACAAGGTTAAGGGAAAGGTAAAACACCATAACAACGGTCATAACTCACCCAAAGTTTAATCGGTTTTCTTGGTTTTCGGCAATTGTTTTCCTTCTGTGAGTAATCAGCCTCTGTGGCCACCAATGGTACTTACTCTAACAAGACAATCCCGAGGAGGCGCGGCGGCGAAGGGTTCTTTGTAAAAGATCGATCGCCGTTAAATCTTCTTTTCACCGCTGCCGCAAACTTGAAACCTTCTCAAGACTTCGTCACCCGGACCTTGACCTTTCTTTCTTTGGGTTTCGATCTCAAACGGACAAGCTTCGTTATTTTCTCAGGTCTAGTCTGGTCCACGAGTTATATAGTATTTTGTAGATAAAGTTTTACTGGGTGGGTTCTTATCTCAAACGGTTTCTTATCTTGTTTAGGGTGGCGTACAGTTTTAGTCGCCTCAAGTTTTTACTTTCGACTCCACTTCGTTTTTCATTTCATTTTTTTTTCCTATTTCTTACGAGACTGCCCCTACGTTTGATTTTAACGGTCTAAACCTGGTATCGCTATTCCAGTGGCATGTGTCGTCAAAATCAATTTTCGTATTGTTACCTAATGCGTTCGGTATAGTTTTCAACAATCAATTTCGTTCGAAAAATTTTACTGTGCATTTTTCAACCATTTTTAACTACAATACGTCCCGTATACGTTAGTTTGACATTATTTGGTTTCCGATAATTCACGATATTTTTTTTCGACAGTTAATTTTTCAATTATTTCTTTTCGCACGACACTTCGTTATACATTCCGCTCATTTTTCTTTCTTCTTTGTCATATGAACTTTGTTCCCATGCCAAAGAGGGGACGATGTTTCGACCCCACCTACGTGGCAAACATCTATTGGTAAGAGTCTCACTTTTATTAATCGACCGACAGTGGCTAAAGCCCAATTCGCAATATCATGGATCAATGTACAGGCCCCGGGATACAGGGCCATTAACTCATGTGGCTAAGGACCTTAGCCACATGGCTTGCCACGAATGTACGTTGATTTATATCCAGATCCGTTTCTTATCAAAGAGATAATTATCAGTTGAGATTTATATTCTATCACAATTACTCAAGCTACAAGAATACTTGAGCTACAAAGATTATCTACTCTACCTATATAAATACCAAACTATTTTTCATAAAGAACTACGTTATTGAGACTTGATCCCACTGATAATTTGGGTACGTAGGCAACCACAAGGTACAGTCTCATCATTCCCCCGATCACCATCATTTTTATAATTACTTTTCTACGTTCTTCATATTTTCATTAACACTTTGTGTTTTGATCATATTTGGTCGAAACATGCTTGTTGTGTCTTACTGAAACCGAATGATTGCGTCATACGAAACATGTTGTTGCATTGTCTATCTTATTATCTCTATTCACTTTGTAAGAGATAACTTACGTAGCCAACATATTTACATCCAAGTCCACCCTAAACTTTCATTGTGAGAGGTGCTCCCTTTGGTTTCCGCCAAGTAAATTCCTAGAGGTTTCCTGTTAGTTTCATTCACATAACAGGCCACTCCCAAATGGACATAAATCAGGGATGGTAAAGAGCAAGGACTCAAGCATGAGAGATTAAAGAATGAGCACTGATACACAACGTTAACTCAACGATATTCTGCTTACCGCGCCAATTAATATTGCCAAGAGTTTAGAGCATGTTTGTTTGTGAACGTCGCTGTAATGTAGTTTTCTGGACAACATTCTTGTCACCACTGATATTCTCCTGTTCTCCATTGTCAAGTAATTGCTCAGACAATGGTTTAGAAATTGTTTGTTGTTTAGTCTCTGACTCTTTGCATTCACGCTCAAATGAACCATAGTAAGTTTTGTCGTGGTGCTTCAATTCATGCGTGGTTTTATCTGTGGTCATGTGTTTAGTGTACTAACTAAAGTACTGGGGGCATAAATAACATATGATGTCTAATATCTACTATGTTAATCGAGCAGAATTGGTATGCACTTTCGAAGACTTTAGCTGAAGAGTCTGCTTGGAAATTTGCAACAGAGCATGGAATTGACTTGGTTACCATACATCCATCAGCCGTGATTGGTCCTCTTTTACAGCCAACGCTTAATTCAAGCACTGAGATCATTCTGAACTTGGTAAATGGTATGGTTTTCTTTATGGTTGTGGACAATCTCTTTATAGTATGTGTTTGGTGATGTGGACTGTGGAGTAGAATACTGACTTGTTCTTTTTATTTCAATCGTTCATTCATCATGGTTTTAAGGGTCCTACTCTGAAGAATTTTAGACTCAGATAGGAGCACACTGCACATGTTCAGTAGAGTTTCAATCGTAATATATGACAATTACTTCTATAACATGAGCAATTACAAAACTTTTTAGTAGAACGTTTTGTGCTATGCAACATGATAAGCTTTCTATCACAATTTTGCTCATGCGTAAAAGGATGACCTGATAAAGTTGCATATTTTGAAGTTATCTATGTTTCTCCTGGTGGTCTAAGGGTGTATAAGGTTAATCAATGCAGGGATACAGCCAGATATATATGGCATCTTAAGTTCTGGATGGGTTGATGTTAAAGATGTTGCCAATGCACATATTCTTGCATTCGAGGTTCCTTCAGCGCAAGGAAGGTATTGCATAGTTGGAAAAGTTGCTCACTGTTCAGAAATTGTGAAGATTTTACGAGAGCTCTACCCTCAGATTCAACATCCTGAGAAGTATGTTTCTACCTCTTGAAGAAAGTGGATTATCATGTCTTAGTAATCTATAATCAGTTAGGTCCATAGGTATCATCAGTACATCTACATTTTGGGAAACAGAAACTGATATTGAACCAAATATTTTTGTTTCATGGCTATATTTTTTCACAGGGATGCTGATGACAAGCCTTTTGTTCCAGACTATGATGTCTCGAAAGATAAGGCAAAGAGCTTGGGCACTGACTTCATTCCTTTGGAAGTCAGCCTCAAGGAAACTGTTGAAAGCTTTAAGGAGAAGAAGTTAGTCAGCTTTTGAGTACTCCATATATGTGGCAGTGCTAGCGCTTGATGATATTAGACGATTTTCAACTTTATATAACCTTTGCTCTTTATACTTTGTATCTGGTACTCGGATATATAGGTTTGAAATTTCATCTTGTGGTTATTTGTTTCTATAATGAAGTACATGTTGGCAAACTCAATGATCTTAACATCGTTCTCAACAGTGGAGCTTTAATTTTGAGATGAGATCAGTACTCAGAAGAGAAATTAGGCAGGAAACAGTTATGGGCCACATAAATAAACGGCATGGGCCGAAATACTTGCGATTAGTAGAGATGTGCCGGAGGTATATACACATACATTATGTGTAGCAATTGGGAAATGAAAGATAACGATATCTAGGGAAGATTTGGATGGTAAATGAGGCATGACCGCATGAGGCGCGACCTTGGTCGTTTGCGCCGTACCAATGGATGCACTATATGAATCTGTTTTGGATGCCCATAGTTCACACAATCACACAATTTATCACGATAATATATGTGTCATCCAAGACTGTTTATCAGTTGTTCAATTCATCTCTTTCTAGCAAGTATATGGCAGGGAGGAAATAACGGATGGGCGAAAACAGATGAGAATCTTTAAAGTTCAAACAATGTCTGCAAAAGTTAAAAGAAGCAGAAGCAGAAACCTAGAAGCATGTACACCATTTAAATTGACATTTCGACTTCCTATACACTATACACTTCGTAACTCCCTCATGTAAGACATTAAAAAAAAACTCCCCCATGTAAGCAATGTCCTCAATACGAGGAGAAAGGCTCACATGAACAAAGACCATTGCAACTGGTTACATTTTTACAAGCAAAACATATTTAAAAATATTTCCTCTTCCACCAGATAATACCATTGGATGACGATGTCAAGCAAACCTTCAGCCGCATGAAAGGAGTTTCTTTGAGTTAAATATTGTTGCAAGTGCAGAACAGCAGGTTTCCTTTTGCAAGAACACTACTCAAAGATGACCATCGTTTTGCCCAGTCTGAGTAGTCCAACGATCATTGTTTTCAATCTGTTGACATCAACAAACATAACATGTTTAGAATATGATCTCTGCGAACATGGTTAGATTGCTGAAATGATTAATTCGAAGTTCTACTAACGATAAGTGACTCACAAGAGTTTCTGAATGATGATGTGGTAACAACAGCCTGACTTCAGACAAGACCATTAGTCAGAAGGACGGGGCAGGAAGTAACACTGCGTCGTTTCATCCAAGGATCACATTTCTGCAAAATCCTCTTTTATCACTAAGGAAAACATACGATATCCAGATCAGCTTTGACAAAACAATATAAATCCAAAGATCTCAACTAAATGTTCTAACATTTATGTGATGTAGATTTAAAAATTAGAGAACATTCAGCAATTATAAGCACGAAAGAGAAGTTTCTGCTTTTGAATTTAGAACAGTGATGGTGACAACCTTTCGATTCTGAATTTGTAAAGAACCATTCCCTGAAGCTGAAGATCTTCCATCAAACAGTCACGATTGGAAACGGTGGCCTCACACTGATATTTTCAAACTCTTAGTTCCTCACTCAGCGAGAACTTCGGAAGAGCATCGTGGTGAAGGTGTTGAAATGTGATCACCAACTTTTCTTTTGACGGATTCTGTAAAATGTCCTGAAGCAAATGAGCTATCCTGAACATGATTAATAAGAAGCATGCACCACCATGGAAAAATGCCTATCTTGGAGGTTTCATACCTATTCTTTCATGGATAGAAGCAACAGAAGCTGTGTCACCACATTTCCAAGCAATAGCAGAAATATTTTGATACATTTCGAGTGTAGGTTGGAGTCCTGCTTCTTCCATCCAGTGCAGTACCTGCAGTCAAGTTTCACATATTTTAAAAAACAACAATCGAGGCCTATCATGATGCATTAACCCATTTTTCATCAAAATCTTTGATACCAAGTTGACTCACACTACTCAAAATGAGGCCTTGGGAAAAAGTAGCCCTTACACTGTTAAATTTGTGTAGCCGAGTGTGCCATACATAAAATTTGTCTCTGTAAGTGTTCTATTATGATACTACCACTGCACATTTTAATGTACGGAGGTAAGAAAGAGATACCTCAATGTACTTCCTCCATTTTCTGGCAGCCAAAAGATTCTTCAACAATATTGAGTATGTCCCGAAGTTGATTTCTGCTCTTGATGCTACCATCTTGAAAAACAGCTGCATACACAATAAGGGAAAAAGAAATCAATTATCAGAAGCTGCATGCTATAGTTAACAATCACAATGCGAGGAAGAGAGAAAGAGCAAGCTTCAAGTGAGCAAGAAACCAAAGATATGAATTTGTTTTCATGGTTTATATATACAATATAAACTCACGTGATACATACACATACAATAGAGTATAAATAATCAAGCACACTCTGAGCTGCATCTATCACGTGCTTTTTATCTAACCTTATTGAATCATCTACTCAAAGCAAGACTTTAAATAATTACTTTGGATTGTTTGTAACGTTTATAATAAAACTGGAAAACACCTATCAACACCCACAAATCTCCACCCACCACCCCTCTCTCCTCTAGTTGCACTTCTAAACTTCATTAATATAGCTCTTTTCGAAAAGAAACTATCCAGCACATATACAGAGAAACTAATCGACTTGCGGATGCACTAGCAGCTTCTATCCCATTTGTTAGATACATAGAGATAATTCCTAGTTCCTTTTCAGAGGATACGAAAAAATTTATCTATGAGGATGTAATAGGAAAAAAGTACTTGAGAATGTAACCAAACTTCTATTATTAATGAAAAGGGGTAGAGGACCTCTATAACAACCTCGCTTGCCAATCAAAAAAAGATAGCTCTTTTCTTAAACCCCAAAAAACTCCTCTTGACCCATGTAAAAGCATCACTCATATTTTTTTTTCTTAACCATGTCATAGTCAACATATATTGAATGGGCAATACTAAACAGTAATAAACGGAAGTGTTTGATTACGTTCTTAGAACCATGAATACGAAATCCTATCTATCTAGATAGGGTAGCATCACTAACGGTGTAACTTCATATATCGTCTTGGAATGATAAGCGGAATAGAAGCCTACTTTAGAATGCAAAACACAACCATTTCTATGTTCAAACAACAAGTGTAATGAAATTCAAATATACCTTCATCATCGTCTCTATCTTTCCACTTTTCCCAAGGAAAAGAAGAAGTTGATTAAGAAGTCCAATAGAAACTACTGAGAATGACGGCTCAATCATTTTAATTACATTAATTGTCGTCCTCCAATTTCTCAACCTTCAACAAAATGTAATAGCCATGGTTAAAGAGCTAGAACTAAATTTTCAGACATTCAGAAATACTATTAAAAGATAGAAATGAATGCTAATCAATTCACAACAAACAGAAGATAAACCACACAAGAACTAAGATACAATCTTTTCTTTTTTATTTTTTCTCCTGTAGCTCAATGCTTGTACGCGTCGGCTTTTTCTATTACAAGAAAACATAAAACAAAACTTACATGCTGCAGGCTGAGACGATTTCGAAGAAAGTACCATCATTGAAAGAAATAGCTTTCTCCCTCATGAACTCTGCCAGGAGGAGAACTCTAGTTGGTTGGCCTCCTCCATTTAAAGCTTTCATGAGAGATGAGCATGCAATAGAATCAGGTTGAATGTCATTCATCTCCATATCCTTGAACAACGCATAAGCTTTTTCCCAGCTCCCTATACGTAAATAGGAAGAATGAAAAGAGAACCTCAACTAAGTGGCTGAGCATATTTCAGTTAACCATAACTAATAAGCTCCAAGTACTATATTTACCTGCTGCATCATACGCTTGCATCATGGCAGTGTATGTTATAATATCAGGATAGCAACCATTTGTCTTCATCATAGTGAACAAAGATTCTGCTCCATCGAGCTGACCCTAAAAATTTGATAACTTTCATAAAGATTACAAACACCTTGAAATTCATTGTGTTAGCATCAATACAAGTAAGACGATAAGAGTGCACTTACCACTTTGCTGTAAGCGCAGATCGCTGATGAGTACACCTCCTTAGTTAAGGGAATTTTAAGATCCATCATCTCATCAAAAAACTTAACTGAATCCCCATACTTTGCTATCTTACAAGAACCACTTATAAGCACATTGAAAGTAACAGAATCAGGTCTCAATCCTTTTTCCTTCATAAATCTATACATATTTAAAGCTTTTTCATACTCCCCCAGACTCATGTAGCTTCCAATAGCCGAGTTGCAAGCAATGGTGTTCAATTGGATGCCTCGAGATTCAGCAGCTGAAAGTACAGAATCGATGTTCACCTGTTGACCACAGCGGCTACAGGCAGACAATAGGGTGCATATAGTCACAATGTTAGGCTGGATTCCATCACCTTCCATTTCACGCAACACCCCTACAGCTTCTGCTAATAATCCTTCAGATCCATATGCATCAATCAGAGCATTGTAACTCACTAAATTTGGCTTCCATGAGTTTCTTTTGATCTTGTCAAATATTTCTCTGGCCTTTTCAGGTTGTTGTGATCTACCATAAGCATTAAGCAATGAAGTATATGATACAACATCAGGGCGGATGCCAGTCTTTTTAAGTTCATTAAAAACCGATAAAGCCTCCTTATGCTTTCCAAATGAAGCGTAGGCACCAATAAGTGCATTATACGAAACAATATTAGGTTTTAATCCTTCTGCAAGCATCATGTCAAACACAGCTTTGCAATTTTCAATTTGTCCACTGACAGAATAAGCACGAATAATAGTAGTAAAAGTCACAATATCAGGATTGCTCTCTGCTCTTTTCTCCCTCATTGAGTTGAATATGTCCACAGCTTTCCCATATTCTCCCACCTTTACTAGGCAATATATGACTATGTTAAGGGTGATTGTATCAGGACGGATATTTGTTCCTTTCATCAATTCAAAATAAGACAAAGCTTTTGAATACTGGCCACCAGTTTTGTAAGCAGATAAGACAATGTTATGAGTCACCAAATCAGGCCCAACTCCATTTTCTGTCATTTTCTTGCACACCTTCAAAGCTTCTCTCCAATTCCCACTAGATCCACAAGCATTAATAAGATTGTTGTATGTTACCCGACTTGGAGGAATCTGCATCCACACACACACACACACAAAAAGAAAACATCAGGTGGCTATATTGCAAAAACATTTCCATCAAAACTGAGGACGAAGAATACGAATACACACAGCTGCTCGAAGCATGTCCTCCATAATATTCATTGCCCAGCGCCATTGACCAGCTCGACCATGTACGTTGATAAGAGCATTATAAGTCTCAGCATTCGGTTTGCATCTGCCAGCAAACCAAACAAATTACACAACCAAAGAAGAAAGCTTGTAACCTATAGACCTCATTCAAACTTAAGAAGATATGCATCAACTAAGAATGCTTAAATATTTAGTTCAAACCTATGTCAAGAGAAGACATTATGCATCTCAAGTTCCACTATCGTTAGAAATTTTTTAAGAACGTAAGCTGCAAGTGAACATCTTTCAGATTTAAACTTTATCGTTTCTCGCCAAAAACAGAAATAACCAACTTTAAGTTTAAGATGCAAAAGTCAAGGAAACAAAAATTGTAATAAGAACTATACCTCCACTCTTGCATCTCAAAAAACAGTCCGCGTGCCTGATCAGTTCGGTTGTGTCTGGCATGTAACCTAATCATCATGTTATAGATATCAACTCGAGCACAATAATTCTTTTGATTTTTCATCCAGTTAAAAACTTCAGCACTATGTTCTAGGCTACCGGCATTCGTAATCTCCTACACAAACATCATTAACACTCAACTACCACCTATTTTATAATAATTAAAAATAAATAAATAAATGAAATTGTATAAAACAAAATCAACTATTTTTTAGTTACTGACCCGAATGAGGACTGGGAAATTCTTCCGTGCAAACCGCCCGCCCCAACGATTAAGAACACCTTCAATATCATTCCAGTGTTTAATCTTAAGAATCTTATTAACCACCTCAGAAATAGTCCAATCAACTTGATACTTATCTCCTTCGATACGTAACCGAAAGCGTTTAGGTAAATCATCTTTTCTCAAGCCTTTAATTTGAGTAGTGACATTGTGTTTCCCTTTATCGTAGTCTACAAACCCTGCTTTGTTTTCCTTCCAAACTTCCTCAGTGTTGACCTTTTTCTTACAGAGAATATGGAGGTTTCGAGGAATGGGTTTTTTTGGGTTTTGAGGTGGTGGAATTTGGGTGAAGAAGAAGAAGAAGTGAGTGGAGGAGTTGAGTGGTGTCATCATAGATAATGAGCGGGAACCAACCAGTGACTTCTGTTAACAGAATAACGACCAAAATATCGATAAATATCGCGGCACTAGGAATGTGAAAGATGTCCAAATTATCTGAAATTTTGGTTTTTCATTTGTAAGTGACTCTTAGAATGGTTTTTACTTATTAACTGCAAGCAGTGAGGGCGTGAGCTGAGGTGGAGAAGAGAAAAGGAGAGATGGGTTTATGGCGGGGAGAGTGTGATATCCTACGCGAGGCCCGAGGAGGGGGTATGATGGAAAGGCACCTAGCCCGAGTATGGGTTACGATTATGTCATGGTGTGATCCCACTTCGCTTAAGCAGTTGTCTAAAGATTCCTGGTATGAATAATTGATCCACCAAATCCTAATATCAAGGCCTTTTCCGGATCGTTTGGCTGGTTGGTTAAGAAGGAGGGAGATTGAGGACAAACAGAAACCAAGCAAAATATTTTTTGCCCACTTATCCCCTATCTGCCCAGAACGCTCCGCTCACTTGACTAGTATACTGCATGGCAGTGGGGAGTGAGCGGAGCTGGGGGGAGAGAGAGAGTTGGGTGTAGGAGAAAGGGTATTGGAGGCGAAAAAGAGAAAGGGTATTGGGGCGAAGAAAAAATGAGAGAGAAGTTAAGGACAAACAAACATAAACCAACCAACTTGGTTTTTGTCCGCATACCCTCTTTCTGCCAAGATCGTTCGCTCCGCTCACTCGATTATTTGAATTGGACCTTCACTCGCACAAAGATTGTGCATATACTGGTATCCTTTTTGTTACAGAACATTGTGTAGAATATCTTGTACAAAAGTCTCGTTCGACATATAATTAGAGACTGTAATAGAGAATGGCACATAAGATATGACTGATCACTGATACAATCTGCACATACTCTCACAATTAGTGTAGCTTAATCAATTTCTAAACCAGGTGTGAAGTCTATGCCTGTGGATGGCAGCCAGAGTTTTCCATCTAGCAGTTTAGCCACAGTGAACTGCTTAGCCTGATGTTTGTCCATTACATGGTAACCAGGCCACTTAACCCGGCCACCAAGAATGGCTCCCAGCCCACTATTCATATACTCACCATAATAAAGCTTGTCCAAAGGTGCACTGTCATCCCAACGAATCCAGCCCTCAGGCCTTATAATATCACTCATATAAGACTGCATGAAAACAGTTCTTGCAGTCGGTCGCCAAGGCCGTCCCAAGTAAGTGGATTCTAGGCCACTTGAAATAAGACTTGTATCAGCAGAAATGTTGCAGAATTGGAATGAAAATGCAGCTGTTACATTATCGTTCGAGCACCTATGAGCTGTTATGGTGTTGTATGGTTTAGGATGTCCATTTCTAACAAGAATTGTGCAGTTTTGAAACACAGCGGGGCCTTCTCCAAAAATGAAGTCAGTAGTTCCACTTATTTGACACTCTCGATAAAATTGTCGACCAGTGTGTACATACAATGCGTCTTGATAACTTTTAATTCTACATTTGTAGAAAACAGTGAGGTCTGAATCTGTTCGGACTGCGACTGCTTGGGCCAAGTTTAGCCCTGCTGTGTTCTCTATCGTTAGATTTTGCGCGATGAATCTATCTGCTCCCACAACTGCATGGCAAACAATCGATCATTAGCTTGTTTATGTTTTAGTGAAATTCATATTGGCTATGTATTTTACTTCTAGTAATTTCAAACTTACTTAAGGTAGCACTGTCATATGTCCTCCAACCACCTACAAAATTTCTCCGACCAGAAATGATAGTGTAGTCCATCCCTTCTCCCACCAGCATCAAGTTCCGTTTATTCTTCTTTATTTCCACATTCTCTTTATATAGACCCTTCTTAATATGTATCACATACTGTTGCTTACTCTTATCAGGTGCAGCCAATACAGCAGCCTTGATACTAGTAAAATCCCCTGATCCATCCTTGGCGACCACTACATGAGCTGATATCGGCGTTTTGTGATATCGCTGTTGGAGATAACTAAATTTTGTGTTGTGCCCATTTTCATCATGTACCATTCCAAGGAGATTTGAGACCTGGGTTTTAATTTGTTTGAGATTAATAATGAAGTTATCCTTGACAAGATTTTTGGCACCTTCAAAGCTTTCAATGCAAGTTTCCAGGTCTACATATGCTGCACCTGACCACGCTTTTAGGTCAGCATTTCGATTTCCTGTGCCATAGTACTCACCTGTACATTTCCCATATTTTGCATTAACTAACATGGAGATATTATACCATCAGTAAAACAAACAAAACAAGATTTAATAATAATAATATAAGCAGTAATACTACGAGCATTACCATTTTGGTTCTCTATTACTGACTGTGACTTAGCCAGTGCATCTACTGTATGATCAAGTAATTCAACACAATCTTTCATTTCATTTGCCACACCACTGTCTTTGATTTCACCCGCAAGCGCCAATGCATTTGCATAAGCTATGTTCACATTTTTGGCTGTTGATCTTATCAACAATAAAATTTCTGAATAAGGAATCATTAAGGATTCAGAAACCAAGATTGCTAGAATCAACAAAATGGAAAGAAGATGAAGAGAAGTGAACTAAAAGAAAAACAAGAATGAAACTTAGTGTGCGACTAATCATGGTTTTGGCCGTAAGGTTGACTGTTACCTAAGATTGTAAATTGTTTGATAGAGAGAACAAACAATGTCTTGCATGTATTTATAGAAGCTTGAGTAACGAGGGGAGAAATGTGTTTGTGTGCAAAACCCACATTAAAACTCTTTATTGAAGATTAAAGAGCATTGATGGTCAAGAACTTTGTGTGTAAGCTTGTATAACTTTAAGTCCAGGCTTGAAATAGATGAACTTGCTGTCCTTACTATTTTCAAACTGAACTAGGTAAAATGTCATTCCAAATTCCATATATTCATGTATCATGTATTGGCCTATTGGGTGTGCGTCTTACTGTTTTAAACCAGTTTGAAATCTGCAACACCACATTTTTAAAAGCGCTTGGATACAAGGATATAATTGTGTTCTTAGTTCGTATTCTGTTTTTAGTCGTTCACACTAGTTGATGTCAATTTCTCTACTCACTTTTATTAATATACATAACCTAAGTGCTTCTGTCATTTGATATTTGGAAATCGAGGTTTTGTTGGTGTGTTTCCCTTGGAAGGAGTGTGGGGACTCAACAAAACATATTCACTAAGACGTGTCGAGCTTAAAAACAAAGGCACACACTAATTGTGTTGCAACTTGCAACCACATATTTTGGGGATCTTTGAGTAACTGTCAAGTAATATCGTAGACGCTACTTTTGTTTCAGATTCTCTTAGGCAAATTATTCCCAAAAACGCTCTGAGATCTCTTCCTCAGTTCCTCCCTTTGATATTGCATAAGTACAAGAACAGCTCAGCAACTTGTAAATGTAGTTTCAATTGAAAAACAGGACTTGTTGTAAATGTATGTCCTGACTGAAGATGGGATGGCTTGTCATTTAAATTTAGTGGATACAACTGGAAGTTGCAAGCCTTACTTTTAGCTGGATGGCATCTCCAGTCAATGTAAACATTCTATAAAAGAACGGGAGGCATTGCCTCACCTTCTACATTTACATTTACATTTGTGTCACAACTCACAAGCAACTCACCTTCGAGGTGAAAAGGGTTTTCTTTCTTCTTCTTTTCACATGAACATGGAAATACAGATGAGAGGGACAAAGATATAGGGGTCAAGGTCTCAGAGATTGTTAAAGTTACGACTATTGACGCTACCATCAAATGCACATCATCAATTTAAATGCACAAAAACATAACAGGCAGAAACAACAATGTTTCGGGTTTTTTCAAGAGGTCATCTTATCTTCTCAATTGTGTAGAGAAGTTTGAACTACTTGAGACCTGTTCACAAATAAAAGCTTCAACTAAATCCAAGCCTGCAACAATTTACTAATATAAACACACAATAGCTTCCTAGCTTCAGCGTCATTGCGACTTGAGAGGTCCCTGATCAACTGATTGCTTATCCTAAGTACCTTAATACACCAACTCTATGTAGATAACAAGATCCTCCTGACCAGTCAAACGCGTTTTGGTGGTATGTATGGCACATGATTTTCCGCGCACAGAGTCTGCGAAAAATGCAAATATCAGGCACTTCTGTCAGCAAACAAGAAAAGAAAATGAATAACAGGAGTTAACTTTTCCCCAAATGATATGTGAGCTGATTACGTTTTCAAAAGAGCATCAAGACAAAAGAAAGCCAGAGGAGCTTTTTCAGTATAAAATAGATTGTTTACCAACAATACCACAAGAAGAATCACATTAAAATCCAACCAAATAGCTGACTCTTAATAAGATTTTGTACAGTAGTGTTCTTTTATAAACTTCATTTGTTCTCATGATACGCAAGGACAGTAAGATTCACCCAGAACCAATCAAAAACAGATCTAAGGTGTAACTCTTTTAGGTTGGACAATAAGATTCATCCAGAACCAATCTTTTAGGTTGGTCTTAGTAGCATCAACAGTGCCTCTAAAAAAAAATTGCCTTGAGCAGCTCAGTGTATTACTACAGTGTCAGCACACCAACTTGACACACTTTAAGAAAAAAATTTCCACATTTAAAGATAATTTAATTACAGAGATTGTGTTACAGAAGAGAAGAGCCCTCAATGTGAACAGAGTATCCATCAGACATCCTCAAACCATGACATAAAATCTAAAACCCTCTTTGTGTTACAACAATTAGGCCATCAGGGGAAGAACACAAAATAGAATTCGTAGGAATGAAAAATATAAGGTCTGTGACAGTACCTCTAGAACCCTTCCTCAAACTTAACTCACAAAAAAGAAAAGACAATTCATCATTCTAAAGTTTGCAATATTTCTTTACATATGAATTTTTCGAAGAGGATAAGTCAAAATATGCTGAGCGGCGGAGCATCTAGCAGCAATGCAATACTAAATAGTAAGATAATCAAATTAACACCACTAACCTGATATTCTTCTGGAAGTACCTCCGTCACAGCAAGCGTGTAGCAACCAGGGAGAAATCTACCTGTAAATAGGCCAAGAAGGTACAACAAATCAAGTAAATTTATCAAATTGAATCCATATAAAAAATTTGAAACAAAACTAAATGAGAATCAGGAAAGAGTATCACAGAGAGAAATATAGAAAGCTGTAACAGTTTTCATGCCTTTTTCTTTTCTTTTTTAAGTTATTTTAATGCTCTTGGTTAATTAATTGTTACCTACACCAATATTATTTCAAAGAACAAACAGTTGCATATGAAGTCTTATTCTCAATTCTCTTCCTGGACGTAATAAGCTAACTGTGGGGTGTGTGGGAGTGTACCAAGAACTAGTTAAGCCAATGCTCCACATCAAATTAATGGATCCTACAAAACTACCTTATAACCTAAGATCACAGATAAACTTTCTCATCAAGGTTTACCGTTGTGAGTATCCTGCCTTGTTTCACATCTCAAAACAAGTGTGCTTGTTTTCAAACATATCTAGCACATAGGGGAATAAGTGTAGTCCAGTTATTATCTTCCCATAAACGAAACAAAGGAACACATTGCCAATACTACATCGACTACCACATCAGACACTTGAAATACATATACACATGTTGCCCATTTAATACAAATCACAAAATTACAAGTTGGATTGAGACTCACCAATTCTCAACCACTTAGCTGCCCAGCTTCTAGTAGGATCCATCACAGAAATGATCCTGGAAAGTAAGAACACACAAATATAAACCCTAACTAAAATGCCACAAAATTTCAGAGGCCTAACCAAAAGAAGAAAAACATACACACCCAGTGAAATTGGAGGTGGTACAATCTCCAACAACCTCATGCTCTTTGTCCATGTCAAAAAATGGGCAATTTTCACACCCTGATTCCCTAAACTAATCCACCATTATTAAAAAAAAAAATACAATGTCAGAAAAGTAAACCTTAAACTTGACAAAAAACAAATATGTAAAAGAGACCTGATCATAAGTCTTGACAAGCCTACAACGAAGACAAGCCCTTAGTTCATGACCAAAGCTAGTTGGAATCTGCGCCACGTTACTCATATTTTCTCTCTCCACTCTCCAGAACAACACACAAACAAATATATATATAAAGGGTGTATCTTTCTAAGCCCAAGCCCAAACCCGACTACTTCTTGGAAACTTCTCTGTGTAAAGGGTGTATCTTTTTCATCTTCGTCAATCTAATAACCAAAGGAGTACAAAAAACTACAAATCAGGTACCATTGGCTATAATTTTAGTTTCGTATTGGCTATAAATTTTCTTCTTTTATTTTACAAGTGATTATGGATTATGTTATACTTCTTTTATTTTGAGTCCTTGTTTCCCACCTTCTAGACAATGCTTAATTTGTACTTGTCTGTTGATATTAGTACTCAATATTATCCATTCAGCAGACTATTTTTATGAAGGTGGTGATATGGGTGAACTACCTGTTTCGACCCACATAGGTGGCAAACGTTCATTATTAGGGGTCTCTATTTTATTCGTTTAATCAACAGGACTATTTTATTCGTTTAATCAATAGTCAGACTCATTCAGGCCTTCTTTTATTGCTTGGGGCTGCTTAAACTGTTTTCTCTTAAAAGACTCTTATAGCTCTCTACTCGAAAAGTTGATTGATGCAATGGGCTGTTCATTCTATTCTGTGGTGTAGCAAATAGTAGTTATCTTATTTATGGATATAAGCTTGTTTCTTTGCCTTGCCTGCTAAGAATGAAACCCGTACTATGTTCCATTATGCTGCATTGGATGTCTCATTTCATTGGGTCCATGTTGAGCTGACATACAGTCTGTCATCCTCACTGTTTACATTAGCTTGGATAGTATACCGATTAGTCACGGCCTCTTTATCAATACTGCTTCACCCGGGTTAGGGTCTTTCTTTGCCACAGCCCAGTTACAGCGAATACTTCAATCGAACTCCATCTTATCCTGCAGTTCAAAGAGTTTAACAAGATGCGCTGTTTACGCCTTCCTGATTGATCTGCCTTTCAACAAGACTTCCATCCTCAAGTTGAACTCAAACGTCGCTCCCTAATAAATAGGGTTAGTTCTTTTCACCTAGCTTTATCTTATTTGAAGAAGCATCTGAGCAGCATTAAGAACTGAAAGCGGTAGGTCGAGCCGATGGCCTTTGTTTTCTACTTCAATGCCTCTGTGGTGGATGAGAAGGTAGCCATTGCATGGGTGGCTGATAAAAAAAAGTTTGAAAGGAAGGAAAGTGAACCGGGTTGAGCAGCGTAGTAGCCTTTTTCGTGAGATTGAAAATCAAATAAATATCTTTTTCTTTTTCCAGGGGATCTTGCACATGCTTGCTTTACAACATGAGCTTCTTCTTTCTATAAAAAATTATCAGTCTCGCTTTGAGAATCATTGATAATAATCTATTTTTTTGCTTAAAAGTAGGTCCCTTACCTTTTTTGGGTGGATTAATTCAAATGGTGCAGCAGAGTCGGGAGCAGTAAATTCGTTAAAATAGATATATATGATTGATCTCGATCTGTCGTGAAATAGTTCCTGTTGACCGATGCTTACCCGAGCTCCTTGCTTCTCTTTATCTTGGAAGTGAGGCTGAAGCCGCTTTGGTGCATTGGAAAGCTAGCTTTGTTGAGTCAAAAAGCGGATTTGGATGTGAGACTTGGGACCTTCAAGTGCCCTTCGATCGTAGTTGCGAAGGAGTCGCACATGGAGGAAGATTCCCCACCTATCTATAACTAAACTGGAGACCGGTGCCTATTGGAAACGGGTCTTATGATGTTCACCTCTCCCATGAGGAAGGCAAAGTCCTGAGGAATTAGGTCTCAAAGGGGGAAGGAAGTAGTCATTCCACAGGAAGGAGTCAGTCGAAAGTCAGGGGTCATTTTCAAGCACCGAGTCATTCTAATTGAAAGAGTAACAATTGAAATAGGTTGCAAGAAGGGGTTGTTGGTTGTCTAGGTTGAATGTATCCTGAAAAAACAAACCTATCTTTGACAAAATAACCTCTTTTTGGCATGCACAAGATGAGCTGTTGACGAGGATTGAAACCCTACTGAGCTTCCCTACTTCACTGCCTCTCCCTTTGGTCGAGAAGTAAACTAACCTCACCTGTGTTAGAACTGAGACTGAGCAAATAGATAAAAGAAGCAAGCTACCTGGGCCTATTTGAAAGCTGATTATGAACATTTCTTTGACTGATACCCCGGGAACGAACCTCTTTCAAGTGATCAAAGAAGTCAAGTTGCTTATCATGTTGCCTTCTAGGAGAAAGAGAGTGGTTAGGTGAGGTGCGAGGAACTTGGTTGAAACTTCGCCTGAGCTTACTGCTGGGGGATTTAGGACAACTCGTTTACTGAGACCCAACAACGGTAGCTCGGGACAGTTAAGACAAGAAAGACGGTTGCCTCTCCGAGAAAGGGTCCAGAAGGCCTACGATTGGAAAGCCTTCCCTTCCTTAGAATGCACCGGATTGAGATGAGACTTCGGAGGATGCCCATGGAACTTATAGGATTCTTCTTTCGTGGAGGCGAAGATGCAATCTGAGATGTAAGGTGTGCAACAGCCTGAGCTTCTGAGATAGCGTTCACAGCGGAAATCTCCTCCCCTGGTCTGTTAGCATCATCTTTGCTTAATCAGTCGTCCCATGCGGATTAACACCTAAGAGGACGTTTCTACCCATGCTTGAAAGCCCTTAATCCCTTCCTAGATTCCGTTTCTCCTTCGACTGAGAAAGATTATACCTACGCTTACCTCTCCTTTTGGCTTTGCCTGACCCTACTTCTGCTTCGACCCTTGACTTCCATACTGATTGATTTCCCTAATTCACTTCTGAACTAAACTTGAATAGAACTACTACAAGGACAGCGTTGATGAAAAAACGGAACCTGAGCGAGAGTCTCCGGACTGGGCAGCAGGGACTGGCCCTCGTACACGGGGATGCCATAGTAATATTACTCATTACATTTTCTTATACCCTAAAGAGTGCATTGTGTAATCTACCCTCGACTAAAAGTACAACATAACGCTCTCTCAACTCCCCCCTCAAGCTTCCGCGATAGATATATATCATGCCCAGCTTGGATGCAATGTGGCTCATATGATCTCTCCCAAGAGCTTTAGTAAAGATGTCAGCCAACTGGTCTTCAGACTTCACATATGGAATATAAATTCTATATTTTTCATGGCTATCTTTTTTTCACTAACATATGTCTCTAATAATAAGGTAAGGCGACTTTGTTAAGCTCATGGAAACCCGGATTAGAGGCAATGTGAGTTGCTGCTTGATTATCACAGAACATTCTCATAGGATGCCTCAACTCCAAGCTCACTTAGTAAGGTTTTCAGCCAAATAAGCTCACAAGCAGTGTGAGCCATTGCTCTATACTCTGCTTCTGCACTTTCGACCGTCGCGACAACTGTTTGCTTCTTTACTCTTCCACATCACAAGATTTCCACCTAAAATTAGCAGTATCCAGTCGTAGACCTCCTATCCGTCAGCAAGCCGGCCCAATCCGCATCTTCATAGGCAGAAACAAGAAGATGTCTATTAGAGGCATATCAAATACCTTTGCCAGGAGACGACTTAAGATACCGCAGAATTCTGTGCACAGCTTCAAGATGAGGGATACGTGGAGAGTGCATAAATTGACTAAGGACACCAACCGCATATGCAAGATCTGGTCTGGTGATAGTCAAGTAGATAAGTCTACCCACGAGTCTTCTATACATACCGGGATCCTGTAGGAGCTCTCCCTGATCGGAACAAAGACAATGATTTTGTTCCTTCGGGGTATCAGCAGGCTTTGCTCCCAAAAAACAAGTCTCCTTCAAAAGATCAACAGCATACTAACTCTGGGAAAGATAGATCCCCTTTTGAGTAGGCAACTTCTATTCCTAGGAAGTCAAAAATAGTTCCCAGATCCTTGATCTCAAACGCCTTACTGATCTCGACCACCCTTCCGACAAGCTGAACAATTTGTTATCCGCATTCTGCCTTGTTTTATCAATCTCCGCCCGGCGAGCTACCCCTGCTCTGGGACGCATGTGTATGAAATCAGATAGGTGTTTGTTGCATTGGTCTTCAATTAGTCAATGGCTTAGTTGTTCCGCATATCCCTAGCCTTTGTAGCAGGGGTTGTTGCCGTTGCCCCTGGAACTACATAATGAATTCCATCTGCCTCCTTCTGATCTTCAGATTCTAAGGGTTGTTACCCGGCTGTTCTTCCCGCTGTAGGTCGAGCAACTAAAGTTCCTAGATATGGGTTCTTTCCGGGTAAGCTTGATATCTAGTCAATCATGCGGGAAGCTATTGCACTCACCAACCATATGAGGCGGCCCCATAGCACGAGAAATTCAGCCAATAAGTGAATGACTTTCAGCCCTTCCTTCGCCAGTGAGTGGCTGCTAGATCTGAATCAACTCCATATGGGACTGGATATGCTCCTGTTCCGGCAGATATGTTGGGCGATATAGCGAAAAAAAGGGGAAACTTCGATAAGATACACTGCTACCTGTGCTGGTTCTTCATCTGGATATGATGGATCTACCACCCGGCTTCTATTGCCTCTGCTACTTGAGGGTATGAACCCCCGGATCTAGGCGGGGTGATGGCTTTTGATCTATAGGCTATGGAACTCCCACAGGGACTTTTGGCTTTAGACCTCCCCCAAAAGAGTCTCCTGCACAAGAGATTCTATTAGGTTGACTGGCTACATGATTCTATCTATCAACCAGTCTCACCTCTCAACATCTGAAAGAAATCTTTCTCTTGAGGCACGTAGATCAGGAATTGAATCTCGACTGGGTCCAGTGAAAGTAGAGCCAAAGGTAGCGCGTGATGATGATAAACACAAAGTCAGTCTTTCTCTTCATTCATCTCTTTTCATTCGATCTCAAAGAAGAAAGTGGTTTCTTGTCACCAGCGAGATTGATTCTGAGAAAGAGCCTTTCTAGAAGTGAAGGCGAATTTGACTTCCATTTTATAATAGATTTGAATTAACGTTGTCTTGTCCGAGACCTGAGTTCGATCGGCGAGAGTTGCGTTCAATCATGCGACACTACAGCTATTCCTATGATGAGTCTTAGAAGACCGAAATGCCATTAAATTAAAGTTCCACTGAGCAGCTCGTCCAATTGCTTCCTCCATTCTGCAAGCTCGGATGGTGCCATGCGATAGGGTGCTCTAGCGGGCGGTTTGGCTCCAGGCACCAGCTCGATCTCATGATTGACATCTTGACGTGGCGGCAAAGACTTGGGGAGCTCCTTGGACATAACATCTTGGAACTTCTCAAAAACTTGAAGTATAGACTCCGGGATAGGTCCCTGATCAGCATCATTGGGGCTCTCTCTTAGTGTGGCTACATAGGTGGGCTCGTCTCGTTTCCGTCATCTGCGAATCTATTGGTTTAATCGAAATAAGGAAGGGATTCCGTTAGGATGCGGAGTGGAACCTCTTTGCAGAGCCTTTGAATATTTCGTGATAGCTATCATGGGTTGAATTGTTGAAAAGGGACGGGGCAAGGATATACCCTAAAAAACCCTGACCAATAGACTCTTCTTGTTCTGTGTAGTTGAAGATTTAGTGACTTTGCCAAATGAACCATATCCATACGAAAATGATGATATCAATACCACCCGCTCGCCTCTTGTGATTAGCTCCTCGCGTACGCTCCTGCCATGGAAATGAGTCCTTCGTTAAGCTCTCGTCATTGGTCAGTTCCCCTCACTCAATAAGAGGGATACGAAGAGTGTGTCCTGTGAGGAACACGGTTAGGATTTCTTAAATGTTGTTTCTTCTGGGATGGCTGGCGAGATAGACAACCATGTTCTGATCCATATTATTTGCTCCTGGAGTATTTAGTGATTAATGTTGTTTCTATCTAATGCACGCTGAGTCCCTCCTGATTTGGTACAAGTCTTATTGGTTACAGGCAGAACCCTGCTCCATCCTAAATAAAGGTAATTATGGAGTGTGGTGGCATTTATGTCTAGAGTGTCGATGGAGAGGTACTGGTGGCATTTCAGTGCAAGACTGTTAGACTAAAAACCATCTGTTCTTGTCCCAAGACGGGGAACGAGTTTACAGGCACACTCTTTGTGCATTTGTGTATGAAAGGAAGTCCATTGTATTGGTAGACTGCACCTATTCTAAATATTTCTTGATGCATGTGTTGTCTTGCTTCTCATCTTGTGTTTTAGGTTATCTTGACCAACCTATTTGGTTATATAATTAGTTTTCTCAATAGCAGCTTACAAGAATTAAAAAATTAAGATTGAAGAACAAAAAAGTACCAAACATAAGAAAGAGGTTAAGAGAAATTGAGAAAAGGAAAAAGAAAGAAGCAAAACTGACCGATTCTTATGTTTTGCAGTGATCAAGTTTGTGACTCTGGAAATATGCACCCTCCCCTGACATTGCATAGGCACCCTATGTGCACCGATGTATGTTTGACTCTTTCCTTGTTATTATTTAATTTTATAAACGAAGAATCAATTCTTTGATATACAAAAGCACTGTGAGTTTAGATGTTTCAACCTCATGCTCATTCCTCGAACTACATCCATGTCAATGTCTAGAAAAGGGGAGAAATAACTTTTTTCTATTTTTGCTGGAGAGGGAAAAAAACACTGAAAAATCTTGATCATTTTCTTTCTTTGAATACATCTGCTGCAGATAATTGAACTATTTCAGAAGTGTCACGCAGACCATCCTGTTGGAAAATTCTTTGGTGAGTGTACAGATCTCAAGATAAGGCTTGATCGTTGTTTCCGCGAGGAAGTAAGTTACTCTGAAAAACATGTTTCTTCCAGAGTATTTTCCCCTATGTTGTGTTTTTTTAATCTAACCTTTAGTTTTTCGTGCATTTTGCAGAAAGCGGTAAAGCGTAAGGCAAATTTTGAAGAGAGTAAAAAAATGAAGGAGAAACTACGAGCATACAGGAAAGAAACGACTGAGCAAATAACAGAATAAAGTAAGAACCAAACGATTGAATTTTTTATTTGTGATTCTTTAGATTTGCTTGCAAATCCTTAAGTCACCTCGGGAATAAAGATCTCATAAGGATTAAATGAATGAGAGAGTTATATTCCCAAAATCTGTCTTGAAATTTTGAGAATAATTCTTGAATTGGCCTCCAAGTACACCGATTGCATTTTCTTTTTGGTCATCATTTTCTCCCATAGAATGATAGAAGTTACTCTTTCTTACCTGTTAGGGAGGGGAAGGGAAGTTAGTTTGTAATCTCATCTCTTCAGTTTTTCACCTTTGTAATTCAACAATGAGGGATCTGAACTTAAAATAAAGCATTAGTACGATTTTCTTTTGTATCTATAAAAAGGAAAAGTTTGTTTTTCTTTTGTTTAACGTTCACACCTGTCTTATTTGGCAATTCTGCTATTAAGTAGGAGACACCATTGTGTGCTAGATTGAAGTAAGACATCTAGGTTCGCATTTAACCAAAGAGATCTAAACCTTTGTTGGCTGCTCATTGTTGCCAACTATTTGTGGTTGTATGATTTTGTAGAGTTTAGTGCTTCATTGGATGATGCATATCTATTTGCTTTTAAGAATTTTCAGAGCATTAAGATTAGTTTTATTTCATTATTTTCCTTGTGAAAAAAAAAAAGAAAAGGTGGAAAAAAAAAATTGTAGGTACATGAATTACATGATTAATAAGTTACCTTGTGGCATTTTTCACTGATTAATGGACCAAGTGATATTTGATTGGGCGTTTGCATGCTTGTATAAACCAAGGCCCAAAATATCGATATCGATGAATATATCAGTGTATCCAAAAACCGATATATATCGGATATTTTCTGTTTTTTGGTGACCAGTCCGAACTATTTAAAATAGAAATATATTGGAAATATCGGATTTATATTTAAAAATAGTCAAAAACTCAACCGATATATATATATCGTAAATATCGGATATATCGAATATATTGGCAATATAAAGTTTTATATTGGAAATTCCGATATATATCGGGAAAAAAAGGGTTTTATATTCGGTGGAGACATGGGATATATACGATATTTTGGTCCTTGGTATAAACTACAAGATGTAACTGACAAAATCTAGTAATTGGATCAGAACAATGTCCAGACATGGGCTGTCTGAGCAACCCATGAACAGGTGAGAGCCAATAATGTATTAACCAAATTCCTCTTGCTACAAGGTTGAAGACTGTCGGCAGTTTGTTTTCTAGCTTATCAAAACCACAACCACACAATGACTACCATCACAAGATGATGCTGGCCTCCTCCATAATGTAATAGTGATCTCCAGTCGACTGGTAAGGAATTTGTTCAACAAGGCTCTTGTTCAACACGAGATAATCCATCTTCAACAAACTATTTGTTGACTGATTTTGATAAGTTGGTTTCAGTAATATAAGTAATTTGGTATTACTCCATAGTCCACACACACGCTAATCGACTTCTATAGTCAAGCTTGAAAACAAAAAACAAGTCGGCTAAATTCAAAGGGAAAATTTACTAAAGAATTAAGTGGTGTTCAATTTATTAATCCAAAACCCTTTGACCAGCGAAGTTAAAGGATCGAACTATATCGTGGCTTCGTTTGTTTTCTTCTTAATCATAGTCTCCAAGATGAAAACTCAATTGTCATAAGCTGAACGTACCAACTTGCTATCGGACAACTATTGGACAAAACATTTATATCCTTCTGTCTGAACATTTATGATTTTCATTTTTTTTTAGTTTCTTTTCGGTAATTAATAACCGAAAATCCTCAATTAGCACATGTTGACATGTTAGAAAGTAGAAAGTAGTTATTGATGATGTTCTGCATTGTTCTTTTGCTGGTTATTATGCCCGAACTATAAGTGGGTCAAAATAATTTTTGGTGAGCCCAGAAGCATGTATAGACTATAGAGTGGTATGATATTTGAGTCATGGGTTGTTTTGGGATGCCCTTCCAAGACCCTGTGTTCTATATTCATTTCCTCCAAATGCGAAGGAGCTTCCCCGCAAAATAGCACTTCTTTTTGTGCACTAGAACCTAGAATATTTCACTTTGTACATCTTCTTGCTGGGGGATTCTTAATTCTTTGTTATTTTGAAGCAGCTTATCAGCATTTCTTCCTCTTTAATCACATCTTAGATAAAACATAATGTTCCTTAGTGGTTTAGTTTTTTTGTAGGGTCCATGTGTCTTTAGACCATTTCCAATCCAAACAACAATTTGTTACCTCCACATAAGTATCATAGAGGACTATTTTTCCTCATAGTTACTTTCTTGGTGAGAAACTACTAGAGATTGTCCAATGCAAAAGTGCCTTTAAAAATGAAAAAATATCGAAAAAATATCGAAAAAAACACGCCAGACAAAATGAAAAATCCCGTCCGAAAGACAAAAAAAATGAAAAAAGTCACGGAATGATCCAGAAAAAAAAAAACACGCAAAACATAATAAAATGTTCTATCGAAGATCACAAATCGAAAACTATCTCAGTAGCAAGTGTTACTCTCATTATAACTTAGTGAAAAACTACTTGTATTGTCACCCTTGTATTGGACAATTGTTTTTGGCTCATAAGGGCATTCCCAATGCAAATCACTTTTTTTCTCCTCCACGTAGGACTATTTCCATTCTTTGCTACATTTGTGGTGAAAAACAAGAAAATGTTGCCCAATACAGAAGTGACTTTAAACTTCGGACGGAATGGTTGATTATGTATAAATATAAAAATAAAAATAAAGACCTGGCGGAATGAAACATCCCGTCTGAAAGGGGGGAGGGGAGGAAATCGAAAAAACACGGAAGACATAATGAAACATTCTGTCTGGAAAAAAAAAAAAAAAAAAAAAAAAACACACACACGATACGGAATAAAAAGTTTCGTCCGAAGCTCACAACTCAATGACAATCCCAATAGCAACTGCTACCCTCGTTGTGACTTAATTACAAATCACCATCATTGTCACATTTGCATTAGGCAAGTATTTTCTGGTCCACAAAAATGAAAACTCTTAATTTTCTTTCATAATAACTTGTATGGGTAATTAGAGTAACAAATTGTTATTTCCCCTCAAAATTGTTTGTATTGGGAATGCTATTCCCAGTGAAAATGGAAAGGAAGTGAGGTTCTATCAACTTTTTGAAGTGGGAATCTCCATAAAGTAATGCATGCTCCACATTTATTCCATGTATCAACTTTTGAATCATATTCTAAGATCAGTATGATATATAAAGTACTGCATGAGAATGGAACCAATACCCATATCTAGACATCTAGTGTTGTGAATCTTGTGCTGATGTGATCTATGACTAATTGACCATGAGACTGTTTTGAGCCTTTGAGGTTGGTAGGTCCGTAGGTACAGCAGAACACAATCACACATGAGACATAAAGATCTGGAGAGGGCATAACACCTTTCAATGTGTTTGGACTATTTACTGTTAAAAGGATGAGATTGGGTGTAATTGGGCTTGCACAACCACGTGCTTGTACTGTTTCTGCACCTCTTTTCTTTCTTTCTTTCACATTGAGAAAGACATTAAATTAACAACAAGAAGATGGATGAATATGGGTCATGGAAGTGGGACTTGTCCCTACATTTGTAGGGTACTGCACTACTGTCTACTCGTCTAGTGCGCCTAAATCTGTGCGAGACAGTTCTGAGAAATTTAAGGAACTTATGTGGTTCCAATGTACCTATACCAGAAGCTACTATTGAATAACTTTCTGCGCCATCATTGGCATCAAATTATGATGCGTGCCAAAATTGTGTTAACTTTCTACTTTTACATGTTTTAAACACTTACATGGTTTTAAACAATTGTTTAAAACAATGATGAGGCCTCTAAAACAATATAAAGAATTCTGGATTGGTATTTCAGTCCCTCCATTTGTCAATATTTTCCAAGAATTTGGTTTTTAAGGTACCGAAGTTTCCGGAAATGACATTTTCTGCTAGAGGGTCCATTGTGCGAGTGTCTTCTAGCCTTTTTGGTTGCATGTAAAACTTTACAAGGCTCCTGTCACACTTTTCTTTACGGAGGTAGGTTCAAATAAAAAAGCTCCTCCCTTTATTTAGGGCGGGTATTGATATTTTATAGGATTGGCACTCCTTTGGTAAAAAGATAGAACAATAATGATGATTTCTTATATGTCTTTTTATATCTATATGCCCAATAGTTTTACGGCATTGCGTTGTCACAAGGTTACACATTTTACAGTATTGAGTTGCCGTGAGATTGCACAATCCATGGTATCAGATCGCTGTGAAATCACATATCCCACAGCAGGGAGTTGTTGTAGTTTTTTTTTTTTTTTTTTTTTCAAAGTGAAAATTTTATTGATACTGATAACAAATTTTACAAATAATTAGGACAAGCGTGCAACAAGCTGCGCTGCAAATCCTTTCTGAATAGCAAATCATATCCTTCTAAAAACACACTCATAAACAAACTCATTAGAACCAGCTATCATAACGTTACTGTCCATAACTTTCTGAAGTCTATTGAGAAGCTCAACAGACTATTGTTCCAAGAAACCGAAAGTGTCGAAACTAAACGGAATGAAACAATGTTGGTTAGCCCTGCAAGCTTCCTCATGTTTCTCCATCTTTCCTGTCGCTACTCTCTTAGCTGTTTCTCCCACCTCAAAGTCACCATTCCCCAACCCTACCAACGGAGAGACTCCAGTTACATCAACACATGTATGTTTTCCCTCAGACCAACTGTAAATCAAGACATCTGCAGGCCGAAGTGTCGATCTGCCATCATTCGAATCAGTGAGAAAGTTAACGGGAGTTTCTTTCTTCACTTGTACTTCAGCCCTCCAAAATGCATCACACAAAATGTCTCTAATATGATCATGTCAGTATTTAAAATCCGAAAAATGTCTACAATGTGCTACATGGTCCCTATAAGCATCTAATATACTCTTTTTGCATACAAAGCAAAGACCACCATCGGAGTACAAAGAAATCATAAGACGGTATCGGAGAATGGCACGATACTCCACCTGTGACATACGTTGTCCAAGTCCCTCCATCAGAATAGCAAGTAGAAAATCTTTTGCATGTTCCGACTACAAACATCCCATGACTGCTTTCTGACGAGCAGATAACTCAAACTCCTTCTCAAGACTAACATCAATTTTACAGTAGAAAGCTTTCGCCAAAACTTTTTGTGGTTTTGAGGGGACAGTAGCATTCACAGTTAGAGAATCAAGGTCAAAATCGGGAAGACATAGACGCAATGCACTGGTAGCATTATCAAGGATCCCACCCATAGGCACTGAACCACAACTCCTAAGAATGTGGTTCTGAAGTCTGAAAACGGGAGGCCACAAAAGCAAAAGCAGAGACATCAAATGCACAATAGATACCTAACCCGCCAAGGCGTAATAGAAGCGTCACTAAACGCCACTGCAAATCCCCGAAGCTAGGACCATCAAAAACTATAATACCCTGCAGAACCATGCGAAGGTGCTGATCAAAAGTCTTAGCTGCATCCTTAAAAAAATGATGGTGGACAAGTACGAATCGCAAAGACCAACTTGGAGAGCCCAACACAAACTCATAAGAGTGCTAACTCACACTGTGGATCCTCCAATACAGCTAAACGGTTCATCGAAGTCATAACTTTTTCAACACGCTTGCAAGCAAGCCTCTCGAGGTAAAAGTTTTGTATAAATGTATCGCCGTGTTATTAAGTATTTTGATTTAAGTTATTTTCTTTCTAAGAGGTGGAATAGAATAACCCGGTTAAAACATAATGATCATAAGTCTGTAATGCATTGTATGCCCCATAATAGGTCCTATTCTTCTACCCTTTCCGGGGAGTCGATGACTATTCATAGATATTACCTTGACACCAAAGAAGAGTTCGACCCAATGCTTTATTTCTGTCCTAGTTGATCCTAATTCGACATTAAAAGTATATTGATTGTTCCCCAATAACCGAATACTTTTGTCTGTAAATACTGCATATTTGATTCCAACCATAAATCCATTTTCTTCCTTATGAGTTCTAATATCGATAAAAATTATATTTCTTACTGTTTATATGTTATGGTATGAATATACCATACCAATTTGTTATGTATTACCATAAAAATGAGGGGTGTAGAATAAAGGGGTGCCAATCCCATTAGTTGGGGTGTCAATACCGCCGCCCTTTATTTATTATATGCACACTTACATTGTACGGGGAAATATATTATTTTTTTTTTTGTTGCTAAATGGTAATTGTACGTATTAAGCAAAAATGAAAAAAAAATGTTATAATTACAGATTTACAAGCAATGAGAGCTATTACGTTAGAAAAAACCAGTATAAGCGGATTGGAAATTCAAATTTACCGAGTTCTTGAACTTTTTGAGGCATTTTGTTGTGTGACCTATCATCTAATTATGGGTGCAAATGGATAGTTTTGGATTCAGATATGTCTGTATCCGAATTCGAATTCGAAAATTTATACCGATATCCGAATTCGACGGATATTAAAAAAATTATTCGAATCCGATTTCGGATATTGAATAATATCAATAATATCCGATCCGAAAATTAAAATTTTATTTGCTTTGAATAATTCATTTTACCACTATAAGAACTAGTTTAAATATATATAATTGTCATTTATTATTATTATTTTGTTATTATAGTTTTATATTATTAGTTTATAATTTTATATAATACTTTATACAATAAAAAACAAATTAATTAATTATATATAATAACTATTAATTTTTTTAAATCAGATCAGATATTATCAGATGCGAATATGACAGTATCGGGATCCGTATCCGAAACCAGTTCGAATATAAAAAAATTATTCGAATTCAAAATTTTCAGATAACATCCGATTTTTTAAATACAAATTCAAATTGGATTTGAATATTTAGATATCCACTTTCACCCTTTTATCCAATACCCCTACCCATCTAAGTGGAGATTAAATAGGGGTGATGAGCCTACTAATCATTGTGCTAAATAGTCATCCATAATTAACAAATCAATAGTAATTTCAAGGAGAATATCTAGGATTAGTTATGCCACACATTGGTTAATATCATCTCAACCACTCAACACTTGCCACGTTCGTAAGAAATCACTACTTTGAATAATAAAAAAAAGTCCACTTCATTCCTTCCACCCATATCCACACTCTCACCTTCTCACCAGTTTATTCACGCACTCATAAACACAAAACACACATTCACGCGCTTTCCTCATTTACTCCTTTCCATTACTTCAATGTTACCTTCGATCTCATTAAAATTGCTAGGCTGTTAAAGCTCATCTTCTTCTTCGCCATCTTAAAAGCAACAAACCAATAAAGAGAAAGAAAGCTAGAGAGTGAGCAAGAGTGAGAGAAAAGAGAGATGGGATACTCAACCAAGACCAAGAACAACAATGAAGGATGGGGGCTGGGTTTGTTCTTAGTGTTCTTTCCTAATGATGGTGATGAGAGTAGCAAGTATCTTGATAAGAAGAAAATGCTATCTTCATCTACTTCCTTTCCTTCATTCAAATCCACAAGCTCAACGCCAACCAACTTCAATGATCAGCTCTTCACCAAAGCTCAATCAACCATCTCAATTTGTGCTCTTTTAGTTTTCATTACACTACTTCTTTTCACACTATCAAATTTTGATCATCCTATTTCTTCTAATCCAACTAGAATTGTTGTTCCTAGAAGATGGTTATCTGAGAGTCGTTTTAATAAGTATGTAAGCAAGAACAAAAGTTGTTCATCCTCTCATGCGTTACAAGGTATGGGTACCTTGTATCGCAGAGGTACTCGGGCAATGAGCGACTTAGTTGTCGCTCATTTAACCGAGGATTTGAAAGAAGAAGATTTTCTCGTATTTTTACGAACGCTTCATTTGTCCGGAATTACTTCTAGAGCTGATGTTGTTGTAATCTTCTCTTCTTCACACATATCCAGTTTTTCTTCCTTAATTCATCAAGAAAATGAGTCATTCTTCAAACTCGTTCAGAACTCGACACAAGTGACCAAGTTCGATTTGACTCAGTTCACCAAAGGAAGGCCACAAGGAGGAGAGCCTTTATGGGGAAAGAAGATTCATACTAATTATAGCAATGCAGGGGGGGGTGTTCCGAAGACTGAGTTAAACTCACTGAGTTATGGATCGGTAGTGGGTTTCGAGGTATCGGAACTTGATCCTGAAGAGTCATTTTCTGGGTTCTTGGATCATGTTCCGATACGGCTCAGGAGATGGGCTTGTTATTCAATGCTACTTGGTCGAGTCCGAAGAAATTTCAAGCACATTATGTTGGTTGATGCTAAGGAAATCATTTTACTTGGCGACGCCCTGGCCCGAGTCAGGAATCGAGGAGCTGAATCGGTCATTTTATGGAAGAGCTCAGAGAAAATTCGGTCACACGATAAAAAGGATTCAAAATTGGTGAATGCCAATGTGATTACGGGTGGAATGCGAGGCGTAAGATTGTTATCAAATGCGATGTTGAATGAGATGGTGAGAGCAGCAATGCAACGGAAAAATAAGAATGCAATTTCGGACGCGGTGATATTGAGTCAACTCGTTAACAATGAGTCATTGTTGAAGAGCTTGAGTATAATTACAAGCACTGAGTCACCGATTCCGAGTGCCAACTCACTAGTGAGTATGAACGCACTACCTTCTTCTATACTAATGGTATATCGTGAGAATAATAGGAATATAGATGTTAATTATATTCTACATAGAGAAATATGCTCATTTCTATTGGATTCATTTGTTTATAAAGATTGTTATAAGAGAAGTACAGTTTAAGTTTCAGTTTAGTACGTTAGTGTTTACATCACTACATTTTTTTTTCTTTCTCTAAATTTTGAAATATTGTATATTGTTCATGTTTTGGAATAGTATTTTTGTCTATATTGAGAGTTTGAGACTAATCATTGATGATTGAAATTGAAATCGGAATACATTCTTCTTTGTTGTTACCTATTGTCCTTTTTAATTGGTATAATGTAAAAAAAATTCCTTCGGAATAGAACAAACGTTGACTGTGGCAGAATTGGAGGGAGTAACACATGCAATCTCTCCATTTCCTCAATTTTATTTTATTTATAATAATAGTCCGGCTACACAGTAACCGGTTACTGGGATCATATCCCAGCAACCATTACAAGTTGCCTTTGAATTGTCTCGGTTATAGATCTCGGCACACACACGGATCTCGGATCTAAATCAATGGTGACTTGTAACGGTGGTTAGGATTTGATCCCAGTAACGGGTTACTAAAAAGTCGAATCCTTATAATAATAAGTTGATAACATACAAATGTATGTTTTTTTCGATAATAACATGCAATCGTATTTTCGATGATGAATCTCTTGAGAAAAGAGTCTTGATATCATAGATATGGTGAATTCGTGGTATGGCTCAAAATTTTATTTGTCATGGTTAGTATACCCAGAATAATTCCTCTAAGTACATTTCGGACTCCCATATAGATTTTTCTCAAGCTTTAAAGAATGTCAAAATCAGTTTATAAGCATCTTTTCCGCGATGCTTGAATGTTAAAAATTGTTGTTTTATTCTGCAAAGGTGTTTGTCCATACCATCAAGTAGCATGCTTTGGTTAATTTTATTCTTAAAGTAGAGGCTTCCATAGGAAATACAGGGCGAAAAGTTGATAGTTTGAAAAGTATGATTAAGGTAATGCAGTTCTTCGTTGATGTTGCAAAGTATATAATATAGATCACAGTTTCATTCCTCTTCCTTAAACTAGAAATATACTATATACTTGATTCAATATTTAAAATTTTCTCGCATGTGGAAAATTTTGCTTCTTTTTTAACTTTGTGGAAGAATGTCAATAAAGTCGGTGGACAGCGCAGCCAGCGAATGAGGAAGAAAGCATACATCTGTGGTGTAAAACCCCATATTCGGGCTTTGAGTGAGTTGGACTTAACATGACCCCTAAACCATGGATCAAAAACAAAAGGGGGGGGGAGATCCCTTTCTCTACTAAAATCTGGGGGTTTGTTGAGGAGGTGATATGGAAGTTATCATAGTACAAAATATCAGGATATGGGTATTTATCGATACTCAATTTCTGGATATGTATCGTGGATATATTCCTCTCTTTGGGGATAGTTGACATTGTTTCACATGAAAATATCGTGGATACATCTAAAATATCGACAAATATCGTAGATATTATAGATATTTATTGATATATCATGATACATTATTTATATTTATTTAAAATATAATGGTAAATATTAAATAAAATTGTTATATCACAAAATATCGTTAAATATTCCAAATGCAAAATATCCCCAAATATCACAAATATTGAATAGTCTGATTTATATCTCATTTAACATATCATTGATATTTATATATCTTTTTCTGAAATCTGAATAGATATCCCCAAATATCGCGATATATCGGGATATTTTGTACTTGGAAGTTATTTCAATTTGGGGGTTTGTTGAGGGGGAGGGGGTGATATGGAAGCTATTTCAATTAGTTTTTTTTTGTGGTATTGGAGTCTCTTTCACCCTCTTCTCTACGTAATTGAAATTTAAAAATAGAAAGATAAGGTTTGCTAGAAAAGGCCAAAAAAAATGTTGAAAATACAGAAGAGATTTTATCGAATTTTATTAAAAAATTTATATATTTTAGGTATATTATTGTTTGAGATTTAGAGTGTTACAGATTGATATCAAAGCATTAGACTATCTTAGACTCAGGAGAGTCTAAATAATTTTTGGAATGAGAAATGAATTAGTTGTGGGGTATGGCTTAGAAGTATAGTATGTTACTTTTATATGATTCTATTGTTTGGTTTTGATATTGTTGTCGAGTTTTAGGGAATGTATAGTGATTGTGATTGACTCCTTGTGGAGAGAAATTGTGATTGTGATGACTCTTTTGGAGCGTATGTTGACTCATTTGGAGCGAACGTATGTTGTTGCAGTATTTTTGTAGTTTTTAAATCGCCTTAAAGATATTGGTAGTGGTCTCGGTACATTATGTGCATGAACGGACTTTATGTTGTTGGGTTACTGTTACGGTAAAATATGTCTAATTTAGAGGTTCATTGACTTTGCAAGATGTGTTTACATCTAAGGGTGTATGATGACTCTTAAGAATGATTCACTTACTTTAAAATGGGCATTGGCCTAAGCTAGCGATGCTTGAGACTTGTATTGGTAGTGTTTGAATTCTCATATATCTTTTTATTTTGGGGTTAGTTAGACTTACCTCTCATACTTATTTTCAAAAATATTAGTGATTCAAGATCCAACGGCTATGAGATGATTTTTTTTTTTTTTCCAGATGAAGAATCATAATCTTTAGATCTTATAAATTGGGAGTATCACTAATATTTTTGAAAATAGGAGATAACACTAATTGCAACTAGTAATGGAGGATAAGTCTAACTAACCTTTTATTTTGATACTCTGTTAAGTGTTGGTATCACAATAGGTGTATAATATGGTATACATCCTAAGTTTTAGTTGGATGTATTTAAGAATAGTGTGTTATGTGAGATAATATACTATGAGTTTTGTCGTGTCTATACCAATTGTGGGAGTGACTTTTGGGGTGGTCATGGTACAAATTTGTATATGGAAGGACTACTATTTTGTTGTGTGTGTTTTACTCTTTGGAGCGTGTTGGTTTCTTTATAGTGTACAATGACTCTTAAAAGCGACTTGGTGAATCTTCGTAGCGTGTTGACTTTGATGAAGTGTATAATGACTCTTTATGAGCGACTTATTGACTCTTTGGAGGGAGATAATTTTCTTCTATATGGTTATCGACTTAATCAAGTGATGCTTGGATTATATGATTGGTGTCAAAATTTCATTTAAGGCTTGTCGGATGAGTTAATCTAGTTATCCTTAGGCACTTGACATTAAGTATTAGTGAATACTTATTATAAATCGATTGAATTTCAAAGTGGGAAGAATAATTTTGTGGACATATAACTATTTGTTGTCCATAAGACCTCGTGTTGATTGGTAGAGAGGCTGCCCAAAAAACTATTTACCTGGCCCACAAAATGTTTGGACCAATGAGAAGCTGTTGTTTGTGGACAAGTCTGTCCACAAATTCGCTCTCAATGTAAAACTCCACTTTTTGGGCCTCGAGTGAGTTGGGCTTAACATAACCCATTTAAGAAAGAGAAAAGTAGGGTTTGCTACATAAGGCTAAAAAAATGTTGAAAATACAAAGGAGATTTTGCCAAATTTTATTAGAAAAGTCATGTATTTTAGGTATGTCATTGTTTGAGATTTAGGGTGTTACAGGTGGATTGGATGTTTACGCACTCAATTTGCTAAGAAAAGGTAACCCAAAAATTAAGGGTTTTTTAGACATTAGTCTTACTATTACTATAATAATTAAACTTTGGTCTAGAAATGCTGAAATATTAGTTTTTTGTCATACTTCTGCTACTTGACCTGACTGTGATCATGTTACTTGCTCTTTTAAAATGGCCAAAATGCACCTCAGCATGCGTCACACGCACTTACAAGTAAAACTAAACTCAAATATCTAATTTAGAGTTAGGGCTGTCAATGGACCGGACTAGGCCCGAATCCCAATTGGATCTGAACGGATAGTAGTATAGGGACTTAGACTTAAAATTAGGCCCGGTAGCCTTAATGGGCCAGTTCTAAACATACCTATGTTCGGTCCGTTTGTAGTCCAGCCTGACATTTTGATACTTGTAGTTGTGTTTTTTATTTGTTCTTAAGATTGATCAATATTAGTTTAAGTTTAACACAGTTAGAACAAAAAGAATTTTTGGCCTGTTGGATAAGGTGGTGGTTGCCAAAGATAAGACCTTAAGGTTCAATTCCCATGACCAAAAAAGAAATTTTGAGAAATCAATCACTATATTTCAGACTTGGCCAACCTGATCAGTCTTGAGTTCGATAGGACTTAGGCTGGGCCGGGCTTAACTTGAACTTAACAAAATTGTAATCGGACCAGACATGGACATACGAATTCGGCCCATTGACAACTATACTTATTAAAGACCATACCCTAAACAATGACATTATTACCTGGGTCAAATTCTAACTTATCTTTAAGAGTGAGAAAAGACGATGGGTGTATTTAGGTGAATTTTGCTTTTCATAAGAAGTGGGTTCTGCTCTTCATAAGATTATGTGTTATAGTGGATCTATGTGATTTTTGGGCTAGAAAACTAAAATCATTATTTATTACATGGACGGATGGACCAACATAAGGAGCATAATTTTAAACTAATTTCAAGGTGGGGGGTGGACTGCATAGGACAACTTTCTGCTCAAACAAAAAATGAGGAGAGTTTAGTCAAAATGGGTTATAACAGAAAAATTATTAATCCTGTTTGGTTTTAGTCACAAGGAAAAAGTGGATGGGTGTAAGAGCATCATCAACGCATTGTTATAATGTGTTTCCAATGTGACAGTTGACAATTTATTTAGCTAATTAATTTCATCACCAACTTGATGCCATATTTGTTAAATCGTCGTTTTGATTTTAAGAATTGTAAAACCGGAGTCAAATTGGTGAAGAATATAGAAATGGTGTGCACGGGACAACTTAATGGAAAATAAAAAGAGTGGGACGGGACTACATTTTAGCCGTCCGGCATTTTTTTTTTTTTTTTTAATAAAAAATAAAACTTTTCAATTTTGTATGTGTTAAAAGATGTTGGACGGGATAAGTTTAGCCGTCCAAAAATTTTTCAATTTTTTAATGAAAAAAAATTAAATTTGACAAATTAAAATGGGCTATACTATTTTTTGGGATCGAGTTTAAGATAAACATATTAGTATTCTAAAACAACTATTCCCGGCTATCGAAATAAACCCCAAATTTGTCAAAAATGCGTTGGTACTTGACACGTTTAAAATAAAAATTTTTTTTGATCTCAAAAATTTACCGCTGAAAAAGCTAGACGTGTCACTATTTGAAAATTTTTTTTTTTAACAACGCGTTGATGATGCTCTAACTACTCTAGAATCTAGATGCATTCAGTGGTGTAAACAAGCATCTCATTATGCATTCAGTGGGAGTGCATATATAGTTTTGCATATTATATCTATTGTAGATGTGTAGAGGACTTAAATAAGCATACTATAGCTTTTTGACTCCTCATGAATCATGGATTATATTTTGATTGCTCATTTAAAGTGAGTTTAAGTAATAGAGCAAAGCTGGTTGAGAAGACTTGTGCAAAAAAAGATAAGTGGTACAAGTCAATGTTGAATGTCAGATTAATATGGATATTTATGTAGTAAATTTCTATCAGGAATTTCCTCCTTTTTCCGCGAGACTTTTGGTTTGTCTATGGAGTAACAGAAGATACACATTGTCTAAATTCTAAACCATCGTCCTCTCTCATTCTAAAAAAATTGTAAAAAAAATTACATGTGCTATACATATGCTATGAAATTTACATGTGCTAAATGTATATATCATTTGTAAAAAAATTGACGGACTATACATGTGCTATGAAATTTACATTGGTATCCTCTAAGGATGATTATTTAGCTAACCTCAATTTAATCAGTTTAGTGTGAGCTAGTAATAGCGGTTAATTGACAAAAGTGAACGAGAGACTTAGGAGTGTGAAAGGAAAGCGTGGAGTCTAAGAAAGAAGAGAAAGTACACGAAGAGAATGTGATGCAAGTCATGCAACTAATAATAAGCTAGGGAGTTGCGACCACAATTCACTACCCCCATGTGCTATCCATGCCTTTCTACCTTTAGGCTTGACCCTGCAAAGGCTACTCTGTTGAAATGCCCAATATGGCATACAGCCTGACCCTGCTTACTTCTAGGTATTGAAAGTGTTTAAAAATCGTTTTGTATTAAAGAACCACAAGTTTCTTGGATGACTAAAACATTTTATTGATGTTTTCATGTTTGAAAATCTCGATCACTAATTGTATCGTTCAACTAGGCCGGATCTCAAAAACATTGGGTCTGTGTAGGATTATTACTCTTTGATCTTGTAGTTTCGAAATAGAATCTAAATCCTAAAGTATGTCTCGATACTCAAAAGACTCATTGTGTATATGGTGCCCAACCGAAACGATTCGGTGTATATGGTTCATACCTCAACATAAATTATATGAATAACTGTTGTTCATATGAACAATCATTGTTCATATCTATTTAGGGTATAAATCAAACAATGTTCATACCTCAACATAATATATGATTAATAAGAATATATATTAATTGAAGTATAGACAATCATTGTTTATACCTATTTGTGTTGTTCATACCTCAACAATCATAATTATTGTTCATACTTCAACATGAGTTATAAATAATCATTGTTCATATCTCAACATAATGTATGATCAATAAGAACACCTATTGGAATATAAACAATCACTGTTCATATATTAATATATTGTATGAGGTACGTTCACCTATTTGGGTATGAACAATCATTGTTCATACATTAACATAAGATATTAATACATATTGTTCATAGCAAAACGACAAAAAATATAAAATTGAATAATATTTATTTCAAATCTGGACTATTTGTCTTTACAGGTTTTTTTCACCTAAAAATTGTTCTTAAAAGTGATTAAAAAAACCCTTAGCTCTAAGAGTGATTTTCACTAAAAAAAAATGGGTCTTGAGACCAATTTCTTGTTTACTCAATATCTAGCAATTCGTTCTTTGTACAATAAAATGAAGTTTCTAAATAACGTAAGGAAGATTCTAAGACTTGTGTCGACGAGGACTCATAGTCCTTCCTAACTTGGGAAGGAAGGAAGTTCGTATTAAGACAGTTTCTCTTTTTCCATACCTTTCGTAGTGGCGGCAAGAAGTCCAAACTATCTTGGAGCCCAAGCCACACAACTCTTTTAAATACTAAGTTAAACAAAGCCTAATAGTTCATCATAACCAGACATCAGTTCAAATACCACAAACTATCAGCTCAATGACTAGAATTCTCTGCCACTTCTTCCCAACCGACGTACTTCCACCACCTCAATCTCCTTCAAAGAAGAAAGTTCCTCACCACCACCAACAGCAGCCGTCAAAGTTGCGCAACCGAAAGAAATGAAGGCATGTAGATTGGTAATGGATGGTAATAATTCCAGAAAGTGGGATGTTAATAGTTCAAGAAAGTGGCATGGGCATGATGGTGGGGAACCACAAGTTATGTTAAAGAAGTTGTTTCCCTAGGAGTGTCAATGCATTATCCAATATTTTTGTGGAATTCAAACCTACGCCGCCCTGGTTGTAAATTGCATTAACATGGATATCAACTATTTTCACTATTGTATTTTTCTTAATATGATTTTCTTTTTTAACTTCTAGTACTAGGCATTAATAAATTAGATTGGATTGTGGTCCTATGGTCTTCATTAAACTTTGTGTTTAACTCTTCCCTTCCTCTCTTCTTCTTGTGGTGGGTTTGGTACATTCGTTTTTTCAATTTGGCTTTCTATTCAACCTATGCCATTTTCCAAGTTCCAACCTATACATGTCGTGTTCGACCAATGGAACCACAGCTATTGTTCAAACAAACACAAACATATATACATAATTAAAGGTTTTGTTTGTTATTTTATACTCACGACAGATGCCAAGATATATAAGACATCAGAAACAGGTTGCGAACTGTAGACATCTTTCTCTAAAAAAAATGCTTAAAAGAACTCAATACCTTCAATTTACACGAGGGATGTCTGTTACTAGAAGGGACAACGCACTCTAGTTTGTGATGAACCAAAAAAGCGCAAAAAAGAAAAGCAAATTGAATCGCTGAAGCACTTGACAGAATCAATATGCAAATACACATTCCAAATAAATTTTACCATACAAAACAATTGAACTAATGTTTTGTTTTCCGCTTATACTGAGAACTATACTGAGAAGGGAAAAACTCTTTAGGCTCTTTGGCCTTCTTCCTTCGCTTACTGAGTAAAACAATTGCTAAATTTTGATATACATTGAGGGGTAAATGATGTGAGAATAACATTCTTGCTATAAGTAAGAGCAGGGAATGAGAATTGTACCAAATGGGATATGCTCTGTCGCAAGTATGAAGTTCTGGAATCAACCTCAGTTTCTGAGGGCAAAAGAATCACTCTATACGAAAAATGAGCTTGTGTGTCTTTAGCTGGTGCTTCGGATGCATTCCTTTGCTAACCCAAAGTCCTTCGGTATATGATCAAGTTTTTGTCTCCAGGGTTCATTGTGTAATTTGTAGTGCAGTACCTTGTTACACCAAAACATAGTTCAGCTGATGTATGCTTTGGCTAGTTATATGCAAATTGCACTGTACTTATATACAAGCCCATGCCATATCTAAAGGCACTATGTAGATGATAATTCAGCTGAATTTTAACACTAAAGTAAAGCAGTATGTGAACCACCACATTCGTCTGTTATACCAAATTGGAAGCAAAATAACATAATTAAGTGTAATTTTTGAGATATAGTCAGGGTGGTTTAGTCATCAACCAGTGGTTTATGTGACGCTAAAATTCAGTGATTTCAGCCTACTCGTATATATATCATAATTAACCTCCCAAGGGGAAGATGGATAATAATCTAACACTTACTGAATGTACAAATGGTACCTGTATGAAAGTGGAGAAAACGTCATCTTCACTTAATCTTAAAAACTCTATTGCCCAATCAGCCACGTGACCATAGACACTTCTCTGCCTCTCAGCCTCCAACAAAACAGAATCACGATATAAGAATCTTTGCCAGATCCTCTGTACATTTGCCAACATGAACTCTATTTCAGTCTCATTAAAACCCTGCAAAAGAAGAAGAGTGAAAGGAATATATTTTAGTTGATAACTTAATAAGTCATAACTTGCTCCTTTTGAACCACATTAGAACCTATAGAAAGAAACAAATACCCGAAGAATCTTTGTTAAGTTTGAAATCTCATCTTCACGAATTCGGACGGCAAAGCTTTCATAGTTCAGCATATTTTCATACGGTAAGAATATCCCATCCTGAGGAAAGGTGCAGAATTAAAACAAAATAACAAATTTACAACTTGCAAGTATGAAAAGGTGGTCTGCATGCATAGAGGGAGATTTAAATGAGAGGTTCTCTGATGAACTGCAGACCTTCCATCCTAATTTCAGGCTTATAATCTACTTCTATAACCTCTTTCCAAATCCTGGTTAAAGCTAGTGATTGGACTTAATACCTGAATGACCACAGGAATGCATCCATGTAAGACACTATCTTCTATGCGACCACTCCAACCATCTCCAGGTAATACACCACAGAAAACAGAGGTGGCAAGATCTTCATAATAATTATTGGAACGCAGTGGAGTCACAATCACATCTTCAGTATGCTGTTTCCCAAGTTTCCCTTCCTTGTCAGGGCTTGATCCAAATTCTTCTGCCAGTTTCTGTCTGATTCCCATGCTATAACTGCATAATCAAAACAATGCCAACACATTGGTGTCAAAATGGGACGAAAGAAATACCCAAACATTTAAAAAATGTACTTCAGTTTACATACGTAGCTTCAGGCCTTCCATTTTCATAAGCTGGGCCTAAATTTCCGTTGAAGTAGAAAAGTTTCTTACGCTCCTTATGAGGCCTGCATACAGACAACGTCCAATAAATTCTATCCTATTAACATGCCAAAGTTGAAAGCTGTCGTCCTAAACCAGTGAAGTTCCAGGGAGATTTAAACACTGGGATAATAGTTCAATGAAAGAGTACCTGGACCACAGTTTCAATCTCAAGGAACCTGGGTCCGGGACCTTCCATGCAGGAAGTACAAGATCCTTCTCAGGATCGAAGCATGGATGGTTGCCTCTTCTAGTAGATGGAATGTCATCCCAGTTGTCAGCCCAATACGCTGTTGTTGAGTGATTATGCTTTGAGTTTGTGTTCCCCCAGTGAACTAACATCATGCTGTTCCAAATCTCCTTGGGAGCATAGCAAGCACCTTCATCCCATGAAAAAAACTGCCTTCAGATATAGAAACACCACCATTAGTATATACAGTCATTAATATTGCACATTATTTTCATCAATCAAATACTCATCACTCCTCACATTTGCAAAATATAAGCCTCCTATATTTAAATATTACCCAAATGTGGTCTCTCCCTGATGAGCGGTTCCAGTAGTGATACTGCTCAGTGATGTGGTCATATGCCTTCTTATAGTATTCCAGAGTAAGGGAACTCCTCAAGCCCAAGTGGTTCTGAGGACAAACAATACTATCAGATAAAAATACTTCAGATGTCAGAACCATCACATCTTATAAAGTTTTAACGACATCAAGACATATGCCATAATAAGAGCAGTAATATAGACTTTATAGTTTTATAGTAAAAAACTACAATTGAAGAGAGTAATAGTCCACGACTCTGTTGGCATGGTACATCAGCTCCAACCAATAACCAACTACAGAAATTACCTTCATACTTATATGCGGCGCATCATCTGCCCGAGTTATAATGCATGCATCAAGAACTGGGACAAAAAAATAGTCTGCTTCTTCACCATTTAAAGTTCGAAATGGACTAGCCAAGATGCTTTCATAGAGTGCCATCTGCGGAAAAAGAATAACACAAACAGTAAAAAGTTAAGTCAACTTTAACATTATTCTGCCTGGTATCAGTATGAGATGAAATTAAGTTACACCTGTGAACCATACAACTGATCTGTCCACAATGTTGCATTCTGTTCAATATATATTCTGTTTACACATTCAAACCTGAAATGCCGTCCCTACAACACCCAATACAGTATTAAATTACGGAAGATGAAGAACTCCTGCTGAGAAAATATAATGGTTAAGTGATCATGCTGACCTCAAGGAGGTGACTGTTGAACTCTGGGGGTAAATCGTAGACATATATAAGGGGTCTTTTCTTTTCAATCACCGTATCAATGTTAACATGATCTGCAGTTAAATGTGCATTATCAGGAACATGAATTGTGGCTGGTCTCAGCCATTGGGGCCACTCCTGTACAGATGATGAAGCAGATGGAATACTGCAATCTGTTCCATACCAGTCACTGTGACACTGAAACAGCATCCTGGACGTGGTTAGACAAGAAATTCCATAAAGAGAATGGTTGAAAGATCATTAGTAAATGTGTCGCATAAAAATTAGTAAAAAGTGTGACAGACAAATTACGAATAACGAAGTTCATTTTTTGCTATGAGTAAGCCTCTATAGCAGACTACAGTAAACATGATCCTTTGGATCAATTTTTCTTCATTCACCTCTGTTTGTAGAGGAAGTGATTATCCATTCCTAGATGTACAAAGAAGGAAGTTCCTAACATTTACCTGACAAAATCCACCTCGACAGTATCCATGGCCAGAGCACTGGTTTATACAGCTGCACAGCACAGGCACCTCACAGAACCGCCCAACGTGACAATCATACTTGCAATCACATTCCTCTTTAAATTTCACCTTGGATGCATATGCTTCTAATGGATCCACATTACACCAGCCAGGTCTGCTAGTATTTGTTGTGAAAATATTGTCCAGGTCTGCTTTTGCCCAATCGGTCAACTTTGGACCACCGTTCTCTGAAGGTAAGCTGAAACAGATTATTACACCTCTGATCAATTTCACAGAGGATATCATTATTCACCACAAGATATTATCTGGAGACTTCAGGAGTCCTTACTTGATCTGAAACCCACAGGCCTCAGCTACTGGACGATTTGGGTACTTTGTTCCTTGTCCACAGAAACACATAGCCCTTGTTGTATCACAATAAGCAGGGCAGATTGAGACAATCCATGGCCCATAAGGTTGCTCTGGTGATCCTGGTAAATTGCACTCCAACTGCAACCTCTCAGAACATCCTTCCCCTATAAAGTAGCAGACCTTATATAAGATCCCAGTAAATGGATAACCAAAGAAACTCAATACATCAAAACCATTTAAATTTTTTTTTTAAAAAAAAAATGATCACAAGTATTATCATGCAATCAAAAATTAATAGAAAAAATGAACGTAAGGAGGAGATATAGACCTGAAAATCCGTGAAAACACCTGCATAGTCCCACTTCCCGGTTGCAAACACCTTGGCCGCTGCAATTACTCTTGCATGTCTTTCCACCTATTCTCTGTAGACAGAACCAGTGGGTGTAAGTAAGAGATAAGGTCGAAGCGATTAATCCTATCCACAACTCTACAATCAGTGCAAATGCTCAAATTTCCACAAGTAGGAAAAAACATGAAAATGAAGTAATGTTGCTCAGATCTCCTACTATCTCTCATTGATGAGATCAACATATAAACTGCAAGCCTTTTTATCCAAGCTTGAAAGTTCAATTCTCAAAAAATCATTGTAATAAACAAATAAAATACAAACACTACACTATTTTCACGTCTCCGTACCTCAACAATATTGACTGTCCTATTTGTTGAATCACAGCCGGAAAGCCACCGTCCAATTTCTGCCTTCCATGGTGCACCATGGTAAACCACAGCATTATGTGAATCAGCAGGAAATTTATGATCTAGGTTGGTAGGTGGACCAACTTCTCCACTCAACCCATTGTTTGGAAAAGAAGAATTCTGAATTTGGCGGGAACTTAAGTTACTGAAAGATGATGGCACCAAAGGAAACAAAAACAGATGCACAGTTGACACTAACGTAACTAAGGAAGCAATGGCTGCTATCAAAGACCATGAGCATTTCCAAGTTTGAACAGTGGACATCATCTTAACACTAATATCCTGAGGAACCAAACTCTACCAGGTCAAAGGATTATCATGAAACAGTCTTTTGCTGGTTCCTGTTTCACCATTATTATAAGAGCTTTAACTCCATATACATATAGCTCTCCACAGATACCTGATCACTCGCTGCACAGAATCCTCCTTACTGAAATTAAGAGCAAACAATTCAAATATAGTTAGGCAAAATGGAATCATATTTTTTTTTTCGGCAAAGGTAAATTGTACAAAAACAGACAAATTTGACATTTAATCATTTTCTTATTAATCAGTTAAAGATTGATGGCACATATTATCCATATTCAATGAATAGTTCATCTAGAGTAATATTACTTGGACAGACTTATTTATCATACCAATATATGACAAATTCTCAAAAATACATAGGCATTACTAACAACTGTCCAGTCAGATCCAGTTAAATGCTGTTGGTGTCCTATTATCCCTCTAGAATAGGGCTGGAAATGGAACGGGTTCAGGTCGGATTTTCACTCAAAACTCTTTACCATATTTGGATCCATCTAGATTCGGGTTGAATTTCGGATATCCATATCCATTAAAAAACACCGAAAAATACACTATTTTAATGATTTTCATATATAAATTAATTTTTAGGCATCACAATATAAATCTTGTTAAAATGATTCGGATTTTCGGATATTCGGGTCGGATTCTAGTCACAAACATAGATACCATATCCCTTAAAATGGATTCAGATATGGTCGGATTCGGGTTACATCCCGTACCATTTCCAGCCCTACTCTAGAACACATTACTAGCATATAATTGTTGAACCTTGTTATAATACAGGATCTAAAGTCCCTTTCGATCATGGGCTATGTGTCACTTGCAATGGGAATACACTAGTTCAAAAACTTATATGCTTTCGACAAGGCATGTAAAAGAAGTGATCAAACAACATAATCCAACACTTTAAACATATAAGTATCAGTCAAATTTATTACAACAAAACTTCCCTATGACTTTTTATCCAAATCCCATTACAAAGTATGCATTTTTAGAAATCTAAGAGTGTGTATCACTCAAAATATACGAAAAAGATAGGTTCTTTGCCCAGTGTAGAACATAACAATTACAGAAACCCAATCCATAAGCAATGCAAACAAGTTTAAAAAAATGTCAATCTGAGTAATAAGTCAACCACGTAACGAAAGGAAATAATGTTGAGTAAACTAACCTGGCTACACAGTTATTGGATCTGTTATTCAAAACATGAACGTTGACATGATATTTAAGAGCAGGCCAAAATGTTAACAGTGAGAGAGAGAGAGAGAGAGGAGGAGGAGGAGACTTAAAAGCCGCCAAAGGTTTCGCTCGCTGTTTGAGTTTGAAAGAAGAAGACCAACGCATTTATTCCAAAGTGTGAGAACAAAGTTGGTGCTGATGATGATGAGCTAATCACAACAAAAAGTTGTTAATAATAATCACCACTTGTGGGTCTTAAGATGGTGACATGTGTGGGCCCATGTTCCAAGCATGTAATTATTATTATTAATCAAAGGTACACTTGAGAACGTGGTTATCTTTAGAAGTTTAAAAGTCTCTTTAATTTGTCTAGTTTTCTGAGATCCGTAACTTAAAAAATATTATCATCATGTGTTAATTAAAGAGGAAAATATGCTAATCATGTGCACTTCTATGAGTGTGACAAAATATGTATTTGGTGGATGATATTCTTTATACAATATTAGGGTATGCCCGTGGTTACGTCCCGCGAGACCTCGATATGTCTGTGGTGTTATTCCGACAATTTGTTGTGCCAGCAAAGCCAGCTATGCCTTCGGCGCAAGGCTAGCCCAATTATCCATTATCCATAAACCCAACAATATCAATTGGGAGCAGCCAATTGTGCAATATCATGTCAAATTTGGAGGCCCAATAGTTTATGGGCTAGCTAATAGTTTATAAGTCTAGTCGCAATTGTTCATTTTTGACTGATTTTTTGATAAATCTCATGGTATTGATTACACTTAACAAAATTTCACAAACTCTCCAAACACTTAGATATGTCAAGTTATATTTTGGTGAGAATGATTATCTACTATTGGATAGAGTTTTTTGGGCCCCACACTTCTTTATTTTGTTAGATACTTGATAGAGTTTTTTGGGCCCCACACTTCTCTATTTTGTTAGATAGATCCACGTGATTATATTTGTTTTTTTTTTTCTATTCACTTTTTTGTAGTAGGGCCAACAAAAAACAAACAGTAAAAAAACAGACAAAATTCATAATTTAGATACAGAACTAAACAAACAATTTTGTCCTAGAAAACAAATAAAAAAAAAAAAAAAAATAAAAAAAAATTTGACCGGCTTAAATGGCTTAAATGGCTATATGGGACACGTGTCCATAAAACAGCAGTTGGCATATCAGAGTTACAACTTAAACAGCTGACTCACCCGAGGCCATTTATAAGTAATAGAAATTAGTATATTGCTATGCAGTGGGGCGTGGAAAAGGGAGAGGGAGAGATTGAGAGCCTGAGAAGGCGTAGTGGAGAGGGAGAGGGAAGAAGAAAAGAGATGAGGAAAGAAGACATACATAAACCAACCAAATCAAGGACGGATGCAGATTCAACAATAGAGGGCTAATAGCACTAATCGTTACTACTATTTTTTTTTTTGTGAACAGTTACCACTATATTTATGATTTTTTAGCAAAGTCAGGGGTCTACAGCCCGGGTCAGCCAACTCATAAATTCGCCTTACCAAATGACCTTTTATCTATATACCGCTGTGCCCAAAACGTTCGTCCGCTGACTTGATTATCACGTTGTTTTAAAACATTGTTGACCACTCTGCTTAACAACTTGATCTGGGAACTTTCTACTACGATATTGCCACTTCTATATAATATTTTCTCTTTGAGTAGCCTCTATCCTGGCAGGAGTCATGGGACGTGTATGAAACGGAAAAAAAGATACATATATAATAGTAAAAATCAACGGATAACAGGCTGTGAAGAACAAGTCTCGAAGTCTTGACTATAATTCACTGAGAATTAGTGTCAAATTTTCATGTAATTTTTTGTTAGAACTATTTTTGCATGCATTTCTTTTTTTCAATCGATTGATTGACGTACTAGTTCAAGTTGAATTGGTGCATGAAGCCAAGAAGTGTCCTATACCTTTTTGTCCCCGTAAAAGCAATGGGTGATAATTCAAATTCCTGTTATTGTCTGGACTCTGGAGCGTTGAGTACTTAAGTCTTTGCCGCATTGATCATTGATGGTTTTGGGCCTTTGTCGTGGCGTGAAAATTTTATATAACTAAAAATTAGTTTCTAAGTTCCATTATGTTATCCAATTTGTCGAGTGTTGGGCACGGGCGTGTTCAAACTTTAGTCTATTATGGTTTAAAATTCAGCGAGTGACTCTATAGTAAAGTTTGGGAGAAAAATTCTAAACGACACATTTTTTTTAATCACTCGTAAAAACTGGGTAGATGAAAGGTCAAGTATACTCTTGATACGAAATTAAAAATGGTTTGGATAAATGAAATGTGAAGTATATCCCTTGTACAAAATAATAAACGGCATGGTCCAACCGAAACGATCCGGGTGTATATAATATGAATAATGATTGTTCATACCCATTTGTTTATTATCTATTTAGGGTATGGACAATCATATAATTGTTCATACATTAACATTAACATTAACATAAACCATAAACACTAATTGTTAATTGTTTGTATCTATTTGGGGTATGAACGAACAATCAATGTTCACACCTCAACATAATGTATTATCAGTAATAATACACATATTGGAGTATGAACAATCACTGTTTATGATCAATGTTTATGATCAATGTTCATACCTCAACATAATGTATGATTAATAAGAATACTATTGGAATATAAATTGGAAAAAATAGCCAAAGTGGATAACGTACTTATTAAATTCGTCAATTCAAGTAATATGTTAACTTGCCGTTCAAATAAACCGTTATCTAATATAAACAAATTCCCTAATTCAAAAGGTTTTTTTTTTCCCAAAATGAAAAATGCTGGACACATATACATATTCAGGGCATCTCATATGGAAAAACCATTTTTCTTGTCAACATTTACCTAGATTGACATTTTTCTCGTTTTGGAAAAAACTTTTGAATTAAGGAATTTGTTTATATTAGATAACGACTGATTTGAATGGCAAGTTGACAAATTACTTAGATTGACGAATTTAATAAGTACGTTACCCAAATTGACAAGAAAAAAAGTATATTACCCAAATTAAATTATTCGGAAAAATACGTTATCCACTTTGACTATTTATTATATTGGAGTATGAGCAATCATTGTCCATACATCAACATGAGCTATGAACACTCATTGTTTATATCTATTTGGGGTATTGTTCATACCTCAACATAATGTATAATCAGTAATAACATTTATTGGAGTATGAGCAATGATTGTTTATACCTTAACATGAGCTATGAATAATCAATGTTCATATATCAATATATTGTATGAGGGTATGTTCACCTATTTCGGCATGTATCAGCATAAGATATGAACACTCATTATTCATAGCAAAATGACATAAATAGTAAAATCGGAAATATTTATTTTCAAATCCGGGTCATTTGTTTTTAAGGGTTATTTCCACTCGAAAATTGGGTTTCCGAGTTATTTTAACAAAAAAAAATTGTCCTTAAGAGTAATTAAAAAAAATCTTAGTTTTGAAAGTGATTTTCACTCGAAAATGAGCCTTGGGACCAATTTCTTATTTAAAATTTTTCTAGAACTTCCAAATATAACACGAAAGTGAAAACAAGAAAGAACCATCTACACAAAATAATAAAGACGACCTCATTGATGGAATAATAGGTTGTCCGTTTTATTGGTATTTTCTTATGAACATATCAGAGAACAACATAACTTGAAGAACATAAAACAACACTTATTTGTGTGCACCATATTCAAAACTTAAATTTTGTTAAACTCTAATTTAGTTTGTTTAAAAAAGTGACAGCTTCTCCAGCAATAATATAAGCTTTGTAGCTTCATCTTCGATGCAAAACTAGAAGCCCGAGAAACATCATTCATCCTCTTCTATGACAGACTTCATAAAAATTAGTTAAATCTATTTGCACAAAATAAAGATAAACTCAAGTGATAAAGATATCATTAGTGGAATAATACATTATTTTGTTGGTGTTTTCCTAATGAAAAGATTGTAGAACATCATAAGTTCTTAAATGGAAAACAACAACTTGTACCAATCACATGAGCTAGAAAATTAAACTCTCAGGTTGGTATATATACACACACTAACACACCAAGTGTGTTTGGTATCAGTCTAAGTGGTAGATGGAAAAGAATAAGCCAAAAGATATCCACAACTAATGGAGTGTAATATGCCGACATATATCGAGTATATGCCAAGATTTCATAGTAAAATATCGAAATTATGAACTACCAAAAACCCACCCAAGTGAAGCAAAAAGCAGGACTGAGAAATTTTTGCAATGGATTCACAGCAGCAGCAGCAATGGACAATGAGTGGAGGAGGAGCACAACAAGCAGCAACATGGTCAGTACCACCAACAAGTAATTACAATCATCATAACTACCAACCAACTACTCTTGAAGAAATAAGAACTCTTTGGATTGGTGATCTTCAATACTGGGTCGAAGAAAATTACCTCAATACTTGCTTTGCTCACACTGGAGAGGTAAAAAAACAGTTCTTTTATTTCATCTTTTTGGGTTTGAATTAATATTTAGTATGTTGGTAGGTGATGTCAATAAAAATCATACGTAACAAGATTACGCAACAGCCTGAGGGTTATGGTTTTGTGGAATTTGCTTCTCATGGGGCAGCGGAACGGGTTTTGCAAACATATAATGGTACACTAATGCCTGGGACTGACCAACCATTTAGATTGAATTGGGCGTCTTTTGGGATTGGAGAAAGACGTCCTGATGCGGGACCTGAGCATTCTATTTTTGTTGGGGATTTAGCACCGGACGTTACGGATTATTTATTGCAAGAGACTTTTCGAGCTCAGTATCCGTCTGTTAGAGGTGCTAAGGTGGTGACTGATCCTAATACGGGTCGTTCTAAGGGTTATGGATTTGTTAAATTTGCTGATGAAATGGAAAGGAACCGGGCTATGAGTGAAATGAATGGGGTGTATTGCTCAAGCAGGCCAATGCGTATAAGTGCTGCTACTCCAAAGAAGGCTACTGGTTTCCAGCAACCTTATACTGCACCCAAAGGTAATAATCCTTTTCCTAAGAAAGAAACGATACTACTGCTATATTGTATATTAAAATTTTCCATTTTGTATGCAATTTTGTCACTAGCTTTTTAATTGTAGCTATAACCTTTTAACACATCTGGAATTGCCGAATTGGTGTTTATGTTGTATTGAACGTTAAGAGTTATTGGTGCTAAGTTCTGCTTGAAAATGGTCCTACATAGTTTGCAGATATGCATAGTACTCAACTGTCCACTGTACCGATAAAAAAAAAAGATAAGCATTGTGCACAGCTGTCCATTGCACAGTTTGTTCCTCAGAGATTGTTAGTGGATGGTTTATGGTTGTGGACAGACTTACAAGTAAAATTTCTTCTCTAATTTCTCAATTTGTTTGTAGCAGCAGTATATCCAACACCTGCTTTCGGCACTGCGGCAGTGCAGCCATTTCCAGCTGTAGACAATGATATTACCAACACAACAGTAAGTCAAGGTAAATATATTCTGAATGAATTTCATTCCCATCTTTAAAAGTTACTGATTGTCTTATTTCTACTGCAGATATTCGTTGGTGGTCTGGACCCTAATGTCACAGAGGAGGAACTGAGGCAAATATTTGCGCAGTTTGGTGATCTTGTCTATGCAAAAACAATACCGGGTAAAGGATGCGGCTTTGTACAGTTTGGAACTAGGTATATTTGAATCCCCCTTTTCATTGTATTACCCGGTTTTGTTTTGCTTTAATTTATGTTTTCTTATATTTGTTGATTGATTAATTTATGTATTACCCTGTTTTGCTTCGTTTTAGACTTTAGCTATTTTCTATTGCTTGCTTGTGACTTCCAAATTCTAAACATTAGAAGCATGCTACTTTTAGCACATTATTCTTTTCTTTATGCTATTAGCAATTTAAGGATATAATGTTGTATTTCTGCATTGGTGATCAGTCAGGATGGTCGTTTACATTCATTGATATTCAATTTCTTTTATCTATTTGTCAGTATTTAAGGTTTTAAATCTATGTTTTTCTGTCTAGGCAATCTGCGGAAGCATCAATACAGAGATTGAATGGAACTATGATTGGCCAGCAAACCGTACGCCTTTCATGGGGTAGAAGTATGACAGCTAAACAGGTAAATCCATGATATATGCTTGCTATTGAATAGGAAGGGCCTTGAATTAGATTTCTATTTGTGTGCATATATGGTGTGAGGATGTCTATAACATTTTATTCTTAGAAACCAATGAATTTTGTTTACTGTAATTATTTCCCTACTTATGAACATTTTGAGGAGGTTGAGGATTTGAACAATTTATTTCCTAACGGGTTTCAAAGCAACAAGTGTTGATGTTTCATGGTCACATTCCTCACATATTAATCATGACTGGAACACAATTGCCCCGCCTTCCTTCAAAGTTCTTTTCTTGATTTTTAACTTGCCAAATACTGTTCTAAAATGTTGGAGTTCCATTTTTACATGGCCATTGATCGATGTTTTACTGTCCAAATTACAGGATCAGCCTGGCGCCTGGGCTCAGCCAGCAGATCCCAATCAGTGGAGTGGTGCTTATTATGGTTATGGGCAAGGCTATGATGCATATGGTTATGGGGCTGCTCCAGACCCTTCTTTATATTCATACGGTGCATACGCGGGATATGGGCAGTATCCTCAACAGGCAAGATATTTCAAACACTTAATTTGTCAAATAAACCTTATGTTTAACTCTTCTTTCGAGAATTTTTTGGCATGTGTTTGATTGGCCTAAAAATTTGATTATTAGTGTTAGTTATTATTTATAGGTTTATGAAACACTTGAGAATTGGTGTGCGTCTATGTATTATGGACACTCCATATTTTAAAAATAATCCATGTCGGATACGTATCCACGTATTTGTGTCAAACATGACACACACGTATTGTATGTGATATACCTAATTTTTGGTACTTTGCCATATCGGACACTTTGTATCAGTGTCGGATGGGGTATGCAGTGTCAATGTAAATTAGGTGTGCGATACTAGATTCAAACAAAGGAGGACTAAATGATGGAAGAAATTATCTATTGATACTTGGACTCTATATATTATTTTTTGCATCTGTACATTTTAATTTTCTTTAAGATGAGCCCTGTTTCATCCTTTTAAATTTTAAATTATGCAAATCATGAAGGTATAATAAGCATGAATATAATTCCATTGGTAACCAAACTGTTCTCAAGACATTTTCTGCTTCTTGCTTTTCAGGTGGAAGGCATGCAAGAAATGGTAGCTATGGCAGGTGTTGTCCCGTCGGTGGAGCAGAAAGAAGAACTATATGATCCGTTGGCTACACCTGATGTTGACAAGTCAGTTTTCCCTTTTGTCAGCTTTCATAACTTTATTCAATCAGGTCTATTATTTACTTCATGGTTTGTGTCTAAATTTATACTCATTGTTAACTCCTTATATGCCAGGTTAAATTCTGCATATTTAGCCGTCCATGGAAGTGCTATGGTGGGGCGACCTTTGTGGTTGAAAACTTCAGCACTCTATCAACAAGCTTAGCCTACTGATTCTGGTGGTTTTTCTTATTGGCGTGTTTGCTGGGAAATCTTGATCTGGTTTCTCTATTATTGAGAACTTCTTATTTTGATGGGATAAACACTGCTTTATTACTTGGCTGTCTATGGAAATGCCATGGTGGGGCAACCTTTATTATAGAAAACACTCTCACTGTCTCACAACAACCTTAACCCATGTGCAGTTTGTATTCTGGTTAAATCCTTCTGGTGGTTTTTCTTATTTCGAAGGCAACTTTGGTGTCTTTACAAGGAAATCCTGATCTGGTTTGTCTCATATTATTGTGAACTTCTAATTTTGATAGGTCAAAATGCTGCTTACTCTGGGGTCCTTGGAAGTGCAATGGTGGGGCAACCATTATAGTTGAAAACCTTGACACCCTCATGACGAGCCTAGCTGCGTGCAGCTTGTACTTGGTGGGGGCGAACTTTGTGGTTGAAAACTTCAGCTACTCTATCAACAAGCTTAGCCTACTGATTCTGGTGGTTTTTCTTATTGGCGTGTTTGCTAGGAAATCTTTATCTGGTTTCTCTATTAATTGAGAACTTCTTATTTTGATAGGATAAATGCTGCTTTATTACTTGGCTGTCCATGGAAATGCCATGGTGGGGCAACCTGTATTATAGAAAACACTCTCACTGTCTAACAACAACGTTAACCTGTGTGAAGTTTGTATTTTGGTTAGATCCTTCGGTGGTCTTTCTTATTTTGAAGGCAAAATTGGTGGGTTTACAAGGTATATTGAGCAGTCATTTGAGGAGCTTGATGTTTCTTAGTTGTGCCGTACCACTAATTTTCAGGCTAAGAAAGTTTTCATGTATACTATGTCCGTCTGCTTTCTTTATAGGATTGTGTTTCCCTTTACCTGAACTTCTGCGAGTAAGATGAATATACATCTTTATGGAGTTCAAATATACATCTTGGATGGAGCTTTATGTTTCTTATAATTTGAGTAAATGGTGTTAGTTTAACTTGCAAAATTCAGGTATACAATATTGCAGAACAAGAGGCTTACCTATATCCTTCTTATTTGGTAACCAACTTGGGGGACAATTGATGTACTGTTAGTAATTGTGTTTATGGTTGCTAAATTTTCTTGTTGAGGGTATGAACTTAACAAAGCAAAGATGGTGGCCAGAGAAAGTCTACAGCAGAACGATTTGGTCATTTTTCACTCCACCATTTGTACCTTCAGTCGATTGAGATTATAAACGCAGTTCCTATTCTAATCCACCAAAATAGTTAAGAAAATAGGGCTATTGTTTGGAAACTTGAAGAAGATTGTTGTTCTACACTCTACAGTCTACTGGATGCCTGAGTTTGAAATGATTCAGAAATCATAATGTTTCTGTATATCCACCGAATTGCCCCTTTATATATGGCTATGATATCTTATTAGTGATGGATTTTCCATAAAAACTAAATGGAATGGAATTGTCACCTCCATAAAAACTAACGCACCATAGGTTCATGGTTCTTTTTAAATGATTACTCCAATACATGAATGTCTGTTTTGCACACATCACAAAACGAATTGATTCACTTTCTTATATTATTAACTGTGGCTACAACCAGAATGGCTTAGTACCAAATTTTGATCATGGCATTCAAGTATTCGACATTCCCCTAGATGCCTAAATTGCCCAAGTAATTTAACCATTCTTCCACATTAGTAAAATTAATAAATGGAAAAATCAACCAAAAAAAATAAGAGTTCGGTTCCTCTATAACCGGGTACAGAGATGAATATCTGTAACCATATTATTGAACCGTTACATCTGTGCCGAGATACACAACACACAGATGTCGAGGTCTGTATTTTGAGGCAAATGTGTGTATTTCGAGACGATCCAACGGTGCAATAACACGGGTTACAGAGATTCATCTCTTTTACAAAACTAAAAAATGAAAAAGAATAAAAAAAATATCCCAAAAATTGGACTCCCGAGTCCCGAGAGTCTAATTTTGAATTCAATTTTATACTATTAATATGGCGCTTACCATTGGTCATTCTACATAACACACAACGGTCATATTCTCCAATAAACTCAAGGGTTTAAGGGTTTTACCTCATTTTTCCATTTCTCCACACCCAAACTCTTCTTTCATCTTCTCTTTCACACAAAACCAACTCCCACCTCCACTTTCAACACTCCATCTATCTCACTCAACCGTCACTGGTAAGTTCTTTCTTCTTCAAGGGTTTATAGAGGGTTTAAGGATTTCACCTCATTTTCCACTGCTGGTTAATGGGTGCCTTGGTGTACGTGTTTTGGGTAGATATAATAGTAGTTTTTGAGGTCATAGATAGAACACAAACAAGGGTCATACTTCATTTCCTCAGACATGATGATCATTCATGCGATGTGTTGTATCCCTCACACTAAGCTTTGCTTTAGAATCAATACATCTGACTATCACCAATATAAGTGTCACTGGTCTTGTATTTTATTTGATTTTTATTATTGGATATGGACATAGTTTCCACTTTTTCGATGCTTGGGGTTGATTTGTTTAACATTTTGATGAATCTGCTAAAGCTTTAGATAATTGAAGAAAATGGTGAAAGCTAAGACAACAACCTATGAAGAAGTACGCAAGCAAAGAATGGAGGAAAATAAGAAAATAATGGAGCAATACAATCTCACCAAGCTGGCTCAAGATGTTCGGAATGTGTCCATGAAACCCTCCCCTGTAGTAACTCTGTCTCCTACTTCTTCATTTTAATACTATCCCATCTCTTGAATCTTCTAAAACTGTGAATGTTTTTGCCATGTTTGAATAACAGATGAAAAGGGCAAAACCCCGCTCTTCTATTACAGAAATGATAGTTATGGAAGCAAGACGATCGTCACGTATTGCTAGCCTTCCAGCTCCAGTATACAAAGACACGGTATGTCATTGTGTCTTATTTGCACTTTTACTCATTTTGTGACCAAATTACATTTTGGAGTTCACTTATTCCCATGTTCTTTTCAGGGAGTTGGTATCTTGGAAAGACGCAAAAGGTTTGTGATTATACATGTATAGAGATATTGGTTTTACTGTAGATTGAAACATAATGACAAAAATTGTAACCTGATTGGTTTATCCTTTGATGTGATATTATATGTTAGGTACAATGTGCCAAAAAGGGATTTATCAGGCAGAGTGTATGCTTCACCAGAAGCTAGAATGGATGCAATAGAAAGAGCAGAAGAGTTGGAGTCGAAACTTGAAAATGGTTTTCCCACTTTGGTTAAACCAATGCTCCCATCGCATGTGAGCGGAGGATTCTGGCTGGTAAGATCAACTTTTTTTCTGGTTCCTGAAGTTGTCTGATAGTAGGATAGTTAGATATCTGTTGTGCTTGTGATTGCATCCACTGTGTATGATTTATCTCTTGTTTGATTTGAATACCAGAAACAGGTGTTTCTAAATTCTAAATATAAGTCCTGCTGACAGGGCCTTCCTAAGCAATTCTGTGTGGACCATCTGTCAACACGCGATGACGTTATTACTTTAGTTGATGATAATGGAGAAGAGTATGACACTGTGTACCTTGCTCGAAAGACTGGTTTAAGTGGTGGATGGAAAGGGTTTTCAGTTGCACATGATCTAGTAGATGGAGATGCCTTAGTCTTTGAAGTAGTCAAGCCCACAGAGTTCAAGGTAGTAGCTTTCAGTTTGAAACTTCTTTTGATGCTTTCATTCTTGTTGCTTTTTGTCTGTATAAGTGTATAAATGTATGAAGCTTGGGGGATATAATAAATGAATTGTAATTTCTGATATAAAAGTTTGGTGTAAAGGACTCTTGTGATGAATTTTGTCACATATTGTAGGATATGCAAAGAATAAGCCTAAAGACTTAGGATGCTGTTTGTTTCTTGCTGTACTTAACTCTTTATTTCGATGAGACCCAAAGCTCCACAGTCGTATTGAGCTCTGTTATGAATAGATGGATGCATCACAAATTCACAACACAATAAAACTTTTCTGAAACCATTAGTACTTTAGTTGTCATGGTGTTCTAAGTAGATTGAATTCTACTCTTTCCAATGTAGGTTCACATAATAAGAAGTCAATACTTAACTGAAGCATAAGGAGGTGCTCATCTGTTGGTGCAATTTGAAATTCATTAATGGAGGTAATCTGCTTGTTCTCATCTAGCATATTGTTCATATCTACAAGTCTCTTCCTGCCTGGAAATCTTCAAAATTTGTTTTCATCACTAATATTTAGCAAACATGCGATGCATTATCTATCCAACAAAACCTCTAATAACTACTATTTTCTCTAGTCCCCACTATTTTCTTTATATGTAAGTGGACTTTATTTTTCTGTGACTGGAGCTGGTTCGGGGACTAGAAGCCATGTCCTAATTGGAACATGAAGTGTACAAAGGTTGTCGTGGAACATTAAAGAAACATAACGTTTGGAGAGGGCACTCCCTCCTTATTCCACGATTTGATTCAAAGGCTATAAAATATAGATGGATATGTAAACTACTCCTGTCTTGTCAAGTTTCACTCCTAGTGGTTAGTGTCCACTTTTCTTGAGAATCCAATAGCTTTGGTCTCAGCCAACCGACGAACTTATACTACAATACTGTGGAAACTATGATTTACCCCTAACGGTAGTCACCGGTGGTAGTGGAAAGTGCTGTTCTTGGTCAAGAATCCAAATATTTATCTTCAGGGAGCATAATCTGTTCAAGTTGATTGAGCAGACTATGACCTTACATTATTATTTAACAGAGTACAACAAATCCTTGAGAAAATGGTAACGCCTTTCAACTTTTTATGATTATCCAGAAAGCACTAATTGTGCTCCATTGATTACCTTGAAATGATATCCAAGGTCTAAACAGTTCCAAGCCAGTTTCAAGAGACTTGCATTTGTAAGTAGACGATCTAGAAACGAAGGTCAATATAATGTATAAAAGTATTTCATTCTGAACTTTATTCCCCTGTTGTACTGTAAGACTGACTCTTTCCTGCCTTGTAAGGTGGTACTGACGCAGAGACCCTTCTCTTTTGTAGGTGAGGTTTATAATACTCTATTCCTGTGCAGTTTCTAGTTTGGTTAAATCCTTTTGGTGGTCTTTCTCATCTCCAAGGGATCTTATTTTGAGGAGCTTGATTGCTCACAGTTAATTTTTTGGCAGGAACTTGAGAAATACATATGATATGAGGCTATGAAGGTCTCCATTCTTCAGAGGATTGAGCTTCCATCCACCTCAGTTTTTGTGAGGAATATGTATTATTTTGGACTTTGGAGGATGATCTTAATATCTAGTGGTTTATTTCAACTATTCATCTATTGAAATAGTGTTCACTAAAGTGGTAGAATTTCATATACTCATCAGATACAATAATAACAGTAATAATAATAATAATTATAATTAGCAAGGGAGATGCCCAATCCACACCATTGATAATGCACATCTCTGAGTGCACCTCAATTGATGATCACTGCATGCACTCTACGGATTTCCATTTTCTTTTCCGAAAATTACTACCATACAATTACACAAATGTTCTAAAACACCTAAAAAAAAAGGTCCAATACATGTGACTAAAATGCAACAAATACTTTGTACTATAGTTCTAGAAATAATTATGCTAAAATACTTCCACTTTGTCTTCTAATCAATTAATTAATATATAAAAGAAAAATGCTAACAAAAAAATAATCATTTGGAGACCACAGTTTCCAAAACATTGGACTGTCCAACTTTTGTGGAGTATTTACTGTATAGTATTGTACACAGTACATTTGAATTCAAATCTCTATTAATATGGCGCAAAAAACCATTGGTCACTATACAAAAACCCACCCCATTACTCAACGGTCAAATCAACTCAAAGGTTTTACTTCCCTTCTCCACAAAACAAGTCTTCATCTTCTCTTCTTCACAGAAAACAAAACTCAATCTTTTTCTCCAACACTCACTCACTCACTCACTCAACCATCACTGGTAAGTTTCTTTTACCCTCTCATTTTCACTACTACTTCAAGGGTTTTATAAGGGTTTAAGGCTTTTTGTTACTTTCAATCTTCTTTCTTGTTTGTTAAGTCTTTCCATTTTATGCATATCCACATTTTTTGTTCAAAAGTTACTTTCATTTTTGTTCTATGGACTAATTACTCTGGATGAGTTGTTAGGACTTGAATCAGTGTCTATAGGGTCTAAAATTTCTGTTACATGGTGTTGATTTGAGGAGGTTTTGAAGAAAATGGTGAAGGCTCAGATGACAACCTATGAAGAAGTTCGTAAACAAAGAATAGAGGAAAATAAGAAAAGAATGGAGGAATTCAACATCACTAAGCTTGCTCTGGATGTTCGAAAAGAGTCGATGAGGCCCTCCCCGGTAAACCCTGTCTCTAGCTTTTCCCCTTTAGCATTACCACATCTCTGTGTTTAATCTATTAATGTTTATGTCATTTGGCCTAGATGAAGCGGGTGAAGCCTCGTTCTTGTCTCAAGGAACTAGTCGTTATGGAAGCAAGAAGATCATCGCGCATTGCTAGTCTGCCAGCTCCAGTTTACAAGGATATGGTGGGTAATTGTGTCTTAGTTATATGCTACTTATTTTATTTTATTTGCTCACACTGCGTTTCAAATTTCAGTTAACTCCCTTTGTTATGCTTTTCAGGATCCCATTGGTGTCATCGAAAGGCCTAGAGCGGCTAGAAGGTTTGTGAGTACACATTTACAGGAACATTTTCTTGTATATGGTTATAAACATAATAATTGATGTAATGTGACTGGGTGATGACATCTTATATGTTAGGCATTTCAATAAGCAAAGAAGAGATTTGTCAAATAGAGTGTATGCCTCACATGAAGCCAGGCATGACACAACAGATAGAGCAGAGGAATTGGAGTCGATACTTGAAAATCCCTGTTTCGTTAAACCAATGACCCAGTCTCATGTGACTGGAGGATTCTGGCTGGTAAGCCTAATATCTTTTATATCAGAAGTTGTGACTGTAGAGATTTATTTTGCTTAGCCTTCTAAGCCATTCTTTCAAGTGTCGATATACCGTAGCTATCATTTGATTCAAATACAAAAACAAGTGTTTTATTTGACTGGTTATGTTACAGGGCCTTCCTAAGGGCTTTTGCGCAAAGAACCTGCCAAGACGTGATGACACGATTACTTTGGTTGATGAAGAGGGAGTGGAATATCCCCCACGGTAAACCACACCTTTACAACCTATTTGCTGACAGGAATGGTTTAAGGGTGGTGGATGGACTTTGGTTGATGAAGAGGGAATTTACCTAGCTGACAGGAATGGTTTAAGTGCATGATCTAGTTGCGCATGATCTAGTTGACGGGGATGCGTTAGTTTTTGAGTTAATTAAGCCAAGAGAGCTCAAGGTAGTACCTTCAGTTTCAGTTTCTACAGTACTTGTCAAACTTCTTATACACTTATTTGCTTCCATTTTGTCGGCGTGAATCTATAAAAATATGGAAGTGCATAGTATATATTATTGTAGTCCTCTATTCAAGTTTTATTTCAAAAGACTTTGCTAGGTAGTCATAGAGTTTTAGGGTATTTGAAGATACTTGATGTTAGTTATAAGTATAATTTGCCTTTTTCCTTTAATTATGTAGCTTTAAGTTTTTAAGAGTTCAATCTGACATTCATGAGTATCCTATGCTTGAAGGTCATGATGTTAGTCATAATCAATCTAGTCACTCTATTCTAAGTTACATGATTTCCACTCTCTCAATTGCAGGTTCACATAGTTAAGGTCAGTGGAGATTGAAGCATTTGGAGGGTGCTCATCTATTAATTCGTTAGTGTGTTGTAGGTTAGTTGCTTGTCCATAACTAGCATACTTTTTGAAGTTTTGGTTCCATGGATTTGATTTCATGTACTTAACGAATGCTTGTTGAAGTTGTTTTGCTCACTATGTTTGTCAACTTTGAGCCAATTGCATAATTTGGTACATACTGACTCCTTTCATCCATTCCCTGTTGTAGGTGAAACATAGTTTGCATCTGGTCTTTCTGCAGAACAAGAGTACAGTCTACAGCAGCAAATAATATAGATGAGGTGTTAATGTTAGTCTAGTTATTCATGTCTGCGTTGTTTTTTATTGGTTATTGCTGCTCGCCTGCTCCTATATGTTTAGTCTACATTTTGCACTTCTGTGTAAAGGAAATGACCTTAATACAATTGACAGTGGCTATTCTCTAGAATTTTGCTCTTTCATTCTTGTGGTGGATTGGATTGATAAACTATCCTAATACGTGGTGAGGAACTTAACTTTGTGTATATTCAAATAGAAATGGTTACTTAATGTGTGGGTTTGATGTATCATTAACACGTTGAAAGGTTTAATGGATCAGTTGATGTTTCTGTTCCGTGTCTGCCTCTCTTTGCCTACACAAATTTAGAATACATTTTATCTTGTTAGACGTTTCAGGCTTTCAGCCCTCAACATGTAAGAAAACGTGAAAATATCAGTCCTAACTTCGACATGAAATTGTTTTTGGGGAAGCCGACGTATTTGTTTGTCTGGTACGGTATGGATGTAGTTATCCAATGTAATTGAGATCCATAACATAGAAAGCGACTACAATTAGTGTGGCTATAAACTTGATTGCGTGCTCAAAGTAGATTGCTTTATGGATGTTCTACAATTAGTGTGGGTGCTAATAACTGACATGAATTTTTAATCAAACAGTTCAAGATTATGACGAATTTGTCCGAATTAGGCTTGTTTGTTCATTTTATTTTTTTTTTTGCTAAAGATAACATTTTATTAACTTAATAGCTTGTCACTCTCTCAGTACATATGACTTTCAAGTCATAAGATAGATTATTTAAGGTGGTTTCATCCACCAAGAAAAGAAGTGAGCTGATCAAGTAGTTAGGGCGATGTGTTTGTGGTTTTACAATCCATTGCTGGTTGTTAGCTTGATAGAGTTGATGGGAAGCATAATTTGCAAAGCCATCCGCTACAAAATCCGCTTCTCTGTAGTTCCATTGCAATTTGTACTCTCCAATCTGAACCACTAAAAACTCTATATCCCAAACAATTGTGGCCAATGGAAGTTGGGATCTTGATCACATTCATCTGATGTTAGAAGATGGTGGAAGTAAATAGAATCTGTCTCCACAATAACCTTGGACATACCCGGTACTGATACTGGTTGGCATGCATAGAATTCAGCACACAGAAAGGCTGTTGTGTGGTGTAGTGGTTGAACTAAACCAAGCATAAATCTTCCAATCTCAACACATCCAGCCCCAATAGGGCCTGGGCTACCAATCGCTTGCTTGTTCATGATTGGTATTGTTGTTTAATCATAAATAATGTCTGTGCTACTACTCCCCCAACCATCTTGTTGGCCAAATCTTTGACTACTATAAGATTGGTAAGAAGTGTTGAAAGGAAAATTATCAAGTGTTTGAAAAACCGGTTCGTAGTGATTATAAATCTCTAAATATGTGTTCAATCTTTGATTAATGAAGGGATCCCATAATGAATACACAAATTTCTCTTTTAAACAATTTTTTTTTCTGCATCGATCGAATGTCCTAGTGGATTGATGATCCTACATTGTTCTAGACATCTAGTTTAATATAGATCGACAATAACTATAGCTGACAAAGTTGTCAATAAAGTAGATCATCTTCACTCCCAATATACAAAATAATGTTCACAGATCTTGATTTCAGTACACATAATAATGTTTGTTTCAACCTCCCATGGCCATAGATACTAAATGCTCCCCTTATCATTTTGTTTGTTTCAGCCTGGGCTACCACGAGAATAGATGAGGGTTCCGTGATCCAACGGTCTGAAAATCAAAAACAAAAAAGTTGGACCATCCAATGGTCTTGGATCTCGTCCCTATGAGAATATCCTCGGGTAAATGAACTCGTTTTTTATTATAACTAGCAAACAGCACGTGAGCAAAAAACATTTAGAATAAGTAGAGCTCACAGTTGGAGAGAGAAAAAAACACAGTTTATTTTTTTTTTATTTTTTTAATTATTTTATTTTAGTGGAGTCCATAGAAAAGATAAAAAAACCCAAAAATAACAAAAAAAAAATAATAATGTGTGGACACTATTATGTTTGGCCCACCGTTTTTATCTTTAAGACTTAAATATTCAAATATTTACCATTATGCTATCAATTTTGGTTTTTTTAAGTCTTTGAAAATTAGATAATTATCATTTTGCCCTTATGACGGATACAAATGTGACACTAAAACACTATTCTTCCTACTCCATATTTTTCTAATATAGTAAGATTTATTCCACGTGTCATAATTTGATACGGTTTAAAAATATATTATTTTCCAGCTAGGATTGGGAGTTTGTAGATTTGATGACTGGACAAATATAGAAAGCGGCCTTAAAAGCAGAGACAGACTTATTTTTGCCAACTATCAACAAACAAAAACAGGAAGCATCGATTCAATAACCTCATTAATTCATAAATTTTTTTTAGGCCATGCCTCGTTTTCATTTTTAAGAAAAAAAAAAGTTACTCATGGCGATCGCAGCTGCAGCAGTGGTTCTTCCATTAGGTCTTCTATTCCTTCTCTCTGGCCTAATTGTCAATCTTCTTCAGGTAAAACTCATTCTTCTTCTTCTTCAGCTACTTTTTTCCCACTTTCTGACGTTAAATTTGAGTGGTTTTGTTGAATTTTGTAATAAAGATCATTAATTGAAACTTGGGCCATGTTTATAATGTTGGAATTATGCTAATTTGTTTGTTTTGTTAGGCAATTTGTTTTGTATTTATTCGACCGGTGTCGAAAAGTAGTTATAGGAAGATTAATAGAAAAGTGGCTGAATTGCTTTGGTTGGAACTTGTTTGGCTTATTGATTGGTGGGCTCATGTTAAGGTGAATTTTTTTTTTTTTTCTTGTATTTTGTTGATTTTAGTTGTTGGAATTAAGAGGTAGAAATGATTTATCAGTAGCTGGAAAATCATTTGGATCATTTATGAATCATTTGGATGCAGGTCCAAGTATACATGGATCCTGAAGAGTTTAAGTTAATGGGTAAGCCAGGATACTGTCTTAGTTTAATAGAAGTGTTGTTTACATATAGTTTTTCTAGCATGCATCAACTAATGTATATTTGTGAGAGATTCTGATAAGAAGTAATGTGTGTGAGTAATGGTAAATTTTGCAGGTAAGGAGCATGCCCTGCTCATTTGCAATCACAAAAGCGACATTGATTGGCTTGTTGGATGGGTTTTAGCTCAGGTGAATAACTTTTACTTCTTAGATAAGTCACATAGGATGTACGATATATCACATAAATAAAATAAATGCATTACACATGTATGTATCTGCATCTGTAAGCACACAATAGGGATAACAGTCTGATATCAGAATTGAGAATTTGATTTCATGCACGCCTTGCATTCCATCTCTTCTGGAACCAATTCTTTAATATTTTCCTATAATAGAGGAAATAATTAGTAATCCTATCTACTTTTGACAGCGTTCAGGCTGCCTTGGCAGTGCATTAGCTGTGATGAAGAAACAATTAAAGTTCCTTCCGGTGAGTTTCATTTATTTTATGAGTGTTATACAGAGCCTTAGATTAGATATTTTTTTTGTTTGGTGATTAAAATTACAAAGGATATTACTATTAGTTTGAAGAAACATGGTACTTTTTTGTAAGATTTCATTACTTCCTTCAGTTCCTTGTATGGATACCCATCATGGCCAACTAAAGTGTGCCCTGGTCTTTGGCCATGACAACCATCAAGCCTTATGCGAGTATGATAAAACATCCATGTTATCCCAGTATCCATTTTCCTCCCCCTCTCCCTTTGAAGTCCGTTTGAAAATTTCAGCTGGGTATGCTTGCCTGTGCTTTCAACCTTAATATTCTTTCGGGTGTAGTTGGAGTCTGAGTAGTCTTTGATTTTGAACATACAAGTTGTGGTTGATCCATGCAGGTCATTGGTTGGTCAATGTGGTTTTCGGAATACGTCTTTCTTGAAAGAAACTGGGCCAAAGATGAAAATACCTTGAAGGTAGGTTAACATGTAATTACAGTGTTCAGAACATAAAATACAACTGGTTGAGATTATAATAACATGTAATTATATAGGTCAATATATGCACACTGGGTTCTCATTGAAGATCCACTTAAATTGTCTACTGCAGAATGGACTTCAGCGTCTAAAAGATTTCCCCCGTCCCTTTTGGTTGGCCCTTTTTGTGGAGGGAACTCGATTCACAGAGGCCAAGCTTTTGGCAGCCCAAGAATATGCAGCTTCAACAGGGTTGCCTGTGCCTAGAAATGTCTTGATTCCTCGTACGAAGGTTTTGTTCTTCTTGCATCTTTGGCTAGTAAAGAAATAGGAGATGAGTTCTTGATTTTTTCTCGTTAGTTATCCCTTCTGTTTCTGCTAAGAAAGAACAAATAATCTTGTCTATTTGTATTAATGTATCTTAACATTATACTTGTGTGTTGTGACTAGCTACTTTTGTTTATCATAATTCAAGAAGGTTTGATGATTTTAAAAATAAGCTTTTGATAAACTAAGATGGGAAGGTGGACCATAGGCCTGTTTCATGCATTACTTTTGCCCTATTTGCTAATTCTCCTTGATGAGCAGTATAGTCGTTTTCCAATATTGATTTGGGGTACGGAACACCACTCAACTTTAGGAGGGGCTTAGTCCTCGATAATAGGGCAAACAACTCTTATAGATAAATTCTGGAAGAGTTTTTGAATGTATGTAAATTTTTTTTACTTTTTAAATTATGGTACTTGTTCTATGACACATTTTTGTTTCGTTTTATTTTTAGGGTTTTGTTTCAGCTGTAAGCAATATGCGCTCTTTTGTTCCGGCTATATATGATGTAACTGTATCTATTCCCAGAAATCAGCCTTCACCTACAATGCTGAGAATATTGAAAGGGCAGCCGTCCGTGGTAAGCTAGTAAAGTCTGAAAGAATATTTAGCAATTGGATGGTTTCTAAAATTCTATCACGTTGTTTAATTTTGGTTAGGTGCATTCTGTAATAACCTGTTGTCAAGTTACTTACGGTTTGTGTGGATTCAGACATATAGCCACAACCCCATTGATCCGTTGGTAATGGTTGACTATCAACAAGTTGGTCATGGGATCAAGTCGTGGTGACCAAAAAAAACAACCAAGAAAAAGAAACAAAAAAATGTACTTAATAATCTAATTGATCATTAACACCCTCATCTGGCATAACAACTATTTAATTAGTCAGATTTCTGCCGTGTTTACTGTGGAGAAGAGAGAACAAGGAAGACTAATGCTGGTCTTAAAATTGTCTATGATATATGAATTTTCTCTGGTGGTTTTATTTTGTTGAGAACTTTTGAACCAATTATTTCATTGCACCTGCTAAAAGTTGTTTCTTCCCTCAGGTTCATGTGCATATCAAGCGACGTTTGATGAAGGAATTGCCTGAGACTGATGATGGCGTTGCACAATGGTGTAAGGATGTATTCGTGGCTAAGGCATGTATTAGTATCATATTTCTTTTTTTTTTTCAAACGGAAAGGAACAAACTACTTATTAATAATTATCTATCAATTACAAGTGTGGTGAAAGCAGTTTTTTTACTTCTCTTTAGGTTGAATTCATTTGCTTTGTGATTTCCTTTTTTCTGTTAGGATGCTTTGTTGGACAAACATTTGGTGGAGGACACATTTGGCGACCAAGATTTTCAAGACATCGGTCGACCTAAAAAGTCTTTACTGGTAGATAACTTGCAAACTCCAGTTTTTTGGTCATCTAAGATGTGCAAATACTCAATGTCTTCTTTTCTGGAGACAGGTTGTTGTATGTTGGTCATGCCTGCTTGTTATGGGTCTTTTAAAGTTAGTTCAATGGTCGTCTCTCTTTTCCTCGTGGAAAGGAATCGCATTCACAGCAGCTGCCTTGGGAATTGTAACAAAAATTATGAATTTACTTTTAAAGTCCTCTCAGGCAGAACGTTCAACCCCTGCCAAAGTAGCTCCTGCAAAGCCCAAAAATGGAGTGCCATCAGAGACGAGCCAAGAAAAGGAGCATTAGGTAATACCCAGTCAGAAATTCGGCCCGTTGGGCTTGCAGCCATTGCATTTGTAGACCCTTCTGTGATTGCAAATGGTATACGAGGCAAATACTTGTTGCATATGTGCCCTTCTGGTTCTTACATACTGTTGTCTCTGTGTCTTTTGTAACAGAACAGAAATTGAATGCATCTAAATTTCTTGAATCTTGTTCAGTTTAAATATGCTATACGAATGGCCTTCACTACTTTTAGTAATAGCTATATGAAGGCGTATTTGAATTTGCATTTGTGCCCGTCCGTACCATTCTTGCAGACCGTGTTGTTTGTAAAAGCAAACACAGCATCAAAATTCCTGAAATCTTGTTCAGCTAGAGTTTATTACAGTAGCAGAGACGCAGAGTAGTGTATAAAGAAGGGTACCCTATAAAGAATGACATTCACCTATACCGCTTCATGGTACTCCCCAAAGTGTATCACCATGGCCCAACGGTGCAATCTGAATTGTTACTGACAAACGAGTTGTCTTCTAATCTTGTTCAACTCGGCTTAGTAACAGTATCATCACTTTAAATCAGGTCCTGTTGGATATTTTGCATTATACATTCATACTTCACCGCGCATCACCTTCTCTTTCATTTTCAATGTGCACCACTAATTTTTGCATTGAAATGCACCACAATTTTGTTTATTGAATCTCAGCACAATTACGTTATTCGTTTGGCAGTTTCCTAGATCTGACTTCGGAGGTGGCCGTCATTTTAACATTTATGCACTCAGTGCAGTGACTGCAGTCTCATGGCAAAATGGTCCAAGAGAATACTATCACTTACATGCGTAGACCATAGTGCATGCATTATGAATTTTTTTCTAGATAGACGACCGTCACCTTATAACAATTGGTGCTCAGAACAATCCTATAAAGGCTATAAGCAAAATGTGCAAGTGAAAAACTTTGTTTTATGAAACTTTAATGAATGATGAATGTAAGTAAAGGCATGCACCGTTTTGGGCAGGATGCCAAAATGTCAATCAGAGTAGAACAGTGGAACACAATTGAAGTGGATGAATTCTAATGATGTTTACTTAGAAAAAAATCGAAGCCTTTATGATTGTAACGCTAAACTTTTTGCAATGTTCTAAGGAATTGAAGCGGCCAACTGAATCAGAAAAAGTTGACCAAAAATAAATCCAGATTACACGCTTTCAACATTTCTTGCGGACTGAACCATGTTTTGTATGTCGCACTCTTGGGGATCAACTCTAAACTGAAAACTAATAATCAGAAGATGGTAATGAGGGAGCCTTCGTTGATTTACCATAAAATGTCATAAAGTGGTGTTTCACCATCAAATGTTGCAGTTGATACTTATTTCGAATAAGCACTCAAAACAATGGCAAGCCTGGAGGGAAGCGTACTTGCATCCACCGCTGCTCATAAGATACCAGATGGCTCCATCCAATCTCATCTATCAAAGAAAGTTTTAGATCATAAAGCTTTTTCTTAGGGGCTCTCCGTCATCCTGGATCATGTCAATCAGTACCTGTTCCAATAAATAATATTAAATAACAAATTAGTTTGATAAAAGTTGTTCTCTCCCTGCTCTTCATCTTGTCACAAATGGAAACCCAACAATGAAAAAATGGGTACTGAATGGCCATTAGAAAATGCAAAAACGGAAAACAGAAATTGGATTCTCCATTATGCTGGTTTGCATTTGGAAAAGACTTCTTGTATAATAGAACTCCCCAAGTCATAATCTGGCATTGATTATGAAAGTTACCTTCAAGGCTGTTCCAAGCCTTCCACGCCGTCTTTCACGCACCACTAAGAGCATGCTATACTTGGATGACTTCATATCCACCCATCTCTCCAGCTCTTTGTAATTCTCCTCAAACAAATCTGGACGATTGCAGGATTTTGGTCCAGATTCACCGTCCTTGCTTGAATCATCTACTGCTGCAATTGCATCTTCAATTGGCGTCTTCTCACCCTGAAAAATATAGAAACTTAACCACTGAAAATGCCCTTTCTCAAACACCACAACATGACAAAGGACTTCCCCAGAGCAAGGAAAAACAACATAAAAAAATCATCGGGTTTTTTTAGACATTCTATTGTTCAAGGAGGAAATAGTAAAACCAAAGCTTGAATTAAGGTCCATAATTTTGTTATATTTTAGTCTTATCTGGGACCTCTAATTATCATTCTCTACCTAATACCTAGAAAAGGCTATGCAGTGGGAAACTCTACACCGAAGCTATAATGCACAACAACAAATGCCGCAAAATTTCAAAATAGGTAAAATAGATAATAATAAACCTAAAAATTAAGACTACAATACCAGGCAACTTTGCCGCAAACTGGTCTTGAGAAGAATTAAGTGAAAAATCATACAACAATCACAATAATAATAAAAGTAGAGAAAGTCATTCCCACCTTAGTAGAGTCGATCTCCACAAGTGCTAGTCCTTTTTTGTATAGTGAATCTGTATACTGTTCACGTGTTGCCTCCATCTTCTTCCTAGTTTTCTACATAATGAAGGCAATAGTACATATGAATGGCATTGCTCTAGGAAATATAAACACTCCATTCACACACACAAGAACGAATTAATAATAATACAAAGAAAATGAAATAATAGCTACATATGCTTGTCATGCTTGTTACCAAATACAGGCGATGACCCTTTCAGCAACAGACATAGAAGTCAAAGGTTCTTTAGAAAATTAAAGGTAATTCGTCAACTGAACACATACCTCTGCTTCTTCATCTTCAGGATCAACTCTCACTGAAAAATATTTTGCCAACGCATCTTTGTCAATACTATTAACTACCTCATTTGCCGCATCAATAACCTGCAATTAAAACTCATATGAAAAGGAACATACATATAAGTATAGCTTAATAAAGAAAATCGGAACTGGATAAGAAATTATAAGACCAACGGCGAGTTAAAAAAAGACAACTTATTTGACTTCATCTACACTTGGAGCGAAGCATTTCCAAAGAACTTTTAATGTTGAGTGGAAATTACCTCTTTGTTATAGTGAATCTTGTCTTCATCACCAGTTCGAGAAACCAAGGACTCCAATATTTTAGCCAGCAATGGTGAGTGATCTGGGTATTCAGACTGCAAAAGGAAGTCATAATCAGTATGACAATGGCGTAATACTTGGGTACTCGGAATGCAAAAGAAACCAAAGAAATTCTCTTTGACGGTGATGGTAATAAGGTATTATGATAAAAGTTCTAGCCCAAAGGAGCAAAAATGTCCTGATGATCAATAAACCAGAGAGATTTTGATCTGGGAACATCCCTGATTACAAATCAAACCTTCAAAGCTCCATATATGAGAATAACAGTTTTAAGTTTTCACCAAGTTAGAGTGACTTGTGGAGGTTTAAATTGTATCCTTTAGAAAGCAGGCAATTATATTCCGCCTCAAAAATATCATTGCCTTATGTTGCAGAATGCATCATAATAACCACTAAGGGCAATATTAGGCTGTCAATGAAACCAGATTTGTATCCAGTGGTACACATTAAGGGAGTGCTTGAACACTTAGTGGAATTTGCAAATATAGTAATACACTCCTCCCACAACCCACTTCCCCTAAATAAAAAATAGAAAATTCTCCCACAACAATGGAACATGTGCACAGACAGAAAGATCTGGAGTACAAAAGTTCATGCACTTCTGCCATCAGAAACCTCAGAATCCAAATTAACAGAAAGCCAGAAACTATTGCAAATATATTTAGGAACTTCCCCATAGGTGAAAGAGTAGGTTTTTCTATATTAATCGATACTCATTGTATTTCCAATGATATTGAATGAAGAAGAATATTTACCTTGAGAGAAGCACACAACTCTTTCCATTCGGAGCGTTCTTCTTCAGTGCCTTGTTTCAGGCTTCCCAAAAACTTGATCTTTGTGTCACGAACCTGATTGACAGTAGATAATAGCATGGGCTTCCCATTAAAAAAAAAAAAATGAGAACTTTAACACGTAATGATCACGATTCAGATATCAAAAAGGAAATAAAATATCTCAAATCTGATTTGAGAAGTAATAAGGCATTAATTTGCCATACAAGATGACAAGAACTGAAACCCTTATTGTTTCGCAATCACTATTCGTACATCCTCTAGGAGCTTAAGATGTGCCACAAGATCAAAAAGATTTATTCAAAACAAAGGAAATTCTTTAAATGCAAATCTTTAATAAAGTTGTAACAGTTTTTATAGAACTTAAGTTTTAATGAGTGGCTTCCATGTTACTACAAATCATAACTGTGTTTGTAGCTAACTTACCATTTCAGAGGTGTTGGCCAAAGGAAGATCCACTCAGACAGTAACGATAATGTTATAAGCATAGTATAAAATATCGGGATATATGTATTTATCGATACTCAATTTCTTGATATGTATCATGGATATATCTCCTCCTTTGGGGATATTTTAATTTGTTTTATATGCAAATATCGTGGATATATCCAAAATATCGACAAATATCGTAGATATTTCTTGATATATCATGATATGATATGTTATTTATATTTATTTGAAATATAATGGTAAATATTAAATAAAATTGTTATCAAAACAAAATATTGCCAAATATCTCTAAATATCGTAAATATCATCGAAATATTGCCGATATTTGTAGTCTTATATATCTCTAAACATATCGCAATATTTATGTATCCCTTGCTGAAATTTCGACAGATATCACGAAATATCGCAATATTTTGTACTATGGTTATAAGTATGAATGTATTTTGGCAACACCAGTGTCAGTTTTAAACAGGCTTCCACAACACACTAGTTTTAAACGCTCATGCAGCCATTACACTAATTCAAGAGTCTACACCCTAGTGTTGCACCCCATGTTTTGTTAAGTGGTGGCAATGTTGGTAATATCATGTAGTAATGCCTGAATTCTAAACATTTTCATTTAGGGAGTGAGAACTAAGAACAAAAACATGCTAAAGCAATATATCCCGTGAGCATCCAAACTAAATTGCATACATATGCTTTCTACAATGTTTTGGTAGCAAAGACATTAAGATCATAAAAACTACTTTCTGCACATAAACTACTTGTAATCAAACTAATTTTCTGTGTGCTGACTTGACTATCACCACAGGATATATGAGTGAGATAGCTAAGACATTAGTGAATCTTTACTCAAATGACCCCACACTGAAAACCAGTCAGCTCAAGCTTTACGATTCTGGAGATGGTCTTTCCAAGAAAGAGTAGATTTCTCTAACCATAATGTGATGTCATATGCAATAAGATAGAAACAGCATGCACAAACAATGTGATCAGAAGTAGTGGACTGATACTCTTGTGAATTTCGCACGTGATCAATGAAAATTGTGTATAGCAAAACATGCACTTCTGTATATTGTTAAAATTTGAATACCTCTTCTCCCAAACGCTCACACACACTCTTGCTGCATGTAGAAGAAGAATTTTTTTCCTTGTCTTCATCAACCTAAAAAGAAAAACTCAAAAGGAATTAGAAATTAGAAAGGAAAAAAGAAAATGAAGAAGGCATGTAATTGGTGATGTTTCAAAGAAAGACAATAACGCCAGTGATTCCTTTAGAATTTTATAAGAACGTAAATTGTGATAGAAAAAGAGATGATGGATTTTGGTCAATCAATGAACATCAAAATGATGCCCAAAACAATGTGAGGTTTGGAAATGTGAGGTTTGGAAATTAGTTTCCTTTAATTCTCAACGATGGGGGAGCACTGGAAATCCTTGACATTATCCCTTTTATCATCCAAATTTGCAGTTAAGGATTTCAAAGGTTAGATATAAACTGACAATCCTATTTCTTCATAAAGAAGACTTTAGGATTAATTTTTCAATTGACACAGAATTCATTGTCTGATGGACATAAAGGTGAAATATTACAGATTCCACGGACATGTAATGTACGGAGATGAATCCATAGATGCAATGCTCAAGGAAAATGAAGAAAACAAGTTGGATGCAGAGGTTGAGAATTTGGTGGCTTAAATATCCTTGGTAAATTTAGATGAATTTCAGACAGTCTTAATGTATGTTAATGAATTTATAGACACTAATAACTATTTGTGCTTGTTTACAGAGAAAAATTGTTTGCACGTATAATTCCGAAACCATTCTAATGTTACTCTTCAAACTTTAGGTTTTAATGGTCCATGGTTTCTTTCCTTGGAAAATTGTCTATCTCCAAATGGAGCCTGAGGGCCTCTCTGATTTTACTTTTTAATTTATTTTCTTCTTTTTGGTCCGTTAAGTTCACTGAGAATTCAGGGTACGATGACATCTACCAAAATGCTTAATGGAGGCATATAAAGAATAGGCAGAAATATTACAACCTTAGTTGGTGGCACCAGATAAGATACAGTGTTCTTTACTGGGTTTTCCTCCTTTTTAACACCATATGATAGTTTTCCGTAAGAAATTTCTCCGAGCAACACAGATCCTGCTGGACAATTCTGCAAAAAACATTGAATATAGCGTGTCCGACCCACCAAGCGAAACCAAAGGGGCGGTTGGAAAGGTTGATTAGAAGGATTGTTATATATCTGAACGTGCTTGTTATAATTCCTAGTACAATATAGGTTATTATATATAAAGATATACCTTTGGAAGCTTGTCCTTGGTTGGTGGGGCCACATAGAATGCTTCCAAAGCTCTAGAAAAAAAATGTATAGTGTGAGGGCATGCAGAATTTGTCATCAGGAGATAATTAAGACCAAAGTAGTAAGGTAATTAAACCTACCCAGGAATCAAGTCTGATGATTTAAAGGTACCATTTCCCATCACTGGTCCATCTGGTTGAGAGAAAAAGCTCAGACGGATAAAGTCCTACATTCATTATAGCAACTGGAAGTTAAGTATAAGACTTAAATACCAACTAAAATACAACAGATGCATCATTTCTAACAATAGTCTCCTTGCGGTTAGATATACATGAATATACATCATGTGCAGTAGCACTTCACTGAACAATTACATTAAAGTGGAAATTTCTGTTGTTGAATTAGGAATCTTTTACTCACAGTCTAGATCATAATTTAGGGAATACATATGAAATTGATGAAAACACAGGATGCTCGTTCTAACTGACTTTCTTTCTAAATGGATGACATTAGAAATGGTTTAATAACAATATGCCTATTCTATATAGGCCCCGAAATGCAATTTGACTAATAGACTAATACAACCTTTGATGAAAAGGTTATCCTTTAGAGAACCTATAAAGGTATCCCGTGCCATAGATCCTCAGAAACTCTTCATCATTGCCATTTCAGGAAGCTAGTTCAAGGATTGTTTAAAGCCGTCTCTCAAGTTAATATGTTGAATGTTGACACGTGACAGGATTCCACATAATGTCCATTTTTTCTATAAACATTTTCTTTTTCATCTCAGAATTCCTAATAAGTAACTGTGGCAAATGTAGTGTCTGATGTAGTGGGACATCTACCTCGAAACTCAAAATGAGATATATTTGTTTCTTCCACCATAAATGACAAATAAGCCACAGTTCTTCTGGACACATTAACTTGGTCTTCTAAGAAACTTAATTAAATACAGGCATACAGCTGCACAAGCTTTATAAATGGTGAATCAAGATGACTAACACTGTGCAGCTAAGACATCTTGCAGACTAGCACACAGTGATTAAATACAACAGATGAAGGTATTCTGTGTAAAGATGTATAGGTTGCTCAGAGACAACAAGTTAAATTCATGAGAGAACAGAATACTCTACCTTTTCCTCCAAGTTTCTTTCAATGAACACGACCAACTGTTTCATCTTCTCCAAGTATTGCACATTATCATGCCTATAACACAGTAAACATAATTTTTAAAATTAACAAAATTAAATTGCCACAAATAAGTTTACACTTGATTACATGTTTTTTTCTCTTTTTGATTAATAAAAATCAATATTAATACTATCATATCTTGTTATGCACATGATTACATGTTCACAGACAGAAAAGTCAAACCTGGTATTCTCTGTTGTAGCAGTTCCTTAAATTTAAATTGGAAATTGAAAGCAATTCAAACAAAACCATATTTTAGGAGACAGATTTAATGTTCAGTCTTGATAATAGATGGTTTCCTTGTTATCACTTGTCACTTCCAATCAGACTGGAAGCACAGAGACTAGTTTAATACTGTATCAAACTGCAAATCTACAAAAATTAGCAAAATATCAGAGTTCACAAAACAACAGATGCTGATGAACTTATTGAAAAATTGCAGTATCTAGTGATGGAAAACATGACTTGCACTCGCATTTTGACAACACAAACATACTCACCCAACGGACAAGATCAGAAATACATGTATACAGAGTCAAGCACAGAATGATTGTACTTCTTTGCTAATTAAGGCATACCGTAGATACAGTTGTAAGTTGTATTCACCCTTGGGAAGCTTTGCTGCATTTGGATAGGCATCCCCCATGGCATGTACACGCTGTATTTGAAATTGAGGACAGAATCAGATTTGCAATGACAAGTGGATAAACTCCATCAGTCATTCAAGACTATGAGAGTTCTATATAGTTGTATAATTACAGTAGGGGTTTGTATCTTTCATATGGAATTATTTCAAAAAACAACTCACTACATGCAAATATATATTAACAAACCAAATCAGATATTGGTATTCCATTCATTGATATTAATCATGTGGCTGCGTAACAAGGGGACACTATGCTCAAGGCCAAAACAAAAGCTCCCACTACGGAGTGCTTTTGGAGCACACATATTGCTGAAAGTAACTCACCAACGTTTATTTTCAAATTAAATTTGGGTAAAAAGTAAAGAAAATAAGATGTATGGATCAAACTGAGAGTAGCATTTGCATTGTATTTGCAGTTGCGATATAGTCAGACATATATGAGAAGTTTGAGTTATTGAATTCATGCATACTTTGAATATCCCTCAAGACAAACTAGAATACAGTACTCATCACGTACCTTATTTGAATCAGTTATCATATAAAACTGGGACTCAAATTTTGTGTCGTATATGCGATTGTTCAATAATGGGAAACGAGGCTTTATTTTAGCTCCATCTTCCAATTTGAACTTGTAACTGCAGGTAACCAATAATAGAAGTACATTATGATATGGCTAATGGGCAATAAACTGATGGATGAAATCAAATATGAATCACTGATCAGGAATGAAATGGAAGATAAATCAAACACATGTATCACAATGTAGGAACCCACGTTAATGTTAGAGCTAGAATTTGTTTTCCAGAGGGTAATTTGTCACGATCTGCTGGAAGAGCGCTTAGTTTACTCTCAATAGGCAGATATGGAACCCTTACCTGCAAAGCAAAGAAGCCAGAGGTGGCAAAAGTAAACAACAAATGATCCCTATCAATTGGATCGAATAAACCTGATGTGAGTGCAAGACCAGAGACATCTGTTGCTATGAAGACCAAATATACCTTGTTAAGAGTAGCAGAAGGAACAAGTTTTTCAGATGATAATAGAGCTTTAGCTTCAATCCTCACAGGGCGTCACTTCCATCAAGCACTACTGTTTCTTTATTGATGTTTATCCCATGAAAAACAATCTAAGAATGTCATACAAAAACCAAAATTACAGCTGCCCAGGACAAATCTTTTATATCTCTCGTATTAAGGAATTCCAAATGTCCTTGTTCTTTCAATCTAAGATCTCCAATGAAAGTTAATTAAGGAATATTAATGCCATACACGATCAATTGTACACTACAAGACAAGTTTCAACAATAATGTTATCCAAAAGAGGGTTAAACGCTCGCAAAGCATACCAAACAACATTAAATTTTAGGTCAAACAACAACCATCTGATTCAATTCCATAAAAATAACCTAAAAGGTAGATTGTATAACCACTAGCACATATACTTTGTACTTTCCAAGGATAATTAGAGGCAACAGAAGCAGATAAAAGTTTCCTACTGCAAGAATAAAATGATAAACCGTTTCAATGATTAACCTAAAAAGAAGGAAAATGAGAGAGAACCCACAGCAAACAAATACCTGAAAATCCACATTAGTTGTTTCACGGCTACCTATACCACTTGACCAAAACTGAGCTAAAGCCAATTCGATTGTACGACCACCTTCAACTGGGAAAGCAAAGCTGCTAGCTGAAGGAGATGAGAATGTTACAACACTCTCCCACTTAATAGGCCTCTTCAAAGGACAAATCTGGAAGGCAATCATGTTAAGGAACCTCCAAATATGAAAAAAAAAACTATGATTTGAGGGCATTCTGTACCTGAACAGTGTCTACAAAGAATCTTCTAGCAGTATCAAACCCTGATGTCCGCATGGTTGCCTCAACCCAATTAGCACCAAGCGGCACCTGAACAAATCTCCTTTCAATGTGACCTGGTCCAAAATTACAATCAATAAATTCTATATAGAAAAGGAAACCTCAAAATGTCTTTAGGAAGAAAATTATTTTACTTCTTGCGTGTATAAATCAGTTGCATCATAATCAATTTACAACAAATACAAAACCTTGGAGCTTGAGTCTTCTACAAAGTGGGTTCCCAGCCACCCAATCAAATAAATTACTATCCTACCATAATTGTGAAAATAGCTTTGAGATGTGGGCATTTAATAAATATAGAGGTTGGAGAAGGTACTTTTCTTAGGTCAAACTGCCCATTTAAGAGCAAATTATATTTACTTCCAACCAATTATCTTCCACTCTCCACTACAACTCAAATCTATACTTACCATGCTGAGATCTTGCACGGAAAAGGAAAGTGATGAGTAATATTATTGGTTTTCATGATAATAAAGTTCTCAACATTGTAGAGGTAATATGGAAGTTCTATTGTTACAGCCAACACCATTCACTTTTAAACTACTACACCAACAAACAGAAGAACAACATCTAAATTAGACAAGAATCATGCACTAGTAATTCTCTTACCAAAGAGTACATGGGGGCCTAACTAGAATATTTGACAGGAATGGCACTGAGATTCTGAGAATCACCTGGTAAAAATGACATCCCTGAAAATGTAATTAGAGGAGAGCAGTCCTTCAAAAGTATAGGTTTTGTTATGGTAATTGGCACTCTAAAAAGTGGGCCACGCCATGGTGCCCTGCAATCTATTCCATAGACTTCATAGTAATGCAGACCATCACTAAGACTGGTCGGATCCACAATGATGCTGCAACAGAAAGAAACAAAATTAAGAATCAGCTGAAAATGAACAACATTACGTTTATGCTTGAATATACAGATTACAGACTAGTTGGGATCAAAGAAATTCAAAGTTGTGAACTAACTTGAAAGTACGTCCATTATGTGTGAGAAGCAAAAAATCAGGAGCCCTAACAACAGCATTTTCAGTGCAATGTAACTGTATGCATTCCTCAAAGGGAACTAGTTGTTCCATATTGTTTGCATCGTCATGGAATTTCGGTTCAACTTGCACAGTCCACTGCCAAGAGGGAACAGTTAGCTTCTCAAGAGAATCAAGAAAGGGATCATTAACATCCAATGTAGAGATGATAATTGCTAAAGAAAAATATGTTAAGAATGCCAGAACAGTATCTCCAACTTTTTACAAAGTTATGCAAGAGTACCAGGTTAACAATTGCGAGCAAAGTCCATCATCATTCATTCTTCAACAGAGAGAACAAAAGGACAGTATCTGCTTACAAATGGCAGACAATACAATATCCATGAAAATTACATAACTGTATGTGAGATTGTATGTGCTGGCTCGGGCGTGTGCATGAGTGTTCGTATGTATTTGTTTTACTAACATAAAAAAACAAAATATTTCAATTGCATTAAAAAATGACATCCTTTGATAGTTTTATGTAGAAATTGGATTTTAAATTTGTAGTCAACATTTGTTGCTTCATGGGCTGTTGGAAACAATTATGGACTAATCTCTAGGCATAACATTGACCTCTTTGGGATAGGTGCCACTCAGTAATATTCCTAAGGTATATTCAAGCATAAACATAATGTTGGGATTAAACTACTGGTCACACATTAAGACACGCCTCCTAAACATACCCTTGAGGTATCACATATGGTATAAACATCATGCACTTTACACTTTACAGTTGTTGTGTATATTTGTCAAATGGCACAGATTTCTCTCCTTAATCATCCCTTAATCGCAATGTCACCATCTTCAATCCTCAGAACGGTGCTTATACACATGATATATTTGGGAATTTCAAAAGGACATTTACAAATGCATCAATATTAATGCTTACCACATAAATATTGCAAGTATTTCATGATCTTCGCTCATGTCCATTTGGTCATGTAAATTTTACAAAAAACGGACTTTCTATAATCTATATTCAAAATCCCATGACTTCCACCCCAAAAATCGGATTAGGATAAGATTGGTACTTTGTAAGGATACATCTAAAAAAATTGAAAATCTTAATATCAAGTTCTTCGGTAAGAGAAAAATTCCAATAAATTTTTATACCACCTTCAGAAAAATAAATAAATAAATAAAATCACGAGGATATTCTCGTTAGAATACTGGGTGTTTATTTTATTTATCACATTAGATATCATCCTGATAGATGATTATTAGCCATGAAACTTTTGTGAAGGTCTATCAAAGAGATGGCCCCTGAGTCCATGTCATTATCAATTAAGGAACACATTCAGCCTACTATGCACATGTGGCAATATTGCCGCTCAAATCTTCAAATGGACCAAAATTCATAGCGATCCGAAAGTTGAATTGCTCCTAATTAATATCACATATCATGAATTTCATCATAATGTTAAAAAAAGAAAATCAACAAAAGGAGAAATCAAATTCTACCTGATCTAAGAAGTCAGTTTACCTAGGTTGTTTGTTCTTAAACATTGGGGCATCCAACTTAAAACCAATTGGTGATAAGTGGAGAAGCCCAGGAACATTTATACTATACTGCAAGGCTTCACACATCCCATGTGGGACTACATTTGTGAAAATAAATTAATACTGAGGGACTGTGTAACCAACCTCAGTTGTTTGGTGGCAAGCGCAATGATCCCTCAGATAGATGCCTCGTGATGTAGGATCTGCAATAAATAAGGCATGATTCTCATGAACTGACAATCTCAACTTACAGAAAATAAAACAGTATCACGAAACACACAGCAACAGTTCAAAACAGGAAAGATACTAAGGAGCCTTATTCATGTCTTGAAGACGAGAATAGACATTTTAACTTGAGGATCAGTTGTTTGACATTTTCAAGAAGCCTTTGGCTCGTGGTTCTTTCTTAGTTGTGTTCCAAGCTGGGCAGATGTGATTTGTATGCTCCAGCTTAAGGGAGATTGTGGTAGGAGCTTTGGCATTTTTCTCTGTGATTACGTGTAATGGCATTGGTATAACTAGTGGCACAATAACTTTACATGGGTAAGTGGAATAGTAATGTGGGTGGAAAAAATTAATAAAACAGAAGAACGAGAGCACAAATTAAAAGGGGCCTGTTATTTGAACAAAAATCTCTAGACCTTTAGTGAGGGTTTGACTGTCCCTAGGAAGCTTACTAAAACAATTAATGTTGTTATATTGAAAGGCCTGCTAGCGTTGATTGATTGAACACTAGAGATAAACAAAAAGCATCTTCATCCTAGTAAGACTACCAGAAATATGGGCTACTAATCAACAAATAAATTGTATGTTTTCATATTAAAGGTGGGAGCTTCTAATAGCAGAAATTATAGAGCTAGATGCCATAAAAAGCAAAAAAAAACCAACTTACTAGCTTTGCCAACTTGATTAATTGTTATTTTGTACCAAACACATGGCGAATTTCTACACTGCTGAATATACTCGTACGCCCTGCCATACAATCATTGTAGCTAGTCATTAATCAATTAAGGACTCAATTTGCATGAAGGACCAAATACACATACATATAAGATAAAAGAAAATTTACTTGTCAACTTGCATAAGCCCATGTCCAGTTGATAATTTATCTTCTGGAAGAGCACCTATTGGAACTGTTGTATTTTCAAGAGCCGTTCTAACATTGTATGGACTCACAGGTATACCTTCAGCCTGCATAGAAATAAGGCATTTGCTAGAAGTCTCATCCATCTACACAGGCTGACAGGCAAGCATATAAAAACATAAGGAAACATAGAGTGTTTCATGAGAACCTTCATTGCGCTAATCAACAAAGCAACGCCTCCACAAGCAGATGGAGATGACATTGAAGTTCCATTCATAAGCATACGCCGCTGAAGAGTCCATGTAGGTACAGGAGCAACCGCTCCACCAGGAGCACTGATAGAAACGCCAAGATCCCCATCAGCTGTTGGACCTCTACTAGACCTGTATCCAGTATTTCAAGTAAATGCCTAAACAAAAACCCCAAATAAGCCAAGAATGGTTTTCTCCAGTCCACACAAATCAATTCTTACACAAAAAGTCCATGAATTCATAAATAAAAAGATGTACCAAGTGTATTCCAATCCTTCCGAAGGAGGTTCAACAATACAATGAGCTCCAGCAGCCATGGCAGGAGAGACATATGCACCAATCCCTACTATGCTTGATGTAGTCCCACCAGGTGCACCAACAGTGGTCAAGGCTGGCCCGCTATTTCCAGCACTACTGATAAATATCACTCGGTATTTGTCAACCACCTAATTAATATCACCAATGGTATCACTGAGATAGCTATCCCAAAAATAATTTTTTAAAAGTCAAGAAACAGGACTAAACTATTACTTCGTTCACGAGGTCGACAAATCGACCATAATCTGGTAGCATTGCAGGCTCTCCATAGCTCATGTTTATGAGATCACACTTGTGCTGCAGAGAAGATATAATGGACATTGTTCAGATGTAATAATGAGGAAAAAATCTTTAGTAAGAACTGATTCTTTCCTATTGACTTATTCCATTTCATGCCCGTGGAAAACATTCTCTGAGCTCATTATAGAGCACAAAGGCTTTGAAACATATCAAGAATCATGTAAGGACTGAGAACTTTGAGAGGAAAAGACTAATTTAGAAACAACAACCAAAAAAAAAACACTCCAGCATGGAAAACAAGTTACAGTGCTTGGACCCAGTGCATTACCATAAGAAAGGATTTTATCTCGGTTTAAGGGCAAGATGATATTTTAAAAGAAATACCAGGAAACATAGATGTGGATAAAATATATTAATGAAGATATGGTTCAAAAACAGGAATAACTCCTTAAAATTTAGAACATAGATTATTAGATGACCAGAAGATCTACCTCCACTACAGCGATCAATGCTCTAGTTAAACCAGTTCCAGTTTCCATTGAACCTAAGCGTGAATCTCCAATTTTACAAGATATAACCTGTGCTCCTGGTGCGATTCCATTTAGCAAGGGTTCCTTTCGTACAACAGAAAACAAAAACAAAAACAAACAACAAAAATGATGAGGCAACCATATGGGCAGCAAAGGAAATAGCTTTTGGTCAAAACGATACTCTCCCATACCTTTGGATGGAAAGCAGTAGCGATACCAGCAACATGAGTGCCATGAGGGGAGGAATCTGTTACAATGCTTAAAATGTTTCCCTTGTCAAATACGTTTGTGACAAAGGAGCAAGCATCTAATTTGCTAAATATTCCATATTTCCGTTCAATCCTGCATGATTATAGGAACCAAGTAAGCATAAAATCAAACTTATCCCTTACTTTCTTTATAAGAAGTTTACTATCAGACATTCACACTCAATTAAGGGAATATACACTATTAATTAACATACAAAATAATGCTTTCCTTGACCTACGTGCATCTCTTTAAAAATAACATAATACTTATCATTCAGACCTATAGTTGGTTAGCGGAATGAAGTCAGCCAGTTTCCCACACTCAGAGTCATCCTCAAGGCTCTGTGTGTCAAGAGCAACCCTCCACACATCACCATCGTTCCATACGACAGCATCTATAACAGGTCCTCTATCATCGTAATTCTGAAACATTGAAACAAGTTCATTACCTCAAAACCACCAGAAATTCAAGGCCAATTTGAAGAAAGATTAAGCTTAACCCACTTACATCAGCTTGCTTTCGAAGATAATCAACCCTGCTTTGAAGGTCTGCACGGATCCCTTTCAAACTGATATCCTCCACTTTTTTATGTTTCTGAACAGGCAAGTTTCAAATCAGAATTGATCCCATTGAAAATAAATAGTTACCTAAGAATTGAGATACTTTTTAAGTTTTAAACTTTTAAGAAGTGGCAACACTTGCAAATACATATACATACATATTCGCCTATAAATATACTTCTGTCAGAATAAACATAATGTTAATGAAGCCAAAGGATAGACTTGTTCTTAATAACCATCTCCATCTGACGACCATCTCCATCTTTTTGTAGTGTATCATTTGTCACATAATACCTATAACTATTAACATAGATATCCTTCTTCACTTTTTCCCTCACAAAATTGCATCTAAACTAGAAGCAGTTGCCACCTTTCTGAAACTCTACTTCTCCAGTGTGTTTCTCCATATGATGTGCCTAGGCTATCTTTTCTATCTAGACAAACCTCGGCATCAATTGTCAACTCTTCATTGCCATTGTATATGACAGTACACGTTCTCAGAGAATTTCTGCTTCTAACCTATATGATTTTTCTAATAACAATGAAAGTGGAGAAACATCTTTTGTAGGAAGTACCAAGTCAGATCTAATCATGAGATTGAAAACGAAAATGAAACATACGTACAACAAAGACAACTAAAACCAGTTAATGCTAATAACCTGGTCAAATTGATCAAGATTCTTTACAGCCTCTGCAATTGCTTCCTGGTTTTTCTCCTCCCACTTTTTCTTCCTTTCTTTCTGTTCACATACCATGATTAGTCATAATTGAGAACTAATACATAGAGTAGACAAAAATCCAATGACAATGACGCATAATCCTACCTTTAAACGGGAAGTCAAACTGCTTGTGAAAAGCTCATAGACCAATTTACATCCTACATGCCACTCCCCAGTAGGATTCGTCCATGCAGGATTCACAACCAGTGATATTCCTACATGACATAAAGACCTCGACATAAAACTACGATCTAACATTCAACTAATTAACAAACACATTATGCTTACACAGTTACACTAACCTGAAGCTCCAGTAATACAACTATTTGCATCAGCCTTAACAACTTTCGAAGTATCAATATCACCACTCCCTGTACTGAAATTCAACAACACTATTTATTTATTAATATTAAAACAAAATAACATAATTAAAAAAAAAAAAAATGTATGTATACCAATCGAGAACGTCTAGAATTTTGGGTTTCCCATCTGACGTGAGTTTTAAACCATCTGCAGCTGGATCAACACCAGAATCGAAAACAGCGATGATGACACCACGACCATCGAATTGAGGATTTGATTCGATGAACCGATCAGCAGCAATTTCTTTCTTAGGCATTAGTGAAGCTAGAAAAGTAGACTCGTTTAGTTTAAATGAAGTGAGTGAAGCAGTTTTATTATTATCTTCAGGCATTGCCTTTAAACTCTTACTTCTCTTCTTCTACTTCTACTAACGTTGTTGTTGTTCAACTTTTTGGAGAAGTGTGAGAAAAGAGGCGGAGGAAATAATGAAGTTATTCTATCCAAATAAACCGCCATTTTATAAGGTGTTTTTTGTTGTTTTTTTAAGGTTGTGTACTTGTGTAGGACACTTGTAACGATATTAGAGGTCAGAATTATCTCCACGTTATTATATTAAAGTGCGAGTCTATTAGACAGTGGGCAATTGGGTATTGTGATGATGCACATAATATGAGATATGCAAGTAGGTCATGGAAACTATTTGATATTTGAATGTTGATTGATTATGGACGTTAACATTATAATCTGTCAAAACTGTAATGTAGTATGTATTTGTCATGTTTTAGGCTAATCAAAACATCAAATATCACGAAAATTATGATCTAATGTTGCTTCAAAACGCTAACCCGCTAACGCTATCGGTATAAGTTTATCTATCTATAACACCAGTTTTAACGAGATAGGGTCAAGTCTACTAGTACGCTAGTAGAAGAAATCTAGTAGCCTGTGGTAGAAATTTTATTTTTTTTAAACTACACTTTGACAATAGTGGCGGCTATAGTAAAAAAACAAAATCTATGCTCTAAGGTGCTGGAGGTTGTAAGAAAAACCATTGGTTGTGGAAATGCTAACCTGCTAACTGTATATATTATGCTGTTTTGGTTTGGTGGCGATGACCATTGGACTTAGCCTTACAATCAAAATCACTGATGTGACTGTGTATGTAATCAATTTTCAACTAACAATCACACACAGCCCACGGGCCTGGAGCCCAAATCATAAATGTTATTGTAGAGTTGGAAATTGAGCGGGTTTGGGTCGGATTTTTATTAAAAACTTTTTACTATATTTGGATCCATCCGGATTCGGGTCGGATTTCGGATATCCATATCCATTAAAAAAACACAAAAAAACACATTATTTTAATCATTTTTATATATAAATGTAATATATAAATTAATCAAGTGAGCAGAGTGAACATTCTGGGCCGACAAGGGGTGTGTGGCCCAAAAAATATTTTGGTTGGTTTATGTCTGTCCTTATTCTCGAGCAATTTCTCCTTCCCTCTCCCTCATTCCTTATCAACCAAACCTAACTCTCTCTCTCCCACCACAAACCCATCTCTCATTCTCTTCTCCACCTCCGCTCACGCCCCCACTACTTGCAATTATCTAGTTTTTAGGCATCAAAATATAAATTTTGTTAAAATAATTTGAGTTTTGGATATTCGGGTTGGATTGTAGTCACAAACTAGGGGTGATAGTTTGGCCCTCAACCCGCCCCGCCCCGCCTTCAAAATTGCATGTTCAAGCCCTCAAAAGTTGGCCCTCACAAAATTTGAGGGGCGGGTCAGCCCGACCCTCATGCTTGTAAAGGGTGGGCTAGGGTCTAGGTTTTGAAGCATGAGCCCGGCCCTCATTAAGCCCTCACTTGGGCCTCATACGTTTTATTGTTATTTTATATTATATTTATGTATTATATTTTAATTATCTAAGTTGTATAAAAAAAAATCACTAAATTAGTTTTTAATAGTAGATAAATTAGAATACAACATAATATATGCATTTTTTGTAATTGATTTAATTATATGTATATAAGTCATACATAAAAGCAAATCCAACCTAACAAGTAACAACATAGTTAAGTATGAAAAATATAAATGTTTTAAGAATATCATATCTTCCACCATCTTTATCTATTATTTTTATTTTTTTTCTAAAGGCATAACAATTAGTTTTATATACTTAGTTAAAATTGATATACATAATCAAAGTATGATAAAAAATAAATAAATAATCACAAAAAAATAAAAAAATTAGTCGAGTATAATTAGATCGGGATCCGACTTTCATTTGGCCCTAAAAAATGAGGGTCAAGGAGCGGGTTAAGGGCTTGAGTTTTCATGCTTAACCATACTCGACCCGTCCCTCAATACAAAATAGGAGCGGACTGACCCGGCCCTCAATCACGAGGGCTTTTATGGTTTGAGGGGCGGGCTACCCGGCCCGGCCTTTTATCACCCCTATCACGAACATATAAACCATATCCGTTAAAATGGATTCGGATTCGGGTCGCATTTCCAGCCCTAATTGGAAACATCGATCATTCTTCCTGCTACCTCCTCCTTTCCATTTTCAATAATAGTTTCTCACTTGTCTTCTCCACTACACAAGACAAAGACGCTTTCATATGTCATGGGCACGCGACAGCTTTTACGGTCCGCAAATGTTGCCTCACGTGCTCTTCTTCAGCACTCCATTGCACCCATCATCGAACCGTAAGTCATTCATGTACTAATTTTGCACTAGACATTCTACTGTTATGCAACTAGATATTAGTGGCCACTGTGTTTGTTTACATTTTATGTTTATATTCTAAATTTTCACACTCAATAAAACCAAATTTGTGTTATTGTAGGCAAACTTTGGTTAGTGGTATTTGCGCGAAAAGCGGAGCCAATGTGCAGTCAAGAAGAGGTATAAGGAGTGCTAACGTGATGTATCTTAAAGACCTTGCACTAGGCGAAGCTAAAAACAAGAACTTCGTTTTCTCACCCATGTTCGTTCAACTACTACCTGTGAGTTTCACTCTTTTTGACAAGTTTTTACGCCGTTAAATAATTGTGTGTTTGTCCGGGTATTCATAATTTAGGATGTGTTTGATTGCATTGCACAAGGGAATCCAATGCTTGCTCTACCTAGGATTAGTTTGCCCATGGTGAAGACTGAAGAGTATGTCTACTATTTGACTAAACGTCATCATTTTTATAGCAGTTTTTGCGTTTGGGGTCTTTGTGAGTCTGTGCTATTGCCTTAATAATGGCCTCGATACATACATTTGGTAAATGTTTCAGTGTGCTTGCACAGGGAGTTATTATATATACAAACCTGAGGTTTCGTCAGAAGGCCCCAGGCTTTCAGTAGCTAGAATCAAGAGGATATAATCGAAAATCAATAGTTAACATATGTCTTTTGCAATTCCTTCATTGTTTCTTTATATTTTTTTCACTTTTGTTTACAGCTGTATATTTCAGTAACATATTTTATGGTTATAATGAAGGCAACAGGGGAAGATCATGATGGGTTCATCAGCAAATGGATTCAAAAGGTTATGAATGCACTAATGCCATCGAAGGGATATCTGATTTGGCAGATGGCCCAGTTCAATGAACACTGGAGTGGACCGAATGTGAAAATGGATATCAAGGACTGGCAATTCTATCTCCTTGAAGGAGACTCAGTTGAAGTTCCCTATGTGACTAGCACCACAGCACAACTCATCAATACTTTCGAAGATTTGAAAGTGCTAAGGATTCCTTTTTGCATTAAATCCTTATCTATGTACATTCTTCTTCCCAACAACGGAGACAAGCTCTGGTCTCTTATTGAGAGGGTGGATTCTGATCCATGGTTCTTGAAAAGATGTCTTTGTCCAAATACAGATGCAGTTAGTATGGGGAAGGTCATGGTACCAAAATTCAAGATCGGATATGCGTTGGCATCTCCTATGATTCTTCGTGGCGTAAAATTAAAACCGCGCTCTACTCTATTAACAGATTGGAATGCGTTCTATGACGAACTATATATTAAGGGAGCTAATGAGGTTAAAGCTCCTGATGCTACTGCTACAGCTGTGGAATCCACATCTGTGCCTGAGCCGCATGTGGATGAGGTCGATTTTGTGGTAGATCATCCCTTTATGTTCATGATTAGGCACGAGAAAAGTGGGAAGGTAGTGGCTGTGGGACATGTCCTAAATCCTTTAGAGAAACAAAAGGCACTCCCAGGGATACCAGATGAATCGGACCAGACTGGTGTCTCCATAAGCTTTGTCTAACCTTGGATATGATGCAAGCAGTGTGGCAGTATGCGCTTGACATTCCCCTTTCATATGCATGTATGCCTGCAAATGACATCTAGCTCGCCTCCATTTGTCGCACTTGATCTTGAGGTGCAAGTAGTACTCAATCATCCTGAATTGATGGGTGTTAAATAAAAATCCCAGTTTTGCTGGTTCTACTGACCAGTGGTTTTGAATGACGAAATGATTCATGTTTGTTTATCTGCCATTTGTTTTTATTAACTTAGATTCCTGACTTTGTATGGAACTCGTTTGTGTTCCATTTTTGCACATTGACAAAATTCTGAACTTAAATTAGTGAAATGTCGTAGTTCTTGATTTGCTAAGGTGGGTGTATGCCCTCCCCATTACACCTGTAGACGTCTTGTTTTCACTTCTAGCTCGGACTGCATTTGAAAGAGCAGTGGTTTTGAATGACCTGAATGATTCATGTTTGTTTACCTACCATTTGTTTTCTGTTTTCCATTTTTGCACATTAAGACAAAATTCTGAACTTTTGAACTAGTGAAATGTAGTAGTTCTTGATTTGCTAACTTGGTGTATGCAGTTATGCACTCCGCACTACACCTACAAGTGACATCTCGTTTTCACTTCTACCTCGGAGCAACCTCCATCCCACAATTTGAGAAGTCTACGTCTACAGAGCAAAGATAGTGCGAATAATCGAGTATATAACTGGTCTTGCCTTGCAGAATTTTTCTAACAGTTCTCAAGGTGGATCTCAACTCCCTAAGAACAAAAGTTTGCCTGCTGAAAATCAAGTGGGTATGAGAAAGAAAAGGAATACCACAGTGCATAGGAACTACATACAATACAGTGCATAGCTTATGAAGTTCATAAGCTACAGAGAACAAGAATAACGACTATAAAATGAAGTAAACTCATAAACAAACTACTGTTTTCTTAAGCCATTCATGTCGTTATACACTCTTATACTAAGAAATAACAAATACAGTAAAAAAAAAAAAAAAAAAAAAAAAAACAAGATGGCTTAATTCAAGTCAAATCTACAATTAACAAACCATGGAATTACACCTTATTACAACAAAACTCATAATAAACCCAAATTCCCAAAATTAAATAGAAATCCCACTATGTTCAGATTCAAGATACTTACAAATCCTCTCCATAACCTCCCTCCCCTTAACACTATTCTGTAAAAATCTATCAGCACATTTCTGTTCCACCTTCTCAGCCATCGATGCCAAAGCAGTAAACGGCTTAATCTTAATACTAGTCTCTTGTTTACAAACCGTCCATGATTCCGGATTTTCAGGATGTGGGTCATACCAACTTTTTTCTTCCACCTCAATATATTTTCTCAAACTAACATTTCTTGTAATCAGCTGCATTGACTTTGATCTCGCGTCCACGACCGTAGATTCGACGCAATGGCAAATGTTTTGACCAATTATCTTGCGTATAAACCATGGGCCGGGTGCGTTTACGGTTATGGCACGGGTTGTGTAGAGTTTACCGGCTTGGGTGTCGAGATTTCGGTTTAAGGTGTCGACGGATAAGATGTGGGATAAAGTGGGTTTGGTTTCTTGGTCTGTGAATTTGCGCCATGAGGCGGAGGTTACTATTTCCCATGGGTGTTTGTAGATGTGTTCTTGTGCATATGCTTTCACCATTTTTCTGTAATTAAATTATGTGTCTTGTTTTTTGGGGTTGGGGCTGGGCTGTGGGGGAGACGAGAGAGAGAATGTGTGGTGTGTCCTCCACTCCTTATATTGGCGTGTGGCGGAGAAGTAAAAGAGGGGAGGGTTTGAGTTTGCATTTTTGCAACATGAGTCATGGGTCGGGTCTTAGACTGGGTTTGGTTTTAAATGTATCCACCCACCCCACTTTGGTTTTTCTCCCATGTAAATAAGGGCATTCCTAATACAGGTGGATATAGTGGGAATGTGACTTTATTCGTCTCCATGTAGGCACTTAATTATTCCCTTTCATTTCACCAAAACGGTGAAAAACAAGGTAAAGTTGTGCAATGCAAAGATGAAAAAAAAAATCTCGGACGGGATGTTAGATTTCGTCTGGAGGTTTTTTATCGAGACGGAATGTAACATCTCGTCCGCTATTTTGTTTGAAGTTGAAAAAAATCGAAAAAAACGTGAGACGGTCTGAAAAAAAAAATCGAAAAAAACACAAGAGACGAAATCCAACATCCCGTCCGAAGTTAACAAGTCAGTAACTATCTCGGTGGAAGGTTTCACCTTGATTTCAACTGGAGAAAATAATCACCAGTTTTTCACCTCTGTATTGTACACCATTTTTTCAACAAAACTGGTGATTATAGTCACAAACCCCCCTTATCCACCCACCTGCATTGCAAATGCTCTTATGGTTCAAAACTTTTGCCCAATGCAAATGTGAATATCAATGTGACTATTTTCCTAAGTCAAAACGAGAGTGAAGCCTTCAACCAAGATAGTGGCTGAGTTGTGAACTTCGGACGGGATGTTGGGTTCCGTCTCGTGTATTTTTTTTAAAAAAAAATTGATTTTTTTTTCGGAAGGGATGTTACATTCCGTCTCGCATGTTTTCGACTTTTTTTTTAAAACTTCAGACGGGATGTTTTATTCCGTCTGGCGCGTTTTTTCGATTTTTACATTCAGACAGAATCTAGCATCTCGTCTGAGATTATTTTTCACCTTTGCATTAGGTAGCCTCACTTTGCTTTTCACCAAAACGGTGAAAAAGGGAGGAAATACTGCCTACGTGAAGGTGAATAATAGTGGCTCGCATTGGGAATGCTCTATGGGTAGAATTTGAGCCAAGCGGCTCGGGCTCATCTCGTTTAAGCTCGGCTCGAGCTAGTTCAATCAGTTAAATGAGCCAAGCTTGAGCCTATATAATAGCTCGTGTAACAAACGAGCTTGATGAAGCTCAGTTTGATAAGCTCAAATAGCAACTTCATAGTGTAAAATAAGAGTCACTCTTACATGTAGATGCTACCTCTTTAGCTCATTGCTAAGACTGTTGTTGCTCCGTCATCTATAACCCAAGTGGCAGATTACAGAGGCGAAGAACTGGATTCGATTATTTTACTTGATTGTCTATGAATCTCAGTGTCGATACCCATAACTCCTCGTGAAGGATTATAAGGTCAACTGTTAATTATAGATTCATTAACATAATGTGAGAATGGTTGCCAAATAGTTTTACATTTTGAGTAAAAAAAATACAGTTCCTTGCAACAAAAAATACTCAAAAAGATGAAATATACGAGAATGAAAGTTGTCTTTTTAAAAGGAAGAGAATTATATTCCGATTCCGTTTTGTAAGCTTTTATTTCCATATCCTTTTATTAATTCATACTCAATGAAGAATTATTTTGTAAGCACTATAAGAAATTTCTTTTGTAAGCTTCTTCCAATTCCAATAAGACTTAAGAGGATTATTCTTTTGTAAGCACATAAGACTTATCCACAGAAGAATGAAATAAGACTCAATAATGTCATTATTCTTCTGATCTATCTTATGTAAATATGATTTGACAACTTTTCATTTCGACTAATTATGTTGCAGGATTTCACCATGAAATAAAAGACAATTGCTACTGTAACAGGTGAGCTCACTTTGATTTATAATATTTATTGCTCATGGTTGTAAAACATTGTTGCTATTGGCTGCTACCTTATATTTTTCTTCTTAAAACTTGACATTATTCATATCGGCTTTGAATGCCACAAACTGTTGAGACATATATTGTGAATTCTTAAGCTTTCTGTTATAATAGAAGGATCCCTTTGACTGTGAAAATCCTATGCTATAGAGTAAAACTTGAGAAATTATACGAGCTTTTCATAAACTTTTGTAGTTTATATTTGGCATAAATTTTTCAAGGAACGATTTAGACTATGTACTGATTGTTGAATAGATGTTATACTCATTCAAATGTGCTAAACTTATTACATGCAAGTAATCGTTTTGATAATGTCTATCTTTATGTCGTTGGTGTACCTATTTACTCCATCATGTCACACAATGTATTATCTGCCATAGTTAGGATTAGCTCTTATCATATCTATTGCTACTTAAATTGTTCATCTTTGTTGTCATGGGTATTGCTTGGGGTGTTTGGTTATGTGTAATCCTTTTTAAATAAATGAATGAAAGGATTCCCATGGCTGAGTAATTAATTGTTTGACATTAATAATTCCTTGGTTGTTGGGATATCCATCTCTTAAGGTTGGCTTTATAAGTTATATATTTTCCCCTACCATCGGTAAAATGGAGGTCAAAGCTGATAGAGATAAATATTCACCATATGCGGATATGCTTGCTGCACATATATTTATTAATATCGTTATTTCCTTGCAATTTTGAAGGTCCTTTTGAAATGAACATCTTCATTTTTTCAGAACAAATATTAAAGGTGTGATAGGTCATGTAGAGTTAACTCATCCATTATATGGACAAAAAAGGCAACCTTCTAGATTATACTTATGCTGATACTTACAGTTTGTTATGTTTTGTACATTTTATTTATATGTTGCTGAATTATGTAAGCGTGCATCCATTGCTTCTAACTGTATCAGTAAAGGAGCAAAAAAGACGAGCAATTGCAGGGACGACAAGAAAAACACACTATTCTTTATCTAATTCATTGAAGCATTATGTGAGGTATGTTATCTTTTTTTTTTAGTTCTCCACATTATATAAGATTAGTAGGAGCTTGTTCATGATCTATGTTAAAAAGCCACATTGTGATCAATCGTCTCCAAGAAGCCTGCAATCTGTTTTTAATTTAATCTGTAATATGTTGGCTACAATTATTTTGTTTGCATAACCGATGTTGTTTAACCAATTGCTATTAGTTATGTATGTACACTAGATTTGGCTGATTTGCTTACAGGTTCACTTGCAAATACATATATGTTAAGAGGCGTATATTTCCCCTTTGGTTACGCAATGGTCGTCTAGCAATACGTGTGGATAATCTGACAATATGTTATGAACATATTCCATGGTTTTCTTCATGATTTGGAATGTGGCTAGGACCGAACTCATCTATGCATCTACCTCCTAAAAGCGGCCCAACTCGATGAAATCCTTAAAAATATTTGGAGGAGATAACTAAATTAATTCTCATATTTCTTAGGGAAAAAATAATGCTAGCAACTCGAAACGTGAATATCCAGTGCGGATTAAAGTGCATGACGACACATTATAGGTCATTTTCATTGAGCATTCACTTTTTGTTTATGGTGGTGATACCCGTGTATATTTTTTTCGGTGTTTCAAGTGAATATAGTCTTGAAAAGTGGACATGTTTGAGAAATGAAAGAAAACGTAATTAGGAAAAAGTACTTGATCAGATTGGGGCTATCCTTAGACTAGCAGGAGGAAGAACTGTCAAAGATTCAATCTGATATTTGTAAAGATATATAATTAGTAGATGTTACACAACAACAAACTTTGCCCATGGTCACTACTACTGTTTTTTATATGAAAATTGGCATAGTAGACGATACAGGCATGCTTAAGTCCCAAGCTGAAAATCGTGATAATCATGATTTAAAGGTGAGCTTCTTCAGTACTTCAATCTGTATGACAAAAATTTATGAAACTATTTCATACCAGTTTGTTCTGAATTCAATCGTGGATGGGAACTTAAATTGTATTCTCATGTTGGATTTGATTACAAGGAAATTTTGTACCCTGTTGTGAATGAAGGTATACATTCGGATATATATTGATTCACATACTTTTTAATACACTATATTTGTCATCGTTTGTTTGTTTGTTTATATATATACATACACACACACACACATATATCTATATCTTAATATTAAAGTTCATTTGGTATTTTGAGAGCTCTATTAAAATTCCATAATGGAATTAAAAGGGAATTTATCTTTTATTTGAAAAGGAATTTTTGTATTTGAAAAGACATAAATCCTTTTTTAAAAGAGAATTTCTAATTAAAGCGGGAATCATTCTCCTATTAAAATGGGAATTCCTTCCTATTGAAAAATGAAAATCTAACATATCTAATTAAAATGAGAATTCATTCTCCTAAAAACAAAATGTTTTAAAAGGTAGAAGGAATTAGGATAAAAAAAAAAAACTTTAGGAAAAACCTGGTTTTAAAACTTAATTAAACAATGCCTTTATAAAATTAAAAAGCGGGTAACAACAACTAAAGTCAAGTCCCAATAAATGTAAAAAATCTAAATATGTCTTAAGTTTGTATGGAAACTTATTTATAAATATATATTATTATTAATTATTATTTTTTTTTTTTTTTTTTTTTAACAAATAAATCATGTACTTGAACAGTTCATTCCTTGGAATATTACAAAGTGAAAATATAAGGAAGTAGAAATCATTAGTATTTAATATTAAGAAAAGATTTAATTTGTGAACTAATAAAGATTTGACTACTGCATAGGTTGAAACAACAAATTTGCAAATAATTGTGGGATGTTCACGGGGTCAAATATTTTTCTTTGCGTGTATATGCTTTAAAGTATTCATAGTCTAGGTGTTCAAAGTTCTTTCAATTATTAAATCCGAAACAAAATAAGGGCATTACAACATTTTATTATTAAAGATCAAAAGCATCATAGATAATAAAGAAAAACAATGTAACTATTTCATGTAATAATTTAAGTTAATGAAAAATATTTGAGTTATTAAAAAACAACTAGAAAATCTTATTGGTTATGACTATTTGATTTTTCTTTCTCATATTCAATACAAGTTATTCCTATGGACAAGAAAATAACAATCAATTCCAAAAACAACAAGTGACACTTACAAGAACTATTAATGGACACCATGATGGATTAATTGTGGGTTCAAAGATCTCATTGGACTTCTTAAACAAGTTTAACAACTAGAAAATATATTGGCTTGTATTCAAAAAGTATTTCCATCTATTTCAATATAATTATTGATGATGATGTTTATAGATATTTGTGATTTCTCACTACAGTTTTTGAAACTTTTTTTAGTGAGCTAATGGACACCAAACTTCAATTGTTGTTTTTATGAAACAAAACTTTTTACACAATAAATTAGTGTAACATGACCATTAATTTAATGTGATTTACAAAATACAATTCATATTGGTTCATTACATTTTGTGACAATCACTAATTTTGAAATTTTAAAAACACATAAAAATCAATGGATGTGAAAAATCATGCAAAAAATAAACATCTACTTGTTCACATTTATTTAAAACAATGTCAAGAAATTTATTACAATAATGATTAAAAAGAATAAAAATCACACGGTCATGCATATTTTAACATTTATAAGTTCAACCTAAAAAAAAATCATGATTAGCCTTTTGATACTAAAAAAAAATTTTATGGACAAATTTATGCTTAAGTTGTACTTATCTGTAGCTTGATTTTCAAACAATTTTGTTTTAAAAATAAAATTGTTATGTTATCCAATTAGCTGTGTTTTCCTTAGTTTCAAGAAAACTACTCTTCATCACTAAATAGTTATTATTTTTTAACGCCCATTTTTCCCGAGTTGTCTACTTCTCAAATTTCCCATGTGTACTTTTAAGTCACACCATCATGAATCAATGAGGTCTTTTTATGAAATCCGTACCGAAAGGCTCGGGCATTAACTAGTAAAAGTTACATAAAAAGTGATAATTGAACGATGAACCTACCCTTCAAAAACAATAAAATGAGGTACACAGAATGTGATGAATGATGATCAACCTCCAACCCACTAGCAAACACAAAAAACATCTTCTTTTCCATCTTCATCTTGTAGCCTCTTATGAACCGATGGCGATGTCAAACATTCAGCCAACAAAGAGCATGTCAGAATATCAGATGCCTTCCCTCATGATTTCAATGGATGTATATCCAAGTCCATCCAAATCAAAGCATCAAGTCCCATACCGCATACAGGACATATATGACCCCCAACTCTTCAATTAAGGAGCAGCAGCAACAGCAGAAGGCTTCTCTTGTGCTGAAGATTCTTCATCCATATTCAAACCAAGTTCCACCTCAAGTTTCTTCCAAGCATTCAAAAAATTATTCGGAAATTTCTTCTTCACAGTTCTCATAAATTCCCTAGCTTCCTTCCTTTTCTTATCCTTCACCAACCCTTCAACTAAAACCCTTATTGTCCCAAAAGCTGGAATCTTATTCTTGTTCACACTCTTCTTAAAAATTTTATAAGCCTCCTCAAACTCCCCATTCTTGCATAGGCAATCTATATGCAACCTATATGTTGCAGCATTAGGAGAACACCCAAGATCTCTATAAACCTTCTTAGCCTCATCCACCATACCATTCTTACAATAACAAGTAAAAAGATAGTTATAACTAATGATATTCGGTTTCAACCCCGCATTACTCATTTCATCTATTATTCCCAAAACACCTTCAGGTTTCCCTCCATGGGCATTCATTATTCGCACATTATAAGCACAAACATCAGGCAAACACCCCTTTTCAATCATATCTTTCCATAGCTTCTCAGCTTCCTCAATCTTATCATTCTTATACAAAGAATCTAATATCGTAGTATAAGCAACAGCAGTAATCTCAATACCCTTGGCATCCATTTTCTTCATAACACTAAAAGCCGATTCAGGCAAACTCAATTCACAATACGCCTTAATCAAAATACCGTACGATATCTTATCAGGAACAATACCATACTTTTCAGACATATCACTAAACAATTTAGGTACCTCATCAAATTTTCTTGAAAAATTATAAGCAACTAACAAAGCATTAAATGAAATAGACGATCTAGGCGTACCGAGTTCTTCCATCTCACCATAAAGTTTCAATGCACTTTCACACATACCAACAATGCCATAAGACCGAATCAATGTAGAGAAATAATTCTCTTGTTTGATCTTTGGGTCATTTTTATGGGAGTTAATTAAAGTTTGTATGTCTTCGAAACGCTTAGATTTTGCGAGACGCTTAATGGTTAAGTCTTGGGTGTAACGTGAAGCTAATGGGGATGTGTAATTTTTGTTATTGGAAACAGTTTTGTAGATTTCTAAAGCTTTGTCTGGATCGTGCTCGGCACGAAGTTTTGATTTTACTGATGAGAGGGATAAGGGGTTCGTTGGGTGACTTGTTGTTGAGAAGAGACGGATGTGACGGAATGAGGAACGGAGGGAGGCCATTTTTTTGTTATGGAGTTCGGGAGAAATGAATGAGTGTTGTTGAGTGAGGTTTTATTAGGGTTTTGGTGATTTGAGAATATTTTAGATTACCGGGTCTTGAGTCTTGACTCTCAAATGTCATGACTCTTGACCCGTGTGGGATTGAGCCTTGAAGCCTTGAGTAAGGAAGAATTTGCGAATTTGGTCATTGGGTCTTTTCAATGGGTTAAGCTTTTCGGGAGGTAGGCGAAGTAATTTTAGAATAGTCCACGACTCCAATACTAGATTTACTGCTATGTAGTGGGTGTAAGCGTAGCGGAGGTGGAGAAGAGAGAAGACTGAGACAGAGGGAGAAGAGAAGAGGCTGGGTATGGTGAAGAAGTAGAGAAAGGATGAGGGAGGAGGTATACAGACAAACAGAAATGAAGTGAATATTAGCGAGGCTTTTGGAGACAAACCTCAAGAGTTCAAAGTGAGATGAGGTGAGCGAGAGGAGGGGTACAGACAGACACCAACGAAGTGGATTTTAGAGAGACTTTTAAAGCCGACCTCAAGAGTTCACTACGCTCACGGATTATTCTTATGTAGTTTTGTGACTTATAGAGTTACTAGTCATGCAGCCCGACCAGCTATTTCAAAACCTATATTATGTGTGGCTTGTTAATTTTCCGAGTTTTTATTTTGGTTAATGTGCTTAATGCATAAGTCCAAACTAGTTTTCGAACCTGTCCTACAAACATTTGTTGTTATATTAAATTACTAGGTATTACCCATGCCTTCGGCACGAATGGCTATGAAATTTCTTGATTTGCATTGATGTCATAAAAAGTAGAATAGAAGCTAAATTTCTTTTCAAGTTAATTTGCTCTTCATGGGCATTGAAAAGAAAGTAGGTATTGTAACTATTTATTACATTAATTAAATTGCAGCATAATAAGGTACTTAATCTCCCATCCCGGACCATATTCAACAAAATGTTTAACAAACATAACAAATACATTGTCTCTTTATAAAAGCTAGAACATAGTCACTGATAAGATTGCATGTCTAGTTAGATAATCAACAACTTTGTTTTCCTACACTATGTATAGATCATTTCTAGTCTTCCAAATCAAGAATGAGTTCAGTTGTCATGGAAGAGCTCCAAAATCATTTATGATCTCAACAGCTCATTAAACCGGTCACAACTCTAATGTAATCTTCTTTATCTCAATACATGTAACTTGATATGACCCCAATTTTACAACTTGTAGCTTTTACAAGAAACCAAACTTCTTTATACGGCTTTAAAAACTTCTTAACTTCACCTAATGTCTGATCATCCCTCCATAACCACATGAATTATCTGCATCACACCAAAATGTTATATCGGCAAGGATATCCGAAAATTTTAAATCAAAACTCACCCTCATATGAAATTCATTACAATCATCAACAAATGTTAATTTTTTGAAAAAGCAATAAGACCAAATTGCATCGGTGAAAATCAAATTGGATCAAAATTAATTGTTACCTGACATACAATATTGAAAATGGAAAAATTGAACATGTAGTACAAAGTTATTTCCTATACCATTTAAAATTTTAAACTTTAACACCTATGTTACTGAAACTATGAAGCAAAAAGGACTTGTTCATCGGAAGAAAGAACATGTTCATTAAAAGGATGCCCGCATCCCACTCACTCCAATCCACATATGGATCATTCCCGACCTCATACTAACCAAAGACAACACTCGCCTAAGTCTCCATTAAAGCCCTTTGTTCAGGGTCACCAAACTTATTAGAAATGGAATGCCGAAAGGTACGCAGGAACCAATGGCTCTAAATCTGGTTCCTTGAAAAATACAAATTTGCTATTTGGTTCATTAATAAAAGGATTAGAATAAGTTGAAAGGAACAAAATAAAGAGGGTGTGTGGGAGGTGATTAAGGGAAGGGAACGTGGTGTTTTTTTATATTTATTTTCATGGGCTATAGAGAGAGGTGAGATGATATATGATTTAAGTAAAATATATGAGAGGTGATGAAGGGAACAACATACATGATCAAGTAAAATATATGACAGTAAAAGACGAAATCATCAAGAAGCTACCTTGATCATCTATGGTGGTCCTGGTCCACATTTCACACCAATCTAATAAGAATACGTAAATCTAACATTTGGCTTGTAGATTGACAGCTTAGATAGCTAATTACAGTTGGATTTTACACTTTACATACTATAACTCCAAATCAAACTTAATACATCATGTGAGCAATGAATCCTATGTGAAGTTTCTCTTTGATACACCATGCTACCTTATGCAAACAAAGTAACTAACAACATAGTCAATTTTTTTTTCCATTTTTAATTGTTTTTTTTTTGTTCTTTTAATTTCATTAATCAATGATTGCAATATCAAATTCCATACAAAACTAAGAAGTAGACCTAGATTTTCATGGTACTCGATCTAGACAGTTAGTATAACTTGCAATAAGAACCTGTAGAGAAAAAGGGATGTTTTTTTTTTTCTATTTCACGTTCAGAGCGCACCTACGCCCAAGAGCCTGGAGTCAAGAGCGCCACCTGCGCTTAGAGAGAGGGCACCTGCCCCCAAGAGCCTGGAGACAAGAGCGCCACCTGCGCTCAGAGAGAGCGCACCTGCGCCCAAGACTGTTTTTCATGGGCCTCGCTACAGTAACTGTGAAATTTGTTTTTTGGTATAAAAACAAAATCAAGGTTTTGGAAAACCTAACTTTTTCCAAAACCAAAAAAGAGAGAGATTACAAGAGAGCAATTCTTTGTGAGTTGAGTGTTCATTCTTTGTGAGTGAATTGAGAGACTTGTAATTTGTTACTCCGGACATCTAGTAAAGCTTGGAACTCGCAGTGTGGACGTAAACAAATTGCCGGACCACGATATATCTCGTCTTGTGGTTTGTTTTTCTTTTATATTAATTGTTTTACTTTATATGCTTGTTATTTGATATTGAGAAGTGTTGGGAGATTGCTTAGAGGGTGTTGAAGTCTTGTCTATTGAGAAGGATTGATCCTTGTGTTGGATTGATCCGTTTGTTGTGGGTAACGTTGTTTCCGCAATTTTTTATTCACAACAATTGGTATCAGAGCGCAGGTTTACGACCTAGGATTTTGAGTTTAGTGCTCGAAATTTGTATAGACAAGGTGTTCGATTAAATTCCGAGGTGAAACTGTTTTTTTTTGGGTTATTGTGTGTAACTTGAAAGATGGCTCCCAAGATGTCAAACGCAAGGTTTGAAGTAGAAAAGTTTAATGGGAAGAATAACTTTGGGATTTGGCAAGTCCAAGTAAAGGACATCCTCATCCAACAAGGTTTGCACAAGGCTTTAAAGGGGATTAAATCTAAGGCGGCAAGTATGAGTAATGATGATTGGGAAGAGTTCGATCTTCAGGCTTGTTCATCAATCCGGTTATGTCTTGCAAATGAGGTCATGTATAGTGTGATGGGAGAAAATACCGCTGCCGGTATTTGGCTCAAACTAGAGTCTATGCATATGACCAAGAGCATGATAAACAAGATGTACCTTAAGAAGCGTCTTTATCGGTACATGATGGTTGATGGTTCAACGATGCAAGAGCACGTTAGTGAGTTCCGTCGACGTCTAGCGGATTATTTGAATGTTGGTATGAAGATGGATGATGAGGATCAAGCGGCATGTTTAATATTCTCCTTGCCAGAAAGCTATGAGCATCTAATGACTACATTTATGAACAGAGAAGACGTCGATCTTGATGAAGTTCAGAGTGTACTTCTTTCTTATGAGTTGATGAAGAAGACACGTGTAGAGAATAACATTGATGCAGGTCAGGGGCTAGTGGCAAGAGGAAGGTCGTATGAAAAGGCTTCTACAAGCAATGAGAAGTCTAGGTCCAAGTCAAAGAAGCCTTTAACACATGTGAAGTGCTACAATTGCGATGAAAGGGGACATTACGGAAGTAATTGTCCTCACCCGAAGAAAGAGAACAAGAGAGATGGTAAGAAGAAAGGTAAGGCAAAAATTGAGGCAAGTTATGCTTCAGGCTCTAAAGGGGACGAGTTGAGTCTCTCTGTGTCCACACAAGACTATATGGCCGAAAGGTGGATTCTTGATTCCGGATGTTCCTACCATATGTGCACGAATAGAAAGTGGTTTACTTCTTATGAGAGCATTAATGGTGGTTCCGTTTTGATGGGTAATGACATTGCTTGTAAGACGGTAGGAATTGGAACTATACGGGTTAAGATGCATGATGGTATAGTGAGAACTTTAACTGATGTGAGGCATGTCCCTGAGCTAAAGAAAAACCTTATTTCTCTTGGTACCTTGGATTCCAAAGGCCACAAGTTTGTGGGCGAAGGTGGAGTCCTAAAGATTGTCAGTGACTCTTTAACAGTTATGAAGGGTCAAAGACACGGAACCTTATATACTTTGATGGGTAGTACAGTGATAGGCGATGTAGCAGTGGGTGCATGTCACAGCCCGATTTTCTAAACAATTAAAATAAATGAATATTTGAAATATAAATATCTCAAACATCACTATGTTCAATTGTCTAAAAACCCAGACTATGACGGGGTGGATACAACACATGTCAAAACCTAAAACCCACATCATAAAGAATCTTAACAACAAAAATCATCTCCAAAATTCTCTTTATTACTTTATAAAAAGTCTATCTTCCGTCCCAATAAAACATCAAACCACTCTAAGAATAACAGGTCTTCAACATCGTATTTTCATGTCATATGAAAAGAAAACTACGTTATTACATACTTTCAAAAGAAAAAAGGACCTAAAAAGAAAACTAACGGACCGCTCGGGCAAGAATCCTAAATCAAACGCCGGCGGTTCTATCTGCGCTTCCACCTATGTTCCCAAGAACACACCCACGTTGCCAAAACAAAGCAAACATGGGTCAGCAAAATGGAATTTGCTGGTATGAGTAGACTAACCACATAAAACCATTATCATACTTTAATTATTCAAACAATCACTTTATATTATCCCATAACTTAATCATTCATAGCTTGGAAGACAGGTAGTTCCGTCATTTTAACCGGCATAATTTCTTCCCAAGCAAGACTTCCATTATATTAACTCATTCAAATAACTCGTTTTAATATCTAAATCATTTAATTAAAACTTACCGATATCCACTGCTATATAAGGGTAGGACCGCGTCCCTGCACAAAATGTTATTAAGTCCTACCCTCCTGCAAAAGAAAGTTAGAACTTCTATATAACATATGTAGATATTATATTAGATATTCAAAAGAAAACCCAAACATTCACATAATCAAATTAATACCACTAACCCGCAAGGCGAATACCTTAGTTCCTCTCTAAGCTAGGGCAGTCCAAACAATCTGGTCATTCATGGCACATTCAATAAATGCCCACCTAACATATGACATCAACAGTCATAAAACTCAATTCCAAAACTTTAGGCGTGGAGAGTTCTAAAAGGTTGCGCTAAATTGTTTACACATTATTGAACTTTATTGTATATATCATTTCAGAGAACGAATGAGTATCTTGATAAATGTATTTTTGGTTTACGCGTTATTCATTTCATGAATGTCTAAGTGTCATAACGTTGCATATCATAAAATACTGCAAAATCACCGAGTAGTTAATACATGTACACATGTATATATAGAAAGGTCTTAGCCTAAAGCCAAGCATGCTAATAGTCCTAGACCTATCCTAATAGACAGAATCATAATCCGAGTTAAAAGGTCAAATTGGGTCAACTGGTCAAAGTCAACCCTGGTCAACAATCAACTATGGTCAAAGTCAACACATCATTGTCAAAGTTAACACGTCATTGTCAAAGTCAAACTGTCGTTTTCATGTTCAACAGGTTCAGGGTCATAGCCGTGGTTCATGGCTAAGGTAAATGTGCATGGCTCATGGGCTCATGACTAAAGTAATGATTCGGACCCAACTGGCCAAGCCCAAACCTCAGAGCCCGAAAGTCTAAACATTGAAAGACCCAAAAAAGATCTATTTTAAGTCCTATGGACTGGCCCCAAGCAATATTAGAAACTGGCCCAAAAACTTCAGACTGAACTGGCCCAAAACACAACTGAGTTCGGCCCGAAAACAAATGGGAGAAGGCCCAAACAAAACAAACTAAAATTGGGCCCAAAACAAAACAAAAATAGAAATGGCCCAACATAACTAATGTGGTCCGGCCCCTAACAACTTAACTAAAATCCGGCCCAAACTAAATTAGATTTTGGCCCACACAAAACCAAAAGGTTTAGGCCCAAAGCCCAACCGAGATTTACTGTTCATCTTCTCCAACCTTCTTCCTCCACCACCAGCCACCAAAAATCGGCCACCACTCCTCACTTCATCAAACCGATTTTACTCCTTATCAAAAACCAAACACTTTTAATAAAAACAAAAACCCCCAAATCATTCAATCCCTATCTCCTTCAAAACTAGATCTAAAACTTTTACTGCCGCCATTAATGGCTTTCGCCACCTTTCAACAGCCCCCATCCACATTCCAACATTCACACATACATCAACAACCCACCAAATCAAACAAAAACCGTTCAAACCATTTTAAAAACGCATAAAAGCCCAAGTCCCAAGATCACAAGAATGGCGAACGCCATTAACGCTCCCTCCGAGCTTCATCGCCCGACATCACGACTACACAACCCAATATACCACAACACTTCAACCATAGGAGTTTACAAACCAAAACAAAGAGTTAAATTATACAAAACGATTTCTGTGGGCTGACGCCATTGACGTCTGTCGAGATTCAACAGTTTACGCAATTTTAACAAAGTTTCGACAGTTTAATTACAAATCCGAAATTCAACAAATTTTAATAATACAAATGGCACGAAGTCCAATACAACAGGATAATGAGCAGTATCAATAGGCCGAAACCTTAGTCGGTATACCCCGATACACGGAAAACCGTAAATTCGGTAAAATAGCAAAAATAGCTACTCACCTTTAGCGCGCTCCGACTATCAGCCAGCTACCAGGAAAAATCTTCCTTTTCTGTTATCAGTAAAACTTCTCCCTTTTCTGTAAAACTCTCGCGGTGTTTTTGACCAACCCTATTCTCATTTTTCGCTCATTTCAAAACAAAACCCCCAAAATAGGGAAGAAAGTTTATCCCATAAACCCACGTCTCCTATTTTCACTAACACTTATCCTATTTTATTTTATCTATTATCTATTATTATTATCTTTATTATTATTATTATTAGGAAAATAAAAGAATTAAAACACGGGGTGTTATAGTGCATGTAGTGATGATTTTGAATGCACTAAGATGTGGCATATGCGACTAGGGTATATGAGTGAAAAGGGTTTGTCTGAGTTGCAAAGGTTCCGAAAGTTCTTGAAAGAAGCCAAGTATGGGTTTCGCGGAGCATTACGCCTATGGGAGCGGTGTAGAGTCAAGTTCAAGTCAAGCAAGCACCGACCACAGGCATCCTTGACTATGTGCATACGGATATTGGGGACCCTCTAGAGTGGCTTCAAAAGGAGGTAACCGCTATTATGTCTCATTCATTGATGATCATACCCCACTATGTGTGGGTGTATATGATGAAAACGAAAGATGAAGTGTTTGAGACATTTAAGAAGCGGAAGAAGCGGGGGTTGAAATCGCGATAGATAGGAAGGTAAAGACATGTTATATACTTATATATGGTCCGACAATGGTACAAAATATACCTATGGGCCCTTCCAAGAGTTTTGTCTTTAACATAGAATTGCCGAACAACCGGACCGGTCGTAAAGGGGCACGCCAGAATGGAATGGGAGAGGATGAATAGAACCTTGCTTGAAAGAGCGAGATGTTTGTTGTCTAATGCCGCCTAGGCAAAGAGTATTGGGGCGAATCACGGTGTCCATGGCGTGTTACCTGTATAATAGGTCACCAGTCCCAGCTATAGATTGCAAGACACCTTATGAGGTGTGGTCAGGTAACCCAGCTGATTATAGTATTTTGCGAGTGTTTGGATCGACTGCTTACTACCATGTGAAGGATAGCAAGCTAGATCCTAGAGCTAAGAAAGTCATATTCTTAGGCTTCGCAAATGGGGTAAAGGGATACAGATTGTGGTGTCTAGAAGACCACAAGTTCCTGGTCAGCAGAGATGTTAAGTTTGATGAGACTTCCGTGTTATCTTTCAGTAAGCCGGAAAGAGCTGGGCAGAATGGTGAGTCTATAGAAGTTCAAGCCACTGAGCTTGAGTTGTATGATGCAGCAGATGACTGGTTGGTTCATGATGAGGTACCAAATCATGGAACCACACAGCAACAGGAAGAAGAGCAAGAGCATCCGCAACTTGTATTGGCTGACCCTAGGCCAAAGAGACAAGTTAAAGAAGTGCACAAGTATGGGCACGAGAAGCCGGTGAAACACTATGGTCAGGTGGATTTAGTGGCATATGCACTGAATATCGAAGATGATGAGCCAGATAGTTTCAAGGAAGCTATTAGAGATGCTCATTACAGAGATTGGTTGGTTGCTATGCAACAAGAGATGGAGTCTCTTGATAAAAATCACACATGGGACCTAGTTTTATTGCCAAAGGGCAAAAGGACTATCGGCAGTAAATGGGTGTTCAGAAAGAAAGAGTTCCTTCCTGAGTCCGACAGTACTAGGTACAAGGTAAGAGTAGTAGCAAAGGGTTTCTCACAGAAGGAAGGAGTCGACTACAATGAGGTATTTTCCCCGGTGGTCAAACATACTTCCATTCGTGTGTTATTGAGTTTAGTTGCTCACTTCGACTTGGAGTTAGAGCAACTTGATGTGAAAACTGCTTTCTTGCATGGGGACCTGGAGGAAGAGATCTATATGAGACAACCTGAAGGTTTTGTTGTTGCTGAGAAAAAAGATCATGTATGCAAATTGAATCGGTCACTGTATGGGTTAAAGCAATCGCCCATGCAATGGTACAAACGCTTTGACACATTCATGATGCAACATGAGTACACCCGAAGTAAGTATGACTACTGTGTCTACTTTAGAAGGCTTCGTGGTAATGACTTCATCTATCTCCCCGCTTTATGTGGATGACATGCTTATTGCTTCCAAAAGCATGGTGGAGATAGACAAGTTGAAATCTCAACTTAGCTCTGAGTTTGAGATGAAAGACTTAGGTGGAGCCAAGAAGATACTGGGCATGGAGATTGACAGAGATAGGAAGAAGCGACGGATAGTTGTATCTCAGAAGAAATACCTTAAGAAAGTAATTTCACGATTTGGTATGGAGAATGCAAAGTCGGTTTCTACACCTTTAGCTGGGCATTTTAGGTTTTCAGCTAAGTTCTCTCCTAGTTCGGTGGAGGAACAAAAGCATATGGCTAATGTTCCTTATGCAAGTGTCATGGGTAGTTTGATGTATGCTATGGTGTGCATTACCACCCGGACATTTCCACAGTGATTAGTGTTGTTATAAGTAGGTATATGGCAAATCCTGGGAAGCAGCATTGGGAGGCAGTGAAATGGGGGTATAACACTAAAGTACTTGAAGGGTACCTTGGATGTGGGATTAGCTTATGGTGGAGGCACTTGTTATGTCAGTGGGTTTGTGGATTCTGATTATGTAAAGTCCTGAATTATTATTAAGGGTATTTTTGTAAATTTCATATTAAATCTAGGGTCGTTTATGTAAATTGGCCGTCGGGTTTATACTTCAAACATACGTAACTTAAGGAAACTTAACTCCGACTCCTAAGCCCCGTTAGATAAGCAAATCTTATACGAAAATTTGACAAAAAATGTCGGTTAGCGGTTTTTAGCGTTCAAGCCGCACGAAGTTAACGTTCTTACACGCATGAGTGGGTTATTGTTATAGCCTGCGGTGAGATAGAATATAGAAGATTAAATTTAGCGGGATGGGCCGAAAAATAATTACGACGCGACGTCAAATGAGTTAGTGGTTAGGAGTATTAGGACTTTAAGCTTAATTGGAATATATTGGGCTTGGGCCTAAATATATCAGCCCAAATAGAACGAAATCGCGAAACAGAAAAAAACGCACCAAACAAAAAACCAAATCGCACCAATTTCTTTTCTTCTTCCCCAATTTCCCAATCTCTTAAACCCTTGGAGAGAGAAACTCAAATTCTCCCAAATTCGGTGATTAAAACCTCAATTCCTCACACCCAAACCTTGTTAACACTGAACGCGAGAGAGTGGGGATCCAAATTTCGGAAATCGGCGTCAGATCGAGGTAAAAGGTGAGTTTAATTTCTTCCTAAATAGATATTTAAACTAAATTTCGATGGATTAGGGGTGTATGGATGGAATTAATTGAATGGGGGTGTTTGTAATGTCGACAGTAGCTGTTGGTGGAGATAGAGTGGAGCGATTTTGGTGGAAGAGAAAGCTAGGAGCGATTTTGTTGTTGACTTGGTAAGAATTTTGGTTATTCACTCCAATTTCGAGCAATTCATGTCGGTTTATAACTGTTTGAGATTTGATTGAGTAATGAGTGAGGGATAAGGAACACCCCTGATATTATTGTTAGATTTAATATGAATCGAAGGGCGTGGGATTGGTTGTAGTTGAAATTTGGACTTGGAATTGGGATGCGATAGGATTGGCGTCGATATGAGAGCCTGCCATGGCCCGAAATAGCCGTAGAGACCGTCAGAGTAACAGTGCCAGAAATGGCCTGTAGCTCTGTTAACGGTAGTTAGATGAAAATTTATCCGAAACCAAATTCTTAATATCGAGATTTCTTCTTGGCTTACACTAGTTAAGAATTCCTCGTTGTTCGATCAATTCTAACAACCGACGTATATGTATATGCTGTTATAGGAGTGAATTCGAGTGGATTCGGTTAAGCGAGCTTGATTCGGTTAAGTGGGCTTGAGGAGAACGGAGCTTGCTAAGGTAGGAACCTACATACCAATATATAGCATGCTTATTTCCATGCATGATTTGAATTGTTTAAATTGGGAATAGATAGTTGCGTATCAACCATGCATGTATATATGATATTCATGTTTTACACTGTATTTCCTCGCGATAAACTATATATATAGATAGCTTTCGTGTGAAATGAGTTTTGTAAAATCGGGGTAGCGGGGATTTGTTTTCTTTGTTAAAAGAGTAAAACTGGTTTTGGGAAGGGTTCACGTCTCTTGTCTCAGTAAGGAGACAGAGAGATGGATTTTGTATGCGGGTAAGGATTACCCGGGTGTTTGTAACTAGGTGGGAGGTTCTGGATTGTTCCCGGGATGGTTGTTGTTATTTACGATGATTCGCCGTTTGGGAATCATCGGTTGTTATTTACTATGACTGGCCCGTTTGGGAGTCATATGTTATTTTTACTCGATTATGGGAAATTCAGGAACTCACACCTACAGAATCAACAGTTTTAAAAGAAAAACTAAATATGTAAGTAGAGTATTTGAAAACAATCGGTAATACGAGTATATATATATATATAGATATTACTATGCTTATCACGAGGGGATTTAGAAAAGGAATTGTGAATTCCTATAAAGAAGGAACTGTTGTCGCAATTTCGGAGACGGCAGTTCGCTCTAGGATTCCAACTGTGGTGTACACCTTTCGAGGTGGTGGTGTAACGCCCCAAAATCTTAAATAAATATTACGAGGCGTTAAAAGACCACATTCAATATACTAATTTAAAATCAACGATAAACCATCATATATTTTTTTCTACAAAAAAATCCCGCAGAGTTTTCCTCAGTATTTTCAACATTTCATATACCTAAAACCCTGTCATAACCTGAAAATCAAATAAAACACTTCCATATATCATATTAAAACCTCAACCGTAAACCCAACTACTAAAGGTATTGATTCGTGGCAACCGCTACTTAACCATCTCGACAAATGCCGTTAAATCAAGTAGTGCTGCAAATACCAAACCAATCTCATACCCCGGATCGGTCTTTCACATATATGCACAACCCTCCATGACATCATATATAAATTAAAGTCATGCAAAACAAGCTGCAATAATTTATGTACAACGAAAAGGAATCAATATAATATACAGAAATAGGAAGCCACTACTTGTAACAAATATTAAGGTCACTTAACAACCCGTATGATTCCAAGACGCTCCTTTTAAGGTTTCGCCTTTATTCTTTAGTATGTATTCAGCTTATAGATCTCGATATGGAGGGACCTGTTCGTCCCTGTCCGTTTACACTCCGACGATCAACATTAGATACGAAGTCAATATATAATAATCAACTTGAAAAGAAATTGAATACAAAAGACAAGGTTGACACGTACCTTTAGCTGCTTACAAAAACTTACCGTTTGCTTATTAAATCATCGTTAGTGCATCGATTTAACATAAACCCAAGAAAAGCATTAGCCTTCAAGATAAATTAATCTTTTTATGCATAACACGTACACTTATATACTTTTCATATCCAAACTAAATAACGGTAAAAGAATATAAAAACATCCGGTTCTTCAAAGGGGTAGGGGTTTTCCTATGGAAGCGGCTGAGCCGGGTGGCTGCCTACGTACCCGCTTAGGGATCAAGCCAATCGTAGTTCTCCACTATATTGAGATGTAAAGATCTATAGGAATGGATTAAGTCATTCTGATAAGGAAAGCGACATGGGTTCTCTACCCTTTGTTCTATTCATACTTCTCTGCTGACAACAATCCACGATTCTACCGTAACCAAAACACAAATTGAAACCGCTATAACTATCTACGGTTTCTGCGTCATAACATAAAATGAATCTGCCAATAACGTTTTCTTATAAAAACGTTACAATAGTACCGAACAACCGGGTTTAATGCTAACTCAGAATCAACACAGCACGTTATACGTTGTTAATATAAAATTAATTAACACTATCATAACAACCCACTGTACATAATGAAAACATTTAATCAATATAATTGTACATAACTAATTAATTGTATATAAATAAATCGCATTAAATCAAGAATAAAAACTGTAATTAAAGGTATACATGCAATTTAATGTATACAATATACAATATTAAAGTTTACTTACCTGACACCTTTTAAACCACCAAAGATTCAGGAAGAACTTCCCATGTTCAGCTAGCTTCCTAGATACCATATTTGTTGTATTTAAATGACCCAAGACTTTAATTTTTTTCTCCGTTCATTAACTGCTTTGGCAGCCCATGGAAATTGATCGGCAATAGCTTTGAAGTGGCTTCTTGATCTTGGTTTTATCAGTATCGACAAGCTCGACTCGATCAAATTTCCTTGGGTGTGAACTCCTTTGAACGCATCCTTTCTTCCATATCATATAACTCAATTTCTTCATTAACCCACGGCAAGGTGGAGAGGTCCTTTCACATCAAGAGAAAAGTCATGTTTTCTAGTCTCATTTTTCTTTCTTTTTCTGAACGTCCTTTCTCTCCTGATTTGGCGTGGGTTCGTCCCTTCTCCAAGCTATCTTCTCCCCACTCTTAAAACATAGCTCCGTCCACCTCTTTCCTTCCTCCCCCCAACAAGCTTTTCATTATCAGATTTCAAAGATTCTATCACATCGTCAACCAACTCAGACCACAAAACCCCCGACTCCCATATCATCCCTCAAGTCTTCAAACTCTCTCCCCTTTCTCTCTCCTGCCGACCTCCTTTTCCAAGTGTCCAAGCCCAAAACCAAATACAAAAGAAAAAAGCCCAAAAGACAAAAGCAAGCCCAATAAAATAAAACGGCCCAACATAATAACAAGCCCAGAAAACCAAAACAATAGACAAGACCCAAAACAATATAGCAAGCCTGAAATTAATAATGGGCCCAATACATTTGAATAGGCCCACTAACGTAACAGGCGGTACATATATCATCCAAATAGTAATATAGCCTAAAGTATTTGTGTAACTAACCAAATAAATTAAACAAGTAAATATTAATAATCATACCATATAAATTAACTGCCATGGCGATATTACCGAAATGTCCTTGAGAAAGTTCCGTATTATTACAGGTGGGCCACCTTTAAAGGGATGCATCACTGGATGTAGTCCGGGAATTCCTTTTCTACTTTTCTAGATAACCATGTTTTGTACGTGGTCATTTGTATGGTGATTAGCTTGTGTGGGGTTACATGCTACCTCGATGAGGTTTAGGCCGAGGGAGTGAGAGTTTAGTCCACTCACGGATGTGTGATCTGGGGATCCGCGATCGTCGAGCGGGTTGACCACCGTAAGTTAGGTTAGGTGACACAGGTATGGGGGTTGTGGTCACAGGGCCCACCTGAGCCCTAAAAGCTTTGGGGATTTTGTGTATACGAACACAACAACGGCATTTCAGCACCCTGCCGGTAAAATCAGGAAAACAATGGTGCTAGGTCATTTTGATGTAATAATCGTATTTGGCAACAGTTCTCCTTGTTTTGTAGATATTGTCATATCCCTGTAGTATTTAAAGTTAAGAGTAGTATATATGGTTGTTGGATATATATATGGTTGGAAGAATGAATTATAAGATGTTCAGGGGTTATGACAGGTTTTAGGGTTTACGAATGTCGATTAAACAAAGGAAACTCTGCCGAAATTTCAGTAGAATCGGGATAGCGACCGCCTCGAGATTCATTCCACGTCCTCGGGATGTGTGTTAGGCCTCGGGGCGTGACAGATTATGCAGGTGATCTAGATAGACGACGATCGACTACTGGTTATGTGTTTATGATGCATGGTGCACCGGTTAGTTGGAGGTCTATGCTACTGCTATTGCTTGCTCTATCTACTACCGGAGGCGAGTATATGGCGATATGGAGCAAAGTGAAAGAGGCACTATGGCTTCGAGGTCTTCTAGATGATATGGGTATTGAGTAGAACAGTGTTGCTTTGTATTGTGATAGTCAGAGTGTTATTCATTTGGCGAAGAACCAAGTTCATCATGCTCGGACCAAGCATATTGATGTCCGTTATCACTTTATACGGGATGTCGTTGAGGATGGTGATGTAGCACTTGAGAAAGTGGACACCCATGACAATCCTGCTGATATGCTGACGAAAGTTGTCACCGGAGTTAAGTTCCAACACTGTTTAGACTTGCTCCAAATCCTACATGTTTGAAAGAGCCATGTGTGGGCATAGCCCTTCGGGGTAGTTGATTGCGAGTCTTCCTTGCTGGATGTGTTCCTACTGGATGTGTTCTTGCTGGATGTGTTCGGCTTGGTTTTATGTGTTAAAACCTCACCGAGGTGGAGAATGTAGAGAAAAAATGATGTTTTTTTTTTCTATTTCACGTTCAGAGCGCACCTGTGCCTCAAAGCGAGCGCACCTGCGCCCAAGAGCCTGGAGTCAAGAGCGCCACCTGCGCTTAGAGAGAGCGCACCTGCGCCCAAGAGCCTTGAGACAAGAGCCACTTCGCCTCAGAAAGCGCACTGCGACCCAAAAGATTTTTTCGTGGGCCTCGCTTACAAGAATCAGCGAAATTTGTTTTTTGGTATAAAAACAAAATCAAGGTTTTGGAAAACATAACTTTTTCCAAAACAAAAAAAGAAAGAGATTACAAGAGAGCAATTCTTTGTGAGTTGAGTGTTCATTCTTTGTGAGTGAATTGAGAGACTTGTAATCTGTTACTCCGGACATCTAGTAAAGCTTGGAACTCGCAGTGTGGACGTAGGCAAATTGCCGAACCACGCTCGTTTTGTGGTTTGTTCTTCTTTTACATTAATTGTTTTACTTTATATGCTTGTTATTTGATATTGAGAAGTGTTGGGAGATTGCTTGGAGGGTGTTGAAGTCTTGTCTATTGAGATGATCGATCCTTGTGTTGGATTGATCCGTTTGTTGTGGGTAACGTTGTTTCCGCAGTTTTTTATTCACAACATAACCAATGACAAACAAAAAGAAAAGATGAGTAATTGCAAATATATTTCTCATACAAAACAATTTCATCACAATAAGCACACCAGAATGCAACGGTTGATTGGGAACAAAAAAATCCAACACTTAAAAGAGAATAAAAAATTGCAAATGCTCCCCTAGTTTCTTATGTTGGCCCCTCTCCATACATTATTTGAACTGTTAAGTAGAAAGTGTCAAAGTTAAGTCAACCACCACATACTATTTGAACTGTTAAGTAGAAAGTGTCAAAGTTAACTCAACCAATTTCTTTTTGCTAAAGATACGACATATACATCAAGGAAGAAACAAACCAGCACCAATAACAACTTGAACTGACCTTATATGGTATCGAGCTACTTCACTTCATGGACTATTGCTTTGGTACCCATTCCCTTCAACCTTCACTAACTTCCCACACAGGTGGTAATTGTCCTCGAAGCTTACAATGCTATCACCTTTCAAAACGCACACAACATAAAGGCTTAGAATTAATACATGGTTTACGGCATACTTGAGAAAGAGAGGACACAATCAATGTCAGTCCAACTAAAATTAAATGGACGTTTCCTTTGTTGGCTGAGAAAGGAGGAAAATTACATAATCTAATCTAAGAAAGCAATCTAAATTTGGGTGTAAAAAATGCATAATGTTTGTGCAAGAAGACATAAAGTTTGTTTCAAAAGTGAGGTACCCTTAGAAATCTGGCGCCTAGTAGTTTATATTTCTAAAATGGCTGTTTCAAACATGTACTAATTCAAATGCAATTCAAACGCCTAAACATAAAAGAGAATACTAAGACAGAGATTAAAAAGGTAGAAGGAATTAGGATCACAAAAAAAAAGAAAACTTCTAGTAAGTGACCATGCCTTCCGGCACAATTTCAATGCCTTTCTAAATGCGCCAATACTTACCTACACTCTTTTTCACAATAAATGTAAACCGGAAAAGAGAATATGTCTTAAGTTTGTAGGAAACTTATTCCAAAAATATATTTATTGTTAAGTAAACAAAAAAATCAAATTGATATAACAAATATATCATGAACAAACATTTAGTTCAACAAACAAACAAATCTTTTAGTGCAACTAATGAATTTAATTTACCAATGATTAAATCCGAACCTAATAAAGATTCACTATGTCCTTAAGACAGATTTTTCACCTTACTGTGCTTGAAGGTTGATGGGAAACTGTCTCCCAAGATATAACATATTTCCTTCTATAGAAAGCTAGTATTTTTTTTTTTTTTTTTTTGCTAAGTAAGTTAAAAATTCTATTAAAGAAAAGGATTATACAAGTACATTAACAGGACATCACTCCCCCTAATCTACTTGGTTCAAGCAAATCGCGTAAAGGTTTGATAAAGCTAGTACTTCAATTCTATAGAATCAGCAAACACAATATAATATTTGACTAAGAACAGGGGGAGAAGAGAAATATCAGAACTCGGTATGATCTAGTGTGTCTTTCTCTCCAAATTCATCAACTATTTATAGATGAGTGATGCATCTTCGAAACAACAAAATGACTATTGGAAAAAAGTAAGCAACTCTTTGAAAAATCACATGTTTCAAAAAGACACACCATTTCGGCATAAAACACTGTTTTCGAACTAGTGCCTATTTCGAAATGTTACATATTTTCGGCATGATGTACTGTTTCGAACCAGTGCACATTTCAAAAAATCGCACATTTTCGGCATAATGCACTGTTTCCAAACTAGTTTTTATCACTTTACGTACTGTTTCAAAAAAAACCCATTTCATCTAAAGTGGGGTAATTTGAGAGACAAATTACTCATTCATATCTCAATGTATTTGTGCAAAGCAAATCAATTTTTCTAACACATATTGATGGTACCATTGATTGTAATCATAGTGTGTACACCACACCTTACAATACTTGTTATGTAGTGTTTAATTATGATTTTAATGAATTGTAATCACACGGTTATATTTTGTTTATATTTAACTTTGCATGTTATTTTCGTCTCTAGTCATCATTTTATATCAAATTTATGCTCACTTATCTGTAGCTTGTTTTCAAATTTAAAGTCTAAACAAAACCAAGCTACTCGACTCCCATACGAGCTAGACTCGAGCACCCTAAACCTCAGCTCGAACTCGCTCATAGGAGATGCCAATGGATTGGGATCATGTGGGCCACAGCCCAAGATGTATAAAAAAGAGGATGCCGGTGCTTCAATAGTCCAAAGTCCAAATTACAAAGTGCCGATATTTCACCGATATTGGTAGATTATCGAAATTCTTACATGACTGGGTAAATTTCTTCCACAAACTCAAAACGTTAAAAATAGACGACCACAATGCAGAATAACAAGTGGGAAATCATTCACAACCCCGAAAATCCGCCAACCCACTAGCAAACACAAAAAACATCTTCTTTTCCATCTTCATCTTGTAGCCTCTTATGAACCGATGGCGATGTCAAACATTCAGCCAACAAAGAGCATGTCAGAATATCAGATGCCTTCCCTCATGATTTCAATGGATGTATATCCAAGTCCATCCAAATCAAAGCATCAAGTCCCATACCGCATACAGGACATATATGACCCCCAACTCTTCAATTAAGGAGCAGCAGCAACAGCAGAAGGCTTCTCTTGTGCTGAAGATTCTTCATCCATATTCAAACCAAGTTCCACCTCAAGTTTCTTCCAAGCATTCAAAAAATTATTCGGAAATTTCTTCTTCACAATTCTCATAAATTCCCTAGCTTCCTTCCCTTTCTTATCCTTCACCAACCCTTCAACTAAAACCCTTATTGTCCCAAAAGCTGGAATCTTATCCTTGTTCACACTCTTCTTAAAAATTTTATACGCCTCCTCAAACTCCCCATTCTTGCATAGGCAATCTATATGCAACCTATATGTTGCAGCATTAGGAGAACACCCAAGATCTCTATAAACCTTCTTAGCCTCATCCACCATACCATTCTTACAATAACAAGTAAAAAGATAGTTATAACTAATGATATTCGGTTTCAACCCCGCATTACTCATTTCATCTATTATTCCCAAAACACCTTCAGGTTTCCCTCGATGGGCATTCATTATTCGCACATTATAAGCACAAACATCAGGCAAACACCCCTTTTCAATCATATCTTTCCATAGCTTCTCAGCTTCCTCAATCTTATCATTCTTATACAAAGAATCTAATATCGTAGTATAAGCAATAGCAGTAATCTCAATACCCTTGGCATCCATTTTCTTCATAACACTAAAAGCCGATTCAGGCAAACTCAATTCACAATACGCCTTAATCAAAATCGCGTAAGATATCTTATCAGGAACAATACCATACTTTTCAGACATATCACTAAACAATTTAGGTACCTCATCAAATTTTCTTGAAAAATTATAAGCAACTAACAAAGCATTAAATGAAATAGACGATCTAGGCGTACCGAGTTCTTCCATTTCACCATAAAGTTTCAATGCACTTTCACACATACCAACAATACCATAAGACCGAATCAATGTAGAGAAATAATTCTCTTGTTTGATCTTTGGGTCATTTTTATGGGAGTTAATTAAAGTTTGTATGTCTTCGAAACGCTTAGATTTTGCGAGACGCTTAATGGTTAAGTCTTGGGTGTAACGTGAAGCTAATGGGGATGTGTAATTTTTGTTATTGGAAACAGTTTTGTAGATTTCTAAAGCTTTGTCTGGATCGTGCTCGGCACGAAGTTTTGATTTTACTGATGAGAGGGATAAGGGGTTCGTTGGGTGACTTGTTGTTGAGAAGAGACGGATGTGACGGAATGAGGTACGGAGGGAGGCCATTTTTTGTTCTGGAGTTGGGGAGAAATGAAGGGAGTGTTGTTGAGTGAGGTTTTATTAGGGTTTTGGTGATTTGAGAATATTTTAGATTACCGGGTCTTGAGTCTTGACTCTCAAATGTCATGACTCTTGACCTTGAAGCCTTGAGTAAGGAAGAATTTGCAAATTTGGTCATTGGGTCTTTTCAATGGGTTAAGCTTTTCGGGAGGTAGCCGAAGTAATTTTAGAATAGTCCACGACTCCAATACTAGATTTACTGCTATGTAGTGGGTGTGAGCGTAGCGGAGGTGGAGAAGAGAGAAGACTGAGACAGAGGGAGAAGAGAAGAGGCTGGGTATGGTGAAGAAGTAGAGAAAGGATGAGGGGGGAGGTATACAGACAAACAGAAATGAAGTGAATATTAGCGAGGCTTTTGGAGACAAACCTCAAGAGTTCGAAATGAGATGAGGTGAGCGAGAGAAGAGGGGGTACGCATGACACCAACGAAGTGGATTTTAGAGAGACTTTTAAAGCCGACCTCAAGAGTTCACTACGCTCACGGATTATTCTTATGTAGTTTTGTGACTTATAGAGTTACTAGTCATGCAGCCCGACCAGCTATTTCAAAACCTATATTATGTGTGGCTTGTTAATTTTCCGAGTTTTTATTTTGGTTAATGTGCTTAATGCATAAGTCCAAACTAGTTTTCGAACCTGTCCTACAAACATTTGTCGTTATATTAAATTACTAGGTATTACCCATGCCTTCGGCACGAATGGCTATGAAATTTCTTGATTTGCATTGATGTCATAAAAAGTAGAATAGAAGCTAAATTTCTTTTCAAGTTAATTTGCTCTTCATGGGCATTGAAAAGAAAGTAGGTATTAAAACATAACTATTTATTACATTAATTAAATTGCAGCATAATAAGGTACTTAATCTCCTATCCCGGACCATATTCAACAAAATGTTTAACAAACATAACAAATACATTGTCTCTTTATAAAAGCTAGAACATAGTCACTGATAAGATTGCATGTCTAGTTAGATAATCAACAACTTTGTTTTCCTACACTATGTATAGATCATTTCTAGTCTTCCAAATCAGTAATGAGTTCCAACAGTGTCATGGAAGAGCTCCAAAATCATTTATGATCTCAACAGCTCATAAAACCGGTCACAACTCTAATGTAATATTCTTTATCTCAATACATGTAACTTGATATGACCCCAATTTTACAACTTGTAGCTTTTACAAGAAACCAAACTTCTTTATACGGCTTTAAAAACTTCTTAACTTCACCTAATGTCTGATCATCCCTCCATAACCACATGAATTATCTGCATCACACCAAAATGTTATATCGGCAAGGATATCCGAAAATTTTAAATCAAAACTCACCCTCATATGAAATTCATTACAATCGTCAACAAATGTTAATTTTTTGAAAAAGCAATAAAACCAAATTGCATCGGTGAAAATCAAATTGGATCAAAATTAATTGTTACCTGACATACAATATTGAAAATGGAAAAATTGAACATGTAGTACAAAGTTATTTCCTATACCATTTAAAATTTTAAACTTTAACACCTATGTTACTGAAACTATGAAGCAAAAAGGACTTGTTCATCGGAAGAAAGAACGTGTTCATTAAAAGGATGCCCCAAGATCCCACTCCTCCAATCCACATATGGATCATTCCCGACCTCATACTAACCAAAGACAACACTCGCCTAAGTCTCCATTAAAGCCCTTTGTTCAGGGTCACCAAACTTATTAGAAATGGAATGTCGAAAGGTACGCAGGAACCAATGGCTCTAAATCTGGTTCCTTGAAAAATACAAATTTGCTATTTGGTTCATTAATAAAAGGATTAGAATAAGTTGAAAGGAACAAAATAAAGAGGGTGTGTGGGAGGTGATTAAGGGAAGGGAACATGGTGTTTTTTTATATTTATTTTCATGGGCTATAGAGAGAGGTGAGATGATATATGATTTAAGTAAAATATATGAGAGGTGATGAAGGGAACCAACATACATGATGAATTAAAATATATGACAGTAAAAGACGAAATCATCAAGAAGCTACCTTGATCATCTATGGTGGTCCTGGTCCACATTTCACACCAATCTAATAAGAATAAGTAAATCTAACCTCTGTCTTGTAGATTGACAGCTTAGATAACTAATTACAGTTGGATTTTACACTTTACATACTATAACTCCAAATCAAACTTAATACATCATGTGAGCAATGAATCCTATGTGAAGTTTCTCTTTGATACACCATGCTACCTTATGCAAACAAAGTAACTAACAACATAGTCAATTTTTTTTTCCATTTTTAATTGTTTTTTTTTGTTCTTTTAATTTCATTAATCAATGATTGCAATATCAAATTCCATACAAAACTAAGAAGTAGACCTAGATTTTCATGGTACTTGATCTAGACAGTTAGTATAACTTGCAATAAGAACCTGTAGAGAAAAAGGAATGCTTTTTTTCTATTTCATGTTCAGAGCGCACCTACGCCCAAGAGCCTGGAGTCAAGAGTGCCACCTGGGCTTAGAGAGAGCGCACCTGCGCCCAAGAGCCTGGAGACAAGAGCGCCACCTGCGCTCAGAGAGAGCGCACCTGCGCCCAAGACTGTTTTTCATGGGCCTCGCTACAGTAACTGCGAAATTTGTTTTTTGGTATAAAAACAAAATCAAGGTTTTGGAAAACCTAACTTTTTCCAAAACCAAAAAAGAGAGAGATTACAAGAGAGCAATTCTTTGTGAGTTGAGTGTTCATTCTTTGTGAGTGAATTGAGAGACTTGTAATCTGTTACTCCGGACACCTAGTAAAGCTTGGAACTCGCAGTGTGGACGTAAGCAAATTGCCGAACCACGATATATCTCGTCTTGTGGTTTGTTTTTCTTTTATATTAATTGTTTTATTTTATATGCTTGTTATTTGATATTGAGAAGTGTTGGGAGATTGCTTAGAGGGTGTTGAAGTCTTGTCTATTGAGAAGGATTGATCCTTGTGTTGGATTGATCCGTTTGTTGTGGGTAACGTTGTTTTCGCAATTTTTATTCACAACAATTGGTATCGAGCTTGAGTTTACGACCTAGGATTTTTTGAGTTTAGTGCTTTCGAAATTTGTATAGACAAGGCGTTCGATTAAATTCCGAGGTGAAACTGTTTTTTTTTGGGTTATTGTGTGTAACTTGAAAGATGGCTCCCAAGATGTTAAACGCAAGGTTTGAAGTAGAAAAGTTTAATGGGAAGAATAACTTTGGGATTTGGCAAGTCCAAGTAAAAGGACATCCTCATCCAACAAGGTTTGCACAAGGCTTTTAAAGGGATTAAATCTAAGGCGCGGCAAGTATGAGTAATGATGATTGGGAAGAGTTCGATCTTCAGGCTTGTTCATCAATCCGGTTATGTCTTGCAAATGAGGTCATGTATAGTGTGATGGGAGAAAATATCGCTGCCGGTATTTGGCTCAAACTAGAGTCTATGCATATGACCAAGAGCATGACGAACGAGATGTACCTTAAGAAGCGTCTTTATCGGTACATGATGGTTGATGGTTCAACGATGCAAGAGCACGTTAGTGAGTTCCGTCGACGTCTAGCGGATTATTTGAATGTTGGTATGAAGATGGATGATGAGGATCAAGCGGCATGTTTAATATTCTCCTTGCCAGAAAGCTATGAGCATCTAATGACTACATTTATGAACAGAGAAGACGTCGATCTTGACGAAGTTCAGAGTGTACTTCTTTCTTATGAGTTGATGAAGAAGACACGTGTAGAGAATAACATTGATGCAGGTCAGGGGCTAGTGGCAAGAGGAAGGTCGTATGAAAAGGCTTCTACAAGCAATGAGAAGTCTAGGTCCAAGTCAAAGAAGCCTTTAACACATGTGAAGTGCTACAATTGTGAGGAAAGGGGACATTACGCAAGTAATTGTCCTCACCCGAAGAAAGAGAGATGGTAAGAAGAAAGGTAAGGCAAAAATTGAGGCAAGTTATGCTTCAGGCTCTGAAGGGGACGAGTTGAGTCTCTGTGTGTCCACACAAGACTATATGGCCGAAAGGTGGATTCTTGATTCCGGATGTTCCTACCATATGTGCCCGAATAGAAAGTGGTTTACTTCTTATGAGAGCATTAATGGTGGTTCCGTTTTGATGGGTAATGACATTGCTTGTAAGACGGTAGGAATTGGAACTATACGGGTTAAGATGCATGATGGTATAGTGAGAACTTTAACTGATGTGAGGCATGTCCCTGAGCTAAAGAAAAACCTTATTTCTCTTGGTACCTTGGATTCCAAAGGCCACAAGTTTGTGGGCGAAGGTGGAGTCCTAAAGATTGTCAGTGGCTCTTTAACAGTTATGAAGGGTCAAAGACACGGAACCTTATATACTTTGATGGGTAGTACAGTGATAGGCGATGTAGCAGTGGGTGCATGTCACAGCCCGATTTTCTAAACAATTAAAATAAATGAATATTTGAAATATAGATATCTCAAACATCACTATGTTCAATTGTCTAAAAACTCAGGCTATGACGGGGTGGATACAACACATGTCAAAACCTAAAACCCACATCATAAAGAATCTTAACAACAAAAATCATCTCCAAAATTCTCTTTATTACTTTATAAAAAGTCTATCTTCCGTCCCAATAAAACATCAAACCACCCTAAGAATAACAGGTCTTCAACATCGTATTTTCATGTCATATAAAAAGAAAACTACGTTATTACATACTTTCAAATGTTATATGAAAAGAAAACTACGTTATTACATACTTTCAAAAGATCAGACCTAAAAGAAAACTAACGGACTGCTCCAGGCAAGAATCCCAAATCAAACGCCGCGGTCCTACTGCCTTCCACCTATGTTCCCAAGAACACACCCACGTTGCCAAAACAAAGCAAACATGGGTTGACAAAATGGAATTTCTTTGGTATGAGTAGACTAACCACATAAAACCATTATCATACTTTTAATTATTCAAACAATCACTTTATATTATCCCATAACTTAATCATTCACAGCTTGGAAGACAGGTAGTTCCGTCATTTTAACCGCATAATTTCTTTCAAGCAAGACTTCCATTATATTAACTCATTCAAATAACTCGTTTTAATATCTAAATCATTTAATTAAAACTTACCGATATCCACTGCTATATAAGGGTAGGACCGCGTCCCTGCACAAAATGTTATTAAGTCATACCCTCCTGCAAAAGAAAGTTAGAACTTCTATATAACATATGTAGATATTATATTAGGTATTCAAAAGAAAACCCAAACACTCACATAATCAAATTAATACCACTAACCCGCAAGGCGAATACCTTAGTTCCTCTCTAGGGCAGTCCAAACAATCTGGTCATTCATGGCACATTCAATAAATGCCCACCTAACATATGACATCAACAGTCATAAAACTCAATTCCAAAACTTTAGGCGTGGAGAGTTCTAAAAGGTTGCGGTAAATTGTTTACACATTATTGAACTTTATTGTATATATCATTTCAGAGAACGAATGAGTACCTTGATAAATGTATTTTTGGTTTACGCGTTATTCATTTCATGGATGTCTAAGTGTCATAACGTTGCATATCATAAAATACTACAAAATCACCGAGTAGTTAATACACGTACACATGTATATATAGAAAGGTCTTAGCCTAAAGCCAAGCATGCTAATAGCCCTAGACCTATCCTAATAGACCGAATCATAATCCGAGTTAAAAGGTCAAATTGGGTCAACTTGTCAAAGTCAACCCTGGTCAACAATCAACTCTGGTCAAAGTCAACACATCATTATCAAAGTCAACACGTCATTGTCAAAGTCAAACTGTCGTTTTCATGTTCAACAGGTTCAGGGTCATAGCCGTGGTTCATAGCTAAGGTAAATGTGCATGGCTCATGGGCTCATGACTAAAGTAATGATTCGGACCCAACTGGCCAAGCCCAAACCTCAGAACCCGAAAGTCTAAACATTGAAAGACCCAAAAAAGATCTATTTTAAGTCCTATGGACTAGCCCCAAGCAATATTAGAAACTGGCCCAAAAACTTCAGACTGAACTGGCCCAAAACACAACTGAGTTCGGCCCGAAAACAAATGGGAGAAGGCCCAAACAAAACAAACTAAAATCGGGCCCAAAACAAAACAAAAATAGAAATGGCCCAACATAACTAATGTGGTCCGACCCCTAACAACTTAACAAAAATCCTGCCCAAACTAAATTAGATTTTGGCCCACACAAAACCAAAAGGTTTAGGCCCAAAGCCCAACCGAGATTTACTGTTCATCTTCTCCAACCTTCTTCCTCCACCACCAGCCACCAAAAATTGGCCACCACTCCTCACTTCATCAAACCGATTTTACTCCTTATCAAAAACCAAACACTTTTAATAAAAACAAAAACCCCCAAATCATTCAATCCCTATCTCCTTCAAAACTAGATCTAAAACTTTTACTGCCGCCATTAATGACTTTCGCCACCTTTCAACAGCCCCCATCCACATTCCAACATTCACACATACATCAACAACCCACCAAATCAAACAAAAACCGTTCAAACCATTTTAAAAACGCATAAAAGCCCAAGTCCCAGTATCACAGTAATGGCAGTAACGCCATTAACGCCTCCCTCCGAGCTTCACTGCCCCGACATCACGCACTACACAACCCAATATACCACAACACTTCAACCATAGGAGTTTACAAACCAAAACAAAGAGTTAAATTATACAAAACGATTTCTGTGGGCTGACGCCATTGACGTCTGTCGAGATTCAACAGATTTACATTTAATTTTAACAAAGTTTTGGCGGTTTAATTACAAATCCGAAATTCAACAAATTTTAATAATACAAATGGCACGAAGTCCAATACAATAGGATAATGAGCAGTATCAATAGGCCGAAACCTTAGTCGGTATACCCCGATACACGGAAAACCATAAATTCGATAAAATAGCAAAAAAATAGCTACTCACCTTTAGCCGAGCTATCGACTATCGGCCCTACCGGGAAAAATCTTCCTTTTCATTTGTCAAGTAAAACTTCTCCCTTTTTCGTAAAACTCTCGCGGTGTTTTTGACCAACCATATTACGTTTTTTACGTTGCATTTCAAAACAAAACCCCCAAAATAGGGAAGAAGGTTTATCCCATAAACCCACGTCTCCTATTTTCACTAACACTTATCCTATTTTATTTTATCTATTATCTATTATTATTATTAGGAAAATAAAAGAATTAAAACACGGGGTGTTATAGTGCATGTAGTGATGATTTTGAATGCACTAAGATGTGGCATATGCGACTAGGGTATATGAGTGAAAAGGGTTTGTCTGAGTTGTGCAAGCGAGGGTTCTTGAAAGACTTGAAGAAGCCAAGTATGGGTTTCTGTGAGCATTGCGTCTATGGGAAGCAGTGTAGAGTCAAGTTCAAGTCAAGCAAGCACACGACCACAGGCATCCTTGACTATGTGCATACGGATGTTTGGGGACCCTCTAGAGTGGCTTCAAAAGGAGGTAACCGCTATTATGTCTCATTCATTGATGATCATACCCACTATGTGTGGGTGTATATGATGAAAACGAAAGATGAAGTGTTTGAGACATTTAAGAAGTTTGGAAGGCATTTGGTTGAGAATCGTTATATAGATAGGAAATTTTAAAGTAAAAACATATAGCGAATTTTAAAGAAATATACAATGGTTTAAAACAAAATATACCTATGGGCCCTTCCAAGAGTTTTGAATGCTAAACATAGAATTGCCAAACACATGTGTGTGGGGATAGTCAGATGGGCACATTTCAGCCAGAATGGAATGGCGAGAGGATGAATAGAACCGACAATGGTACAAAATATGAAAGAGCGAGATGTTTGTTGTCTAATGCGGTCCTAGACAAAGAAGTATTGGGCGATGATGTTTGTTGTCTAATGTCCATCCATGTCGTGTTACCGTGATAATAGGTCACCGCCCAAATTTATAGATTGCAAGACACCTTATGAGGTGTGGTCAGTAAACCAGTGATTATAGTATTTTGCGAGTGTTTGGATCGACTGCTTACTACCATGTGAGGGAGAGCAAGCTAGATCCTAGAGCTAAGAAAGCCATATTCTTAGGCTTCGCAAATGGGGTAAAGGGATACAGATTGTGGTGTCTAGAAGACCACAAGTTCCTGGTCAGCAGAGATGTTACGTTTGATGAGACTTCCGTGTTATCTTTCAGTAAGCCGGAAAGAGCTGGGCAGAATGGTGAGTCTATAGAAGTTCAAGCCACTGAGCTTGAGTTGTCTGATGCAGCAGATGACTGGTTGGTTCATGATGAGGTACCAAATCATGGAACCACACAGCAACAGGAAGAAGAGCAAGAGCATCCGCAACTTGTATTGGCTGACCCTAAGCCAAAGAGACAAGTTAAAGAAGTGCACAAGTATGGGCACGAGAACCCGGTGAAACACTATGGTCAGGTGGATTTAGTGGCATATGCACTGAATATCGAAGATGATGAGCCAGATAGTTTCAAGGAAGCTGTTAGAGATGCTCATTACAGAGATTGGTTAGTTGCTATGCAACAAGAGATGGAGTCTCTTGATAAAAATCACACATGGGACCTAGTTTTATTGCCAAAGGGCAAAAGGACTATCGGCAGTAAATGGGTGTTCAGAAAGAAAGAGGTCCTTCCTAAGTCCGACAGTACTGGGTACAAGGTAAGAGTAGTAGCAAAGGGTTTCTCACAGAAGGAAGGAGTCGACTACAATGAGGTATTTTTCCCGGTAATCAAACATACTTCCATTCGTGTGTTATTGAGTTTAGTTGCTCACTTCGACTTGGAGTTAGAGCAACTTGATGTGAAAACTGCTTTCTTGCATGGGGACCTGGAGGAAGAGATCTATATGAGACAACCTGAAGGGTTTGTTGTTGCTGAGAAAGAAGATCATGTATGCAAATTGAATCGGTCACTGTATGGGTTAAAGCCGCCCATGCAATGGTACAAGCGCTTTGACACATTTATGATGCAACATGAGTACACTCGAAGTAAGTATGACTGCTGTGTCTACTTTAGAAGGCTTCGTGCTAATGACTTCATTTATCTCCTGCTTTATGTGGATGACATGCTTATTGCTTCCAAAAGCATGGTGGAGATAGACAAGTTGAAATCTCAACTTAGCTCTGAGTTTGAGATGAAAGACTTAGGTGGAGCCAAGAAGATATTGGGCATGGAGATTGACAGAGATAGGAAGAAGCGACGGATAGTTGTATCTCAGAAGAAATACCTTCAGAAAGTAATTTCATGATTTGGTATGGAGAATGCAAAGTCGGTTTCTACACCTTTAGCTGGGCATTTTAGGCTTTCAGCTAAGTTCTCTCCTAGTTCGGTGGAGGAACAAAAACATATGGCTAATGTTCCTTATGCAAGTGTTATGGGTAGTTTGATGTATGTTATGGTATACACATGAGACATTTTCAGGCTGATTAGTGTTATAAGCAGGTATATGGCAAATCCTGGGAAGCAGCATTGGGAGGCAGTGAAATGGGTATAGTACTAAGGTACTTGAAGGGTACCTTGGATGTGGGATTAGCTTATGGTGGAGGCACTTGTTATGTCAGTGGGTTTGTGGATTCTGATTATGTAAAGTCCTGAATTATTATTAAGGGTATTTTTGTAAATTTCATATTAAATCTAGGGTCGTTTATGTAAATTGGTCGTCGGGTTTATACTTCAAACGTACATAACTTAAGGAAACTTAACTCCGACTCCTAAGCCCCGTTAGATAAGCAAATCTTATACGAAAATTTGACCAAAAATGTCGGTTAGCGGTTTTCGCGTTCGGCCGAACGAAGTTAACAGCTTACACGCATGAGTGGGTTATTGTTATAGCCTGCGGTGAGATAGAATATAGAAGATTAAATTTAGCGGGATGGGCCGAAAAATAATTACGACGCGACGTCAAATGAGTTAGTGGTTAGGAGTATTAGGACTTTAAGCTTAATTGGAATATATTGGGCTTGGGCCTAAATATATCGGCCCAAATAGAACGAAATCGCGAAACAGAAAAAAACGCACCAAACAAAAAACCAAATCGCACCAATTTCTTTTCTTCTTCACCAATTTCCCAATCTCTTAAACCCTAGGAGAGAGAAACTCAAATTCTCCCAAATTCGGTGATTAAAACCTCAATTCCTCACACCCAAACCTTGTCAACACTGAACGCGAGAGTGGGGATTCGAAATTTCTGGAAATCGCGTCGTATCGAGGTAAAAGGTGAGTTTAATTTCTTCCTAAATAGATATTTAAACTAAATTTCGATGGATTAGGGGTGTATAGATGGAATTAATTGAATGGGGGTGTTTGTAATGTCGACAGTAGCTGTTGGTGGAGATAGAGTGGAGCGATTTTGGTGGAGGAGAAAGCTAGGAGCGATTTTGTTGTTGACTTGGTAAGAATTTTGGTTATTCACTCCAATTTCGAGCAATTCATGTCAGTTTATAACTGTTTAAGATTTGATTGAGTAATGAGTGAGGGATAAGGAACACCCCCGATATTATTGTTAGATTTAATATGAATCAAAGGGCGTGAGATTGGTTGTAGTTGAAATTTGGACTTGGAATTGGGATGCGATAGGATTCAAGGTCGATATGAGGGGCCGCCATGGCCCGAAATAGTAGAGAGACCGCAGAGAATAGCGATGCGAGAAATGGCATGTAGCTCTGTTAACGGTAGTTAGATGAAAATTTATCCGAAACCAAATTCTTAACGTCGAGATTTCTTCTCGGCTTACACTAGTTAAGAATTCCTCGTTGTTCGATCAATTCTAACAACCGACGTATATGTATATGCTGTTATAGGAGTGAATTCGAGTTGATTCGGTTAAGCGAGCTTGATTCGGTTAAGTGGGATTGAGGAGAACGGAACTTGCTAAGGTAGGAACCTACATACCAATATATAGCATGCTTATTTCCATGCATGATTTGAATTGTTTAAATTGGGAATAGATAGTTGCGTATCAACCATGCATGTATATATGATATTCATGTTTTGCACTGTATTTCCTCGCGATAAACTATATATATATATATAGCTTTCGTGTGAAATGGGTTTTGTAAAATCGGGGTAGCGGGGATTTGTTTTCTTTGTTAAAAGAGTAAAACTGGTTTTGGGAAGGGTTCGCATCTCTTGTCTCGCAGGAGGAGAGAGAGATGGATTTTGTACGCGGGTAAGGATTACCCGGTGTTTGTAACTAGGTGGGAGGTTCCGATTGTTCGGGATGGTTGTTGTTATTTTATGATGATTCGCCGTTTGGGAATCATCGGTTGTTATTTACTATGACCGCCCGTTTGGGAGTCATAGGTTATTTTTACTCGATTATGGGAATCCGTGAACTCACACCTACGTAATCAACAGATTTTAAAAGAAAAACTAAATATGTAACTAGAGTATTTGAAAACAATCGGTAATACGAGTATATATATATATTACTATGCTTATCACGAGGGGATTTAGAAAATGAATTGTGAATTCCTATAAATAAGGAACTGTTGTCGCAATTTCGAGAGGCAGAGTCATTTCTAGATTCCAACCGTGGTGTACACCTTTCGAGGTGGTGGGCCACCTTTAAAGGGATGCATCACTGGATGTAGTCCAGGAATTCCTTTTCTACTTTTCTAGATAACCATATTTATACGTGTCACGCTGTATGGTGATTAGCTTGTGTGGAGTTACATGCTATCTCGATGAGGTTTAGACGAGGAGTGAGAGTTTAGTCCACTCACGGATGTGTCGATCCGAAATCAATCTGCGGTGTCGTCGAACGGTTGACCACCGTAAGTTAGGTGACAGCCCGTATGGGGGTCGTGGTCACAGGGCCCACCTGAGCCCTAAAAGCTTTGGGGATTTTGTGTGTACGAACACAACAACGGCATTTCAACTCCCTGCCATTAAAATCAGGAAAACAACGGTGCATGGTTCACACCGGAAAATCTTGAACCGAGATTGCCCGGTCGGGCCCGGTCGTACCGCACCCTCACCATTCTAATAGGATACAACGGCCACAATAGTTGTATGATGATTGTGAAAAACTATATTTTGTATATCAATGAAGCATGTCGAGATGATTTCTGCTAGTTAGTGATGTATATATATAGTCACGATATTTGAATACTTTTATGGAAACCCTGCATGTTTTAAATGTTTTCTATAAGTAACTATTTATTGGCTATGTGCGTTTCTACTGGGCATAGTTGTTTGCTCATCCTACTTAACATTTCAGACGAGCCAGTTGCGGAGGAGGTTTTCCTTAACCCTAGTGATGACGGTTATGGTGATTTGGGAGGATTTCCTTATGCTTGACGAGGATAGAGTCAAGTTCATACTTTTGGTTGTATAGAGAGAGACTAGTTTCTTTTGTTGTATATATAGAGAGCTAGGTCATTTTGATGTAATAATCGTATTTGGCAACAGTTCTCCTTGTTTTGTAGATGTTGTCATATCCCTGTAGTATTTAAAGTTAAGAGTAGTATATATGGTTGTTGGATATATATATGGTTGGAAGAATGAATTATGAGATGTTCATGGGTTATGACAGGTTTTAGGGTTTACGAATGTCGATTAAACAAAGGAAACTCTGCCGAAATTTCAGTAGAATCGGGATAGCGACCGCCTCGAGATTCATTCCACGCCCCTGGGATGTGTGTTGTTGGGCCTCGCGGATGACATTATGCGCAGTGATCTAGATAGACGACGATCGACTACCGGTTATGTGTTTATGATGCATGGTGCACCGGTTAGTTGGAGGTCTATGCTACAGCTCTGATTGCTCTATCTACTACCGGAGGCAGAGTATATGGCAAATGGCGCAGAGGATGAAAAGAGGCATTATGGCTTCGAGGTCTTCTAGATGATATGGGTATCGAGCGTAAGTGTTGTTGCTTTGTATTGTGATAGTCGAGTGTTATTCATTTGGCGAAGAACCAAGTTCATCATGCTCGGACCAAGCATATTGATGTCCGTTATCACTTTATACGGGATGTCGTTGAGGATGGTGATGTTGCACTTAAGAAAGTGGACACCCATGACAATCCTGCTGATATGCTGACGAAAGTTGTCACCGGTGTTAAGTTCCAACACTGTTTAGACTTGCTCCAAATCCTACATGTTTGAAAGAGCCCTCGTAGGGCATAGCCGCCGGGGTAGTTGACGCAGTCTTCCCTTGCCGGATGTGTTCCTACTGGATGTGTTCTTGCTGGATGTGTTCGGCTTGGTTTTATGTGTTAAAACCTCACCGAGGTGGAGAATGTAGAGAAAAAATGATGTTTTTTTTTTTCTATTTCACGCTTTCGAGTGCACTGCGCTTCGTGAGCGAAGCGCACACTGCGCCCCAAGAGCCTGAGTCAAGAGCGCCACCGGCGCTTATAGAGAGCGACTCGCGCAAAGAGCCTTGAGACAAGAGCCACCGCGCCAAGACTGTTTTTTCGTGGGTTTTTCGTGGGCCTCGCAAGAATCGAAAAATTTGTTTTTGGTATAAAAACAAAATCAAGGTTTTGGAAAACCTAACTTTTTCCAAAACCAAAAAAAGAGAGATTACAAAGAGAGCAATTCTTTTGTGAGTTGAGTGTTCATTCTTTGTGAGTGAATTGAGAGACTTGTAATCTGTTACTCGGACATCTAGTAAAGCTTGGAACTCGCGAAGTGGACGTAGGCAAATTGTCGAACCACGATATATCTCGCCTTGTGGTTTGTTCTTCTTTTACATTAATTGTTTTACTTTATATGCTTGTTATTTGATATTGAGAAGTGTTGGGAGATTGCTTGGAGGGTGTTGAAGTCTTGTCTATTGAGAATGATCGATCCTTGTGTTGGATTGATCCGTTTGTTGTGGGTAACATTGTTTCCGCAGTTTTTTATTCACAACATAACCAATGACAAACAAAAAGAAAAGATGAGTAATTGCAAATATATTTCTCCTACAAAACAATTTCATCACAATAAGCACACCAGAATGCAACGGTTGATTGGGAACAAAAAAATTCAACACTTAAAAGAGAATAAAAAATTGCAAATGCTCCCCTAGTTTCTTTATGTTGGCCCCTCTCCATACATTATTTGAACTGTTAAGTAGAAAGTGTCAAAGTTAAGTCAACCACCACATACTATTTGAACTGTTAAGTAGAAACTGTCAAAGTTAACTCAACCAATTTCTTTTTGCTAAAGATACGATATATACATCAGGAAAGAAACAAACCAGCACCAATAACAACTTGAACTGAACTTATATGGTATCGAGCTACTTCACTTCATGGACTATTGCTTTGGTACCCATTCCCTTCAACCTTCACTAACTTCCCACACAGGTGGTAATTGTCCTCGAAGCTTACAATGCTATCACCTTTCAAAACGCACACAACAGAAAAGCTTAGAATTAATACATGGTTTACCGCATACTTAAGAAAGAGAGGACACAATCAATGTCAGTCCAACTAAAATTAAATGGACGTTTCCTTTGTTGGCTGAGAAAGGAGGAAAATTACATAATCTAATCTAAGAAAGCAATCTAAATTTGGGTGTAAAAAATGCATGATGTTTGTGCAAGAAGACATAAAGTTTGTTTCAAAAGTGAGGTACCCTGTAGAAATCTGGCGCCTAGTAGTTTATAGTTCTAAAATGGCTGTTTCAAACATGTACTAATTCAAATGCAATTCAAACGCCTAAACATAAAAGAGAATACTAAGACAAAGAGATTAAAAAGGTAGAAGGAATTAGGATCACAAAAAAAGAAAACTTCTAGTAAGTGACCATGCCTTCCGGCACAATTTCAATGCCTTTCTAAATGCGCCAATACTTACCTACACTCTTTTTCACAATAAATGTAAACCGGAAAAGAGAATATGTCTTAAGTTTGTAGGAAACTTATTCCAAAAATATATTTATTGTTAAGTAAACAAAAAAATCAAATTGATATAACAAATATATCATGAACAAACATTTAATTCAACAAACAAACAAATCTTTTAGTGCAACTAATGAATTTAATTTACCAATGATTAAATCCGAGGCTAATAAAGATTCACTATGTCCTTAAGACAGATTTTTCACCTCACTGTGCTTGAAGGTTGATGGGAAACTGTCTCCCAAGATAGAACATATTTCCTTCTATAGAAAGCTAGTACTTCAATTCTATAGAATCAGCAAACACAACATAGTATTTGACTAAGAACAGGGGGAGAAGAGAAATATTATAACTCGGTATGATCTAGTGTGTCTTTCTCTCCAAATTCATCAACTATTTATAGATGAGTGATGCATCTTCGAAACAACACAATGACTCTTGGAAAAAAGTAAACAACTCTTTGAAAAATCACATGTTTCGAAAAGACACACCATTTCGGCATAAAACACTGTTTTCAAACTAGTGCTTATTTCAAAATGTTACATATTTTCGGCATGATATACTGTTTCGAACCAGTGCACATTTCGAAAGGTCGCACATTTTCGGCATAATATACTGTTTCCAAACTAGTTTTTATCACTTCACGTACTCTTTCAAAAGAAACCCATTTCATCTCAAGTGGGGTAATTTGGGAGACAAATTACTCATTCATATCTCAATGTATTTGTGCAAAGCAAATCAATTTTTCTAACACATATTGATGGTACGATTGATTGTAATCATAGTGTGTACACCACACCTTACAATACTTGTTATGTAGTGTTTAATTATGATTTTAATGAATTGTAATCACACGGTTATATTTTGTTTATATTTAACTTCGCATGTTATTTTCGTCTCTAGTCATCATTTTATATCAAATTTATGCTCACTTATCTGTAGCTTGTTTTCAAATTTAAAGTCTAAACAAAACCAAGCTACTCGACTCCCATACGAGCTAGACTCGAGCACCCTAAACCTCAGCTCGAACTCGCTCATAGGAGATGCCAATGGATTGGGATCATGTGGGCCACAGCCCAAGATGTATAAAAAAGAGGATGCCGGTGCTTCAATAGTCCAAAGTCCAAAGTCCAAATTACAAAGTGCCGATATTTCACCGATATTGGCAGATTATCGAAATTCTTACATGACTGGGTAAATTTCTTCCACAAACTCAAAACGTTAAAAATAGACGACCACAATGCAGAATAACAAGTGGGAAATCATTCACAACCCCGAAAATCCGCCAACCCACTAGCAAACACAAAAAACATCTTCTTTTCCATCTTCATCTTGTAGCCTCTTATGAACCGATGGCGATGTCAAACATTCAGCCAACAAAGAGCATGTCAGAATATCAGATGCCTTCCCTCATGATTTCAATGGATGTATATCCAAGTCCATCCAAATCAAAGCATCAAGTCCCATACCGCATACAGGACATATATGACCCCCAACTCTTCAATTAAGGAGCAGCAGCAACAGCAGAAGGCTTCTCTTGTGCTGAAGATTCTTCATCCATATTCAAACCAAGTTCCACCTCAAGTTTCTTCCAAGCATTCAAAAAATTATTCGGAAATTTCTTCTTCACAGTTCTGATAAATTCCCTAGCTTCCTTCCTTTTCTTATCCTTCACCAACCCTTCAACTAAAACCCTTATTGTCCCAAAAGCTGGAATCTTATCCTTGTTCACACTCTTCTTAAAAATTTTATACGCCTCCTCAAACTCCCCATTCTTGCATAGGCAATCTATATGCAACCTATATGTTGCAGCATTAGGAGAACACCCATTCTCTACAAGATCTCTATAAACCTTCTTAGCCTCATCCACCATACCATTCTTACAATAACAAGTAAAAAGATAGTTATAACTAATGATATTCGGTTTCAACCCCGCATTACTCATTTCATCTATTATTCCCAAAACACCTTCAGGTTTCCCTCGATGGGCATTCATTATTCGCACATTATAAGCACAAACATCAGGCAAACACCCCTTTTCAATCATATCTTTCCATAGCTTCTCAGCTTCCTCAATCTTATCATTCTTATACAAAGAATCTAATATCGTAGTATAAGCAATAGCAGTAATCTCAATACCCTTGGCATCCATTTTCTTCATAACACTAAAAGCCGATTCAGGCAAACTCAATTCACAATACGCCTTAATCAAAATACCGTACGATATCTTATCAGGAACAATACCATACTTTTCAGACATATCACTAAACAATTTAGGTACCTCATCAAATTTTCTTGAAAAATTATAAGCAACTAACAAAGCATTAAATGAAATAGACGATCTAGGCGTACCGAGTTCTTCCATTTCACCATAAAGTTTCAATGCACTTTCACACATACCAGCAATACCATAAGACCGAATCAATGTAGAGAAAAAATTCTCTTGTTTGATCTTTGGGTCATTTTTATGGGAGTTAATTAAGGTTTGTATGTCTTCAAAACGCTTAGATTTTGCGAGACGCTTAATGGTTAAGTCTTGGGTGTAACGTGAAGCTAATGGGGATGTGTAATTTTTGTTATTGGAAACAGTTTTGTAGATTTCTAAAGCTTTGTCTGGATCGTGCTCGGCACGAAGTTTTGATTTTACTGATGAGAGGGATAAGGGGTTCGTTGGGTGACTTGTTGTTGAGAAGAGACGGATGTGACGGAATGAGGAACGGAGGGAGGCCATTTTTTTGTTATGGAGTTCGGGAGAAATGAAGGGAGTGTTGCTGAGTCAGGTTTTATTAGGGTTTTGGAGAACTCAGAGATTTGACTCTTGACTTTTGAGTCTCGACCAAAAAATTGGTCATCATGCTCAGTGTTCACAAGTCGTAACTACTCATATTTTACATAAATTAGCCATTTGGCCCGGCCTATGGCCGGACTTGCTACATAGATAGCTAATGACTCAAAAGTCTAAAGTCCACTTAAATAAATAAATAAATAATATATATATATATATATATATATATATATATATATATATATATATATATATATTGACACTAATGATTCATTGCATACTTTGTTTTGAAGAGTTTATGTTTTTATATTTTTTTAAGAGATTGCAAGCTCTCAAACCATGATATAGTACGTGTAATGCATACATTATTTTACGGCTGATGCATCAACAGTAGCGAAAAGAGAAATCGATGTCAATTTCAAATCTAGATAAATATCATGATATAGGTGACAATGAATGTTTGTTTGTACACTATATTGCACCATTTGCAATATTAAAGTATTGAGACAAATAATAGTTATCACAACAAAAATATAATTTCTTTAGATTTCCAAGTCAATCAGATCATTCAGGTTACCTGCTTTGGAGATTGACATTTGCTTCATCAATTCCTTGTACTTAGGACTACTTCATGAAACTGTTATACATGATAGCTGAATTCTATAGTCTTTCGAAGTAGATACAACTTTAAGAGCTTGTCTTTGAGGCAGTTATTTTCGAGACCGGGTTGTGCTAAGATAAGTCACATTTGCACCACACAAATATTTGCCATCTGAATATAATTGTAGTTGTGATATTATTCTCTAGTCACTTGGAAGGGTATGTTGTTATGAATACCGTCTCATTTATCTATAGTGTATATGTTGTAATTTGCATTTGACGGACCTTACTACCCATTTTTCATATAAGTTAGTTATGTTGATATTTATGGTTTCATCTGTCGTTCTTCATCCTTATGCACATAATTTTCATTCTTGCAGTCAAATAAGAGGGCACGTTGAACAGATGGGTTTGCGTATTACTTCATGTGGAGATGAAATTGTTCAATTCTGAAGATGCCTTACTGCTTCCTTTTTCCTCAATGCAGCTTCTAAACAGCCAGATGGTTCTTACAGGTCTGAACTTCACATGACCTTATGTAATTTGACAACTGAGTAATATTAACCAACACCTGTGACTTATGATTTATCCCATATATATGTTGCTTGTTACTTGATGAAGCGAAATGCTTCTCTGAGCTCTTTGTACGCGCTCTTATTAATTATTTCTAATATGTCAACCTCATATTTGCTGTGCCAGGGTATGTGCTGGTGGTCAGATAGTGCGGATTCATCCTTCTTCGGTGTTATTCCGGACAAAGGCAGAATGCATAATATTCAATGAACTAGTTCGAACAAATGATGATTACATCCGCAACATAACAATAATAGATCAATTGTGGTTACCCGAGTTGGCACCTCAATACTATGCTCCACAGAATTAAGATATATGGTATAGTGGAACAGGTAAGAAGCAGCCCTTGATAGAGCAACATGGTTTCTTGCATATTTTCTTTCATCATGCTGTAGATTCCCATAGTATAGTGTCTATTTAGACTGCCTGCGGCTAAAGTGCACGGTCACACATTCTGACAAAGAAAATAATCATTAGAGAAAAAAAAATGGAAAGAAATAAGAAGAGACAGAACTTTGACTACCTAAAGCTATCTGCTAAAAAAAATGTGATGGTATGAGTTATAAATTCTTGGCTTATGTAGTAAACATGGTTATTTGATCTGACAAACATTTCAGGATCGTTGATGGCTAAGATTGCTTATTTTGTTCAGACTTGCACTTCTTCAATATAGTAAATATATTTCATCGGTTTCATGTGCAGCTTTCATTGTCGCATATGGCAGAAACTCAATTTGGCGCTATCACTAAATTCTTTGGCATGCTATTCAATTCCCTGAATCCAAGGTTTAATGGCAAGTACTTAGATCATAATGCTAATTCGGACACTCATAAACAAAACAATGACCATATATCACTAATCAAAATTCAAGTCGTCATACCAACCCACCAATGCTGGCCTAAAAAAGTAACAACAATTCATGACATCCACTAAATCAAACAATATAACACATAGAAGCACACAGTAAAGAATAATAACAAAAATATAAAACTTTCCGAATTATAAAGAAAGTCGGAATCCTCGAGGGAAAGTACTCTTTTTCTCTCGAGCCTCTGCAAGAGCAGGTGCAAAAGGGTACAATTCGCTTTTACAATATAGGTGTGGTAAATGCACATAAATTGAAATAACGATTAACTCTTTGGATGGGAAACCGATGAGATAGGAGAATGGAGGGCGTCTATACTTGAGCACGAAATCATTTTTTTATATGAATGAAGGAATGGCATTCTTGAATGCGTTTCTGCGCCTTTTTGAGATAGGAATGAAACTATGCACCTGATGCGTGGAGTTGTCTTTCCGTGTATTTCCCAAACCGAACTAAAGCTAACTCATTTGAAACTAAGGCTTACTTGGGTTTGTTGTTGCCAATCTGCCCAAATGTTAAACCAACGATGGTAGCTATAGGAGTCTTGTGATTGAATATTGTTATGTATACAAGTGATGCTAAACTTTCTGCTCTAAGAGATTTATAACGTGAGGGAAAGTACCCGAAAAAGGTGAGTAGGTGACGGCAAGTAACATCCTGATAATTGCCTCCATTACTTTCACACAGAGATATGGGTGATTAAGAATTTGTGAGTGCACAGTTGCACACAAATATAAGCCCGTAGAAATTAAAACACATGTAAGCAAAAAATAACTAACCATCCATTCAAACAATGTGTTGTTACAACAACTTCCCGTCCCACAAAGCGTAGAGGTGTCCTCTTGTTTCCCTGCTTCCAATTCTTTCGGTTACTCTGGTCAACTTTTATAAGACAAAGCAAGCATACATACTTAAATCTGAACAACATACCTTGATAACTACTCTGTCAGTAACTGCAAAAGGAAACTGAACACCTTTACCATTTTGAGGCTCAACCCTTGACTCGGCATACATGTCCCTAGTTTCACCCTTGAAATCTCTGTTATCTACTTTGGGATCGATAAACTGGATGCATGGGTGACCTCCTATCGACATCATGGGATTCAGTTCTAGGCACTTTGGCTGACCTCCCATCTTGCCCTGATTCAAATGGCAATTGATGGTATTCGTTCGAAGCCAACTGTTTCAATTTTCCAGAATGATTATTACTATGAGACAGGTTCGCATTTTCAATCACATGTTTTGAAGCCGAAGAATGACTTACCTCTTCATGCAGTCTCTTTGGAGTGCTACTTATTATGTTCCAGGCTTCCGATTCACTCACTTCCTATCAAAACTTGTCGTCTTTCACAAATAAAAAACATTCGCTTTGAGTACAACCTGAAAACAGCAATAATGCTTTTCAATCAGTTTAGTGTATAAATAAAATTAGCGAAGATAAAATTAAACAATATATTTCAAAACCCGGTGATCCGGTGAAAATAAGATGGAAAGTGAAAATGAAATAAGGATAGAAGACCGATTACGCAAAAGATCAATTTGTAAACAAAAACAGAAAAAAACACCTTCCACTCACATCATAAAAATTATTGAAAAACCATTCCAAAGATTTGACCCGTCCCGGGTTTACACTACATCATCGTGTACCACGACCCGAACTTTTTATGTTTCTATAATGATTTAGAGTATCGATTGTTGGTTATTAGGTAGTTTCATAAAACAAAAGCTACCATTAACCTATTTTATAATTGAGAATTTTACCAAACACGCCGAGGAGGTGTTTCTAGCAATGGAGGCTTGCTAGAAAGGCGCCCGAAAAGGGGAGTGTGAACCTTATGTGCCGAGCTCCCATGCTCTGGAACCTGAGAATAAAGGGAAACCTCAAGAGCAGCAATTTCTCTCATTTCATCTTCAAGTTTCTTGATTCGATTCCATCTCTTCAAAATTTAGGCTCGCTCTTCATCCAAACCATTCTCCTCAACATCAACTCTTTCATCCTCACTTCCAACGCTTTGAGAACTATTTGGGCCCTCATCCATGAGATCTATGTCCTTTACCTGTTCGTTCATGAGCACATGAAACTCGTCATTTACATCTATGCTTCGAACAAATAGATGAAGAGACTTCTCTTCACTCCCTTCGAATGATTATGATAATGGTTTTGGATGGACTTACTTTCGATAAGAGGAATTTTTAGCTGTTCCTTTAGCAAGCTCGCCATTGACTTTTGCAGATTTTTTTGGAGTACTATGTGACGCCTTAATTTGTTTCTTATCTGTTGAGAATAAGAGAGAGATTATCATGAATAATATGTTTACCCATCCTTCCTCTTGCCTTCACAATTCGTGTAAGATTGCTTGAAGATTCACGTTAAGCCTTTGATTTGAAACACGGTACTAAAATGAAAAAGAAGGAGATAAGATTTAAGAACGGCTTAAGAATGGAGATAAAATTTAAGAATTGAGATAAGATTTAAGAAAGGTTCTTATCTACTTATCTATGGGCTACGAACAATTGAAATCGCAAAAAAAGGGCGTAAATATGGGCGTAGAATTCATTTTTTTAGGTAAAATCTGATGTGTCAATCCCAGAGAAAAAAGAGGGGCTGACGTGGGTCACTGGGAGCATTCTCAACTACTCAGTATTAATGGTCTTTGATTTGATAAAATTTGTGATAGTTTTTATGATCAAGGACCAAAATATCACCGATATATCTCAATTTTTGAGATATCCGATATGAATATATTGCGATATATAAAATGGATTATGAATATATTTACACATTTAGTATCTAATATATATAAGATTTTTTGATATATATATTGACCACTCTATACAATATAGATCATTGATTTTGACCAATTTTGACTGATTTTTATTAATATATCAACAATATTTTTGATATGATTGATGATATTTCCAATACATTTTGATATATCAACATATAAAATAAAATTTTAACCGGTCAACAAAAAAATATATATATCCACCAAATATATTGGTTTTTTGGTTCTAATATATCGCCCAACATTGAAATATTTGGTCTTGGTTAGAGGTGTAGTACGTGGCGGGGCGGGTCAATTGTGGGTCAAATAATAATAGGTTGGGGCGGGGCGGGTCTAGGGGATACAAATCCAGTGGTCACCAACGGGGTGGGGCGGGTTGAAGTGTCATGTCTTAGTACTATCACCCGACTGTTGTTTCAGCTTTCTTACAAGGGTTTTTGGGTGGTCATCCGGTCGAAGTGGAAATTATCATTTTAACCCAATTTCACCCAGAAAAACACTTTCTAATTCTGCAAGTAATATATTTCCAATTCACAACATAAACAAAAAAATATATAATCAATCAATTAAAAAAAAAAAAAAACTTGAACTGAAACCCAAAACCATATCTGTAAATTTGAAACTTTTTTCTCGTGATTTATCATTTGTAAATTGATTATTTTCCATAACATGATAAAATGAAATGGGAGCGAGGATCTATGGTACAAAACAATAAAATATAAATTAAAATAATTCGAAATTAATACAAAGATGAATGATTAATTTCTCCAAAATTTGAAAGTTGAATTTAAACTTTTGATATTTGTCCAATGTTCAAACTTGAATATTTGAAATTGATGTTAAACTCATAAGTCTGTGTTCATATCCCAATGTTCAAACTTGAATATTTGAAATTGATGTTGAACTCATAAGTTTGTGCTCATATCTCCCAAATTCCTACAAAAGTTAAAAGAAAAAATAAACAAAATACAAAAATATTAGAGTTGGAGTCTTGAAATTATGTGAGTCAACGGCTTTTGACACGGTGCGGGTCGGGCGGCTTGACGGATCGGGTTTGAGCATAGAACCTACACCCATAGCCCGACCACGTAAAAACGGTGGCGAAATGGGGCGGGTTTCTTTTCGGGTCGGTGCGGGTTTGGGTGGCGGGTGAAGACCGGATACCCTACCGGATGATGGGTCAATGGTTTTTTTTTACACTGTTATGAACTTATGATAGTTGTTATATATAGGGTGTTTGGACTTTGGAGTGTAATAACTCATCACAAGTTCACAACATATTAATTGTAATCATAGTGTTTAATTACGATTTGAATGAATTGTAATCACACTGTTATATTTTGTTTAGATTTAACTTTAGCATGTTATTTTCGTCTCTAGTCATCATTTTATATCAAATTTATGCTCACTTATTTGTAGCTTGTTTTCAAATTTCAAGTCTAAACAAAACAAGTCATATTGAGTCCTTAGATATACTAGCAAGATGCACGTGCTATGCACGGGATGTTAAACAAAACTTGCCGAAAAGTGTAAATATAATTTAGGTGAGCACTCTTTTTATTATGATATATCTAATATAAGACAGAAAGGAGGAGAGTATTTAATTTGATATAAAATCACAAAACATTTGTACCAATGAAGAACTCGTCATCGAAAGGGGAAGAACTTGCCACAACGGATAGTGAATTAGTGACAGTGACAATATCAGGAATCTTGTCGGGAATTGGAGATAAGGAATTGAAAATAGGGATTGGGGTTTGCAGGAGGGAAGGGAAGAGAATAAGGAAGAGAAGAAAATCACAAAATCTGATTTGCGAGATGGTGAGAGTGAAACAAATTGAGGGAGGGAAAGGAAGATGAAGGGAAAAAAAAGAAAACAGACAATGAGACGACACCAAACATGACAATGTTGTTGTTCATCCCTAGCTCAAGGACACTCGTTTGAATGAAAATCCTAATTACAAATAAGCTCCCTGAATGAAGTGATGCAACCGATGATGACCATTTCAATCCATGAAAAGAAGTTGGAGAAGTACCATAATTATGAGCAATAAAATACCTCATCATAGGCAGGTTTACTATTTTCGGGCTACACCGCAATGGTTGTATGGTGTTAAAACATTGAAGCGACTTTTTTCCAAAACTTGGTCTCAAACCCCCAAAGTTTTATAAGTTTCTATTTCTTGATTAATAAGCATACAACACATTGAAGTTCGCTTAGATCGAGAGTAATCACATTACATTTTCATATTACATCATCCGTTATATAGCTAGGAAAAAAGGCAGCAACTGCAATGTAATCGCATACCTAAACCAAAAGTTCTTTGCCGATAAAGTCATTACGGTGTACACAAATGGCGAGCCTTTGTATCGGTGCTTCATGACCTTGAGCATCTTCAACCTGAAAGCAAAGGAATGGAAGCTCACCGTCAAGTGTGCTCAAGCTTAAATACAAAATAAACCAAATGCATAAAACCAATCTTGTTATGCGATGAAAGTTCAAATTGAATGCTATTGTCCTAAAATTCCCTCTACACCTCTTATGTTCATAATTCACAAAGTCTAAGATCTAGCATGATGTTCTCTAAACCCCCTTAATTTAATAATTTTACTGCAGAGGAGAGACTCACTATCATCTACCCCCCCCCTTCCCTCCCCGGAGGTTTCCATTTTGTAGATAAATATTTAATAATCATCCCATGCGTCGTCAAGTCGGAAAGTGCTGAAATCAATGATAGCATATCATGTGGTTTACCATGATATTATAAATCTGGATACATAAAACATCTAAGCATTCTGAACTTGACGAATCCATAACCATGAGTTAACGGGGAATAGCATGCTCTAGTACTTAGTAAAACGGTAGTCCAAACTTCAAACATCAACGATTAAGAAGCATACTTACCATGCATACAATTTTGAAATTGTTGACATTGAACCAGTTGTGGTGGCTTCAATCCGTAGAGGACCATCTTGACAAAAGAAACAATTGCATTTCTTTCAAACAACGTCAAAATCCATCCTGCAGAAAGCAAGTTTAATAACAGACTACCAGAAAAGGTCTATAAAAGTAGTTTCTCGGTATGTTAATACTTAATAAGCACGCTAGGTCTCTGATTCGGCATTAGGCCACTTCAAAGATTACTTGCATGAAAATGCATTAAACTTCAAAAAGGTAAAAGAATAACATTGTTATAAAGAGAAAATTCATATTTTTCACCTCGATTGAATTGATCGAATGGCTGGAATTTGTTGCAATGAACAACTATTAGTTTCCTTGCAATAACAGACAACAAAGTTTTCATCAATTATTTGAGCTCTAGAATCAAATTGGTAGTGTAAGAGATAAATGAGAAGAGCTGACAATGAAGAAAGGTCTAATCAGAATAAAGTTACTAATCATTATTTACCTTAGATACAATGGGGATAAAAGAATACTTATGATCTTAGATATGTTTCTCTTGTTGTGATAGTGTTTACTTGATAAATCTCATAACTGTAATTACTTGATTTAACAGACCTTAGTGAAAAATTGTTTCCAACACAGCTTCTAAATGGGCCTCCAGGCCAATTTAACCATCCTGGATATATGTCTTTATTTCTATAGATATTTATAAAGGACCTTAAGCCCAAAGTGTAATTGAAACTTTGCACATGACTTCACTTTTTGATTTTTTGGTCTTGTTTCACATGTTATAAAGGAGCAGTCATCTTCTCCATTGGAACACCCATCGATATAGAGTTTTAACTCCTCCTTATTAGCTTATTGCCCTCCAAAACGTTGACGTGGCCCTAGGTTTTAAAGGCATGCATTGGTGATGCCCTAACATGTTCGATATAATCCTTCATTAATTATAATTGGAAATTCAGTAGTGTATACTAAATACAGCCTAGTTTCTTGATTATGGTTAGTAGTTAGTAATAAAGATGTAACCAGAATAATGTTAAGTTGTAGACAACTAATCCCGGATGGATGCATAATCTCGATCAAAACAAAAAAGCTTAGGATGCTTGGGCATCCTAATTTTTTCTCGCTATTGCCCCGGGTTGTGTCCATGACGTTTGTCACCATCGTCCCAGCGGCCTTCCTCCATTTGTGCAAGAGGGCCCACTACTTTTGGAACATGATTTGTATTTTTGTAGCTGGGGATGTTAATGGATCGGTTTGGGTAGAATTCTGAAAAGTCCGAATCGAACCGATAAAAAAAAAATTGGAAACCCGAAACCAAACTCAACCGAACCGATAATATTATATTTCATTGAAATCGAACCAAACAGATAAGATATATTGCAAACTGAAACCGAATCGACCCGAACCGAAAACTATAAGAATTAATTAAATCTTAAATTAAATTGATTAATTTCAGCCACACCAATTTGATGTCATCTTATCGGTTTGATGGAGGACGGATCCAAAACCAAATCAATATTTTTATCGGTTCGGTTCGGTAGAAGGCAAACCAAATTACCAAAACCCAAACTATTTTTTATCGGTAGAAGGCAAACCAAATTACCAAAACCCAAACTATTTTTATCGGTTTACCCCGGATCAGTTATCGGGTTATCGAAACCATTGACCCCCGATATTTGTAGCTACCTAATAAGGGACTAATAGCATTTCGATGCGTCCACACACAAATCAGTCCCACTCTGTCCGTTCCATACTTATATATTTGTTTCTTCCACCTTGGATATTCATATCGACCTATTATCGCCTCCCATGATTAACCACATGCGGGAACCGGCACATGCGAACTTCGTACTATGGGGACGAAGTTAACACATATAAAATATAAATACAATGATCAATGCAAAATGGCTCGATCCATCATATGTTCCTAATTAAGCTATCTCTACCCTTGTTTTTAGCGTGACCGTGCACCGCTTGATGAAATGTGGATGGAAATGGGATAAGTGGCGATCCCAACATGAATCTTCGATTCATTGACTTCCACCTTGAAATTCCTTTATTTTCGTATTTCGAATATGAGTCCGTTATAAGGTAAACTCATTCGATAAAGTACTCCTAATGGTTCACATCATAATAATGGTGCACCTTGCAGTTCAAAACATACAAATAACAGCTATTACGGGAACCTAATTGTTCTTGTTTTTCAATCCTCCTCCCTTATCGTTCTCCATCACATATGAGGAAGCACACATTTTGTATTTCCTTCGCTGTTCTTCACATACAAACGCACATATTTTGTATTTCTTTTATTGTCTTCAGTTCAAGGACTTTGTACCTAACTTAATCTAGTGCATTGCCGACGTTCTTCGCCCGATTGAGTGCATGAAGACCGATTGGCAATATTTCAATAGATGTGTTCACCACGATGGGTGACACAAACGCGACTCACTTGGCAAAGATATATTGTTCATCGGGACTTGCATTCACAACAATGAGAATCTAAGCGGTGTAACAAATTTTATGAAGTTAAACTTTTCGTCCCACTATTTGTCTCTGCACCGTTCAGTAATGTTGACAAGACAACTCACAGATCTGAACCAATGCAAATATCAATAAAACTGAATTGTACATCTTGAGGCTGATTTCTGTTACATTAGTATCCATGACTCCATGCACCAATGCACGGACACAACAACATACATACACGTTCATGTCCTATTTAAACTTCGAGCTTGAAAAGCCAAGGTGGCTGCCGCAAGCCTTCCCCTATCAAATCTTTGCAGACCGCATCGCTGTGTTGTTTGTTCGTTCAACTGTATTGATCTCTCGTGATCATCGATCGATTGCGAGAGATCGATCCAACTCCCTTCTTTCATAATTGTTTGGTTTAGAGCAGCCTGATTCTGGACTCGAATGTGCTTTGCAGTTTTTTGAATTCTTCTTATTAGTGCCAAATCCAATGCTCAATGTCAGCTCCACCTCACAACAATTCATAAAAAACATTTTTATGCTTCTCGCATGGACCACATATTTATCCAACATCAGAGAGGTGTAGAATGTCAAATTTAACTTATATATATCTTTGGTTTCCAAATGTAGTTCAGATGTTGCAATATTTATTGTAATCGGAGTTCCATATAAATGCTTATATCTGACTATTACCAGTTTAAAACTCTGTCACACAATTGTGTATGACAACAACACTATAAGAAACCGAATAAACGAAACCAAAAGACAGAGAGTCTACTACGGACTCCAAGTTGATAGGCCATGATACAAATCCAGCTCTTTCTTTTAACCAAATACCAAACGCGGCCTTATTTTGCTTCCATCAAATTTAAGCAGATACCTCATCAAGGTTATCGACACATAATGGAAAATTTTCTGGTACCAACTTAAAATAAGACATTCAAATAACTTCATAGGGCACGGAAGGCTAGAACTAAGATGCGAGATATAGTTCACGGGCACATTGTAAAAGAAAGAGACTTACGGAGGGGGCTACAAACGCCTAGAAGTGCGAGGGCTCTCAGCATATTGAGTAAATAAATGATGGGCCTATTATGCATTAAGGCAGAATTTTCGTGAAGATGACTTCCACACCAAAAAATTTTAACGTGGTCAAAAGACGGGTTGCAGAAATTTTGAAGTGGTGGTCTTGTGGGCAGTTCCTATTGTCACATCTTTTAATCAAATTAGACTTTAGACATATTCAAATAAAATGATTTAATGCGAGGATGATCTCTACGGATGCGAAGATCATTTTCAAATAATCACACCTAAAAACATTGTACGGACATAACAATGTGCTACTTCGTGCAAGCAGATAGGGAAATTTTCCAACGGGATGCTCCATATCAACATTGAATCCCCTAACCGACGCCTCGACTAATTTACAGATTGACCATAAAGTTAAATCTCTAAAATTTTCAAGTATAAGATATGATCACTATATAGCATAAATATCACGAGAATAACTTAGATGCGACTTACACGGTCAATGGTTCTTTGATCCGGTGCATCGGACCCGGTGCGGCAGCCAGCTCAAGATATCAAACCTGCAGAGTATCATCCTCACCCACAATAGAAGCAGAGCTTTCACCAATATCGTACATAGAAAAGACATTAAAAAGCTTGACTTATCTCTCCAGCCTCAAACAGGTGGGATAAGGACTTAAGGCCTTTGACGGAAAAACTTTGGTACACCCCCTCTAAGTCCTTCTTCTGATGTTCTTCTCAGGTTCTTAACCTTCCTAATCCAGTAACTTTACTGTTTTCATATTCGCTTCGTACCTTTCTTTGGAGAAACCATGTAGACACCAGCAGTGCGATGGAATTTCCTGTGCTTCCAGTTGAAGTTCTGTTGCACAACTGGAATTTTCAAAGAACATTACATCCTTTAGAATAGAAAATCGCAATGAGAAGATAATTTAATCTCTCTTCAAATACCAGCAGTGCGATCAAATCTTTAGGTAAAAGCGAGAAAAAAAGGAGGTTAAGAAACAAAAGGCCTACTGAATTGTCTTGGTGAAGGCTTGGTTGAAGGCTTGGTTGAGACGTCATCCCATTTGCTTGTAGTGACAGATAACATAGTAGACTTTCTGACACTACCGTGTTTTCTGACACAGTAGGCTTGGTTGAGGCTACGGTTACACGATCCAGGCTAGGGGAGAAATACAACTAAACAAGATCTTGCTAATTCGGGCAATCATAGGACCAAGGCAACGGACCGCAAGAATAAAGGATAGTGGCGGGGATAAGTAAAACATTTCTAATATAATCATTCGGCGGAGTCCGATTCCAACCTTGAATGTGTGTTGAAACTAAAAGATGATTATGGAACTGGGAAGTTTGGCTCAGAACGCTAGTTAAGTGTTTAGTAGTTCTTTCTTATGAATCAAATGTTTGCCTCATATATCTCAGGAGCGGACCAGCAAAGATTGCTCTTGCTTTCCTATCCTGGAGTGACCCCGGATAATATCATTTGTTCATACACGTAGGAACACGGTTATCAAGCACATTATCAAATTCTTGTTAAGATAAAACTTAAAAGATTAATCTAGATGAAGAAATGCTAAAACTTAGTAAAAGCCATTTAGAATGAGGCCTGAACCGAATACGGAGATTAAAGTACAAGTTACCCGGGCAATCCTCCATATCAAAATCTGAGGGTAAGAGGCACATAGCTCACAGATCAATTATAGTCATGCTAAAATAATAACTATTTTTTATCATTTGTTTCCATGATGTCATCTAAGAAGCATACCAATTTCTAAACTAACACCTTCTTACTATTCACTTAGTTAGTATAGGACTCATGGGGAGTCTTGGGATCACAAGAGGTGGAGAGGCCCTCCATAAAGTGCATGAGCATAAAAATTGTCCTCATGTGGCAAGGAATATCCATGTGGAGCAAAGTGGCAATTGCTCAAACAAAATCCTTTGAGTTACACGAAAAGAGTCCTCCAAAGCTACGGGTGGGAAAACATCCGAACTAATGTAGTAACATCGGACATCCGAACAACTGAACAACTGAACTCTTTCTAATTCAAATTTGAGAACCGGCACCGGTTGATACGGTTCTAACAGGACATTCCGACATGTTCCCCACACTAAAGGCTGCACCTACTCATTGATGGACTTAGAAGGTATACTTCTAATCGATTACACATTCAGAGCCCCTTACCCGTTTTTATAGTGGGCAAGTCAAACCCCTAAGAACATGACTAAACAACTAATAGTACCGCCACCTTCCACTGATTTACACGCTTAATGTGTGTTACTATGTGTGTGTGCTTAATGTAAAGAACATAATAACCACAATAAAATAAATTTCCCCTCACCTTCAATCCATCGAGCTAGTAACTCCACTATTGGTCAATAAATTCTAGTTGACTATAAATTCCAATCGAAAGTATGTAACTCCACTATTCTAGGCTTCTAGGGTGAATTGTTTTTGCTGTTATATTCAATAAATTGCTCTCGGGATAAAGTGTCTTTGACAGTTTGACCAAGTAAAAATTGTTGTTGTCGTGATTAGGTCAATAAAATGGGAACAAAAATAGTGAGAAACAAACAACAACTCGAGTTGTTGACACCAAAAATTCCACATAAATAACTAAGTTCGACGGCCGTGAAAAGTGCTAATTGATCACCAAACCAAACTCTAATAGGCTCATTAAATAAAAGTTGTGTGGTCTATGGATCTAGCTTTTACCGTCAAATAATTGATGATTAAAACAGATTCCACCAATTAAAAGATTCCCAATGCAAATGAATAAGAATCACTCACCAGAATATGCATATCCCTTCAATGTGTAGGGCATTTGTGTCGTTGCTGAATTAATCGGTAAGATCTCTTCGTGACATGGTGTTGTGATTACTGAATTTATGTTGATTAAGTTGATAATGTATTTCGGCTTGTACCACCAAGTCTGCATTGGTCGATTCAAGACTTGTTGATCTACTATAATAGGAATCAGGATTGAATATGGTACCTTTACTGGAAGGGAGTGTGTTCCATATCCTACTAAAAAAAAGTGTATGTACGCGTCTTCTTTGTCAGTAAAAGTACCCATTATATTAGCTCTTACCTTCAGAGTTTGCAAGCTCAGGGTCGACATGGGAAGGGAGTACGCGATTATCCTTGAAGTGATAGTAATTTTGTGATTCCTCTGTAGTAACTATGATTCTTGTCAACCATTTAACCATTCTCCCACCAATAAATCCAGGAATTATCATCCTTACTGGAAAACCATGATCTGGTTGTAAAAGCTCACCATTCTGCATATAAGCTAATATAATATCTCTTGATGAATCCATTGCAACTTCCTTCTTCACGCTTGTACCATATTTCGATCCACCCCCGCCGGGTAGATCTTCAGCACCTTCAAAGCACACATTAAATGCGCCTAATATCACCGCGCTTATAATAAGCCAGACTCTTAGCAGCTCTCCATTCCGCAGTCCCATTCCATCTACAAAACAAAGACAAACCCAAATAAAAAACACATAAACCACAATGAAACAATCCAAAAATCCAAAAATCATCCAAACTAATACTAACAATGATTATTCTCGCAAACCAAAATCACAGGCAAATGATTTAGTGTTTGGAAACAAAAAGGCCTACTGAATTGTCTTGACCGTAGGCTTTTGATGGGCTCCTTCCTCGGCGACCACGCTAGAAACCACCACCATAATAATTGAAATTGGAAGTTGAAAGAACTGGAATTTGAAATTGGAAGTTGAAAGAACTGAAGTCCTTGAGCAAGGTGCGGGAAAAGCACTACTTCTATCAAGCTCGGTCAGTTCTCGAATAATGGTAGGACTAAGAATGGTCTTTGGTTTCAATTCTACATGGTAGCTCGATAATCATAGTTTTCTCAAGTTCAACCCCAAATTTACTCAATGGAGGTCCACGAGCCTACTTGTTAAGAAGATAATCATAATAATTAAAAGAATCCTCCTTTGATCCTTTCTCTATTTCTCTAATCTCTTCCAAGCATATATAGATGGTCATCTAACCAAGATCTTGGAAAGAGTTCATGAAGAAAGGAGGGAAGTTGAAAGAACTTCGATATTAATGGGAAGTTAAGTGGGTATTAATGGTATTTAAGTGGGTATGAATGAGAAGGCAACACCGCGCATATGTCAATATAGGTGGATTTGGGTTTTGCCCTGAATTGACATAAAAACTCCTTTGTCGTGGTGTTGTAATTGAAGGGTATAAATAGAAATAAAATATTAAATGACGAAATAGTCCTTTTTAAAGACATTGAATAATATTTTTTTGTATTTAATCAGGGGTATTAGGTGATAGAAAAAAGGCTGGTCTAATTTAAAAGGCCAGGTTAATTATGGTGTATTTTACTAATAGAGATATTATAACTATACCCTCTTGGCTATATTTTTCAAGGTTTTACAGAGTCTCCAACTTTTTCTAAACTCTAATACTAATTACGGAAAAAAAAATCCAAATCTTTAGATATATATTATAGTTATACCCTCACCAATCTATTTTTTGGAGCACTCTAGAGACTCCAATTTTTTCTAAACTCTATTACTAATTATAAAAAAAAAGTATGATATAAATAAATAAACAATCTCATCTAGAGTTTCACAGAATGTCTAACTTTTTCTAAAACATATAGCTAATTACGGAAAAAACAAAAACTAAATTGCAAAAAATAATATTTTCAACCAAAAACAATTTTCCTAAAATTCTTACACTACAAAGAATAGTTTCCACACTAATCTCAGACGAAATTTAACATAACAAAGTTTCTTTATAGAAAATGATAATGAAACAATGAAAGAACAAAGGAAAAAATGAATTGAGTTGCTTGAACATTTACTTTATGCATTTGTTAACCACACATGTAACTGGAAAAAAAGGGGGAAAAAAAATAATCATAAAATAAGTAATAGTGTACACCAAAAACAAATAAAATTGTATTGTATGCAATATATATATGGGCATAACAAATAAAGTTGAATCAATTTGAGGTGTAAAATTTAGTCATAGTTAAGGATTTCAAAATCACATGCCACAATAATTATGATATATTCTAATTAAATTTATGAATTTTATAATTTCCAATTTTAGCAGAATAACGAGATTCAGTTAAAACAGACGTTGGCTTAAATAAATGATATAACTATTGATTTAGTTAAAATAGACGTTGGGCTTAAATAAATTATATACCAAACCAAACCAAAACAAATTACATGTGGAAAATTAAATTATATAAAAAATAATATCACAAAATATATAATAGCAATTGAAAAAAAAAAAAAAAAACCCCCAATAATAACAAATATTTTCAAATATATATAAGACTGCATGAAACTAACGTCAAATAACAATTACCGATAAACAGAAAACTAGATGCAAATGCATTGAACTAAACTCAAATAATATTTAACAGGAAATCGGGAATTGGATGCACATGCAAACATTAAATTAATAAACTAATCTTAAAAATTAATTAATGGACAATCAGAATATTGATACAACTGCATTAAACTAACCTCAAAAAATAATTAACGGAAAATCAAAACTTGGATGCAAATACATCAAACTAACACCAACAAATAATTGTCAGGAAATCGAAAACTGGATGCAAATGCATTGAAGTAACCCTCATAGATTAAATTACCGGAAAATCGGAAATTGGATGCAACTGTATTGAACTAACCTAAAAAAAATAACTAAATTGCAAAAAATAATATTTTCAACCAAAAACGATTTTCCTAAAACCCTTACGACACAAAGAATAGTTTCCACACTAATCTCAGGTGAAGTTTAACATAACAAAGTTTCTTTCTAGAAAATGATAATGAAACTACGAAATAACAAATGAAAAAAATGAATTGAGTTGCTTGAACATTTACTTTATGCATTTGTTAACCACACATGTGACTGGAAAAAAAGAAAAAAAGAAAAAAATTAATCATAAAATAAGTAATAGTGTACACCAAAAACAAATAAAATTGTATTGTATGCACTATATATATGGGTCTAACAAATAAAGTTGAATCAATTTGAGGTGTAAAATTTAGTCATAGTTAAGGATTTCAGAAACCACAGACCACAATAATTACGACATATTCTAATTAAATTTATGAATTTTATAATTTTCAATTTTAGCCGAATAACGAGATTTAGTTAAAACGGACGTTGACTTAAATAATTTATATAACTATTGATTTAGTTAAAGTAGACGTTGGGCTTAAATAAATTATATACCAAACCAAACCAAAACAAATTACATATGGAAAATTAAATTATACAGAAAATAACATCACAAAATATATAATAGCAACTGGAAAAAAAAACCCCCCAATAATAACAAATATTTTCAAATAAATATAATACTGCATGAAACTAACGTCAAAGAACAATTAATGAGAAACAGAAAACTAGATGCAAATACATCGAACTAACCTCAAATAATATTTAACGGGAAATCGAAAATTGGATGCACATGCAAGCATTAAACTAATCTTAAAAATTAATTAATGAACAATTAGAATATTGATACAACTGCATTAAACTAACCTCAAAGAATAAATATCGGGAAATCAAAACTTGAATGCACATACATCAAACTAACACCAACAAATAATTATCGGGAAATCGGGAACTGGATGCAAATGCATTGAACTAACCCTCAGAGATTAAATTACGGGGAAATCAGAAACTGGATGCAACTGTATTGAGCTAACCTAAAAAAAATAACTATAAATTGGAAACAGGATGCAAATACGTGAAACTAATCTTTACAAATAATTAACGGAAAATCGGAAATTGGATGCAACTACACTAAACTAATTTCAAAAGATAAATTTGATGCAAATGCATTGAACTAACCTCAAGAAATAATTAACGGAAAATCAGAAATTGGATGCAAATTCATTGAACTAACCTCAAACAATAATTAATGGAAAATCAGAAACTAGATGCAAATACAACCTCATTGAATAATAAACGAGAAATCAGAAACTGGCCGGATGCAAATGTATTAAACTAATCTAAAAAAATGATTAACGGAAAATCGGAAACTAGATGCAAATGCATTTAATTGAGCTCGAAGAATAATTAGCAATAAATTGGAAATTGGATGCAAATGCATTAAATTACAACAAATAATAATTAACAAGAAATCGAAAACTGGATGCAACAGCATTGAACTAACCTCAAAAAATAAATAATAGAAAATCAGAAATTGGATGCAAATGCATTGAACTAACCTCAAAATATAGTTGTGCTATATGTTGTGGGAATGTCTCGATAAGTATAGTTGTGTTACACCTTGCTATTCAAGTAGCTTCAATATGAACTTTATCTTATTAGACAATTTCATAAAACTTCAATCAAACTTCTATTATTAAACAACAAATTAAGTTGAAGGGTTTTATCAATGGCGAGTTATTTTTTTTTTAATAGAGAGTACGTGAGGTTTTCATATTATAAGAAATTTAGATGAGTGAGCAATATAATATCTGTATATAATAGTTATGCATATATAGTTGAATATATTTTTTAGAATAATTAATATGACAGAACCCGTTCGTAGATAATCTTTGAAGATCCCACATAGTGAGTCAAGTATATAATTTAAAGAATAATTAACGGAAAATCGGAAACTGGATAATGTTTGATGTTCCAATATAGTAAATCAAGCATAATTTATTTTTATGTCATGTTTGCAAGGACACTACATATGGATAAGTAGAAAGTTGGTATTACACACCACATTGGATAATTAAAAGGAAATCGAAAACTGGATTCAAATACATTGAACTGAGCTCAAAGAGTAATTAACGGGAAATTAAAAACTTTATGCAAATGCAATAAACTAAACTAAAAAAGTAATTAATTAGAAATCGGAAACTGGATGCAACTGTATTAAACTAACGTCAGAGAATAACTAATGGGAAATTAGAAATTGGATGCAAATACTTGAAAAATATTTAACAGTAAATCGGAAACGGTATGCAAAAATGCATCAAACAAATCTCAAATAATAATTAACGATGAATCATAAACTGGATGTAAATGCATTGAACTAACCTCAAAATATAATTAACAGGAAATCAAAAACCAAATGCAACTGCATTGAACTAACCTAATAGAATAATTGACGGGAAATCAGAAACTAAATGCAAATACATTAAAATAACCTCAAAGAATAGTTAACGGGAAATCATAAATTGGATGAAATTGCATCGAACTAATTAAAATCTCAAAACATAAATAATCATAAATCATAAACTAGATGCAGATGTATTGAATTAACCTTAAAGAGTTATAAATGAAAAAACGAAAGTTATATGAAAATATAATGAACTAATCTAAAGACTAATTAACGAATATAGAAACATAAAAAAATGGATGCAAATGAACTGAACTAACCTCAATGAATAATTAACATGAAATCATAAATTTGATGCAACTGCATTGAACAAACCTCAAAAAATAATTAACGGGAAATCGAAAACTTGCTGCAAATGCATTAAACTAACCTCGAAAAATAATTAATGAAAAATCAGAAATTATATGCAACTGCATTGAACTAACCTCAAATAATAATTAACGGAAAATAGAAAACTGGATGTAACTGCATTAAACTAAAATCATATATTAACTAACAGGCCGGGAAATCAGAAATTGGATGCAATATCCTTAATGAATATTTAACGGAAAATCAGAAACTGAATGCAAATGCATTAAAATAACCTTATAGAATATTTAACTAGAAATCGAAAACCGGATGTAACTACATCGAACTACCCTCAAAGCATAAATAACCGGAAATTGATTGGGAACTAGATGTGAACTAACTTCGAAAAGTAATTAACGGAAATCGAAACCTGGATCTGAGATGTATTAAACTAACCTCAAAGAGTAATTAACGGAAAATTAGAACCTTAATGCAAATGCAATTAACTAATCTCAAAGAGTCATTAACGAAACATTGAAAACTAGATGGAACTGCACTGAATTAATTTTAATGAATAACTAACGGAAAATCGTAAACTTGGTGCAACTGCACTAAACTAACCTCAAACAATAGTTAACGGGAAATCAAAAACTTGATACAACTACATTGAATTAACATCAAAGAATAATTAATGAAAAATCGGAAACTAGATCCAACTACATACATTGAACTAGCCTAAAAAAATAATTAACGTAAAATTAGAAACTTGATGCAAATGCATTGAACTAACCTCGAAATATAGTTGTATTATATATAGGGAGAATATAATATCTCGACAAGTATAGTTTTGCATTTTAAGTAGTACTTATTATAATTATTTTATTATGATTGAGAATGTCTTGCTATTTGCTATTTAAGTAGCTTCAATATCATCTTCGCCACATTGAGCATTCTCACAAAATTTCAATCAAACTTCTATTATTAAACATAACAACCAAAATAAATCGATGGGTTTTACCAAGATTTGGTGCTTTCGTTTGATAAAGAGTGGTGCAAAAAATTTAAACAAGTGATTAATATAATTTTCATATCTCATAGCTATGAATAGTTGCTAATATTTTTTAGAATAATTTAATATAACGACACCCGTTCGTAGGACGGGTTTGAAAGCTAGTTTGAACTTATAGTCCAACACAAACCAAATCCAGACTCACTAAGCTAATTGACTCCCATATAGTTCCCGCCTCGAGACAAAGCCACACAAGCAAGCGCTTTGGCCCCCATTATTTTGGCAAAGTAAGGGATTACCAGTCCACCACTAAAGTCTACTGAAACAATTTAACACACTTTACAATATACACTTAGGGCCATCTCCAATGGGGGTTGTAAACCGTATAAAGTGAAAATTTTACACCCCAAATGTCAAAAAACTATTTTCAATAGAGGTGTTATACCGTAGGTAATAGAGTATTAGTTGATAGATAGGGTGAGGAATTTCCCTTATCGCTATCAGCTAATAAAAATCCCGAGCGACACTCGAACAGACGTCTGAGTAAAAACAAATTCGGACGTCACTTGGAGTGTCGTCCCTATCTATTTCTAAAGTCACAATTTAAAATTTTTTAACTCGGATGTCACTTCAAGTGACGTCTGAGTTTAAAATTGAACTTTTTTACACTTTTCCATGGAGAACAATAGAGAGTAGATATTTATGGACTCTACAATAATTTACAATTGGAATAGTAAAATCCTAATGGCACCTAGGTGGCGCCTATGTGGAGGTGTAATTTTACACTCCCATTGGAGATGCCCTTACGAATAAGAACAATATAATTACAGGCTTAATTGAAACTTATATATGGCTAATGAAATTATTAAATCCACTTGCTATTTTACAGATTGCGAAGTCAAAATATGCATAAAATCTTATTTGTTACATAAAACAAAAAGGAATTCAACTAAAAAGAGGAGCAAACAAATAATAATGTGAGGCAAAAAAATGCATTGATTTTTGTTTTTGACATGTGAATAGACACATATGGCCACATTTTAAGAGTTGGTTTCAGGCCACCAAAAACTCAGGCCGGCGCTGCTCCCATGCGAGCTAGACTCGAGCACCCTAAAGCTCAGCTCGAACTCGCTCATAGTAAGAATTGGGTCATGGAGAATTAGAGATGCCAATGGATTGGGCTTCTGTGGGCTACAGCCCAGATGTATAAAAAAGAGGATGCTGGTGCTTCAATAGTCCAAAGTCCAAATTACAAAGTGCCGATATTTCACCGATATTGGTAGATTATCGAAATTCTTACATGACTGGGTAAATTTCTTCCACAAACTCAAAACGTTAAAAATAGACGACCACAATGCAGAATAACAAGTGGGAAATCATTCACATCCCCGAAAATCCGCCAATTTCGATCACGGAACCACCTTGCGGTAACAATACTACATACTCCTTTTTAAGTGTTTGATGATATGTCTGATAGAATTGCATTACAAATTAATAAATGATTAAATGTTGAACTACAGTGAATGTCTTTGCTGCAATCATAGAGCCAAAATGTGCTAGTACTCTTATAAGGTTGTTACTTCATTTTTTTTTTTTTTTTTTTTTGACTAGTTTTTATGAATGAAGTCTCTACTGTCTTTGTATGAATGAGTTTGAGTTTTTTTTTTTTTTTTTTTTTTTTTTTTTTGGTGGCACAGACTGTTAAATCAAATAGCCCCTCTAAAAAATCTTTTCCATGTTAAGCGGGCGAGGAAGACTTGTGTTGATGGAGGTAATGACTATTTGTTTCTTTGACTTATCTTGTTATTATATGTTAATGATTATAGTTGTAAGTTTATGAAATGATTATATAACTGCATTATGATGGCATCAGTAACTCTTTGAACGAACACAAAGTTAACCTTCATATATTATATGTATGTACATGAATGGGTTATACATTGATGCCTCAATTTTTTTTTTGTTACTCTGATCAACTCCAAATATGTGACAGATTGTTTTTCCTTATATTGATTTACAGGAAAAGTCCAGTTATCGATGATATTATGTGTTGCTCGAGAAGATGTGCAACAGTTGGAGAGCATACCAAGTGATATACTTGAGCTTGTAAATGCTTACCAGTTGAGTCCTTTCACTGCAAAAGTGGGTCATTCATTTGCTTGATCTCTGTTAACAAGATGCATATATTCGTAGTTTTAGATCCTCTAGAAGTTCTAACATCTGTAGAGAAAATGAGAAGACGTATCTTAGTTTATTAGGTCTTTCCTAGATATAGTAGGTAAGAATTAAAAAGTTGTTGCATTTATCATTTTTCTGGCTTCAACTTTCAAATTTGCTGGCCTGGTAGTCTGGGTCTTTAGGTTTCTAACGAGTGTACACATTAATCTCTTCTGTTTAATAGGGTAGTATCCCCTTATCAAGATCCAATCATAGTGCAACACTGCAACTCTTCCGCTCTTCCGGAGGTTATGGTCAATAATCAATATAGAGTAGTAGAACACCTTAACGCTCCTTCACCCCCTTGTGTAGAAGGAAATAATGATTCAATTAACAGCTTAACAGCTGTAACACAACACAGTTAACTTTATTCAAAGGCTTGAATGATGCAGATGATTGCTGTATACGGAAGTAATGGCAAATATTTATGCTCATTCTTTTTTTCTTTGGGTTCCTTTCTAATTTTACTTTATTATGAAAATGTATCTATCATGTTTTTGTTTTTCCTGGAATCATTTCAAATTAGGGTTTTCTCGAATCTGATATTCTGATTCTCGTGTCATGTTGAATGACACTGTTAGATTAGAAACCATAAAATGTTAATAAAGTGTGTATTGAAATGAATATGCTGTAAGGAACAGAGATTAAAATTGGTTAGATGAGAAGGCAATCATTATTTTGAAAGTGATAAAATGCAATAACTGTTATGCTTTTGTTTACAACAGACCAATCTTTACTCATTTTTTAAAGGTGCTGTTTATTTATCTGCATAGTTCAACACTTCTAGGTTCCAAAGTATGTCGCTTCATCAAAAGAAGAGTGGAAGGAACAGTGCAAGCTTTGGCCAACGTCATACCATCCACCCTGTTAGTAAGTTTTGACTGTGTAGAAAAATTTGGGACTCTTTTCTTTTCTATGTCTGCCTTTACTTGTAGAATAATATGATATTGACCTGTTTAGTTTTCTGACTTTTTTTTCTTCTTATTTTGTTAAATAACTCCTACAGCAACATTGAAGGTATCACTGGATTTTCTGAAGAAGACTCTCAATCCATATTTAATTATATGAAGCTGGCCCTTGAATTAACAAAAGCTACGTCTCAGGTAATAGCAATGTTTTCTTTGTTGATTTGGAGAACATATTTATGAGATTTGATCCTGCTTGGTGATAATCCACATACCTTTAGTGTTTGTTCCTGTATAGCCTTAAAATATCGGGTTTCTTCAATTTTATATTGTGGGCAATGACCAATTCAAAATAGAAAAGAGTGTGGGAGAGGTATTGGATATAACATCATGTGTAAAGAAAATAATTATAACCTAAGAGAACTCTCTGGCTTGTGAATCCTCTATTTAGTTCCTCTAATAAGCAGTGTCTAGAATCAGATTTTCCAGATATAGTTAACACATGCATTTCTGTCTTTAGTTTATGTGGATTTGCAAAGACAATGCAATAGAGGTAGTAAATGGCATCTTATTAACCAAAATATCTTCAGATCCCTTTGTACTGTGATTACAAATCAGTGTTCTTTTGTCACGATTTGATGATATGCTCTACCTTGCAGGTAACTAATGCTGCAGTAATAGTGGATCCTTCAGTTAGGAAAATAATCTCTAGTGGATCTGATCAAACACATTCTTGGCTTGGTCCAACAAATAATACCAGCTTGGAGACACGTTACACCAAACAGCTAGAAATCATCACATCCTCTCAGTGTGATGCAAATGGTGCAGCAATCATCGACCCTTTGCTATCAAATAGTGCATGTGATGGACGTAAACATTTATATACAGGTGTTTCTTGTCTTTATCCTTGGAAATGGACTGAGCAACCATTGGACAATGGAAATGCTTGTTTCTTTCATCCGTTAAGACATGCAGCTTTTGTTGCTATTGAAAATGCTGCTGCCAGAGATAAGCACCTATACCCTGGGTTGGGGCATTTCCAAGACCACAGTTTTGAAGTAGATCATCTATCTTCTTCCATGAGTTTGCCTGCAAAAAAGCAGAAGATAGACCTTGCCAAAGTGAGTTTTTCTGTGGTCAAAGCTTTTTTGTTTCGGGTAGGTGTTACAAGTGTCATTGGTTTGCTTACTATGATTTGCAGGATGAGGATGGCTTGGTTCTGAAATCTTGCTCGGATGGATCTCATTGTGAAACAGAGAGGCTCTATTTATGCACCGGTTGTGATATCTTCCTTGTTTGGGAGCCATGTACAATGTAAACTCCTATACTCCATCTCTCTCTAAAACACTGAGCTCATTTTGTAATGATGACGTTTATACCATAAATGGAAAACCAAATGTCAGTGACTTGACTTTAATGTGCATGTTGTCACGTGTTCCCCTAATTGCTAGTATCTCCTCTATTAACTGTTTGATCTGTATGTTTATTTTCCCTTCCTGAAAGTGCCTTCATTTTGGTCAAAGAAAGTGCCTTCAGTTAGGTACTTAGGTGTCAAGTTTGATACTTCGGTTACAAAACTTAAACTTCTTTGATATATAATATTTTGTTCCTATCCCTGTAAAAATTATCGTCATCACTGAAAATGTTATATGCACAATTGTTTCATATATTTTATCCTACCAATTACCTTGTGTATCTATCTTTTTATAACACAGCTAAAAGTAAAATAGTAACACTGCGAGCTCCAGGTGAGCTAAAGCAAAAGGAGAAAGTATTAGACTAAGCTTGAGGCCACAAAGAAGAGCGCCTGAAGTAGTAAAGAGGCAATTAACCTTATTGTCTGGCGTCTTGCTGTCTCAGGAGATCAGAATGTGTCAAATACTGAAATCTGTATTAATGTTCCAGCATGAATAACAATCTGACTAGCATGTGTGCACATGTTGAGTGCAATGGTATAGGGCACTTCATACTCCCTCCCATCCACTTTTCTCAATCTGTAGCTCTGCAGGAAGCCAAGTCTAAAACTGCCTCATTTACTAACTTTTTGCAGTAAAACATTCTTGCGTTATGTAATGATTCTCAATTGTTTTACTTTAATGAACTTATAGTAACCAGATGTTCTTGTTCTTGTGAAGGTGTGCGATGGCACTTGTTCATCAAAGGATTCGGCGTGTATTCTATGCCTTTCCTAATCCCAATTTTGGTGCATTAGGCAGCGTCCAGAGACTGCAAGGCGAGAAAAGCATGAATCACCATTATGCTGTCTTCAGGGTTTTGTTACCTGAAGAAGTACTTGATGATGTGCCTCTGAAATAGTACACCTTCTCTGTTAAGGGTTCATCTTGTAACCTTGTTGATCCTAAATTCTATTATTGCTTTTCAATTTTTAACTGCAAAATATGCAACAATATTCTGCGTTCTGGAGTCTTCCCTGTGCATTATTGAAAGTAAGCTGTTATATGTTCTTTGATGAGTTGATCCGCTTCCCATCCAAGCTAAAGAAGGAACATATAAGACATATAGTAAGTACACAAATATGCCGAACACGAACTTATGATTGAAAATTGGCCAACCCACCATTTTTTCTGCATGGGCGGCCACCAAAACAAATAGCACCAAGCCACCAACAGCGCCGCACCCATCTATAAATAATCAATTTTCTTTTCTATATATATTAAATAAATGAAATGTCTCAAAAGCTTTGGCGGACCCACCTCTCAACTAAGGGTGTAATTTGATCCAAGTGTTGGGAGCTCGGCTTGGGCTTGGCTCGTTTAAGCTTGGCTTGAGCTCGCTCATTTATTATATGACCGAGCTCGAGTTCAAATTAAAACTAGTGTAACAAATGAGTTTGATGAAGCTCGGCTCGTTTAGTTCAAATAGCATATTTATAGTAAAATGACCGAGCGGCTCGGACTCGGTTTGGGCTTGGCTCATTTAATCTCGGCTTGAGCTCACTCGTTTAACTATATAAGCCGAGCTCGAGCTCGAGCTCAATTTAAAGTTTGTGTAATTAGGCTCGGCTTGTTTAGCTCGAATTCCACCCTTGGCCCTCAACTTAATTTTTTGGGTTGAGCCTAGACAGACCTCCACGAGTGTGTCTACAGTCTACACCAGATGATGTGGCTCGACTAGTTGACCACCAGAAACCAAAAGAAAAACTTGTTTTTCAAAAAAAAACTGCTCCATTCCATTCAAGGTTTGGTTTCCTGCAAAATCTCCCAGCTGTCTCCTCATTATTATTGTCCACACCCAAAAAAAAAAAAAAAAAAAAAAAATTACTCGCTTCGTTTCACTCAAATTAGACTTCCCCTCGTTTCTTCAAAATTAGTTTTTATTCTAATTTCTAGGGTTTAGGGTTTAAGAAGAAACCCCAAATTTCAATCTTACAAATTACTCCAAAAGAACCTATTTTGTCAATACCCAATCACTTCTCTACACTGGAATTTCAGTCCCATTGATTAGAATGATGTAAAGGAGTGGTGGTAACAAAAAAAAAATGACACCAGCTCAAGTTACAATGGAAACAGTAGTTGAAGAGACTGGGACGAAAGGGTTGGAAACAGTTAAAGAGGATATGAGTTTAAGGTGTGTGAGTAATTGTGAAGATACTGCATTTGATTTGGAAATGTTATCAGACCCAAAAGTTATTGAACTTGGGGTTGTTGGAAATAGTGATGATGTGGATATAGAGGGTTGTTGTGGGGATGTGAGAATGGGTGAGAATGGTGATGATGATATGGATGCGACCGAGTGTTCTAGTTCGTTTGGGAATTCGTTTTCGGGGAATGAAGATGGTTTGGGGATGAGTGATTATGATGAGATTGATTCGTTATATGGAGAGGCTAGTCTTTTTGATGGTTTCGATAGGATGTTTCGGACGGGGTAAGTTTTTTCTTTTTGTTTATGCACATTATATGCTTAAAGAATAATGACTTGTGTACAATAGCGTAGACGCACAACTTGTAGAATTATCAGGAGGTCTCCACCATGTATGTAGAACATTAAATACAGAAATTTATTATGTTAGATAAATTGAAGTCCAAGTACTAGAAAGAGGTTCTAAACCTTGTGTCCTTTTCAATTGACAATACTACAGACTTAGCGCTACATCATTGTTCCTAAACGCGGGATGACATTAGATGAATCCTATTGGAATCATTTTCTGCTTAAATGGGATAATATGCATGAGAATTGAGGAGCTTGCAAATAAGTCTTACCTTCATTCCACTGTAGGTTAATAACTATGTGTTTTTTCTATTGCAAGTAAAGCCTATTTGCAGCCTACATTTGTGTGACCTTTCATCCCACTTTAGACAAACTTTGAGATCCACCTCATAGCATCTCAGAAGCTTTGGGAAATACTCCTTTTTTTTAACCTAAATAAGGCCAATTGGTTAGAGGAGGGCATTGTTTAAGTGGTCCTAGGGGCTTTGTGCAACAAACGGATCCAAATGGTATCGACCACAAGTAAATGGATTTGCAAAACATAATTCTCAATGTAAAGAAATGATTATGCAATTTGGAACTTAATATTCCAAAATTTTCATTATAAAGACTTTGTACTTGATAGTGTTTATTCTTTTGTAACTTTAATGAATTATGTAACACTTATTATTTAGTGCTTGCTATGGAAGTTAGAGGTGGGATGCCAAATGATGACTGGGCATTAGGGGTGCTAAAGTGCCAAACAAAGTTCAGATTTCTTTGTTACCATGGAGATGGCTATTTACCCCCACTCTCTTGATTCTGGTGTAAATGAAACTAAACTTACCATTTAGGAAAAAGAAAAAGTAAAGTAGATCTTATTTTGTTCACCACAGCAGAAACAGAATAAATGTACACGCTCTAGGATGAACTGATAAAATAAAATTTAAGTGAAAAATTTATGACATTTGTGTGACAACTCTGGGTGTCTACTCCCCTCGCCCTCTTCTTTCTTTTCTTAAAACACTGACGGACTGATTCAACATTTGCTTCTGGTTGGAAGGGTTACCATCATGTCGTCTAGCTGTGTATTTATGACTCTCTTCATGTTGCAGGAAGAAGAAGGTGACCACTCAATGGAGGAGATACATAAGCCCTTTGACATGGAGGGCTAAATGGATGGAACTGAGAATTAAGGAAATGAAGTCTCAGTTATCCAAATATGACAGAGAACTTGCATCATATAACCAAAGAGAGCTGCAGTTTGATGTAGGACAATGCACATCTGAAGATGTCAGTGTGAAATCATTGCCCTTTTCTGGACAGAGTCACAAAAAAGAGGTCATGAAGAGGAAGAAAAGAAAGAGAATTGAAGATGTGGCTGATGTAGCATCATACATGTCACATCATAACCTGTTTTCTTATTACGGTATAAACTCTTTGCAGTAATACTTTTGTTTTATCGCGCATGAAGCATAGTCATAATACTTTATTTTGCGGAATTTCACAGAAAATAAAAAGTCTGATGCAGATGGCGCTTCAATCGATGTTGAAGCAGCTGTTCAAGGTAAGAATTAATTTTTAGTCTCGTTTTGGGTTGTCATAAATAAGTAAATAGAGAGAGTATGATGGATGCTTATGAGGGAATAAACATGTTATGTATTGAGAAGACTGTTGTTAACTCACATATAGTCTCTACAAATTTAACATGCAAGTACATTAGGTCACCGGTCACATTATTTTGTTTTGAACTAGATAGTATGTTCTTAGATGTATGAGAATCATTGTACTTTTTATTTTCTGGAAGAAGCATTTACTTGACTGTATAATTTTTAAACACGGCTAATTAGGACCAAAATCACTTCATTCACATAAGCAAACTGTAGTAGGATCTTGTTGGTAGTTCCAGTCTGCCACTTTGAAAATCCTCTACGTACTTATATATTGGTGTAATTTTCTGTAAGTTGGTGTATATGATTGTTGTGGATTGCCTACCTGATGCTCTCTTATTATTTATATTTGTGGCAGTGATTTCAGCAGATGTTAACACCAAAGACGAATTTGATATTAATTATGCATGTCCATCACTTGAGTTTAGAGATGAGAATTCCTTAGAGCATGTTCTTTGGAAGATTGAAAAAGTGCAGTTACGAGTGCAGAAATTAAAGACTCAAACTGATAGTCTGCTTACAGTGCATGCTGCAAAGTTCTCTTCCATGGAAAGTTTGAGCCAGCTTGCACAGAGTGACCTTCCAAGCAGCTCTCCTAGAAGTCCTGCTTTATCCTCTGGTAATGCAGAGAAATTGGCCATTCGTGGATTATGTACTCCCCCCCGACATATAGCGGACTATGATATTGGCGATCTTGTCTTGCCTGGGAGTGCAGTTTCAAGTAATGGGGAAGTAACTCCTCATCCAGATTTAATTGAGAGCTCTTTATCGTCCAGTATCTGCAGAAGCTCCTCTTGATCCGAGTCATATTGGAGGCTCTAGTGAAAATGTAAGCCATTTATTTTTCGTGGATTATAATTATCGTCTTTTAATTTGTAGGACCCATACCGAGCAAAAAGAATAAACAATTGTTGGACCCGCTGCTTCTTATTTAATCTACTTTAAGACTTGAATCTGAGATAATGCACACCTCACAAGTCACAAGTCACAGCATAACCTGCAGGCTACAGTTTGTCCATTATCATCTCATGTGTTGTAAATCAGCTGCTGATGCTTTTGTTATGGGTACGAGTGTCCCACACCGGTATGGAGATTCGGACACAGCATGGTATTAAAAAACAGATTCGTGGACACGGCTGATATTAATTTGATTTATTTATTTTTTATTAAAAAAACTACTCGACGAGAAGTTTATAGCAAAAACAAGTAAAACTTTGTAGTTACAGGATTTCAATTCTATTATTTTATGTCTCTTGTGGTCATATCTTATTTAAAGTACATTTTCCTCCACCCCTTCATCTAGAGGTGTCACGGGACACAGCACAAAATATGAAGTGCCCGTGGCAACAGAGCATCTTTCATTCTTTGTTGAAAGAATCCATTTTGTGCTAGTTATACTGCACTTGTGTAGTCTGAAAGTTGTGAGATAATAGTTACGTGTTACTTGTGAGGCTTATGAGCTAAACATAATTTAAAAAACATCTCATAATTTGGTAAAGTTTTTAGCAGTGTATCTTAAGCAATTAAAAATTGCAATGCGTACTTGAAAAGTTAAAATGTGCTGTTGTGATATAACATATTTACCAGTCTTTTCTTGGTTGGTGAATTTTTGGAAAACATTTTGACAATGCCTCACATGCGACTATTTTCTGTTGTGCAGATTGTGAATCAAACTCTGTTACACAGTCAGGAAGTATATCAAGAGTTTGAAAAGGTTTGTGGCCTTTCTATAGTAAATCCTCAGGAAACGCTGAAAGAAGAGAATGTGGTCGAAGTTCCCTCTACTGTCCTGGCCTGCAAACCCGAATCAAGTCAGGAAGCAAACACGACTCATGAACTCTCCATTCAGAAGTCTTGTTTGGCCTCTGATATTTATGGTCCTACCAAGAGAAAGCGAGGAGAGCGTAAAGCTGGTTCAGGTAATTGGAACGCTGATGTAAGTGTTACACAGAGCCTCAGCTAAACCAGGCGTCTGATATAATTGTATTTGCCATGTTTTCTACAGGCAAAAGCCGATTTTTGCCTGAATGAAACAATGAAGCTGTCTACATGGCAGAGGAAAGTTATTTTGGGGATAGTTAAATCTCCTTGTAAATCTCTCAATCGTTGGGAAACCAAAGTGGCTTCCAGAAGAATGAAAAAATGGAAGTTGGTAAACCGACCATGCAAACATTATTTTGGCAACTGCCAAGTTTAAGCTTGTGGTAAAAAAATAGTGATGAATTGTTTGAAATTGTTCTTTGTCAAATATTGTTAATATGAAATTATTCAAATTAGTATTTTGATGCTGACTGAGACAACTGATAAATTAGAGTTTTAATCAAAGTCAACTCACAAGTCAGGTCCTAAGGTAGTCGGGTGTGGCTATGGGCTCACGGAGTCACGGCGGACCTGAAATTTCAACAAGGACCCGGATACATCTTTTGATTCTTTTCCCAACAGTCTTACTGGATTCTGATGAAATGTCCCATTGAAAATTTTGGTCGAAATATTGGTAATACTTATATATGGGCAGTCAAGATTTAAATTTTTAACGAATAGATGGAAGTTGATTTAAGACGACATAGAAAATATGAAAAAGAAGTTTCTGATTGATTTAGTTATTGGAAGATAAGAATATAAGAAGAATGTGGTGTTCCGCTTTCTTATTTTCTTCGAATGTGGTTGAAATGCTGAATATACTATAAAAACATGTCATCCATCAATCTTCAAAATATCAACCAAAATGTTTTATTCTCTTGTAAATCTGTTGGTAGAAATTTCCTCCCCTTTCTTTTTTTCATTGGCAATTATTTTTTGGGTTAACTAGTATTACCCCCACTAGATGAGCCTATTAGATTTCCCCCCATTAGATAGAAAATTAGGGTTTTCCCCGGTCAATGACTTGGTTTGACCGTTAACTTTTAAGTCAAATAATTGAAAATTATACAAATGGCCTCATTGTTTTCAAAAAGAAAATATTCAATTTTAATTAGGTGGGAACATTTGTGTAATTTTAAATTATTTGACTTAAAATTAACGGTCAAATCAAATTGAACGTGTATTTAGGGGGGAGACTCTAATTTCCCATGGCTAATCTAGTGGGTGTAACTCTAGTTCACCCTTTTTTTTTTAAAAAAAAAACAGAATAACTTAGATATAGGAGGGGTGGCATTGGCATAGGATATATAATTAACACGAAAAAGAAAGGGCCATTTGATATTGAACATGGCAAACAAAATTACCAAAACATGGTCCTACCCATTGGAATCAAGTGCAGGGAGTGGGGTGGAACTTTAAAGAGTGTGCATCATTGTGGATTTTGATTCTTCATTGTAATAAGTAAATTTTCATAATACCACCAAATCACTAACCAACCACCGTGTCCTTCTCGTGTAGTATTGCTTTCCTGCTTGGTCACAAGTGTAACAAAGCCAAATAGTATTCCCTTAAGTTAAGTACTACCACTTGGGAATTGTACTCCAAAGAAGGGAGCAATACAGAAATCACAAACGTCAATGCCTGTTTAACTTGGTTGGGGTGCATGCTCTTATGGATGAACTGCGTGGCCATTAACTTTTTCTTTATGATCTCTACACCAGCAACAGCAAATGACCAAAACGATTGACCTGAATGGGCAATGGGCAATGAGTCTGCTCTGCGTCCCAAGGGCCGAGACAACACCCGTGTATCTAGTATCTACACAGATTATCTCGTTTTTGTTTTGTTTTCCACATTTCCTTTTGTCCTTTTGGTAGAAACTCTCTGAACCATAGAAAGATGCTTACACTACATGAAAACACTCAACAGCAATGGACCTTGGATACTAGTTAGTTACATGATTCTGACTTGCAAATCTTATTTAAGCCAGATCAGTGTACCTTGACAGGAATTGGGTTGACCATTTAATGGTGTCACACTGTACATGTCCTTGCATTGTCGATTATAAATTTATGATACAAATATACAATGTTGAACGGAGGCCTGACATACAATATTATAAATTTTAAAGTTTAAAACTCTAACAAATACGGAAAATTATGACAGAACTACAGCATGATATGTTAATTGACTTGATTGTTATTGTTGGATTCTCCATAGAGTACTCATACAATCACACTTCGAATTCATAGTTTCATACTACTATACTAGTAATTTGAATGTATAATAATCTGTCATTGGTAAAATTAAACAATTTTAAACACTAATCATAATTCATCATATATTATGATGAAAGCAGTAACCAGCTTGAGTGAATGTATAAGTTGTTGTTTACTCTTTGAGTGAGTGTTGACTTTAAGAAAAGTTCTTCACTCCCACAGTCACACTCCAAGTCTCCAACTATACAAACAGAAATTGATGACACTAATTCTTCATTTCTCATTCATTCAAGTCTCAAAGTCTCAATGGCTACTACCTTCAAAGCTTTAATCTATCTTTCACTCTTCTACTCAGTTTTCATTCTCAGAACAACAAATGCATTACAAGAAACAGATATACTTATCACCTTCAAAACTTCCATTGAAGACCCATTGAACTCACTTTCCACTTGGTCTAAGAACTCAAACACTCATATCTGTAACTGGACTGGTGTCACTTGTTCTTCTTCCACTACATTTTCTCATTCAGTCATTTCTCTTAATCTTCAAGGCCTTAATCTTTCTGGTGAAATATCTCCTTCACTGTGTCAACTTTCTAGTCTTTCTCATCTTAACCTTGCTGACAATCTCTTTAACCAACCTATTCCACTTCACCTTTCACAATGCAATGGGTTGGAAACTTTGAATTTAAGTTACAATCTCATTTGGGGTACTATACCTGATCAAATATCACTTTTCAGTTCATTGAAAGTGCTTGATATGAGTTGGAATCATATTGAGGGGGTGATACCAAATAACCTTGGATTTCTTCAAAGCCTTCAAGTTTTGAACTTGGGAAACAACTTGTTTTCAGGTAAAGTTCCTTCATCTATTTTTGGGAATTTAAGTAAACTTGTTGTTCTTGATTTATCACAAAATCCATTTCTTATGAGTGAAATACCTGAAGAAATTGGAAAGCTTCAGAAACTTGAGCAACTTTTGTTACAAAGGTCTAATTTTCATGGATATGTTCCTGAATCATTTGTGGGGTTACAAGGTTTAAAGGTTTTAGATCTTTCTCAAAACAATTTAACTGGTGAGATTCCTTTGAAACTTGGATTGAGTCTTGAGAATGTAGTATCATTTGATGTTTCACAGAACAGGATTTCTGGTGCATTTCCTATTGGTATTTGCACTAGTAGAAGCCTTATCAACCTCAATTTCCATACAAATTTTTTCGATGGTTCCATACCTGATACATTTGATCCATGCTTAAGTCTTGAGAGATTTCAAGTACAGAACAATGGGTTCTCTGGAGATTTCCCAAATGGAGTATGGTCATTACCTAAACTTAAGCTTATTAGAGCTGAAAATAATATGTTCATTGGAGAAATTCCAGATTCTATATTCAAGGCTGTACAGTTGGAGCAAGTTCAGATAGATAACAACAGCTTTACGGGTAAAGTTCCCAATGGTCTTGGTTTGCTTAAAAGTTTGTATAGATTCTCTGCATCTCTTAATGGTCTTTATGGTGATATTCCAAAGAACTTTTGTGATTCTCCCATAATGAGTATTTTTAGTCTTTCAAACAACTTGCTCTCTGGTACTATTCCAGAGTTTGAGAAATGTAGAAAACTAGTGTCATTGTCATTAGCAAATAACAGTCTCAATGGAGTTATACCGGCTTCTCTTGCTGAATTACCAGTCCTTACCTATCTAGATCTTTCTAATAATAACCTCACTGGCTCAATCCCTCAAGAGCTACAAAACTTGAAACTTGCACTTTTCAATGTGTCTTTCAACCGATTATCAGGTAAAGTTCCATTGGCTTTGATTTCTGGCCTTCCAGCTTCATTCATGGAAGGAAACCAAGATCTTTGTGGTCCAGGATTGCCCCATTCATGTGCCGATGAAAGGTCACATCCAGCTTCCATTCACCTGAACAAGTTAATCTTCACATTGATAGTGGTAGCGTTTGCTGCTGGAATCGTGCTTGTTGCCGTTGGATTTTTCATAATGCACAGATCTTCATCATATTTGAAACGAAACTTTAGTTCGGGTGACTGGAATATGATGCTTTTTTATCCACTACGAATCACCGTTCAGGAGTTATTGATGGGAATGAATGAGAAAAGCGCCGTAAGTGATCATGAAGGGACATTTGGAAGAGTTCATGTGATGAAGTTGCCGAGTGGTGAATTTTTTGCCGTAAAGAAGATAATGAACAGTGGTTTCTTGTCCTCGAAATGCTTGAGAGCAGAGATCAAGACACTGGCAAAAATTAGGCATAGAAACCTTACTAAGCTTCTTGGATTTTGTTACTCAGATGATTCCATCATTCTGATTTATGAATTTGTACATAGTGGGTCTCTAAAAGATAGCATTTGCAATTTAGAGTGGCGTGTTAGGTTGCGAATAGCTCTTGGTGCTGCTCAAGGTCTGGCTTACCTTCACAAGGACAATGTTCCGCGCTTACTTCACGGAAATTTTAAATCAAGCAACATACTTCTTGATATGGATTGTGAACCAAAGCTAACTGAATTTTCACTTTATCGGATTATTGGTGAGAAGGCCTATCAGTCGTCGATAGCTTCAGAGTCCTGTTATCACATTGCACCAGGTATTTATGTATTCTTCAGCACTAGTTATTCCTTAATGATCTCAGTTTTCTGTTCCTCAGTCTGTAGTATTGTTTTCTTGTAATATCAATGTACACAAGCTTTATTAGTTCATATGTTTCTAAAGGCTGCACTTTATTGGCTCCTCTGAAAGCATAAGGTATTTTTTTTTCCTGTATAGGTAATTTCCTATACCACACATCTCCCATCTAAATTTACTAAATTGAAGGGTATACAGAATTGCAGAATGCATTCCTATAAGTAAGACCACCTTAATGTTACACAGAGAATTAGATCATACTTTAAACTGTCTAACTAAATTCACACATGGATGCACATATCATACAGAAAAAATGCTGTAAGAGTTGGCTAGTATTCCTTTCACATTAGAAAATACAGTTGTTTACAAATGCTTTACCTTTCAACTGAGATGCCATAGACGTAACTTCTTTATACATGTTTGACATGTACAGATGTATTAGTTTCAATAATGCAAGCACCTTAAGAGCTTAATTGTGATGCAGAACATGCATACAGTAAGAAGGCTACTGAGAAAATGGATGTGTACAGCTTTGGTGTTGTGCTATTAGAGCTAGTAACTGGCAAGCATGCAGAACAGGAAGAATCAGGAGACTCCATCGATGTTGTGAGGTGGGTTAGAAGAAAAATCAACACAAAAAATGGAGCAATTCAAGTACTTGATCCCAAGATTTCTGATTCATCCAAGCAAGAAATGTTGGCTGCTCTAGAAATAGCTCTTAGTTGCACTTCTATTATGCCAGAGAAACGGCCAATGATGTTGGAGGTCGTCAGATCAATTCAATATATCCACTCTAGGAATCACATCACAGGTGTATTTTCCAGTGAAGGAGAATTTTCCTCCTCTCACGTGCATTCAGTTACAAACACAGCTTAAGGAAGTTCATCCTTTACTGCACTATTTAAAAAAAAAAAAATCCCAATCTCAGGATTCTCAGCTGAAGTTCATATGGTTATTGCCCATTGTAATTTCTGTGTTTTCACTACTTTCTCCTGGCTTTGATATATTACTAATACACCACAAACAGTGTATCAGTCTTGTGTGAAATTTAAAAGTTGTTTGTTCTCATTTTTCAGTAATGCTTTTCAATGCACTTAGCTAAGGGCCTCCTTGATAACATTATTTTCCTGCTGGCAAATGTTACTTTCCCACTTAAAAGGGTATTTGCTGCTGCTTGGTAGCAATTTAGGACTTGGCAAAGTTTTTAGACATTTGCCAGATTTTCCCTCACGTGCATTATTTTCCTCCTTCAAACGGAAAAAACTTATCGACCTTCCCTTGGATAAATTTTCCAGAGAAAATGTCCCATTTCCCAAATTTGATATTTGGCACTAGTATTTGCCTGGCAAATGAAGTTTTTTTACCAAGCATGCCCTAAGGGGAAGCTAAAACTATTGATCAGTCACTTTTTCAGTTTGTCTAGTATATATATGATCTCATACTATGTACGAAGCACAAATAGGACATGACACGGGTACTTGCCATCTCCAACACGACAGGTCACTTTGTTTGAAGAAATAAGGGAAGAAGAACATGAGTTCTGTATGACCTGAAAAACAAGCATGCATCCGGAATGAGGGAGCAACAGTTTTGAAACGTAGGCAATAAGACTTCCTAAGAGACCAGCACGCCTTTAAAAAGCCAAGCCATCTACAAAGAAATACAATCCCCCTTCCTTTCCTTTTCCCTAGCTCAACCAAAATTTTACATCCAAAGAAAAATGGCTGCAGCAGTGAAGGGGCGCGCATGCCCAACTATCATGCTTTATTTGCTGCCTATGCTGTTGATAGCATGCACCATAACCAGTGTTAAGAGCCAAGGAGAACTTCCATGTTGGACCCAGTGCAGCATGAAGGTGTTCATGGGCATAGTAAGGTGCGGGACGCAAGGAAACGAGGCATTACAATGTTTCGTTCAAAACAACGCAGATGGTATGGAGTGTATCTTTCAATGCCTACCACCAGGGGCATTTCCTCCCAAAACCCGAAAAGTATTGAATAATGGGAATTAGAGCTCCCCTCAGATACATAGATCAATTACATCATCCTATTACCTTGTTGTGATGCATAATAATAGTGTAATTGTTGAACGCGATACTTCATATATATCCAAGCACTTGATTATTATAAGATAAATTCTGATATTTTATTAAGAAATCTAAGCATATGTGCGTTTGTTTAACTGTGTCAACGAATGTACTCAGGCAAAGAAGCTTCTAAAAGAAAACGACGAACCAAATCCATTGCCAACAAATCATGCTTCAAATTACAATCAATGGAAACTACAATCATTTGATAAAAACATAGTTGGTTCATTGGTTGCTTATTTTGTCATCTACATAATAATACGTTTCCCATTAATATGCCCATAAATAGTTACAGTCACAAGGCTCACGTTGAAGATCGTCGCAAATGGGAACATTTGGAAGCCTTGTCTCTAAGATTTCTTCTAACCTTTTCTTCAGCGAATCATCTTCCAAATTTATATAAAAACACTTTTGAAGATCAGGAATAGCGTTTTCTAAGAGGGCGAGACGACGTAATTGAGGCATGGTTTTCGCTTCTTGGTTGGTCATCACTTGGTTGCAATCAAGGATTTTTTACGTGGGAATGATGTAATGACTGAGTTAGTTGATTTCTGGACGTAAAATGACTACTTTTAGTGTGTATTGTGCAGGTGTATTTCATTTAAATCTTTGTTTTGTAGTTATATAGTGTAATTTGTTGGTGTCTCGGTGATGCTGTAATATGTTAATATGTTGGTAACTATGTAAAACTAAATTTTCATAGATTGTCTATCAGCGGGTTTGTTTAATCTCAGATTTCTACAGTGTAAACATACATTTTCACTTGTTAAATTATTATGAAAATATAAATTTGCATAGTTTGACTTACTCTATTTCAGTATTTTCATAGTTAATTAATTATTATGTATAGATAAATTTTCAGAAATTAACTTAGTTTACAGACTTTGTTCTCAAATATGGGGTAATCCCAATCTTGACAAGTCTGAGTTTTGCAATAAATAATAAGTTGGGGATTTATTGGGGGTTACATTTTGGGATGGGGAGCTTTAATTAATTGCTAGTGACTCATAGTAAAATAATGGCATAGTAATAACTAACAAGAATGGGAGCTTTCAAGTTAATTTATAGATATATATGAGCGTAACTAAGTTGTCCTGCAACCTGGAGTTACCTGATACATTTGACCCATGCTCAAGTCTTGAGAGATTTCAAATACAGAACAATGGGTTCTCTGGAGATTTCCCAAATGGAGTATGGTCATTACCTAAACTTAAGCTTATTAGAGCTGAAAACAATATGTTCATTGGAGAAATTCCAGATTCTATATTCAAGGCTGTACAGTTGGAGCAAGTTCAGATAGATAACAACAGCTTTACGGGTAAAGTTTCTAATAGCATCTTTAGGTGATTTCAATCTAGCATCAAACACCAAATTCTCAAACCTAGCATCAATAATTTGGTGTTTTTTCAACTTCAGGAGAACTACATGTTGATGAAAACACCAAAAAAACACCAAACCAAACACCAAATCGACCAATATTTGGTTCCAGGTTTGGTACTGTATCAAATCACTCATGCGGTTTTGCCAAAACCGCGCGGTTTTTCCAACACTGCGTGGGCTTGGGCTGCTAAATGGGTTTCTATAGCGCGGTTTTGGCAAAACTGTGTGAGCTTGGACTTCAATGGGCGCAGTTTTGCCAAAACCGCGTGCGTTTTTTCTGAAAATTAGAACTGTGGTGCATAGAACTTGAAAAATTATGAGTTGTGCATAGAAGTTAAGAAATTAACAATTGTGCAATTGAAGAAATTAAGAATTGTAATTCAAAATCGAAAAAATCAAATAAATTAAAAACCTATGATTATGATTATGTAGTCCAAAATCTATGATTATGATATTATCATATAATATCTAAAATAATCCAAAACCTATCATATTACATCAAATTTATTTAGCTATCTTCTTATGCTCCTTACCACTCGATCTCTCTCCTCTCTCTATTTGGACGTTAAAGTCGCTCCTCTAAGTTCCTAATCGAAACCGATGATCTTCTCTGCCTCAGATGCGAGGTTAACTACTTGACTGAAGTTCCTCATATCCCCGATGTTCTCAAGCGTATACACTTGCTGCGATATCCTCATACGCTTTTCGAAGTCTCGTCATACGACTGGGATTGTTGATATGTCCGAGAATATGCCTCCTCTCTTTCTTGGCTATAATGATATAGGCGATCCTCATCCCATCAAACATAAGAACACGGTTCTCATATCTTTTCCGAACCTCACCAAAATCAAAGAAAATACGATGTGAGTACATATTATATATATAATGAAGAAGATAAATAAAACAATTAAACTCACCATGGTATAATCGATCAATATCGGCTCTAACTTTCGAGAAACGAGCATGAGGCACCTCGGGAATGGAAATATAAGTAGGCTCCTCATCAGTCCACACACGGCAAACATCCGAGGATTCCGCGCAACCACGGAGTCGGCCGATATGCATGCGGGAGGTTGTGGGTTGTACAGGTCATGGGCGGATGAGGAATACGTAGTTCACGTCTCATCCTTTCCAGGCCCACAAACTCGAAGTTGCTAGCCCGACTAACAAGAGGCAACAACGGACCCATAGAGACACGGTTCCACCATCTACAATACTGATCATCAGTCTGCTCAACAACAAAAGAAGACGCATCTGGCCAAGGACCACCACTGGCATGAACTTCATGAACTTGAATTCTACCCCACGACTTTGCATCACTAACATCTGGCATGGGAGAACATGGAACTCCATAACGTCCAGTCATCTGCCTCCAACATCCGGCCGCCATTGCAAAGCTTAAATCCGCGTCACGCGGCAAAAACAACTCTGTGACGTGACAACACACAAGCATGCTATACAACTGGATCGTCAAAGGCAGTAGACAAATGCCAAGGTCTCCACTCAATAGATGACAATGATCTAATATCAATCTGAGCACGAGCCATACAGATATTATTCATAATCTGCCCTCTGTTACGAGTCAAGTGAGGCCCTGACCAACTTGCAAATCTAGGGCGAGTATCAACAATCATGTCTATGTTAGGACAAAGACATCGAAAGTACTCATTGATAAGAGCCCAAAACTGTAGTTTAACCCCTTAATAATCATACTTTTAGACCAATTATGTGAATAATAAGTAAAAGTTAATATCGATTCGTGTTTTATGCATTTCGGGCTTCAAAGTCCATTATGTGCGAGAAATGTGCCACTTTAGCGAGATAAAGGGAGCAATGGTTGGTTCTAAGGAGTTACGTGATTAAAGGCCAAGATTCAAGAAGACAAAGCCTTTCTAAAGCCGGTCCAAATTTGAAAAGTCAAAGTCAACGCGGGCGTAAACATCACACAAAGTCGTGAGAACTTAGAAGACCATATCTTTGGACTCAGACCTCAGAATTGGGCCTACCTTATGTCAAAACGACCGTCTCGGAAAGAGCTTTCTAATGGTCTAAGCCTTGACCCAATCAGAGGAGCAAAAGTGGACGAAACATCTGTCGAAGCCAACTGCAGCTGAAGAGCCCATTTTGGACTAAAGAAATTGGGTTTTAGGCTAGAGAAACATGGCTCCAAGCCCATGCACGATTTTTGGATCTGAAAGTATAAAAACAAAAGTTTAGCTTTTTGTTAATGGTAGATAGTTAGACCTAGATTAGAATTAGATTAGTTAGCCTCCATTAATGAGTTTTAGAACTTAGTTTTAGAATTTCGTTTCTTGTTTTAGATTAATTTCTTGAATCATTGAATATCATTCATTAGATAAATAAAATAGTTATTATTCTTGTCATTTCGATTTTTGTTATTTCAATCTATTAGATCTAGTTTTAATTATTATTTGGTTACCATTTCTTAGTTGTTAATTAGATTTTAATTATTGTTTAATTTAGATTAGTAAATTTGAATCTTGATATTATGTTTAGTTTAGATTCATATAGAAATGATTGGAATGATTCTCGGCTAAACCTCCATTAGGGGGTTGAGAAGCCTTGATGAAAGCTTGATTCGATTATCGTAGAGTAAATTCGTAATTTCTATTCCACTCTAGAAACGATTAATTCGCCATGAGAATGGGTTTAATCGTTCACATGTTAGTTATGAATTGGTAGAAATGTCATGTGTAATTAGGGATTAGGAAGAACCAATTGTTCTGGCGAAAGCGATTCAATTCGGATTATGACGATTCGTCGTTAGTGAGTTAAGTTGAGTTAAGGTGGAATCAATCCCCCCTAATTCCTTATTATAGAATCAACGTAATATTTCCGTAGTTGAATCAATTATAGTTTGTATCTTGTGGGTAGTTGCATCGTAGTATAATTCCCCCTCATAAAACTCTCATTAGACTCAATACCGATTAGTTAACTATGAAATCATATCATGCTAGAGAACTAGGAGTGGAACGAACTTCCTACTCCACTATATCTGTTAAATAGAAAGAGAGTAGAAACTTTGATAGCTTCCCGTAAAATTAGTTTAGTTTACTTACGTTTTGAGTTCATCGTTCATTTCGTAGGTAAACCATTATTTTTATGTTTATCACTCATAAAACCAAATCTCTAAAAGTCCCGTGAATCCTGCAATCTGAGGACTTCTACTTTCGAAAGTCTGTGAAGCTTTATCTAACGCCGATATCAATGCGGCATATACTGAGCTACCCAGGTCATAATCTCTCATAGTATGCAAATCAGATGCATAAGCATAATATCCCAGTCGTACCGTAGAATGACCATTGGAAAACAAAACATGCCCAATAAAAAAACATCAAAAAAGCCCCAACATACTGATCAACACCTTCACTACCCGGTAGAACAGTCAAAGCTAACTCCGCTCATGTATCAGGATGTAAGAGGGGTTCCATATATGCAATCTTAATATGAGATAACTTAATCCCAGAAGAATCATAAGCATCCGCACCCAAACGAGGAAAACTCATAAACATATTATCCATATTCTCATAATTTGTATGAAAATGTATTGGTTGGATTATATCGATACTCAACCAGAAATCATAGTGAAGTCTAGTGGTGTGAACCTTAACTCCGCACAAGGAAAATGAAATGTATGAGTTCTACTCCACCATCTTTCTACTAAAGCTATGACCACTGCCCAATCAGCCTTCTCATAATCCATATTAATCAAAATACCCAAAGGTGTATACAAAATACTATCTCTAATATGTACAAACTCATCCAAACTCCTAATAACTTTCCACCACTTTCTAACACCAAGTAAAGTCGATCTAACTCGGTAGTCAACAACATGTTGATATTATAAAAAAAAATTAATGCGTATAAGAAAAATAATTAATTGGTCCAACTCAACTAATTAATATTTAAAATATTTAATCAAAACTAATTAATTACGAGTATTAGCCATCGCGACTTTCGACCGTGTTTTGTTTCACGTGTAGAAGACACAACTTCCATATCAAGTGCTTCTCCAGGTGCAAATTGCCAATCAAAGTCGTTCATCTGATACTCCAGTACATAGAGATGTCTATCAGCCGGCGCGATATTTCCGAGTTCTTCTTCCCCAATCGTCTTCCCCCAATCAGTATTCTATTTCCTCGGTTCTTCTTCTCCTCATCGCCAATGTCGCCTGCGGTAATCGCCAATTATCACCGTCGAAAGGTTCAAAAGGATCCATATCAAATTTTAAGAGTTTAGGTAGGTTTTTTTTTAAAAAAAAAAATTAAAGAGAGAGTTTTATAATTGTGAGAAGAGGTGAAAGTGACTGAACCACGAGGCTTTGGAGCTGTTTATATATAAGTAGCACGCGGTGTTTTGAACACCGCGCAGTTTTGCCAAAACCGCGTGGACTTGGGCCTGTCAGTTAGGCTTTAATGGCGCAATTTTGGCAAAACCACATGGGCTATATAACGCGGTTTTTGCCTGCTTGGTGTTTTTTTGGTTTGGTGTTTGGTTTGGTTAAAAATTTTGGTGTTTTTTTGGTTGCTCTGCTAAAGATGTTTTAATGGTCTTTATTTGCTTAAAAGTTTGTATAGATTCTCTGCTTTACGATGCACTTACCTTAGGGACCAAACACAACTCTTGTTCTTTGGGAGGTGAACATTCATGCAATTCTTAGTATGATGTTTAACTTGAAACCGGCCAACACTTGTACTTCAACAGTTCTGAACTTCAAAGATATGTCAGTAATAATATAAACCTTGAATCAAATGTTTACATTTCAACTTTATTTTTAATGTTACAATTACGTAATGAATAACATGTATAACTCTAAATTGAGTTGGAATACAAAGAAATGCATTACATGTATTTCTATGGAGCAACTTGTTTGTTACAAACTGTGCAGAAACACCCACTATTGCCGGAACTTTTGGCTCCAACTAAATTCATTTTGAAATAGGCTTTGCAGAATTCATAACACAATTTAGAGGTGCTATTTGGAATGTGGTAACCATAGATAGTAAGTATGCAATCTATAGCGTCTCCAGAAATAGTACCTACATACATAACAAAGAGATAAGAGGATTGCTACCGTCCTATCTCTTTAAAGGGGTTGTACCATCCTAACCCGCATATAAACAAAAACTTTCAACTTCATCTAGCAGGTAGCAATGTTTTTAAAGAATTAGAAACAAGTAAATCTTCTATATACCTCACTTCTTGCTCGGCACAGTAGCAAAATGTCAGACTAAAAAAAACGAAGTTACATAGGCACCCTACCATGAAATACCATCATACACGAACAAGTTCATCTCATATTTTCATTACCAAATAAAAAGATTGGTTGAACTAAACTGAATTGTCATCAATTACTGGGTTAACATTCTCGAGGAAATAGTATTTGGGTGTCACTGGCTGAATCACCCAAGTAAATTTTTTTTCCATTAACCCCATTTTCAAGTTGACCATTCTATCATCCACTAAAAGGGAAACGTCTGAATTCCATGAATAAAACCAATTAAACAACCAGATTGAAACGATTCAACTAAAAATACTCAAAATTTTGTGAACAATTGATTACAACACATGTAAAATATGAAAATTAAGATTCCAACAATGAGCCGGCGGGTGGTTTCAACGTTGATGCTATTGACTCGCCACCTCAGTGTAGTTCTTTTATTGTTTTTGGAATGGTTAAGACGTAGCATGTTCAAAAGGTGAACAAATCATTTCTTTATGCGGGTTAGGCCTCCTATAACAAATCAAAATAAAAAAAAAAATAAAAATTTTAGATTTTTTTGTGTAATGCTCACCAATAGTGAAGAGGAGGACAATAACGAACCCTGCAGAGAAAAAATATGGAGACATATTCATAAATTGTGTGCAAAACTCACATATATATATATATACCAAATCGCTCACATGAAAATTGCAAATCATATATCGCGCTAAGTGTTTATTGTGTGAAAATGGGTTGTCACGTAACTAACCCCAAACAGCCACGTAACTAACCCTCTAGTTGGTTTTGTTTTAAGAAACTCTTTAGGCTGTTTCTGATAAAACGGCAGCTTATTTGAATGTGTTTGATCTTTTTGCTAATAGAGAGGAGCTAGATTCAATTTTAGATTACTGTAGTCAGATACTTTAAATTAAGTGCTTTTTCTCCTGCCTATAAGATGTTATTGAACTTCAAAAGGATCCAACTATGGCGAGTTTGAGCACTTTGTCCATCATGTGTAATGAATTGACTGAGTTGAAGAACCTTGTGAAGGAAACTGATTATTATTTCTCTTTTCATTCTTAGGAAACTGATTATTATTGTCTTGGATGAGGGCCCAAATAGTTGGAAGTGACAATGAAACAGTTGATGTCGAGGGTAATGATTTGGATGAAGACCAGAACCACAAGATTGAAGTGATAGAATCGAGAATTAAGAAACTTGAAGCTGAGCTGAGAGAAATTGCTGCTCTTGAGGTTTCACTTTATTATGTGGTACCTGAGGATGGGAGCTCTGGAAATAAGGTTCACACCCATGCTCGGCGTCTTTCTTGACTTTATTTTCATGTATGCAAGCATTGGACTCACGACAAGCGAACCTCCATTGCTAGAAACACCGCCTCGGGGCTAGTGCTGGTAGCGAAGTCCTGTGGAGACAATGTTCCAAGGTATAAAAACAGATACTATTTTATCAAACTTGAGCATATTGGAATGCTATCATAGTTTCTGTAGGCTGATAATTTTCTCTTGTTTTTGTTAGGTTGACATTCTGATTGTCAAACACTGTTGTACTTAGAGAGATTCTTTCTGAAGCCTTTGGTAGTTCGCTTCACTCAAGTGTGACTACAACAACTGACCTCCCGAATGTGGGAGCAGCAGTTCAGAGACGTAAACAATAACACTTGTTAAGAGATTAGCTTAGCCATTAAAATGCCAACTGATCTAGAAGCAATGCAACATGCAAGCCCCTACCCTCAATTTCAAAGCTCAACCAAAACTGTTCTCGGAAGCTATATGGCTTCAGCAATATAGGGGCGCGCACACCCAACTGCCATGCATGCTTTTGCTTCCTGTGCTGTTGCTAGCATGCACCATAACCTGGTGTTAAGAGCCAAGGTGAAATTCCATGTTGGAGCCAGTGTAGCATGAAGGTGTTTATGTGCATACTGCATAATGGGGTACGCCTGAACGGAGCAGAGACATTGTATTGTTGTGCTCAATCCAATGCCTACACCAGGGACATTTCCTTCCAATACCCGAAACTGCATAAAGGAAACTAGAGCCTCTCTAAGAAACAAAGATCAATTCATCATCCTATTGCCCTGTTTAGATGCATGATATTGGAACTGTAAAACCTGTTGCTTCATTATGTATATCGAAGCACCTGATATTTATAAGATTCCTCTGTTATAAAACTGTGATGTAGTCTTGTGTGTGTTTTATTGTGTCATAGGAGAATGTCGTTAGACAACCAAGACCTGCTATGATGCGAAACAAACAACTCAGTACATTTCCATCACGTAGAAAGTCAAAGTTTCTAACACTTCTTAGATAATTATGCTAGATTTTAATGGACATATAACTCATTCTTTCAGAAGAAACAGGGTTATTCTGAGTGCATATCCGAACTGTACAACAAGAACTCAATCAAACTGTACAGAATTCTATGCTTGTACAACAACTCAACCAAACTGTCCAGTACACATACATAAATTTGTCCGTCGGATGTTTTAGGATATTTGGGAAAGCATTAGTTCATCAAAGGGACGATTGCGAGGAGATTTAGATAAAGTATTTACATATCACCAAAATTATAACTAGTACCCCCATTGGAAATTAGGGTCTCCTCTCCCTAAACACATTATCAACTTGATTTGACTGTTAACTTTTATGTCAAATAATTGAAAATGAAACAACTGCCCCCACCTATGAAAAATTGAAAATTTTTCTTTTGAGTTAACGAACATTAAACCCCTCCAGCTAGATGGGTAATTAGGGTCTCCCTCCTAAACACACAATCAACTTGGATTGACCGTTAACTTTCAAGTCAAGCAATTGAAAATGATACAACTACCCTCATTGTTTTCAAAACGAAAATATTCAATTTTACTTAGATGGGGGCAATTGTGTCATTTTCAGTTATTTGACCTAAAAGTTAATAGTCAAACCAAATTGATCGTGTGTTTGGAGGGGGGTCCTAATTAGGTCATCTAGTGGGGGTAATATTAGTTAATCCTTTTTTTTTTTTGAAAATAATGAGGGCAATTGTGTCATTTTCAGTTGGTTGACTTGAAAGATAACGGTCAATCCAAATTGACCATGTGTTTAGGGGAGACCCTAATTTCCCATCTAGAGAGGGAAAGAAGGTAGTATTAGTTAACCAAATTAGTTTTTAGACTATTGTAGACACAGTGCATATGCAGATATCCAATGGACCGAACTACTACACTTGCTTGTTTGTGAGCATCAATCTCTTAAACAATGCCTTGAATTGGTTTCTAACAATGTTCTAGGAGCATAATATCCTATGTTTCCCCACACAAAATAAAAACAAACAAATAACAAAACCTATATGAAATTGCAAAATACTGGAAACAGATCTAGACATGGAATGGAATGCCCAATTTGATGAATTTTCATAAGCTGCTAGAACAAAAGCCTTTTCCATTATTTATCCAAAATGCAGTACTCCAACTTATTAAGATTCAAAAAATGATCTGTATTTTGAACTCGATCTAATATACAAAAGTAAAACACAGGCTGAAAAAATAAAAATTATGACAGTTAGTTCTAACGAGTTTGTTGTTAGGAGGATAAGATTTATTATCCTACAGAAAAGACTTGCGGCGGGCAGCGGCAACTTATTGCACGCTTGTCCTAATTATTTGTAAAACTCTTATCAATAAAATTTTCACTTGCTTTGTTTTTTGCCAACATACCATGCTGCAATCTAAAATCATTGGAAACTACAATCACTGCCATTCACTTTTGTAGAATTATTTGCTTTTGCATCTATTTTTGCTATTAATAATTTAATACTATATCCCTTTATCAAAATACAAACCACAGCTACAGGGATCAAGAACGTCGTCACCAATGGGATCATTTGGCAACCTTGTCTCTACGATTCTTTCAAACATTTTCTTCAGCAAATCCTCTTCCAACTTGACATTAGCACACTTCCGAAGATATATTCAATGTCGGGACATCCATCAAGAATAGATTGCAATCCGTAATCCGTTATTGCGTTTTCTAAGAGAATGAGACTACACAATTGAGGCATGTTTTTAGCAACGGCTGATGCCACATCATTACCATCATCCCTTGATTTGTGTTTTGATGTCAAATACTTCAACTTGGGGCAAGGCGTACGTGGCCTAGTTCTTCGATTGCCTGTATTGTTCTAGGTCCAATAACGCAACGCAATTCAAGCGCTCTTCAAGTGAAGGAATTTTCCTGGCAACTTGATTACACACATCATCATGGGAACTTATTCGAAGAGATTTCAACGTCTCCGTTTGATCCACAACATAATATTATTGTAAAACCTCAATGTCAAAACTATGTCCCATAGAAAACTCCATACAACTTCTATCCACGGCTACTTTCAGTATTGCATACATATCATAATGTCCAATTGATTTTGTATGGTCTTCCAATGGCCATGGAATATGTATAAAACGAAAGAGATGAAGCTCGTTCTTTGTAGAGTTTACACCACGATGAACAAACCCTTTGAATAATGTAGAGAATATCAATCGTATTAAGTTTCAAAAACATTAAAATCATAATAATACATTCAGGTAAATCTAGCCAGTTCGTGGTTTCAGATTCTTCATTCATTGTTGAAGACAGAGAAAACAACTTTTTAGGGCCCCAATGTAATTAATATCTAACAAGTATGCAAACCATTTTTTTTACCTTAAAGTCTTAAAACCCGTCCATATCGATATATCGATAGTTAGAATGAGTTTTTTAGATTCTAATTGTAATTATATAGTGGAGGCTCATTTATTTTTTTAAAATAGTTAATAAAAGAGAACTTGTTCTAATTTTAGTAAGGAAATTGGAGATAATTATATAATTTAAGCGACATTAGGGAGACTCTTCTAAATTATTAATAGGGGGGGCTGGGGAGCTTGTTCTAATTTTTGTGAGGGAAGTGTTTCTAAATTGAGCAAATACGGAGATTACAAATTACCTACTCCACAGCGGAGATTAGTACGAGTTTATAGGGGTTTACCGACCACTAGTGTCTTTTATATATACTATGTATAACACACTATGGTACAACTTTACTTGTATTTGGTTGTTTAGTGAACTAATGAGATGATAAATAAATGAAGTGATAAAATGGTTACTAGCTTCCGGAGAACCACAATCTAACACCAAAGTGCTTAATAATTCTTCTCTCCTTTTCTCATTCATTTAAATGTACTTAAATAGACCAAGTACACTTAGTGCCGCTAAAATAGGTACCACACCTACAATCCCTACATCCATATCCCTAAAGAATAGGAGAACACCAACAACTCTAATCCTAACTACCATTTACCCATTCAACTTATTATCAACTAAGTAACAATTATTCAAATGACAATCTATTGATACCCATGCTCCTGATCCGGCCTACAGTACATGTTATGCAAATGCATGTAACATTCCTTCCCCCTTGAGAAGGCCCTTGTCCTCAAGGGCCGATTGGAACCCAATTACTGCCTTCATCAACCATGCGAACATCCCCATCGATTTCCTCCATAGAGGGTGTATCACAAACAATTGTTTGCAGCAATGTCCCAGCTTGAATTTTTTTCATCACAGTTGAAGCAAAGTCCCTTACTCTTTCGCGCACTCCTGCAATTCTACCATGGTGAGTTGCTTTATTTGAAGAGTTGGTGGGGTTATCACAGATTTTGCAGGGTCATTCTTGATGTGAGATTGGTCTCGTGCTTCATATAAACGAGCGAGTCCAATTGCAAAAAATAAGCTTTGGGGTTTGTTAGCTTGCACATTAGTGTGAATTGTATTGCACAACCCACTGATGAAACAACCAACCTGTTGTGCTTGTGGAAGATGCCCATCTTTGGCTAATAGCTTCTCAAAGCTTGCTTGGTATTCTTGCACTGTCCCATTTGTTGAAACTTGGTAAGCTCTCCAAAAAAGTTGAGAAATAGATTAGGACCGTATTGACTATGAAGTCTTTCCTTGAAGTCATCCCAAGAGACAAACACCATTTATTGTTTCAGCAATTGCTACCACAATTGTGCATCCCTTTCAAGATGGAAAGAGGTCAATGAAACACGATCATTCATTGGTATTTCATGGAGGTCGAAGAATTGTTCCGCCCTGCATAAAAAACTCGTAGGATCTTCTTCACCGCCAAAATGTGGAAAATTAATCTTCACTGTTTCGGCACCATTGAGCAAGTAGGATTATGAGCACCGTTGGCACGGTTACGTCCTCCATTAGTACGCCTAGTGTTTCCAAAGTTTTCAGCAGCTTCATAAACAGGATGACTAGCTAGCAAATCCACACGTGCATCTGAGTCGACCAAACATCTCAGTAAGCTGGTTCAAGATCTCCTTTTGCCCAGAAGCAAGTGTCTTCATGGTTATCTCCAGATAACCCTTTGTTCCATTCCTAGCTCTGATACCACTTTGGTACAACCTTACTTGTACTTGGTTGTTTACTTCTACCTATAGTGAACTAATGGAATAATAAATAAATGAAGTGATAAAATGGTTACTTCCAGAGAACCACAATCTAACGCTAAGGTGCTTAGTAATTCTTCTCTCTTTTTCTCATTCATTCAAATGTACTTAAATAGACCAAGTACACTTAGTGTCATTAAAATAGGTACCACAACCATAGTACAACATATTAGGATATGTCAAAATATCGATTTCTGATTTATAGATATGTATCGTGGATATATCCTTCTCTTTGGGGATATTTGACATTGTTTCATATGTAAATATCGTAGATATATTCAAAATATCGACAAATATCTTAGATATTTTTTGATATATCATGATATATAATTTATATTTATTTGAAATATAATGATAGATATTAAATAAAATTATTATATACACAAAATATCGCCAAATATCACAATATATCCTAAAATATTAATAATATTGTAAATATCATTGAAATATCATCGATATTTGCAGTTATATATATCTCTAAACATATCGCAATATTTATATATATCTTTTACTGACATCTCGATATTTATCGCGATATTTTGTACCATGACCACAACTACAACTACAGCTACTTGACCCCTATGTCCATATCCCTACAGAATAGGAGAACACCAACAACTCTAATCCTAACTACCATTTACCAATTCAACTTATTATTAACTAAGTAACAATTATTCAAATGACAATCTACTAAGACCATGCTCCCAGGGCCGGCCCTAAATTTCCAAAGGCCCAATGCAAAGTGGGCTTTTTGTTTACTTTTTCTCCCGGGGCCTATTTGTTTACTTTTTTCTGGACTATTGTTTGGGTTTTAATATCATAGTGGGCTTCGTATAGCTTAATGGAGCCTTTAGTTTCGGTTTAATTTGGGGGCCTATGCAAATGCTTAGACAGCATAGGCCCAGGGCCGGCCCTGCATGCTCCTGATCCTACTGTACTTGCTATGCACATGCATGTAACACACTATTTTCGTTTCTTGTGGAAAATTTCAATTTCCCCAAGAAAATGGTATTTCCGCTTTTTTTTATTTCGTTAAATTTGGCAGACCAAAAAAAACTGTCCATGATATGATAGAATGCCTGAAATGCTAGAAAACTCGTGAAAGGGCCTAGTTCTTTAGTTTTTCAATGTCCATGTGTTCTAGGATGAATATTACCGCAATTTGAGAATTCCGACTCATACCTCCAAGGCTCCAAGTCTCCGACACATAACTTAGACTTATCAGCGACAGGAGATTAAGTTCTTTTTATCATGATTTAATTTATTTCCTGAATACTTTCTATTGAAACAGAACTAAAATTAATAGCTATCACTACAATTATAATATGTAATGTATCACATATTCAACAATCAGATAGTATAACACTAAACAATAGATACCTGTAGGCTGTAATATGCTCTTTTTAAAGTACATGTAATAAATCCCAATTTCGGCATACTCAACTAGCAAAATTTTCTGATCTCAAATCGTCTCATCCGTGATAAACTAATTAGTGTAGAAAAATTCTCTGACCTTGTGTACCACATGAGCAGTATCAAGGTAAGATTACATATATAAAGCCACATACTATCTTAGGACTCTGGAGTTTTACCACCATCATGTCTGAGAAGCAAATACAAAAATCCCAAGAATTGAAAACCAAAGCCAATATGCTCAAAACAGCTCTAACTATCATTACCCCACATAGGATAGACACCAGGATGTGCTCCATGAACTGAATCTACTGACCAACCACCATAAGAGACGGAAGAAGTGTCGTAGTTGGCGATACTGACACTGTCGTCACCTATGCCAGTGCTGGTTGATGAGTTGGCTGCCATAACAATGCCATTACTTCCCATAATAGAAGAGTTCATGTTGCTCATATAACCATGAAGAATAGGAGCAGTGTGATTATGAAGGTAGTCGCGGTGATACTGGGAATGTTCTTGATTGGGCTGGAACAAAGGCATTGCAGCTTGTTGGTGCAACTGAGTGTTGATAGGAATGAAAGTTGGATGTGAACTTGGGGTTTGGGTGTAATAATGATTTGAGTGGTTTTGTAGGCTTAGAAGGGGTAGAGCTTGAGGTTGCTCTATTTCACGAGCTATTGAAGGGTAACCCTGAAAACTACTAGAACTACTACCTTCATAAAAAGAAGTAGCAGAAAGTGCTTGCAATTCTTCTCTTTTTCTAGCTAGTTCTATTGCTTGTGACTCCTTAAAGCGCTTTGAATTTCCGAAGGGAAGATCGCTTTCAAGAATGCTTTTAACATTGTATCGGTTCATGTCGAAGTTGGTTACCGCACTCAAGCCTCTGAACTTTATAGCCGCAACATCATATGCCTCAGCAGCTTCCTCTTCAGTACCTGCATTCAGTTAAATAATTGTGTAGCGTAAGCTATGGAACTCACTCACTAAGTCACTAGTATGAAAGTAATTAAACCTTCTAATTCATTCATGAGCTTGAAGGACTTACTGAAAGTTCCCAAGTACAGGTCTTTGTTTCCAGAAACCCTTCCAATTCTCGCTTGCCATCTTCCATGCTGATGGTGCCTGTTCAAATTAAAGCAAGCAGGTTTAAAATTTGAAAAACTTGACTCTGAAAGCTTACCAAGTATATGTGCGCGATCATATGAACCATAATTCATATTGACATTATTAATTACTAATTGGTTATAAACACTAAGTGATAGCTACACGAAGAGATGTTGATCTGTTGTTATAGTCCCCACCCAAGAATTTATTGACACTACTCACCAATTTCTTTTACACCCTTTCTTTTACAAGTTTAAGAACGACCGTTCAAAGTTTAAGAACGACGTTCAAAGTTCTCTAGCATAGTGTGTTAGATAGCTACACGAAGAAATATTGATCTGTTGTTATAGTTTTCATACCTCGTTACACCGCGATACATTGATGCCCCCCTTGAAAATCCACTGCTCCTTCTAAGAATTGCAAGAAAGAGAATAAGCAAAGAAGTCAAGTACATGAAATAACAAATGAATATGATAGGGGTCCAACAAAAATGGGCAGTTAATATAAATGGATATAAGGACTTCACCTTCTCAGAGAAGCAATAAACTCTTGCCTTGTCATATGCTTCATCTCCTCAATTTCTCTTTCGTAATTGTTCAGCTGCAACCACACATGCATGGAAATCACAATCCTCAGTCAGAGGGGCACTAGAAGAACACTTAGCAACTAATCAACTACAACACCGAACAGTATTGTAGTACTTCTAAAGAAAAACATACAGGGAAATTCGTTGTGGTGGAGGTTCCCCAGTACTTAAGTGCAGCCAAATCATATGCCCTTGCTGCCTTCTCTTCTTTGTCATACCCGCCTAGACAAATTATCATACAATCATTATAGTTATATATAGTTATATAAGACTCACTACAAAGCAGAAGAAGAAGGATCGATATGCAGGAAAGTAGTAGCTAGGTAATTATTGTAACTTACCCAAATAGACTGCAACCAACAATAAGGGACGTTTAATTAAGCAACCGTCAAGGATGCATACATTAACAGCACAAAACAGTTAGTAAGACAACAAATAAAAGTATATTTGAATGCCTTAATACACAATGTTAGCTAGCTCAGAACGATATACCTTGTCGCCCTTTCCTTGATTGTCCTTCCCTTCTGCTAGTATTATCCCACAGATGAGCTTCATATCTTCCAGTCCACCTATGCCTACATTTACAATATAACGAACTAGAACACTTGGTTTTCTACATACACACACATAATATAAAAGAAAATAATCTAAGTGCCTAATGAAGGAGATCGAAAGATTATAACCTACTTAGTTACACCACGGTATATCGAAGTTCTTTGGCCAAATGTGTCAAGGGTCCTTCTTGGTGCCAAGACAATCGCATTATTCTCACTAGCAGTAGTACTGTTCTCAGCATTCAAACTGTTATTATCATTTCCCATGGTAAGTGCCAAAGACTGTGAATTTTCGATGGTTTCTTGGGCAGCAGTGGTGCCAACAATGGAGATCTCTACAGCACCAAGAGTACTGCAGTTTGACAAGTACTGATACTCAGATTGGGTTGGTTGCATCTGCTGATTAAATGATGTGTTCAGGGAGTTTCCAACACCAAGAAAATCTTCTGCTTTAAGTACTTCCTCGTCGCCACGGGAGTTGTTTGTAATCCACTCTAACAGTAGCATATAATCATAAGTCCATATATATATAACTAGTATAACTGTAATTTGAAAGACTCAAAGTGGTAAGGAAGAATGAATGTACCATACACACCTTGCTGAGCTAAACATGGTGCCATTGGCTCATTAAACAACCCAAGAGCGAAATGATGAGAATCACTAGGCGATTCATCAAGGTTTGTAGGCAAAGAAGAGTGAGAAGGGGAGAGAGGGAAAGATAGCCAGTTGTTGAAGTTCATAGAACCCATAGTATTATTTCCAAACCTAAGTAGAGGTACTCATGAGAACTCGATCTCCTGTTAAAATAACATAAGAAGTGTGAGATACATGCACCAGCTGAAAATGAAGCTTAAGCAACAACTGACTTCAGTGTAGAGGAGATTATTACCAAAGATATCTTGGTTTCTATTACAGCCTTCTCTAGCTCTAACCCTTTTCACAACTAGTTCGTTTCTATACTCTTATGAGAGAGAGAAAGAGCGTGCTGTGTGTGCGTGTGTGCACCAGATGTCCTTGCTATTTTATTGACCACAGAGGCCGGTTATTATTTCATTAAACAAAGTATAATAAATTCCTGTAGAAAAATGTTAGTGACACAAAGTGAAAAGTGACAAAGCAACACAAGCTCGAATGTTTATGTATACGTGATCTTAAGATGGTCAGGGTGCAGTAATCAAAACACACCATCTTGTTTTCCTTGAGGCGGTATGAAAACAAGGTGGGTACAAATGCAAATAAAAGCTTAGCTGCGCTGCACATTGCACAACTGACATATATATATGGTGATCGGTAATGCAAATAAAGTCTGCTAATTTTTCAATTTTTTTTTCCAATGTTGGTGTTCACCGCCATTTGAGTAGTCCAAAACAATAACAATAAGAAGATTTTTAAATTTGTTTTTTTTGCTTAAAGAGTAATTGTATTGAAAGCAAAAGTGAAAGAATGTTAGAAAAAAAAAACTGTATAAATTGAACCAATTGAAGATATTTTGTAATTTATTAATTCTTCATAATACTTGATTATTGACGGGTTTACATAAGCAATATATGTGATTAGATATTTGGAATTGGGAAATTAGTTCAAACTTCAAACATCTAGCTCATTAGACACACAAGTTTCTAATTACGTTTTACAAGTAATATATAAACAGCCTTCATAAAGTTTAAAATTAAGATGTTTTTAGAAAGAGAAAAATATAAATATAAATAGGGGATCGGAGGGGACAAAACTGAAAAGGACAAAATTCCGAAATAACCAACCAAAAATCCCATTCTCATTTTAAAAACACTCTCAAAGACAATAGTTGACTTTTGTCCGAAAAAAGACAATAGTATAGTATCTTACAAGTGTCGGTCAAGATACCACTTTGGTATCTTGCGGTGCGTTGCATATCAAACATCCAAGAAAAAGGTATGCACAAGTGTCATTTGCATACCACCTATTGGTATGTGAAGTATGCACAAACGTCTACGTATACCAAACAAGAAAGGTAAAATTGGAAAGAGTAAAAAAAAAAAAAAAAAAATCAAGTATGTCCTTATTAATAATTAAAACGTGAAATCTGATTTTTCTAGTAGTTATAAGCCAAAAAATATCCTTATCAATGGTTTCAAAACCTAACTGTCTTAGACTATGATTAAAATTGAAAAGTAGCCCTTTTATTACATAAATGTGGCGACTCTTTTTGCTACTTTTAGTTTTGATACTCCGTAAGCTACAAACCGAAATTTTCGCCAACTATATGAGCTTACCACCAAATTAATAGCCTATGCCCAAAAATCTCCAAATAACACAAAAAATTTGTGAAAATTTAGAAAATCCAATTTTTTTAAAAAATTGTCATCTAGTCTTCTTTTATACTGCCCAAAAGAGGATGATAGTATGTAGATGATCTTCGAGCAGCAGCATGAACTGAGAAGAGGAAAATATTAATCCATTCTCCATCAGCACCACACCCCAAATTCCCAAATTAGTTTAGTGGAAATATCTCTCTTTCTTGGTCACTGCAATAAATGACTCCTCATGACCCAACATTCTCAATAACCATCACAAACAAAAAAAAAACCTCTTATGGCTAAAAGGTGACTCACCTTTCTCCTCTCCTTATTTAACTTGTACATGTCTGAGAGGAGTGCACGTGCACAGTGCACTACACCATTTGTTTACTGAAAATAATTTTATATTAGCTTCAAAGTATGACTACTACCAGCAAGCTTCTTAAAGATGGAAGTGCACTGCTTATTAAAAAAATATGTGGAAGCATATAGTATGTAGGTAAAGCTTTAACATAGTTCATTCCTGCAAAGAAGGCAATAAGGTGGTAGATTACTAGATTACCTCTCAAAGCTAAGGTGGATTGTATTAATAATATACGTTGGAGATCTCCTTAACTCCTTGCTATTTTCCCGAAAAAAAAAATGAAAGTATACTCACATAACACTTGTAAACGCATAAATAGAGCACAAATAGATCATATACACATCTTCATTTCAAAAGTGTGCATGTCATGTAAAGTACGTCTAGTTCATAGTGTATTGAGATTTGTTTTGTATTTTTTTGGCGAAAAAACATATATATATATATACAATGTCAAATTAATTAAAGACCAATTATATATAGAGCGTTAATTTTACCCTTTTATTTTTTAGTTTTAATTATCTGTGAAGTATGATAAAATCCTTTAATGTGATACTAATTCACATGGCAGACATGGTGATGGGGCACGAGCTAGGTACGGACATGAAATTCTTCAAGGGGAATGGGGACCTTTGATATGGGAAACATATATTAAATCCAGAAATTAAGCAGTAGAGACAAATTGTATTATTTTGAGTTAAAATGCACTACAAAGTATACCACCGTCTAATTAAATAATACAAATGGATTCGAAACGAATTTAAAACTCATTAACAAGCTTTGTTAGCTTCCCAAGTTAGAAGACATTGACCAGTTAATTGGAATCCGCACTCAGTCAAAGTTTTTCTAGGGCTAAAAACACCAATTTACATCCTGACTTAGATATTTTCATTCAAACCGCATAAAAGGCTCTAAGATAGTAAGATGTTCCTTATGACCTTCATAAACAAATCAGTGTAATTAAAGACCAAGTGATCATATATCTAAGTTGAGACATCTAAAATTTTGAGCTCTGATATTTAGAACTTTTGAGTCGCGACATCTTGAAAATATATAAAATAACCATGTAAAAATTTTGATCCAAGAAATACTATGTTTGTGTAGCTTGACCTTAGCTAGAGTCTAGTGAGTGTCAGAAGATATATTAGAAGCATTTTGCCAAATCAAGGAAGAAAGTTAATACGTCAGGGAGAGACATAATTCAAATAACAAATAGATCATCCACTGATATCATCACCTAATAAAGAACAGCCCAAAAATCATGTGTTAATTAATAAGTAAATTAGTACTATAATTATCAAGCTATAAAGTATAATTAAACAACGCTTGCGATGATAAGTTAACTTGGTTTTTTTTGGCCAGTTTTCTAGTTTTACTCTCCTAGAACTCTTAGGCCAATTAGCTTTACCCTCCTCTCCTAGTTCTTTCATCTGAAGGTTTATCCCCCAAGATCACACCACATCTAAGTCAACTGTTATCTTTTTGGTCAATGTATATAAAAAGACTTTATTGTCTTTTGTCATTTTAATAGTTTTCTAGTTTTACCTCCCTCCCCGAACTCAGGCCAATTAGTTTTATTCCCCCAATTATTTCATTTAGAGGTTTATCCCCCATAATTTAGACCAATTAGCTTTACCCCATAGTTCTTTCATTTAGAGGTTTACCTCCTTCCCCCCCAAGACCACAACACATCCAAGTCAATTGAGTTTAACCGTAATGTTTTTGGTCAAGACAAATGAAAAGACTCTAATGCCTTTTTCTAGGTATAATTATATAAATACCATGTGATTTTGGCAAATGCAAAATTGGAATTCAAATCATCTATGACACATGTCATAATCTTGTGAACTCTATTTGACAGTCATACACCACTCTAAGGGTGTGGATGTTATTTGATAAGGATTGGTATATAACAAAATATATAAAATATATAATTTATTTATTTATTTATTTATTGTATAAAATATTATATAAAATCATAAACTAATAATATAAAATTGTAATAACAAAATAATAATAATAAATGATAAATATATATATATTTATACTAGTTTTTACAGTGGTAAAATGAATTATTCAAAGCAAATAAAATTTTAATTAATTTTAATTTTCGGATTGGATATTATCCGATATCCGATTCGGATATCCGAAATCGGATTTGGATAATTTTTTAAATATTCGTCGGATTCGGATACGAGTTCGGATATTGGTATAAATTTTCGGATTCGGATTCGGATACAGCCATATCCGATCCGAACCTATCCGTTTGCACCCCTAGATGGTAGTGATGGTGTATAGCTGTCGGATATAGTTCACAAGATCGTGACATGTGTCCTATATGATTTGAATTCTAATTTTGTATTTGCCAAAGTCACAGGGTATTTATGTAATTATACCTAGAAAAGGGCATTAGAGTCTTTTCATTTGTCTTGACTAAAAACATTACGGTCAAACTCAGTTGACTTGGATGTGTTGTGGTCTTGAGGGGGGGAAGGTAAACCTCTAAATGAAAGAACTAGGGGAGTAAATCTAATTGGCCTAAGTTCTAGGAGGATAAACCTCTAGACGAAAGAATTGGGAGGATAAAACTAATTGGCCTAAGTTCTGGGGGTAAAGCTAGAAAACTATTAAAAGGGCAAAGGGCAATGAAGTCTTTTTATATGTATTGACCAAAAAGATAACAGTTGACTTGGATGTGGTGTGATCTTGGGAGGGGGGTAAACCTCTACATGAAAGAACTGGGGGTAAAGCTAATTGGCCTAAGTTCTGGGAGAGATAAAACTAGAAAACTGTTTTTTGGTTGGAAAAGTTAACTTGTTACAACTATAATAAATTTATAGAGTCCAACACCACTCTATCTATATAGTTTCATACTACTTTCACCGTGATAGTATGGAGACGTATGTGGAAAGGGTTAAAATCAAATTTGTCACAATGTAATTCATAAATTAATCATATGTTGTAGCAATTTCCAATTCAGAATGCTTTAGGATAAAAGCCAGAGTTAAACAATTTAACCTTCTCCTGTTATTATGTAGCTAGATGCAATACATATTAAAATATGTTAGTATTAAAATACGTTATATTCTAATACTGACATATTCATTCTAATACTGCCATGCTACATCCTTTACTCAGAGTGAGTTCAATCTGAATAAGTCTCAGTTTGTGATCAAACAAAATCATGAAATTATTAAAATCAAAACTTTTGTATAGTGATGTCTTGCATGGGATTAATAACAAGATTTAGAATCTTCATTTTTTCCCCCTTTTTTATCTCTTTGGGTTGAATGGAAACTCAATTTACTCATGGCTTTCATTAACATTTTAACTATACCTTGCCCTGATTTAATCTAGAAATCAAATACGTATTTTCAATTCAGTAATATAACATAATTACTAGTATTAAACTATTAATAAAAGAAAATTGAAAGGTAAAAAATCTACTTGGGAGAACTGAACTACAGAAGTAAAGAATAAAAGAAGTACAGTAGCTGTTACTAGAAAAGAGAGAGAGACTGTGTGAAGTTGACTGATGTGTACCTCAGTTTGGAGACAAGACCCACGTCTCTTGCTATCTCTCTCTTCCTTTTCAACTCACAAGCTTCCAAAAACTATCAACCCTGCAACAAAAAACACCATATATGAATCCATACAAAACAAACAGTCTAAACAAAGATTAAACAAGTCAAAAAAAGAGGTGATAAAGAACGAGAGAAAAGGAAATAAGATGGTACCAAATTCTCTGCTTCTACTGCCAAAAGTGCAAAAATCCATTCTTGTGTCTTTAAGAGTTTAGACTTTAGAGTGTTCAAATGAAGGATAGCTAGAGGACAGAGAAAGAGAGATTAAAGTAATTAATGCAAGAGGCTTTAATTAAGTTAATTTACCAACTAATTATGAAAATTGAACACATTGGTCCCTTCTTAAATGCATGAGCATGCCGGTTGGTTTTACATGGCAGGCTAGGTTCTCCGCATATATATATGACTTTCTTTTCCAGGTTTCATTGGGATTGTAGGTATCAGGCATGGATGTTAGCATGTGTTCATCACCAAGTGATCAAACTACATTTTTTTCTTCTTCTTGTTATAGTTTTTTTAAAGCCAAAGAACAACATCTCAATGGGAAAAAGATTACTCAAGATTAAGTTCTTTTCATTAATTGCTTCAAAATTGAAACAGTTTTGTGAACAAAAGTTTATACCATATTTATATGCCAAAATGCTAATTATTGAGAGTGTTAATAACTAAAGGGAAGGGTTCTAGGCACATATTATAAAAACACGTAAAATGGTATGATTTAGGATTATGGACAGGGTATTTCAGTGTGTTGAACAACAAAGTTAAGGAACCAGATTTTATGATCTCATTTAAACGTTTTTCAGTCTTGTATAAATGCTTAAAGAAGTATATGTGCATTCCAGAGCAAAGCGCAATTTGCATTTCGCATGCAAATGCAAGAGTGAAGTTTACACAGACCCAGGCCGTTTTTAACTAAAATCTCACACCTTGGGTTGAAATTCAAACTGAAACTTACACAGCAACACCTTCTCAGGGACTCAGGGCCATTCTAATCCAAATTTTCAGTTGGAATTCTAGAGTAATAATCAGTTAGGGTACGTTTGGAACTGTGAAAATTCTCACCTTACCTATATTTGATGGGAATTCTAATTCTAGTGCATGTTTGGATGCTTATAACTGCCAAGACTCGGAATTAGGGTGCCTTTGGAAACAAGAAATGGAATTATATGAGAAATAGAATTCTATGAGAATTGAAGTGCTAAGGGTTGAAGTATGAAAAACGAGTTGTTTGGTGTCCCATAAATTTAAGGAGAACACGTCATCAAATGACATAGGTGATAACACTTTGTTTATCTACATTACTTATTAACCACCATAACAACATGAGAATTCCCAATTGACATTTTAGGCTAGAATCAAATTCAATTCCCATCAAATATAGTTACGGTTCCCAAACGTACCCTTAATCACTATGAATAATATTTCAAAGCAACAGGAAATTATGTCCCCTAACACAACGCAGCAGCAGAAGTGCGCAGTTTACGTAATCATCAGAAACCCACATTTTGTATTTCAATCGGATATTCTGATTGCATGTACATAGTCTTTTTTTTTTCCTCTTAGTGGTGTCGATCAAAAGTTGGATTGTTGTGAGAAGGTCCGTATTGTAGTTTCAAATTCAATTTTAGGCTTTTAGCTCTCGGAATGTAAGTTATTTCACTGTATTTTTCAAGCATATTTAATTAGTCACCTTGCCGATAGATGAAATGTCAGTTATTTCAATTGAATGAGTCACTAAACAATTCTTCCTTTAAAAGAGGAGTTGGGTTTTTAAGGTACCACTAAAGAAGAGGCTGGTTATACATTTGAGAATTGCTAGCGTCCTGCCCCTCTAAAGGGGTAAGACACGTTTATTGTTTTATACATTAACCATGAAAAATTTGACAGCATTGAGTCATTGGGCACAGTTTAGTAATGCTCGAGGGAGTCACGTTGGGCCCCTTGTAGTCAAAGAGATAAAATGGCCCATTATTTCTTGCATTCGTTCCATCCAATTATGAGTTTGGATGGACTGTAGACTATATAGAGACTGCTGCATAACATCTGTAATGTGGAAAATGGACAGTACAAGGATGCTTGAACCATGACGAAGGTAATACCGTAACTACAGAAGCCTTTATGTCTGAATCATATATGAGAAGCTAGTTTTGCTTGGTTCTAAACCCTGTACAAAAAAAGGAGAGCAACTAGGTTTATTAATTCAATACATTGTGGTAAACCCTGTACAAGAAAAGGAGAGAGCAACTAGGTTTATTAATTCAATACATTGCTTCCATTAGGTTTCAGGCTCCCCTGCTGAAGTACACAGTATATGATTCATCTCTCATGCTTAGCAATGGCATCAACAAGAACTTCCTCTTTGCTCCATTTGCGACAAAACTGATAGGATGGTATTCACTAAGCCCTTTGCTCAACTTAAAGCTAGTTGCCTGGGGAAATGCAGCATCCTTCAACCCTGACTGACAGCTCAGCTTGATTTTTGTACCAGCTTTGTAGTTCACTCCAGTATACAGGAAGCAACCCTTCTGGCTCACTGACTCCAAAGACACAGTACCCTTCCCATCCAATCCCTTAACCACTCTGAACATTGAAGAACCTTCCGTATCTCCAACAGCAAGGGTTTGATTCTTTCCCTGCTGCACCACCAGCAACCCAGGAAGGTCGAATGGCTCCATCATCACTGTTTTCCCAATAAAACTGTTTTCAGAGGAGTTTAAATTTTCAGACACGAATCGGAAGGTGGCCTGAAGAGCAGCATCTGTGCCGGATTCCGGCATCTTCTCCATTGTGATTGTATTGTTAGAATTCATCAAGACGAAGGTCTCATTGCTAGATTGTTGTTGAAGGGAGATCAACTGGGAATTATAAGAGGGTGGAATTGCAGTTATCCAATCTAACTGAGAAGTATTTGTCCCAGTTTTGAGATCCCAATCACCACTGCTAAGTCCAGCAAGAAGGTAGGGACCATAAAGGATTGCCTGAATGGAAGCGGATTCAGGTCGGTCATCTACAATTGCAATGAAGAAGACTGTCAGAGCTCGAGAAGAAATATCCTAACATTTATATGCTGGCTTGGTACATATTATACTGTTCTAATCATAAGCAAATCATCATTGAATGCATTACCTGATATGGCTTCAGTCCTTAGGCTTATTGGGAATTCTAGGCTCAATTTATCACTGGAACTCCATTTTCTACTTACTGACAGGAAATTACCTGTTCGCAAGAGCATAAAAAATTTAAGATCTTTTTCTGCTTAACTAAGAAGAAATAGCTACGACACAAACATGGTATCCAAGCATTGTTAGCTAATACATATAATATAGGTCATTTTCGCATGAAATTTGACTGTGGACTCTTGTAAAATATATCAAATTTAGAAATGAGATTTGTGGTTCGGTTTAGATCAGACCGCTCATAGGGATAGAAGAGTCGAGATGAGATTGTGTTTGTTCTCCATGATGGTACAGGAGATTATTACAGAAAAATGTTCTCTCATCTCCATATGATCCTCTTCATTATCATATCACAATCAACGTCAAGATAAGAAAACAAGTAGCAAGCTCACACCTTGAGTTGGTAGAGACAAAATTAAGGCCATTTAAAATGCATTTGCACCACTTGAGTCTGTCCAAGATGGTATCCGCACATTCAGAGTGGATGAATTGCCTGTCCCCTGTATGGAATATAACCAAGCATCATAACCAATCTACAAAGACCTATTAATACCGAAATAAACAGGATGACTCATAAATCCACCACAGGTTAGGGGGTGGTGAAGAATAAATAAAAATACACACAAACAATTATCAGAATAATCTGTTCCTTGGTGGTGACACACAGACCACAATAATAGTATGTCTGGATTTCCCAAATAACAGAGCAAGAGCAAGCTGAAAGCCACTTTAGACTCATATAAGCTCGGATAGATGCAGCAATAACTTACCTCTTTTGTAGAGAAACTCAATGTGACTGTAAGAGCATGATCCCATGACGCAACAGTTTCCACCGTTTGATTTACCAATATGCCTCCAGATTTCCAGTCAAGCGTACTTGATATGAACTGTATGACGTAAAGTTGATTCCCCTCACCTTCAAAGTATATAGAATCTCCCAACTTTGAGAACGATTCAATTCCTAGAGAAGTGAGATAAATGGGTAAATTATCATATAGGTACACTGAAATGACCTAATGACGCCTCATAAACTAACCTAGTCATCATGGGGATAGAGGTATCAAAATCTCAATAGGATTAAGAGTTCTATTTTATAAGCACATGTACATAATGGAATAATAATCTGCAGCACACACTCAAAACTTCCTATAATCCAGTAAAGAGAATCCACTCTTTTCAGACCTGTAAAGAACCCCTACCCATTCCTTCCACCATTATTAGGTTAGGCTATGCATCAAATTATGTTAAGTATAACAGCAAAAATATAGACTGCGAGAGTTGCACCTAATTATAGACTACGCACTAATTGTTTGATAAAACTAAAGAAGTTATATATGATGCTATCTATAGTCAAGTTCGTGTTGCCAAGTGGGCTCTTTGAGTGTATGAGAGGCAAGTTGTGGTTGTAAACTTGTAATCATGTATCCTCATGTTAAAGAAACTTCACTGTGGTTTTCTTCCTCTGGTCTTGAATGCTTTATCTGTAAAACAATATTAGTTGGTCACGAGAATATATAACACGTCATTTTTTTACCTCATTATTATTATTTATTCTGGTGAGTAGATTTGTATCTGTTACAATTCTTGTAGCATTGTTCCAGTTATTTGATCCACACATCCTTTTCAGTCCGTAATTTTAAAATAGAGGCTTCGACACAAACCTGTCCCATAACAACACCAAAAAGAATCAAACTTTGTTCCCCATTTATGGAAGCTTCTAGACTTGGCAACTCCGCGACCCAGCGGAAGCATGTAGATCATCAAGCCAGGTTCCCTTCCTCTCTGAATACCTAGCACACCATTAATTAGGGTCCGCTCATAATAATCTGCATATGCCATTTCTTTGGACCATCTGAATAAGTGGCGCGAAACCTGGAGAAGTATATATACTTTAGATGAGATGGTATGAAAATAATTTTATGAAAAAAATAAAAAAAAACAGTCCTCTGCCTATTAAAATATGAACCTTCCAAAGTCGATCAGAATTCAAGACCAATAACTGAAACAACAGAGTTTATATATATGCTCAGGCTTTCTGACAAAAAACAGCAATTTAGTTCACATTGCGTATCTCCTAGAACAAAAACTTATATTTGTGACACACCATGTTGATGTGTTAACAACACATTTCCACAATTTTTCTAATCATTCGAAAAATTACTCTCTTTCCACATGAACTTAACTACTTATTTTTTATCTTTTCTTCTTTTTCGGGAAGAATGACGTACAAACCAAGGACATGTAAAACCCATGACATTATTTTACCTCTTTAAAAGAAAAGATAACACATAATATGCAGTGAACGATGTTAGGATATCAAATGAGCAAACCTTCAACATGTTGTAAGTAGTGCAGGACTCTTCATTTTCTGTTTCTAGAGTGGTTGCTAACCGTTTTGGGTCAGACCTGCAGATAATTTGCGGGCAAGACGATGAATAAACAACAAACGCTAATGGACTTTATGGAAAATTATTTATCAATAACGATATAAAACAAACAGCTCAAAGGTGCAGCATACAAAGCTTTTATTCATACTCCAACAAGCCCCACTTAGCTAATACAGATGTTGGAAACTACTTACTAATCTAACTGAAAAAATATTAGTTGACCAGATGAGCTATCTAGACACAATACCATGATTCATTCACTGATGTTCCTCCTGTCGCATAGCTGTGAGAAGAATTGACAACATCCATAAAGTATGTTCCTATTGCCTGCCAAAGACAAAAGTTATATTAAGCTTTGTGAAAATGATGCTTTCTAGTTCAATCCCCATGTAGCATGAACTACTTTAGTGTCTACTCCAATAACGAGGAGAAGATGTTTATCTTATTTATCCCGAGAAGAATCTTATGCAAGACATACAATTACAAGCGTTCACAGATTACTACAAGTTACAAGCCCTGAAAAGTTGGTGGATATATCCTTTTGACTATTCCTTACCCTTCTCTTAAATTCAATAAATATGGTAATCATTTAGAGGGATAATGAGCTAGCTACAGAGAGAAAGCAAATTTAAACAAAAAAGTCAAATGCTAATGGTTGTAGAATATGTGTATCCATATACAATACTACTTATCAACACTCGAGCAAGGGGTTTAAACACCATTTGATCTACATAGATTTTTTATTCCAGTTAATCCAAGTTATAAACTGTAAAGCACATGCAGGTCCACTGCCATATACAAAAAACCATAAAGTAGAAGAAATAACTTTCTGCTTGAGAAAAAAAAATTTGAAAACGGGGAAAGAGGAAGAGTAAAAATAATGGAAGTACATACAGAACATCTTAACATGAAAAATTTACTTTACATGTTCTTGTGAAGTCCAATTACCTTATAAAGGGGATCGCCCGTAACTTCATATCGCATCTGAGATCCAATAACAATTGGAATATGTGTATTTGCGTGAAAACCAGAAAGACTATCGGCCTGAGATCAACAAAGAGAAACTTTGGAATGTAACATTCAAGAATCAAAATCATTATCAACAAATGTATGGATTTTTAATCTGGGTTAGATGCAAGAAAATAGAGCAAACTTAATCGAAAATTTAGAGATGCTCAATGATAAATTGAAATTGATGGATCATTAAACATGAACACCTTGGGAGATATGGAAGAGGCTCTATTTTTTCCTTCAAAGGATTATAAAAGGATAAATGACAACAGAAAATATGAACATTACTGTTAAATAATGATCCAGTGCTTCTCACGGTTTCATATACCAGAGCAATTACCTGTAGAGCAAGCATACCAAGAAAGCACGGCTTGTCAAACAGGTGCGCCAGAACTAAATGCTTCTGATCTCCCTGCATATATATTAAAAAACAATGACGTCAAATTTGAAATGCAAGACCAAATGTTGGCAAATAAGCTAAAAAAAATTAATTCTATCAATATAGCCCAGTAAATTGATAGCAACATAAAGATCAGTATGTAGATCATGGTATATAAGAGATTTACCGTAATACTGTACAACCTATAAAGGACATCATTCATGCCACCAGTTTCTTCATTGAGTGACTTCCAGTGCTGCTCAATAGAGTATTTTGATATAACATTCTGTACACGGTTGCCGAAGTAGTCAGCCATCCAGACCACCATTTTTAAAGCTTGGGAGTTACCAGCAAATAGATACTGATCCACAAGGCCTGCCATGATCTGTCAAGGTACACCAGGCTAAGGCTTTTGAGGTAGAAGTACGAAACAAATGACAATGAAAATACACAATACAACACATGGAGTAATGTTTCTACCTTGTGAATGGTGTAGTATGGTGCCCATACAGGTCGGATAGCTTCAAAACGGTCAAAGAACTCACTCGGGAAAGCAGATAAGTAACCACTGCCTATTTTTTTCTGACACTCATCGAGTGCAGATATCAGCGCGTTCATCTTCGCTTGGAGAGTACCATTGTGAGTACTGGCCCACATTAGAGCAGTTGCACTCAAATAATGCCCTACAAAATATCAAAGATAGTTACCACATATAATGTGCATAAAAACTACAAAATCCTGGAAACACAGGAAAAAAACAATACCTGAAATATGTGCTTTAAGGTTACAAATCTATTCAGTTGAAAAGAAATACAAAGTGATGAATTTATGACTAGTTACAGCTTCAAATCATGGACAACAATCTGACTAAAGGACTAACTAATTAATCAGGGAAAGTAACAAAAAAAATCCAGTTGATGCAACAAGAATCTGTCTATAACTTCCCGGTCCCCTGTTTCGGTTAGGAATGCCTGGAAGTAAACAGAAATATTGATAGAACAGGTGATGCATGGCTAATGAAGATCAAAGTTGGTCGTCTCAAAACACACTGGAGGTTCAACTCAAAGTGAAATTTAAGTCATCATCAAAATTAAAGATGATTAGTGGCTATAAGTGGATTGTTAATTGAAGACATGGGCCTACAAGATTTTAGTTAAGCATATGAAACAAGTTTTTGCTGATAACAAAACATCACCTGCTGAGTGAACTTTAACTTGGCAAGCTTTCTTCTGTCCAGTTCTTATGCAATCCTAACAATAAATACTTCTATCATACAATAGAAATAACATATCCCAACTTCCCAAACTGACAAAAGCACATGGAGGAAACAGGGGACTCCAAATCCAATCACATAACAATGAAAAATATTAACAGTAATAATAATCGATATCAATATTATTGCGATTATATTTGTACAATGTTAATTACTATCAGTGATATTATTCTTATCTCAATAATACAGTACCTACTTCAAAAAAGAAAAATTCAGTGCTCAACAATCAAAATCAACAAAAGAACATAAACCATAAAAAAAAAAAAAAAGACAATATATAAACATAAAACTCACCAACAAAATGACCGCGAAGCTCGCCAGTCGGCTCTTCCCAACCACCATAAGCCTGACCAAGCGTCTTCAACCCTGCATTTTTCCTAAAACTCCAAACCAAATTATCGACATCCAATAAAAGTAAATACTCCAAATTAGTCTGCTGCCCAATCCCATACATTGAATTAGGATCCAGTCTAACATCATGTAACGAAACTTCATTAAGAAAATTCCCTGTAAAATTTTCATTCCCAGTATTACCATTACTATACTTAATTAACTTATATAATTTATTCCAATCAAACTCTTCCTCTTTTTTTAATATTCTCCTAGGAAATAAATCCGCCCACGCCTCTTCATCCGTATGTGTTAAATGTGGGTAATACGAAAACATTTCTTCTCTCCATGAATCATTTTTCGATGCCAACAATTCGGAACGGAATGTTTTTGAAGATAACACAGTTGGTATGTTAGTGCATTCTTTCCCAAGTGCATGTAAATAAAATCCATTAAGGAATAGAGAAATAAGCGTCAAGTATATGAAACTACTCATTTTTTTTTATCGAAAATGAAAATGAATGAAGAAGAACAGAAGAATATATAAATGGATAGGTGTATTTATAGAGAAAGAATCTTCCAAGAGTATCTCGTGAAAGGTAAGACAAGATAAAAGTTAATATATCTGTTTTTAAGATTAGAGTGAAAGACAGATTAGATGTCGTTATCCATTTTTTTTTATTTTTTTTTTTGGTTTGCGAAGATAGTGGAGAAGTAAGATAAAATGAGGATGAGGAAGTTTTCTTAAGGGATAGAGAAAAGGGTGGAGTGTAAACTGAAGACATGGTTATAAAACAAACTCTGAGTTGATAAAGTGTTGAAAGAGATGGAGAAGTAGTTGAAGTCCTTTGAACTGTTTGAAGACAGGGAATCACTTCTGTTATTCTCTTACGTCACATTTTTTTTTTCTGTTACACGTGTCAATTATGTCTCCTGTGAAGTGAAGGCAGAGTTTGCTCACTTTTTACTCAAGGGCCAAAATGGCAAAATGATCACTAATTTAGAATTGTTTTGGGAATGAATAATGTACTGTAGATTGGAATCTGGGTTTTGGCAGGAGATTCTCTTTTGATGCAGAAAGTTTAAAAGAAACCGTCTTCCTTTTTTGTTTCTTCTGGGGATGCAGTGAAAGTTACTTAATTTTGTTCACATTTATTATATGTACACAAAGTTCAATAGGTTGATCTTTGTAAAAGATTTTATTCTCCAACCACGAGTCACCGATAGTTCTTTGTTCATTTCTACATTATGGACTAGTGCTACTAAATATAATCAGCTAAGAGCATCTCTTACAGAGCAACCAAAAAAACACCAAACCAAACCAAACACCAAACCAAAAAAATACCAACTATTTTTAGAGCATATTTAGCAGAGCAACCAAAAAAATACTAAAATTTTGAACAAAAAAAACACCAAACAAAAAAAACACCAAACAACTACGCGGGTTTGCCAAAACCGCGCCATATAGGCCACGCGGTTTTGCCAAAACCGTGCGGTTTTCTAGAAACCGCGTGCTATAACCATTTAACTCTCGGTTTTGCGATGTTCTTTTCATTTTTCATGTTCCCTCTCATCTAAATTCATCTCCTTGAGCAAAAAAAAAAAAAAACACTACCAAAACTCTTGAAGATTTTTTCAATGGATCATTCATCTTCTTCTGATTCTTCATCGAGCTCGAGCTCTTCAAATGATAACACTGCAGTTAAAACTCGCAAATTAGTGGCTATTGCTCTACTTTTAGTTCGACATCGTATGAGTTTATTGCGTCAGCAAGAAGCGGAGTCTTCTTATAGACCACATGGTGGTTTGAAGAAAGGAAGAAAATATAAGCCTCGTCAGTACGAGGCAACACTGGCTCGTGTAAATGCTAACTACTTCGGCGCAAATCCTATATTTCGTGACCACGACTTTCGACGCCGATTTCGTATGGGTCAGTCATTATTTACTCGTATTTTCAATCATCTTAATCATAATGTACCATATTTTCAACAAAAAGTTAATTGTGCGGGTAAGTTTGGGATTAACCCAAAAATAAAAGTAATTGCTGCTATACAAATGCTTGCTTATGGGACTGCCACTGATCTAGTAGATGATATTTTACATGTTGCTGAGCCAACTGTTCATGAATGCATGCGCTATTTCTGTGATGAAATTATTAGAATTTTTGGAGGTGAATACTTGCGCAAACCAAATGCTGCAGATATTCAACGTTTGCTTAAAGAGTCCGAGGAACGCGGATGGCCTGGAATGCTAGGAAGCATTGATTGCATGCACTGGCAATGGAAGAATTGCCCATCCGCGTGGCAAGGGTCTCACACTGGCCATAAGTATAAACCAACAGTGATTTTGGAGGCAGTTGCCGATCGTGACGCATGGATTTGGCATGTTTTTTTTGGAATGACGGGTTTTTACAATGATCTTAATGTGCTTGACCGCTCACCAATATTTGATGATATAGTCAATGATGAAGCTATTCCTTGTAAAGCTCGTGAATGACCATCATTATGATATGGGCTATTACTTGGCTGACGGTATTTATCCTAATTATGCCACCTTGATTCAAACGATTGCTAAACCGACTATTGCACAAGACAAACATTTTGCAAAGAAGCAAGAAGTTGCTAGAAAAGACATAGAGCGGGCGTTTGGTATATTTCAGTCGCGTTGGGCTATTTTAGCGAATCCGTGCAGATTATGGTATTTGGAGAACATGACTACTGTTATGAGGGCTTGCATTATTTTACACAATATGATTGTGGAAGATGAACGCGAAACGGATATCCCGCAGTATATTCCTGATTTGGAAATACCAAGTAGAGAAGGTGCTCCTGAAGATGAACGCCACTTTGTTCTATCTCGTTGGGCATCTAGCGTCGAGAGGGTTCGTTCAAAAGTTGTTCATGATAGATTGAAGAATGACTTGGTCGAGCATTTGTGGAGTAGGCGTTAATGGACTTGATTTCTATTTTTATTTGCAATTCATTTAGACTTTGTGTTTATTTATCGTTTCAATTTCTATGTATTTGTGTTCCAAGTTTATTTCTATGTATTTGTGGTTTTATGAAAGGATTCTCAGATATGAGAATTTTGAAAATACAATTTTTTTTTAGAATGATAAAAAGTATCAACTTTAAATTAAAAGAAAATATTCAATTAAAGTACATTCTAATTAAAATTAAAATACAAACTTAAATTAAAGTACGTCATTAATTAAAAGACATAAATTAAAAGACAAATTAAAATACTCAAATTAAAAAACATACAAACTCAAATTAAAAGACATATAAACTCAAATTTAGACTATGCACTACTTTGACTACTACCAATGATATTGCCAAGTCGATTCTTCATTTTTTGTAAAATTTTTGCCCTTTTGAATTGCCAAATTTCGCGCTCGTCTTCGGGTAATCCTTCTAATTTCATTCATAATATTTTCGCATTATTTTCATCTTCTCGAACTCAGAGCGCATCTTTCTTCAATTGAAGTTTTTCTTTTTGGATTTGAAGCTTTCCAATCCATCGAACTTTTCTTCAATTGAAGTTTTTCGAATTCCATCTCATCTTTCTTCAACTGTCTTTGAGCTTCCAATTCATAGCCTTCTTTGGTGGTTTTAAAAAGTTCCATCAGAAAATTATCAAGTTTCTTAGCAGATTCCTCCACTTTAGAATCACCTTCTTCTTTCTCTTTTTGCATTCTTTTTTTGTCTTCTTTCTTTCCAAGAGGTCTATCCTCAAGCCCATGAACTTGGTGTGGATCATAATCCATTGATTGAGTTGTCGCAGTTGATATTGGAATTGATGAACCTCCTTCCCCACTGTTTGACTTCGACTTTTTGGTGGGATGCAAATCATTTTTCAACTGTAGCCTCTTCCATTTGGGTGAGTCTTTCACTATATTATAGCATTGCATCCACTTCCAAACAGGGCTGGCTCTGAGTTCCTTGGGGCCCAAGGCGAGCACAAAATATAGGGCCTATTCAATTACAAAACCTTTAATTTGGTTTTCGGTGTAAACTTGTAATATTATCAAAAGTGAAGCGCCTTTGGATGGGTTGGAACTTTGCATTTTTTCATTCCAACGTGATGCATTCCTCTTCATTTTTAAGAATTGAATGAGTGATGATTTAGTTTTTGGGCTTGGACCATGTAGATCGTTGGGCTTATAATCTAATACATGAATAGATGATTCAATTATTGGGCTTGGACCATGAAAGTATTGGCTTGGGTTGGCTGGGAGGTATGTAACATACAAGTGTTTATTGTTTACCTAGGGGCCTTTTTTCTTGACCTAACTGTGGGGGCCCTAGGCGGCTGCCTAGATGGCCTTGCCCCAGAGCCGGCCCTGCTTCCAAACCCCATTATGCATCGCATATGCACTTATTGCTTCATCAACCTACCAATTAAGCAAAAATTAAATTAGAATTGAAAAATATATTTGTTAATCAAAATAACAAATAAAAAGTAAATACTTACCATCATATTGTTATTATAGCCACTTGGAGGAGATGCTTGAATTTTAGAAAGAATAGTATGAAACTTGTTGATATTAGCTTGAATAATAGACCAACGGTGTTTCATACCCGTCAAGTTGCGTTCGGTCATTCTTCCTAAATTTGCATGAAATGCATTTAGAATTCTAGCAATCTAGCCCAAAAATTGTTCGACTTTTGCTCATTTCCTACCACACCATCTTGACTAACTTGTAGCCAACTATTGGTGAGAGCAATATCTTCTTCTTGTATCCATGAAGCCCCTCTTGATTTTGATTTTGGTTTTGGTTCTTGACTCATTGTTGTTTTAATAAGAATAGAGAGTAAAGAGTAGATAATAAAGAGTAGAGAGTAGAGAAAAGAAGTGAGTGTAAAAATATGGGGTGAGTGTTTCAATTTATAGGGTTAGAAAGATATAGCCGTTTTTTGCCCGTTGTTGTAATTGAGAGCACGCGGTTTTAGGAAAACCGTGCGGTTTTGGCAAAACCGCGGCATAGAAGCCCACTTAGCAGCCCAAGCCCACGCGGTTTTCCCAAAACCGCGTAAGTGATTTGATACAGCACTAAACCTGGAACCAAATATTGGTCAATTTGGTGTTTGGTTTGGTGTTTTTTTGGTGTTTTCATCAACATGTAGCTCTCCTGAAGTTGAAAAAACACCAAATTCTTAAGAGTTTGGTGTTTGATGCTAGGTTGATATCACTGCTAAAGATGCTCTTAAGAGTTAACATCACATTTTTGACATCAAATGACGCGGTTTTGGATAAATCGCGCGGCGGTTTTAGCAAAATCGCATGATTAAAGCCCACAATCTAGCCCAAGCCCACGCGGTGTTGGCAAAACCGCGCGGTTTCGCATGAGTGATTTGATACAACACCAAAGCTAGAACTAAATATTGGCCGATTTGGTGTTTGGTTTGGTGTTTTTTTAGTGTTTTCATCAACATGTGACTCTCCTGAAGTTGAAAAAACACCAAATTATTAGAAATTTAGTGTTTGATATTAGGTTGGTATCACTCCTAAAAATACTCTAAGAATATCTGATAAATAAGGACTAAATTTTCAGAAAATGTTACCACTGCATCCAAACTCAGCTCATTGACGACTTTGCTCATGATGTTTATGATTGAAGCGAACTGGCTCGAGTACGTAGTGCAAATTTGAACCTCAATATTTTCATTGTGATCCAATTAATTTAGTTTGCATTGCATCCAACTATTCACAATGAATACAGTTATGGCATGAACTTATAAACGGATATTTCATCAACATCCAAACGACATTTTTGAATCGGAATTAGAGACATTTGTTATGACTTGAGAGTTTTCTGGCAAGGTTGGAGTATGTTTACAGGGTATTTGTTATGAGTTATTGCCAATGACTAGGCTTGGCATTAGTGCATGTGTGTCATTTAGAGGGTGCAATCGTGTATGAAATGTGTAAAATTTAATAGCCGTGTATGAATTATTATGATGTATGATGTATCTGAGACTCCGAGTAAGTGGCATTTTCTTCTGGAGATAGGATGATATAATTATAGCAAAGTTGCCTAAAAACACTGATTTCTTGAAAGAATCAGCAACAAAAGGCCATAATCGTATCACCCTTAGATTTTCTTTTTCTTTTTTTTCGGGTAAAGATCGACCTTAGTTTAGTTTTACTACAAAACTAATGACCTTCCCCAACGGTCTACAACAGTCGGGAAAGAGAATACCCAATGGCCTAAATCAGTAGGAGAGCCGTCGGAAAATGGCCAGTCGGGTTAACTACCCACTGTTTTTGACCGTCGGAAGAGGCCGTTGGCTAAAATATTCTACCCCGACGGACATGTGACGGAACCGTTGGAATGTACCTATTGTCTTGGGCCATCGGCAAAAATTCAACTGCTCTTAATCGTCATAAAGTTACCTATGCCGACAGACCACATGGCAATTGGTCTATAACTGTCGGAAAGTTAATTTTTTTTAAAAAAAAATATTTATTTTTCCTCGACTCACATCAAAATAAAAATCCTGTACAACATAACAAAAACTCTTTAACCCTCAAAATTGCATTGTGAGCACCTTAACTAGATAAACATGTAGAAATGAATCAAGAAGATAAAGCTTACAAATTCATTTAGTACACCATTGAAATGGGTAAAAACGAGGAGCAAAATTGTTTTAAAGCTTACAAAGACTAACACCATATTTTGTCTACTAAGCCTTTCACTACATAAGCACAACCAATCCCCACTATTGTTCTTACTCTTGTTGAAGCGCCAGGAGTAGTTTAAGATGAAGTTGCTGATTTCAGGTATGCAATGAGATCGGTATGCACGTTCATGAGCCTTCTTAAGTCCATGAAAAACCATATTTGTTCTAGGAATGTACTACAAAGCAGAAGAGATATAAATCTTTGTCAAGAAGAGATATTTGTATGAGATCCAAATATCATATTATGTTCAAGCAAAGACAATTTAATATTTCAAAGCTTTGAGTTTAATTGTTTATACAAATGATAAAATGTATACAACTACACACCTTCTTTGGGTTGAGCAGACATTCATGCAAGGTTGGGTCTCTCCATTTTACAGCCATGTTTTTGTTTGCAGCCCTAGGAAATCAGACTAGTATATGTGTACCAACAAGTATCTAAAATTCCAAGGAAACTGCTAACATACGGTAGTTAGCCAAGTCTTGAATTAAAGATGCAGAAGAAACTAAAGAATGGGTAGGTTCAAAATCGTCTTTCATAAATTCCACAATACTAAACCTTTCTTGTTATTTTAATCTATCTAAACCAACAAACACAATGGTGTTTCTGAATGCTAAGACTGCTGCCATTGAGGGTACTTCAAGCCAAATTTTGTCCCAGCTTTGAGCAAAGGCAATCTCCCCTAGTAACCTAAACATCCCACTTACTAAATGACACAAATCAATGCTTGCAATTGTCTGACAAGCATAGATACCCTGTTATTCCTTCTAGGCAACACGACTCGATCACATAGAAAAGCAGTACCTTGGAATCTATTGTGGTCTGTGGTCAACTAAGATACAACTAAAAAAAGCAATACATTGTCAATGCAACGAGTGGGAAGAAACATAACATCACCTAGTTTATGATTGTTCTATGGCTCAGAAGTTCTGGGGTATTGCCACTATGATTAGCATCATTCACACCATCTCCTACAACTTCTTCACTACCTATTTCACATTCATGTTCTATAAAACCAGAAAACATAAGCAGAGTAAGCAAAAACCAAATAAATAATTAATAATTTAAAATCTCATGAACTAACAGAGACAAGTACACTGTCCTTTTCCCTCCTCCTTTATCCGGGCTTGGGACCGGCAATACAAACTTGACAATAGTTTGCAATGGCGGAGTTAAAATAGGGGGTTAGTAAAATATAGCTTATAACACAATTATAATAATGCAACGTCCATTAAAAACATTATAATACATAAAACACCAAAAGTTCATGGTTTACATATTTTACTTACTACTTTGGACTACAAAATCCAACCAAAGACTAGTGCATAGACTTATGCAATATGAACTTTAATGTGAACACATTCTTACTTACACAAAATATCAAAAACCTATTTATTTGGATGGGAATCCAAATGTGTCAGAACGTCACCAATATATTAGAGCATCAACAGTTCTTTGGGCCAAATAACACTTCCTTGAGCAATCTCGCCAAGCTTTGATTTCCACGCATCATGAGAAAGCGGAAGTGCAGCAGTTCCGTCATAAATAACATTGACATAAACCTAAAAGTCCCCCTTCTCTAATCTCCTGTCACTAAACTCAATAGTCGGATCAACATCTTGCACAATACCCCTAACCACAACTCGAAGTGGCCAACCACCACACAAGTCACATTCTTTACCAATGAATTCATTCACAATCTGAAATTAAAAAGAGTTGTCAATCTTTGCAACATCAAAGTGGTGATCATACCATTTAGCGTATAACTTAGATATTTATCGGTGTAGAGGGGGTATAACGTGCATGACTAGAACATGACAATGAAACATCAGGCATAGAGGTTCGTCCTTGGCTCATAAAGGCTTTCAAAACAGTTGTGTTCTCTAGAATTGAAGCCTGAAGCACATCTACCTTTTTCTCAAGACTTGTATTTTTCTCCATCAAAGCAATATTTTGCTGCATCACAGGTTTTATCTTCCTTACCGTTGTTTTGCACACCCCTTCCCCCAGGCCTCGAAAACGACCTCTACTATCTGGCCCAAGAAACTACAATAAATATAATGGATAAAAGTCTTAGTAGCTGCAACATATAGTGAGTATATCATCCACTGATGTCTCTAGTGACTCCAGGTGCAAAGTAGTATAATTATCAAGTTTTTCCAATTAATATGACATAGTCAAATATATAGGCCACGTTATATTTTTAAAATTCTAACAAGAGTACATAAGATATGATGAGAAATTTCCAGCATACTAACCACCAATTCTGGGTCTTGTGGTTCCATGCTCTTCCTTTTCTGGATAAACTTGTATGACTTCACCCTTCCAATTGATGATTCAGGGACGCCTTTTGCCATAGCCATCTTCTCTCGAGCAACAGCTACAAATTTCTTCCTAGACATGAAGATTTTTTTGATTCTTACGATTGGCTGAGTTCCTTAGATTAGAAGCCTGTGACATCCACACTTTGAGGTATAAAGATCGGATTCTCTACTCCGTTCGGTGTAGACTCAAGTCCTCACTCACGTGTTTTCGTGCGTTTAGGTCGAGTAGGAATTCGAACCAACCTAAAGTCTAGGACAGCTTACAACCTTATTATGCTCTTTAAGAAACTAGTGAGTAAGTTTTATTGTGGATTTGCTAGCTAAAGTTGCTGTGTTTTAAATCAACTTCGGATACTAAAAATGCTAAACATGTAGAAAAACGGAAAAACTAAGGTTTTTAACTTGAAATTTAAAGAGTAAGAAAGAGTACGTAGATGATCATGATTTTCATGCAAGGACTCGTTATACTCCTTAAAATTCAGATTACTACCATCTCTAAGCCGTTTTGGGTTCATTATCAAACCTGAGACGGATAAAACATCAATTCCTAGTGAGATGAACTCATCTCTAAGTCCATTTCCCTAGCATAAGGATTTGAACTGGGATTTCATCTCTGAAGTCCCATCTCAACTCCTGGACTCATATAACATATTCCTGTCAACTATGAAAATAAGAAGTTAAAGAAGACCCGTGCGCGCGGCTAGCCCAGGCATAAAAAGGGAGGCGCACGCGAGTCCTTCTTAATTTCTAGACCTCAAGTTTGGCCGAACACTACTATTTTGGGGTAGTGTGCTCTATGTGTCCTTAAGTCTAGGCAGTAAATCCTAGTTCTAAGACATATACGAATCCTCACATTAGCATCATTAACCCTCCACCTTGGAGGGTTTTAGCTCATGATCCTTTGATTGTTTGAAAGCTAATACATGTTATATAAGCTAATAAGGGAAAGGAAGAAGAAAAGCAAAACTAAACACTGATTTACCTAAAGAAAATGATGAAGTTTATTCAAAAACTAAAAGTGTTCCCCATTAACACTATTACAAGTTTTTTTTCATAAAACAAAAACTAACTAAACAAGACAAGGAATGGAAAGTAAAGCCAAAAGAGAAGTAAATGCTCTCAAAACAACCCCAATACATAAAAGAGCTTTCTCTCTTCTCCCACGTGAAACACAAAAACACATTTATTTCTATCTTATCCACAAAACCAAAGCAAAGTGACACCTTGCTTGGTTTATACTATTAGGACCTAATCTTATTTAACTTCATTAATTACATGCAAGGTGTCCACTTTGCTCTAATTATTTGCTCCTTGTGTCTTGTCTTGCATGATGACTTATCAAATCTTGTGGGCCCGTATAGTGGGTTCACGTGTTGTGTTTAGTGGCGGCCCGGTCTTTTGGCATTTTTACAACTTTCTGCCTATGCATAGAGTTCGTTGCACTGATCGTTTGAGCAGCCCACTTGTCGCATTCGGAGTCCTGGTTCAAGAGATATGTACTTCGGAAGTTTGATGCTTCTGTACACGTAATCCCGTTTCTGTCTTGATTATGTATTGTTTGAGTATTTGGGCTTTAGTTTGAATTTATTGGGATTCACATGGGCTTAATCGGCAAGCTTATATATACTCCATATTCCGTGCTTAAATGCTGGCTTTATCATTATTTTTACGTTGGTTGCTCCATCCTGCAAAAGCACGAAAATACGATTATTTTATGATTATTAAGTACAAAATTAACCGAAATGTTACGTCTCTATGGGGTTTTATAATACAGTTTTGGGTGCTTATCAGCCTGCATGACTTAGAAAGTTAGTAGAGGTGAACTCTATATATCAAAATAAATAAATATAATTGCCATAAGTTAACAAAGAAAATAACTCGATCTTGAACTTTTCTGAATTGCAATTATCCACAAATCATCACCAATCTTGCAAAGGAATTCCATCTTGGGGATTTTCCTTCACAATGGGAAGCTGATGTTTTACGTACTTGTTATACAATTCATGTTTGTACTCCTTCCACACAATCCTGAATTTGTTTCGTGTCCAGTCTATGTCAATCGAACTCAAGTGCTTAAACACAAACATTTTCCCTAAAGCCTCAACAACCTTGGCTACGATGCATTTGTCATTTTTGTCCAGATGAACTTCTTTCCAATTCTCAAAGCAAATTGGAATGTCACGACGAGCAATGTGACCCAATTGGTTATGAAGAAATTAACATCTTTTTTGGTCTTACTTGGTTGACCCAAACTGTTAAACGTAAGGACTTTCTTTTGATAATCATCGGGAATTCCTTTCGAGATACCAATTGAAGGGCCTCTTGTCTCCATAGACCGAGTGGATGGACCAGAAACGTGGGTGTCATCTGCATATATACATTATCATAAGAAGAACTACGAGGAAAAAAAAAAGTAAAAGTTGTGCTCTTACCCATGTCCTCATCAAGGTCGTTGCTTAGTGAATGTGAGTGGCTATGTGTTAGATGATCCTCCATGGTCCATAGAGCTTTACAAACTGTGGGAGAAGATGAAAGCGCGGGCGCGCTAATGTTGCTCATGATGAAGGCGTGGGTGCGCCCTAGTCGATTGTGACAGAGGTTTGATAGATTCGTGGGTTTTCTATAAAGGAAAGTCTCTATTCTTTTTAGAAACTATACAGACGAGTGTGCACTCATGTTATGCATATATTAATCCCTGTAACACAACCTTCATTCAATCAAGCAATAAACACCTCTCTTCTACCGTGGACGTAGGCTACCACATTGGCACTGAACCACTATAAATCTTGTGTTGTGTCTCTTTGATTGGTTATTTAATTTTATATGGTATCAGAGCGGAACACTTAATCTCTTCTCTAAATCAACCTAAATAAACACAAAACATTATATCAGATCCAAAACCAAACCTAAAGTCGCTTTGTAATAAAGAAAACCGATTCTAATCGGTTGGAAGTCATCGCCATCAATTCTTTGAATTGAACAAACTATATACCTTGGTCTAGGGCTGTTTCGATATCGCTAGGTGGCAAGAGGAAATTAGGGTTCATTAATGGTGCAAAGGTGTATCCTGCCATTGATGATGTCGAATATGAGAATTGGGTTTGCAATGATCAGCTTGTTCGATCTTGGTTACTCAATTCTATGGAGTCAACTATTGCTATAATTTTTACTTTCTCTGATTGTGCAAAGGAGATGTGGAATTCAATTGAAGATTTATATGGAAACCAGAACAATTCTGCCCGTGTTTTTGAACTTCAACTCGCAATCGGTGCTTTGCAACAAGGTGAGAAGACTTTTACAGAACACCTTGGGAATTTGAAGAAATTGTGGAATGAGTTAAACATATATCGTCCACACACCACATATGCTAAGACTCTTTTGAAACGGGTAGAAGAGGATAAAATCTTCACAGTATTTCGTAGTCTTAAACCAGAATATGAAAATCTGGAAAGCAATATTCTAATTGAAAACACTCTTCCATCACTTGTTACTGTTTATGCAACTATTCAGAGAGAGGAAACAAGGAAGAAAACCATGAACTCCGAGGTGAAGTCTTCAATCTCTGAATCTACTGTATTACTTGCAGAAAATAATTTTTGAAAGAAGTCATAGGGATTAGAAAAAGGTAAGGGAAAAAGGGAACCGTCTCACTGTGATCATTGTGGAAAAAACTGACACACCAAGGACCGTTGTTGGGAATTACATCCACATCTTAAAAAGCAACTGTCCAAGAAAGATCATGCCGCAGTAGCCGAGACATCAATGTCCAACTCAGATATTAGTCATCAGTTGAGTCAAATCCTCCAACAACTCACTAAGTCCATGTCATCTAGCAAAGGTCAGTATGTCTCAACTCATGTGTCAGGTAATTACATGCCTATTTTACTATGCCAGAAAATAGTAACTCATGTATAATTGATTCGGGGGTAACTGATCATATGGCTAATTGCCCTGCCTCTGTTCATAATTTTGTGTCCAAAACCGAAAAACATAATATTTCCATAGCCAATGACTCCACCGTTCCAATTTTAGGTAGTGGTTAAGTGGATTTTTTTAATCGTTGTTCTTTCCTTCCTTGTCCAACTTTTATTTGTTGGCAAACTTACAAATTCTTTAAATTGTGATGTCATTTTTTCTCCTAACTCTGCCATCTTTTAGGATCGAAAGTCGAAGAGGACGATTGGTGAAGGAATTTATTCCAATGGGCTCTATTTGTTGAAGTTGCATAAGAAGGCGTGTCAAGCTAGTGGTTTACTTGAGAGTCGCATTTTACATAAAAGACTTGGGCATCCATCTAGTCATGTCTTGTCAAATTTGTTTCCTCATGTTTCTATAAACTCTGATGATGTTTGTCAATTTTCTAAACAAACTCGTTTACCTTTTCCAAAGTTGCATACTATGTCTAATAATTTGTTTGAGTTAATCCACTCTGATTTATGGGGACCTGCTCCCGTTAATTCTTATGATGGCTATAAGTATTTTGTGTTGTTTATTGATGATAAATCTCATGCTACATGATTATATTTGTTGAAATTGAAGACTGAGGTTGTGAATGTTTTCAAAGATTTTCATAATATGGTTACTAATCAATTTGGTGGAAAAATCAAGACGTTTAGATCTGACAATGGCACTTAGTTTTGCAAATGTTTGTTACCTGAGTACCTTCGTAGCCAGGGGATAATTCATCAAACTAGCTGTGTTGGCACACCTCAGTAGAATGACGTGGCTGAAAGAAAAAACAGACACCTTTTGGAGACCACTTGTGCTCTTATGTTGGGCATGAATGTTCCTAAGCAATACTGGTCTCATGGCATCTTAACTGCTGCTTATTTGATTAATCATCTTCCCAATCGGGTTCTTGGTTTTAAATCCCCATTGGAAGTGCTCAAATCTAGGCCACTGGATCTCTCTCATCTGCGAGTGTTTGGGCGTGTTTGTTATGTGCATCAGCAAGCTATTCATCGAGATAAATTCGATACTTGGGCTACTCGATGTATTTTTGTTGGTTATTCTACCACACAGAAAGGCTACATATGTTACAATCCGGTGACAAGAAAACTGGTTGTCTTTCATGATGTACGCTTTGTGGAATTTGAAGCTTTCTTTCAAGATTCAGCTGTGCCTAGGAATTGGTCTCAGGGGGAGTGTTTGGCAGATTTGGCACCTCTCATAGCAGTTATGGCATATTTGGCACCTTTTCCAGCAGTTGGTGAAGGTATGGTTCCTGTCCCAGTGGTCGTTGAAGGTATAGTTTTGACCGCAGAAGTTATTGAACCCATTGAAGTTATGGGTTCTATTGAAGAAAAAGCTGTGCGCTTTTAGTAAAATTTGAAAGCAACTAAAGGGGGTAGCTCTAGCTCCCACAACTTTCCATGAATCGAGGCGCTGGCGCCACGAATGAGCTAACAGAAGAGCGGGCACGCTCTAGTGCTCCTCCAGTTTCTCGACAATCTGAACGAGAGAGACAACCTCCAGTAACTCTCAAGAATTACTATAAATCTGATAGAGAACGCATCCTCCAAGAAAACTGCTTCGGGAATTTTTATTCATTGCATGATGTTTCCTATCCTCTACAGGAGTATATAACGTATGCCAACATCATTTCATCTCATCATGCTTTCTTGAGTACAGTCGATGATGTGCAAGAACCCAAGAACTTTAGAGAAGCTAACTCTCGTCCAGTATGGAGAAAGGCGATGCAAGAAGAACTTCGTGCTCTAGACGAGAATAAAACTTTGGATATTGTTATGCTATTGTATGGAAAGAAAACAGCTGATTGTCGTTGGGTGTTCAGAAACAAGTTCAACAGTGATTGTTCTTTAGAGAGGTCTAAAGCTCGACTCGTTGCAAGGGGATTCACCCAAACATATGGTCAGGACTATAAGGAGACTTTTGCACCAGTTGCAAAGATGAACACGTTTAGAATTCTTGTATCTCTAGCTGTAAATCAAGACTGGAAATCATTTCAGATGAATATTAAAAATGCATTCTTACACGGCGATCTTAAAGAAGAAGTGTATATGAGCATCCCACCTGGACATCCGAAGGAGACTAAGGTTGGATTAGTATGCAAGTTAAAAAATGCTATCTATGGACTTAAATAATCTCCACGCGGCGTGGTATGCCAAACTCATTCTCGATTTCTAGCTATGACCGGGTCTTAAGTGGAGTGATGCTGCTCCTTCCTTATTTGTTAAGTCTAGCAGGTTAGGCTTGGTTGTTGTTCTTATTTATGTTGATGACATAGTTATCATAGGTAATGACCATATTGAAATATCTAAGCTCAAGGATTTACTGCACAAAAAATTTGCCATCAAGGATCTGGGTATTATGAAGTACTTTCTTGGGATTGAAATTGCTTATTAAAAAAGAGGCATATTTCTTAATCAAAGAAAGTATGTGTTGGATCTTTTGAGTGAAGCAGGAAAGCTGGGGGTAAAACCATCTGATTCCCTAATTGATAGTAGAGCCAAGTTGGACAACACTGGAGATCTTCTTACTGACATTGGTCAGTATCAACGATTAGTTGGTAAACTAATATATTTAACTATTACCCGACTAGATATTTCTTTAGCAGTAAGGTTGGTTAGTCGTTTTATGCATGCTCCAAGGACTCCACATATGAATGCAATTTCTAGAATACTGCAGTATCTGAAAGGGTAGCCAGGAAGATGTATTTGGATGCAGAAAAATGGGCATACATCTATTATTGCTTATACAGATGCTGATTGGGCAGGATGTCCAGTTGATCGGCAGTCTACTTATGGTTATTGTACCTTTGTGGGAGGTAATTTGGTCACTTGGAAGAGCAAGAAACAGAATGTAGTGGTTCGTTCTAGTCTTTGAAAAGTCGAAAGGGCTATGGCTTCCACCACCAGTGAAATCATATGGCTTCGCGCTCTTATGAAGGATTTGTGTTTTGGTTTGCATCTGCCAACTACACTTATTTACTGTGATAATCAAGCTGCTATGCACATTGCTGCAAATCTGGTATTTCATGAGAGAACTAAACATATTGAAGTTGACTGTCATTTTGTGCGTAAAAAAGTGCAGTCTAACATTGCCACTACCTCCTTTGTTCGAAGTGACCAACAGCTTGCAGACATTTTTACCAAGGGACTTCCAACTTCCAAGTTCCATGATATACTCTCCAAGTTGGGCTCGTTGGATATCTTCGCACCAACTTGAGGGGGAGTGTGGGAGAAGATGAAGGCGTGGGCGAGCTAATGTTGCTCATGATGAAGGCGCGGGCGCGCCTTAGTCAATTGTGACAGAGGTTCGATAGATTTGTGGGTTTTCTATAAAGGAAAGTCTCTATTCTTTTTAGAAACTATACAGATGAGTGTGCACTCATGTTGTGCATATATTAATCCATGTAACACAACCCTAATTCAATCAAGCAATAAACACCTCTCTTCTCCCGTGGACGTAGGCTGCCGCATTGGCACCGAACCACTATAAATCTTGTGTTGTGTGTCTTTGATTGGTTGTTTAATTCTACACAAACCAACAAAATCAGTAAGAGGAAAGTATCGCAAAACCTTTGCAGGCACCCTGCTGGTCCGCATCCTCAATTGCTCAATGGTTGCAGTTTTGTATCTAGAAACTCCACATGTAGGATAAGAAACCTCAAATTCATTATCTCCCCTATTATAGATGTTATTAGAGTGTACCAGGGCAATAGTGTCTTTACACATTTCTGTTTTAATATAAATAATATATGAGAGCCCGGCTACAAGGCTAAGCCGTCACTCTCTCTCTTTCTCTCATTAGTTTCTCTTCTCTTTTCCTCCCTCTCTCTCTCTCTCTCTCTCTCTCTCTCTCTGTTTTTATATCATTGGTAATCGGAGACAAGTTATTATCCTCATTCGTTCTTTTTTTTCTTCTTCACTTCAAGTGGTTTTGGTGGTTTTAAAGTAGTTGCCTTTTTGGTTAGGGTTTAGGCAAACCTAGTTTTCTTTTGTGTTTGTTCTGTTGGTGGTGTGTGCTTAAACCCCTTAATGGTTTAAAGAGTTGCACGCTAGGGTTTGCGTAGTTTGTGTATGATCGGTGTGGATATCTTGTCATAAGGAGTTGTTCTTTGAAGAAAAGTTTTAAATTTACGGTGGTGTTTTGGTGTGGTCTATTCGACTCCTTACCTTCATCAAAGGTCGTGTGTTTGAAGAATCTACATCGATCTCAAGCGGAGTTATTGTTCAGTCTCTTGATTTTCTGGTTCTCCTAGCTTCTTGTGTGTTACTTTGAAAAACCTGATGAACAATAGTTCTTGATCCTGTTGATAACTAGTTCGTGGCAAGAGCTATCAGCTCCTGGTTTGTGCAATACCTTATATTTTTTTGAGACGTGTTTTTTACTTGCATGAAGTTTTTTTGTTAGGACTGTGGTGAACCATGGCAAACGTTTCTGATCCTAAACTTACCTCTAGTAATGCTACGAAAGATCATGTGTACTACATCAATGACGACCTCGGTAAGCCTATTACAAATATCCGTTTGCATGGGACAATTATCTATCATGGAGTTATGTTGCTGAACATTTTATTCGTGCAAAGAAAAAGTCTAAGATTCTTACTGATGATCCTCCTGATTCTACTGATCCCACTTACGAAGATTGGATGGCTTCTAATTCTATGGTCTTGACTTGGCTATGGAATAGTATGGAACCTGTTTCGACCCACATACGTGGCAAACGTCCATTAGTAGGGGTCTCCATTTTATTCATTTAATCGACAGGGCTAAAGCCCAATTTGCAATACCATGGATCAATGTACATGCCCATTAACTCATGTGTCTAAGGCTGAACCTTAGCCACATGGCTTGCCACTAATGTACATTGATTTATGTCCAGATTCATTTATTATCAAAGAGATAATTATCGGTTGAGGTTATATTCTATCCACGATTACTTTCAAGATCACGAGAATACTTGAGCTACAAGGACTCTCTACTCTACCTATATAAATACAAAATTGTTTTTCATAAGGAACTACGTTGAAACTTGATCCCTAGAGAATAGATCTTGGGGTGCGTAGGGCAGCCATTATTTGGTTCAGTTTCATCTCCCCAACATCAAATTCCTCTGTTTCTTAGTGCGTTCTTTACCATTGCTCTCGTTGTGTTGAAGCGGTTTTGCTTAGAAACATAATTGGGCGCCCGTCTATGGGGAATTTAGAATTCATTATCCGTGAAACAATCAAGATGGTAAGCACAAGAAGCGACTAAATAGTCGACATATTCCTTACGCTAATAATACTCGCAACCACCGAAATTCAAATCGGCCAATGTAAGAACCGTTGAACAATCAAGTTGATCCTAGTAGTAGGATCAAGTCGCAACATCAATCAGAAGCGAAACCGCCGCCATAAAAGGCGATACAACCATGGCACCAACCCTAACGATCTTGCAACAAGAAAATCGACAAGTCGGTAATCCTCCATGCGGTCGCCATCTATCCATGTAATCGATCCTTGGTTGACATGGATATGGGCGTGGACATTACTCTCACACCAACTAACGGAAAAGGTGATAGTAACAGCCCAATTCACCCCTAATACGGTTGGCGTGAGTTATTTAACGAGTCAAAAATTTAAATAGGAACTTGAGAAGGAAGCTGGCAAAGAGGCAAAGGCCGGTGGACGATGCTGCAAATTCAACAACATCAAGGCAACCACGAAGGGACGCAGGCCATTCCAGTGTATGGGACTGTCTTGAAGATCCACTTCATCGTCCTCAACAACGTGTTATTTCTCAAACACAATCAACCAGTGCACACTCTAAGAGTAATGACCCTATTACTCGTACTTATGGGGAGAATCGGATTGCCAGGGATAATTACTACCCTAGACATGTCCGATCTCAAATGGAAGATTTACCTCTGAGAAGCAATTTCGGGAAAGACCGCCATCCGAGATATGTCCGACATGGTTGGGAAGGCGGGCATCGAACAAAAGCAACAAAACATGGAGAAGTGGTATAATTATACCGACCACCCGGCCAAGGGTGACTACAAACCTAAACGACAGTACGGTTCTGAGGGATAAACAAAGACAATCACCCGGTCGGTCGATCGTCGTCGCGTCGCCAAAGATCTCTAACTTCAATAAGAGATAATGGAAGGTATCCTTCTCCATATAGGCACGACGGGGCGTCGGTTGTTCAAGCCAATACTTTAACTCTAACGAGAATAATAGTTGAAAGAGTTTATTGCAAAAGAACTTAACTATAGAGAGGGTAAGAATGAAAAACTTCGATCCCAATGATGGCGTACTTGATAAGTTTTCGCCGACATTAAAGAAGCTTTACCACCATCCGACTTCAAACAACCCGATTTTGAACTTTTATGATGAGTCGGAAGGATCCCCGACTTCAAACAACCCGATTTTGAACTTTATGATGAGTCGGAAGGAGATCCCGGCTTGCATGTTCTATCGTTCAAAAATAAGTTGGTGTTATGGGGTGGAGATGATCCGCTCATATGTAAGCTCTTTCCATCAACTCTAAAGGGAGAAGCATTATTTGGTTTAATGAGTTGCCTTCAAGATCAATTCACCAATTCAATGAACTAGAAAATCAGGTTTGTTAATTGTTTCGTTTTACAATTGCAAGGCGCCAAAGGATGTCGACTCGCCGAACATCAAGCAACAACGTGACGAAAAGTTACGTACTTTTTGTTACTAGGTTGGGAAGGCGCGAAGACCGCCACCGCCGCTACAATAAACGGCAATACAAATGCCAAAAGAAAGTCCACGAAGAAAGTATAAGGAAAACCTTAATCCCAATTTGGACCGACGGCGGGAAGGCCGATATTGCGATTTGCGAGAAAATCGCCATCCTAGACAAAGTCCGACCAGACGAGGGAAAAAGCGTCCGCGGAAGAAAGTATAAGGAAAACCTTCATCCTAGACTGGACCGACGATAGGAAGGCCGACCTCGTAGATTTGAGAAAAACTGCCATCCCAGATAGGTCCGAGCCAGGCGGGGATGGAAGGTGTCCTGAATAACTAGATGGAAGACCACAATCCCGGAGAAACTACCGACCTAGATAGACTGGTTACACGCAGTTAAAGAAAAGACAATCTCGGTCGGACGAGGCGTGTGTACCACCTAAAATCTCTAACTCTTGTAAGAGATAATGGCGGTGTCATTTTCCACATAGAAGCTCGATCGGGCGCCTGCATGCGTTTAAATCTTACGGATAAAATGGATTTCACCCCACTTAGCACGAAGTCCCTTTGATGTAACTTCCCACTCATCATAAAGTTCATCTGAACCTTAACGAAGCTTGTCCGATTCATCCGTATCTGTTGCCACGAATTTCCGAACTGGTGAACGCCACTTCGGGCTTCCAACGCCTATCTTTCATGGATGCTTCTTCAGGGTACTACCAGATATCTTTGAATGTGGATGACCAAGAGTTCACCACCTTCATCACTGACCAAGGCATTTTTTGCTACACTATTATGCCTTTTGGTCTGAAAAATGCCGGTGCAACCTACCAAAAGCTTGTCAATACAATTTTTTCCGATCTGTTGGAAAAAATAATGGAGGCTTATATCGATGACATAGTCGTTAAATCGAAGCATACTGGTGATCATCTTTTCGATCTTCAACTTGTTTTTGGTAGGCTTAACAAGTATAATATGAGACTCAATCCCGCCAAATGTTCTTTTGGCCTCTCTTCTAGAAAATTTCTAGGATACCTCATGACTCGTAGAGGTATTGAGGCTAATCGATCGATCTGTATTTGTTATTGATATGCCATCACCAAAAAATAAGAAGGAAATTCAACGACTTACTAGTTGGCTTGCCGCTTTTCATAGATTTATTTCTAAATATTCCGATCGTTGTCATCCCTTCTTCCAGACTTTAAAGGGGGCATCAACTTGGAATGTTGATTGTGAGATGGCATTGCAACAAATGGAGAAATACTTGGAAGAATCTATGGAAGACATTCTGCCGCCAATAACTGGGGGTGACGAAAACCAACATGAAAACGTAATTCCTAATCCCATTGACCTATGGATTGTTTACTTTCGGATAAAGCCCCATAGTAAACTGGTCCGAATTGGATGCATTTTTTGTTAAACCCAGTGGAGAAAAGATTGGGAAATAAATGCGACGGAAGCTTCACCGCTTCAAATAACGAAGCCAAGTATGAGGCGCCATGCCTTGCCTTGAGAACAACTTTTGACATGGTAGCGAAAGCTCGGTTATACACGGATTCTCGCCTTGTTGCCAATCGGTTTGGTGGGTCTTTTGAAGCAAAGAAATGAGCGTATGACGGCTTATCTTAGTTTGATACATAGTCTTGCTCGACAATTTGATAGCATCTCTATCACTCAAAGACCCCGAAATGACTTACGTCATGCAGATTCATTGGCTTATCTCTCCGCCGCCGTTAAAAGCGAAGGGTTAAGACACATCACTTTTGCAGTCATCTTTTCGTCAGTCTAAGTTTGAACGTTTTTACGCTCGCTTAGTTCGTTATTCTCATTACAAAAAAATCTGATGAAGTTACCACATTTAGCTTCGTCAGTCTAAGTTTGAACGCTTTGTACGCTCGCTTAGTTCATTACTATCATTACGAAAAAATCTGACGAAGTTACCACATTTAACTTTGTCAGTCTAAGTTTGAATGTTTTTTACGCTCGCTTAGTCATTACTATTGCTACGACAAAATCTGACGAAGTTACTACGTTTAACTTCGTCAGTCTAAGTTTGAACGCTTTTACGCTCGCTTAGTTCGTTACTATCACTATGACAATATCCGACTAAGTCACCGCGTTTTTTTTTTTGCCAGCTGAAGTTTGAATGTTTTTTCACTCGCTTAGTCTAATTTTGCTGAGTTAAGTTAGCATTGAGGGCGTTTTTCTCTACATGGGGGCGTCTTGTTCTATTTCATTTCAACTACATAAATCAACAACATTGTCAGTTTTTCGCAAGTATGTTATCTGTCACAACAACAATATTCAATAGCAAATCCATACTTTATTGTTATTTTTCATCAAAAGAAGTTTTAGCTCTATGGTATTACATTCATACAATTACCTAATCAATTGTCTCTGTCAATTGTCTTACGGTCGTTCGATTAAATCTTCATTTTCTTCTTCGAAATCTACATTAAGCTGGCTTAGCTTTCGATTAACTATTTTCCGCAGTCATTATTTTTTCTAAGGCATTGTGCCGATCTTTCTCTGAAAAAAAATTTCGAGCGAAATTTTTTCGGTCGTCGTGATTTTTTTCTAAGGCATTGTCGATCTTTCTACTTAAAAATTTTCCGGCGAAAATTTTTCGTTAAGCGTCATTATTTTTCTAAGGCATTGTGATGATCTTTTTCTGAAAAATTTTCCGGCGAAAATTTTAAATATCGTCGTGATTTTTCTAAGGCATTGTGCGATCTTTTCTGAAAAATTTTCCGGCGAAAATTTTTCGTTAAGCGTCATTATTTTTTTCTAAGGCATTAAGCCCGAACTTTCGGCCGAAACTTTCCGAGGCTCATTACAGCGTCGTTTCTCCGTCGGCGGCAAAAATTGCATTACGTTAACTTTTCTGGCGAGCGCTTTATTGCTTTTATTCTTTATTATTATTTTTTTCACGGCATTGTGACCTTTCCGTTCGAAACTTTTTGTCAATATCTTTTGCTTTCGTAATTTCGGCGTTTCAAATACATAAAATACAAATCTTTTTCGTTAGTCTTTCGGACTTAACCAAAAATGTGAAGCTAACTGGAAAAACAATATTGACATACTTGTTATATGCTATCTAATATTCTCTAGAATAGAAATCCGCCCTCTTCATCCGTATGTGTTAAATGTGGGTAATACGAAAACATTTCTTCTCTCCATGAATCATTTTTCGATGCCAACAATTCGGAACGGAATGTTTTTGAAGATAACACAGTTGGTATGTTAGTGCATTCTTTCGCAAGTGCATGTAAATAAAATCCATTAAGGAATAGAGAAATAAGCGTGAAGTATATGAAACTATTCATTTTTTTTTATAGAATGAATGAAAATGAATGAAGAAGAACAGAAGAATATATAAATGGATAGGTGTATTTATAGAGAAAGAATCTTCCAAGAGTATCTCGTGAAAGGTAAGACAAGATAAAAGTTAATATATCTGTTTTTAAGATTAGAGTGAAAGACAGATTAGATGTCGTTATCCATTTTTTATTTTTTTTTTGGTCTGCGAAGATAGTGGAGAAGTAAGATAAATGAGGATGAGGAAGTTTTCTTAAGGGATAGAGAAAAGGGTGGAGTGTAAACTGAAGACATGGTTATAAAACAAACACTGAGTTGATAAGTGTTGAAAGAGATGGAGAAGTAGTTGAAATCCTTTGAACTGTTTGAAGACAGGGAATCACTTCTGTTATTCTCTTACATCACATTTTTTTTTCTGTTACACGTGTCAATTATGTCTCCTGTGAAGTGAAGGCAGAGTTTGCTCACTTTTTACTCAAGGGCCAAAATGGCAAAATGATCACTAATTTAGAATTGTTTTGGGAATGAATAATGTACTGTAGATTGGAATCTGGGTTTTGGCAGGAGATTCTCTTTTGATGCAGAAAGTTTAAAAGAAACCGTCTTCCTTTTTTGTTTCTTCTGGGGATGCAGTGAAAGTTACTTAATTTTGTTCACATTTATTATATGTACACAAAGTTCAATAGGTTGATCTTTGTAAAAGATTTTATTCTCCAACCACGAGTCACCGATAGTTCTTTGTTCATTTCTACATTATGGACTAGTGCTACTAAATACTAATTAGCTATGAGCATCTCTTACAGAGCAACCAAAAAAACACCAAACCAAATCAAATACCAACCATTTTTAGAGCATATTTAGCAGAGCAACCAAAAAAATACTAAAATTTTGAACAAAAAAAACACCAAACAACTACTCGGGTTTGCCAAAACCGCTCCATAGAAGCCCATCTTACAAGTCTAAGCCCACGCGGTTTTGCCAAAACCGCTGTTTTCTAAAACCGTAGCGGTTTTAAAACAGCGTGCTATAACCATTTAACTCTCGGTTTTCGCGATGTTCTTTTCATTTTCATGTTCCCTCTCATCTAAATTCATCTCCTTGAGCAAAAAACACTACCAAAACTCTTGAAGATTTTTTCAATGGATCATTCATCTTCTTTCTCGATTCTTCATCGAGCTCGAGCTCTTCAAATGATAACACCTGCAGCTTAAAACTTCATGAAATTAGTGGCTATTGCTCTACTTTTAGTTCGACATCGTATGAAGTTTATCACGTCAACAAGAAGCGAGTCTTCTTATAGACCACATGGTGGTTTGAAGAAAGGAAGAAAATATAAGCTTCACAAGATTTAGGCAACACTTTCGTGTAAATGCTAACTACTCGCCCGCAAGAAATCCTATATTTTCGTGACCCGACTTTTCGGCCGATTTCAGTATGGGTTTGATCATTATTTTCGTATTTTCAATCATCTTAATCATAATGTACCATATTTTCAACAAAAAGTTAATTCAGGCGGGTAAGTTTGGGATTAACCCAAAATAAAAGTAATTGCCGCTATACAAATGCTTGCTTATGGGACTGCTTAACGATCTAGTAGATGATATTTTACATGTTGCCGAGCCAACTGATTTCATGAATCATCTTTTATTTCGTGATGAAATTATTATAATTTTGGAGGTGAATACTTGCATGCAAACCAAATCTTTGCAGATATTCAACGTTTGCTTAAAGAGTCCGAGGAACGCGGATGGCCCACGGAATGCTAGGAAGCATTGATTGCATGCAGCAATGGAAGAATTGCCCATCCGCGTGGCAAGGGTCTCACACCGCCATAAGCATAAACCAACAATGATTTTGGAGGCCACGATCGCGGACGCATGTATTTGGCATGTTTTTTTTGGAATGACGGGTTTTTACAATGATCTTAATGTGCTTGACCGCTCACCAATATTTGATGATATAGTCAATGATGAAGCTATTCCCTATTACTTGGCTGACGGTATTTATCCTAATTATGCCACCTTGATTCAAACGATTGCTAAACCGACTATTACACAAGACAAACATTTTGCAAAGAAGCAAGAAGCTGCTAGAAAAGACATAGAGCGGGCGTTTGGTATATTTCAGTCGTTGGGCTATTTTAGCTTAATCCGTCGTAAGGTTATGGTATTTGGAGAACATGACTATCTTTTGTTATGAGGGCTTGCATTATTTTACACAATATGATTGTGGAAGATGAACGCGAAACGGATATCCCGCAGTATATTCCTGATTTGGAAATACCAAGTAGAGAAGGTGCTCCTGAAGATGAACGTCACTTTGTTCTATCTCATTGGGCATCTAGCGTCGAGAGGGTTCGTTCAAAAGTTGTTCATGATAGATTGAAGAATGACTTGGTCGAGCATTTGTGGAGTAGGCGTGGGCGGACTTGATTTCTATTTTTATTTGCACTTCATTTAGACTTTGTGTTTATTTATCGTTTCAATTTCTATGTATTTGTGTTCCAAGTTTATTTCTATGTATTTGTGGTTTTATGAAAGGATTTCAGATATGAGAATTTTGAAAATACAATTTTTTAGAATGATAAAAGTATCAACTTTAAATTAAAAGAAAATATTCAATTAAAGTACATTCTAATTAAAATTAAAATACAAACTTAAATTAAAGTACGTCATTAATTAAAAGACATAAATTAAAAGACAAATTAAAATACTCAAATTAAAAACATACAAACTCAAATTAAAAAGACATATAAACTCAAATTTAGACTATGCACTACTTTGACTACTACCAATGATATTGCCAAGTCGATTCTTCATTTTTGTAAAATTTTTGCCCTTTGAATTGCCAAATTTTATTTCGTCTTGGTAATCCTTCTAATTTCATTCATAATATTTTCGTGATTATTTTCATCTTCTCGAACTCGGGCATCTTTCTTCAATTGAAGTTTTTTCTTTTGGATTTGAAGCTTCCAATCCATCGAACTTTTATTCAATTGAAGTTTTTCAATTCCATCTCATCTTTCTTCAACCTGTCTTTGAGCTTCCAATTCATAGCCTTCTTTGGTGGTTTTAAAAAGTTCCATCGTAAAATCATCAAGTTTCTTAAGCGGATTCCTCCACTTTAGAATCACCTTCTTCTTTCTCTTTTGCATTCTTTTTTGTCTTCTTTCTTTCCAAGAGGTCTATCCTCAAGCCCATGAACTTGGTGTGGATCATAATCCATTGATTGAGTTGTCGCATGATTGATATTGGAATTGATGAACCTCCTTCCCCTTCGTTTGTTTGACCGACTTTTTGGTGGGATGCAAATCATTTTTCAACTGTAGCCTCTTCCATTTGGGTGAGTCTTTCACCATATTATAGCATTGCATCCACTTCCAAACCCCATTATGCATCGCATATGCACTTATTGCTTCCTCAACCTACCAATTAAGCAAAAACTAAATTAGAATTGAAAAATATATTTGTTAATCAAAATAACAAATAAAAAGTAAATACTTACCATCATATTGTCATTATAGCCACTTGGAGGAGATGCTTGAATTTTAGAAAGAATAGCATGAAACTTGTTGATATTAGCTTGAATAATAGACCAACGGTGTTTCATACCCGTCAAGTTGCGTTCGGTCATTCTTCCTAAATTTGCATGAAATGCATTTAGAATTCTAGCAATCTAGCCCAAAAATCGTTCGACTTTTGCTCATTTCCTACTATACCATCTTGACTAACTTGTAGCCAACTATTGGTGAGAGCAATATTTTCTTCTTGTATCCATGAAGCCCCTCTTGATTTTGATTTTGGTTATTGACTCATTGTTGTTTTAAGAATAGAGAGTAAAGAGTAGATAATAAATAGTAGAGAGTAGAGAAAAGAAGTGAGTGTAAAAATATGGGGTGAGTGTTTCAATTTATAGGGTTAGAAAGATATAGCCGTTTTTTGCCCGTTGTTGTAATTGAGAGCACGCGGTTTTAGGAAAACCGCGGGCGGTTTTGGCAAAAACCGCCATAGAAGCCCATTTAGCATTAAGCCCCACGCGGTTTTCCCAAAAACCGTAAGTGATTTGATCTGATTACTAAACCTGGAACCAAATATTGGTCGATTTGGTGTTTGGTTTGGTGTTTTTTTGGTGTTTTCATCAACATGTAGCTCTCCTGAAGTTGAAAAAACACCAAATTCTTAAGAGTTTGGTGTTTGATGCTAGGTTGATATCACTGCTAAAGATGCTCTTAAGAGTTAACATCACATTTTTGACATCAAATAACGCGGTTTTGGATAAATCGCGCGGCGGTTTTAGCAAAATCGCATGATTAAAGCCCACAATCTAGCCCAAGCCCACGCGGTGTTGGCAAAATCGCGCGGTTTCGCATGAGTGATTTGATACAACACCAAAGCTAGAACTAAATATTGGCCGATTTGGTGTTTGGTTTGGTGTTTTTTTAGTGTTTTCATCAACATGTGACTCTCCTGAAGTTGAAAAAACACCAAATTGTTAGAAATTTAGTGTTTGATATTAGGTTGGTATCACTCCTAAAAATACTCTAAGAATATCTGATAAATAAGGACTAAATTTTCAGAAAATGTTACCACTGCATCCAAACTCAGCTCATTGACGACTTTGCTCATGATGTTTATGATTGAAGCGAACTGGCTCGAGTACGTAGTGCAAATTTGAACCTCAATATTTTCATTGTGATCCAATTAATTTAGTTTGCATTGCATCCAACTATTCACAATGAATACAGTTATGGCATGAACTTATAAACGGATATTTCATCAACATCCAAACGACATTTTTGAATCGGAATTAGAGACATTTGTTATGACTTGAGAGTTTTCTGGCAAGGTTGGAGTATGTTTACAGGGTATTTGTTATGAGTTATTGCCAATGACTAGGCTTGGCATTAGTGCATGTGTGTCATTTAGAGGGTGCAATCGTGTATGAAATGTGTAAAATTTAATAGCCGTGTATGAATTATTATGATGTATGATGTATCTGAGACTCCGAGTAAGTGGCATTTTCTTCTGGAGATAGGATGATATAATTATAGCAAAGTTGCCTAAAAACACTGATTTCTTGAAAGAATCAGCAACAAAAGGCCATAATCGTATCACCCTTAGATTTTATTTTTCTTTTTTTTCGGGTAAAGATCGACCTTAGTTTAGTTTTACTACAATACTAATGACCTTCCCCAACGGTCTACAACAGTCGGGAAAGAGAATACCCAACGGCCTAAATCAGTAGGAGAGCCGTCGGAAAATGGCCAGTCGGGTTAACTACCCACTGTTTTTGACCGTCGGAAGAGGCCGTCGGCTAAAATATTCTACCCCGACGGACGTGTGACGGAACCGTTGGAATGTACCTATTGTCTTGGGCCATCGGCAAAAATTCAACTGCTCTTAACCGTCATAAAGTTACCTATGCCGACAGACCACATGGCAATTGGTCTATAACTGTCGGAAAGTTAATTTTTTTAAAAAAAAAAGTATTTATTTTTCCTCGACTCACATCAAAATAAAAATCCTGTACAACATAACAAAAACTCTTTAACCCTCAAAATTGCATTATGAGTACCTTGACTAGATAAACATGTAGAAATGAATCAAGAAGATAAAGCTTACAAATTCATTTAGTACACCATTGAAATGGGTAAAAACGAGGAGCAAAATTGTTTTAAAGCTTACAAAGACTAACACCATATTTTGTCTACTAAGCCTTTCACTACATAAGCACAACCAGTCCCCACTATTGTTCTTACTCTTGTTGAAGCGCCAGGAGTAGTTTAAGATAAAGTTGCTGATTTCAGGTATGCAATGAGATCGGCATGCACGTTCATGAGCCTTCTTAAGTCCATGAAAAACCATATTTGTTCTAGGAATGTACTACAAAGCAGAAGAGATATAAATCTTTGTCAAGAAGAGATATTTGTATGAGATCCAAATATCATATTATGTTCAAGCAAAGACAATTTAATATTTCAAAGCTTTGAGTTTAATTGTTTATACAAATGATAAAATGTATACAACTACACACCTTCTTTGGGTTGAGCAGACATTCATGCAAGGTTGGTCTCTCCATTTTACAGCCATGTTTTTGTTTGCAGCCCTAGGAAATCAGACTAGTATATGTGTACCAACAAGTATCTAAAATTCCAAGGAAACTGCTAACATACGGTAGTTAGCCAAGTCTTGAATTAAAGATGCAGAAGAAACTAAAGAATGGGTAGGTTCAAAATCGTCTTTCATAAATTCCACAATACTAAACCTTTCTTGTTATTTTAATCTATCTAAACCAACAAACACAATGGTGTTTCAATGCTAAGGCTGCTGCCATTGAGGGTACTTCAAGCCAAATTTTGTCCCAGCTTTGAGCAAAGGCAATCTCCCCTAGTAACCTAAACATCCCACTTACTAAATGACACAAATCAATGCTTGCAATTGTCTGACAAGCATAGATACCCTGTTATTCCTTCTAGGCAACACGACTCGATCACATAGAAAAGCAGTACCTTGGAATCTATTGTGGTCTGTGGTCAACTAAGATACAACTAAAAAAAGCAATACATTGTCAATGCAACGAGTGGGAAGAAACATAACATCACCTAGTTTATGATTGTTTTATGGCTCAGAAGTTCTGGGGTATTGCCACTATGATTAGCATCATTCACACCATCTCCTACAACTTCTTCACTACCTATTTCACATTCATGTTCTATAAAACCAGAAAACATAAGCAGAGTAAGCAAAAACCAAATAAATAATTAATAATTTAAAATCTCATGAACTACTTGAGAGACAAGTACATCGTCCTTTTCCCTCCTCCTTTATCGGGCTTGGGACCCGCAATACAAACTTGACAATAGTTTGCAATGGCGGAGTTAAAATAGGGGGTTAGTAAAATATAGCTTATAACACAATTATAATAATGCAACGTCCATTAAAAACATTATAATACATAAAACACCAAAAGTTCATGGTTTACATATTTTACTTACTACTTTGGACTACAAAATCCAACCAAAGACTAGTGCATAGACTTATGCAATATGAACTTTAATGTGAACACATTCTTACTTACACAAAATATCAAAAACCTATTTATTTGGATGGGAATCCAAATGTGTCAGAACTTCACCAATATATTAGAACATCAACAGTTCTTTGGGCCAAATAACACTTCCTTGAGCAATCTCGCCAAGCTTTGATTTCCACGCATCATGAGAAAGCGGAAGTGCAGCAGTTCCGTCATAAATAACATTGACATAAACCTAAAAGTCCCCCTTCTCTAATCTCCTGTCACCAAACTCAATAGCCGGATCAACATCTTGCACAATACCCCTAACCACAACTCGAAATGGCCAACCACCACACAAGTCACATTCTTTACCAATGAATTCATTCACAATCTGAAATTAAAAAGAGTTGTCAATCTTTGCAACATCAAAGTGGTGATCATACCATTTAGCGTATAACTTAGATATTTATCGGTGTAGAGGGGGTATAACGTGCATGACTAGAACATGACAATGAAACATCAGGCATAGAGGTTCGTCCTTGGCTCATAAAGGCTTTCAAAAATGTGTTCTATATAGAATGAAGCACGAAACACATCTACCTTTTTTCTCAAGACTTGTATTTTTCTCCATCAAAGCAATATTTTGCTGCATCACGTGTTTTATCTTCCTTACCGTTGTTTTGCACACCCCTTCCCAGGCCTCAAAAACGACCTCTACTATCCGCCCAAGAAACTACAATAAATATAATGGATAAAAGTCTTAGTAGCTGCAACATATAGTGAGTATATCATCCACTGATGTCTCTAGTGACTCGAGGTGCAAAGTAGTATAATTATCAAGTTTTTCCAATTAATATGACATAGTCAAATATATAGGCCACGTTATATTTTTTAAAATTCTAACAAGAGTACATAAGATATGATGAGAAATTTCCAAAGATACTAACCACCAATTCTGGGTCTTGTGGTTCCATGCTCTTCCTTTTCTGGATAAACTTGTATGACTTCACCCTTCCAATTGATGATTCAGGGACGCCTTTTGCCATAGCCATCTTCTCTCGAGCAACAACTACAAATTTCTTCCTAGACATGAAGATTTTTTTTATTCTTACGATTTGAGTTCCTTAGATTAGAAGCCTGTGACATCCACACTTTGAGGTATAAAGATCGGATTCTCTACTCCGTTCGGTGTAGACTCAAGTCCTCACTCACGTGTTTTCGTGCGTTTAGCTCGAGTAGGAATTCGAACCAACCTAAAGTCTAGGACAGCTTACAACCTTATTATGCTCTTTAAGAAACTAGTGAGTAAGTTTTATTGTGGATTTGCTAGCTAAAGTTGCTGTGTTTTAAATCAACTTCGGATACTAAAAATGCTAAACATGTAGAAAAACGGAAAAACTAAGGTTTTTAACTTGAAATTTAAAGAGTAAGAAAGAGTAGATGATCATGATTTTCATGCAAGGACTCGTTATACTCCCTAAAATTCAGATTACTACCATCTCTAAGCCGTTTTGGGTTCATTATCAAACCTGAAACGGATAAAACATCAATTCCTAGTGAGATGAACTCATCTCTAAGTCCATTTCCCTAGCATAAGGATTTGAACTGGGATTTCATCTCTAAAGTCCCATCTCAACTCCTGGACTCATACAACATATTCCTGTCAACTATGAAAATAAGAAGTTAAAGAAGACCGTATGCGGCTAGCTAGCAGTGCATAAAAGGGGATATGACGCGAAGTCCTTCTTAATTTCTAGACCTCAAGTTTGGCCGAACACTACTATTTTGGGGTAGTGTGCTCTATGTGTCCTTAAGTCTAGGCAGTAAATCCTAGTTCTAAGACATATACGAATCCTCACATGAGCATCATTAACCCTCCACCTTGGAGGGTTTTAGCTCATGATCCTTTGATTGTTTGAAAGCTAATACATGTTATATAAGCTAATAAGGGAAAGGAAGAAGAAAAGCAAAACTAAACACTGATTTACCTAAAGAAAATGATGAAGTTTATTCAAAAACTAAAAGTGTTCCCCATTAACACTATTACAAGTTTTTTTTCATAAAACAAAAACTAACTAAACAAGACAAGGAATGGAAAGTAAAGCCAAAAGAGAAGTAAATGCTCTCAAAACAACCCCCCAATACATAAAAGAGCTTTCTCTCTTCTCCCACGTGAAACACAAAAACACATTTATTTCCATCTTATCCACAAAACCAAAGCAAAGTGACACCTTGCTTGGTTTATACTATTAGCACCTAATCTTATTTAACTTCATTAATTACATGCAAGGTGTCCACTTTGCTCTAATTATTTGCTCCTTGTGTCTTGTCTTGCATGATGACTTATCAAATCTTGTGGGCCCGTATAGTGGGTTCACGTGTTGTGTCTAGTGGCGGCCCGGTCTTTTGGAATTTTTACAACTTTCGCTTTATGCATAGAGTTAATTTAATCGATCATTTGAGCAGCCCACTTGTCGCATTCGGAGTCCTGGTTCAAGAGATATGTACTTCGGAAGTTTGATGCTTCTGTGCACGTAATCCCGTTTCTGTCTTGATTATGTATTGTTTGAGTATTTGGGCTTTAGTTTGAATTTGTTGGGATTCACATGGGCTTAATCAGCAAGCTTATATATACTCCATATTCCGTGCTTAAATGCTGGCTTTATCATTATTTTTACGTTGGTTGCTCCATCCTGCAAAAGCACAAAAATACGATTATTTTATGATTATTAAGTACAAAATTAACTGAAATGTTACGTCTCTATGGGATTTTATAATACAGTTTTGGGTGCTTATCAGCCTGCATGACTTAGAAAGTTAGTAGAGGTGAACTCTATATATCAAAATAAATAAATATAATTGCCATAAGTTAACAAAGAAAATAACTCGACCTTGAACTTTTCTGAATTGCAATTATCCACAAATCATCACCAATCTTGTAAAGGAATTCCATCTTGGGGATTTTCCTTCACAATGGGAAGCTGATCTTTTACGTACTTGTTATACAATTCATGTTTGCACTCCTTCCACACAATCCTGAATTTGTTTCTGCGGTCGATCTATGTCAATCAAACTCAAGTGCTTAAACACAAACATTTTCCCTAAAGCCTCAACAACCTTGGCTACGATGCATTTGTCATTTTTGTCCAGATGAACTTCTTTCCAATTCTCAAAGCAAATTGGAATGTCACGACGAGCAATGTGACCCAATTGGTTATGAAGAAATCAACATCTTTTTTGGTCTTACTTGGTTGACCCAAACTGTTAAACGTAAGGACTTTCTTTTGATAATCATCGGGAATTCCTTTCGAGATACCAATTGAAGGGCCTCTTGTCTCCATAGACCGAAGTGGATGGACCGTAAACGTGGGTGTCATCTGCATATATACATTATCATAAGAAGAACTACGAGGAAAAAAAAAAGTAAAAGTTGTGCTCTTACCCATGTCCTCATCAAGGTCGTTGCTTAGTGAATGTGAGTGGCTATGTATTAGATGATCCTCCATGGTCCATAGAGCTTTACAAACTGTGGGAGAAGATGAAAGTGCGGGCGCGCTAATGTTGCTCATGATGAAGGCGCGGGTGCGCCCTAGTCGATTGTGACAGAGGTTTGATAGATTCGTGGGTTTTCTATAAAGGAAAGTCTCCATTCTTTTTAGAAACTATACAGACGAGTGTGCACTCATGTTATGCATATATTAATCCCTGTAACACAACCTTCATTCAATCAAGCAATAAACACCTCTCTTCTACCGTGGACGTAGGCTACCGCATTGGCACTGAACCACTATAAATCTTGTGTTGTGTCTCTTTGATTGGTTATTTAATTTTATATGGTATCAGAGCGGAACACTTAATCTCTTCTCTAAATCAACCTAAATAAACACAAAACATTATATCAGATCCAAAACCAAACCTAAAGTCTGCTGTAACAGCAAAAACTGATTCTAATCCCGGTTGGAAGCTGTCATCAATTCTTTTGAATGGAACAAACTATATACCTTGGTCTAGGGCTGTTTCGATATCGCTAGGTGGCAAGAGGAAATTAGGGTTCATTAATGGTGCAAAGGTGTATCCTGCCATTGATGATGCCGAATATGAGAATTGGGTTTCCAATGATCAGCTTGTTCGATCTTGGTTACTCAATTCTATGGAGTCAACTATTGCTATAATTTTTACTTTCTCTGATTCTGCAAAGGAGATGTGGAATTCAATTGAAGATTTAAATGGAAACCAGAACAATTCTGCCCGTGTTTTTGAACTTCAACTCGCAATCGGTGCTTTGCAACAAGGTGAGAAGACTTTTACAGAACACCTTGGGAATTTGAAGAAATTGTGGAATGAGTTAAACATATATCGTCCACACACCACATATGCTAAGACTCTTTTGAAACGGGTAGAAGAGGATAAAATCTTCACAGTATTTCGTAGTCTTAAACCAGAATATGAAAATCTGGAAAGCAATATTCTAATTGAAAACACTCTTCCATCACTTGTTACTGTTTATGCAACTATTCAGAGAGAGGAAACAAGGAAGAAAACCATGAACTCCGAGGTGAAGTCTTCAATCTCTGAATCTACTGTATTACTTGCAGAAAATAATTTTCGAAAGAAGTCATAAGGATTCGAAAAAGGTAAGGGAAAAAGGGAACCGTCTCACTGTGATCATTGTGGAAAAAACTGACACACCAAGGACCGTTGTTGGGAATTACATCCACATCTTAAAAAGTAACTGTCCAAGAAAGATCATGCCGCAGTAGCCGAGACATCAATGTCCAACTCAGATATTAGTCATCAGTTGAGTCAAATCCTCCAACAACTCACTAAGTCCATGTCATCTAGCAAAGGTCAGTATGTCTCAACTCATGTGTCAGGTAATTACATGCCTATTTTACTATGCCAGAAAATAGTAACTCATGTATAATTGATTCGGGGGTAACTGATCATATGGCTAATTGCCCTGCCTCTGTTCATAATTTTGTGTCCAAAACCGAAAAACATAATATTTCCATAGCCAATGACTCCACCGTTCCAATTTTAGGTAGTGGTTAAGTGGATTTTTTTAATCAAAGTCTCAAGAGTGATGCTCTAGTTGTTCTTTCCTTCCTTGTCCAACTTTTATTTGTTGGCAAACTTACAAATTCTTTAAATTGTGATGTCATTTTTTCTCCTAACTCTGTCATCTTTTAGGATCGAAAGTCGAAGAGGACGATTGGTGAAGGAATTTATTCCAATGGGCTCTATTTGTTGAAGTTGCATAAGAAGGCGTGTCAAGCTAGTGGTTTACTTGAGAGTCGCATTTTACATAAAAGACTTGGGCATCCATCTAGTCATGTCTTGTCAAATTTGTTTCCTCATGTTTCTATAAACTCTGATGATGTTTGTCAATTTTCTAAACAAACTCGTTTACCTTTTCCAAAGTTGCATACTATGTCTAATAATTTGTTTGAGTTAATCCACTCTGATTTATGGGGACCTGCTCCCGTTAATTCTTATGATGGCTATAAGTATTTTGTGTTGTTTATTGATGATAAATCTCATGCTACATGATTATATTTGTTGAAATTGAAGACTGAGGTTGTGAATGTTTTCAAAGATTTTCATAATATGGTTACTAATCAATTTGGTGGAAAAATCAAGACGTTTAGATCTGACAATGGCACTTAGTTTTGCAAAGGTTTGTTACCTGAGTACCTTCGTAGCCAGGGGATAATTCATCAAACTAGCTGATAACCCGTAAAAACTCAATTAGATTACTCTAACCTTATTCTTACGGTATCAATGATTTATTTCCTACTCTCACATGTATATTCATGCAATATATAGAGTACGGAATCGTTCCACTCTCAAACCTCAAGACTTAAACAAATTCAATTGAACAAACCCAAAGAACAATGGTGAGAGTGATGTGTTATGTGAAATATCTATTCTATGATTATACTACGGATTCAATTTATACTAACAAGATATAATAATTCAACTACAGAAATACTAACTGGACTCTATGATAAGGAATTGTGGGGGATTGATTCCACCTCGAATCCAACTTAACAACCTAGCGTAGAATGTTGTATCTCAATTCTCACGTTCTACAAAGGTGAGAATTTCGAAGTTCTAATCCCTAGTGTTCGTGGCATTTCTACCGAATACTAACTAGCATGTGAGGTTGTCCACCCATTCTCATGGCTTAAACACGACCTTCTCAGAGTGGAATAGAATCTACAACCAATTCTATACTAACCACTAAGTTTTTCATCAAGGCTTCATCAACCCCTCTAATAGAGGTTTTAGCCTTTGAGTCATCAAACTAACATTTCCCATTGAATCTAAACTAAACATAATATAAAGATTGAAACTTGCTAAATTTAAACCTTAATAGCAATTACTCATGCAAGAATTATTTCAATCTAATAAAGACAACCATTGAATCTAAGAATTAAACTAATTGAAGTAAAGAAATTGAACAAGATTATCAAGAACACTAATTTATTTATCTAATGAAATCAACAACAATAATTTAATACTGAATTTAAGGCAAGAATAAAAACTAATTAATTAATCTAAAACTAGATTTAGAACTAAGGTTTAATGGCTACTTTTCTTATTCTAACCTAATTTATTTTCTAACCTAACTATCTACCATTAACAAAGAGCTAAGCTTTTGTTTTTATACATCCAGATCTAAAAATCGTGCATGGGCTTGGAGCCAGGGTTTGGGCCAGAGAATCAGGCCCAAAACCCAATTCTTTTCAATTTCAAAAGGCCTATTCAGCTGCAGTTGGCTTCCACAGACTTTTCGTCCACTTCTGCTCCTCTGATTGGGTCAAGGCTTGGACCATTGGAAAGCTCTTTCCGAGCCGGTCGTTTTGACATAAGGTAGGTCCAATTCCGAGGTCTGAGTCCAAAGATATGGCATTCGAAAGTTCTGCTGACTTTTGCTCCTTTATCTCGCTAAAGTGGCACATTTCTACACATAATGAACTTTGAAGCCCGAAATGCATAAAAACACGTAATCAGTATTAACTCTTACTTATTATTCACATAATTGGTCTAACAGTATGATTATTAAGGGGTTAAAACTACAGTTTTGGGCTCTTATCAAACCACCCCCAAACAGCATTTTGCTTGTCCTCAAGCAAAGATGAGAAATTAGAATAAGTGACCAAAAATGGAGTTCTACTACTCTCGTTTACTGAAAGCGATTGCATTGACCATATGCAACAAGGCCTTAAACCACTAGGAATTCCCTAGTGGACGAGTTATAGCCTCGTGAGAGTTTTCCAGTGAAGGTACTCACAAACTTCATCTATACTACAACGACTAAGAAATAAAACTATTGTTTTCTCCTTCATGTCTCAACTATCTATACATCTCACTAGCAAATACATAAGAATACCCCAGTCAGAACCCTAAGCTAATATATGCATAATAATCAATCATCTACAATAAACATATAACAATGAGTAATACTATGAAATGTAATAGCAGGTCCGTTTCGAAAACTCGAATATCGATCCTTAAGTAGGTCCTCACATAAATGTCAAGACAAAACCACTCGATTTTTCCACTCAAGTTTAAGCTACTCAAGTGTGCAAGTGGGCACACTTTACCTTACAATCTCAATGACAACAAGGAAGCCGGGGTCGATCAAACACATCTGCCACTTACTATCACACTAACCTATTCCTTATTGAGCTAGAGGTCTTTATTAGGTGTTGCGGGGATTAGGAGATGGTTTAAGAAGGAAGGAAATGGATATTCGAAAAGGACAAGTCCGAGATAATAGAGTCTTCATATTATGTAACTTAGAGAAAACCTTGTTATTTTTTTTTTTTCTATACTTTGTTTCCATCCTTAGCCATATTTTTTTCTTTTTCTTTTTTCTTTGGCTTTTGACTCCCTTTTTATTCTATTTTTGGAGTTTTTATTTATTTCTTTTTTTTTTTTTTTTCTTGGATGGAAACTTCTTTTCTTTTTCCGGAAGCAACTACTAATTTTTGTTTACACAGGTTTTCTCTTCTTCTTTCTTCACTCATTCTATTCTCGGACTTATTCTAAATTGGGTAGGTTGATTTATTCTCTTTTTTTTTTTTTTTTTTTTTTATTTTGTTTTTGTTTTGTACAGGTGGTAAAGGAATTGTGGTTTATGGAAGGCTAAAGAAAGGCTCGTGAGGGGCTTACTAGCGGAAAATAATTCATAGGTTTGAATTTTCGCTATATCGATCCAAAGAGGGCCTAAATTCTCGCTTAGGATATGGCATAGTGATCAAGCAAGTGGACGTGTGATTTCTCTATCCGGATTTTACTTCTCCCTTGTGTCATTTCTCAAATGTTTCACTCATATAAGGCTTTAGGCTATATTCTCCACAGGATTTGTAGAATAAGTACTCTAGCCTAGATTTTTAAACTTCATCGCCAAACAATCATAGATACTCATGTAATATATTTATAGATAGATGCAAAGATTATTACCTACATATTAACCTAAGTTTCTAACTATTATTCTCGATGCAAAAGCTACATTGAGACTTCTAGATTGTTAAGAGCACGGAGAAAGAAAACAATACCAATATTCCTAAAGTGTATAGCATACTTTTTTTTTTTTTTTTTATTTATATTTTTGAATTTTTGAAATTTTAACTAGAAAACAAGTGCATATTATACATATCTATATCCTAACAGATGCCTTAATTACACGTGTTTCTATGCCCCCCCCCAAACAAAAAGCATGCTTTGTCCTCAAAGCATTTAAATAAAGAGGGTAGGAAAAATACCATGAAAACGTGAAATTCGGGGAGCATCTGCAAAACAAGGTTAAAACATACACATATAGTAATAATAACTGACGCAACTCTATAAGAGTTCCACCCATTATGAGGTTAACAGAATGAAATTGCTTGGGACATAAGCAGACACTAACTTAACTAAAAACTTACCTCCACTCCAGATTTACTCGTCATCCTCCCTTCTATAAAGAAGTGAGGTTCCTTCAGCGCTCAGCCATGCCATGATAATTTGCCAAGCTTGCCGCCATTTATCATCTACGGATGCTAACCCTGTTAAGCCACTTGGTCGGATGGGGTGTAAGGTGCAACGATGAGGTTGTATCCTCCACCCCGCCAAGTCATTGCACGGAAAGATCGAATAATAGAATTGGTGGGTCTCACAATGTCGACTCAAACACAACCGTGAAACGGCACAAAAACGAGGGAAGAAACATAGTATAATACGGCAAAACTAATATAGGCATAAGAAGATACTTATGCCTCATGCTATGGGCTCGTGCTAAACTAGACATCAAGGTTACGGGAAGGTCATGGCACATACGCCCCGTGGCTAAAGCAAGGAAGACGCCGCAAGTGGCATCATTCACGTAAGAAAAAAAAAACGACATTCCCTAAAATGTTTAGCATGATCCAAAACATAACAGTTCAATGTTCATGGACAAAGCTACCAAGTATTTACGTTATATTCCCCTTGGTCCTCGATACGGAAAATGCCCGCCCCATAAGCCTCATGCAAAAGTCATAAGTGTAGATATGCATATTATCTACCCAATAGCATCATGGGTAATGTATTTCAGCCGGCATGGCAAGTCCAAGAACAAATGCTAGCAAGAACCATAAGCGGTTCCCAAATTCTACGTGTGTGATCACCTCACTTGAAACCAAGCACCATAAGTAGTGCTTTGAAACAAATCTTGAAAAGACTGTTCGGTATCAATGTAGGAGATGTCATCTCAAAATTACGCTCTGGAATAGCTATGAATGATCTGGAAACTACCCGTAGAAAACTGAAATTTTTCTGGTCCAAGGAAGTCAGAGTGCGAGTGCACTCTGAAGTTTTTAGAAATCCAGTGTTTGAGCTCGGTCGCTTCGGCTTAGGGGCGCTTCTAGGTCCATAGATGAAGTATGGTCGCTTCAAGATGAGGGTGGTCGCTTCGACTAAATTTTCCAAAATGTGAAGGCGGCGCAGCTCGCCTGATAAGCGCAGCGGTAGCGGGAAAGCTGAAACCGGAGTTTAAATGAAAAAGAAAGTAAAACTTGGAGTGCATGGTGCGGGATGATGGTGGAATGTATTGTGGTTTGTTAGTGTAGAAAGAAGAGAGTTTAAATAGGTTTTGAATTGTTAAAACGAATCGGTAGGTTGCCAAAAAGCTTTAAGGCAATTTCCGGAAACAATAAAATTTCCGAACCCGAAAACGGAAACAACTCATATTCTTGATTCTATAACAACCCTAATATCTTTCATATTGGATTTAGACTAGTAACTTCTAAACTCTCTTAGATTTCATCCTACCACCACATCTAATCATAGGTATGCCAATTACGACAATATTCTCAACCTTCACTCCAAAACAAACTCTAAAATGGAGGATCTTCTACAAATCATGATATAATAAATAATACCACCCCCAAACAATTCGGGAAGGTGGGATTAACAATAAAATCCATGCACAATTTGAAAAGAACCACATTATATTAAAATTGAAATTCAAACAACATTTAACTACCAAATTCAAAGTTAACTACGGAATTTAACAACGTAACATCCTATCTACTAAAAATAATAAAAAACAACATCAAAACAACAAACAAGAAGAAATCTAGCTACTCTTCAAGGAGCGAGGTGGGGTAAGAATAAGAATTTGAGTGATCAAGCATGGAAAAACCAAACACTTTATTCCCCAAACAAATTTTGAAAACAGGTTTGTAAAATTTGTTTTAAAACGGGTCTTTTAAAGTCGATTCGAGACTTAATGTGGGGTCATTTTACGCCGATTCCTAGATCGGTACACCCCCAAACAAGCATGAACTGGGGTGGCACAAAGTGGATGATGCGTGGTCAACTATAAACAAATAGTCGGAAGAGTTGGGGGTCTAGCCATAAAAACATGATACTAAATGCACCCCAAACAGAATAATGTTGTATAATTGGAAGCAAACATGTAAGAAGGAATGAAAACTTATGCATCCTATCAAAGAACATATGCAAACCATCATGTTGTAATTGTTTTAAATAGTTGGAATGACCAAAAAGATGAATTAGCGATACTTTAGGTGAGAAGGGAATGAAGTGTGGATCATGATGTCTTTCATGAAGCTCAGATAAGGAAAAATAAGACAAACTAGGTTTCTCACTACACTCGGTCAGAGCTTGTCTCTCAATTACCGGAATGGTGTACTCATGGGATTGTGTGCTAGGCAAACACTCTTCATTGTGTGGAGGGTTGAAAAAATTATAGATGGTCTCTGAGGCAATTGGCTCAAGGGCAAAATCGAGGTTCCTTTTAAATGGTGGGTGAATGGATGGCTTAGTTGTGGTAGATGGTTGGATTATAGGAGGTGGTAACTCAGGTGGATGGTGGTTGGTTGGTGGTTCATTGGGTGGTGGATCCTCACATGCTCTTAAGAACTCTACATCTGGCTTAGGTGAATCCACAAGGTTATGGTTTGTGGCTTTATCTTTAAGATTTTTTCTATTTCTTCCATTGTTATTTCCCTCACCGCCAAACTGAATTGAGATTCACATTGCTCTAAAGATGTAACTTCCTCGTTTTCTTGCACATTAACTTGTTCATGCCTTAGATTTGAATTGTTAATCTCCATGTCCTCACCCTTTTCCTCTAAAACACTACAAGTATCCTCAATGGCCTCATTCGAATGTGTCGAGACATCATCCACCGAAAGTGCGGTTTGCAAACTCAAAGGCCCGGACATGCTCAAGGAGGGTCCATACGGGAATGCCAATAGTTATCAAATTCTTCCTTCGTCACATCTTTATAAATATCTTCTAAAGTGTAATCATTATATTCATCGTCCGTGGATCGATTAGGAAGTTCCTCGGAGACATCGCTCAAGTTTGAGTGGTCATCCGAAACTAGTCCTAAAGAGTCGTCTACAAGAATTTCCTCATCCAGTGGGGTGTGGAGTTAATATCATGGTTAATGGGAGGGTGCGAGGAAGGTAATGGTTCATGAAATGTAGGGTAGGTGTGAACTAGGTTGGTGGGCTTAGTTATGGGAATAGTGTTGATCTCCGGGATGGTAGAAATGTCCGCAGTGAACCTAGTATCTTTAGGTTTAGGTTTATTTCTGAATTATTAATTTGTTTTGGGCCATCATTTCATCGAATGTTGTTAATCGAGGTGAAGCTTGGTGGTGTGGGTCTGGTTGGTATGGTGTTTGATAGTCATAGTTATTGGCGTTTGAGTGACTCGGTTGATGTAAAATCTTGTGATGGGTTAGGTTTGATTTGAATGGTGGGGTTGATTGTTATTGGTGGAATTACATGAATAGTTTGGATGACTAGGAAACTTTTGATTGTATGAGTCACTATAAAAATTTGAAAATTGAGGCTCATAATTATTATTATATCCTATAGTAGGCTCGGACTCTTGATATGATGGGCATTGAGAAGCCCAATGGTCGACTACCACAACATGAACATGGTGAAGGGTTCCCATAATAATTACAAGATTGCTCTTGATATGATGGGCATTGAGAAGTCCAATGATCAGGACTACCACAACATGAACATGGTGAAGGGTTCCCATAATAATTACAAGATTGCTCTTGATATGATGGGCATTGAGAAGCCCAATGGTCGACTACCACAAGTATGAACATGGTGAAGGGTTTGCATAATTATCATATGATTGTTGGTCTACATATTGATATGCCATATTGGTTTTCAAATATATTATAGGGCAATTAATATGCAACCACAATTCTAAGCATACATTTCTAGATAGGCGTGTGGTATTTCGTTTTAAGAAAACAAGCCTGATTATACTAGAATTAAAACTCCTCTGACAGAAGAAACAAGGAGTGAAAGAAGGAGTACCTGAATGCCTCCTTGCTTCGCTTACGAATAGCGTCTTGTATACGCGATTTCAGTGTATTTAACAAGTTAGAAACACTAAATAACTTTAAGGAATAAAAATATGCATTTACCTATGAAAATTGGGCTGTTCGGATGAATTTTCCTTGTAGGGCGCGGGTTGGGCGCGGGCGCGCTCAAGGTAAGTTGAAATTACAGTGAATAAGGGCATGGTCGCTCAACATGGCGCGGGCGCGCTCCAGGGTTTTCAAGTTTTAGGCCTTTTATCGTACTCCAAAAAATCTGAAATTTTTACAGTAATTTTCTAAGACATCTATCAAGTAGCCTGTAAAATTTCAGATCGATCGGAGCTGTGAAAGTCCCTCTACAGCCCTTCAAAGTTTGCGAAACGGTTTTGGACACAATACAAACAACCGAATGGTTAACCCATCAAAACAAATCCAAAAATTTCCAAATTTTTACTGGAGACTCCTGACAGATTCTAGTTGTTCCTGTAAAAATTTAGAGCAATTGGATGTCTACAACCTCTCTTTATTGGATGGTGTTCCAGATATTAAGTGTTTGCAACACTGCAGAAACACACTGGAAACACTCTACTATTTAGGAGGTCAAAACAAATAAAAAACTCATCAAATTTTTACTACAAACTCCTGGATTAGGATAGATACTCCTGTAAAAATTATATAATTTTTAGAACTCCCTAAGTAACCTTATTCGTCTATTTTTCAAGAACATACGGTGTGAAAACTGAAATGCAGTACTGTAAAGATCGTATTTTTTTCACAAGGTAAACCAACTTTGAAAAATCTGAAAATATTCTAGTAAATCAACAACACATTAAATATTATGTATGAATATTTTCAGAATTTTCGAAAATTTATAAATACCTTCACCGCAGTGTTTTTCTCTGTGAATCCGCAGCCCCTATGCCTGAAAAAGTGAACAGTTCCAAAAATCAAGAAACAAGAATGAAAAATTAAAAGGGCGGGTGGGTAGAGAATGGGGGATTGCCCCTTGGATTCAAGCAATTGAATTCTTGTCTTGAACGAGATTAAGATGGCAGCGGCGCCATTTGATAACCCGTAAAAACTCAATTAGATTACTCTAACCTTATTCTTACGGTATCAATGATTTATTTCCTACTCTCACATGTATATTCATGCAATATATAGAGTACGGAATCGTTCCACTCTTAAACCTCAAGACTTAAACAAATTCAATTGAACAAACCCAAAGAACAATGGTGAGAGTGATGTGTTATGTGAAATATCTATTCTATGATTATACTACGGATTCAATTTATACTAACAAGATATAATAATTCAACTACAGAAATACTAACTGGACTCTATGATAAGGAATTAGGGGGATTGATTCCACCTTGAATCCAACTTAACAACCTAGCGTAGAATGTTGTATCTCAATTCTCACGTTCTTAAAGGAGAATTTCGAAGTTCTAATCCCTAGTGTTCGTGGCATTTCTACCTAATACTAACTAGCATGTGAGGTTGTCCACCCATTCTCATGGCTTAAACACGACCTTCTAGAGTGGAATAGAATCTACAACCAATTCTATACTAACCACTAAGTTTTCATCAAGGCTTCATCAACCCCTCTAATAGAGGTTTTAGCCTTGAGTCATCAAACTAACATTTCCCATTGAATCTAAACTAAACATAATATAAAGATTGAAACTTGCTAAATTTAAACCTTAATAGCAATTACTCATGCAAGAATTATTTCAATCTAATAAAGACAACCATTGAATCTAAGAATTAAACTAATTGAAGTAAAGAAATTGAACAAGATTATCAAGAACACTAATTTATTTATCTAATGAAATCAACAACAATAATTTAAACTGAATTTAAGGCAAGAATAAAAACTAATTAATTAATCTAAAACTAGATTTAGAACTAAGGTTTAATGGCTACTTTTCTTATTCTAACCTAATTTATTTTCTAACCTAACTATCTACCATTAACAAAGAGCTAAGCTTTTGTTTTTATACATCAGATCTAAAAATCGTGCATGGGCTTGGAGCGGGGTTTGGGCAGAAGAATCGGGCCCAAAACCCAATCTTTCAAATCCAAAAGGCCTCTTCAGCTGCAGTTGGCTTCCACAGACTTTTCGTCCACTTCTGCTCCTCTGATTGGGTCAAGGCTTGGACCATTGGAAAGCTCTTTCCGAGCCGGTCGTTTTGACATAAGGTAGGCCCCCAATTCAGTCGAGTCCAAAGATATGGCATTCGAAAGTTCTCACGACTTTTGCTCCTTTATCTCGCTAAAGTGGCACATTTCTACACATAATGAACTTTGAAGCCTGAAATGCATAAAAACACGTAATCAGTATTAACTCTTACTTATTATTCACATAATTGGTCTAACAGTATGATTATTAAGGGGTTAAAACTACAGTTTTGGGCTCTTATCACTAGCTATGTTGGCACACCTCAGTAGAATGACGTGGCTGAAAGAAAAAACAGACACCTTTTGGAGACCACTTGTGCTCTTATGTTGGGCATGAATGTTCCTAAGCAATACTGGTCTCATGGCATCTTAACTGCTGCTTATTTGATTAATCATCTTCCCAGTCGGGTTCTTGGTTTAAAATCCCCATTGGAAGTGCTCAAATCTAGGCCGCTGGATCTCTCTCATCTGCGAGTGTTTGGGGGTGTTTGTTATGTGCATCAGCAAGCTATTCATCGAGATAAATTCGATACTCGGGCTACTCGATGTATTTTTGTTGGTTATTCTACCACACAGAAAGGCTATATATGTTACAATCCGGCGACAAGAAAACTGGTTGTCTTTCATGATGTACACTTTGTGGAATTTGAAGCTTTCTTTCAAGATTCAGCTGTGCCTAGGAATTGGTCTCAGGGGGAGTGTTTGGCAGATTTGGCACCTCTCATAGCAGTTATGGCATATTTGACACCTTTTCCGCCAGTTGGTGAAGGTATGGTTCTGTCGATTGGTGCTGGTCGAAGGTATAGTTCGACCGCTAGAAGTTATTGAACCCATTGAAGTTATGGGTTCTATTGAAGAAAGTATGGCGCTGCCGCTTTAGTGATCGAAAGCAACTAAAGGGGCGCTAGCTCCCGACAACTTTCCGAATGGCGGCGGCGGCCACGAATCGAGCTAACGTAAGAGCGGGCACGCTCTAGTGCTCCTCCAGTTTCTCGACAATCTGAACGAGAGAGACAACCTCCAGTAACTCTCAAGAATTACTATAAATCTGATAGAGAACTGCATCCTCCAGTAACTCACAGGAATTTTTATTCATTGCATGATGTTTCCTATCCTCTACAGGAGTATATAACGTATGCCAACATCACTTCATCTCATCATGCTTTCTTGAGTACAGTCGATGATGTGCAAGAACCCAAGAACTTTAGAGAAGCTAACTCTCGTCCAGTATGGAGAAAGGCGATGCAAGAAGAACTTCGTGCTCTAGACGAGAATAAAACTTTGGATATTGTTATGCTATTGTATGGAAAGAAAACAGTTGATTGTCGTTGGGTGTTCAGAAACAAGTTCAACAGTGATTGTTCTTTAGAGAGGTCTAAAGCTCGACTCGTTGCAAGGGGATTCACCCAAACATATGGTCAGGACTATAAGGAGACTTTTGCACCAGTTGCAAAGATGAACACGTTTAGAGTTCTTGTATCTTTAGCTGTAAATCAAGACTGGAAATCATTTCAGATGAATATTAAAAATGCATTCTTACACGGCGATCTTAAAGAAGAAGTGTATATGAGTATCCCACCTGGACATCCGAAGGAGACTAAGGTTGGATTAGTATGCAAGTTAAAAAATGTTATCTATGGACTTAAATAATCTCCACGAGCGTGGTATGCCAAACTCAATTCTGTTCTAGCTATGACCGGTCTTAAGTGGAGTGATGCTGCTCCTTCCTTATTTGTTAAGTATAGCAGGTTAGGCTTGGTTGTTGTTCTTATTTATGTTGATGACATAGTTATCATAGGTAATGACCATATTGAAATATCTAAGCTCAAGGATTTACTGCACAAAAAATTTGCCATCAAGGATCTGGGTATTATGAAGTACTTTCTTGGGATCGAAATTGCTTATTAAAAAAGAGGCATATTTCTTAATCAAAGAAAGTATGTGTTGGATCTTTTGAGTGAAGCAGGAAAGCTGGGGGTAAAACCATCTGATTCCCTAATTGATAGTAAAGCCAAGTTGGACAACACTGGAGATCTTCTTACTGACATTGGTCAGTATCAACGATTAGTTGGTAAACTAATATATTTAACTATTACCCGACTAGATATTTCTTATGCAGTAAGGTTGGTTAGTCGTTTTATGCATGCTCCAAGGACTCCACATATGAATGCAATTTCTAGAATACTACAGTATCTGAAAGGGTAGCCAGGAAGATGTATTTGGATGCAGAAAAATGGGCATACATCTATTATTGCTTATACAGATGCTGATTGGGCAGGATGTCTAGTTGATCGGCAGTCTACTTCTGGTTATTGTACCTTTGTGGGAGGTAATTTGGTCACTTGGAAGAGCAAGAAACAGAATGTAGTGGTTCGTTCTAGTGCTGAAGCTGAGTACAGGGCTATGGCTTCCACCACCAGTGAAATCATATGGCTTCGCGATCTTATGAAGGATTTGTGTTTTGGTTTGCATCTGCCAACTACACTTATTTACTGTGATAATCAAGCTGCTATGCACATTGCTGCAAATCTGGTGTTTCATGAGAGAACTAAACATATTGAAGTTGACTGTCATTTTGTGCGTAAAAAAGTGCAGTCTAACATTGCCACTACCTCCTTTGTTCGAAGTGACCAACAGCTTGCAGACATTTTTACCAAGGGACTTCCAACTTCCAAGTTCCATGATATACTCTCCAAGTTGGGCTCATTGGATATCTTCGCACCAACTTGAGGGGGAGTGTGGGAGAAGATGAAGGCGTGGGCGAGCTAATGTTGCTCATGATGAAGGCGCGGGCGCGCCTTAGTCAATTGTGACAGAGGTTCGATAGATTTGTGGGTTTTCTATAAAGGAAAGTCTCTATTCTTTTTAGAAACTATACAGACAAGTGTGCACTCATGTTGTGCATATATTAATCCATGTAACACAACCCTAATTCAATCAAACAATAAACACCTCTCTTTTCCTGTGGACGTAGGCTGCCGCATTGGCACCGAACCACTATAAATCTTGTGTTGTGTGTCTTTGATTGGTTGTTTAATTCTACACAAACCAACAAAATCAGTAAGAGGAAAGTATTGCAAAACCTTTGCAGGCACCCTGCTGGTCCGCATCCTCAATTGCTCAATGGTTGCAGTTTTGTATCTAGAAACTCCACATGTAGGATAAGAAACCTCAAATTTATTATCTCCCCTATTATAGATGTTATTAGAGTGTACCAGGGCAATAGTGTCTTTACACATTTCTGTTTTAATATAAATAATATATGAGAGCCCGGCTACAAGGTTAAGCCGTCACTCTCTCTCTTTCTCTCATTAGTTTCTCTTATCTTTTCCTCTCTCTCTCTCTCTCTCTCTATTTTTTATATCATTAACTTAACTTGGTATCGGAGCAAGTTATTATCCTCACTGTTCTATTTTTTTTTCTTCTTCACTCAAGTGGTTTTTGGTGGTTTTAAAGTAGTTGCCTTTTTTTGGTTAGGGTTTAGGCAAACCTAGTTTTCTTTTTTGTGTTTGTTCTGTTGGTGGTGTGTGCTTAAACCCTTAATGGTTTAAAGAGTTGCACGCTAGGGTTTGCGTAGTTTGTGTATGATCGGTGTGGATATCTTGTCATAAGGAGTTGTTGCTGAAGAAAAGTTTTAAATTTCTGGTGGTGTTTTGGTGTGGTCTATTCTGACTCCTTACCTTCATCAAAGGTCGTGTGTTTGAAGAATCTACATCGATCTCAAGCAGGTTATTGTTCTGGTCTCTTGATTTTCTGGTTCTCCTAGCTTCTTGTGTGTTACTTTGAAAAACCTGATGAACAGTAGTTCTTGATCCTGTTGATAACTAGTTCGTGGCAAGAGCTATCAGCTCCTGGTTTGTGCAATACCTTATATTTTTTTGAGACGTGTTTTTTACTTGCATGAAGTTTTTTTGTTAGGACTGTGGTGAACCATGGCAAACGTTTCTGATCCTAAACTTACCTCTAGTAATGCTACGAAAGATCATGTGTACTACATCAATGACGACCTCGGTAAGCCTATTACAAATATCCGTTTGCATGGGACAATTATCTATCATGGAGTTATGTTGCTGAACATTTTATCCGTGCAAAGAAAAAGTCTAAGATTCTTACTGATGATCCTCCTGATTCTACTGATCCCACTTACGAAGATTGGATGGCTTCTAATTCTATGGTCTTGACTTGGCTATGGAATAGTATGGAACCTGTTTCGACCCTACATACGGGTAAACGCGTCTATTAGTAGGGTCTCCATTTTATTCATTTAATCGACGGGGGCTAAAGCCCAATTTGCAATACCATGGATCAATGTGCGGGGCCCATTAACTCATGTGTCTAAGGCTGAACCTTAGCCACATGGCTTGCCACTAATGTACATTGATTTATGTCGATTCATTTATTATCAAAGAGATAATTATCGGTTAGCCGGTTATATTCTATCACGATTACTCAAGATACGAGAATACTTGAGCTACAAGGACTCTCTACTCTACCTATATAAATACAAAATTGTTTTTCATAAGGAACTACGTTGAAACTTGATCCCTAGAGAATAGATCTTGGGTACGTAGGCAGCCATTATTTGGTTCAGTTTCATCTCCCCCAACATCAAATTCCTTTGTTTCTTAGTGCGTTCTTTACCATTGCTCTCGTTGTGTTGAAGGCGTTTTTTTGCGAGAAACATAATTGGCGCCCGTCTATGGGGAATTTAGAATTCATTATCACGTGAAACAATCAAGATGGTAAGCACAAGAAGCAGACTAAATAGTCGACATATTCCTTCTGCTAATAATACTCGCAACCCTCGAAATTCAAATCGGCCAATGCAAGAACCGTTGAACAATCAAGTTGATCCTAATAGTAGGATCAAGTCGCAACATCCAACTGTAGCAGTGCAACCGCCACCGCCTCCGCCACCACCACCGCTACCGCAAAAGGCAGTACAACCGCCGGCACCAACCCTAACAGTCTTGCAACAAGAAAACCGACAAGTCAGTAATCCTCCATGCGGTCCGCCATCTATCCATGTCGATCCTTCAGTTGACATGGATATGGGCGTGGACATTACTCTCACACCAACTAACGGAAAAGGTGATAGTAACAGCCAATTCACCCCTAATACGGTTGAGCGTGAGTTACGACGAGTCAAAAATTTAAATAGGAACTTGAGAAGGAAGCCGGCAAAGAGGCAAAGGTGGGCGATCTTTGCAAATTCAACAACATAAAGGCAACCACGAAGGGACGCAGGCCATTCCAGTGTATGGGACTGTCTTGAAGATCCACTTCATCGTTCTCAACAACGTGTTATTTCTCAAACACAATCAACCAGTGCACACTCTAAGAGTAATGACCCTATTACTCGTACTTATGGGGATAATCGGATTGCCAGGGATAATTACTACCCTAGACATGTCCGATCTCAAATGGAAGATTTACCTCTGAGAAGCAATTTCAGGGAAGACCGCCATCCGAGATATGTCCGACATGACTGGGAAGGCGGGCATCCCAGACAAGAGCAACAAAACATGGAGAAGTGGTATAATTATACCGACCACCCGACCAAAGGGTGACTCTGAAGCCTAGACAGTGGTTCTGAGGGATAAACAAAGACAATCACCCGGTCGAGTCGATCGTCGCGTACCGCCAAAGATCTCTAACTTCAATAAGAGATAATGGAAGGTATCCTTCTCCACATGGGCACGACCGGGGGCGTCCAGTTGTTCAAGCCAATACTTTAACTCTAACAGAACAATAGTTGAAAGAGTTTATTGCAAAAGAACTTAACTATAGAGAGGGGTAAGAATGAAAAACTTGACAGTCAATGATGGCGTACTTAATAAGTTTTCGCTCGACATTAAAGAAGCTTACCACCATCCCGACTTCAAACAACCCGATTTTGAACTTTATGATGAGTCGGAAGGATCCCGACTTCAAACAACCCGATTTTGAACTTTATGATGAGTCGGAAGGAGATCCTGGCTTGCATGTTCTATCGTTCAAAAATAAGTTGGTGTTATGGGGTGGAGATGATCCGCTCATATGTAAGCTCTTTCCATCAACTCTAAAGGGAGAAGCATTACGCTGGTTTAATGACTTGCCTTCAAGATCAATTCACCAATTCAATGAACTAGAAAATCAGTTTGTTAATTGTTTCCGCCACAATTGCAAGACGCCAAAGGATGTCGACTCACTTCTGAACATCAAGCAACAACGTGACGAAAAGTTATGTACTTTTGTTACTAGGTTCCGGAAGGCAGCAGCACCGCCGCCGCCGCTACCGCAAACGGCAATACAAATGCCTCCGAATGAAAGCGTCACGGAAGAAAGTATAAGGAAAACCTTAATCCCAGACTAGACCGACCTGACAGGGAAGGCCGACCTCGCGGATTTGAGGAAAATCGCCATCCTAGACAGGTCCGACCAGACAGGGAAAGAAGGCGTCACGGAAGAAAGTATAAGAAAAACCTTAATCCCAGACTGGATCGACCTGACAGGGAAGGCCGACCTTGCAGATTTGCGGAAAATCGCCATCCTAGGCAGTCCGACTGGGGCGGGGAAAAAGGTCCGCGGAAGAAAGTATAAGGAAAACCTTCATCCTAGACTGGACCGACCTGACAGGGAAGGCCGACTTCGCAGATTTGAGAAAAACTGCCATCCCAGATAGGTCCGACCAGGCAGGAATGGAAGGTGTCACAGAAGCAACTAGATGGAAGACCACAATCCCAGACAAACTACCGACCTAGATAGACTGGTTACACGCAAAGAAAAAGACAATCTCCAGTCGGACCCGAACGTGTGTACCACCTAAAATCTCTAACTCTTGTAAGAGATAATGGCAGGTGTCATTTTCCACATAGGCTCGACCGGGGGCGTCTGTCTGTTTAAATCTTATGGATAAAATGGATTTCACCCCACTTAGCACGAAGTCCCTTTGATGTAACTTCCCACTCATCATAAAATTCATCTGAACCTTAACGAAGCTTGTCCGATTCATCCGTATATGTTGCCCGCGAATTTCCGGCGGTGAGCGCCACCGGGCTTCCAACGCCTATCTTTCATGGATGCTTCTTCAGGGTACTACCAGATATCTTTGAATGTGGATGACCAAGAGTTCACCACCTTCATCACTGACTAAGGCATTTTTTGCTACAATATTATGCCTTTTGGTCTGAAAAATGCCGGTGCAACCTACCAAAAGCTTGTCAATACAATTTTTTCCGATCTGTTGGAAAAAATAATGGAGGCTTATATCGATGATATAGTCGTTAAATCGAAGCATACTGGTGATCATCTTTCCGATCTTCAACTTGTTTTTGGTAGGCTTAACAAGTATAATATGAGACTCAATCCCGCCAAATGTTCTTTTGGCCTCTCTTCTAGAAAATTTCTAGGATACCTCATGACTCGTAGAGGTATTGAGGCTAATCCTGATAAGATACGCGCTGTTATTGATATGCCATCACCAAAAAATAAGAAGGAAATTCAACGACTTACTAGTTGGCTTGCCGCTTTTCATAGATTTATTTCTAAATATTCCGATCGTTATCATCCCTTCTTCCAGACTTTAAAGGGGGCATCAACTTGGAATGTTGATTGTGAGATGGCATTGCAACAAATGGAGAAATACTTGGAAGAATCTATGGAAGACATTCTGCCGCCAATAACTGGGGGCGACGAAAACCAACATGAAAACGTAATTCCTAATCCCATTGACCTATGGTTTGTTTACTCAGATGGTGCCTATAGTAAATCTGGGTCTGGAATTGGATGCATTTTTTGTTAAACCCGGTGGAGAAAAGATTGGGAAATCTGTGCGACGTAGCTTCACCGCTTCAAATAACGAAGCCAAGTATGAGGCTGCCATATGTGCCTTGAGAACAACTTTGACACATGGGGGCGCGAAAGCTCCAGTTATACACGGATTCTCGCCTTGTTGCCAATTAGTTTGGTGGGTCTTTTGAAGCAAGAAATGAGCGTATGACGGCTTATCTTAGTTTGATACATAGTCTTGCTCGACAATTTGATAGCATCTCTATCACTCAAAGACCCCGAAATGACTTACGTCATGTAAATTCATTGGCTTATCTCTCCGCCGCCGTTAAAAGCGAAGGGTTAAGACACATCACTTTTGCAGTCATCTTTTCGTCAGTCTAAGTTTGAACATTTTTACGCTCGCTTAGTTCGTTATTCTCATTACAAAAAAATCGATGAAGTTACCACATTTAGCCCTTCGGTCTAAGTTTGAACGCTTTTATGCGCTTTAGTTCATTACTATCATTCTGAAAAAATCGGCGAAGTTACCACATTTAACTTTGTCGGGCCTAAGTTTGAACGCTTTTTACGCTCGCTTAGTCATTACTATTGCTACGACAAAATCTGACGAAGTTACTACATTTAACCGTCGGTCTAAGTTTGAGCGCTTTTACGCTCGCTTAGTTCGTTACTATCACTATGACAATATCCGACTAAGTCACCGCGTTTTTTTTTTGCCAGCTGAAGTTTGAATGTTTTTTCACTCGCTTAGTCTAATTTTGCCGAGTTAAGTTAGCATTGAGGCGTTTTTCTACATGGGGGCTGCCTCGTTCTATTTCATTTCAACTACATAAATCAACAACATTGTGGAGTTTTCCCAAGTATGTTATCCGTCACAACAATAATATTCAATAGCAAATCCATACTTTATTGTTATTTTTCATCAAAAGAAGTTTTAGCTCTATGGTATTACATTCACACAATTACCTAATCAATTGTCTCTGTCAATTGTCTTACGGTCGTTCGATTAAATCTTCATTTTCTTCTTCGAAATCTGCATTCGCTTCGCTTAGCTTCGATTAACTATTTTCCGCAGTCATTATTTTTCTAAGGCATTGTACCGATCTTTCTACGAAAAATTTTCTGAGCGAAAATTTTCGTCAGGGTTGTGATTTTTTCTAAGGCATTGTGCCGATCTTTCTACGAAAAATTTTCCGAGCGAAAATTTTCGTTAGCGTCATTATTTTTTCTAAGGCATTGTGCCGATCTTTCTACGAAAATTTTTCCGAGCGAAAATTTTCGTCAGCGTCGTGATTTTTTCTAAGGCATTGTGCCGATCTTTCTACGAAAAATTTTCCAAGCGAAAATTTTCGTTAGCGTCATTATTTTTTTCTAAGGCATTAAGCCGAACTTTTCGAGTTTAAACTTTCGAGGAGGCTCGTACAACCGTCGTTTCTCCGTGCGGCAAAAATTCGCATTACGTTAACTTTCTAAGCGAACGCTTTATTCAGCTTCTTTATTATTATTTTTTCTACTGCATTGTGACCTTTCCGTTCGAAACTTTTCGTCAATATCTTTTGCTCGTAATTTCGCCGTTTCAACCTGCGACGCAAATACAAATCTTTTCGTTAGTCTTTCAGACTTAACCAAAATGTGAAGCTAACTGGAAAAACAATATTGACATACTCGTTATATGCTATCAACGCGAATAATTCTTGAAGCCTCGAACTTCTATTAAATTTATCTCTACTTGCATCTCGATTCTTTTGTGCTTTATTCTACATCTCGTGTATAAACTCTAGTGCCACCCTTGAAGAAAATTTCGCGTTCGTCCATGGTGTACAACACACGTTTGGTGTTGTTTGTCTTCGCTAACAGCCAAACAGTGCAACCTACTTTCGGGTTGCCTTGCGGTTTCACTTCGAAACTTCTCCGTTTTCTTGATCTATACTTATTAGTTTCTATCTTTGCATGTTTCGATCTGGTTTCTTGGTTTGTGTGCTATCTTGTGGTACTTCCACGTTTTGTTTTAGTCTATTGTTCATTCTTTGCGGTTTGGAGGGGCATTACATCTCGATATTTGGTAAGAGCTTTGGTTCCTCCAACCTTACGTTCCCATTCTTCATCTGTTTTTTATACCAAGTCAGCATTCCGATTCAATATCAGTAAAGAAAAAAAATAAAAAAGAACAACAACCACACAAGATCGAATATATATAAACTTCTATCTACACCTTTCTTCAATTCCCTATTAAGTGGTGACCTTTCTTACTCTTCGCACATAGTTGACCTTTTGACTTGGAGATTTTGCATCCGTACAACACATTGTTTTTTCACTTAGTGATTATCCAAACTAGTTTAAGATAAGGTGGGAGACTCATTGGTCTTCGTAGTTGACGTTTATCTACTTCCAATTTCTCTCTCTTCAAGTCCTACTAGAATCACGTGCTAGTCACATATTCTAGTCCATGTGCACGTCCCACTTATTTTGGACACTATCTCTATCTCTTATCCAATCCGGATTTAAATTTAGAGTCCTAGTTTTCTATTGTATTTGATCACATCACATGCAATAATTTAGTTGTTGTATGCATGTACTTATCATTTCACACTTATCTAGTTAAGTACATATCTTTCGGTACACTTCTTTTATTCTATATGAAATACTAATTACGTCCATTTAAAAATTATCCAAGTCCACTACTTACTTCAATTCATTCTGAAGTTCTTTTTATCTTATTATTACTAAACTGCCTCTACGTATAATTTCAACGGTCTAATCCTAGTATCGTTATTCTGCTGGCATGCGTCGTCAACATCAATTTTCATATTGTTACGTCATGCGTTCGGTATATTTTCGGCACTCAATTTCTTTTGAAATTTTTTCTGTGCATTTTTTTTTTCAGTGCATTTTTCAACCATTTTTTTTTAACTACATTGCGTCCTGTATACATTATTTGATATTCTTTCGTTTCCAATAATTCACGAATTTTTCCCGATTGTCCATTTTCCTATCGTTTACGTTCACAGGACACTTTGTTATACATTTCGCTTACTATTTTCGTATTCCATTTTTTCCTTGCTTTTACTTCTCTTCTTTGCCATGTGAACTTTGTTCGCATGACAAAGAGGGGGCGGTGTTCGACCCCCACATACGTGGCAAACGTCCATTAGTAGGGGTCTCCATTTTATTCATTTAATCGACAGGGCTAAAGCCCAATTTGCAATACCATGGATCAATGTATATGCCCATTAACTCATGTGTCTAAGGCTGAACCTTAGTCACATAGCTTGCCACTAATGTACATTGATTTATGTCCAGATTCATTTATTATCAAAGAGATAATTATCAATTGACAGTTATATTCTATCACGATTACTCAAGATACGAGAATATTTGAGCTACAAGGACTCTCTACTCTACCTATATAAATACCAAACTGTTTTTCATAAGGAACTACGTTGAAACTTGATCCCTAGAGAATAGATCTTGGGTACGTAGGCAACCATTAGTTGGTTCAGTTTCATCTCCCCCAACATTAAATTCCTCTGTTTCTTAGTGCGTTCTTTACCATTGCTCGTTGTGTTGAAGTAGTTTCTGCGCGAGAAACAGAACCAAAGATACTTACTAATTTAATGTGCAGTTTTACCCAGCGCAAAGCGGGTATGGTACTCCTTGAAGGAGATGTATTCTCAAGAGAATAACATATCTCACATCTTTGATTTGTTTGAATCTCTTTTAAAACAAAACAGGGTGATCAACCAATTGACGAGTATTATATCACCATGAAGGGACTGGGAAGAACTTTTGTTGTATCAACCTTTCACCATTGACTTGGAGAAACAGAGACAACAAACGCGAACAATTTCAGGTTGCTTTACTTCTACATGGGATGAATTCAAAATATATTGTTTACAAGGATCAAATTTTAGCTAGTGAAATTGTTTAAATGCGCTTTCGGGCTTTTTTTCGTCTTAAGAGAAAGTGGCGGGGAGCATGGTGAGTCTCTTTCAATTGTTAAGGAGTCATCAGCCTTACTTTCTACTCCTAGCAATCGTGGTGGATGTGGAGGTTATACTGGTGGTCGTGGTTCTTATGGTCGTGGTAATTATGGTAATGGTAGAGGTGGTCGTGGTGATAGGTACGACAGTGTTGCTGAAAGGAAGTGTACTCATTGTGGTAAGGAGAGGCATACTGAGCCGTTCTGTCACGCCCCGAGACCCATCACACATCCCGAGGTCGTGGAGATGAATCTCGAGGCAGTCACTGACACAATTCTATTGAAATTTCGGCGGAGTTTTCTTTGTTTAATCGTCGTTTCGTATACTTAATTAAAACCTGTCATAACTTGTAAATCTCATAATTCACCCATCCAACAACCATATATATACTACTCTTAACTTTATATACGGCAGGGATATATCTATATATCTACAAAACTGTTTAAGTGAGAACCGTTGCCCAAATACATCGATTATTACATCAAAATGAACTGGCTCTCTATATCCAACAAAAAATGAACTAATCTCTCTCTATACAACAAAATGAGATAGATTCGCCCTATACCACAAAATAACTTGACTCTGTCCCTCGTCAAGCATAAGAAAAACCACCCAAATCCCCGTAACCATCTTCACTAGTGGTAGGGATAATCTCCTCCGCAACTGGCTCGTCTGAAAATGTTAATGTAGGATGAGCAAAACAACTATGCCTAGTAGAAACGCACATAACCAATAAATAGTCTACTTATAGCAAAACATTTAAAACATGCAGGTTTTCCATAATAATAATCAAAATATCGTGACTATATAATAAATCACTAACTCACATCAATCATATTGGCATGCTTCTTTAATATTCAAAATAGAGTTTTCACAATCATCATACAACTATTGTGGCATTTGCATCCTATTAGAATGGTGAGAATGCGACCGGTATTTTCATTGATCCACAAGCATATCTCGGTTCGATGCTTCCCGGTGTGAACCATGCACCGGTTGTTTTCCTGATTTTCTTGGCGGGGAGCTGAAAATGCGTTGTTGTGCATTACACAAAACCCAAAGCTTTTAGGGCTCGGTGGGCCTCAGTAACCCACGACCCCATACGGCCGTCACCTAACTTACGGTGGTCAACCGTTCGACGACTGCAAACTACTCAAGATCCTGACACACGTCCAGGAGTGGACTAAACTCTCACTCCTTGCGTCTAAATCTCATCGAGGTAAACATGTAACCTCACACAAGCTAAGCACCATACAGCGTGACACGTACAAACATGGTTATCTAGAAAAGTAGAAAAGGAATTTTCGGACTACATCCTGTGATGCATCCCTTTAAAGATGGCCCACCACCTCGAAAGGTGTACACCACAATTGAAATCCTAGAATGAACTGCCGTCTCCGGAAATGCGACAACAATTCCTTCTTTATAGGAATTCACAATTCCTTTTCTAAATTCCCCCGTGATAAGCATAGTATTATATACTCGTATTACCGATTATTTCCAAATACTATAAATACATATTTAGTTTTTCCTTTAAAACTGCTGGTTCTGTATGTGTGAGTTCCTGGATTTCCAACAATCGATTAAATACAACCTATGACTCCCAAACGGGCCGGTCATAGGAAATGACAACCGATGATTCGACGTTGGCGATGATTCCCAAACGACGAATCATCGAAAATAACAACGAACTATATCCATGGAACAATCCAGAACCTCACACATAGTTACAAACAATCGGGTAATCTATACCCACATAACAAAATCTATCTCTCTTTCTCTTTCCTGAGACAAGAGACGACAACCCTTCCCAAAACCAGTTTTTGCTCCTTTAACGAAAGAAAACAATCCCAACTACCCAGATTTCACAAAAACTCATTTTCACACAAAAGCTATCTATATATTTAGTTTATATCGAGGAAAAATACAAATGCAAAACATGAATATCACATATACATGCATGGTTGATAAGCAAACTATCTTTTACCAATTTAAACCAATTAAATCAGGCATGAAAATAAGCATGCTATATATTGGTATGTAAGTTCCTACCTTAGCAAGCTCCGTTCTCCTCAAGCCTCACTTAACCGAATCCACTCTTATTTAACTCCTATAACATCATATACATAAGTAGGCTATTAGAATTTATCAAACTAACGAGAAATTCTTATCTAACTTAAGCCGAGAAGAAATCTCGACGCTAAGAATTTGGGTTCAGGTAACTTTTCCTATAACTCATCGTTTGGTAGCAATTCAGGGCCATTTCTAGCACTGTTCCTCTGACAGGTCTCCGCAGGCCTTTATGTCAATACCAATCCTATCAATTCCACTAAGGATTAAGATTTTTCCCAACTCCAACAATGACCAAATTCCACCCCCTTCAATTCACATTAAATCTATTAAAAAAATAGGTGGGTGTTTCTCCTCATTCACTCAATAATCAACATCATCTTAAACAAGTATAAACCAACATGAACTCCTAAAAAATGGAGTGGATAATAACGATTCTTACCAAGCCAGCAAGGATATCTCCTTTAGCTTCCTTCTCTACTCATTTCGCTAAGCCATATCTCCTCCAAATAGCTACTGTCGAAATTTAAAACACCCCATTCAATGATTTTTCATCAATATATCCAATTCCATTGAAATTGAGTTTAAACTAGCTACTTGGGAAGAAGACTAACTCACCTTTCCCGTTGGTACGCTGAAAATTCGAGGAAATTCGAACTCTTACACTTGAGTTTAAGGTTTCTAAGGGATTAGGTGTGAAACCTTTAGGATGGAATCGATAGAAATTAGGCGAATTGGTTTTCTCTCTCCTAGGGTTCTAAGTGGCGAAATGGAGAAGAAAGAAATTGGGTCGATTTTTTTTTTTTTGGTTTGGTGCGATTTTTGTTTTGGGATAATTCTAAGGTTTAGGTAAAAAGGTCATCCTACCCTTACCTTGTAATCTATTATCAAGCAAGGGTTTGATCACAAGCTCTCGCGTGTAACGGTCTAAGTTCGTGCACGTTAACCAGTAATTACTAAGCTGTCGTCAAATGACTTGTCCAATTCTAAAGTTTCCGGTGTCATTATTGACTATGCGAAAGTATTTAGTTATCATTACACACAAATTTATTATGTATCGAATTATTTTACTAGTTATTATTTATCTTTTTTTTCGATCTTCGTATATTCTAAGTAACCAGTGATATGAAACCTTAGAATTTTCCAAGTGGTTTTCCTGAACTAACTTGGTTTCTCAGTCGGTGTTAAATTAATTTACGTTACGTCAGGCTAAACGTCTATCCGACTGGCCATGTACGTAATCGTCCCTAAGGTTCACGTGTCTTTTACTAATTTACCTTAATAAGAATTCAGGACTTTACACATTTTGTTGGGACAAACATGGACGACCATCTGCCTATGCAAACTATGTTTCTGATCAGACTTTTGGGTCTTCCGCTACTGCTACACCCTATGTTCAGCCTAAACCTTCCACTGCTACTATGGCTAGTTCCGGTAAGTGTGCTTGTTTGGCGGTACCTTCTTCATCTTGGATCATTGATTCAGGAGCTAGTGCTCATATGACCGGTAATCTTTCTCTTCTTTATAATTTTGTGCCCACTAAGAATAGTATGACTTTAGCTGATGGTTCCTCACGTCCTGTTCTTGGTACCGGTGTTCTTCGTCCAACTAAGTCCTTAGATTTGCAGTTGGGTTTCTATGTTCCTAATCTTTCATTTAATCTTGTCTCTGTTAGTGAACTAACTAAATCTCTACACTTTTCTGTAACCTTCAATCCTACCGGGTTGTGTTTTGAAGGACCTCAAGATGAAGATGATGATTAGTTCAGGGTATGAGCATGATGGGTTATATGTTTTGAATGTTGAGAAGTCAAGCTCGGTTTCTGCTTTGAGTGCATCTATGTCTCCACTTCAGTGGCATCGTCGTCTTGGTCATCCATCATTGGTTAAGTTACGTCAGTTATTTCCTAAGTTGAGTCCAGTTATCTGTTTTAGATTGTGAAGCATGTCATTTAGGAAAACACCATCATAGTACGTTTCCTAGTAGGATTGATAAGAGGTTTTTGAGTCCATTTGATATAGTCCGTACAGACATTTGGGGTCCTAGAATAAAAGCTTCTCTGGTTTTCTTTATTTTGTAGTGTTTGTTGATGATTTTTCTAGAACGACATGGTTATATTTGCTAAAGGATCGTACTGAACTACCTCGCACTTTGTCCAATTTTACAATGAAGTTTTAACTTTCGGTTTGACAAGAAAATTAAAATTATTTGTTCTGACAATGCCTTAGAGTATGCTCAAACTTGTGTGAGATTTTTTTGTGAGGATCGAGGTGTTATTCACCAAACCACTTATCCTTATACCTCTCAACAGAATGAAGTAGTTGAACGAAAACTTCGTCATTTACTAGATGTTACTTTCGACTATGATGTTTGCTATAGGTGTCCCTAAACCATTTTGGAGTGATGTTGTTCTTACCACTAATTATCTTATTAATCGTATGCCATGGTCCGTTCTTGATAACCAGTCCCCATTTGCGTTGTTGTATCCTACTCAGTCAACTTATGGTTTGCCACCACGAGTATTTAGTTGTGTCGCATTTGTTTATGTCCTTGGTCCAGGTCATGACAAGTTGGATCCCCGGTCTATAAAGTGTGTTTTTGTGGGTTACTCACGAACTTAGAAAAGATATCATTGTTATAGTCCTGTGACTCGTCGATACTATGTTAGTGCTGATGTTACTTTCTTTGAGTCTACTCCATATTTCTCTACATCAAGATAGTCGATTGTTTGATCCAGATTTAGTATCTTGTTGTGAGGGGGAGTTATTTTATCCTTTACCTCAACCAGTTGTTCCCGTTCCAATTGTTCCTTGTGACGAGGTGCCTCACTCACCAAATGCACCTCCCTCACCAGCTATGTCTTGTGAGGAAGGGCCTAGTCGTGTTCCTATTACGACCGTTAGGGGATCCATGCCTACTTATGCTCAATATCATCGTACTTTTCCTCGAAACAAAGTTCCTAATGTTGAATCTGATACTGTCACTACTGTTGAATATGTCCCGAACCAATCATCGTCTTTGAAAGGAGGTCCATTGGTTAATATTGAACCTGTTGCTATCCGGACCAGGTCTCATGTTGAACCCGTTGCTAAGCGGACCAGGTCTCAAGTTGAACCAGTTGGTAAACGAACCAGGTCTAAAACTTCTCATCTTATCTCTCAGTTTGTTTTATTACATCGTACTGCTCCTGCTTTCCATACATTTGCCTTGGCTATGTCTTCTATTTCGGTTCCATCTTCTCTTAACCAAGCACTAGCTTCTTCGGTTTGGACATTGGCTATAAAGAAGAAATTCGCCTTGTATAAGAATAAAACTTGGGAGCTTACACTTCTTCCACCGGGAAGAAAACATTCGGTTGCAAATGGGTTTTCGCGGTGAAGTACTTATCGGATGGATTACGTTGAAGCGTCTAAAAGGCGTTTGGTTGCTAAAGGGTATACCCAAACTTACGGGGTTGATTATATGGAGCGTTTTCACGTTTGCTCGACTTAACTCTGTCCGGATCTTGCTTTCCGTTGCTATGTGTAAGGGTTGGCCACTTTACCAATTGGACATTAAAATGCATTCTTGCATGGTGTGTTGTGGAGGAGGTGTATATGGATCACCCACAGGTTTGTTGCTCCTAGTCAAGATAATATGGTGTGTAAGTTAAAAAAAGGCTATTTATGGTTTGGAAGCAATCACCACATGCTTGGTTTGATAGGTTTAGTTTTGTGGTTATCCGGTTTGGTTTTCATCGATCTTCCTCAGATCATTCGTGCGGTTTGTTTGACATTTATACGGCACTATTGGTCTCATTGTATATGTGGATGATATTATTATTTCTGGGAGTGATGTTGTTGGAATTTCTAATTTGAAGAGGTATTTGGGGCAGCGTTTTCATACGAAAGACTTAGGTCTCCTTCGCTATATATTTTCTTGGGATTGAGGTTGCTCATTCTAGTGAAGGTGTCAGTTTGTCTCAGCGGAAGTATGTTCTAGACCTTCTTAGTGAGATTTGGACTTCTTGGTTTAAAGTTTGTTGATACGCCTATGGATCCTACTGTGAAGCTCAATGCCGAACAAGGGGAGGTATTTTCTGATTATGGTAGGTATAGTTGTCTTGTTGGCTGTCTTATCTATCTTACCGTGACTCGCCCAGATATTACTTATGCAGTTGGTGTCGTTAGTAAGTTTATGCATGCTCCATGTACTTCTCATTGGGATGCTATCATTCGTATACTGAGGTATCTTAAGGGTTCTCTCGATAATGGGCTTCTTTATCGCCCTTCATAGACACTAGATATTTGTGGGTTTTCTGATGCTGATTGGGTAGGTGATCCTATGGACGGTCGGTCTACTTCAGGGTATTGTACCTTTGTTGGTGGAAACTTAGTCACTTGGCGCAGTAAGAAGCAGAACGTTGTAGCTAGGTCTAGTGTTGAGGCTGAGTATCGTGCTATGGCGCACACAACTTCTGAGATGATGTGGGTTCGATCACTTTTGTTAGAGATGGATGGGTGTTCATGCTCCTTCTGCCATGCCCATGATTTGTGACAATCAAGCTGCGATCTATATAGCAAGCAACCCAGTGTTTCATGAACGTACCAAACATATTGAAGTTGATGTCACTTTGTTTGTGATTTGATGATGTTCAAGCAGATTGTTACTCCATATGTAAAGTTTGAAGATCAGTTGGGTGATATTCTTACCAAACCATTGGCTCGTGGTAGTTTTTCATCTATGTGTTTCAAGCTGGGCATGTTTTATTTGTATGCTCCAGCTTGAGGGGGAGTGTTAGAGATGTTATTAGAGTGTACCAGGGCAATATTGTCTTTACACGTTTCTGTTTTAATATAAATAATATATGAGATCCCGGCTACAAGGCTAAGCCGTCACTCCCTCTTTCTCTCATTAGTTTCTCTTCTCTTTTCCTCTCTTTTCTCTATTTTGATATCATTAACTTAACTTCCCCAATACAAGATGCAATCATTTCTACACGTGTCAATCTTCTGGCATTTCAACTTCAAGTCTTTAATCATCTTCTCTGCCTTGTAGGCATTCTTAGGTATCTTATTACAACTAGGCATCGCCATCCAAAGTAGTTGAAGTAAATCAGTAAAAGCCTTATCGCTCAACCCATTTGTGATCTTCAAATTAAGCAATTTCACAACAAATCTAAGAATAGAAGTCGGTACATCGGGATACAAATTCAGTCATGGCTTCACGCAAATTATCATTAAACTCAACACCTTCAACGAGTTCTTCTCCCTCGGTACGACCTCCTAGATCCTCATCCAAAACAGCGTCCAATTCCAGACTAAGTTCTTCCACAAGAACGGTGAATGCTGCATTCATGTCCACCATAGGCACGCGTTTGTTTGAAAACTTTATCCACTTAATTTCATTGAGTTGTTACGGCCTTTCTTTCTCACCGTGCAAAACCAGAATTTATACGCCTTGTCAAATCCATGGCTAAAATAATGTATCACAACATCATCGCGGACTCATTGTCGGGCCTTGGTTTTGACACTTTCTACAAGGACATGGTCTAACATTCTTGTTGTGATGGTGTTCCACGGCAAAGGAACTAAAATCCTCAACACCTTTTATAAAACGTGGATCTCGAAAATTGTCCAAGTTAATCTAACTCTTGTCTATCAAACCCATTGACTCCATAACTTAATAAACTTCTAAAAGAAATAGAAAAGAGAGGAATTCAGAACAAAGAAAATAAAATAAGAACATATATATTTATGCATCTTATAATCATTCACACCCAAACATAGCATCCAAACTCAAGATTTCATTTTTTTTCCACCTAATTTCATTAATAGTTTAGGTTAGTAAGTTAAGCTCATCAGATTAGAAACAGGGAATCAATACTAAAATTCACCATTCACATACACTGTTAGATAAGAGATGTATCACTATCCTCCAACCAAATACCAACCCCAATACACCCCAAAACCCAAATTGTAATCAGCACCCAACCAGCAAAGATTTATTTTTTAGACAATTCATCAAATAACATGTAAATAGTTGGCGTAAATCAACAAACCCACACTTCAAAACAGACTCATAGTCTACACATAAAAAAAAAATCAACTTAATTTATATACAACACGATGCTTAGAATGAGAAACCCACACAAATCTAAAGAAGGAAGGAGAAAATTAACAAGCACTTTGATGTGAGAACGCAGATTAAACAAACTGTTCACATCAATATCAAAAAACAAGAAATTGGGCCAGAGAGCCTGGTTTAAAAAAAAACAACTTAAAAGCCGGAACAATAATTTTTTTGGGTTTTAATACCCCCTAATTTCTTTTCATCAGCATAAGTATTGTTTTATAGAAAATCATTAGAATTTGGGCTTTTGACTCAAGACTGCCCGCCACCTATGATTTTTTTGAGATAATTTCTTTACTTTTTCGCCCTTGCAAAATAACTACTTATCAGATAAATAATAACCGCCCTTAATTTATTTTTTGTTCTTCTTCTTTACATAACTTTTTTTAGTTTATGCAATTATCATTATTTTAATCTCCTCTCAATTTAATCTCTTCTTAAAAGCGCATGATGCTAATCCATGAGCCAAAACAATTCCTGATCATCTAATGAGCAAGGCATTGTTTGGAGAGCAATGAACAAATCTCCTGCAGTAGAGGCAGCAGTGAAACCCATAATGATATCTCAGATCCTCTTTGGGTTCACATCAGCAAGTTCGGGCTCGCTAATACAGATTTAATGGTTTGTAAGAGCGATCGAGAATCATGAATGGGAAAGCATTGTTTGAAAAACTACATTTGTGTGTGTGAGTTTATTAAATTCCTTTACATTACCCTTTGTTTTGGGCATAGAATTATACAGAGTTAGAAAATGTGAATTTACTTTGACAAAGTTGTGGGAGTGTGTAATTTTTTAGGGAAAGTGTAGGAGAACACCTTACTTTTACCTGGTTGATGTTCAACAGTTTCGGTTTGTGATTATCAATGGTATTAATGGTGTATTCTTTTCTTTTACTTGACTGTACTTCTTCCTCAACACCTCGTATCTCTGATGTTTGCCATGTTAGTTTTGATACACATGACTCTTCCCTTATTTTATAGGTTTGTAAATCCCCCATCTTAAATCTTAAAATCAATGGTTTTGAATTGTATGGATACACTTGTAGATTCTATGAAAAACGTTTTACTGAATGCAAACATTTTAAAATGCAGAAACACCACGTTATAAACTTATACATTTTAAAATGCAAATGCACCATGTTATAAACTTATATATTTTAAAATGCAGATGCACCACGTTATAAACTTATACATTTTAAAATGCAAATGCAGATATAAAATGCATTTGATTATTTATTTTGTGGGTTTGATTAACTACTATTAAATGCAACGGGTTGGTTTAGGGTTTAATGTTTAGAAATTTAGGATATAAGGGTTAGGGTTTAGTGTCTTAAGATTTAGGGTTTAGGCTTAGGGTCTAGTTTATAGGGATTAGGGTTTAGTATTTTAAGGTTTAGGGTTTAGGCTTAGGGTCTAGTTTATACAGATTTTGGGTTTAGTGTCTAGTGGTTTGGGGTTTAGACTTAATGACTAGTGTCAAATGCCTCCACAAAATATTGGAGACATAATATTTTTAGTTTTTTCATTATATGCATTATAAGTGAAATTTTTGTGTGAAATTCAAATTTTTGTTTTGCATCCCACTACGTTACTGGGTAGATAGTCGGTTATGCTTCCAAGTGAGGATATTTTCGTCTATTCACAGTAAAGTTGGGTAGCAATTGTGGTGGAGTTCCATATTGCAGTCAAATTGGAGTATTAAATTCTAAAAAATTTTAAGAGGAGTCTTAGGACTACTAAATATTCTTAACTAACCCCTCTAGCCTAATTTTACGTATCAAAAAATGAATAAAAGTTACTTCATTTGAGCTCAATAGAAAATGGGTTAGAGGAAAAAAAATACTACCTTTAAAACTAAAATAGAAAACGAGTTAGAGGAAGAAAAATTACCTTTGATTGAAGGCATTGAAAAGATAGAAAAGGCGTTGGATTTATTGAAAAAGAGCAAAAATTGATTTTTAAGACAAAAGTGTGTAAGGGAGTGAGAGAATACCTTGGCCTCCCTTTTCTTTGCCGGCTATTGTTTGTTGTAGTTGTGTGAGATTATGTTTCATTCTATTTTTAGAATATGTTTCCTTCTATTGTTTTGGTGGGAACTAAAACTTTTTAGATGCTCTGTTAAATTCTTGAATGTTTTTCAGTGATTTCAGTCCAACCGGTTGGCCAACTCTAAAAGCAGTCGGTACACATAAAATTAGGGTTGGAAATGGTATGGGTTTCAACTGAATCCGACCATATCGAATCTATTTTACGGATATGGTTTCTATGTTTGTGACTAGAATCCGACCGAACCCAAACCATTTTAACAGGATTCATATTTTGATGCCTAAAAATTAATTTATATCATACATTTATATATGAAAATCATTAAAATAGTGTATTTTTTTGTGTTTTTTAATAGATATGGATAACGAAATCCGACCGAATCGGATAGATCCTAATATGGTAAGGAGTTTTGAGTGAGAATCCGACCGAACCCTCCATTTCGGTCGGCCTACATAAAATATCCGTCGAAAATGTCCCCTTTGTTATTAATTAGTCGGTAGTATCGGCTGGCTTAAAGCGATGGGATATTTGTCGGTAAGAAAAAAAAATCTAACGAAATGTTAAATAACTAATCCGACGGTGGTATTTTTGGTGGCCAACGAGCTAAAACTATCGGAAACTACCAACAGATTATAGCCGTTTGGTGTACTTCTACTGGGTCTGTCGGCTAAACTCAACATTTTGGTAAGTTATTTCATTGTATCCTTCAAGCATATTTAATTAGTCACCTTGCCGATAGATGAAATGTCAGTTATTTCAATTGAATGAGTCACTTTGCCGATAGATGCACTGTGAGCTATTACGAAAACAATTCTTCCTTTAAAAGAGGAGTTGAGGCTTTTAAGGTACCACTAAAGAAGAAGCTAGTTATACATTTGAGAATTGCTAGCGTCCTGCCCCTCTAAACGGGTATGACACGTTTTTAGGTTTATACATTGGGTTGTGGTATTGACACCTCATTTTATGGGATTGACACTTCTTTGACAAATTCCAAAATATTGGCACCTCTTCATTAATCACATAAAAAAACACTCACGGCAAGAAGTTGCCGCGATATTGCACAATCTACGGTATTGGGTTGCCACGAGTATTGGGTTGTCACGAGATCCCATATCCTTCGAAAGGTTCTTGTCGTGGGTCCTTTTTTGTTTGAATTTTTTTTTAATAGCCACCGTAAAAAAAGTTAGTTCTTTGTGGATGGTTGTTTTTCACTAAAATGGAGTATTTGCTTGTGTTAATTATCAAAACTCTTCTTCATTAATTTGATCACAATTTTTTTATAGTATATGAAAATATTTCTTGTGAGATAGCAAAATTATGTTTCCATTGTACATTTTTTTTCATGGTTTTAGTGTTGTTCTTGGGGTATATAAAGAAGCTCTAAAGAAGAAAATGAGATATTCATATGGTGTGTGTTCAATCATAAAATTTGAAGTGAAAAAACACAAAAAATACTCAGCGACAACTCCACTGCCGTGGGATATAAGATCTCGGGCAACGATGCGTAAAATTATCGAACATATGTGGAGTGTAAAATACATATAAATAATAATTATTATTGTTCTACTTTTTTGCCAAAGGGGTGCCAATCCCATAAAGTGAGAGTGAATCTTTTGGCGCCTTAGCTCTATTTGGCATTGTGAAATTACGTAGTACGACCATGTTTAGGCTATGTATAATTTGTAGTGGATACCCCAAAAGTAATCGGTTTAGACTTGTTTGGTCCCTCCAGATTTGTCTGCTTTGTTCTTCATTTTTTTTATTTATTTTTTTTTTTTTTTTATCAATTCTCCAAATTGAATGAAAATAACATCAAATTTTCCATAAAAATAACCACAAATCAACGAGGAAAATAACTTTGGATTAGTAATTTCAAAATGACAACCAAACTTTAATTCAACATAATTTCAACATAATCTCCTATTACTTGAAGTCCAACAAAAAAAAAATTGATAACTCAAAACACTCCACTAGATTGTGAAGATAGAGAGAAGATTGAAAGTATAAAAGGAGAAAATTGTGAATATGGTTCTTCTTTGAATACCCAAATTATATTTGTGGGTAATGCTTTGGTTTTAGTTTTTCAAATACACAAAGGGTAGGAGTTAGAACTTAAAAGCGAGGAGGAAGTGACAAATATTTTAGCGATTGATCGATTCGAGATCGGAATGGAGGCAGTGGAGAAAAAAAAAAGTCATATAGAATGGGTGAAGAAGAAGGCTTTCTTCTGCAAGTTCTCGGGGTTTTTTTTTTTTTTTTTTTTTTCTCTCGTGATTAAGTTGAATGAATATCGTTATCTTACCAAACAACTGAACACCTTATAAGGGGTCTTATACATTATACAGACTACCCAAACCATGCTGCCAAACAGGCCCATATACATTAACCATGAAAAAATTGAGAACATTGAGTCATTGGGCACAGTTTAATAATGCTCGAGGGGGCCCTTGTAGCCAAAGAGAGAAAATGGCCCATTATTTCTTGCATTCGTTCCATCCAATTATGAGTTTGGATGGACTGTAGACAATATAGAGACTGCAGCATAACATCTGTAATGTGGAAAATGGACAGTACAAGGATGCTTGAACCATGACGAAGGTAATACCGTAACTACAGAAGCCTTTATGTCTGAATCATATATGGTAAGCCAGTTTTGCGTGCTTCCATAGTTCCATGTGGTAAACCCTGTACAAGAAAAGGAGAGAGCAACTAGGTTTATTAATTCAATACATTGCTTCCATTAGGTTTCAGGCTCCCCTGTTGAAGTACACAGTATATGATTCATCTCTCATGCTTAGCAAAGGCATCAACAAGAACTTCCTCTTTGCCCCATTTGCGACAAAACTGATAGGATGGTATTCACTAAGGCCTTTGCTCAACTTAAAGCTAGTTGCCTGGGGAAATGCAGCATCCTTCAACCCTGACCGACAGCTCAGCCTGATTTTTGTACCAGCTTTGTAGTTCACTCCAGTATACAGGAAGCAACCCTTCTGGCTCACTGACTCCAAAGACACTGTACCCTTCTTATCCAATCCCGTAACCACTCTGAACATTGAAGAACCTTCTGTATCTCCAACAGCAAGGTTTTGATTCTTCCCTCCTGCACCACCAGCAACCCAGGAAGGTCGAATGGCTCCATCATCACTGTTTTCCCAATAAAACTGTTTTCTGAAAATGAATGAGCGGAGTTTAAATCTTCAGACACGAATCGAAAGGTGGCCTGAAGAGCAGCATCTGTGCCGGATTCCGGCATCTTCTCCATTGTGATTGCATTGTTAGAATTCATCAAGACGAAGGTCTCATTGCTAGATTGTTGTTGAAGGGAGATCAACTGGGAATTATAAGAGGGTGGAATTGCAGTTATCCAATCTAACTGAGAAGGCTTTGTCTCAGTTTTGAGATCCCAATCACCACTGCTCAGTCCAGCAAGAAGGTAGGGACCATAAAGGATTGCCTGTATGGAAGCGGATTCGGGTCGGTCATCTACAGTTGCAATGAAGAAGACTGTCAGAACTCGAGAAGAAATATCCTAACATTTATATGCTGGCTTGGTACATATTATACTGTTCTAATCATAAGCAAATCATCATTGAATGCATTACCTGATATGGCTTCGGTCCTTAGGCTTATCGGGAATTCTAGGCTCAATTTATCACCGGAACTCCATTTTCTACTTACTGACAGGAAATTACCTGTTCGCAAGAGCATAAAAAATTTAAGATTTTTTTCTGCTTAACTAAGAAGAAATAGCTACGACACAAACATTGTATCCAAGCATTGTTAGCTAATACATATAATATAGGTCATTTTCGCATGAAATTTGACTGCGGACTCTTGTAAAATATATCAAATTTAGAAATGAGATTTGTGGTTCGGTTTAGATCAGACCGCTCATAGGGATAGAAGAGTCGAGATGAGATTGTGTTTGTTCTCCATGACGGTACACGAGATTATTACAGAAAAATGTTCTCTCATCTCCATATGATCCTCTTCATTATCATATCACAATCAACGTCAAGATAAGAAAACAAGTAGCAAGCTCACACCTTGAGTTGGTAGAGACAAATCTGCGTCATTTAAAAATGCATTTGCACCACTTGAGTCTGTCCAAGATGGTATCCGCACATTCAGAGTGGATGATTTGCCTGTCCCCTGTATGGAATATAACCAAGCATCATAACCAATATACAAAGACCTATTAATACCGAAATAAACAGGATGACTCATAAATCCACCACAGGTTAGGGGGTGGTGAAGAATAAATAAAAATACGCACACAAACAATTATCAGATAATCTGTTCATTGGTGGTGACACACAGACCACAATAATAGTATGTCTGGATTTCCCAAATAACAAGAGCAAAAGAGCAAGCTGAAAGCCACTTTAGACTCATATAAGCTCGGATATATGCAGCAATAACTTACCTCTTTTGTAGAGAAACTCAATGTGACTGTAAGGCGTGATTCCATGGCGTAACAGTTTCCACCGTTTGATTTATCAATATGCCTCAGATTTCCAGTCAAAGCGTACTTGATATGAACTGTATGACGTAAAGTTGATTCCCCTCACCTTCAAAGTATATAGAATCTCCCAACTTTGAGAATCGATTCAATTCCTGGAGAAGTGAGATAAATGGAGTAAAATTATCATATAGGTACACTGAAATGACCTCATGACGCCACATAAACTAACCTAGTCATCATGGGGATAGAGGTATCAAAATCTCAATAGGATTAAGAGTTCTATTTTATAAGCACATGTACATAATGGAATAATAATCTGCAGCACACACTCAAAACTTCCTATAATCCAGTAAAGAGAATCCACTCTTTTCAGACCTGTAAACGACCCCTACCCATTCCTTCCACCATTATTAGGTTAGGCTATGCATCAAATTATGTTAAGTATAACAGCAAAAATATAGACTGCGTACGAGAGTTGCACCTAATTATAGACTACGTACTAATTGTTTGATAAAACTAAAGAAGTTATATATGATGCTATCTATAGTCAAGTTCGTGTTGCCAAGTGGGCTCTTTGAGTGTATGAGAGGCAAGTTGTGGTTGTAAACTTGTAATCATGTATCCTCGTGTTAAAGAAACTTCACTGTGGTTTTCTTCCTCTGGTCTTGAATGCTTTATCTGTAAAACAATATTAGTTGGTCACGAGAATATATAACACGTCATTTTTTTACCTCATTATTATTATTTATTCTGGTGAGTAGATTTGTATCTGTTACAATTCTTGTAGCATTGTTCCAGTTATTTGATCCACACATCCTTTTCAGTCCATAATTTTAAAATAGAGGTTTCAACACAAACCTGTCCCATAACAACACCAAAAGAATAAAACTTTGTTCCCCATTTATGGAAGCTTCTAGACTTGGAAACTCCATGACCCAGAGGAAGCATGTAGATCATCAAAAGCCAGGTTCCCTTCCTCTCTGAATACCTAGCACACCATTAATTAGGGAGCGCTCATAATAATCTGCATATGCAATTTCTTTTGGTCCATCTGAATAAGTGACTTGAAACCTGGAGAAGTATATATAGTTTAGATGAGATGGTATGAAAATAATTTTATGAAAAAAAAAAAAAAAAACAGTCCTCTGCCTGTTAAAATATGAACCTTCAAAGTCGATCAAATTCAAGACCAATAACTGAAACAACAGAGTTTCTATATATGCTCAGGCTTTCTGACGAAAAACAGCAATTTAGTGCACATTGCGTATCTCCTAGAACAAAACTTATATTTATGACACACCATGTTGATGTGTTAACCGCACATTTCCACAATTTTTCTAATCATTCATAAAATTACTCTCTTTCCCATGAACTTAACTACTTATTTTTTTATCTTTTTCTTCTTTTTGGGAAGAATGACGGTACAAACCAAGGACATGTAAAACCCATGACATTATGTTACCTCTTTAAAAGAAAAGATAACACATAATATGCAGTGAACGATGTTAGGATATCAAATGAGCAAACCTTCAACATGTTGTGAGTAGAGCAGGACTCTTCATTTTCTGTCTGTAGAGTGGTTGCTAACCGTTTTGGTTCAGACCTGCAGATAATTTAAGGGCAAGAGCGATGAATAAACAACAAACTCTAATGGACATTATGGAAAATTATTTATCAATAACAATATAAAACAAAAAGCTCAAGGTGCAGCATACAAAGCTTTTATTCATACTCAACAAACCCCATAGCTAATGCAGATGTTAGAAACTACTTGCCAATCTAACTGGAAAAATATTAGTTGACCAGATGAGCTATCTAGACACAATACCAGAATTCATTCACTGATGTTCCTCCTGTTGCATAGCTGTGAGAAGAATTGACAACATCCATAAAAGTATGTTCTATTGCCTGCCAAAGACAAAAGTTATATTAAGCTTTGTAAAAATGATGCTTTCTAGTTCAATCCCCATGTAGCATGAACTACTTTAGTGTTTACTCAATAACGAGGAGAAGATGTTTATCTTATTTATCCCGAGAAGAATCTTATACCAAGACATACAATTACAAGCATTCACAGATTACTGCAAGTTACAAGCCCTGACAAGTTGGTGGATATATCCTTTTGACTATTCCTTACCCTTCTCTTAAATTCAATAAATATGGCAATCGTTTAGAGATAATGAGCTAGCTACACAGAGAAAGAAACAAATTTAAACAAAAAGGTCCAAATACTAATGGTTGTAGAATATGTGTATCCATATACAATACTACTTATCAACACTCGAGCAAAGGGTTCTTTTTAAACACCATTTGATCTACATAGAATTTTTTATTCCAGTTAATCCAAGTTATAAACTGTAAAAAGCACATGCGAGTCCCTGCTATATACAAAAAAACCATAAAGTAGAAAAATAACTTTATGCTTGAGAAAAAAAATTGAAAATTGGGGAAAAATAATAAAAGGCTGTCAAAATTTTCACTTGGTAAATTTCTTGTAGAAAGATCGACGAATGCCTTGAAAAAATAATGATCTCAACGGAAATTTTCACTGGAAATTTTTCGGAGAAAAGATCGGCACAATGCCTTAGAAAAAATAATGAAAATTTGGAGAAAGTTTTCGTGAAAAATGTGCGTATAACGAATTCGCATACGGAGAAACAAATGTATTATGAGCAAATTATATTCATAAAAGTCGATGGAGAAAAAGTTTAGCATAGAAAAGGCGTCAATTAATGTTGTAGAAGAATTAAAAAGAAGCTGACTGAAGTTTCGTTGAGAAAGAGCGGCATAATGCCTTAGAAAAAGAATGACTGTGGAAAATAGTTAACCGAAAGCGCTAAGCAAAGCGAATGCATATTTCGATAGCGGAAAATAGTTAACCGTCATCGGAAAATAAAAGAACTGGATTGTAAAAGGAAAGAATGATAGAAAATGTCAGGTGACTATTCGAAAACCAATGGCTAAAAAGAAAAGTGTCGTTCACCGTGGATGAACTTCGAAAAATACTTTAAAAGCGGTGCCAATGATTATTGACATGATGCGGGTATGTTAGTATTTTTTTTATAAGTTGTCGTAAAATTTTGGTTAAGTCTGAAAGACTGACGAAAAAATTTGTATTTTTGTCGCAGGTTGAAATGGCGGAATTACGAGCAAAATATAGTTACAAAGAGTCGATGGAGAAAAGTTTGTCGCAGAAAGATGTCAAGTAATGTCGTAGAAGAAATTAAATAATGAAGCTATCGGAAAGTTTAACTTTCGGAAAAAGTTGTACTCAGAAAGATCGGCACAAGGCCTTAGAAAAAATAAGGAAGATGAAGAAAGGTTTTGCTTTCGAGGGGTGATCGGCGCGCAATGCAGTAGAAGAAATAAAGAAGTCGGAGAAAATTTTAAGCTCAGAAAAATTGATGAAAAATGTCTCGAAATATCAGCCCAATGCCTTAGAAGCCCGGAGGAAAGTTTCGTTGAGAAAGAAGCGCAATGCCTTAGAAAAAATAATGAATCGCGGAAGATAATTAACCGAAAAGTGCTAAGCGAATGCAGAATTCGAAGAAGAAAATGAAGATTTAATTGGCGACCGTAAAATAATTGACGAGACAATTGATTAGGTAATTGTGTGAATGTAATACCATAGAGCTAAAACTTCTTTTGATGAAAAATAAATAAAAATAAAGTATCGTTTGCTATTGCATGTTGTTGTTGTGATATATAACATACCGTGGGAAAACCGACAATGTTGTTGATTTATATAGTTGAAATGAAATAGAGCGAGATGCCCCCCACGAGAGAAAAACGCCCCCCAATGCATACTTAACTTTGCAAAATTAGGCTAGCGAGCATAAAAGCGTTCAAACTTAGGCCGACAAAAAAACGCGATGGTAACCTCGCCAGATTTTAGCCGGAACAATAGTAACGAACTAAAGCGCGAAAAGCGTTCAAACTTATTTGGCGAAGTTAAAGGTAGTAACTTCGTCGATTTTGTCGTAGCGATATTAATGATTAAGCGGCGTAAAAAGCGTTCAAGCGTAAAGTATGAAGCTAAATGTGGTAACCGTCAAATTTTTTAAGTAATGATAGTAATGAACTAAGCGGCGTAAAAAACGTTCAAGCGTAAGTGAAACCGAGCTAAATGTGGTAACCTTCACGATTTTTTCGTAATGATAGTAATGAACTAGCGGCGTAAAAAGCGTTCAAACGAACCGAAGCTAAATATGGTAACCGTCCGATTTTTCGTAATGATAGTAATGAACTAAGCGAAGCGTAAAACATTTAAACTTAAACCCCGAAAAGATGACTGCAAAAGTGATGTGTCTTGACCCTTCGGCTAACGGGCGGCGAGAGATAAGCCAATGAATGCTCATCTCTTGCTTCAAAAGACCCACCAAACCGATTGGCAACAAAGGCGAGAATCCGTGTATAAGCTGGAGCTTTCGCCCTCTGTCAAAGCTGTTCTCAAGGCACAAATGGCAGCCTCATACTCGGCGGCCGTTATTTGAAGCGGCGAAACTAAGTCGCACGCGATTTCCCAATCTTTTCTCCGCGGGTTTAACAAAAAATGCATCCTATTCCAAACCCAGTTACCATGGGAGCCATCTCGATAAACAATCCATAAGTCAATGGGATTAGGAATTGCGTTTTCATGTTGGTCTTCGCCCCGAGTTATTGGTGGCATGAGAATGTCTTCCATAGATTCTTCTTGGCGAAGAAATCATCAATAGGAGAATCATTAATCGGAAAATCAACTATCAAAGAAGCCAGAGCATGTCCTTTTTCAGTAGTATGACTGTCAAAGACAATGTTATATGCACTAAGATAACTTTCCCATTTGGCTAATCAACTTGATTCTGATAAAAAAGACGGGTCTACCATCATCAATGAAAAGAACAGCACTAACAGCTTGAGTTGTAGCTGCCAGGTATATGCCACTAGGTTGACCCGTTGAAGGACTTGTCAATATAGGAGGACTGACCAAGTATTTCTCGATCTAGTTGTTGCAATGTCATCTCACAATCAACGTTCCAAGTTGTCGCCCCCTTTAAAGTCTGGAAGAAGGGATGACAACGATCGGAATATTTAGAAATAAATCTATGAAGAGCGGCAAGCCGACCAGTAAGTCGTTGAATTTCTTTCTTCTTCTTTTTTTGGTGATGGCATATCAATAACGGCGCGTATTTGATCAGGATCAGCCTCAATACCTCTACGAGTCATGAGGAATCCCAGAAATTTTCCAGAAGAGAGGCCAAAAGAATATTTGGCCGGATTGAGTTTCATGTTATACTTGTTAAGCCTATCAAAAACAAGTTGAAGAACAGAAAGATGATCACCAGTATGTTTCGATTTAACGACTATATCATCAATATAAGCCTTCATTATTTTTCCCAGCCGATCGGAAAAAATTGTATTGACAAGCTTTTGGTAGGTTGCACCGGCATTTTTCAGACCAAAAGGCATAATAGTGTAGCAAAAAATGCCTTGGTCGGTGAACTCTTGGTCATCCACATTCAAAGATATCTGGTAGTACCCTGAAGAAGCATCCATGAAAGATAGGCGTTGGAAGCCCGAAGTGGCGTTCACCGGTTCGAATCGAAATTGGCAACGGATACGGATGAATCGGACAAGTCAGATTAAGGTTCGGATGACCTTTTATGATGAGTGGGAAGTTACATCAAAGGGATTTCGTGCTAAGTGGGGTGAAATCCATTTTATCCAGAAGATTTAAACAGACAGACGCCCCCGGTCGAGCTTATGTGAAAAATGACACCTGCCATTACCTCTTACAAGAGTTAGAGATTTTAAGCGGTTTAACACATTGGTCCGGATCGAGATTGTCTTTTTTTTTCGCGTGTAACCAACCTATCTAGGTCGGTAGTTTGTATGCGGGATTGTGGTCTTCTCTAGTTACTTACGTGACACCTTCCATCCCTCGCCACGGTCGGACACATGCGGGATGGCGTTTTTCAAAATCGCGAGTCACCTTCCTTGTCGTCGGTCGATCTAGGATGAAGGTTTTCATTATACTTTCTTCGTGGCGCCTTTTTTCCCTCGTATGGATGGACTGTCTAGGATGGCGATTTTCCGCAAAATCTGCGAGGGTCGGCCTTCCTGTCAAAGTCGGTCCACGGGATGAAGTTTTTCCTTATACTTTCTTCCGTGACGCTTTTTTCCTTGTCTGGACGGACCAGTCTAAGATGGCGATTTTCCGCAAATCTGCGAGGTCGGCCTTCCCTGTCAGGTCGGTCCAATCTGGGATGAAGTTTTTCCTTATACTTTCTTCCGTGACGCTTTCTTTCGGAGGCATTTGTATTGCCGTTTCGCGGTAGCGCGGCGGTCTTTCTTGCGCTTCAGGAACCTAGTAACAAAAGTACGTAACTTTTCGTCACGTTATTGCTTGATGTTTAGAAGTGAGTCGACATTCTTTGGCGTCTTGCAATTGTGGCGGAAACGATTAACAAACTGATTTTCTAGTTCATTGAATTGGTGAATTGATCTTGAAGGCAACTCATTAAACCAGCGTAATGCTTCTCCTTTTAGAGTTGATGGAAAGAGCTTACATATGAGCGGATCATCTCCACCCCATAACACCAACTTATTTTTGAACGATAGAACATGCAAGCCAGGATCTCCTTCCGACTCATCATAAAGTTCAAAATCTGGTTGTTTGAAGTCGGGATGGTGGTAAGCTTCTTGAATGTCGAGCAAAAACTTATCAAGCACGCCATCATTGACTGTCAAGTTTTTCATTTTTACATCCCTTGACTCTCTATCGTTAAGTTCTTTTGCAATCAACTCTTTCAACTGTTGTTCTGTTAGAGTTAAAGTATTGGATCGAACAACTGGACGCCCCCGGTCGTGCCCATGTGGAGAAGGATACCTTCCATTATCTCTTATTGGAGTTAGAGATCTTTGGCGATGCGACGATCGGTTCCGACCCGGTGATTGCCTTTGTCTATCCTCAGTAACCCGCACTGTCTAGGCGGTAGTCACCCTTGGCGGGTGACGGTATAATTATACCACTTATCCATGTTTTGTTGCTCTTGAAATGCGGGATGCCGCCTTCCCGGTCGTGTCGGACATATTTCGGATGGCGGTCTTCCCCGAAATTGCTTCTCGAGGTAAATCTTCCCTTTGAGATCGGACATGTCTAGGGTAGTAGTTATCCCGCCAATCCGATTCTCCCCATAAGTACGGGTAATAGGGTCATTACTCCTAGAGTGCTGGTTGATTGTGCTTGAGAAATAGCACGTTGGGGACGACGAAGTGGATCGTCAAAGACGGTCCCATACACTTTGGAATGGCCTCGCATCCCTTCGTGGTCGCCTTGATGTTGTTGAATTTGCAACAACATCGCCCGCCTTTGCCTCTTTGCGGCTTCCTTCTCAAATTCTGTTTAAATTTTTGACTCGTCGTAACTCCCGCTCAACCGTATTAGGGGTGAATTGGTCATTACTATCACCTTTTCCGCTAGTTGGCGTGAGAGTAATGTCCACGTCCATATCCATGTCAACGGAAGGATCGACATGGACGAGACGGCGGACCGCATGGAGGACTACTGACTTGTCGATTTTCTTGTTGCAAGGCTGTTAAGGGTGGCGGCACTTGTACTGCCTTTTGCGGAGGCGGAGGCGGTGGCGGTTGCGCTGCTACAGTCGGATGTTGAAAATTGATCCTACTACTAGGAGCAACTTGATTGTTCAACGGTTCATGCATCGGCCGATTTGAATTTCGTGGGTTGCGATTCTTGTTAGTAGGAGGAATATGTTGACTATTTGGTCTGCTTCTCGTGCTTACCATCTTAATTGTTTCACGTGATAATGAATTCACTTTCCCCACAGGCGGGCGCCAATTATGTTTGGCAGTAAAAGAAACAACTTCAAAAGTTAAGAGCAATGGTAAAGAAACGCACTAAGAAACAGAGGAATTTGATGTTGGGGAGATGGCCCGAACCAAATAATGGCTGCCTACGTGCCAAGATCTATTCTCTAGGGATCAAGTTTCAACGTAGTTCCTTATGAAAAATAATGTGGTATTTATATAGGTAGAGTAGAGAGTCCTTGTAGCTCAAATATTCTCGTATCTTGAGTAATTGTGATAGAATACAACTGTCAACTGATAATAAATGAATCTGGACATAAATCAATGTACATTAGTGGCAAGCCATGTGGCTAAGGTTCAGCCTTAGACATATGAGTTAATGGGCCTGTACATTGATCCATGATATTGTAAATTGGGCTTTAGCCTTGTTGATTAAATGAATAAAATAGAGACCCCTACTAATGGACGTTTGCCACGTAGGTGGGGGTCGAAACAACGTCCATTTAAAAATTATCCAAGTCCACTACTTACTTCAATTCATTCTGAAGTTCTTTTTATCTTATTATTACTAAACTGCCTCTACGTATAATTTCAACGGTCTAATCCTAGTATCGCTATTCTGCTGGCATGCGTCGTCAACATCAATTTTCATATTGTTACGTCATGCGTTCGGTATATTTTCGGCACTCAATTTCTTTTGAAATTTTTTTTGTGCATTTTTTTTTCAGTGCATTTTTCAACCATTTTTTTTAACTACATTGCGTCCTGTATACATTATTTGATATTCTTTCGTTTCCAATAATTCACGAATTTTTCCCGATTGTCCATTTTCCTATCGTTTACGTTCACAGGACACTTTGTTATACATTTCGCTTACTATTTTCGTATTCCATTTTTTCCTTGCTTTTACTTCTCTTCTTTGCCATGTGAACTTTGTTCGCATGACAAAGAAGGGGCGGTGTTCGACCCCCACATACGTGGCAAACGTCCATTAGTAGGGGTCTCCATTTTATTCATTTAATCGACAGGCTAAAGCCCAATTTGCAATACCATGGATCAATGTATATGCCCATTAACTCATGTGTCTAAGGCTGAACCTTAGTCACATGGCTTGCCATTAATGTACATTGATTTATGTCCAGATTCATTTATTATCAAAGAGATAATTATCAATTGACAGTTATATTCTATCACGATTACTCAAGATATGAGAATATTTGAGCTACAAGGACTCTCTACTCTACCTATATAAATACCAAACTGTTTTTCATAAGGAACTACGTTGAAACTTGATCCCTAGAGAATAGATCTTGGGTACGTAGGCAACCATTATTTGGTTCAGTTTCATCTCCCCCAACATTAAATTCCTCTGTTTCTTAGTGCGTTCTTTACCATTGCTCTCGTTGTGTTGAAGTAGTTTACTGCCGAAACAGAACCAAAGATACTTACTAATTTAATGTGCAGTTTTTACCCACTGCAAAACGGGTATGGTACTCCTTGAAGGAGATGTATTCTCAAGAGAATAACATATCTCACATCTTTGATTTGTTTGAATCTCTTTTTAAAACAAAACAGGGTGATCAACCAATTGACGAGTATTATATCACCATGAAGGGACTGTGGGAAGAACTTTTGTTGTATCAACCTTTCACCATTGACTTGGAGAAACAGAGACAACAACGCGAACAATTTCAGGTTGCTTTACTTCTGCATGGGATGAATTCAAAATATATTGTTTACAAGGATCAAATTTTAGCTAGTGAAATTGTTCTGTCTGCCGCTCAGGCTTTTTCTCGTCTTAAGAGAAAGTGACAGGAGCATGGTGAGTCTCTTTCAATTGTTAAGGAGTCATCAGCCTTACTTTCTACTCCTAGCAATCGTGGTGGATGTGGAGGTTATACTGGTGGTCGTGGTTCTTATGGTCGTGGTAATTATGGTAATGGTAGAGGTGGTCATGGTGATAGGTACGACAGTGTTGCTGAAAGGAAGTGTACTCATTGTGGTAAGGAGAGGCATACTGAGCCGTTCTGTCACGCCCAGAGACCCATCACACATCCCGAGGACGTGGAGATGAATCTCGAGGCAGTCACTGACACAATTCTATTGAAATTTCGACGGAGTTTCCTTTGTTTAATTGTCGTTTCGTATACTTAATTAAAACCTGTCATAACTTGTAAATCTCATAATTCACCCATCCAACAACCATATATATACTACTCTTAACTTTATATACGACATGGATATATCTATATATCTACAAAACTGTTTAAGTGAGAACCGTTGCCCAAATACATCGATTATTACATCAAAATGAACTGGCTCTCTATATCCAACAAAAAATGAACTAATCTCTCTCTATACAACAAAATGAGATAGATTCGCCCTATACCACAAAATAACTTGACTCTGTCCCTCGTCAAGCATAAGAAAAACCACCCAAATCCCCGTAACCATCTTCACTAGTGGTAGGTATAATCTCCTCCGCAACTGGCTCGTCTGAAAATGTTAATGTAGGATGAGCAAAACAACTATGCCTAGTAGAAACGCACATAACCAATAAATAGTCTACTTATAGCAAAACATTTAAAACATGCAGGTTTTCCATAATAATAATCAAAATATCGTGACTATATAATAAATCACTAACTCACATCAATCATATTGGCATGCTTCTTTAATATTCAAAATAGAGTTTTCACAATCATCATACAACTATTGTGGCCGCTGCATCCTATTAGAATGGTGAGGGTACGACTGGTACTCAGCCCCAGTCACAAGCATATCTCGGTTCAGAACTTCTCAGTGTGAACCATGCACCGTTGTTTTCCTGATTTTACTGGCAGGGAGCTGAAATGCCGTTGTTGTGTTCGTACACACAAAACCCAAAGCTTTTAGGGCTCAGGTGGGCCCTATAACCACGACCCCCATACGGGCTATCACCTAACTTACGGTGGTCAACCGTTCGACGACGCGGTAGACGCTTCAAGATCGACACGCCCCCGAGTGGACTAAACTCTCACTCCTTGCGTCTAAATCTCATCGAGGTAAACATGTAACCTCACACAAGCTAAACACCATACAGCGTGACACGTACAAACATGTTTATCTAGAAAAGTAGAAAAGAAATTTTCGGACTACATCCTGTGATGCATCCCTTTAAAGATGGCTCACCACCTCGAAAGGTGTACACCACAGTTGGCATCCTAGAATGAACTGCCGTCTCCGGAAATGCGACAACAATTCCTTCTTTATAGGAATTCACAATTCCTTTTCTAAATTCCCCCGTGATAAGCATAGTATTATATACTCGTATTACCGGTTATTTCCAAATACTATAAATACATATTTATTTTTTCCTTTAAAACTGCTGGTTCTGTATGTGTGAGTTCCTGGATTTCCAACAATTGATTAAATACAACCTATGACTCCCAAACGGGCCGGTCATAGGAAATGACAACCGATGATTTCCAAACGACGAATCATTGAAAATAACAACGAACTATATCCATGGAACAATCTAGAACCTCACACATAGTTACAAACAATAACAAAATCTATCTCTCTTTCTCTTTCCTGAGACAAGAGACGACAACCCTTCCCAAAACCAGTTTTTGCTCCTTTAACGAAAGAAAACAATCCCAACTACCCAGATTTCACAAAAACTCATTTTCACACAAAAGCTATCTATATATTTAGTTTATATCGAGGAAAAATACAAATGCAAAACATGAATATCACATATACATGCATGGTTGATAAGCAAACTATCTTTTACCAATTTAAACCAATTAAATCAGGCATGAAAATAAGCATGCTATATATTGGTATGTAAGTTCCTACCTTAGCAAGCTCCGTTCTCCTCAAGCCTCACTTAACCGAATCCACTCTTATTTAACTCCTATAACATCATATACATAAGTTGGCTATTAGAATTTATCAAACTAACGAGAAATTCTTATCTAACTTAAGCCGAGAAGAAATCTCGACGCTAAGAATTTGGGTTCAGGTAACTTTTCCTATAACTACTGTTAACAGCGCTACAGGCCATTTCTAGCACTGTTCCTCTGACAGGTCTCCGCAGGCCTTTATGTCAATACCAATCCTATCAATTCCACTAAGGATTAAGATTTTTCCCAACTCCAACAATGACCAAATTCCACCCCCTTCAATTCACATTAAATCTATTAAAAAAAAATAGGTGGGTGTTTCTCCTCATTCACTCAATAATCAACATCATCTTAAACAAGTATAAACCAACATGAACTCCTAAAAAATGGAGTGGATAATAACGATTCTTACCAAGCCAGCAAGGATATCTCCTTTAGCTTCCTTCTCTACTCATTTCGCTAAGCCATATCTCCTCCAAATAGCTACTGTCGAAATTTAAAACACCCCATTCAATAATTTTTCATCAATATATCCAATTCCATTGAAATTGAGTTTAAACTAGCTACTTGGGAAGAAGACTAACTCACCTTTCCCGTTGGTACGCTGATAATTCGAGGAAATTCGAACTCTTACACTTGAGTTTAAGGTTTCAAAGGGATTAGGTGTGAAACCTTTAGGATGGAATCGATAGAAATTAGGCGAATTGGTTTTCTCTCTCCTAGGGTTCTAAGTGGCGAAATGGAGAAGAAAGAAATTGGGTGCGATTTTTGGTTTGGTGCGATTTTGTTTTGGGATAATTCTAAGGTTTAGGTAAAAAGGTCATCCTACCCTTACCTTGTAATCTATTATCAAGCAAGGGTTTGATCACAAGCTCTCGCGTGTAACGGTCTAAGTTCGTGCACGTTAACCAGTAATTACTAAGCTGTCGTCAAATGACTTGTCCAATTCTAAAGTTTCCGGGTGTCGTATTGACTATGCGAGTATTTAGTTATGCGTACACAAATTTATTATGTATCGAATTATTTTACTAGTTATTATTTATCTTTTTTTTCGATCTTCGTATATTCTAAGTAACCAGTGATATAAAACCTTAGAATTTTCCAAGTGGTTTTCCTGAACTAACTTGGTTTCTCAGTCGGTGTTAAATTAATTTACGTTACGCCGGGGCTAAACGCGTCTATCCATTGGCCATGTATGCGTGAATCGTCCCTAAGGTTCACGTGTCTTTTACTAATTTACCCTTAATAAGAATTCAGGACTTTACACGTTTTGTTGGGACAAACATGGACGACCATCTGCCTATGCAAACTATGTTTCTGATCAGACTTTTGGGTCTTCCGCTACTGCTACACCCTATGTTCAGCCTAAACCTTCCACTACTACTATGGCTAGTTCCGGTAAGTGTGCTTGTTTGGCGGTACCTTCTTCATCTTGGATCATTGATTCAGGAGCTAGTGCTCATATGACCGGTAATCTTTCTCTTCTTTCTAATTTTGTGCCCACTAAGAATAGTATGACTTTAGCTGATGGTTCCTCAAGTCCTGTTCTTGGTACCGGTGTTCTTCGTCCAACTAAGTCTTTAGATTTGCAGTTGGGTTTCTATGTTCCTAATCTTTCATTTAATCTTGTCTCTGTTAGTGAACTAACTAAATCTCTACACTTTTCTGTAACCTTCAATCCTACTGGTTGTGTTTTTCAGGACCTCAAGATGAAGATGATGATTAGTTCAGGGTATGAGCATGATGGGTTATATGTTTTGAATGTTGAGAAGTCAAGCTCGGTTTCTGCTTTGAGTGCATCTATGTCTCCACTTCAGTGGCATCGTCGTCTTGGTCATCCATCATTGGTTAAGTTACGTCAGTTATTTCCTAAGTTGAGTCCAGTTATCTGTTTTAGATTGTGAAGCATGTCAGTTAGGAAAACACCATCATAGTACGTTTCCTAGTAGGATTGATAAGAGGTTTTTGAGTCCATTTGATATAGTCCGTACAGACATTTGGGGTCCTAGAATAAAAGCTTCTCTGGTTTTCTTTATTTTGTAGTGTTTGTTGATGATTTTTCTAGAACGACATGGTTATATTTGCTAAAGGATCGTACTGAACTACCTCGCACTTTGTCCAATTTTTACAATGAAGTTTTAACTCAGTTTGACAAGAAAATTAAAATTATTTGTTCTGACAATGCCTTAGAGTATGCTCAAACTTGTGTGAGATTTTTTTGTGAGGATCGAGGTGTTATTCACCAAACCACTTATCCTTATACCTCTCAACAGAATGAAGTAGTTGAACGAAAACTTCGTCATTTACTAGATGTTACTCGCACTATGATGTTTGCTATAGGTGTCCCTAAACCATTTTGGAGTGATGTTGTTCTTACCACTAATTATCTTATTAATCGTATGCCATGGTCCATTCTTGATAACCAGTCCCCATTTGCGTTGTTGTATCCTACTCAGTCAACTTATGGTTTGCCACCACGAGTATTTAGTTGTGTCGCATTTGTTTATGTCCTTGGTCCAGGTCATGACAAGTTGGATCCCCGGTCTATAAAGTGTGTTTTTGTGGGTTACTCACGAACTTAGAAAAGATATCATTGTTATAGTCCTGTGACTCGTCGATACTATGTTAGTGCTGATGTTACTTTCTTTGAGTCTACTCCATATTTCTCTACATCAAGATAGTCGATTGTTTGATCCAGATTTAGTATCTTGTTGTGAGGGGGAGTTATTTTATCCTTTACCTCAACCAGTTGTTCCCGTTCCAATTGTTCCTTGTGACGACGTGCCTCACTCACCAAATGCACCTCCCTCACCAGCTATGTCTTGTGAGGAAGGGCCTAGTCGTGTTCCTATTACGACCGTTAGGGGATCCATGCCTACTTATGCTCAATATCATCGTACTTTTCCTCGAAAAAAAGTTCCTAATGTTGAATCTGATACTGTCACTACTGTTGAATCTGTCCCGAACCAATCATCGTCTTTGAAAGGAGGTCCATTGGTTAATATTGAACCTGTTGCTATCCGGACCAGGTCTCATGTTGAACCCGTTGCTAAGCGGACTAGGTCTCAAGTTGAACCAGTTGGTAAACGAACCAGGTCTAAAACTTCTCATCTTATCTCTCAGTTTGTTTTATTACATCGTACTGCTCCTGCTTTCCATACATTTGCCTTGGCTATGTCTTCTATTTCGGTTCCATCTTCTCTTAACCAAGCACTAGCTTCTTCTGGCTGGACATTGGCTATAAAAGAAGAAATTCCGGCCTTGTATAAGAATAAAACTTGGGAGCTTACACTTCTTCCACCTGGGAAGAAAACAGTCGGTTGCAAATGGGTTTTCACAGTGAAGTACTTATTGGATGGTTCTGTTGAGCGTCTAAAGGCGCGTTTGGTTGCTAAAGGGTATACCCAAACTTACGGGGTTGATTATATGGAGACGTTTTCACCTGTTGCTCGACTTAACTCTGTCCGGATCTTGCTTTCCGTTGCTATGTGTAAGGGTTGGCCACTTTACCAATTGGACATTAAAAATGCATTCTTGCATGGTGTGTTGACGGAGGAGGTGTATATGGATCAGCCACCTGGGTTTGTTGCTCCTAGCTAGTCAAGATAATATGGTGTGTAAGTTAAAAAAGGCTATTTATGGTTTGAAGCAATCACCACATGCTTGGTTTGATAGGTTTAGTTTTGTGGTTATCCAGTTTGGTTTTCATCGATCTTCCTCCGATCATTCTGTGTTTGTTTGACATTCTGCTTCTGGCACTATTGGTCTCATTGTATATGTGGATGATATTATTATTTCTGGGAGTGATGTTGTTGGAATTTCTAATTTGAAGAGGTATTTGGGGCAGCGTTTTCATACGAAAGACTTAGGTCTCCTTCGCTATATATTTTCTTGGGATTGAGGTTGCTCATTCTAGTGAAGGTGTCAGTTTGTCTCAGCGGAAGTATGTTCTAGACCTTCTTAGTGAGACTGGACTTCTTGGTTTAAAGTTTGTTGATATGCCTATGGATCCTACTGTGAAGCTCAATGCCGAACAAGGGGAGGTATTTTCTGATTATGGTAGGTATAGTTGTCTTGTTGGCTGTCTTATCTATCTTACCGTGACTCGTCCAGATATTACTTATGCAGTTGGTGTCGTTAGTAAGTTTATGCATGCTCCATGTACTTCTCATTGGGATGCTATCATTCGTATACTGAGGTATCTTAAGGGTTCTCTCGATAATGGGCTTCTTTATCGCCCTTCATAGACACTAGATATTTGTGGGTTTTCTGATGCTGATTGGGTAGGTGATCCTATGGACGGTCGGTCTACTTCAGGGTATTGTACCTTTGTTGGTGGAAACTTAGTCACTTGGCGCAGTAAGAAGCAGAACGTTGTAGCTAGGTCTAGTGTTGAGGCTGAGTATCGTGCTATGGCGCACACAACTTCTGAGATGATGTGGGTTCGATCACTTTTGTTAGAGATGGATGGGTGTTCATGCTCCTTCTGCCATGCCCATGATTTGTGACAATCAAGCTGCGATCTATATAGCAAGCAACCCAGTGTTTCATGAACGTACCAAACATATTGAAGTTGATGTCACTTTGTTTGTGATTTGATGATGTTCAAGCAGATTGTTACTCCATATGTAAAGTTTGAAGATCAGTTGGGTGATATTCTTACCAAACCATTGGCTCGTGGTAGTTTTTCATCTATGTGTTTCAAGCTGGGCATGTTTTATTTGTATGCTCCAGCTTGAGGGGGAGTGTTAGAGATGTTATTAGAGTGTACCAGGGCAATATTGTCTTTACACGTTTCTGTTTTAATATAAATAATATATGAGATCCCGGCTACAAGGCTAAGCCGTCACTCCCTCTTTCTCTCATTAGTTTCTCTTCTCTTTTCCTCTCTTTCTCTCTATTTTTGATATCATTAACTTAACTTCCCCAATACAAGATGCAATCATTTCTACACGTGTCAATCTTCTGGCATTTCAACTTCAAGTCTTTAATCATCTTCTCTGCCTTGTAGGCATTCTTAGGTATCTTATTACAACTAGGCATCGCCATCCAAAGTAGTTGAAGTAAATCAGTAAAAGCCTTATCGCTCAACCCATTTGTGATCTTCAAATTAAGCAATTTCACAACAAATCTAAGAATAGAGAAGTCAGTACATCCAGGATACAATTAAGTCATGGCTTCACGCAAATTATCATTAACTCAACACCTTCAACGAGTTCTTCTCCCTCGGTACGACCTCCTAGATCCTCATCCAAAACAGTGTCCAATTCCAAACTAAGTTCTTCCACAAGAACGGTGAATGTTGCATTCATGTCCACCATAGGCACGTTTGCTTGAAAACTTGATCCACTTAATTTCATTGAGTTGTTCTGGCCTTTCTTTCTCACCGTGCAAAAACCAGAATTTATACGTCTTGTCAAATCCATGGCTAAAATAATGTATCACAACATCATCGTGACTCATTGTCGGGCCTTGGTTTTGACACTTTCTACAAGGACATGGTCTAACATTCTTGTTGTGATGGTGTTCCACGGCAAAGGAACTAAAATCCTCAACACCTTTTATAAAACGTGGATCTCGAAAATTGTCCAAGTTAATCTAACTCTTGTCTATCAAACCCATTGACTCCATAACTTAATAAACTTCTAAAAGAAATAGAAAAGAGAGGAATTCAGAACAAAGAAAATAAAATAAGAACATATATATTTATGCATCTTATAATCACTCACACCCAAACATATAGCATCCAAACTCAAGATTTCATTTTTTTTTTCCACCTAATTTCATTAATAGTTTAGGTTAGTAAGTTAAGCTCATCAGATTAGAAACAAGGAATCAATACTAAAATTCACCATTCACATACACTGTTAGATAAGAGATGTATCACTATCCTCCAACCAAATACCAACCCCAATACACCCCAAAACCCAAATTGTAATCAGCACCCAACCTGCAAAGATTTATTTTTTAGACAATTCATCAAATAACATGTAAATAGTTGGTGTAAATCAACAAACCCACACTTCAAAACAGACTCATAGTCTACACATAAAAAAAATCAACTTAATTTATATACAACCTGATGCTTAGAATGAGAAACCCACACAAATCCAAAGAAGGAAGGAGAAAATTAACAAGCACTTTGATGTGAGAACGCAGATCAAACCTGTTCACATCAATATCAAAAAACAAGAAATTGGGCCAGAGAGCCTGGTTTAAAAAAAACAACTTAAAAGCCGGAACAATAATTTTTTTGGGTTTTAATACCCCCTAATTTCTTTGCATCAGCATAAGTATTATTTTATAGAAAATCATTAGAATTTGGGCTTTTGACTCGAGACTGCCCGCCACCTATGATTTTTTTGAGATAATTTCTTTACTTTTTCGCCCTTGCAAAATAACTACTTATCAGATAAATAATAACCGCCCTTAATTTATTTTTTGTTCTTCTTCTTTACATAACTTTTTTTAGTTTATGCAATTATCATTATTTTAATCTCCTCTCAATTTAATCTCTTCTTAAAAGCGCATGATGCTAATCCATGAGCCAAAACAATTCCTGATCATCTAATGAGCAAGGCATTGTTTAGAGAGCAATGAACAAATCTCCTGCAGTAGAGGCAGCAGTGAAACCCATAATGATATCTCGGATCCTCTTTGGGTTCACATCAGCAAGTTCGGGCTCGCTAATACAGATTTAATGGTTTGTAAGAGCGATCGAGAATCATGAATGGGAAAGCATTGTTTGAAAAACTACATTTGTGTGTGTGAGTTTATTAAATTCCTTTACATTACCCTTTGTTTTGGGCATAGAATTATACAGAGTTAGAAAATGTGAATTTACTTTGACAAAGTTGTGGGAGTGTGTAATTTTTTAGGGAAAGTGTAGGAGAACACCTTACTTTTACCTGGTTGATGTTCAACAGTTTCGGTTTGTGATTATCAATGGTATTAATGGTGTATTCTTTTCTTTTACTTGACTGTACTTCTTCCTCAACACCTCGTATCTCTGATGTTTGCCATGTTAGTTTTGATACACATGACTCTTCCCTTATTTTATAGGTTTGTAAATCCCCCATCTTAAATCTTAAAATCAATGGTTTTGAATTGTATGGATACACTTGTAGATTCTATGAAAAACGCGTTTTCTTGAATGCAAACATTTTAAAATGCAGAAACACCACGTTATAAACTTATACATTTTAAAATGCAAATGCACCATGTTATAAACTTATATATTTTAAAATGCAGATGCACCACGTTATAAACTTATACATTTTAAAATGCAAATGCAGATATAAAATGCATTTGATTATTTATTTTGTGGGTTTGATTAACTACTATTAAATGCAACGGGTTGGTTTAGGGTTTAATGTTTAGAAATTTAGGATATAAGGGTTAGGGTTTAGTGTCTTAAGATTTAGGGTTTAGGCTTAGGGTCTAGTTTATAGGGATTAGGGTTTAGTATTTTAAGGTTTAGGGTTTAGGCTTAGGGTCTAGTTTATACAGATTTTGGGTTTAGTGTCTAGTGGTTTGGGGTTTAGACTTAATGACTAGTGTCAAATGCCTCCACAAAATATTGGAGACATAATATTTTTAGTTTTTTCATTATATGCATTATAAGTGAAATTTTTGTGTGAAATTCAAATTTTTGTTTTGCATCCCACTACGTTACTGGGTAGATAGTCGGTTATGCTTCCAAGTGAGGATATTTTCGTCTATTCCTGGTAAAGTTGGGTAACAGGTGGTCAGTTCCATATTCTGGTCAAATTGGAGTATTAAATTCTAAAAAATTTTAAGAGGAGTCTTAGGACTACTAAATATTCTTAACTAACCCCTCTAGCCTAATTTTCTGTATCAAAAAATGAATAAAGTTACTTCATTTGAGCTCAATAGAAAATGGGTTAGAGGAAAAAAATACTACCTTTAAAACTAAAATAGAAAACGAGTTAGAGGAAGAAAAATTACCTTTGATTGAAGGCATTGAAAAGATAGAAAAGGCGTTGGATTTATTGAAAAAGAGCAAAAAATTGATTTTTAAGACAAAAGTGTGTAAGGGAGTGAGAGAGAATACCTTGGCATCCCTTTTGCTGCCGGCTATTGTTTGTTGTAGTTGTGTGAGATTATGTTTCATTCTATTTTTAGAATATGTTTCCTTCTATTGTTTTTGGTGGGAACTAAAACTTTTTTCGTGCTCTGTTAAATTCTTGAATGTTTTCAGCAGTATTTCAGTCCAACCGGTTGGCCAACTCTAAAAACAGTCGGTACACATAAAATTAGGGTTGGAAATGGTATGGGTTTCAACCTGAATCCGACCATATCCGAATCTATTTTACCGGATATGGTTTCTATGTTTGTGACTAGAATCCGACCCGAACCCAAACCATTTTAACAGGATTCATATTTTGATGCCTAAAAATTAATTTATATCATACATTTATATATGAAAATCATTAAAATAGTGTATTTTTTTGTGTTTTTTAATAGATATGAATAACCGAAATCCGACCCGAATCCGGATAGATCCTAATATGGTAAGGAGTTTTGAGTGAGAATCCGACCCGAACCCACTCCATTTCCAGTCGGCCTACATAAAATATCCGTCGAAAATGTCCCACTGTTATTAACCGTCAGAATATTCGACGGCTTAAAACAGTGGGATATTTGTCGGGTAAGAAAAAAAAAATCTAACGATATGTTAAATAACTAATCCGACGGTGGTATTTTGGTGGCCAACGAGCTAAAACTATCGGAAACTACCAACAGATTATAGCCGTTGGTGTACTTCTACTGGGTCTGTCGGCTAAACTCAACATTTTGGTAAGTTATTTCATTGTATCCTTCAAGCATATTTAATTAGTCACCTTGCCGATAGATGAAATGTCAGTTATTTCAATTGAATGAGTCACTTTGCCGATAGATGCACTGTGAGCTATTACGAAAACAATTCTTCCTTTAAAAGAGGAGTTGAGGCTTTTAAGGTACCACTAAAGAAGAAGCTAGTTATACATTTGAGAATTGCTAGCGTCCTGCCCCTCTAAACGGGTATGACACGTTTCTAGGTTTATACATTGGGTTGTGGTATTGACACCTCATTTTATGGGATTGGCACTTCTTTGACAAATTCCAAAATATTGGCACCTCTTTATTAATCACATAAAAAAACACTCACGGTAAGAAGTTGCCGCGATATTGCACAATCTACGGTATTGGGTTGCCACGAGATCCCATATCCTTCGAAAGGTTCTTGTCGTGGGTCCTTTTTTGTTTGAATTTTTTTTTTAATAGCCACCGTAAAAAAAGTTAGTTGCTGTGAGATGGTTGTTTTCACTAAAATGGAGTATTTGCTTGTGTTAATTATCAAAACTCTTCTTCATTAATTTGATCACAATTTTTTTTTATAGTATATGAAAATATTTGCCGCGAGATAGCAAAATTATGTTTCCATTGTACATTTTTTTTTCATGGTTTTAGTGTTGTTCTTGGGTATATAAAGAAGCTCTAAAGAAGAAAATGAGATATTCATATGTCGTGTGTGTTCAATACGCAAAATTTGAAGTGAAAAAAACACAAAAAAATACTCCGCGACAACTCCCTGCCGTGGGATATAAGATCTCGGGCAACCTGATGCCGTAAAATTATCGGGCATATGTGGAGTGTAAAAATACATATAAATAATAATTATTATTGTTCTATTTTTTGCCAAAGGGGTGCCAATCCCATAAAGTGAGAGTGAATACTGCGCGCCTTAGCTCTATTTGGCATTGTGAAATTCGGTAGTACCTGACCATGTTTAGGCTATGTATAATTTGTAGTGGATACCCCAAAAGTCGGTTGGAGACTGTTTGGTCCCTCAGATTTGTCTATGGTACTGTTCTTCATTTTTTTTTATTTATTTATTTTTTTTTTATCAATTCTCCAAATTGAATGAAAATAACATCAAATTTTCCATAAAAAATAACCACAAATCAACCGGAAAATAACCTGGATTAGTAATTTCAAAATGACAACCAAACTTTAATTCAACATAATTTCAACATAATCTCCCTATTACTTGAAGTCCAACAAAAAAAAAATTGATAACTCAAAAACACTCCACTAGATTGTGAAGATAGAGAGAAGATTGAAAGTATAAAAAGGAGAAAATTGTGAATATGGTTCTTCTTTGAATACCCAAATTATATTTGTGGGTAATGCTTTGGTTTTTCGTTTTTTCAAATACACAAAAGGGTAGGAGTTAGAACTTAAAACGGAGGAAGTGACAAATATTTGCGGTGATCGGTCGAGATCGGAATGGAGACGGTGGAGAAAAAAAAGTCATATAGAATGGGTGAAGAAGAAGGCTTTCTTCTACAAGTTCTCGGGTTTTTTTTTTTTTTTCGTGATTAAGTTGAATGAATATCGTTATCTTACCAAACAACTGAACACCTTATAAGGGGTCTTATACATTATACAGACTACCCAAACCATGCTGCCAAACAGGCCCATATACATAAACCATGAAAAAATTGAGAACATTGAGTCATTGGGCACAGTTTAATAATGCTCGAGGGGGCCCTTGTAGCCAAAGAGAGAAAATGGCCCATTATTTCTTGCATTCGTTCCATCCAATTATGAGTTTGGATGGACTGTAGACAATAGAGACTGCAGCATAACATCTGTAATGTGGAAAATGGACAGTACAAGGATGCTTGAACCATGACGAAGGTAATACCGTAACTACAGAAGCCTTTATGTCTGAATCATATATGGTAAGCCAGTTTTGCGTGCTTCCATGTGGTAAACCCTGTACAAGAAAAGGAGAGAGCAACTAGGTTTATTAATTCAATACATTGCTTCCATTAGGTTTCAGGCTCCACTGTTGAAGTACACAGTATATGATTCATCTCTCATGCTTAGCAAAGGCATCAACAAGAACTTCCTCTTTGCCCCATTTGCGACAAAACTGATAGGATGGTATTCACTAAGGCCTTTGCTCAACTTAAAGCTAGTTGCCTGGGGAAATGCAGCATCCTTCAACCCTGACCGACAGCTCAGCCTGATTTTTGTACCAGCTTTGTAGTTCACTCCAGTATACAGGAAGCAACCCTTCTGGCTCACTGACTCCAAAGACACTGTACCCTTCTTATCCAATCCCGTAACCACTCTGAACATTGAAGAACCTTCTGTATCTCCAACAGCAAGGTTTTGATTCTTTCCCTCCTGCACCACCAGCAACCCAGGAAGGTCGAATGGCTCCATCATCACTGTTTTCCCAATAAAACTGTTTTCTGAAAATGAATGAGCGGAGTTTAAATCTTCAGACACGAATCGAAAGGTGGCCTGAAGAGCAGCATCTGTGCCGGATTCCGGCATCTTCTCCATTGTGATTGCATTGTTAGAATTCATCAAGACGAAGGTCTCATTGCTAGATTGTTGTTGAAGGGAGATCAACTGGGAATTATAAGAGGGTGGAATTGCAGTTATCCAATCTAACTGAGAAGGCTTTGTCTCAGTTTTGAGATTCCAATCACCACTGCTCAGTCCAGCAAGAAGGTAGGGACCATAAAGGATTGCCTGAATGGAAGCGGATTCGGGTCGGTCATCTACAGTTGCAATGAAGAAGACTGTCAGAACTCGAGAAGAAATATCCTAACATTTATATGCTGGCTTGGTACATATTATACTGTTCTAATCATAAGCAAATCATCATTGAATGCATTACCTGATATGGCTTCGGTCCTTAGGCTTATCGGGAATTCTAGGCTCAATTTATCACCGGAACTCCATTTTCTACTTACTGACAGGAAATTACCTGTTCGCAAGAGCATAAAAAATTTAAGATTTTTTTCTGCTTAACTAAGAAGAAATAGCTACGACACAAACATGGTATCCAAGCATTGTTAGCTAATACATATAATATAGGTCATTTTCGCATGAAATTTGACTGTGGACTCTTGTAAAATATATCAAATTTAGAAATGAGATTTGTGGTTCGGTTTAGATCAGACAGCTCATAGGGATAGAAGAGTCGAGATGAGATTGTGTTTGTTCTCCATGACGGTACACGAGATTATTACAGAAAAATGTTCTCTCATCTCCATATGATCCTCTTCATTATCATATCACAATCAACGTCAAGATAAGAAAACAAGTAGCAAGCTCACACCTTGAGTTGGTAGAGACAAATCTGCGTCATTTAAAAATGCATTTGCACCACTTGAGTCTGTCCAAGATGGTATCCGCACATTCAGAGTGGATGATTTGCCTGTCCCCTGTATGGAATATAACCAAGCATCATAACCAATATACAAAGACCTATTAATACCGAAATAAACAGGATGACTCATAAATCCACCACAGGTTAGGGGGTGGTGAAGAATAAATAAAAATACGCACACAAACAATTATCAGATAATCTGTTCATTGGTGGTGACACACAGACCACAATAATAGTATGTCTGGATTTCCCAAATAACAGAGCAAGAGCAAGCTGAAAGCCACTTTAGACTCATATAAGCTCGGATATATGCAGCAATAACTTACCTCTTTTGTAGAGAAACTCAATGTGACTGTAAGAGCGTGATTCCATGACGTAACAGTTTCCACCGTTTGATTTATCAATATGCCTCCAGATTTCCAGTCAAGCGTACTTGATATGAACTGTATGACGTAAAGTTGATTCCCCTCACCTTCAAAGTATATAGAATCTCCCAACTTTGAGAACGATTCAATTCCTGGAGAAGTGAGATAAATGGGTAAATTATCATATAGGTACACTGAAATGACCTCATGACGCCACATAAACTAACCTAGTCATCATGGGGATAGAGGTATCAAAATCTCAATAGGATTAAGAGTTCTATTTTATAAGCACATGTACATAATGGAATAATAATCTGCAGCACACACTCAAAACTTCCTATAATCCAGTAAAGAGAATCCACTCTTTTCAGACCTGTAAACGCCAGAAGGGGTCACCCATTCCTTCAACCATTATTAGGTTAGGTTATGCATAAAATTATGTGAAGTATAGCAGCAAAAATATAGACTGCGTATGAGAGTTGGCACCTAATTATAGACTACGTACTAATTATTTGATAAAACTAAAGAAGTTATATATGATGCTATCTATAGTCAAGTTCGTGTTGCCAAGTGGGCTCTTTGAGTGTATGAGAGGCAAGTTGTGGTTGTAAACTTGTAATCATGTATCCTCATGTTAAAGAAACTTCACTGTGGTTTTCTTCCTCTGGTCTTGAATGATTTATCTGTAAAACAATATTAGTTGGTCTCGTCTCGAGAATATATAACACGTCATTTTTTTACCTCATTATTATTATTTATTCTGGTGAGTAGATTTGTATCTGTTACAATTCTTGTAGCATTGTTCCAGTTATTTGATCCACACATCCTTTTCAGTCCGTAATTTTAAAATAAAGGTTTCAACACAAACCTGTCCCATAACAACACCAAAAAGAATAAAACTTTGTTCCCCATTTATGGAAGCTTCTAGACTTGGAAACTCCGCGACCCAGAGGAAGCATGTAGATCATCAAGCCAGGTTCCCTTCCTCTCTGAATACCTAGTACACCATTAATTAGGGAGCGCTCATAATAATCTGCATATGCAATTTCTTTGGTCCATCTGAATAAGTGACGCGAAACCTGGAGAAGTATATATAGTTTAGATGAGATGGTATGAAAATAATTTTATGAAAAAAAAAAAAAAACAGTCCTCTGCCTGTTAAAATATGAACCTTCCAAAGTCGATCAGAATTCAAGACCAATAACTGAAACAACAGAGTTTCTATATATGCTCAGGCTTTCTGACGAAAAACAGCAATTTAGTGCACATTGCGTATCTCCTAGAACAAAAACTTATATTTATGACACACCATGTTGATGTGTTAACCGCACATTTCCACAATTTTTCTAATCATTCATAAAATTACTCTCTTTCCACATGAACTTAACTACTTATTTTTTATCTTTTCTTCTTTTTCGGGAAGGATGACGTACAAACCAAGGACATGTAAAACCCATGACATTATGTTACCTCTTTAAAAGAAAAGATAACACATAATATGCAGTGAACGATGTTAGGATATCAAATGAGCAAACCTTCAACATGTTGTGAGTAGAGCAGGACTCTTCATTTTCTGTCTGTAGAGTGGTTGCTAACCGTTTTGGTTCAGACCTGCAGATAATTTGCGGGCAAGACGATGAATAAACAACAAACTCTAATGGACATTATGGAAAATTATTTATCAATAACAATATAAAACAAAAAGCTCAAAGGTGCAGCATACAAAGCTTTTATTCATACTCGAACAAGCCCCACTTAGCTAATACAGATGTTAGAAACTACTTGCCAATCTAACTGGAAAAATATTAGTTGACCAGATGAGCTATCTAGACACAATACCAGAATTCATTCACTGATGTTCCTCCTGTTGCATAGCTGTGAGAAGAATTGACAACATCCATAAAGTATGTTCCTATTGCCTGCCAAAGACAAAAGTTATATTAAGCTTTGTAAAAATGATGCTTTCTAGTTCAATCCCCATGTAGCATGAACTACTTTAGTGTTTACTCCAATAACGAGGAGAAGATGTTTATCTTATTTATCCCGAGAAGAATCTTATGCAAGACATACAATTACAAGCATTCACAGATTACTGCAAGTTACAAGCCCTGAAAAGTTGGTGGATATATCCTTTTGACTATTCCTTACCCTTCTCTTAAATTCAATAAATATGGCAATCGTTTAGAGAGATAATGAGCTAGCTACACAGAGAAAGCAAATTTAAACAAAAAAGGTCAAATGCTAATGGTTGTAGAATATGTGTATCCATATACAATACTACTTATCAACACTCGAGCAAGGGTTCTTTTAAACACCATTTGATCTACATAGATTTTTTATTCCAGTTAATCCAAGTTATAAACTGTAAAGCACATGCAGGTCCACTGCTATATACAAAAAACCATAAAGTAGAAGAAATAACTTTATGCTTGAGAAAAAAAAAATTGAAAATTGGGAAAGAGGAAGAGTAAAAATAATAGAAGTACATACAGAACATCTTAAGGTGAAAAATTTACTTTACATGTTCTTGTGAAGTCAATTACCTTATAAAGGGGATCGCCTGTAACTTCATATCGCATCTGAGATCCAATAACAATTGGAATATGTGCATTTGCGTGAAAACCAGAAAGACTATCGGCCTGAGATCAACAAAGAGAAACTTTGGAATGTAACATTCAAGAATCAAAATCATTATCAACAAATCATTAAACATGAACACCTTGGGAGAGGCTCTATTTTTTCCTTCAAAGTATTATAAAATGAAAAATGACAACAGAAAATATGAACATTACTGTTAAATAATGATCCAGTGCTTCTCGCGGTTTCATGTACCAGAGTGATTACCTGTACAGCAAGCATACCAAGAAAGCACGGCTTGTCAAACAGATGCGCCAGTACTAAATGCTTATGATCTCCCTGCATATATATTAAAAAACAATGACTTCAAATTTGAAATGCAAGACCAAATGTTGGCAAATAAGCTAAAAAAAAAATTAATTCTATCAATATAGCCCAGTAAATTGATAGCAACATAAAGATTAGTATGTAGATCATGGTATATAAGAGATTTACCGTAATACTGTACAACCTATAAAGGACATCATTCATGCCACCAGTTTCTTCATTGATTGACTTCCAGTGCTGCTCAATAGAGTATTTTGATATAACATTCTGTACACGCTTGCCGAAGTAGTCAGCCATCCAGACCACCATTTTTAAAGCTTGGGAGTTACCAGCAAATAGATACTGATCCACAAGGCCTGCCATGATCTGTCAAGGTACACCAGGCTAAGGCTTTTGAGGTAGAAGTACGAAACAAATGACAATGAAAATACACAATACAACACATGGAGTAATGTTTCTACCTTGTGAATGGTGTAGTATGGTGCCCAAACAGGTTGGATGGCTTCAAAACGGTCAAAGAGCTCACTTGGGAAAGCAGATAAGTAACCACTGCCTATATATTGCTGACACTCATCGAGTGCAGATATCAGCGCGTTCATCTTCGCTTGGAGAGTACCATTGTGAGTACTGGCCCACATTAGAGCAGTTGCACTCAAATAATGCCCTACAAAATATCAAAGATAGTTACCACATATAATGTGCATACAAACTACAAAATCCTGGAAACACAGGAAAAAAACCATACCCGAAATATGTGCTTTAAGGTTACAAATCTATTTAGTTTAAAAGAAATACAAAGTGATGAATTTATGACTGGTTACAGCTTCAAATCAGGGAAAGTAACAAAAAAAAGCCAGATGATGCAACAAGAATCTGTTTATAACTTCCCAGTCCCCTGTTTCGGTTAGGAATGCCTGGAAGTAAACAGAAATATTGATAGAACAGGTGATGCATGGCTAATGAAGATCAAAGTTGGTCGTCTCAAAACACACTGGAGGTTCAACTCAAAGTAAAATTTAAGTCATCATCAAAATCAAATCAAAGATGATTAGTGGCTATAAGTGGATTGATTAATTTTTGATAACGGGTGTCCGAGCCAGTGGCCTCGACTAAGGGGAATCGAACTAGGGACCATAATCCCGGGGGGTTGGAAAACCGGATACTGCCTCGCCAGTGGCCTTGAGGAGAATTGCCCTGGCTGGTCTTCCAAGGTTGATTGTTAATTGAAGACATGGGCTTACAAGATTTTAGTTAAGCAGATGAAACAAGTTTTTGCTGAAAACAAAACATCACCTGCTGAGTGAACTTTAACTTAGCAAGCTTTCAATTAACACACATGACAAATATAAATTATGGATGGCATCCTCCTTCTGTCCAGTTCTTACTGACAAAACCACATGGAGGAAACAGGGGACTCCAAATCCAATCACATAACAACGAAAAATATTAACAGTAATAATAATCGATATCAATATTATTGCGATTATATTTGTACAATGTTAATTACTATCAGTGATATTATTCTTATCTCAATAATACAGTATGTTGATATGTCTTGGATAAGGTTCTTCTTATCCGTACAATCAACTATACTGAAATCTCTGTATTAGTCCAAGTTTCGGCTAACTTATCAAAACACATATAACAACCCCAGCTCTTGTATTTCACATAAGCAAATGAACCATAAATAATACTACCTACTTCAAAAAAGAAAAACTCAGTGCTCAACAATAAAAAAAGAGGCCATATATAAACATAAAACTCACCAACAAAATGACCGCGAAGCTCACCAGCCGGAGATTCCCAACCACCATAAGGCTGACCAAGCGTCTCCAACCTTGCATTTTTCCTAAAACTCCAAACCAAACTATCGACATCCAATAAAAGTAAATACTCCAAATTAGTCTGCTGCCCAATCCCATACATTGAATTAGGATCCAGTCTAACATCATGTAACGAAACTTCATTAAGAAAATTCCCTTTAAATTTTTCATTCCCAGTATTACCATTACTATACTTAATTAACTTATACAATTTATTCCAATCAAGCTCTTCCTCCTTTTTTAATATTCTCCTAGGAAATAAATCCGACCACGCCTCGTCATCCGTATGTGTTAAATGTGGGTACTGCGCAAACATTGCTTCTCTCCATGAATCATTATACGATGACAACAATTCAGAACGGAGTGTTTTTGAAGATAACACAGTTGGTATGTTAGTGCATTCTTTCCCAAGTGCATGTAAATAAAATCCATTAAGGAATAGAGAAATAAGCGTCAAGTATATGAAACTATTCATTTTTTATCGAAAGATATTTGAAAATGGAATGAATGAATGAATGAAGAAGAACAGAAGAATAAATAAATGATAGGTGTATTTATAGAGAAAGAATCTTCCAAGAGTATCTCGTGAAAGGTAAGACAAAAAAAAAAGTTAAAAGATGAGTAATATTTTGTTGTTACTTTTCACGGATTAGATGTCGTTATCAAAGTTTATAGGGTAAAGTTTATATAGAAGTAAGATATATGAGGAACACCATGGTACTGTATGAAACTAGTAGAAGCCATAACTAAGATAGTTACTATTCTTGCTGATGTCCAACTTTGTCATGTATTTAGTTAGTTTGTCAAACTCAACTGATGAATCAGTATGTCTGTAATTGTCCACCTCTTGATTCTGTCAGAGATTACTACTGCAGATGTAAGAGGAACGGTTTATGCTAGAATCTAATGCAGGTCCAAAGGTATATATTTATATGAGAAAAAGGAGGGAATAGGAATAGAGAAACTAGTGGGGTGGAAATTGAAGACATGGTTAAAAAACAAACACTGAGTTGATAAGTGTTGAAAGAGATGGAGAAGTAGTTGAAGTCTTTTGAAGAGAGGACGATGTCAGAACTCAGAAGCGAATCCCTTCTGTTATATTCTCTTATGTCACATTTTTCTTTTACACATGTCAATTATGTCTCCTGTTTTTTTTTTTTTCTTCCGTTTTTAAGTTCATTCAGAAAAATGTTACTACTGCGTCCAAACTCAGCTCATTGACGACTTTGCTCATGATGTTTATGATTGAAGCGAACTGGCTCGAGTACGTAGTGCAAATTTGAACCTCAATATTTTCATTGTGATCCAATTAATTTAGTTTGCATTGCATCCTATTATTTAAGGGTGGATTGAGCTAAATGAGATTTACCACTGGCATTAATTCGAGTTTTAAATTGACGAGTATATGCAAATTTGAACCTCAGCCCCGGTTATTTTTACACTATAAATATCATTTGAACTGATAAATTAATTTAGTTTGCATATTGCGTTTCTTTTAAATGAGCCAAGCCCAAGCCGAAGCTATTCAAATTCTTACTATTATTCACAATGAATACAGTTATGGCATGAGCTTATAAACGCATATTCCATCAACATCCAAACGACATTTTTGAATAGGAATTAGAGACATATTTGTTATGACTTCCATTACGAAAATCCATCCGGTTGAAATAACTATTAACTACAAATTCAAAATTTACAAATTAAAGTAATGAGATTATTGAATGATCATAACTGTTTTGATCTCCCGTTTTTAGTTCCTATCCATAGAGTCTTTATCAATCCATAATCAATCAATAAGGGCCTAGTTCTTTTATTTAATTTCATTTATTAGTTTTCTGGCAAGACTGGAGTTTAGAGGATATTTGTTATGAGTTATTGCCAATGACTAGGCCAGTCATCAGTGCATGTGTGTCATTTAGAGGGTGCAATCGTGTATGAAATTAAATGTGTAAAATTTAATAGCCGCGTATGAATTATTATGATGTATCTGAGACAGTAAGTAGCATTTTCTTCTAGAGATAGGATGATAGAAATAGAATTATAGCAAAGTTGCCTTTAGGCCCAAAAAGGTATAAGACTTTTCCACTCGCAAAAACACTGATTTCTTGAAAGAATCAGCAACAAAAGGCCAATACTTAGATTTTCTTTTTCTTTTTTTTTCGGGTAAAGATCGACCTTAGTTTAGTTTTATACGTGACTTAATGTAAATAACAACAAAAATATTTTGTTGTTCGCCGGATACGATTATTGTCTTATAGACAAAAACTGTATGACATTATTGACCGTTATCTTTAATTTATGCCTCTACAACTTCCATCTAATTGAATCATGCATTTGCCAACAATGATACATGTGATTTTCGTAGGGACGGCACAAGTTGATGGACAGCTAAGGGAAAAGTATACATGGGTTCATTCTGGTTGAAGGTGACCTTTGGTTTGCACTGTTTGAAATATCTCAATTAGCCACACACGGACATACCAGTGGACAAGCAGTGGCAAAGCCAGAAATTTGTTCCAGGGTGAGCCAGCACTAAAAGTTTTCAACTCAAGTCAACTTGTGTGTACACAACTACAGGAGCTTAGTTTGTTTTATTTTAATTAAACATTATTCATCAATATATATAAATATTTTACGTAAACAAACATTTCTTAATTTATTTTGTCAATATTTGAAAATAAAAAAATTATGTTAATATATTTAGGTAAGGGGAGGGATAGACTCACTCCCATTAGAGCCACCAGCTCCCGAGCCACTCTCAAAATGTACAAAGTCATATCCCATCCTACCAGTTGAATTAAGAGCTCATATTTTGTAGATATGATCTTCCCACCATAAATAACATGCCCACTAAATTTTGGCTCATTCAAATATGTCTAACTTAACAAATGTTATTATGAAATCGGAAAATTCTCTGTTAGATAAACGTTTAAAATTGAACACTAGTTTGAAGTAAGGTTAGACATATCCAAATATGATGAAATTTTGTCAGATGCTATCTATTGTGAGAATATCATATCCACAAAAATAGAGTCTTAATTCAATTTATAAGCCGATAGAAAAAGGGAGTGGTTCTAATGGGAATGGGTCTATCTCTCCCTTTTAGGTAACGGAGATTTCATAATTCATAAATAGTGTTGAATTGGGTTACAAGCCACAACTAATAGCAACTAGTTAATCTAGTTTAGCCTTAGTAAATTGGACTAAATAAGATTTTTAGTATTTATATTTATTAATAAGTCATATGTCTTTTGTTTTCCATCAATCATGACTTGTCACTTGTCGTAAATTCTACATGACTTCTAACAATTAAACTTAAAGAACCATGGAATCAGATATGAGAGGCTTCTATATCATTAACCATCTTTTCAGGTACAGCATTTCTAATGTGAGTACTCTGCTGAGTCCGATGAATCCATCAGCCTAACAAAAGAAATATTATCTTTACCAAATAACCCCTCATAGTTTATTTTTTTACAACTAATTAAAGCCCTTATTCAATGGCACAAAAAGAAAATTCAAAGTATAATAGGAGCAAATAATGTTATCAATTTTGCTGACTACCTACTCAAAGTTTTTTTTGCCAAATTTCAGGGTGAGCCAGGGCGTATCCTGGGCCCCCCCTGGCTCCGCCACTGTGGACAAGTTAAGTCGCATATTATATAAACTCTACTGCAAAAAGTAAAAGTAGATTTATAAGATGAATTGAAGGCTTTATTTTTTTTGGTGTGAAGATATAGTCTTCTCATAATGGAAAATCTCCCTACAAAAAATCAGCTCAAACAACAATGTTTAGAGCATTCCCAATGTAAGCAGTTTTGAAGGGAAATAACAACTTATTATCCTTATGAGCCAAAAACAATGACCAGTGCAAGGGTGACAATGAGGGTAGCTTTTCACTAAATTACAATGAGGGTAACACTTGCTATTGAGATAGTTGACGACTTGTGATATTCAGATAGAACTTTTTATTTTGTCTCGTGTTTTTTTTTTTTTTTTTTTCAGACGAGATGTTTCACTCCATCTGGCATATTTTTTTTTTTTTTTTTTTTATTTTTTTTTTACATTGAGACGAAATAAATCATTCCATCCAAATTTTAAAGTCACATTTGTATTGGGCAACTCCTAGTAGCTTCTCACAAAGAATGTAATTATGAGAGAAAATAGTCCTATGTTGCACCTATGTGGAGGGAACAAGTTGCTCTTAACCTTGTCAAAAGTTATTTTGAAATTTAAAAAATTAGAACCGTTGGATAATGTTATAACATTGTAAGTAAATTTTAATACGTTTAGAATCTTCAAATGTGTTGATTTTTTCTAAGGATGATCTATATTATTATTATGAGAATATCTCCACCAAAAATCACTTTCTAATTTATTGTTTTTCATGATGGAGTATTTTTAAAGTTCGTATAAGTAGAGTTCATATAACGGGTAGGATATACATATTATGGGAGAAGAAAAAGAAGGCGGGTTGCGCCTTGGGCAAGGCCAAGGCGAGCGCGGGTCGCGCTGAAGGTACTATTTTGTCGACCAAGGCAAGAGAGTGGGTCGCGCCTTCCACAAGCCTAATTGGAGCACGGGGCACGCCCTAGTCGGTTTTGGCAAAGATTTGTCAAATTCGTATGTTTTCTATAAAGGAAAGTCTTCAATCCTTTGGAAAACTATAGACACGAATATGCACTCATGTTGTGTTATATAAACACCTCTGTAACACAAAAACCATATCAATCAAGCAATATAAAACCTTTCTTCTCTCATGGACGTAGGTCGCCGCATTGGCACCAAACCACTATAAATCATTGTGTTTTGTCTCTTTAATTAGGTGTTTAATTCTACATGGTATCAGAGAGGAACGCTTAATCTCTCTCTAAATCAATCTAGATAAATACAATACACTATGTCAGATCCAAAACCAAACCCAAAGTCTGCTGTTACAACAGAGACTGATTCTAATCCTGGTTGGAAGTTGTCATCAATTCTCTTGAATGGAACGAACTATATACCTTGGTCTAGGACAGTTTCGCTATCGCTTGGTGGAAAGAGGAAATTAGGGTTCATTAATGGTGCAAAGGTGTGTCCTGCCATTGATGATGTAGAATATAAGAATTGGGTTTTCAATGATCAGCTTGTTCGATCTTGGTTACTCAATTCTATTGAGTCTACTATTGCTGGGATTTTTACTTTCTCTGATTCTGCTAAGGAGATGCGGGATTCAATTGAAGATTTATACGAAAACCAGAACAATTATGCCCGTGTGTTTGAACTTCAACTCACAATCGGTGCTTTGCAACAAGGTGAGAAAACTTTTATAGAACACCTTGGAAATTTGAAGAAATTGTGGGACAAGTTAAACATATATCGTCCACACACCACTGATGCGAAGACTCTGTTGAAATAGGCTGAAGAGGATAAAATCTTCATAGTATTTCATAGTCTTAAACCAGAATATGAAAATCTGGAAAGCAACATTGATAAGAGCCCAAAACTGTAGTTTTAACCCCTTAATAATCATACTGTTAGACCAATTATGTGAATAATAAGTAAGAGTTAACACTGATTACGTGTTTTTATGCATTTCAGGGCTTCAAAGTCCATTATGCGTAAATGTGCCACGTTAGCGAGATAAAGGAACAAAAGTCGAAGAGAACTTCCGAATGCCATATCTTTGGACTCGGACCTCGGATTGAGGCCTACCTTATGTCAAAACGACCGGCTCGGAAAGAGCTTTGCAATGGTCCAAGCCTTGACCCAATCAGAGGAGCAGAAGTGGACGAAAAGTCTGTGGAAGTCAACTGCAGCTGAAGAGGCCTTTTGGATTTGAAAGAATTGGGTTTTGGTCCGATTCTTCGCCCAAAACATGGCTCCAAGCCCATGCACGATTTTTTGGATCTGAATGTATAAAACAAAAGCTTAATTCTTTGTTAATGGTAGATAGATAGGTTAGAAAATAAATTAGATTAGTTAGCCTCCATTAAACCTTAGTTCTAGATCTAGTTTTTTTATATTAAAGTAATTAGTTTTATTCTTGTTTTAAATTTAGTATTGAATGATTGTTCTCCCTTGAATTAGATAATAAAATAGTTGTTCTTGATTCAATTTCGATTTGTCAATTACAATTGTTAGATCTAATTTCATTTACTACTTGTTATTCAATGCTTAGTTGTTAATTAGATTTTTGTTATTGTTTAATTTAGATTAGTTAAATTTCATAAAGTTAGAATCTTTATATTATGTTTAGTTTAGATTCAATGGGAAATGTTAGTTTAATGAATCAAGGCTAAAACCTCCATTAGAGGGGTTGATGAAGCCTTGATGAAAACTTAGTTGTTAGTGTAGAATTGTTTGTAGATTCTATTCCACTCTAGAAAGTCGTGTTTCGCCATGAGAATGGGTGGACGACTTCACATGCTAGTTAGTACTCGGTAGAAATGCCATGAACACTAGGGATTAGAACTCGAATTTCTTGCCGTGAGAACGTGAGAATCGAGATACAAGAATCTATACTAGGTTATTAAGTTGGATTCGAGGTGGATTCAATTCCCCTCTAATCCTTTATCTAGATTCAAAACCAAGCATATTTCCATAGTATTCGTAGTTAAATTCAACGTAGACTCATTTTAGTTTCATCGTAGTATAACACCCTTCGTAAAGCTCTCATTGACTTAAGAGCGACTAGTTAGACTAGAAAACAATCCATGCTAGGGAACTAGGAGTGGAACGAACTTCGTACTCCATTTAGTGCAATTCGCATTGAGAGAGTAGAAGCTTTGATAATTGAGTGTAATAGAATATAGTTATAGTTTACTTACGTTTGGATTCATAGTTCATTTCGTAGGTAAACTATTCATTTTACAGATATCAAATGGCGCCGCTGCCATCTTAGTTGCACTTTAGCATTGTTTTCTTTGTAGAAGTAGTCATTTTTAAGTCCCATTAAACCCACCCACCCTTGTTTGATTCATCTTGTGGTTTGCGTTTCAGTTTTGGAAAAATTCGAGAAAAAAATGCCAGCCAGCTTCAAAAGAGAGCGACCCGCTATCTTATCTTTATTGGAATTTTTCGTTTAACCGAAGCCGCCGCAAAGAGCGCGACCCGCTAAGTTATCGAACACCGAAGCTTCCGAGCGCTTAAAAAGAGCGCGACCGGCTTAAGTTAAGAACACCGGCGCCAGCGCCCGCTTAGCTGAAATTTCCGGATTTCCACGGGTTTGATTCGAACTTCGAGTTGTCAAGTTTTTGGTGTTCTAATCTCTTATATACACTGAACACGCGGCGATACAAGACGCTATTCAAACGCGTAGCAAGGAGGCATTCAGTACTCCTTCTTCCACTCCTCGCATCTTCGCCGAGGAGTTTTAATTCTAGTATTATCGGGCTTGTTTTTCGTAGAAATAAATACAACACGCCTATCTAGAATTTCACACACTACACCGATATTATGGTGAAGAAAAGAGACTCCTCTCTCGACTTTTATAAAGCCTTGAGCGATAGCCCTAAATCTTGCATCGTTCTAGCGGACTAACGGGGATTTTCGAATTCCCCAAACATATTTAATCGTTACCGTTTTCCATGGTCTAGACCATGAAAAACCTTACCAACACATCGCGTGGGATTGAACAAGTCCTTACAACATTCCATCATCCTACCGTTGGTGCGGAACAGATTAAACCGAGGGTATTTCCTTTCACCTTAGCTGATAAGGGCGTCTTGGTTAAGCGCCTGGCGCTTTAATTAATGGACTCGTGGGCCAAACTTGTTCAAACTATTTATGGAACATTTTACCCACCCCTAAAGACGGATGAAATGCTTTCCAAGATTCACTTCTTTCGGCGTAATCCTCATGAATCATTTTCGAGGCTTGGAATCGTTTCACCGATCCGCTTATAGAGTGTCCCACCATAACCTAGCAAAAGACACGTTAGTTCGTGCCTTTTTCAAAGGACTTCAACATCATCATAAAGAAGTCCTTGACATAATGAATGGGGGTAGTTTCCTAAGTAAAGGAGCCTCGAGAGGCTTCCAAATTTTAGAAGATCAAACTAAACGTAATAACAATTGGGGGTAGTGATGATATCCCCCGCCTGCTAGTTCTTCTTCAACAGATTAAGGTCACGGTATGTTTGAGATGAAACCCGATCTAGAACTTAAAAATTTGATCGAATCTTTAACTAAAAAGGTTGAGGCATTTTTCGTACAACAAAAGCCTATCCCCGACATGAATGTAAATTCAAATCCATGTAGTTTTCGGTTGGAGTCCCCGAGCATACCAACTCCCACCGCCCTATAGCCTATGAACATTCTTGTTCCATTAATAGTGAACCTAACCCGCTTGGAGACAAAATCCCAACTTCGGTTGGAGAAATAACCAACAAGTCACACCTTCGTGGTACAATAATCAATATGTTAGGCCAACACACAGTTATAACCAAGCTCCACCAGGACAAGGACAGGGTCAGGATAATTATAATAATTATAACAACCAAGCACAACCTCGACAAGGTCAAGCACAAGGTCAATATAGTTATAATAATTATAATGCTAATAGAGGTTTCGTTAGGTAAATAATAACTATCACAATCCGCCCATAAATAACCAACAAGTCACACCACCCACCCATGACTACTACACCCCACAACAACCGGATCGTCTTGACACTTCTTCATACAAGTGAGCCAACAACTTTTCCAAACCATGGCTCAATCTAACCAACACATTCTACAACTGTTAATAATTTAAACCAACAGGTTAGCCCAAGAAAAAGCCCAACCAAAAGGCGTGTTTCCGGGCCAAGCGATACCCAACCCTAGAACGACAAACACAGCCTTTGAGGTAAAGCGGTAATACTAGTACGGAAACTACAACCGTAGGTAGCGAAGCTAAATGCCATCACCACTCTCCGCTACGGAAGAAGAGTGGTTGATAACAAAGTAACTATGCCTATAGTTACCCCATCAATACTCCCTACACCGGATATCGAACTAGATACCGAAATAGAAACCGAAGAACCTACCACCGTAGAGGTACCGGTTAAACCACAACCTAAGAAACGAAAAAGCCAAGGTTACACATCAAGTCGAGCCATACGCTAAATATAGAGCTAAACCACCGTTCCTCGTAAATTAGCCATGCTAACGGGGATACTAACTTTGAGGAGATTAGGAATGTTTTCAAAAAATCTAACGATAAACCTTCCTTTTCTCGGCTATAAAAACTACCTAACCACGCTTAAGTTTCTTAAAAGTTGTGGCACTACTAGGCGTAAGACCAACATACCTAAAGACGCCTTTCTAACCGAACAGTTCCCAACTTTATCCGAAAAAAATGGAATTGTTAAGTACAAGGACCCCGGTCGCCCTCTTGTCTAATGCACCTTAGGAGATTCTCACACGACAACCGCTTACTAGACACGGGGCTAGTGTTAACTTACTCCCATTTTATTTGTATAAACAAATAGGTCTAGAGGAGATGCAACCTACTAAAATGACATTGCAATTAGTCGATCGGGTCTATTAAGTATCCTAAGGGTGTGGTTGAAAGCGTCTTTGGTTAAAGTCCAAAATTTTACTACCCACCCGACCGTTGTCCTAGACACGTAAGTCACTAACGACTCTACCTATCATTTTTAGCGCCCCTTCTTACACGCAACGCCAGCGCTTATAAACCGCCGCTGATGGTTCGATGTCCTTGTCCTTTGGCCATCTTTTTCATTGAGGTAAATGTTTTCAAAACTAGGACACGAGATCCGGATTCATCTACAAATGGAGAGGTTAGCATGATCGAGAGCTTAGCTCAAGATTACTTCAAAAACATGTTTGGGAGAAACAGATTAACAAATTCCTTTCCTTCGAAATTCGACTTTAACAATGACTCCACGGTAGTAGGCTAAATAGAAGAAGAATTCTCGCGAACTCTTTTGCACCGCTCCTTTACCACTTCGGCGAGTCCCCTTGCCAACAACCATACATCCTTTGATGCTATGACGGAAGATGAATTTTTCAATCTCTATCCCGGTGATCCTTTTGACCCAACTATTGAGGAATGTCTTGCACATATCAAGATTTCGATGATATGGACTTGAGAGCTCTAGTCGAGAATCATTCACCTTCCATCACCAATATTCCCCACCCTCCACCTTTTCAAAGGAACCTCGAAGTTTGCACTCGATCCTTTAGTTTCTCCCGTGCTTCATGATTTTTAAATCCACCTATTAAACAAATACTTCCCAAGGATAAACCACTAGACACCGTCATTTTTAGACTTGAGACAGTCCCTAACTACACCATGAATGAGTTTTGTGCTAAACCCACATCCTCATTTTTTTCATGCTTTCCCTTTAAAACTAATCCCAATCCACCATATCTTCCACAACCATTCACTTTTCCACACTTATTCACTAGGACACCCTCTCGTTCAAAGATGAAACATAAGGTGCATACTCAGTTATATTATAGGTTTATCCGACTTCGTTTTCATTTCACTAGGCTGCGTCGTAGGAAATCTTGGTGCTTGATTGTGTTTGGATATGTTTTCTGTGATATTTATTTATGGAACGATCCACAACTATTTCGGTTGTTGATATATGATAAACTGCATATTCATACATATGTTTAGATAAAGTCTCGAGTATCTGACTATAAACGACTCAATTTTTGTTTTTGGTGCATTTTCTTTCATTTCCATATATTGGTGAATGCACCATTCAGGTAACCGGACCCTCCCTATGGAGTGTGTGGTCATGAAAGTACCGGATCCCGAGTCCACGTTTCTCATAATTCACGTTTTCCACTCTTGCATGTTTTCTTGGTTTTTGAGTCATGTTTCTCTATGGTGTGAATTATGTCTTTACTGCTTATTGTTTTCCTTTATATTAAACCTAATTCATAAAAAGTAAAAAAGTTTAAAGCTATAAAAATAGTAATCTAGCAAGTCTTGGGAATCTGACTTTAAAAGACCCAATTTTTTCGTACAATAACAACTTTCTGGAGTCTAGGCCAAACAAAATTTTCAAACTTAAAAAGAGTTTTCCAATTTTGTTTGGGGGTGGCGTATTTTAGTATTCATTTCAAATCATGTTGCCACCCTAAGCCTGTCATGTTTACTCCGGTAGAGTTTGTGTTAGTTAGTACGTAACAGTTTAATTGTGCTTCATATTATCATATCATCGTTACAATATTTTTGTTACAGGTACTGCCAATTTTTGCCACGTTTCTATGGTAAATTCTTTCCTTATCTCTTTACACTTTGAGGACAAAGCGTTCAATTGTTTGGGGGTGGGATAGAAACATTTGCAAAAATTAGACACTTTTAGGATGTAAATTACGCACTTTTATTTATAAAATGTTAAAAATTATAAAAATTAGTTAGTTACATAATTTAATTGTGCTATTGAATTGTTTCATGAACCCCCTTCTCCCAAATTGTTTGGGGGTGGTATAGAAACACGATGTAAATGTTAAGCACATATTAGGTTGTACATTACATATTATTTGTCTTAAAAATAAAAATAAAAAGTTTATGCTATACACTTAGGAATATTGGTATTGTTTTCTTTCTCTATGCTCTTAATAATCTAGAAGTCTCACGTAGCTTTTGCATTAGAATAATTGTTAGAAACTTAGGTTAATATATAGGTAATAATCTTTACATCTATCTATAAATATATTACATGAGTATCTATGATTGTTAGCAGTAAGTTTCTGAAATCTAGGCTAGAGTACTTATTCTACAAATCCTGTGAGAATATAGCCTAAAGCCTTATATGAGCGAAACATTTGAGAAATGACACAAGGGAGAAGTAAAATCCGGATAGAGAAATCACACGTCCACTTGCTTGATCACTAAACCATATCCTAAGTGAGAATTTAGGCCGCTCTTTGGATCGATATAGCCAGGAAATTCAAACCTATGAATTATTTTCCGCTAGTCGCCACTCGAGCCTTTTCTTTAGCCTTCCATAAACCACAATTCCTTTACCTGTTACAAAAAAAAAAAAAAAAAAAAAAAAGAGAATAAATCAACCTACCCAATTTAGAATAAGTCCGAGAATAGAATGAGTGAAGAAAGAAGAAGAGAAAACCCGTAAACAAAAATTGTTAGTTGCTTGAAAATAAAGAAAAGAAGTTTCCATCCAAAGAAAAGAAAAATAAAAATAGAAATAAAATAAAAACTCCAAAAAAAAATAGAATAAAAGGAGTCAAAAGCCAAAGAAAAAAAAAAAAAAAAAAATGGCTAAGGATGGAAACAAAGTGTAGAAGCAAAAGAAAATAACAAGGTTTTCTCTTAGTTACATAATATGAAGACTCTATTATCTCAGACTTGTCCTTTTTGAATATCCATTTCCTTCCTTCTTAAACCATCTCCTAATCCCTGCAACACCTAATAAAGACCTCTAGCTCAATTAGGAATAGGTTAGTGTGATAGTAAGTGGCAGATGTGTTTGATCGACCCCGACTTCCTTGTTGTCATTGAGATTGTAAGGTAAAGTGTGCCCACTTGCATTAATCGGAGTAGCTTAAAACTTGAGTGGAAAAAATCGAGTGTTGTTTCTTGACTATTATTGTGAGAACCTACTTAAGGACGCTTATTCGAAGTTCTCGAAACAAACTCGCTAAACATTTGATAGTACTACTCGTTGTATATATGTTTATTGTAGATGATTGATTATTATGCATATATTAACTTAGGGTTTTGATTTGGTTATTCTTATGTAATTTCTAGAGAGATGTATAGATAGTTGAGCATGAATAAGGAAACAATAGTTTTATTTTCTTAGTGCCAGTTGAAGTATAGATGAAGTTTGTGAGTACCTTCATCTGGAAAACTCTCACGAGGTTATAACTCGTCCACTAGGGAATTCCTAGTGGTTTAAGGCCTTGTTGCATATGGTCAATGCAATCGCGACTCGCTCAAACGAGATTAGGTAGAACTCCATTTTTGGTCACTTATTCTAATTTTCATCTTTGCTTGAGGACAAGCAAAATCTTTGTTTGGGGTGGTTTGATAAAGAGCCCAAAACTGTAGTTTTAACCCCTTAATAATCATACTGTTAGACCAATTATGTGAATAATAAGTAAGAGTTAACACTGATTACATGTTTTTATGCATTTCAGGCTTCAAAGTCCATTATGTGCAGAAATGTGCCACGTTAGCGAGATAAAGGAGCAAAAGTCAGTAGAACTTCCGAATGCCATATCTTTGGACTCAGACCTCGGATTGAGGCCTACCTTATGTCAAAACGACCGTCTCGGAAAGAGCTTTGCAATGGTCCAAGCCTTGACCCAATCAGAGGAGCAGAAGTAGATGAAAAGTCTGTGGAAGTCAACTGCAGCTGAAGAGGCCTTTTTGGACTGAAAGAATTGGGTTTTGGGCCTGATTCTCTGGCCCAAAACATGGCTCCAAGCCCATGCACGATTTTTGGATCTGAATGTATAAAAACAAAAGCTTAATTCTTTGTTAATGGTAGATAGATAGGTTAGAAAATAAATTAGATTAGTTAGCCTCCATTAAACCTTAGTTCTAGATCTAGTTTTTATATTAAAGTAATTAGTTTTATTCTTGTTTTAAATTTAGTATTGAATGATTGTTCTCCCTTGAATTAGATAATAAAATAGTTGTTCTTGATTCAATTTCGATTTGTCAATTACAATTGTTAGATCTAATTTCATTTACTACTTGTTATTCAATGCTTAGTTGTTAATTAGATTTTTGTTATTGTTTAATTTAGATTAGTTAAATTTCATAAAGTTAGAATCTTTATATTATGTTTAGTTTAGATTCAATGGGAAATGTTAGTTTAATGAATCAAGGCTAAAACCTCCATTAGAGGGGTTGATGAAGCCTTGATGAAAACTTAGTTGTTAGTGTAGAATTGTTTGTAGATTCTATTCCACTCTAGAAAGTCGTGTTTCGCCATGAGAATGGGTGGACGACTTCACATGCTAGTTAGTACTCGGTAGAAATGCCATGAACACTAGGGATTAGAACTCGAATTTCTTGTCGTGAGAACGTGAGAATCGAGATACAAGAATCTATACTAGGTTATTAAGTTGGATTCGAGGTGGATTCAATTCCCCTCTAATCCTTTATCTAGATTCAAAACCAAGCATATTTCCATAGTATTCGTAGTTAAATTCAACGTAGACTCATTTTAGTTTCATCGTAGTATAACACCCTTCGTAAAGCTCTCATTGACTTAAGAGCGACTAGTTAGACTAGAAAACAATCCATGCTAGGGAACTAGGAGTGGAACGAACTTCGTACTCCATTTAGTGCAATTCGCATTGAGAGAGTAGAAGCTTTGATAATTGAGTGTAATAGAATATAGTTATAGTTTACTTACGTTTGGATTCATAGTTCATTTCGTAGGTAAACTATTCATTTTACAGATATCAAACATTCTAATGGAAAGCACTCTTCCATCACTTGCTGCTGTTTGTGCAACTATTCAGAGAGAGGAAACAAGGAAGAAAACCATGAACTCCGAGGTAAAGTCCTCAATCTCTGAATCTATACTATTGTATTACTTGCAGAAAACAATTTTAGAAAGAAGTCACAGGGATTTGAAAAGGGTAAGGGAACCATCTCAATGTGATCATTGTGGAAAGAACTGGCACACCAAGGATCGTTGTTGGGAATTATATCCACATCTTAAGAAGGAAAAGGAACTATCCAAGAAAGAGCATGCTGCTGTTGCCGAGACATCAATGTCCAACTCAGATATTAGTCATCAGTTGAGTCAAATTCTCCAACAACTCACTAAGTCCATGTCTTCTAGCAAAGGTCAGTTTGCCTAAACTCATGTGTCAAGTAATTTACATGCCTATTTTACTATGCCAGAAAACAGTAACTCATGGATAATTGATTCAGGGGCTACTGATCATATGACTAATTGCCCTGCCTCTGTCCATAATTTTGTGTCCAAAACTGAAAATCATAATATTTCCATAGCAAATGGTTCCACCGTTCCCATTCTAAGTAGTGGTCAAGTGAACTTTTTTTTATCAAATACTCAAGAGTGATGCTTTAGTTGTTCCTTCATTCCCTGTTCAACTTCTATCTGTTGGAAAACTTACCAATTCTTTAAATTGTGATGTCATTTTTTCTTCTAACTTTGTCGTCTTTCAGGTTCGAAAGTCGAAGAATACGATTGGTGAAGGAATTTATTCCAATGGACTCTATTTGTTGAAGTCACATAAGAAGGCGTGCCAAGCCAGTGATTTACTTGAGAGTCGTATTTTGCATAAAAGACTTGGGCATCCATCTAGTCATGTCCTGTCAAATTTGTTTCCGGATGTTTATTTAAACTCTGATGATGTTTGTGATGTTTGTCAATTTTCTAAACAAACTCGTTTATCATTTCCAAACTCAAATTATGTGTCAAATAAATTGTTTGAGTTAATTCATTCTGATTTATGGGGACCTGCTCCTATTAATTCTTATGATGGCTATAAGTATTTTGTGTTGTTCATTGATGATAAATCTCGTGCTACATGGTTATACTTATTGAAATCGAAAACTAAGGTTGTGACTGTATTCAAGGATTTTCATACTATGATTACTAACCAGTTTGGTGCTAATGTCAAGACGTTTAGATCTGACAATGGCACTGAGTTTTGTAAATGTATGTTACCTGAGTATCTTCGTAGCCAGGGGATAATTCATCAAACTATTTGTGGTTGGCACACTTCAAATGTAATGGCGTAATGAAAAGAAAGAACATACACCTTTGGAGACCACTCGTGCTCTTATGTTGGGCATGAATGTTCCTAAGCACTACCGGCCCGGTCTCATGGCGCCTTAATCGCTGCCTATTTGATTAATCGCCTTCCCAAGTGGGTTCTTGGTTTTAAATCCCCATTGGAAGTGCTCAAAGCTAGGCCACTAGAGATCTCTCATCCGCAAGTGTTTGAGTGTTCATATGTGCATCAGCAAGCTATTCATCGAGATAAATTTGATGCTCGGGCTACTCGATGTGTGTTTGTTGGTTATTCTACCACACATAAAGGCTACATATGTTACAATATTGAGACAAGGAAACTAATTGTCTCTCGTGATGTCCGATTTGTGGAAGCTGAAGCTTTCTTTCACGATTTAGTTGAGCCTGGGAATCGGTCCCAGGGGGAGTGTTTGGCAGATTTGGCACCTATCCTAGCTGTTATTACGGCTTATTTGGCTCCTCTCCCAGCAGTTCGTGAAGGCATTATGCCTGTCCAAATGGTTGGTGAAGGTATAGTTCCTGCCACTGAAAAATTGAGCTCTGGTGATCCACGACATCCAGTAGATGGGGCACAGGCGCACTCCCAGGATGAGCAAACTGAGGGCGGGGCACGCTCTGGTGATTCTCTAGCTCCTCCAGTTTCTAGACAATCTGAACGAGAGAGACGACTTCCAGTAACTATCAAGGATTATTACAAATCTGATAGAGAACGACATCCTCTAGTGACTCACAGGAATTTTTATTATTTGCATGATGTTACATATCCTCTACAGGAGTATATAACGTATACTCCCAAGAACGTTAGAGAAGCTAACTCTCGTCCAGTATGGAAAAAGGCGATGCAAGAAGAACTTCGTGCTCTTGACGAAAATAACACTTGGGATATTGTTATGCTACCGTATGGAAAGAAAACTGTTGATTGTCAGTGGGTGTTTGTTTCGACCCCCACCTACATGGCGAACGTCCATTGGTAGGAATCTCCACTTTATCCGTTTAATCGACAGGGCTAATGCCCAATTTGCAATACCATAGATCAATGTACAGGCCCATTAACTCATGTGTCTAAGGCTGAACCTTAGCCACATGGCTTGCCACTAATGTACATTGATTTATGTCCGATTCATTTCTTATCAAAGAGATAATTATCGGTTGAAAGTTATAGTCTATCACAATTACTCAAGCTATAAGATTACTTGAGATACAAGGACTCTCTACTCTACCTATATAAATACCAAACTATTTTTCATTCGAACCACGTTCTTGAGACTTGATCCCATTGATAATTTGGGTAACGAGGCAACCGCAAGGTCTGATCTCATCATTCCCCGATCACCATCATTTTTCTAATTACTTTTCTACGTTCTTCGCCTCTTTTATCAACACTTGATGTTTTGATCATATCCGGTTGAAACATAATTGGTGCCGCCTGTGGTTCTTATGCAAAACCGACGATCACGCTCTACAAAAGTTATGATTTAATACTTTCGACGAGCCTAAGTTCTCGATGCACTTATCGACGATCATCGCGAATGTGCGGTTCCAGTCAACCGGGCGTATCGAACTACTCCTCCTATTCCTTTTTCAATATCCGACAGATACGACCCGGCTACCGATTCCACCGATCGCCAAATTATTCAAAGACGGTTATTGCCTTCCGACGATTCTTGCGTCATCATCCGTCATGGATAATGTCCGCCATATGTCTCGACCATTTTTCAACCATTTTTCACTACATCAAGGCCCCGTGATCGTTAATTTGATATTATGTCGCTTCCGATAAATTCCTAATTTTTCCGATTGTCCATTTTCCTATCGTTTTACGTTCACATGACACTTTGTTATACATTCCGCTTACTCTTTTCTTATTCCAAGTTTTCCTTGATTTTTTTTTCTTCTTTGCCATGTGAACTTTGTTCGCATGACAAAGAGGGGGTGTTTCGACCCCACCCACGTATTAACGTCCATTGGTAGGAATCTTCACTTTATTCGCTTAATCGACAGTATTAATGCCCAATTTGTAATACCATGGATCAATGTATTAAAGCCCATTAACTCATGTGTCTAAAGGTCAACCTTAGCCACATGGCTTGCCACTAATGTACATTGATTTATGTCCGATTCATTTCTTATCAAAGAGATAATTATCAGTTGAAAGTTATAGTCTATCACAATTACTCAAGCTACAAGATTACTTGAGATACAAGGACTCTCTACTCTACCTATATAAATACCAAACTATTTTTCATTCAGAACTACGTTCTTGAGACTTGATCCCATTGATAATTTGGGTACGTAGGCAACCGCAAGGTACACTCTCATCATTCCCCCGATCACCATCATTTGTCTAATTACTTTTCTACGTTCTTCGTCTCTTTTATCAACACTTGATGTTTTGATCATATCTGGTCGAAACAGTGTTCAGAAACAAGTTCAACAGTGATGGTTCCTTAGAAAGGTCTAAAGCTCGACTTGTTGCAAGGGGATTCACCCAAACTTATAGCCAGGACTACAAGGAGACTTTTGCACCAGTTGTAAAGATGAATACGTTTAGAGTTCTTGTATCTCTAGCTATGAATTAAGACTGGAAATTATTTCAGATGGATGTGAAAAATGAATTCTTATACGGAGATCTTAAAGAAGAAGTGTATATGAGCATCCCACCTAGACATCCGAAGGAGACTAAGGTCGGATTAGTATGCAAGTTAAAAAATGCTATCTATGGACTTAAACAATCTCCACGAGCGTGGTATGCCAAGCTCAGTTCTGTTCTAGCTATGACCGGCCTTAAGTGAAGTGATGCTGATCCTTCCTTATTTGTTAAATCTAGCAAGTCAGGCTTGGTTATTGTTCTCATTTATATTGATGACATAGTTATCACAGGTGATAACCTTATCGAGATTTCTAAGCTCAAGGAGTTACTGCACAAGAAGTTTGCCATCAAGTATCTGGGTATTATGAAGTACTTTCTTGGGATCGAAATTGCTTATTCAAAAAAGGGTATATTTCTAAATCAAAGAAAGTATGTGTTGGATATTTTGAGTGAAGCAGGAAAGCTGGGGTAAAACCATCTGATTCTCCAACTGACAGTGGAGCCAAGTTGGACAACACTGGTGATCTTCTTACTGACATTGGTCAATCGTCCGATTAGTTGGTAAACTAATATATTTAACTATTACTCCGACCATATATTTCTTATGCAGTGAGCTTGGTTAGTCGTTTTATGCATGCTCCAAGGACTCCACATATGAATGCAGTTTCTAGAATACTGCAGTATCTGAAAGGGTTACCAGGCAAAGGTATTTGGATGCAAAAAACTGGGCATACATCTATTACTGCTTACAAAGATGCTGATTGGGCAGGATGTCCAGTTGATCAGAGGTCTACTTCCGGTTAATGTACCTTTGTGGGAGGTAATTTAGTCATTTGGAAGAGCAAGAAACAAAATGTAGTGGCTCGTTCTAGTGCAGAAACTGAGTACAGGGCTATGGCTTCCACCACCAGTGAAATCATATGGCTTCACACGCTTCTGAAGGATCTGTGTTTTGGGTTGCATCTGCCAACTACACTTTACTGTGATAATCAAGTTGCTATGCACATTGTTGCAAATCCTGTGTTTCATGAGAGAACTAAGCATATCGAAATTGATTGTCACTTTGTGCGTGAAAAAGTACAGTCTAATATTGTCACTACCTCCTTTGTTCGAAGTGACCAACAACTTGCAGATATTTTTACCAAGGGACTTCCAGCATTCAAGCTCCATGATATTCCCTCCAAGTTGGGTTCGCTGGATATCTTCGCACCAACTTGAGGGGAGTGTGGGAGAAAAAAAGAGAAGGCGGGGGTTGCGCCTTGGGCAAGGCCAAGGCGAGCGCGGGTCGCGCTGAAGGTACTGTTTGGTCAACCAAGGCAAGCCCAATTGGAGCGCGGGGCGCACCCTAGTCTGTTTTGGCAGAGATTTGTCAGATTCGTATGTTTTCTATAAAGGAAAGTCTCCAATCCTTTTGGAAACTATAGACACGAATATGCACTCATGTTGTGCTATATAAACACTTCTGTAACACAAAAGTCATATCAATCAAGCAATATAAAACCTTTCTTCTCCCGTGTACGTAGGTCGCCGCATTGGCACCGAACCACTATAAATTATTGTGTTTTGTCTCTTTAATTAGGTGTTTAATTCTACATATATATATAACAAATATACTTTGAAATTTTGTGTAGTTTCTCAAATCAGGTAGACGCCTCACACCAATAAATTAACATAAAATAGATGGCATAAATTTATAATATATAAATAGAACTTTTTTTTTTGGTAATTTAGTAATTTTATTATTATAAAATGCGATAAGTACAGGTAGCAGTTACATCTCTAAAAAGCAAACCACCGTATAAACAGAACTTTGTTTGATGAAAATGTACACATAAATAGTATTTGGATCCATATGGAAATTGACGTGGGTGTAGTTAGATATGATGATATTGTAATAAGAACACCATGCCTCATTGCTACGGTGCTACCCATAGATTGCTATATGGCTCAAATAAATTTGTTTTCCTCTTAAATGCTTATTGTTATTTGGTTGGAACTTTGCCTTACTCCTGACGCGTGAGTTGAGGCTTCATTCATGAATTGTGAGTGTCATTGCGTTCGGATTGAGCTTCATAATATTCTCAAAGAGAGGGAGAAGATTTTGAACTTATTCATAATATTTGCTCGCACTTACATAATTTGACGTGGGAACTATGGTGAGCTGATGTATTGTGTGCTTGAATTACACTCCCACACGGCCACACCATTCGTTCTGGATAAGCATATAGCTGTTAAATGGTGCATAAAACTCTAACCATGGTGTCCCTATCTTCAGATTATTCATCATGCCATTACACCAGCATATCAATAGTATGGCCACATACTGCCAATGCATATCACATTTTGGGCACCAAGTCGACCACCAAAAGATCTTCTAGTAAGCAAGTAGGTAGGTTTTGTCGATCGACAATTTGTTTGTTTTTTTGTTGATTATGTGTTTTTTCTTCATAATAAATTTGCGGACAGACAACTGTTTGTTGTCCACAAAACATCAACTGCTGATTGGTGGAGTAGCTGCCCGAAAATACTATTTAACTATCTGGAAAAACTATTTAGCCATCTAAAAGTTGAACTGATCAATAAAAAGATGATGTTTTGTGGACAAATTTGTCCACAAATTCGTTCTTTTTTTTCTTTGAACTTCTAATTTTACTGGCCACATCAATATCAATATCTAGAGCCCTTGATTTTTTAGGGTGACCAGATCAATTTGTGTGCTTGTATATATTTACCAAGCAAACACCGTCCATTGTCATATAAACTCATTAAGAAGTTCAGAGTTTAGGCGTTGCAATTGAAAAAAAAAAAACAACAACAACAACAAAAAAGTGAGAAATATAGGATCGAGCAAATCTTATGAGAATTTTTTTTTAAGGAAGTAATTGGTATTTATTGCTCACAAAAGAATCACTTCATCCCCTTGTACCTTAACCTTTATTTTTTATTTGTTTTAATTGACAATGAAAATCACTATGGTGACATCTGAACTAAAACAGAAAATAACAGTTAGAAAAATGATGTTTGTTTCCATCACACGAATAGTGTATTGCTGGGGTCGTATAACGAGAGAAGTGATATGAAAGAAGAGTGCAAGTTTGGATTTAGTGTCATGCAAGTTATATGAACTTGGCCTTAATTAAAATCAAGATTTGATTCTTCTAGCCTACATCAAAACTAGACAAGTAGTGGCACGTCTAAATGATGTGATGCATTCTAGAGCACCAAAAACACTTGTCCTTGATGCCCAAAAATTATGTCCATGCTTTGATAACACAATGCAAAATTATGTCCATGCTTTGATAACACAATGCATTTCAGTAAGTAAGAGGTTATCTACCCCGAGAATGTTTGCGGCGACAGTTTGGATGTGTGATCCAACAGTATACAAATACAACATTCTCTCATCCTTTGTTTTTGACTATTGTATCACACATCCAACAGTCCGCCGACCCTCATTATGAGAATATCCTTAGAGTAGCTGGAGTCTTTCAGTAATTAATTTCCTCTAACTTAGTCGGGGTAAACAGTTGAATTGAAACAGTTAGATTTTGCTAACTTGCTAAAGTAATAGGTTTTGAAGGCTTGACACACTGCGCCATCAATCAGTTTTACCATAAATCAGTTCTACGATGTTTGTGGATCAAAGCGTGAGAATGATATCTCCAAGTCCAGAGCGAAATCCATGCAAGAAGAACACGAACGGAATGTTGTTGAAGAACATCATGAACAAAAGCCCAATAAAATTTAGCTTCCTAAATTGTGGAAGTTACAAAAATCAGATGCTTCAATGCTCTTTTTGGCTTTCTCTTGGGTATGCATGCTGGTGCAATTTTATCAATTTTAACTTCTAAGGCCTAGCTCTTAGATCTATTCAACGACCGACAGTTCGAAGATGAAAAGAGAAGTCGGCTTCTTTCTATTTTGAAAGAAATTGGGTTAGAAAGGAAAGGGTATAAATGAGAAATAAGAATTTTTAGAAACAGTTAATATACCCCATAAGTGACGTGTCTCTAAAATTTAGGATTAGTATCCAAATTCTAGATTTTAAAGTAGGCAAGTCCAAATTTTCATACCCATTACAGAGCAAGAAATGAGGCTCAACCATATCACATAACCTCCCTATTATTTAGGTCTCTTTAAATAATTTCACTGTTTTCCAAAAAAGAGATAAAATCTGGTCTATTTTTATTTCCCATTTTATCTTATTTCTTTTTTTACCCTTTTGGGATTGAAAATTTCCCGACTATATGTAAATGTATTTTTACATAGTCATATATATATGTAAAACTATATTTGCATAGTCATTGGAGCTATAAAAACTTAAATTTACATAGTAACTTTTCAGATTGAAAATTTTCCGATACCTAACAGAATATATGTAATATGTAAAAATACATTTATATAGTCATTGGAGGCTTGGAGCTATGAAAACTTAAATTTACATAGTTACTTTTGGGTTTGAAAATTTTCCGACGACACCTGACAGAATATATGTAAATGTATTTTTACATAGTCATATATATGTAAAATTATATCTCAATTAGTAGAGTATACCATAATTAGCATGGACATTTAAATTGAACCAGCTTTTTTTTTTACCACTAAATGTCCTTGATAAAATATTCAAACTAATTATTCAATGCCTTTAAGAAGGACTACTTTGTCATTTCAAAATTTACTATCATTTATACCCTTAAAATTATATAGTTTTTTAAGGACGTATGTGTAAATTCAAGCCGGAAATCAACTACACGCCAACTATTCAATTGTTCGCGACTTGGCCTCACATTAATTGTCAATTTATTACTATTTATACCGAAATTAAATGCAATAAACCAGTCGTCTCTTTTCTTCTTCTCTTTCTTCTTATACGCCCTTTGACTCTCCCAAATCTCCCATAATTTGCTCTCCCTTTAAAAAAAAATAAATAAACTGAAAGCCACAAAATGAAAAAACATATATATATCCTTAATTGATTGTCTCTCTACGGCCGATTCTAACGCCGATTATTGTTAGAAGTAAAGCAAAAAAAAAAAAAAAAATCTCGGTTTCAAAAGGTAATATATTCTCCTGTATCTTAGTCAAAAGGTAATATATTTCTCTTTTTTTTCAAGAATCGGAGTTTGAAACTTGTGATATATGATGAAATTCTCTGAACATGTTGGCTCTCAAAGGTCAGAGATGAAGATGGTACCCTTTGGATGGAGGGTTTTCTTGGAAGTCGTACAATGAAGAACATGTTCCGTATGATGACAATTCAAACACGATTGATAGGGCTGTTGGAGCAAATAAATATCACAAGAGATGCCTCGGACTATCGTGGTACTCAACAGAGTGAGTAATTATGACAAACCATTGTCGCTCTTCTCGTTTTCGAGACATTGATAAAAGAAAAAGGTCGTTTATCTAATATATTATTCTACTTGGATTGTCCTGATTTGAACTCATGGTCTCAAGTTAGACTTGGAAAAATTGAGACCGCGTGTTGAGCGATACATTGTGACACGGATCAAATATCAAATGTAATTTCTGGTTTGGTCACTCCGAAAATAGAGATGTTGGCTCACATTTTTCTAAGAGAATGCAACTTTGAACTTGATTTGTTATCTTATGTAGCTGTTTTTTTTTTATTGATTCTTTTCTCTCAACATTCAGCGTTAAGATAGATCCAGATGAAGCCTTCTTGAATAATGAACGATTATCATGTACTCATGGTGTTGTCGGTTGAGGTCATGCTTTGCATGTCTTTCTTAATGGACAATTATCAGGTAAGCAAGGTCTGTTTTACCTTCTATGGAAACTAATTACACAAACAAAGAGATCATTACTATAGCTTATATTCTTAATTTTTCATTGCTTTCGGTCTTCTTGGCAGGAACTGTGTATGGGAGTTTAGAAAACCACAAACTGACATTCATTAGTAGCTAGAAGCTGGCATTAACAAGATTTCCTTACTTAGTATAGTTGTTGGCCTCCGGTTTGTTCTTACTCTTTCACTGAATTTTCCTTATACTTTGTGAAGCACGTTTGCTGCAAGGAATATTATCGTTGTTGTTGTTTTTTTTTTTTTTTTTTTTTTTTTTTTTTTTTTTTAAAGAATAGTGGTCCACATTTTGAGACATGGAATGCTGGGGTTCTTGGCCCCGTCATGTGAAATGGTCTTAATGAGGGGAGACGAGACTTGTCATGGCAAAAATGGTCTTACAAGGTCTGTCTTGCTATTAGTTCCTTTAAATTTCCATTGTTACCACCAAATAGAGGCTGACTCTTTAGATTTTTACCCGCAGATTGGTTTAGAAGGAGAAGTTTTGAGTCTTCATTCACTCAGTGGAAGTTCCTCTGTTGAGTGGGTACAAGGATCTTTTGTGGCTCAAAAGCAACCGCTAACATGGTACAAGGTGAGAATTTTCAACATTATTAGTGCCACTTTTTTTTTAAGGATTTCAAAGCCTATATCAACCATCACTACTACAGAATGACACATATACCACTGTTTTTAAGTGTGGTATAAATATATTTACCACTGTTATACAACCGTGACAATAGGTGATGTGGTATATAATAATAGCAAAACTGTGGTATATATGTTTAACGGATACCACGGTTTTTCAAAGAACCGTGGTTTGTATGCCCATTATATACCACGATTGTCAACAGAACCGTGACATATAAACTATTGAAACCGTGGTTTATATTAGTGTATGTGTTATAATACCGTGGTATATAGTTATACTAAACACTACGGTTTATGCCAAACCGTGGTATATATATATATATATATATATATATATATATATATATATATATATATATATATATTTATTTATTTATTTATTTAATAATAATGCTAGTAAAGTCTTCCACTTAAAACCGAACCTGCATAACAAAATTTACACAGCCTGCCTACATACAACATTTCCATCTTCCCAACAAATTCCAAAATGTACAATAAACTATCAAACATTGCAAAAAAAAGATAATAATAATAAAAAAAACTTCCATTAATTTTTTGAGTGCACTAAGAAAACAAACTTCAAATTCCTTTTCATAAATTAAAAAGGTAAAACTCATAAATTAAACTGGAGGGGTTCGAACATAGCTAAAACTCATCCTCATTCGCTTCCGACTGAAACACCCCATTTTCCTGGATGAACTAAATAATATCGAGTCGAACACCGTCAAGTTCATCTTGCGTGTATGTCTCCTTCAGTTCTAAATTTGTTATCTGGATGAGTCAAAGCACATCACTAATGATTGATTGACCGCGATCTTTCTCGGTCTTACACTTGCAGAGTGGAATGCATTAAACAATCGCCTACTACCTAATTCTAAATTGTAATTGTAATCGAGGAACTGGGAAGGAACCAAAAAGATTTAGGAATAAATATTTCGAAAAAGAACACATACTTAGAAAGCGCCAAAACATACAAAACTATGGCTCGGTCGGGCACAATCACGAACATGATGTGATATTGATGGTAAATCCAGAGGTTGATCTTGAACGAAGTTTAGCTTGACTTTGATTGGAAAAGTAAAAGTCTAGCATATTTTACAAAAAGTGAAGTACCAAATTGTACATGACCTCAATGCAAATCTAAGTAATGGACAAACCTTACCTAAGGCGATATAATCGAACTTGATATTTCCTACATCCCCTTGTTTTCTTGAGGAAGGACCCGACCATAACGGCGCATGAGATGTTTGGTATACACCGCGGTGTCGCCGCTCTCTTGCATAAATTACCCGGAAGATCAAAGAGAGCATCATCCGCGCGGTGAAACCATCACCAATCCGTGTAGATCCATTTTGAATAACGCCAGACTTAGGGCAATAATCCTTTGAGATTTTCGTGAATCGTCCCTCACAAAATCCAGTCTTCAAGGTGAACAAGGAATGGACCATAATTATACAACCCATAGCTCACATTAACAAGCACCACCCATCCGGGTCATAATAATAATCGGGTGTAAGGTGACCCACGTCGTACACATCCCGGTGATGAAACCCGACAAACAAAGTTTCGCCCGGACACGCAAGAAAGCAAACAATGTCTCAATAGATGGTCTCCACTTTCCTCTCGAGTTCCGAGGGTTTCTAGGTTTACGTGTTGCATTGCTAAATTCCACCTCACCGGATGCACAACTTGATCGATCGGTCAAGTCCGCATGAAAAAGGGTTGCAGAGTATGGGAACCAGAGGACCGACCGATTGTAATAAAGAGGAGGTCCTACTATAGGTGGAAGGTTGTTATTAGATAAGTTGGTGATGACTTGGTTGACTACGTTGACCAATTGGAACGAAACTTGCTTGCTCGCAACAAAGTTTCATTTGCGATTGTGTTATCCACACAGGGAAGTATATCATCAAGAGCCGTATGAGAAGTTGGGTTCGGACCCATCGATCCATTGCAACACAAGTATCTCCGACTACACTGGGAAGAAAAATCAAGTTTAACTAGTTTAGTTATCGCACAACTTGGATAGAGCACTATCTAGATAATTCTTTGGAATGTTAAGCCTCCGTTTTTCTGTTTCGGTGAGATGCATCTAAATGCTAGTTGAACTTATGGACTTTACGGTAAAGAAAAAAAAAATGTAAGCACAATAATATTTTGAATCGGATAATTCCAGAAAATCAGATCCATGCTCTGGGAGCATCAAGAGAAACTTGGAATGGTTTTCTCAAAAGCAACACCACGGGCTGAAATGAATGAATATTACAGCTCCAATCGTTTAAGAATTCGCTTCAAGGACTTTAAAGTTAAATATGAATTTGTCAAACGAGCAATTGAATCACCGCCTTTTGTCTATCTATTTGATTATTATTACGGGCATCTTAGGTGATCACCCAATCTGAGGTTCCAAGTTAAAAAAAAGTTATGAGCGTAGCATTTACTCACATAAAGAGAAATACGATATCGCAAGCGGTAAAAGCTCCATGTGATCAAAGAAAAATCATTTCCATTAAAACATTTACAAAAGGAATGGAGTTGCAAAACAAACAACAAGAAGTACTAGAAAATAGTAACAAGTTTCGATGCTTGAAAGATAAAATGTTCGAGGAAAATGGATTTCTTCAAAGCAAAATAAGGATACAGATAAAGAGAACTAGGAAAATGATAGGACAACCTTGGGCAGTAACAAAAGGACAGAAAAACTATTAAAAAAAAAAACAAAACAAAAAGACAGAAATTGTGTCACAGTGTAACTACAAATTCTAGTTCAGACATTCGATCAACCTAGAGGAATAATATCATAAATTTAAGACATTCTAACTGAGCTGAACACTTAATCATTTGAATTAAACACTATACATCACAAAATTATTTGTGACAACATCATCATCCTCTAAACCAGCAATCTACTATACATTTTACATATTAATAGTTTAGTGTGAAGCTCATAAGCTTCGGAGGAAAGAAAGTAGTGTCTTCTAGTACAATGTCTGCATAGATCACTGTGACTATCAAATACTTTACTTAAACAGTTAAACTAGCCATCTGAAGCATCGTAAAAGAAAGCACCTTGGGTATATAGAAAAAAAAAAATCTTTTGTTTAACTTGTAACATTGATTCTAGACTAAAATTGATTAAGAACCATAGTCAAATACATAGGTAGGCTACACTCCAATATTCCAATTTTTGTTCCTTTTTCCTATAAATGTAAGCCAAAGAGCTAAAGCATCAAACTTACTTATGGAGAAGGAGAAATACTCCAGACAAGATAAATGTGCTCGCTACAAGGACCCGGCCGATAACCACCAAGCCGCAACCAAGCATATGGTCGGAAAAATCACAATGGCTTAAAGAAACATATAAAGAGCAGAGAGTGCTCTACAAAATATCGGAGAGAATTAATGAAATTGAGGCGTGTTATTTGACTCACATGCTCACAAGGAATTGCATACCAAAAATAGAAAATACTGCAAACCCCAAAATCAAAGCAGGTTTTAAAAACAGAGGCATATATTATTTAAATAATGACTGATCCAAAACTATCGAAGAAGTCAAGGTTTCAAAATACTTACGAGAATCCAAGAAATGTCAAGAGGAGCATTACAAAGTGACAATCGGGATAAGGCATAGTCTCCTGCGCGAACACATATAATTTAACAATCTGCATATATCTCAATGGAAATCACTGCAAAGATAAACCTTTAAAATTTTTTCTTACACAGTATTCAACACATCTTTTATGTTCTGCGAATTCTCCTTCGTTTTATCTGCAAGTTTACTAGAAGAGGAATTAATCTTTGCGTCAATTACATCAATGCCGGTCGGACATCGGGACCCAAGAAAAAGCGAACCACTCCAACACGCTTTAGCTGCTGCGAGAGAGATAGTCCGATACATTCCTTAGGTTATCCACGGTAACATTTGATTGCTTCACAATATATTCCAAAGTGTCTCCTGTGCTCCCATGAAATTTACCCATCCGATTGTACAAAACGATGCATCCAACACTACAACAACAAAATCAAACATTAGCGATTGCATCATAAACAACCAAGCATACATCAACAAGGGAAAAAAAAAGTGAGGGAGATCTTACATAGCAGCAATAGTGAAGAGTATAAGGAATATAAGTGAGAGGGCATAAGCCGTTCGAGAATAGCCATAAGGCTCACGCCGGCAACAGCAATAACAAAGAACATATACAAAATAAAGACAGTCCAAAATGGCTTAACCAAGCCAAAGCAATTACGAAGAACGGGCGGTGTAAAACCTACAGGTGCATTCAACACAAATATTTGAATTACCAAAACCATTCCAAGTACACATCCTAGAAACAAGTAAAAGTTTGGGATTTCTGTTTTCATGTTTTTATAAACCATATAATAATATGCGAGAACCAAGAACGACTAATAAATTAAACTCTAGAACTCAAATCCCAAAAAACAAAACATGATAATAAAAAAAAGCGATGCAAAATACATATCGAGGAGATCATGGAGAAAACAAAAATATAACACTAAAATGGATTTACAGAAAACAACAAATAACATGCCATACTTGAGAAAGTTGATTCAGGGATAATAGATACAAACTAGGAAGATAAACAAAACTAACTTAGGACTAAAAGCTGCAAATCATTGAAAGGAACCAAACCCCAAATTCCAAAAACTTACAACTCCATTAAAGACTAACAAAACCCAGATGAAAAAAATATACATATATATAAATAAAACTGTTGTTCAGATATAAAAAATTCACAAGCCAAATATAATAATAATTCAATGAAAAAGAACTACAACTTACCCCAAGAATGGAGTTCAGCGATATTCCATCCACCGATTGTAACACTTAAAATTATCAAGAGGGTCTCTTCTATATGTTCTCTTAGCTGCTAATATAAGCGTTGAATTAAAACCAGATCCATTTTCTGTAGTTTCATTTCTCTCTCCTTCTCTCTCTCCTTCTCTCTGCCCAACAACGCACATCCAGCCAGAAATACGCACACCCAAACCACAAAAAAACACACACACCACTCAACCCAATTGTTTACAAGTTCCCAAAAATTGATAAGTAAAACAACAACAACATGAACTAGACATAGCATCTCATTCGATTATATATTAAGGTAAGGATGAATGATGTGTCACCCGAAAGCGAATCCAATCACCAATGCGAGGTAGCCATTTCGAATCGCCAGGGTTTTGTTGTCGACTAGAATTCGAGGTTGCTTACAATGGTTGCAAAAGGATCTGAACAGCGTAGTTTCGTTTGTGCAACTTCCACACTCGAATCCCCTTCTCTCCCTTCACCCATCTCTCTCTCTCTCTCTTCTTTTGCAATTTGAGGTAACGAATTTGAGCGAGAGAGAGTCGAGAACTGTAGAAGTTGTGGGGAGAGACCGAGAGAATAGGGGAATCCAATTTGAATGAGTTTAAGTAATGTGTATTTTTTTTTTGGCGATTTGACTATTTGGCATAAAGTCATAAACCACGGTAGAAAATGGAAAATTTATATACCACTGTTTATGTTTAAGGTAGTGGGGATGTGGAGTACTCTCATGCTGAAAAAAAAAACTAACCATGGTATATGGCCCAACTTATCCCACGGTTTTCATGTAACTGTGGCATATATTAGTAAACCAATGAACAAAAAAATTTCCGCCGTAATATATAAGTATTTCCCACGGTTTTTGGAAGAACCGTGGTATAAACGTTCTTATTGACCGTGGTATATGTGTCATTCTGTAGTAGTGCATCCTTTTCTAATGGCCTGATATGATGTATTTTCCTTTGTTGTGATGCTTTTAGACTACATTCAATTTAACATATGGGAATGATCCCTTGGCTTTAGATATGGGTAGCATGGGTAAAGGTCAGGTATGGATAAATGAGCAGAGCATTGGGCGTTACTGGCCTGCATACAAAGCATCTGGTACTTGTGGTAGTTGCAGTTATACTGGAACGTATGATGAGAAGAAATGCCTAAGCAATTGCGGAGATGCCTCCCAGAGATGGTGAGGCAAAGGTGACCTTTCCTAATTACATAGTTTATGTTAATCAATGTTACCTAATCAATCTTTTATGTTCGATGCAGGTATCATGTCCCCCGCTCATGGCTGAATCCAAGCGGTAACCTTTTAGTCATATTTGAAGAATGGGGCGGTGACCCAAATGGAATTTCTTTGGTTAGCCGAACCGTTGACAGTGTTTGTGCTGATATATTTGAATTGCAACCGACGTTGTTAAGTTATCAGAGGCAAGTCTCTGGAACAATCAACCAACCATTAAGGCCCAAAGCTCATTTAAGGTGTTCTTCTTGGCAGAAAATTTCGTCAATAAAGTTTGCTAGCTTTGGAACTCCCCAAGGGATCTGCGGCAGCTTCAAGGAGGGGAGCTGTCATGCCCATAAGTCATATGATGCTTTTGAAAAGGTAGAAAATTCGCATGAGAATGCCCTACTCATCACTTTTTTTTTTTTTTCTTTGTTTGAGTAGTCTATTTTTTTCATGGTTACTTTTTATGTTGTAATTGTATGAAAAGCTAATATTTTTGTTTCTTCATCTAGATTATAGTTACTGATTTCATCCCATCGGTTGGAGTTCATTTTACGACGATTCATAGGTAATGGAGTCACCATAAAATTACTATTCTCAATATCTCCCCCTATAATTTCTTGAAGTCCTTGGTATCAAATCGATACTTCTCAATTTGTTTGGAGTTCGTCTTTATTCCAAGCGTATGATTTTTGTATTTATGTTGAAACAATTTAAGATGTAATGAAGCATTTTTTTCCTGCTTAATTTATAAAGCAGGCGTAGTACTAAATTTATTAAGTACGCTTACAATTAAAATTAAGTATTTTTGTTAATATTAGTGTCATAATTAAATAATTATAATATGAAGGCCTCTAATTAAATATTGATAAGGTTCAAAAATGATCTACAAAAGCTACTATATGAGATGAGAATTTGGTTGTCTCATCTCACAAGTAGTGCTTCTATGGCTAACTTTGTGCATTGAAATTTATAAATTTCTTTTTGTATGGTAGCATGAGTACAGGACACTGTTAGAAATGACATACCCAAATATTCACTTTGTATTTACTTCCCTTCCTACTGTTGGAGTTATCCCTCACATGAGGAGAGAAAACAGAGTTGGAGAGAAACGGGCGAATTCAGCGTTGGAAATGTCGAGGCCGGCGGCCAGGCCGGATGGGGCGACTTGCTCGAGTTCCGATAGTCGAGGCCGCCTCGGCTTCGGTGTCTTAGCGCGACCAGCTCAAAGCGCGACCAGCTCGGTGTCGATGTTTAGGCGCCGACTTCGGCCAGAGGGAGCGCTAGCCGCCGCCAGCCTAATTTCGTGGGCTTCGCTTAGCATCTGAAATTTGGTTTTTTTTTTTTTTTTTTGGAGACGAAAACAAAGAGAGAGAACCTTTACAGAGAGACAACCCTGTAAAGAGATAAGAGTGATCTAGTAAGGTGAGAGACTGAAAGGAGAGATTGTAATCTTCCTTCCCACTTTAATAAGAACTGGCTCTTGTGGAAGTAGGCATCATTGGCCGAACCACAGTAAATCTTTATGTTGTGGTTTGCTTTTACTGCTTTACATTATTATTTGTTGTTGATAGTTGTTTAGCGAGTTGGGCATGTTAGTATAGGTAGTTTGTGATATTTAGAATTCATCTGGAGTTGAAGTGTGTTCATACAAGTTATCTGTGTAGTGGGGGAACCGATTGGTATTGGTGTAATCCCCAACACCTACTTGCTAATTGATTTGTATTAGAAACTGTTTTTGTTTCAAACACGCCAGGACTAATTAGGGGTATCAGATCTTATGGGAAACATTTTATCTGAATGTTGTGAAGTTCTGATATCCTTTACATCTAAACTTTCTATGTATCTATTGTATATATATGTTGTAGTAAAATCAGGAACTGACATGAAATGCCCCTGTTCTTATTTGTGAGGGAGATACTATGCGTATGCAGAAAGTTTTCCTTGATTAACTTCTTCACTAACAGTTTTGCAGGTTGACACAACACTTTTGTTAATCGACATTGATATATGATTTTGTATATGCACTTAAACGTTAATAGTATTATTTGATTTGTTTGTTTTTCTGGTTGATTTAAGATGCACATGTTGACAAGTCAAAATGTGTATTCTTGAGTACATTCAAATACCAATAGAAGATTGACCAAATGTAATTTTACACGTTTCCTATGGAGCACAATTAAGAAAATTTTCAGTGATGAAGATGGGAAGACCTTTACCTTGTTGATGACAAGGTAGTACTTCAACTTCAACACAATGAAGGGCTGTGGAGGGGAGCTAACTTGTGGGCTATTAGATAACCTATAGCATAAAATAAACCTTACTGACTAGCCTTCCTGACCATCGTCCTATTTTTTTTGTATTGTTTACATGTTTCTTTCTGCAACATAATTACTTGGATACATACGCCTCTTCTTTATGTTGTCACAGTACTTACTCCTATCCTTCTTCATATGGTTAGGTGAAACCTCTTAAGCACTCTTCAGATTTGCCACCTCCAGGAAACAAAAGGTCGTACTTATATTTGCAGCTGTACGATTTTCCTGCGTCCCACTAGTGGAGCGAAGCAAGTAATGAAGAAGTGGATTGAAGAACTCCAGGGTCAGCCATGGTCCAGAAAAGCCAAGTCTAACGACCAACCCGCTTTCAACTGGGCTTTGAATAAAACTGTTGGACAGGTACTCAATTTTTTTTCTCTTGCTATTTTCCCACATTTTATATTTTTGCTGTATAGTGTGTTTGATTTGAATTGGAATGGGAGAAATGTTTGATGGAGTGAGTATACGGTAGTTGTCCATTTATTATAAATAAACCATTCTGTTTTTAAGATAACAAAAAGGAAAGAACAGCTCTTAAAATAGAAATGTTATTCCTCATTCTCGACTGGAGTTCAAGATGAAAAATGATATACTTGAGATGGATCCTTGGGATTGTTCAACCGTGTAACCGTAGCTAATTTACAATTTGAACCACTTTATTTATGAGTTCATGATGCTAGAATTACAAAAGGAAAATGGAGATAAATAACGGAGAGCAAATTCGGTCCTTATGGCTTACTATTCATTAGAATGAATAAATAGAGAAGCAAAAATTCTCCCAAACTCATGAGGTGAAAGTGATATACTTTGGTTCATCATTTTGGTCGATCGTCAAGAAAGTCGATCAAATCGGGATGATCCGGATCACATCATTAGCAAACAACTTCTGAAACTGTCACCTTTGTGGCTTTGCCTCATCTGTTTCTCCTTGAATAGTGCGTGATTTTTTATGTTTACTTTTCTGGTGCTGGTCGATCTGTATTTGCTGCCACAAGTGGCATTCCCTTAAGGAGGGTTGTACTTTAAGAATCAAACATGGGTCCAGGAAACCAAGGGGCAGCATGTTATCATCCATAATAATTACATCATTGGTTCTGACAAGAAAATAAAGCATTTTCATGATTTTGGACTCTGGTTGGTGGATGATCGTGCACAAGAATCCCCCCTTGGCAGAGTATAGAATGACCTTATTCACCAAACAAAGTACACATTTTTTTCGTCCACTAAGCCACAGTTGCCAGGTCACTGGTTGCTGATGTTAAAAGGGTCCAATTTGCGTACCTTTGAAAATTCAGTAGATAATAGGCAATTATATTCATCATTGGTCGCAGGGTGTCTTATTTGCTATTTCCTTCCTGTGCTTATGAGAGATACAAGGTGTGAATGTTAACTGGAAGGAATTGAAGCAGCTTTCTCTTGCAGATCAAGTAGGAGTTAGTTGCTTTTTTAACCAGTATATAATTATACTTGCTGGACTTCATTAGAAGAGGTCGTCTATGCCAATGCATCCAAAACCCTTTAACAAATCCATAACCCAATACATCTAGGAATAACACCATGTGAAATGTTTAGAATTGATTCCAATGTTGTAGATTCATTGATTTGGAAGTATGGGGTTATGGAGTTGTTAACTGTATGTCTTGCTTATAAGAATGATATTGAAGGACGAAGCAAGGTCTGAAATCTGAAGTATGGATTTGAAACAAAATTTTAAATGTCGTATCACATTACTCTTAAGTTTAATTATTATTTAGCTTGACTATTAATTAAGTTTAATAAATATTGAGCTTGCTCTCTTCCTTTCATTGCAGCATTGTGATGGGACGGAGAAAGAAATGGGCCATAGAGTTTCATAGAGACAACAAAGCAAAGTTGTGTAGAGGCATGATCCTTTGCTTTTTTTTTTTTTTGTGTAAAAAAATAATCTTAAAGAAAAAAAAGGTCATCAGGTTAGTTGTAGGCAGATTGATTATGCGGGTAGACATATTACCATAGGTCTAAACTTTTTAATTGGTTTTTCTTTGGAATTTTTCACGCTTTTGGTAAAATCATATCCATTAACACAAAGCCCGTGAGAGGCCTTCATGTATAGGCTTCTTTCATCCAAGCATTTTGAAATATGTGTAATTGCAAGCAAGCTCTTTGTAAATTTAGAAAAACCTTATAAATATGTCAATTCCACTTTTTCCTGGTTTATTTTCATGAGAAATAAACTTTCTTCTTTGTTAACACTTTAGATTGTGTTTGATCGGTGAGAACAAATATATCGACCGTTTATTTTAAACATTTCCTCTTCGTAAGCATGAAATGTTGGTAGGCCATTACCATAGGTTTCTTGAGTTGATCCAAGCTAAGCGTAGATCAAGCTCTTTGGGCTATAAAAAGCAAGAAAGCTTAACAACGGGCGAAAGTGTTACACTTCACCTCATCAAGCTACGTCATCATCCCACCACCATTCTATCATGTTGAGAGGGCGGCTCCTTTATTGCCATATTTATTTTTCCGAAGTTCAACCCTCTCCATGTTGTAGAGACGTCGAATTGTTGATACTTGATTGACAAAGCAGGCTCTCATCTTCTTAGATCTTGGCTCCCAAGGCAAATTGCCAGAATTTTAGCGTGTTTGTAAAGCGTTAGGACAAGTTCTTGATGTGTATGGGCAATACAGCCATATCAATTGACTTCACTTGTGAGGGGTAGGTGGTTACAATGAGCAGATGGTTGTAGCTTCTTCATATACCAACTAGAGAACACCATCATTGTTCTTGCATAAGAGAACTCATAACATTGCCATTGCTCTTTTGAAGCGAGGACGCCGAGTGACTAACGCATGCACTCTTATTCTTATTGTTGTAATCTCCTCTGTGAATTCAGTATGACCCTTTGTAATACATAGAAATGTTGCATAGATGCTAATATGCTATTGTAATTTATTCTTTGCAGTTTGCATGAATGGTTGACAAACCAACTATATGTAGTGGAGTTTGCATCCTCTTTAATTTGCTTTATTTATTATCCATGTGTAAAGCACGTGCATTTTGGCTAGTGTTTGTAATGATCGTCTAATCTTGGAACACAAAAGCACTGATAAAAGTGTAGGGGATTTCAAATAAATATAATTCAGTGTGAAATTCTTGGCTAGAAATGTGATATAGAGTTAAATATTACATGGGCAATCTCATAGCAGAATATGATCCAGTCCCAGGTAATTAAATGTTATGGTGGTATGAGCTATGGAGTAATGTAAGTGCAAGTTCATGCTTCCCAAGAAGCTGGATATCCAGATAGTACGTTGTGTATAATCTTCCTCTTTGTTTGACATAATATGCAACCAAAACACACTTGTGGTTCGGGTTTCAAAGTGGATCTATTTTAGTAAGCACGAAAACATTAATAAAGAGATAGAAAATAGAAATAGAACATAACCGTTGAGGTGTTGAGAAATAGAATTGGAATTAGAAATAGAAATAGAAATAGAAACTCTCGCACCCTTGCACCGCAAGAAAACAACGGACTCTCCCTCTATAAATATATTTCTCAGTTCTCTCATTACTATTTCTCATCTATTCTTCTAGGGTTTGCTTACTTTCACATAATCAAGTGATTTTCTGTTTGTTCTTCAGCAAGAGTAAGTAGGTATTTGCAGTTGTAAACATGGAATACGCAGAAGCAAAAACTTTGGGGGGCTTGCAAATGGGTGAGACAACTCCAACTTCCACCACCAAACGGCTTATAGTGAGATTAAAACTTGGGAAGAAGAGTGTGAACAATGGTAATCCTCAAAAAGAAAATGGTTCGGTTAAGGATGCTTATGAGCGTGTGAAGCCGTCGTCAAACAAGGGAAAAGGCTGTGAAGGGGGTTCCATTGATCATAGAAAAAGAGGTAAAGAAGAGGATGAGGAAATAAAGGATCTATTTAACATGGGTAAGAAACAAAAAAGAGTTGAGAAGACGGCTGGGGAGATAGCTTTGTGGGTGGAGAAAGTGATGGCCGAGCTTGAACTTGCAGTCGAAGAAGATGGAGAATTGAACAGAAAGTCGATGCCTGCTGTGAATAAACTTATGAAGCTACCACTACTAAAGCAACTTCTTTCAAAGAAACAGTACCAACTTGAGTTCTTAGATCATGGAGTGTTGGCGCTTCTAAAATATTGGCTTGAACCCTTACCCGATGGAAGTCTACCCAACATCGCCATCCGAACTGCGATACTGGAGATATTATCTGATTATCCAGTAGGTCTAGAGGAATCCCATAGAAGGGAGGAACTGAGGAAAAGTGGCATTGGCAAGGTTATTATGTTTCTCTCCAAGTATAACGAAGAGAGTACTGGAAACAGAAGGCTTGCGCGGAATCTGGTTTACAAGTGGAGTCGGTTCATATTCTGTAATAGTACACAGTATGATGACATGATACATGATGATAATGAGGAAAGACTACTCTACAAGAAGCCAGTGAAAAGACCAGCAACCGGACCTGCTAGATTGGAATACAGAGATGATGATCTTGGCTTGGCTAATTTCCAGCAGAGGCGAAAATCTAGCCAACCTTCCTCAACGCAATACGTTGTGAAGCCAGAAGCATTGCCACTGGACTTTGTTGACCGTCCTGAATCCAAGATAAACCCAGCAGAATTTCGAGCAAGGGCAGCACAAATGGTCCATGACCAGATGCGCCTCAGAGTGGGTAAGAAGCTGCAGAATTTGAAAGCTAAAAACAAAAGGCCGCTTCAAGCTATGAAACTCAGCGTTGAAGGTCGGCGCAGCTTGCTTTGCATCTAATTAGACAATTTAGGAAATCTGTACTTTCTTATCATGCTGGAAAAAAATGTTGTAAACAACCTTCATTGGATCAATTTATATACAGTTCTGTTTTATCAACTTAAATTTGTCTTCAGTAAAGTTTGATGTATCTTTAATATCTTTGAACAGGTTCAGATCAACACTAGAACTGATTTATATATATATATATATATATATATATATATATATATATATATATATATATATATATGTTTTATTTTTCAAATGAAGTTTATTATTCCTCTGAGATAGGTCCCTTTTCAGCTAAGCAAAGTGCATTCTTTGTCTAAAAGTTATTCATATATCATATTCGGCCGATCATATTAATATCCCCTCATAACTATTACCACTGCACTGCTGCAACTGTGAAACATACTATGTTGCTTAAATTTGTGATGAGGGAAACCTGACTGATTTCCCTCCAGAAGTGCTGAGTGTTGGGACTTCACGGCATGGAAAGCATTTCCGCCATGAGACCTAATCCTGAAGATGCTTGTTGTCAGATTACGGATCGGAACATCTATTGTTGTCAGAGTTCTGCACTGATCCGTTCTGCTTGTCGTCAGCTGATATATGGATACGATGACCCATCACTGAGTATAACATATAAGCTAAGCAGTTAGGCATGGTGGAAGCTGATACCACAAGTAATCCTCAAGTCATGCTTTGCAAATCACCAGAGTCTTTTGGAAGTATTTTCTTACTTGCAAACTTTATTTGAAAAGGTAACCATTTGCCTGTAGAAAGGCATGCAGAATTCAGAGAGATAATATAATAGAGGCATGTGAAATTCCTACGTAAAGGGAAGCCGAATTCCAACCAGCACTAGTTTACATAGTCACTAGAGCTATGAAAACTTATATTTACATAGTAACTTGATCTATGAAAATTTAAATTTAGAAGAGTGTGTTTACAAGTCTGCAAAAAAATAAAAAATTATGCATGATAAATTGTTTTCACATGGCATTTCTTTGAAATTGACCAATCTAACATCTGACATAACGAACTCACGTAATTTTATACGACTTGTTAAAATATATTTTTACACAGTAGATTACTACAACTGATATCCGACAGAACTAATCTATGTAAATTTAAATTTACACAGTAACTTGACCTATGAAAAATTAAATTTTCATAGAGAAAACAGATCGATCATAACTTATGCAATATTATTTGAAATGAACAACAACCCAAAAAGATTTCATCTTTGAATTGAAAAAAAGTTGACTTTCATATTCAAAATATTCAAAGAGATTTCATCTTTGAATTGAAAAAGTAAACAATTCTCAGATCTGATTTTGAGTGGAAGAAACAAAATTTCCAAGTCTTGATATTGTTTTTCAAATCTGATTTGCTTGGTTGGAGAACAACAAATTTCAAGAGAAATTGATTGAGAAAAAGAAAAGAATAATTTTGTATTTGAAAAAAACGAAAGAATGAGAGAAAGTCAGAAAGGAAGAAGAAAGAGGGTAGTGGTGTAATTTTCAATTCATTTGTTGTTGTAATTTTCAGATTTATAAAGAAAAATGACGTTTTCGATCAGAATTGTAAATAAATATAGAGAAAGAGGAGAAGAATAAGAGTGTGTTTTCTGCCATTAATGAATTTTGAGGGCATTTTCGTCCATATTGTGGGGTTTTAGTGGGTTGGTCCGTTGAGAAGGAGGTTTTATGGACCGAAAATTGGATTAGGGAGATTTTTCCCAAAACCCGCATTACAGAGTTATAACAACCCCAATTTTTAAACAACATAAATTAAATTATTTGATTGAAAATAACTATTATATTATGAAGTCTAGCTTATTCTAGAATTTGTTTAGCTATTGTTGATTTTTAAAAAAGTTCATGTTTTTACTTGAATTGTTTGTTAGAACTTATGTGGGTATTTTATAATCATTTTGGGATTGAAAACATTGTTAAAATGTACCCATTCATATAGGTATGGACCTTGGGTGTTTTTAGACCCATTGGAGGCCCATAGGTTAACTTTAAACAGACTTAAAAACATGGAATAAAAAAACCCGCGAATTTTCTCTGTAAAAATATGATTATTCAAAATCAAAACCCACAGCCTCCAATAAAAGAAGGGGAAGAGGAAGAAAAGAGAAAAAGGGAATGCAAAGTATTGGGCTCACCGCACTATTGATATTCATAGTTGTTTACATCTTGTAGACTTAATAAGGTGAGTTATATTTCTTTCTTGCTACCCAGCAAAAAAAAAAAGTTATATTTCTTTCTTTTATTGTTTCCATAGAAATAAGATATGTTGTTTGTTATGTGTGATCATATGGATTGTATATTGGGAGAATAAAGCCATTAATAAATTGTATATAGTTTTATGAAGAAGATGAACAGTAAACAGTAAACACCATTCTAGCAAAGTTGTCTGCGTAGTCTTTTAATTCTGTTCAGATGAAGATCTTTCCATTCACGGATGTCTCTGAAATTTAATCCATAGTTTTCTGACACATTGTAGTCTGACATATTAAAATTTTAGACAGATCCAACGGTTGGATTTCTGTCGAGCCGCACATAAGCGTGACAGGTCGTAGTGTTTCTACACTAGAAAAACTGCAGTGTGCAGTCTTTTGTTTCTGATTAGATGGTGTCGTTTCCATACTCGGATTTGTATGAAATTTAATCCATACTTTCCTGACACATTTTAGTTTAACATATTAAAATTTTAGACAGATCCAACGGTTGGATTTCTGTCGAGGTGCGCATAAGCGTGACAGGTCGTAGTGTTTCTACACCAGAAAAACTGCAGTGTGCAGTCTTTTGTTTCTTCTTAGATGGTGACCTTTCCGTACTCGGATTTGTTTGAAATTTAATCTATAGTTTTCTGACACATGTTAGTCTTCCATATTAGATTTTTAGATTTATCCAATGGCTTGATATCTGTCGAGGCTTCCATTAGTGGGACTAGTCGTAGTAGAAACTACACCAGAAAACTGATGGGTGCAGTCCTTTGTTTCTGTTTAGATGGAGGTCAACCTATTATCGGATTGACCTCATATTTAATCCATAGATTCTTGATATCTAGTTAAATGACATATACAAATTTTAGGCAGATCCAATGGTGGGTTGTCTGTCAAGGCACGGATTAACAAGGTTGTTAGAATTAGCTAAAGTTTAAAATAGATATAGTTGGGTGGTTACATGATGGCATTAGATGGTTAGTGGTTTTTATACTTTCGATATATTCTTACTATTGTGAAAATATTGGTGTGGAATGAAAATATATCTATATGTTTTATTTTATCGTGATTATTAAAATATTTGGAGAATTGGTTAAGAGCTACGTAAAGGCTTGATTCTAATCTTAAAAGATTGGATCGTGAAGGGACCTTATATGCAGTGCGATCACTATATCTATAATATATATATTAGTTTGTGTGATAACTATGTGATTGTGTTAGAAATTATTGTTGTTTTGAGCCTACATAAATATATATGTGTGAGATAGAAGTTGTATATGAATATAGACTTTAGTATATGTGGATATGTTTTGGACATTAGTGTGTGTGGACTTGAATTTGGGCTAATGAATTATTTGTTTACAATATTGTATATATGAGTGTGGTTAGATAAATTGTATTTGTTTGATTATAAGTCATTTTACATTCAATGATATTTAAGTGCTTGAAAATGAAAATGACTCTGCATGTGTGGTCTATTTTGACATGAGTAATGCTAGTATAATTATAAGTGATAATAATGTTTTAATGTGTCTCCCACATCTTTAGAACTCTCCATGCCCCAGGATTTGGTAATGAGATATTATGACTTGTGATGTCATGTGATAGATGGGTATTCATTGAATGTGCCATGAATGACCCAATAGTTTGGACTGCCCTAGAGAGGAACTAAGGTATTCGCCTTGCGGGTTGGTCATATTCCTTGAATGTATGGGAATATAGGTTTGGCCGTATTCCTTGAATGTACGGGAATGTAGGTTTGGGTATTCTTTGAATGTGGCGGGAATGACTCAGGGCATTCATTGAATGTGCCATAAATGGCCCGTTAGTGTTATGATGGGTATTCCTTGAATGTGGCGGGAATGACCCAAGGTATTCATTGAATGTGCTATGAATGACCTGATATTTTGTTAAGCCTCCTTTGGGCATAACAAAATATCGGTCATTCATGGCACATTCAATGAATACCTTGGGTCATTCCCGCCACATTCAAGGAATACCCATCATAACACTAACGGGTCATTCATGGCACATTCAATGAAAAAATTCCCCGCCACATTCAAGGAATACCCAAACCTACATTCCCGTGAATTCAAGGAATAACGACCAAACCTACATTCCCATACATTCAAGGAATACGCACCAAACCGCAATTCCAAAGACATTCAAGGAATACGACCAACCCCAAGGCTTAATACCTTAGTTCCCTCTGCAGGGGCGGTCCAAACTATTGGGTCATTCATAAAGACATTCAATGAATACCCATCTATCACATGACATCACAAGTCATAATATCTCATTACCAAATCCTGAGGCATGGAGAGTTCTAAAGATATGGGCGACACATTAAAACATTATTATCACTTATAATTATACTAGCATTACTCATGTCAAAATAGACCACACATGCAGAGAGTCATTTTCGCGCGTCAAGGCAAATCAAGCACTTAAATATCATTGAATGTAAACAGACTTATAATCAAACAAATACAATTTATCTAACCACACTCATATATACAATATCGTAAACAAATAATTCATTAGCCCAAATTCAAGTCCACACACTAATGTCCAAAACATATCCACATATACTAAAGTTTATATTCATATACAACTTCTATCTCACACATATATATTTATGTAGTCTTAAAACAACAGTAATTTCTAACACAATTACATAGTTATCACACAAACTAATATATATATATTATAGATATAGTGACTGCACCTGTACATAAGGCTGCCTACGTATCCAATCTTTTAAGATTAGAATCAAGCCTTACGTAGCTCTTAACCAATTCTCCAAATATTTTAATAATCACAATAAAATAAAACATATAGATATATTTTTATTCCACACCAATATTTTCACAATAGTAAGAATATATCGAAAGTATAATAACCACTGACCATCTAATGCCATCATGTAACCACCCAACTATATCTATTATAAACTTTAGCTAATTCTAACAACCTTGTTAATCCGTGCCTTGACTGACAACCCACCATTGGATCTGCCTAAAATTTGTATATGTCATTTAACTGGATATCAAGAATCTATGGATTAAATTTGAGGTCAATCCGATAATAGGTTGACCTCCATCTAAACAGAAACAAAGGACTGCACCCATCAGTTTTCTGGTGTAGTTTCTACTACGACTAGTCCCACTAATGGAAGCCTCGACAGATATCAAGCCATTGGATAAATCTAAAAATCTAATATGGAAGACTAACATGTGTCAGGAAACTATAGATTAAATTTCATACAAATCCGAGTACGGAAAGGTCACCATCTAAGAAGAAACAAAAGACTGCACACTGCAGTTTTTCTGGTGTAGAAACACTACGACCTGTCATGCTTATGCGCACCTTGACAGAAATCCAACCGTTGGATTTGTCTAAACTTTTAATATGTCAGACTACAATGTGTCAGGAAACTATGGATTAAATTTCATACAAATCCAAGAATGGAAACGGCACCATCTAAGCAGAAACAAAAGACTTCACACTGCAGTTTTTCTAGTGTAGAAACACTACGACCTGTCACGCTTATGCGCGCCTCGACAAAAATCCAACCGTTGGATCTGTTGAAAATTTTAATATGTCAGACTACAATGTGTCAGGAAACTATGGATTAAATTTGAGAGACATCCGTGTACGGAAAGATCTTCATCTGAACAGAATTAAACGACTGCGCAGACAACTTTTCTAGAATGGTGTTTACTGTTAACTGTTTATCTTCTTCACAAAACTCTATACAATTTATTAATGGCTTTATCCTCCCAATATACAATCTATATGATCACACATAACAAACAACATATCCTATTTCTATGGAAACAATAAAAGAAAAAAAATATAATTCACCTTATTAAGTCTACAAGATGTAAACAACTATGAATATCAATAGTGCGGTGAGCCCAATACTTTGCATTCCCTTTTTCTCTTTTCTTCCTCTTCCCCTTCTTTTTATTGGAGGCTAGGGTTTTGATTTTGAATAATCATATTTTTCTGAAAAAATTCGCTTGGTCTTCTTTATTCCATGTTTTAAGTCGTTTTAAATTAACCTATGGGCCTCCAATGGGTCTAAAAACACCCAAGGTCCATACCTATATGAATGGGTACATTTTAACAATGTTTTCAAGCCCAAAATGATTATAAAATACCCACATAAGTTATAACAAATAATTCAAGTAAAAACATGAACTTTTTTAAAAATCAACAATAGCTAAACAAATTCTAGAATAAGCTAGACTTCATAATATAATAGTTATTTTCAATCAAATAATTTAATTTATGTTGTTTAAAAATTGGGGTTGTTATAATATACACACCTTAAATGAATCTCGTCTCGAGATTCTAGAAAAGAATATAGATTAACCAAACAAACATATGCCAAGCAATAATTCTTCTAAGTTAAGCGATCATATCTCAATGATCTGAATTTTATGTGATAATCTAAAACATGTCGACAAGGTTAATTACACTTCATTTCGACTTGCACCAAAAGGTCATGATAAACAAATATTAGAAATTAGATATAAGTGTATACCCAAGTATACACACCTTAAAAGGAATACACATATACAATAATGTATAACCTTACATGTGGACATACGTAAATTAAAACCACGAATTGAGAAACACTCCTTTATACGAAAATGCGGAATACCAAAATCCAAAACGGGAACAAACAAACTTGAAAACAACAAGAAAACTTAACACCACAAAAACACTCCTACTACCCATTACCACAATCCGAGGATCACCTAGACCTTCTCATTCTAGGCTAACCTGGGCTCTGATACCAAAATGTCACACCCCAAATTTTCAGACAATATTTAAAACAATTATATTCAATTATCTGGAAACCTGGGGTGAAACAAAACCCAAAACCCTGTTATCAAACACGATATATACAAAACTGAAATCAAAAGAAACCTAAAAGGAACAATCTTTAAATCACATTATTAAACTACAAAGAAACTAACCAACTCTATTACATCTGTCTCAAAACAAAACCGTACCCTTCAAAAAATCTTAAACCAGAAGACTCCAAGAGCAACTCCAAACCACGTGTCCTTATCCATCGCTGACTCCACCATCTATGTTCCCAAGAACACACCCACGTTACCAAAAACAAAGCAAACATGGGTTGACAAATTGAATTTCTTGGTATGAGTAGACTAACAACAAAATATATATAAAAGTCTTTCAAATTAATAAATATAACATTACCAACCATTTTAACTTGGAAGACAATATAGTTCCTTTTTCCAAAACGGCGTGTAGTTTCTTCCCAAGTAAGATTTCACCCCAATATACAAATTCCAAGAATCTCATATAACAGTACTCATTATTCCCACTTTCCAAAATAACTCACAACATAAATACCATTTACATTCCACTTATTAAATGCACATATGATAACCTAATTAAATATGAGTTTGGTATACCTTACCTTTAAGCCAACACGTCGTCTTAGGGTAGGATATTTACGTCCCTACACCCAAAGGAGGCTTTGTGATTATGTGTATGGAAAGCCCAGAGATGGTTGTGACTCACAAGTTACGAGTTTACAAGATGAAAGTATGTTTCTTGGAGGCGATATCCCGCTTGGGACATATGTCTTGTAGTGGTACTCGGTGTGAGTGAGGCACACAGATATGTGTGATTTGGCAAATGTGTGTAGTGCAAATCGTGGAGTAAGAACCAAAGGTTGGGCTGTGTCTTTGAAAAAATGAGTCAACAAGATAATTAATAAGCAAAGTAAAAATATTGATTTTTCGTGTGATAGAGTTATTGCATATGATGTATATGTTTTCTTATGAGAAATATATACGTGGTTTGTATGAGTTGATACTCACACGGGATGAATGTACTCCTTGGGTGTGATATTTTCCCCGTTCTCATAAGTAGACGAGTGGTTTTTAAGTAAAAATATATGAAGTGTGTGATATTATGGATGTGAAGTGGTGACTGTGAATAATATTAGTAAATGATTGTGATTTCTATGTGACTGCAAAATGACTATAACGTGATATATTATTCCGAAAATATTAATGAATTGTGATAGTCTGAGATCTATGGTTATGCACGTAGAAACTTTATGATGTAATGATGTCATATGAATGACTACCCTTGATATAAGTATTATGATAAGTGGTATTCCTCGAATATCTTGATCTAACTAGGTTATATCAATTAGACTTAAATGTCTTAAATGAGGTTTGGTTATGAATGGAAATTTGTTTGGTTGAGATAAAACATTTTATTGTGATGTCTAACTCGTTTTTGCGGAGGGTAGGATCTATTAATCTTTTTCGTAGGGATGTAAATATCCTACCCTAAGGCGATGTTGGCTTAAAGGTAAAGTATACCAAACTCATATTTAATTAGGTTATCATATGTGCATTTAATAAGTGGAATGTAAATGGTATTTATGTTGTGAGTTATTTTGGAAAGTGGGAATGATGAGTCTTGTTATATGAGATTCTTGGAATTTGTATATTGGGGTGAAATCTTACTTGGGAAGAAACTATACGCCGTTTTGGAAAACGGAACTATATTGTCTTCCAAGTTAAAATGGTTGGTAATGTTATATTTATTAATTTGAAAGACTTTTATATATATTTTGTTGTTAGTCTACTCATACCAAAAATTCAATTTATTTGACCCATGTTTGCTTTGTTTTGCAACGTGGGTGTGTTCTTGGGAACATAGATGGTGGAGTGCAATGGATAAGGACACGTGGTTTGGAGTTGCTCTTGGAGTCTTCTGGTTTAAGATTTTCTGAAGGGTATGGTTTTGTTTTGAGATAGATGTAATAGAGTTGGTTAGTTTATTTGTAGTTTAATAATGTGATTTAAAGATTGTTCCTTTTAGGTTTCTTTTGATTTCAGTTTTGTATATATCGTGTTTGATAATAGGGTTTTGGGTTTTGTTTCACCCCGGGTTTCCAGATAATTGAATATAATTGTTTTAAATATTGTCTGGAAATTTGGGGTGTGACAAGAGTGCTCAATCTTCTGTGACTTCAGTGGACCTAGCTAATTCCGGAGGTCTATTAGCTAAAATCCTAAACCCAATTACATATTCTATTCACAATTGGATCGGGCTTGGCGTATATAAGTATCTCCGTTCTCAAATATATCACTACAGCACACATGTCCACACCCCAGGTCGTATCTTCACAGCTCGTACATCACCAGCTCATACCACGCCACCAAGACATAACAATGATCCAGACTCAGGTCGTCCCAAATATCAAACACTATTATATATTGAAGCAAATGATCTACCGCGATCCTGAAGCTCAGTCAATACACTAATCAAGAAGATATTTACTTTGTAACATCAGAAGTAACGATGAATCATCAAGATAGCATAAAATATTGATCTACACTTGACAATGGCCTGGAGGAAATAAAGAAAATCAGTTCAAACATCTATAAGTAGAAAAAGATGAATTACGTAAGGTTTGATTCAAGTTTACCCAAAGAACTTGATACGTAAGCAACTCTTATCCCAAGTAAGAGTGCAGTCATTCCCTATCAACCTCAACATCAGATTGTAGATACAAATCTACACCTCTACCACGTCGATTAAACAATATATTATATACTGAGACACCGAGTGTTTTCGGTTTGTTTAAGTAAAAACTAATAACTATAAAAATAACATATCAAGGGCCCGTTGTTTGATTATGTGAAAATTTAGATTTTCTCGTTTCTTATTTAATTATTAAAGGTAGGCAAGAAAGTTATGCACAGATTTCGAAGCCGATGATCGTTCATCCTATGTAACAAACCTAATGCTTTGGACATATTAGTAGGCGCCAATGCACAATGCATTAATAGAAACCATAAGCACAAATGCATCTGATCTGACCGGTTCCATTGCAGTTTGCAGCACCCAGCACCAAAACCAGATGGGCCCGGTTTCCTATACCAACTAGCACAGTTCAATCGCCAATTAGTAAGAGGTGACATCGACAAGGAGTTTAGATTTTGGGGTATAATATGGGCCCAAAACGAGAAGTAGTTACGGGCTCGCCAGAATAATTATTTTACGCGGTGTTCTAAAAAACACTAGGCGGTAGTCGGGCGGTGGGAGAGCGCCTAGGCCTTTTAGGCAGTGCCTTGACGGGCTAGGCACTAGACACTTTTTTTTCCTAATATATATAGTAATACACACCTATACTACAAGAAATGAAGAAAATCATTTACCATAGTTCAAAAAATAAACACAAACAAAAATACTTATTACAAAAATATGTAATAGTTAAAGAATATCGACTTCATATAAAAACACACTTTTTGTTATAATAGTATATAATTTACATTAGACTTTAGTCTTTTAAACTCATTCAAATCTTAAGTCTATACGGGTCTTTAATTTTCGACATTTAATCATTCAAAAAATAATAATAATAATAATAAATGCCTGGACCGCCTAGAGGCCGCCTAGACCCGTCTTGTCGGTCCACTGATTTTTTAAATGAATTGGGCCTAGGCGAGTCAGTTGGGCACTGTCTAGCGCCTAGAGACCGTATAGGCCTAGACTGGTTTTTAGAACAGTGATTTTACGAGATTGGAAGATGGGCTTTGACTTAATTAATTGGATTTGAACTGGGCCAAGACTTGAACTGGGCCGAGATTCGTGCAGAGCCTATACGGCCCATAACCGTCCTTAAACCAAATCAAGAATCACAAGTTCATAACGGCCCATAAGGCCATAACTACCAACTGCAACTTGAAAACGCGGAAAAACTCCCACGCAAAGGTTTGCTCATAAACAACAGCATCCCAACCCTGTAGCTCCCTAGATAACAACGTATACTATTGAGTTGCATTTTAGAAAACCTGCTTTTTGATATTAGGTTTATAATAGTTTTCAAGAAAGAGGAGTGAGCTTAATTCTTTTGTTGCTGAAGGAATAGAAGATGGATGTAGAAGCTATAGCAGCGAGAATGCCATGTGGGTTTCGATTTGAGCCGAGCGATGCAGAGCTAGTTGAATTTTATCTTGGAAGGAAAATCCGAAAAGAAGGCCTATCATTTCATATTCCAGAACGGAATCTTTATGCCGAAGAGCCATTGAAGTTGTTCGAAGGAAGCTCCTCGACTAAACTATACTTCTTTACGTGGATTAAGAAAAAATTTAATAATGGCTGCAAGTATTTTAATAGGATGGTTGGTACAGTAGGAAGTTGGGTAACTCAGAATGATCATCCGGTTCTACGCACTCAAGATAATGAATCTTGGGAAGTAGGAAGAAAGAGAACTCTGAGTTTCATTATTGTTGGTAAAGCCAAGAAACCTGGTCAAGATAGCTGGATAATGTATGAGTATGCTTTGCCTAGCCACTTGGAAGAATCTTGACGTGATCAAGAAATAATGGTTCTTTGCGAAATCCACAGGGGTAGAGAAAAGAAAGGTACTAAATCATCGAAGCCTCCGCAAATGCGTGCGAGGAATTCGTCTGCGTCGGCATTAGCAACAGCATCCAATGCGTCGTCCTCTGATGATGTCGTTTATCAAGAACAAAGACGATCCTTACCACCATGTCCAACTGGACTGATGGAGATGGCGCCATACTATGGGTTCCTCAACGTCAGCCTTATGCCTGCGTACATAACAATGAAATAACCACAGCATGGATATCAACGGCAATAGGGACGCCAACGGTGCCAACGTCCAGTATGGTACATCAAGAACATGGTCAATATTTACAACCAGGTCCAATGGGACAGGACATAGCAACATACTATGGGATTCGTCAATTTCAGCCTTATTATCCAAGCATAGATGATACTGCATGAAACAGCTACAGCGGAAACAGGCATGGCAAGAAATACCGATGATGGTGAGATATCTGATAGCTCGGTCGTGGAGCTAAGTGATAGTTGGGTCTGCGGAGAGGAGGATCAAGGGAGGACATTTGCCCTACCTGATTTTTAAGTAAGAACCGTTGCTGTACATAGAGCACAGTAGCACACTGAAGGGGTTAGTGGAACAGGCTGGCAGTTTGCCCCTCCACAAATTTGTACTTTATTTTCATATATGCATACTGTACCAGTGTACCACAATGCCTACGTAGATATGTTGCTTTTATTACAAAATTGTGGAGCTTGTGAGCTCCATATTGTATATACGTAATTTCATGAAGATCAATTTATTGTTTTCGAGTTGCATCCTGTTAGGAAGATGAAATAATCAAATATTTTTTTCCTTTTAAAACTCTTCTGTAAATTAACATGTTCAATATATATGTTGAGTTGGGAATGTTGAACGGCACCGGCCACTCTGAATTTCTGATCACTTATTTCCGGTTTCTGTATTTGTTGCTATTGTTTATGTTGCGAATCGAATATTTTTATACAATTATTTGCAAGATTTGATATATTGTGATTTGAAGTCGACTTGAACAATCAAATGTTTGCGGTGTCCATGAAAAAAACAGGTTTTATTTCAGAACAAGGAAATGGCTACTTTGGTGGTTGTCAGTTAGGATTTGATACACGTTCAACTTTCAATCTGGGCATCCAAATAGCCAATTGTAAGGAAACAACTAAAATCACCAAAATTTTAGGAATCTAACTTAAAAGTTAAAACTAATTCGGCGAGGCTTTAGATACCGATACTGGATCACAAATCCTAACTGACAACCTCTCTATATAAACTTCTTCTTGGAGTCGCCATTGTATGTGGTTCAAGTGTTTAACCATCCTGGTTAGCTTCCTAATTATACGAACTGACATATATTTGTGTCATTGTGTGCTCTCTGTCCTATCTTCTTTACATATCTAATTAGTTCTTTAAACATACTTTTAAATTTGTTTCTGTAGATCGACTGTAGGTCGAGAGTTCATTGGAAATTCCTGTTTAAGCGTGTCTCAGATGTAAATTGTATTAAAAGTATAAGACGAAAGAAATATATATATGGTTGCGGCATTTTTGCAAAGAACAGTACTTTTCAAACCATTTACTTGCAACTGCCCACACACTTAGCAGATGGACCCTTAACAGATGAACTGATCACACTCCTGGTGGAGTGGTGGACAGGTGCTTCAATTCTTCTTCAGTCCACAGATGTGTTGATGAAGTAATATATCGATCTAAATACTAATTCGATCTAAACGATGAGGCATCTCTAATTTTTTCTTTATTCGAACAAATTGAACTGACTAATTAATTTCAAAGTTATATATATCCATGCAAACCTATCTATTGGAACTTAATTACTTAAACTTATTGATAAGAAACCATTGCATCCTGTGCACATACAGTGAAGTTGACCATATATAATTTTTTTAATATAGGTTCTTCATTTAGTATCTCAAAATGTTTGTAGCAAAAAATAAAAAAAAAATAAAAAAATAAAAAAATAACAAAAAAAAGAAGAAGTAACTTAGAATGAGCAAGGAAATGGCCTTAGGTAAGAGCATTTCCAATGGCATGTGACTTTGAGGGGAAATAATAACTTGTAATCCTTATGAGCCAAAAAAAAAATGCCCGATGCAAGAGTGACTATGGAGGTAGCTTTTCACTAGGTAACAATGAGGGTAGCACTTAGCCCTGTTTGGTAGCCTGTATTGCCCAACCCATTCATGGGTTAGGGTGCACTATCCCGATTTTTATGTTTGGTTCCTATTTTTTGAGCCCAAGCCTGTAGACCTTAAGCTACTAGTTGGTTGGCCCAACCACAAAAGTATGAATAACGGTATCCATTGGAAAAGGTTGGATTTCAATCTACATCATAATAAATAAGAAAAGGACCGACAAAAAAAAAAAAAAAAATAACGAGAAAACACAGCCCTACTCTCTTCTTCTTCACCACTTCAACAATTTATTCCTCCCCACCACCACCACCACCATCTTCTCTCCACACCTTGCTTCTCTTACTTAAACAAAAAGGAAAAGTGCAATATCTCAAAGCAAAACCCACCGTTTTCATCACAAAAAATCTCCATTTTATCAAATTTGAACATCTCTCTACTCACATCATCTCTTGATTTCTCCAATTTTGAAGATACAAAATGAAACCCACTTGATTTTTGTGATTTCCAAATTGTTGCTACTAAAGAAGTTTATGTAATATTTCTTTGTAAATTTCTTTCAAGAAAATAGAAATATATATGTGGTTGTTTCGGTATATTAATTTGGGAGTTTGATTAACAATCTGTTTTAAGATTGCACTGTATTGGGTTTTCTATTTGAAGTTTTTCATGATTATTTTGTGTGTTTCTGACTTGGGGTGCAATAACTTTTTTAGGAAGAGTAGGCAAGAACCAAACAACTTGTGTTATTGATCATCTCTGGGACATGAACCACGAGAATTGGATACTCTAAATTTGGCTAAGTACCACCTAGTACAGCATAAGTTGTTACTGCCAAACAGAGCCTTACTATTTTCATAGCTATCTATTGAGTTGTAAACTTTGGACGGGATGTTTTATTTCATAACTTTCAATTTTCATAACAATAAAACATCCCATCTCGCTTAAAAAGCATTCGGATGACATCCTGTCCCCTCAGTCAAATTTGCCATGTTACAAAATGAGGAACTCAAGACCATAATTGGTCTTGATTTAACATTATTTTCGAAACATAAAGCAAAGAAAGCAGCACCCATTTTCCTTATATTTATGAGATGATAAAATATGGCAAAAGCTCATGTATAGCATGTCATACGTGTTAGGTTTAAATCCATTTCAAATTTCAAAGTTAGTGCGCAATGAAATTAATAATTAAAACTAAATTAATTAAAATTCCTGAAAAAAAAATTGGACATAACCTAGCCTCCTTTGTTTTATTGACATATTCATATACAAAATCTGTCAATTTTTTCCTAAATACCTACAATAATAATAAAAAAATTACAAACCCAACAATCCCAAACCAAGAAATTGGTCCCAAGGCCCAATTTTGGGGAAAATGAAGTCTAGAGGACACGATTTTTTGTGAGTAACTCACAAGGACAAATTTTGGGGAAAAGTAATTCACGAACCCACTATTTCAAAATTAGTAACCCTCAAGGAAAAAATAAGTTGGCCCCACCTTTTATATTTTTTTAAATGTCAGTTATACCCTTCCGTGAAAATAACCCTCAAGGATAAATAGCACGGATTTAAAATAAATATTTTCCGATTTTACCCTTTCTGTCATTTTACTATGAACAATGAGTGTTCATACCTTCTGCTGGTGTATGAATAATGATTGTTCATATCCAAATAGGTGAATGTACCTTATACAATATATTGATGTATAAACATTGAATGTTCATACCAAAAGGACTATGAACATTCAATGTTCATACCCAAAGACTATCATACCCAAAGGACCAATAACTATGAACATCGAATGTTCATACCCAAAGGACCAATAACTATGAACATCGAATGTTCATACCCAAAGGACCAATAACTATGAACATCGAATGTTCATACCCAAAGGACTATGAACATTGAATGTTCATACACAATCAATGTTCATACCCAAAGGACTATGAACATTCAATGTTCACTATGAACATTGAATGTTCATACCTAATCAATGTTCATACCCAAAGGACTATGAACATTCAATATTCACTATGAACATCGAATGTTCATACCCAAAGGACTATGAACATCGAATGTTTATACCCAAAGGACTATGAACATTGAATGTTCATACCTAATCAATGTTCATACCCAAGGACTATGAACAATCAATGTTCATACCTACCAATTGAAAAAAATTTAAAAGTAGTCATGAATAATGATTGTTCATGTTTGATGTATGAACACTTTTGATGTATGAACAATGATTTTACATACTCCCAAATAAGTATGAACAATCCATGTTCATAACTGGATCAATGTTCATACCTATTGGATCATTGTTCATAGCTCCAATAGGTATGAACACTCATTGTTCATAGCTAATGTTTGTAATTAGGGGTATGAATAATGAGTGTTCACACCTGCTTAAGGGTATGAACAATGATTATTCATATTAAATACACCAGGTCGTTTCGTCTGGGCCGGGCCATTAATTATTTTGCGTCAGGGATATACTTGACATTTCATCTATCCGATCCATTCTACCCGATCCGTTTTTTATTTTGTGTCAAGGGTATACTTGACCTTTCATCTACCCGGTCCTTATGAGTTACGAAAAAAAAGGTGTCCTTGAGAGTTACATTTTCGACAGTTTTGTCCTTGAGAGTCACTCCCTCCAAATGCCATATTACAAGTAATGTCGCACAATTATTATAAACGATAAGAATTTAACTACGAATAAATATCAAGACTGAGCCTAGCTCGAAGAGCTCTCCCCTTACGTCGATGTCGCCTCTCTGGTTCAGCTTGAGGTGTGCCTTTTCCTAACGAAGCATTAACTTCCCCCAACTCTTGCACACGTTTCTGAAGCTGCAACGTTCGATCTCGCTCATGTTAAGTTGTAAGTACTCAAAACTTTGAAGAGAGGACTCCATGAACGACTCAAGCATGACATAAGTTAGAGAGTTGTAGTTAAGGAGCTCCGACCTTAATTCCTTCTGTTTAACAAAACAAAGACATGTTACATGTTATATAGTGAATAAAAATAACAAATCATAAATAAATTTAAATCATACTAATCATGGCTAACTAACTGCTCAAACTGTTCTAACAAATTTGTGACCAATGCGGCATTTGCTGGTGGAATAGGTATGCTCATTACTTGCCCTTGAGAAGTAATCATGCCCAGTGCCAACGGTTAGGCTCATCAAATATCTGTGGAGTTATTTGTTGCATCTCAATATCATGAAACACCCTGGGTTGTGATTGTGGCAACTCCACTCTTTTGAAATGAATAGTATGTCATGCCTCAATGCTTCAGAAGTAACCTTGTCAAAGTTGGGGCCCCGGTATAATGCACCTAGCAAAGTGACTTCTACCAACCCTCTTCTAATACAAGTCATAGTCTCCCGTAAAAATGTAAGCTGATGCGTAAGGCCAATTATTTAATTAGGTTTGCTCTATAGTGTGCAAGAGTGACGAAGTGGAAGACATTTAAAAGTAAAAGGTACTAGAAAATTTAATAAATTGTTTGATATATTGAATAATTGAATGACTTCTTCAATACGAAACTTGTTATATATTTATCGAGTTTACAAGGCCAATGAAAATAGAAATACTACTAAAAGTATGATAATGCCTAAACTAAAACTCCTAATCTATTTAGGAAGTGCTAAAAGAAATAATTACTATTCTAATTATAATTATACTCTTAAGTAGAAACTACGTTACTGCCTTGCATCATTCTCCCGTTCTTGAAAAGAACTCGACCTCGAGTTCATTATAGGCAAAGAAACATAGTCATCTCCCTGATAAGGAAAGATATCTTGGACATTAAATGTAGGAGAAATATGCAAGTCTCTAGGTAGGTCGAGAACAAAAGCAATGTCACTTATCTTATTGAGAATCCACAAGGGACCAATTTTCTTTCTCTTGAGCTTGTTGTAATTACCAATTGGAAAACATTATCGGCGAAGAAAAATCATAATCATGTCACGTTCTTCAAAATTCGTCATATATATGCCTATGTCTGTCTACATCTGCTTTGTATTTAGCATTAGAAGAATCGAGATTCTTTTTCACATCTTCATGCAATGTTTGCATATTATCAATCAACTCATTTGCACCAACATGTGAATCTGGCAAAGAAGGCAAAGTAACAAGATCCAAAGGATGATTAGGCAAACTAGCACCTGGAACAAAATCAATATGATGTTGAATGTTCCTCATAGGAAACAAAGAAGGAGGGCCATAGAAGGTAAAACACATGAAAATTTCTGTAAAATAGGTGCAATTTTATCTAGAACCTCAATAGAAGAATCAAAAAAATCAGGCTTCACGACTACTGCAAATATATCATGCATTCGACTTCTCAAAGTCAGAGTTAACATCATTATAAACCAATAAAGTAGGAATTTCATGAGTAGAGGGAGACGACGTAGGCTTGGCATAGGAAGGAGCCAATGTCACTTTCAAACCATCCTTGACAAAAGAATAAGTGTTCTACTTGCAACGATGAATAACATCCACATCAAATATCCAAAGACGACAAAAAAGAACATGACAAACATTCATATCAATGATATCACAAAGAATAGTATCTTTATACTTGTCAATAGAAAAAGTGAGAAGACACTTAGACACTGTTCCTTAACATGTTGTTTGCACTTATCTTGTATCCAACCAACTTTATAAGGGCGAGAATGTAGTTGAGTAGGAAACTATAATTTATCCACCATTTTCTTCGACACAATGTTTTCACTACTACCACTGTCAATAATCAGATAACATAATTTGTCTTGAACTATACAAGTAGTTCTAAACAAATTATGTTGATGTGGAATAAAAATATGTGGAGCGTATAACAAATTTTGAACCACAAGACTAAAACGTTCACCATCTTCATCACCAAAAGTGTGTTCATCATCACACACTCATTATTAGCGTCAAAATCATCATCCATATTAGGGACCACGTCTGCAATAACAATATTATGTTTTCGACACTCATCTGAGGAATGACCAGATCGATTTACCACACTTATAACACGTACGACCAAGTTTGGGATGGAGATAGGGATTGGTGGATGGAGGTTTAAGATTTTGAGTGTTAGTGTTAGAGGTATTTTGGAAGCGAGTTGAGCGGGTATTAGGACGATTTTCAAGTTAATGATGTGTAGGTATTTTATAAGGAGAGAAAGTGAGTTGGGTAGGGTTATCATGTGGAGTGAATGGAGTAGAAGGGGCTTGTTGAGATGGAGATGGGGAAACACTAGAAGATGGTGAATTATTATAGGATGGGTTGGGGTGATATGGTGTGGATATTTGGTAATATAAAGGCCGGTTAAAAAAATTTAGGTCTCGCTCTATGAATTGTTTGATCAACCTTAAGTGCATTATTATTAATAGAGGCATGTAAAGTGAAGTGTTGATGTGAAGCTAGATCTTTCTGAATATTCCATGATAAACCATTAATGAATCTAGCAATATGTATATCCTCATTCTCTTGCAAATCATTTCGAGAAATTAACAGATAAAACTCATCAATATATTCTTGGACAGTACAATTATCTTGCATGCAATTCTTGAGTGCAGTGAAGAGAAGTTTAGCAAAATTTGGAGGAAGATATTGTGTCATTAACATTTGCCTCATACGTTTCAAAGAACAAATCGGTTTCAAACCTTGAAGAATACGCTTTTGTTGTTTTTTCTCCTACCAAGAAGATCCGTCACCAGTAAATTTAAAAGCCACAATCTTAACTTGCTTCTCTGGAGGAATTTTCATAATATCGAAAAAAAAGGTCCACCATTAAAAGTTGTTTTGGAATAATTTAGTATTTCTTTATTGTATTTAATAATGAATCCATATTAGAATGCATCCCTTAGTTAGAAATTATGACATTGATTAGCGTCCAAGGGTGAAATACTGATCTTGGGTAAGAGATCGGTTTCGGGGCGCTACATGATTACCACCGTCGATGGGTGTTGTTACATCTTCACCAGATTTCCCTTTCTCTCGTTCATCTCAAAGGGTCGTGATCACAATATCTCGAATCTCCAAACGAAGTTTATCAATGGTTTGATTCAAGTGCAGTGATGAAACAAGGCACTTTCCGTGATGAAATCTCCACTATTTTGCGATGTGGGAATGTGTTTCAACATCATCGTGATGGGCCATCGAACTAAAACTCGATACCAATATAATTGGCAAAGCGGAAGCGATTTAAAAATAAAATGTAGTAGAAAATTTAATAAATTGTTTGATATATTGAATGACTTGAATACAAAACTAATTAACTATAGAGTTTACAAGGCTATTGGAAATAGAAATACTACTAAAAGTATGATAATGCCTAAACTAGAACTCCTAATTTATTTAGGAAGTGCTAAAAGAAATAATTATTATTCTAATTATAATTATAATCATAAGTATAAACTACGTTATTGTCTTACATCAAAGAGTTACAAGAGGAATATCAGAGGTTGTCATATCTATGGGTGGTGGGTAAGGTATAAGTGTAACGCCCGTATTTTAAAATACGTATTTTTCTATTTAATTAATTAATTTAATTATTTATTTTCAAAATTCGTCGGACCGGACTCGAGATATGTGGGCCTGGTTTTTGGGCCCGAGTCGGTGTTGGGCTTGGGTTTCGGACCCAAGTATATAAACACTTTTTTTTCTAGAAAATAGGGTTCATAAAAAGAATAAAATAATGAAAATGGAGGCAGAGCTTAAAGCTGGATTTCTGGAGGGTGGAGCGCGACGGCTCGGACTCGGAGGAATTCGTGGAGCTGTTAAGATAGGTGAGTAGCTATTTGGCTATTTCACCGGATTTGTAGTTTACATACATCGGCGTATACTGTTTCGTTTTTTTATACTGTTCATTATCCTGTTGTATTGGAATTCGTGCTATTTGTGTTATTAAATTTTATTAAATTCCGGTTTTGAATTTAACTGTTAAACTGTCGGGAGTGATGGGAAGTTGATCTTGGATTGGAATCAATTGGCGGTCGGGTTTTATTTGTTAAACAATTGGTTTGGGTTTGAATTGGTTTTGTTTTTGGGTTGGTTGTTGTATATAGTGTGGTCTTTGCCAAAGCTTGAGCCATCTTTAATTAACGCCATTCTTGGGTTCTTGCAAGAGGCGATTTTTGTCTTCATTTTCGTGTTTAAACTGTTTTTGGTTGATGGTTGTGGATGTTGGAGTTGTGGGAGGGCTGTAGGAGGTGGTTGACGCCATCAATGGCGGCACGCCAGGGCCCTCCTCGATAAATCGTTTTTTATGTTTTTGATTGTTTTGTTGATTATTTGATATGGTTGTGGGTTGTTTGATAATGTTTGGTGGTAGTGGGGATGGTTGGGGCTGTCGAGTGGAGGTGGAAGAACCTTTAATGGCAGTCGAAGATTTTAGATCTAGATTTGGAGAAGATGGTGGATTTAAGAGTTGGGATTTTTGGCTTTGTTAATGTTATAGGGGTTTTTGCAAGGGTTAAAACCGATTGGTTTGTTTGGGTGGTCGATTGGAATTGTGGTGGCCGGATTTGGTGGCTGGTGGAGGAGAGAAACTGAGGAAGAAGATGCACTGTTGACGATTTGGGTTTGGGCCTGGGTTGGTTTATTTGGGCCCGAGGTTAGGTGGTTTGCTTGGGCCGGTCCATGTTAGGTTAAACTATTTTGGATCAGTTTGATTAAGTTTTAGTTTGGGCCGGACCACATCAGTTTTGGTTGGGCCAGCTCTTTTTAGTTTTGTGTGGACCAATTCAATTAAGATTGGACCACTTTGGTTTAGTTTGGTTGGGCCGGATCATATCAGTTTTTGGGTTGGACCAGATTCATTTCTATTTTCCAATTTGTGGACCAGTTCAATTTAACATTTTCGGGCCGAACTCAGTTATGTTTTGGGCCAGTTCAGTATAAGTTTTTGGGCCAGTTCAGTATAAGTTTTTGGGCCAGTTTCTAATATTGTTTGGGCCAGTCCATATAATTTAATATAGATCCCATTTGGGTCGGGTAGAATTAATAAGTTGGTTTTAGACTTTCGGGTTCTAAGGTTTGGGCTTGGCGAGTTAGGTCCGAACCATTAATGCCAAGAATTTGACCTTTGAACCATGGCTATGACCCTGAATCTGTCGAACACGGAAACGACAGTTTGACTTTGACCAGGACAGTTTGACTTTGACCAGGAAGTGTTGACTTTGAGTTTGACAAGGACAGTTTGACTTTGACCATGACGTTTTGACTTTGACCTTTGACCGTTGACTTTGACTTTGACCGTGGAATGTTGACTCTTCCAGTTTTTCACATATTTGACTATATGGATAAATATAGTAATAAAATATTATTGTATAACTTGGTTGGTCATTATCTAATTTAGATTTGACGTGAGTAGTGTGTAAAGCATATATATATTAGGCTTTGAATTTATGGATTTGTTTATTTGTCTGCTACATTTTATGTGTATATTATATGGACACATATAGTAATAAAATCTTGTGGAAGCTAGTATATATTTGGTTGTCATTATCTGAGAAAGATTTGACATTGATGTTGTGTATTTTTTGACCGTGACGATTTTGAGATGATAGGAGACATTATATTCTAACACGTTATAATAAAGATGTCAGCGATCGTTGAAGCATTGTGACATGATATAATATCTTTGGGATAGTTATATTAATGCAATATCTTGGAGAAATGTATATACACTCCATTATTTTATATGTGAGATGCTAATATAGTATCGGTGAATATTTGCCCACGGGATTGTGGCGTGTAGTGCAATAATATATTGGCACGTGAAAGAATGAAAGTGACTATGAGATATAATTGAGATATTTCTATATATTGTGGCATAGTGCAATAAGGCAAGCGTGATATAGTAGATATGATTATGAGTCATTAATGTATGACACTGAATAAATTACGTAACGAAAATCCTAGAAACGACTACCACAACTCATGTGATTGGCCTTACGGCGTTTGAGGTTAATCTGAATGGCCGGGACCTTCTATTAATCGAATGGGCCGGGCGACCCTCCCGGCGAATAGTGGCTTGATTATTCCGTTCGCAAAATAGAACGATGATCGCGCAATATTTTATGCCGAATAGTGGCGGTGCTTACATAGATTTGGCTTCCGTGTGAGGATTTACGGTGTCGCGGCATCCCCTTCGGGTGGTTACGCCGCGGAGTGGCTCATTATGTAAAGGGAGGCATGTGGATGTACATGTTCGGCGTTGGGTAGCGATTGTGGTAGCCAGGGAAACTAGGTAAGACATAGATACGACGTGAATTTTAGGGACACACAAAGAAAGCCTTAATTAATATAATTATGGTAATGTGTTGGTTAATGATATATATTTAGATAGATGATTGTATATGCTTGGTTGGTTATAGTTTAGTTATAACCTAAGGCGCCTCGTGGAGGAACTAAATGCCTTTTATTTATGCGTATGGTATGTTGTATTAGTTGTTGGAAGTTAAGGCGTCTCAGTGGAGGAACTACCTGCCGAGATTATTGTACTTAAGGATGTTGTATTTGTCGTTGAAAGTTAAGGCGCCTCGGTGGAGGAACTAACTGCCTTGTGGATTGTGTATATATATGTATAAGTATATTTGTATTTTAGGGCTATTCACACCAGCATTGTTTATAATGCTGACCCGATTTGCATGTTTGCTTATCGGGTGTGTTCATTATATGAACATAGTTGATAAGTCTTGACAGGTTTAGTGTTGAAGACGATCGGTTGCTGCTTGTGGTTTGCGTTAGCGTTGCATCTCAGGATAAGTTTTGTTTTCCCTTGAGGTGATATAGATTTTCAGTTGAGATAAGGTTATTTGCATTTTCATTTGTAAATTGTTTTGGTAATGAAGATGATCATTTGTTTAAGTAAAAAAATTTATTGGTTTTAATTATCGCATATTTTAAAACTGTTTATGGGTTTTTGGGAGTGGAGAGTGCGTCACACCTCGGAAATCGAAGAGTCGGGAACAAATAATGTTTTTCCGAATTCTGTCGAAATTCGGGGTGTGACAATAAGTGTATAACAATCGATCTCTCTAAATACTTAATGCCAACATCAGTCCTCAAAATATCATGCAGTTACTGACCCTACAAGTATCACTCGTGTGTAATTTTGTGGTTTCCAAATCATCTACTATGCTCTTAACGTGGTGAGGCAGGTGGGGAATCATTGTGGGGTTGAGATCGGAAGTCATTAAGTGCGGGGTTTAATTGAAGAAATTGAGAGAAAATCGTAATCAAGAAATTAGGTTAGGAAGCCTGTTTTAGAAAATTTTGCATTTAAAAGATTGAAGAATATTATTTTATAGATTTACTACTATTTACCTTTTTTAGATAGTGAAAACTACTTGTACAAAAAAAAAAAAAAGGGATTTTCAGGCTTTGACTATAACTACCCACATGTTGTGGAAGTGGATAATTTAGTTATTGAGTTTCATAACCGTCTTATTCTCTCTTTTACCCATAAATAACTACCAAATATTTTCACTAAAAATAAAGTGATAGAATTCACTTATAACCACATGGTTTGCATTTTAATATGGTATATCACATACAAAATCCAAGAAATTAAACCACCTACGTTATAAACTTAACACATTTTAAAATGCAGATGCCCAACACATTTTAAAATGCATATGCACCCACATTATAAACTTGCTTACACATTTTAAAGTGCATATTCACAATGCATTTTAAAATGCATATACAAAATGCATTCTATTATGATATATGTGGGTTCGACCAACTACTATGAAATGCAACGAGTTGGTTTATGATTTAGTGTCTAAAAGTTTAGAGTTTAGACTTAGGGCCTAGTTTACAGGGGGTTAGGGGTTAATGCCTTAAGGTTTAGGGTTTAGGCTTAGGGCTTAGTTTGTAAGGGTTTAAGGTTTAGGCTTAGTGTCTAATTTATAAAAATTTTGGGTTTAGTGTCTAGATGTGTAGAGTTTATGCTTAGGGTATAGTGTCAAATGCCTCTACAATATAGGAGGCGTAGCAATTTTTAAGTTTTTACACCATATGTATTTTAAAATGTAAAGTATGTTATTATAAGTGAATTGAACTATTTATTTTAAAATGTTGAGTTTAAATAACTTAATTATCGAGTTAAAATGCATTAAATTAAGTGCATTTTAATATTTATAAAATTTTAAGAGACTATGGAGGAGGAAATCTCGTTATTTCCAGTAGTTACAAATAAATAAAGAGGGTATTCTTGTCTATTACTTCTAAAAGTGGGTTGACATGTGTCAAATTCTTGTTTTCATCAAACTTGAATGTAAAAACTAAAAAAATTATGTCTTTGGCTTTGGAGTCCAAACAATTCTTAACGAACTCCCTTAAACTAATTTTTTGAAATCGTAATGGGGGTGGAGAAATTGGTGAAGAAGATGAAATGATCTCGTATGTTTGGAGTCTGTTAAATTAGACTGAGGGGACGATATGTTTTATTCCGTCTCGGTCTAAAATACATTCAGACGGAATGAAACATCCCATTTGCAGTTTAAAGTCACATCTGCAGTGTGCAGCCCCTAGTAGTTTCTCACCAAGAATGTAACTATGAGAGTAAATAGTCTTATACGGAGGTAACAAGTTGTTATTTGCATTGGGAATGCTCTAAAAAAGGAGCAAGTGGGTGACTACGTGCATGTAGGGAGTGACCTCCATATTGTGAGGTGCAACCATGCAAGTGTGCAACAAGCACGGGGTTCTGCTGTGGGACTGTTTGTTGCTATCTAACAAGTGAATATCTTCCTGTTTTCTCTATGCATGATCAGACAAGGTGGTCTGATATAAGGGCCCTGGTGGTCTGATATAAGGGCCCTGACATCATATCAAAACGCTAAACAAACATCAAAGTGAAAATAACAAGGGATGGATGCATTCTCTTTTTTGTCAAATGTCGGGCAGGAAATCTTGATCACGACAAATACTGATTTTGTACATGCTGCGTTTGTTATTTCACGTAATTTCTTACAATATTGTCATTGATAGCATGGATGGGGGTTGAATGTACCCAACGTTCCAAATGTTGGTACCATTTTCCTTTTAGATTTAGCAAAAAAACAACAAAAAAAACGAACTTCGACTCATCTGTCATTCTAATAGGAAACTCCCGTACATGCAATCTATTTGATAAGTTGCATGTTTGTATTCAGTAGAATAGTAGATTATACACTTGTGTTATGTATTGGCTATATTGAACATCATAAAAAAGATTTGAGTGATGCCTAATGAGTGGGCATATCCCAAATTTCAACAAGAATGATGGTTCTGAGCTCTGAGCTCGATCTCTTATTTAGAATCCAAAAGAGGTAGAAGATTGGATGGCAAAGGGAAAAAGAAAACCAAATTGAAATGAGACTTTGATAAAGATGTAGAGTAGTTTTATATTGTGTCACATCTGATATATTACTATGATAATTATCTTGTCGGATTTAGTCTTTTGAATTACCTTTCCATTTAGCTCAAGTCTCATCAATTTGTTCGTATTTCTCTCAATCCAACATATATTCCGACCCACCACCACCCACCCACCCTACCCCAGTCTAAATGAGAAAAAGAGGGCCTAAGCTACTGCGTGCACGCTTTGGCGAATTGCGTTTCGCAAGTAGTCAATGAATTGAACACTTGAACACTACAGTACCACAACATTGTTGCCGTCAATGTTGCTAGCAATGATATGGAAGGAATGTGTCATCGGTGCACGGTTGCCACCCTGTGTGTGTTCTGCAACTTCAAATCCCAGAATTCTCAGTTTTGGATTCGGAAACATACCAGTTGATTATCAAATTGAACCCAATAAAATAAACGAGAGATACGACATAAAATAAATACACAACTCAATTTGCAATAATGCAATCTTTTTTTTATTCAATACACTGCAATCCAATAAATAGACCAATTGTTTATCAAAAAAATTTTAAAAAAAAAACATGAAATCGAACCATTGTTTACGTCAGTTTGCATTAGGGCGTGCGCTGTTTCATTACTCCTAAAGGCCGGTCATCTTCTTCAAATTGTACATTTTATCTAATTCTGTACACATTAGCACATGCACCCAGTACCTAGTTTTATCAACTCCACTTATCCCACCCGGCACCAACTGGCCACCACAACATAATTCACAGAGCAACTTTACTTTACACCCCCACAAATTGCAAAATGTAACATGGACGTATGATTCTTACCAACCAACCATAACTTATAAAGGGCACCATAATACATATTACATACATCATTTACTCAAAAAAAAAGTGAATTCTTTTTTACAGAGAACTCTATGTATAGTCATTTTCACGATCATTAATCATTTATTCCTCTATACAAAAAAAGTTACATGTTTGGGTCAAAATTCAAAACTCTGCTAAAGATGGTGAGGGTGAATTATACGTTGAATTTAACGGTGACGTTGGAACAACCGGTTCGGGCCGAAAATACTCCGCTATATCGATTTTCCCAACCATTAAATCGTATTCTTCAAGCGGCTTTAGAAAAGGAGGTCGTGATACCTCCGTTAACAAATCCCACCTTAATCCACGAAAGAACTCATGCTCTTTAATCTCGACCGCACCATAATTATACCCCAAACGCTTAGTAGGATCTTTATCTAACAACCGTTGTATCAAATCAGTCATAGCTGTTCTTTTACCAATAAATTCCGGTGGTTTCGACAACACATTTCGAAATGTTTCTTTCCGATTTGCCCCACGGAACGGTGTTTTCCCATACGACATTTCGTACATCAATATTCCAAGTGCCCACCAATCAACTGCAAATTCATGTCCATCACCACGTACCACTTCGGGTGATACATATTCTTCCGTGCCGACGAACGAATTAGATCGTTCGCCGGTTATAAAACTCGGTCTCTTTCGACTGACGGGTGATACACGTGCCGATTTAATCTTCTTTAACCCTTTCTCCGGGGCAGCGAATAGCACTCGTGTGAGATTTCTCTTGTGCATGAATTTCCTTCCACCCGAATTTTTCTCTTTGTGTTCCGTTTCGGAGTCGGATACGTACGTTTTCGGGTTTAAAGTACGTGAAAGATCGAAATCTGTAAGAATAATGTGACCAGATTGTTGTATGAGTACATTTTCGGGTTTGAGATCACGATATACAATGTTCATATGATGCAGATACTCAATAGCACAAACGATTTCAGCTACGTAGAACCGAATAACAGACGGAGAAAATACGCGGTCATTTTGTCGGTAACGGAGAACGTTAAGATCACCACCAGAGCAATATGGTACACCCCAAGCGATATATTCTTCGGTTTCGAGCGTGCCGATAAGAGTTGGAAGAAATGGGTTGTCTTTGAGACGAGAAAGTACAGATATCTCCCAACGGGCACGTCGGTCAGCGTCGAACTTTGTATGGAATGTAGATTTTTGAACAACTTTAAGAGCAAATGGGGAACGGGCAGTTGTGTCAGCTACGCGATCGGTAACTAAGAAAACGGTACCCATTGCGCCTTTGCCTAGAACCTTGACCACAGTCAGTTTTTGAAGGTTGAGCTCTTGTGGTGATTTTGTCTCCATTGCCGGAGAAAGAGAAGGAAAAGAGAGAGATTTTGATGGAGAAGTGGTTTTGAGGGAGTTTTTATATAGATTGAGAATGTTATGGTGTAATTGTGATGGATCATGTTGTGTACATTGGCATTAGTACGGTTTTGCCAGCTTGTTTAGACTGTAGAGAATGAATATATTCATTTCGTACATATTTAGTTGGTTGGAATTTTTGGAAGAATTGGATTCTAGTCATTTCCCATTACATGATAATGTGTATTCTTTGGGACCCAAGAATATTTTTCATTTTTTTTTTATAAGAATAATCCATCCTAATGGTTTGAGCCACTGGGGCGTACATTTTCATATATTGGACTTCTGGATATGAGTAAATTGGTTGCTAAAATGAAATCATGGGGACTTGACAAGATGTTTATAGACCATCGTTTAGAGAGGTTATGAGTGAAGTGGTTTTGTAAAATTAAAGTGATTACAAGTTTTTGAGTATGATATTCAAAAAAATTGGCTTTAAGACCAACCTTTACTCTAAAGTTGCTTTTGGAGTGACGTTGTTCATGTGATTGAAGTATTTTGCCCGGGTAGCATCACCAATTCATCATCTCTCAGATTTCTAAGCACATGATAAATCAGATTGTGATCTAATGGAGTTGTTAACTACTATGATTAATGGTTGCTTTGTTAACCCGTATGATGAATTATTACTTAAGAGTTTTTATTTCTTTTTTATTTTTCTCTTTTTCGCACTAAAACTAGTATTGCGTATTTTGGTTGGAATGTAGTTTTGGTTGGTTTTGTAGTTAAGTGAGATTTTAATTTTGGTAAAAAAAACAAGGTGAGGATGTGTGTGAGTTTGAATCTTGGACGGAATGTTTGATTTCGTCTGAATGTAAAAATCGAAAAAACGCGTCGGACGAAATAAAATGTCTCATTTGAAATTTAAAAAAAACCGAAAAAATCGAAAAAACACGCGAGACATCTGAAAAAAAAAAACTTAAAAATTAAAAAAAAAAAATAAAACACACAAGTCGGAATAAAACATCTCGTCAAAGTTCACAACTCAACTACTTTCTCGGTAGCAACTGCTATTCTTGTTTTCACTTAGTCACAACTGACTAACTTTGTCATCTTTGCATTGGACAATGATTTTTTTCCAAAAAACGGTAAAAATTGTCAATTTCTCTATACAGGAAATGTGATTGGGAATGCTCTTAAAGAAAAAAATTCTATATGAGAAGAGAGTGACACACACGTGTGCAGAACTGCAGATGAATGAATGAGAGGAAAAATAGGGGAGAGAGAATGAGACAAAATCGTGTGCTACGAACCACATGGGTCTCCCCTAATCTACGGACTTGTGTATCTTGTTATTATGAGTTATGACTTATGAATCTGTTGGAATGTCGTTGTGGAGTTTCTTGTCCTCTAATAAAAAGAAATACAAAAAAATTAGATCAGCTGCTCCTTGGAGCACAAAATATGTCTTACCTGAAACTGTGAAAGTCTCCATAGTGACATAGTCCGTACTCCATAAGTCCATAGCATATTACAAAATGCCGCTAAATTATATGATGTAACACTGAATTTTTAGGATATCTCGATTTAAATATTATGTCAGCAGTTCAGGTGTAAAATTTGGCTGGAATCAGCTTTTTGCTGGCTTAATTAGTAATGTGCATAACTGTAGATATATTGACGATAAATACCCGTAAAAAGAGAGATATTTGTGCATACATTATTATGCTGTAATCGAGTTTGTCAAATCTTCGTGGACGCTGGTTCTAGGAATTTTCTCCAAACTTTTAGTTAATAAAACAAAATTTGTGGAGGGAGATAGGATTTTGGATTTTGGGACTTGAGACATTGCCAAGTTGCAAAGTAAATTGTGATTTAAAGTGAAAGATAAGATATTGGGAATTGAGAACATTTAACAATTTGAAATGGGTTAACCTCATACAACTTTATTAAATCTCATAGGAACTATTACTAAATCTATATATTTTCTCTTCCATTTCTCGAATTAAATAAGAAGCTATATTTTCTGTTAAAATTGGTTTGTTCGAAGAAAGTAAACGTTAAGTTGTACGTTTTTGATAGACAGTTTGTGCAAGTAGGGAATTGTATATTGTTATTATCTAGTATTTGCTACTCTTAAAGGAATTTAAAGGTCATTGAAAACAGGATTAGCTTTTAATCTAAACAAACATTGCTTTAACATATTCACCTTATCGTGCAAAAGTTGCAACCTAATTAACTACCTCAAAACTCAAGATACCGCAAGTTGGTGAAAATATGCAATAATACGTATGATGCTATGATGATGCCGATGAATATGACGAATTGTAATTATGTTTGGTTTAGCCTTCATAAAATATGGTGTAGATGGTACAGTTACAGTTTTTGCGGTCATATTGCTGTTGAAGTTTTCATAATTTTATTCTAAGTCTAATATTGCGGCAAAATACCAAATATGATGGAAATTGTAATTCAATAGTGCGTCAAAACGCTAACCCACCAACGCTATCGGTATAAGTTTACCTATCTATTCTGTCAGTATTAACGATATAGTGTGCCTTATTACCAATTCGGAATACGGCAAAAAATCAGTACGTGAATAATTCAAAAATTATTTGGTGACTCAAAAAAACAGTACAGTCAAATATTCGGTCAAAAATTAGCAATACGACAATTATGTGGTGTTTAATTAATAAGTGTTTTAAACGTTTGATTGCAAAAATTGGAAGTAAAAAATTCGTGATATTATGTTAGTAAATATTAATAATATTTGTCATTCTTTACAACATAACAAATATATCTAAACAATTTAGCTACAAAAACATTGAAACCAATTGAACGGTCTACATAAGTATCTTAATTTATTTGTTCTTGGATTGAAATTACAGTTTAAATTTCAAAATACACACACCATGGCATGACAATTTAAATTTTGCCCAAAAAATATAAAAACAAAACTTTTGGATTAATTTATCACTAAGAATGTAAGAGTGGAGGATTTAAAGTAAGAGTAAGGACATAAAGTACATAAAAAATAACAAAAGCGTAACCGAATTTTCATTATTATTTTTATTATTATTATTTTTTTAGCCAAATTTTTGAAATATTTGCCAAAAACCGTATTATACGTTTCAAGTCAAAAAATCGCAAATTATTCCGATTTCAAACATTCGAAAGTATTATATGTATTGCCCTTCAAAAATTCGATTCGCGAATAATTCGGTGAATTGCTAACAAGGATAGCGTAAGGTTTGCATGCCAATAGGAACAGTAGCTAGAAAATTTGTTTGACCAAATTTATTAATTTATTTTCAAAATATTTAGTTTTTGTGAATTAGCTTTGTATCCCAATTATTTTGTATTTGTACAATAAAGAGAAAGGGCAAAATAGAAAGGAAAGAAAAAATTATTTCTTATATATATTTGGGAGTGGGGGGTGTTGTGATATATGGGGTAGGTTCCGTTTACAACACTTTTTATACAACGTTTTATACAATACCCCCCACCGGACCCTTCAAGATGTTTTAAGGGCTAATTTTTGTAGATAAGATGTTCTCACCATGGATATAATCTCCACAAAAAATTGGGTCCTTTGAACATTTCTAAGTTTGCCAAAAAAAAGTTACAAAATCGATATTTCTAGACCGTTGATAAAAATTCATAGGTTGAGAGCAATTTTTCTCATGGTTAGGAGTTTTCAAATGAGCTAAATTTTTGTAGAGATGATCTCCATGGTGTGGAGATCATATCTACAAGGAATCAAGGCTTAATTCATATTTTCAAAGGGTATTGAATAAAACGTTGTATAAAAAGTGTTGTAAACGGAACCTACCCTATATATATATATATATATATATATATATATATATTGTATGCCATTGTCAAAGGCTGGACTAGAGAGTTTTTTTTTTTTTTTTTTTTTTTTTTTAATACCATTGGAGAAAACCATTGGGTCTTCAAACGCTATCCCACTAACCTTATACACTATTCTATGGTTTGGTGCGCCATCACACCAAACCATTGGACTTAGCCTTAGCTAGTATATTGGTCATTCATGAGGTTCTCTTAGCATTTTTTTTTGTTATATAGCTAGTATATTGTGTGTGTGCGGATATGATCTATTAACCATTGATAACATCTCTACAAAAATTGGCTTTATTTAGAAATCTCTAACCTAGTTAAAATTTGTTCTCAATTTTAATTTTTTTTAAACGACTCAAAATTTTTGATTTTGCAATCATCGTTTGACATATTTAAACATTATCAAATGAGCTCAAATTTTGTAGAGGTGATTTTCATGGTTAGTTGAACACATCTACAAAAAAACTAGATTATAATTCACGTTGTAGGTAAAATTGTGGGGCATAGTATAAAAAGTATGGTAAATGGAACCTACTTATATTAAAAAAAAAAAAAAAACAAATGTATCATTGAAACAATTACAATAGGAGATCTCTTACAACATAAGCCAGCCATTGATTGGCATTAACAATAACTAATGCTTTCCCTATATGGTGTTGAACCATTGGCCTTTGTGAACTATATTACCTGCATGAACTGAGTGGCAGACTGGTAACACACTGGGTCATGATACCATTATTGTGCATATCACTGCATATATAGCACATTAGCACTCCACCCACATTAAATAAAAATAATGCAAAAAATATATGTTATTGTAGTTTGCAAGCATCCAATTGCGGTTCACTTGATTGCAACGAAGCGCATTCTCCTGTATCTTAAGAGTTTTTTAGAGTGTGGCTTACTAATCCGTCGTTCTCCTACTCCCTTTGCGATTCGTTGTTCTCCTGTATCACTCTTTTCTGTGACAACATAAGTGCTATTTACATGGTTGTCAACCCAGTGTTTCATGGTCGAACCAAACATATTGAATTGGACTATCACTTCATTCGAGGGCGTCTCATTGTTGGGCCTCATCGAGTCCAGTTCGTTCCCTCCTCTAATCAGCTAGCTGATATTTTCACCAAATGGTTACACAATCCCCGTTTTCAACTTCTACACTCCAACCTCATCTCTCCAAGACAGTTGAGTTTGTGAGAGTGTGTTAAGGATAACATATGTGTATCACCTTTGTATATTTGCAATATATTTTTTTATTTGTTTCCTTTTATATGTTGTTTGTCTCCTAAGAATTTTTTTACTTCTTTTACTGTCGAGATCTTTCTTATTTTGTCTCGAATAATTTTCTTTTGAGGTATCTCCCTTTTATAGATCATATTGATTATGCCAAGGGGTTTTTCATGTATAGTAGCAGTCTCGGCTGGCCTAACATTAGCCCTGAACTCTCGCAACTTGCCCTCTTTCATCAATCTATCAATTTCTTTCAATAATTACAGACATCTGTTCGTCTCGTGATTCTCGACTTTATGAAAGTGGCAATAAGGCTTGCCCTTTATTTATTTGATAGTGTATTGTGGCCATATTACAAAATCTTTTTCGCCACCCTCCTTAAAATATCTTCAGGTGTGGTATTGATGGCGATAATTTTTTTGGGATCTAGCTCTTCTTTTAGTGTTCTTTCATACCTTCTTCTTTGTTGCGGTTGATTATCCCAATTTGTATAATTCTCCTGAGGCCTTTTGTTGTCGGATCTCGAGGAGTCTCGACTCTCATGTCGATCTCAATTATCCCTGTCTTTCTTTCTTGACTCCGATACTTGCAATACAGTTTGCACTGTGGCTGCTTAGATCCCTTTTTCAACCCGAATATCTTTGTCAGCTTTGTCATACAGTTCCTGCAAACTTTTAACTTCCTTACGCAAGAGATATTTGTGCATATCTGATCTTGGGATCACACTCGTTTGGAAAGCCATCACGACCATCATCTCAGACTCATCAATCCTCTCCATTGATTGAGTTTTGGCCTTAAATCGGGCCAAAAAATCTTTCAATGATTCCTTCTTTCCTTGTTTTAGTTGGAATAAAACCGATACCTATTTCGGTTTTACCCTTTGATGACCATAATTCATGAGGAATTTCTCCTCAATCTCACGAAAGCAAGAAATGGTCCCTTCAGGTATCATACAGAACCATTTCAGTGCTTTGCCTTTTAAGCTTGAAAAAAAAAGATCGACATAACATCGAATCCCAATACTCAGTTCCATGATATATCGAGAACTGGTGTCGATAGCTGAAAAGATGGTCCATTGGGTCTGTAGTCCCATCGTATTGAGTGAATTTAGAATTTTTGAATTTTGGTGGTAATGGCACCCTCTCTATCTCCTTTTTAAGAGGATTTCGACCTACGTCATCAGCTAATTTACGAACCGAGGCTGATACTTTCTCCAGCAGCTAATCTCTAAATTGTCTCTGCATCATTTCTTTCGTGATCGGATGGGGTGCTTGTTTTCCTTCTTCTTATTATACCACCTTTGGTTGTCGTTTTTGCCACCGACTGTACCTCTTCGAGATGGTTTTTCCTCACTTCCTCGAGATGGCTCTTCCTCGCTACTGGAGTACCCGAACTCGATTCAGCCCATCTTTCTCATATAAATCTTCCACCGCACGCCTCTCGTTCGCTTCCCTCACTGCTTTGTTTTCTGCTATCAGAGCATTGTTTTGTTTTTCCAGCTCTTTAAACTTCTTTAACAAGATTTGCAAAGATATCTCTTCCTCAAGTATCTCTTATACTTCCTCCAATAATCTGCTTACTAAACGTCTTGTTCTTCATTCCTCATTTTTAGATGCCACTTGAGAGTTACTTTCTTCATTTGCTGCTACTGTCTTACTTGTTGTAGCACGCTTTGGAGGCATTGTGAAAAGAAGATGAATAGACCACTTATCTCACAAAACTTTCTTGAACACAAACGAATTACTCTTTACCACAAAATCTACAAACATATTCGATCTCAAAGAAAAAGAAAAGAAAAAATGTTTCTTGTCTTTGATTCACGGACGGCGCCAATGTAATGTTCAAGAGAGTTTCTCCAAAGAATTGTGATGCTTATGATGTGTTTGAAAGATTTGAGATGAAGTAATTCAAGTTTATTGCTTAACACAATGGCGGTTTACAGATCACTTAGAATTACTGACTATCGCTCTGGTTTTCACAAGTTTTGTGGAAACATGTAGAATGAATCATTCTTTCTCTTGATCATCTCTTTATATAGTCCTTCAACTGAAGTCTTGTCTAATTGTGTCTCGACGCATGTCCATTTCTCTTCTCCTTCTTTCTTTCCCGTCTTTTTCTGTAACAACTGAACTTAAAAGTAAGATATCAACAATTATGTCGATATCTCGAATTAGTTACGAAATTACAGGCTGAAATATCAGGTTGAGAATATTTACCCACGACATATATCACTGCATAGCACTTTAGTATCCACATTAATTAAAAATAATGTAAAAAATATATGCTATTATAGCTTGCAAGCATCGATTTCCAACTAACTAATGCCAAATTTGCTGATCTATTTTCTATGAATACTGTGGGGTTTAAAAAAGAACTCGGAATGACAGAATTTTAGAATTTTATTCTGTAAGATGAGGATTTATTTCACGGGCTCATGGCTCATTGTCACGAAAAGAAAAAAACCGTGACGCTCATTTTTTTTTCTTAAAAATTCTATCGATCAAATAAACAAAATTATTTTGTAAGTGAGCAATTTAGTTTATTTCCTATTCTGATTGGAAATCTAATTGAAAACTAATAGATGGAATTTGTTACTGGCCATGTGCTTTAGTGATTAGCTCTTCCTAACAAAAAACTTACGCGACATAATTTAAGCCTCCGTTGGACTTTTCTGGGGCCTTAAAAAACAAAATTTATGTATTCTTCACGGATGCACGTATCTATCAAATTTATTCTCGGGGGAACACGATTATCTAATGAACGCCTAACTTTTACAAAAATAATAATATATTGAGCATCACATATACAGATCAATGCCTGCAACAGTATAATATCACTTTCACCACCCTTAATTTCACATGGGCGGAATCTGTTCTTCCATTCGTGCTACAGCCTACAGCACTACTAACGAATCAATCACCCTTCAATATTAAATGTCATAGGCAAAGCTCAATTTACTGACTCTAATTATCAAAGGTCAATTTTAAAATTGATAAATTCTACCGAGTAGAAGCTAGCTAAAATGGCCATATAATGTATAAATTATTATTTTTTGGTAACTAATCTATAAATAATTACATCCAGTAGCTTATAGCTAAACAAATAATTTCCTGTTTGGTTTAGTGGAAAATCCCTCTTCTATGAGGTTTTGTAGACCATGTTATGTTGTTCTTTCTTTAGACATTGCGGGAGACAACCAAGTTTCTTGTAGGCTGTCAATGGATCGGTTTGGACTGGGTTTTGGAAAATCCAAACCCAAACCGATAAAAAAATTGGAAATCTAAAACCGAACCGAACCGATAATATTATGTTTAATCTGAAACCGAACTGAATCGATAAGATATATTGTAAACCAAATTCGAACCGACCCGAACTTAAAACTATAAAATCAATTAAATTTTAAATTAAATTAATTAATTTTAACCACACAAATGATAAATATATACAAAATTAATCATAAATATTACTAAAATGCTATTTTATCGGTTCGGGTTCATATCGGTTCGGTGGAGGACAAACCCAAAACCAAATTAATATTTTATCGATTCAGTTCAATTTGGGATCGGTAGAGGACAAACTAAATTATCAAAACCCAAACCATTGACAGCCCTAGCCAAGGCTTCTAGATATGATCACTAGTTCACTACACATCTTCAAATATAATTCAAATATAAAAGAGATAGAGAGAGAGGGAATGACTTCTGTCCACATCAAAATCATGAGTCCTTTTGAAAAATAAGAAAGGCTCCTCCAACTAAGACCCCTTTGTTTCACTCACTTTTGGTAGCAGAAAATCTTTTGAACACTACTTCTAGTGCCCTTTTTAGAGTGTAGTGTGCATCACAACCCCACAATGGTTCTTGAAAACATAAAGTTCTAACTTTGATAAAATGTTGTCTGGTCGGCCATAATTAGATGGGATAAAATACAAACATCCACCAAAACTGCAGCTAACACTCTTAACTTCTTAAGTTTGTAACAGAATACCTTGCTATTGCCGAGGCCTACATCAGTTTTGCCTTGAATTTGTTTTGGAGCTACCCCTTTAAAGACGGGGAAATTTGTCAATTTGTAATACCAAGCTCCCACAGATGGATAGCTTGCTTAAGCGTCCTCTCACAATCAACATTTCAGAATATTCGACAAAGAAAATTGCCAATATTTAACAAAATTTTAATTTATTATTATTATTATTATTGAGACTTCTAGTATTTTCAGTTAAACTCTGGCAGAATGTTATGTTTGTTTCGTGCCAAATAGTTAAAAACCAAAATTTTCCAATTTAATTTCAGACCTTTCAACCAAACTGATGTCTGTGCTGGACTACTCTTTATGGGGGTGGGTTGCCTCTCGCTCTCATTGTTAGCAATTTAGCATACGATACACGCTTGGAAATAAGGTGTTTCTTGGCAATAGAAGCTTAAAATGGTAGCATATATTCTTCTCCTCCACCATGTCAAAGGTAAGGAAAGGGTATGTATTCTTTATGATGACAATGTCGGCCATGATTCAAGTAATACATAAAAATTCATTGTTTATATGATTGAATAATGCTCTGTTATCATTAATGGTGAAGATAATACGTGTGTAGTATATATGCTGCAACCATATCTGGTAGATTTCCTTATCATGCAGTTCACTAATCTTGATGCGCGATAAAGTTGTGTAATATTATTCTTTGATTGAGCATGCACAGAGATAAGGTACTTTATGGTCAGTCACTCAGTCCATATTTGTAATCAACTATCGGGCCATTGCTTGCATTTACTGACTTATTCTGGTGATTCTTCTCCCATATTCGAACTAGTACCGAACTATCCGACTAAGAGTTGCTACAGAAATCTTACTTAACTAGGTGGATTTCGAGTATATCACCCGTTAACAATTTTGCTTAGTCTCTCCATAAAAAATTTCCACAAAGAATACAATTTTCCCCATATTCAAGCTGTCCAAATGAACCTCTAAATCCTCAAACCAACTTATGTACAATTGTACACAACGGAAGTGTATTACATAAGCATTTGTTTTTGTTTAATTTTGACTTATAATATAAAGTTTCAAACATATACATGGTACGCTGAATTTGTTTTGCTGATGAACATACATCTATATATCAATGAAGCAAACAAGCTGTTCATTTAAAATCTGCTGTGATCTTGCCCATGTTATTAGAGGACAAATCTTGCTAATAACTTGGGAAGAACCATTTCACCCGCTGAAAACAAAATAAACTTTATAGCATTTCCAATGCAGATGAATGTCAATGGGATGTGACAATATTCACCTCCAAATGGTCAAAAAAATTTGCCCAATGCATAGGTGAATATCAAGGTGACTATTTTCCCAAGTCAAAACGAGAGTGAAACCTTCAACCGAGATAGTAGTTGAGTTGGAAATTTCGGATGGGATGTTTTATTCCGTCTCGTGTGCTTTTTTTAATTTTCTCGGGGGTTTTTTTTCGGACGGAATGAAATGTTTCATTCATTCCGTCCAGCGCGTTTTTTCGATTTTTACATTCAAACAGAATAAAACATCCCGTCCGAGAATAATAATCACATTTGCATTGGACAACCTCACCTTGTTTTTCACCAAAACGGTGGAAAATAAAAGAAATAGAACTGACGTGGAGGTGAATAAGAGTGACTTGCATTCGAAATGCTCTTAAACTAAGATCAAGTCCAATGGGGGCTATATGGGCTGCTAAATGCAAACATAGCACCCCAACCACAAAAATATCATTCTAATGGAGCTGCTGAAAGGGTCTTAAATTTGGAAGGAGTTAAAAACCAGCCAAAGTTAAGACCTTCGCTAGCAGTTGCCATAATAAGTTCCAGGATACGGACGGCATAGTTTCTGCCGTTTGTTGGTTATTTATGTATAGACGACAGAAACTATGTCGTCCATATCCCGTTTTAATTAAATGGATGGACGGCAGAAACTCTGCCGTCTGTACCTGGCAGACACAAAAACTGAGAAATCTTATTCTTCTTTTCATATACAAATTCATATCCATTCCACTCCATAATCCATTACCATTCATTCTATAACTCAACAATCCACACATCCATTCAACTAACCAAATTCATTCATTAAACAAATATGATTCAATTCATTCAACTAAACAAAATCCATAGAAGTACATCAAAACACACATAAAAACAAATTCTAAACTAATTTTGACTCGAACCTCGCCAGGCTGCCTTTTCTTTGATTTACTCCCTCACCATGATTCTCGCAATATCATTTCTATCATCTGCGCTTCTAACTCCGCGACTCTATCATGTGACTTTTGCTTCTCTTCTCGCTCGGCCATCATATAATGATAGTATTCGTCGGTTGTAGTCATAACCGAATCGCGCATCTTATGCATCATTAGCTGCGACTCAACATATCGCGCTCTAAGTGTAGCCTACAAAAAAAATCAATAACTTTAAGAAAAATCATCACTATAAACCAAATATAATTCAAGTTTCAAAATATAAACCAAATACTAACCTCATCTAGAGTGTCAAAATCCGGGACAAGGTTCGAAAGATAACTTTGATCAACATGAGGTATAGGTATGGCGACATGCATTCCCTGAGATGTAACTATGTTATAGCTCCATGGGTTATCTGGATTGGAAGGAGCTGGAACAAAAGCCTCGTAAGGACCTTGAGATGAAGAGTAAGACTCAGCAGGGTGTGGGATACGCAAATCACTTCTAAGAGCCTTATGTCCCACGAAGTCCATGTTAGCAGCTCTGTACATGTTAGTAGGCAATATAGGACCCCTTGAGACACGATCTCAGTAACTATCGTAGTCACCATTCACATCTAAATATAGATAAGCTTGTGGCCACAAGTCTTCATACATTCTAAGATGGGACCTCCACTGACAGGCTCTTCCCAATGGGCACATATTCTGCAGAGGAGGGTGTGGGATGAAAGGTGTCCCAACGATTTGGTGCCAACACCAATTGCCCAGGTACCATACGATAATACCTCCAAACTCAAAAACGATTCGGCATTGTAAGATTATACGAACGATGTACACGGTGAATCGCCTCACGTAACCAAACATCATCCATGGTATCTCCTCCACATCATAAATATTTAATTGCATATATCGAGTATGAAACCATGATGTCCACTGTATTGCCAATGCCGACCTAGTCTCGAGTTGGTTACGATTTAAGTGAATGTTATGGCATCATTGACCATTTCGGCAATTTTAAAGTCATTCATCCATGCTCTAATCCGTGGGACGATATCACGATCCATGTTCGGTCTCAGAAGAGGAGTCATGGTAGGTACGTACTCATGCCACCAATACTATCATAAAAACAAATATCAAAATCAAACTTGTACGTAATTTAAAAATTATAATATTATTATAAAGTTATAATACTAAAAATTTAAAACTTACTTGTAAAAGAGGGGTGAAGCCACCACATTGACCATCCGCAACATTAGATGTGACTCGGCACGGTTGATCCAACGCGTAAATCAAAACTCCAAACATAGCACCACCCCAATCATATTGATGCATGTAATCTAACCAAACCAAACACTCTATCCAACCTAATCTCAGTGAACTATCACCGGCCCGTGGGGAAGAAACACTGCGTGATTAAGTAAAAATAGAATGCTCTCAAATATCTCGATCTCCCGATTTGTACCCGTCGGGCACCAACCTTCGTCACTCTCTTTCGTCTTCTCCATGAACTCATTCACAAAAAAAGAACGTTTGATACCCTCTTTAGCCCAATGCTCCGACCTTATATTTGGCCATTTTTGTTGTGTATAATCAAAAGTCGCGAACCGACCTTCTCCAAACGTAACAGCCTTTCCCCTTCCTACGCTCATTCCCGTGAGCATAGTAACATCCATTGGAATGATGCCTATCTCGCCTTGTGGAAAGTGGAAAGTGGAAAGTGGAAAGTGGAAAGTGTGAGTTGTGTCCTACCACCGCTCGATCAAAGCGTATATCAAACCACGGTCGGTGTCTTGATAACCACATCGAAACAATGACCTAAATGGAGATTGTAAAATTTCATTTCTTATGCCTTCAAAACAATCTCCTTTGCCAACCATTATCTTCCACCAATTGTTCACGGATGCCCAACAACACCGCAATTTCATCTCCCCCCCTTCCCCTCCCTAAACATTTATTCATTAAAATTAAAGAAAATACAAATTATGATGTTAAAGAAATCAAATTTAACGATCAAATGCTTACCATATTTACACGGTGAGAGATGTGAGTTTCCAGCAGTGGCGGAGCCAGAAATATAAGTGAGGGTGAGCCACCCAGAAACCAAGTATAAAAAAAAAGAAACCAAGCATAAAAAAAAATATACTAATTTTTTTTTAACTAAAAATTCAAACCGGATCACAAAACAAGTATATTTTGAACATAAAAAAAACTCATATAAAATGATTGCAATAAATGTATTATAAAAAAATAAGAAAAGAAAAAAAAAATCAATCTAAACAATTACTTTTTCATAGTTGTCCTCGGCGACCTTTTCTTTTTGTCATCCTTCTTCATCTTTTGGAAGGGTTGCAAGATCAACTATCAATGCTATCAAAAACTTCTTTTTTAATGTATGTTATTAAACAATCATTCAACTATTCATCCGTCACTCGATTGCGCAGACGATTCTTTATGATATTCATACCAGAAAATATCCTCTCTATAGTAGCAATAGCAACAGGTAAAATCAGCGCCAACTTAATCAACAAATACACAAGTTGGTACACAAAGTCTTTCTTCACGATTTTCATGTTGAACCCGCTTTGACATAGGTTGTTCAACACCACCATCCTCAATTTCTTGGTGGCTTCATTTTAAAGAAGATCCTACTTCAACACTAACAACATAATCTGTGTTACTAGTTGGTTGAGCGGGCAACGACTTTTCTTTGATCAAATACTTTAGCATAGCTATTTAAACAATTAAAATAAACCACCAATCAATTTAATTAAAATTGCACGAATTAAAATAAACCACCAATAATGATGTTCACAAAATAAAATAATAATCATAAACATATAAAAATCTAAATAATATGGTTTATGAATCAGTACAAAAAAAATCAAAAAGACGATAAAAAATTAAATAATATAAATATTACCTAGTTACATCCACAAAACCGGTAGGTGTAAAGATGTTTGTTTGTGTAGAAGAGTAGAAGACTTAAATTTTAATATATTGTAATAGAAAATTGAGAAGTTGAGTATATGAGGTTTTTTTTATCTTTATGTTTTTTTTTTTTTTGATAAATACGAGAGGGTTTTTTTATTTGGGTTTATATATGGGTGGATTTTTTTTTTTTTTTTTTTGATAATACCATATATATTACTTATCCATCAAACCAGAACAGGGGTTAACTTGTCTTTTAAGATACACATGGGAAGTTTGGTCCATTTTTCTTCGCTTATGGGATGACCCATTGTGCAAGCAAATGTGCCTCTCCATTAGATCTCCTAGAAATCCACTTAAACTTGCAGAAAACAAAACTAGAGGTTAACTTAACTACATAATCTCTCAAACTCTCAAACTTCCAAGAACATGTCTGGCTATTAAGAGCCTTAGTGACTTCTAAGCAGTCCCCTTCTATATACACAGCAGTCCACCCATGAAGCTTTGCAAGTCCTAGTGCCACTTCAGCAGCCACCATCTCTGCTTCTTCTGCAGACTTTGCTCGGAATCTCCTAATACCTGCCCCTACTACCTTTCCTTCTGAGTCCCAAGCTATAGTACTAGCTGCTGCTTCTCCTGACATACCCTGAAAGGCAGCATCATATCTTATATTAATGCACTCATTAGGTATAATAGGGAACAATGAATCGATCAAACTCAAAAAATTTATGATTTAAGAAGTTTTCAGAAGGGAAAGAGTTCTCATTCTGCTTTCTGGTAGTAGCAAAGCCCTTGTAGCAGTTGCATGCCTCCACCTCACTCCTTCTGAGAAGTCTTTCTCTATTAGGGAGCCTTTGTTCAAATTTGGCTTCATTCCTAGTTTTCCAGATGTTGTATAGGATGTAACAAGCTTGAACTCCTGCCTGAGCTATGTGTTGGCTCTTATTGTTGCTCCAACTTATGAATTTGGAGATCCAATCCTTAGTGTTATTCCTGCCCTGAATCTCCATTCTTAATCCCAAGCTTGAAGTGAACCACAATTTTCTGGTCCAATCACATTCAAAAAACAGATGGTTTAATTTTCTGCCTCCAAACTGGTATTGCATAGGGGGCAAGAAAAGTCCCCCTCCATCTTCCAAGGAGCCAACCTATCTCCCATAGGTAAGGCATTCATATAGGCTTTCCATAAGAACATCTGAATGTTGGTTGATATTTTGGTTTTCCAAAGGAGCTTTACTGTTTTAGTATTAAAACTAGAGCTCTGTCCTTCACCACTATCTTTGGCTAGGTACTTGTATACAGATTTCACAGTCAGTCTCCCAGCCTTTTCTCCACTCCATTTCAGCCTATCCTTTCCCAGACCCAGAGGTCTGATCATAATTTCTTTGATTCTTGCCACAAGGAAAGGCTGAAAGAAGTTTTGAAGCTTGGCCTCATCCCATCCAGTTCTATCCTCCAGAAAAAGGTCAGCCACATGAAGGCCTTCTAGTCTGGGGTCCTCCACCCCTAACTCTCTCAGAGTCTGGGGTTTTCCATTGCAGATCACCCAAGGGTCATCTAGAATAGAGGTATTATTACCACTGTGAATACCCCAGACTATCCCTCCACTTATGAGATTGAAAGTATTATGGATTCCTTTCCAAAAGTAGGAGGCATACCCAGGAGGTTTCCAGACATCCCCTATCCAGTTTTTACTATAAATACTAGCAAGAGTTTTTGTCCAGACTGACTCAGTATCTGTAGCAGCTTTCCAAGGGAGCTTAGCTAGCATTGCTACATTTATATCCCTCATCTTTCTAAACCCTAACCCTCCTTCAGGTTTGGGTTTACATAACTTGTCCCACCCAATGGTATGAACACTGTTAGAATTTTCAGCACCATGCCAGAAAAACTCTCTGCATGCTTTATCTATCTTGTTGCAAGTAGACATGGGAAGCATATAGGTAGACATAGCATAGAGAGGAGTAGCTTGTACCACAGATTGGATCAGGGTAGCCCTTCCAGCCTGTGAAAGGACTTTAGCCTTCCAACCTTTTATTTTCTTATGGATCTTATCTACTAAAAAATCAAAGTCCTCAGCCTTTTTTTTTATAGCATGATGGGTATACCCAGGTATTTGTCTTTTGGATCAAAAAGCCTCATTTTCCAAAACTTCTTTAGCTTTATTTTATTTCGAAACTTGATGTTTTCTGCTGAAAAAAATGCTAGACTTGTCAAAATTTATCACCACTGTATAAAGACAATAGTCTTGGAGGATATCTTTAAGATGCCCCCATCCCCAAGATTTCCTCCGTAAGCGGGATCAGGTCATCTCGTGATACGAGAAGATGGGATATGGGAGGAGAAGCCCTCCGGATCTTAATCCCATGGATTTTCTCCTCCGCCTCAGCTTTTGCAATCATCCTAGAAAAGGCCTCAGACATGATGATAAATAGATATGGTGATAGGGGATCCCCCTGTCTGAGTCCCCTTTCAGGGATTATCTTATTCAGAGGACTCCCATTAAGAAGAACTTGAAAAGAAACAGTGGATATGCATTGTTTTATAAGATTCCTCCACTTCTAACTAAAACCCAGTCTATCAAAGATGGTGTCCACCAGGGACCACTCCACTCTATCATAGGCTTTTGCCATATCCATCTTTAGCGCTACCCAACCATGTTTTTTATCTTTCATGTTTTTCATGTGATGGAAAAGCTCACAAGCTAACCCAGTGTTATCTCCTATATTTCTACCTTTGATGAAAGCCCCTTGGAAGGGAGAGATAATTTTATTTAGATGTTGCTTGAGTCTATTGGCAAGGATTTTAGAGATCACTTTGTAACAAAAGTTACAGAGACTTATAGGCCTAAATTGTGCCACAGCCTCTGGGTTATTTATCTTAGGGATGAGAGCAATATACGTTTCATTAAAAACAGGGTTCAGCTCCCCCTTATGGAAGAAATCCTTCACAAAAGCCACAATACTATTTTCCACAATCTCCCAAGTATTTTGGTAAAAACACTCTTGGAACCCATCTGGCCCAGGGGCCTTCAGGCTTCCCATCTTATTAACAACTCTCCTAATATCTTCAGAAGATGGGATGGCAGTAAGCATCTCATTTTCCCTTTCCGTGATACAAGGAGTGAACAGATTGAGAATACTATCATTTTGATGGGGTTGGTCTGATTTGAAAAGAGCTTGGAAGTAGGAGTTAATGTTATCTCCCACTTCAGCTCTTCTTTCACTCCATCCCCCCCACCCTTTGCAACCTCTCAATCTTTTTTTTCCTTCTTCGAAAATGGTGGAGAGATGGAAAAACTTCGTATTTTTTCCCCATCCTTCAACCGTGAATAGTTGATTTCTGTTTCGAGAACTTTCCTCCTTAACCAACCATTCAAGCATTTCAGATTTAAGTCCTTTTGCTCTCTCTCATAGTTGGCTAGGGAGAAAGGTTTTGTTAGGACCTCTTCCAAACTCCTTGTTTTTTTTTTTTTCAGATTTGTAAAGATGTTACCAAACACCTTCTTATTCCATATAGTAAGATGTTGTTGTGTCAATTTGTGTTTTAGGATCACATTAATGTCAGGCAAATCATGATAAATAGAATTCGTGCGGTTTCAATAACAGGCATACATGCATTATCAGTAAACCACATATTGTAAAATCGAAAGGGTTTTTTATGTGTGGTTCTATTTTCCTCATTTTCTCTGAGATTTATCATAATAGACAGATGATCTGAGCTAGCATTAACCACATTGTGCACATGCATGTTAGGAAAAAGGACCACCTGGGCATCGAAGAGCGAGCTCTATCAAGTCTCTCTAGGATATGACTGTTGGGGGCTCTGTTATTGCTCCAAGTATACATAGGTCCTTTAAATCCTAGGTCAATCAGTCCAAGGTCATTTATCAACCCATTGAACTCTACCATACTGTTATTAAACATGCTTTTTCCCCCTATTTTTTCATTTAGCGAGGTAATGGCATTGAAGTCCCCAAACAGACACCAAGGTCCTGGGATCAGGGTTGCCACATCCCTAAGTTCAAACCGGACCGATGTCATTTGCATGCAACAGGTTCCCCATAAACAAAAGAGAAAAACCAGGTTTCAGTGCAAAAAAAATTATTTAGTTTACCTGTCACTTGATTCCTAGTAGCTCCCAAAATTTCCAGGTCCACCCCTTCCTTCCATAGTACTGCAAGCCCCCCACTTCGACCAACTGCTGGAACACAAAAACAACCCCTATACTTGACCATTCTACTAATACCTTTCATCTTATCTACACCAACTTTCGTTTCAGACAGACATATGATATCAGGATCAAACTTCCCTATTAAGTCCTTTAGATTCTGAATTGCCGCGGAGGAACCTATTCCTCGGCAATTCCAGGCTTGTATCATGGCTGGTGAGGCCGCTGTTGTGGGACAGCTGCCGCGAACCCTGGAGGAGAGAACAGACCCCCACTGTTTCTAGACTCAGCCCTACCACTCCCATATCCACCACCTGTGCTACAACTCCCCTCCTTACCATTTGGCTGCCTTGAACTTTCCCCTTTCTCCTGTTTATTACTCTTAACAGATCTCTTGTGTACCACTGTGGAATCATCAACCGCTAAAGGCTTTGGCTGTGGAATCATCACCTTCGAGATGCTGTCCTCTGATACATACCCATTTCCTTCCATACTGCCTTGCGCAAGATCCCCAGGCACATTTCCAATAGATACTTCCTCTGGCCTTTCCTCATTTCCTACCTCTATATCATTATAGTCTTCCCCCCATTTCGTAAATGCATCTGAAGGGATCTGATCTTCTGGAATTGAATGTCCCGAGAAGTCAGATGGGTTAGTTGAGTCCAGAGATCTTCTCGAGTTAAATGGCTTAGTTGAGACCATAGAATCACTTGAGATGCTAATCACTGGGGCTTCTTCTGGGATGAGTAAGTGTCCTAGCCCTCTGGCCCTTAGATCATCTGCTTCTCTTTTTGCTCGTTTTGATTCTCTTGCTATCTTCCTCAGACAATACTCTGTCCCTCTTTATCATCCATTTCTGCCTTACTTCCAGATCTAGTGCAATTTTTTCTTTTTTTCCCTACTTCATCCTCTCTTCCTAACTCTTTTCTTTGTTTGAGTGCTCCTTGACGCCTTCCTCGAGACACCACCGTCTTAAATCCCCTTCCACGTGTTAGTAAACCAGAGAATTTGAAAAAAGGTGGAGCTTTTCCAGCTGTTGGAGTGGACTGGTATAACTCATCTCTGTTGGTCTTCTCAATGCTTGGTATGATTGTATTGGAGACTGGTAAGCTAGGTAGCGGCAAAGTCTGCTCATTTCTAGCTCTATTCTCTGTTTCCATGGAGTCCTCTCTCAGAGCTAGAGGATCTAGGTCTCTCATGTTATCGTCTTCCAGATATGCGAATCCAAACCCTTGGGCCTTATCCACTCCATCCTCGTCAGACTTTTTCCTATTGTCCAGATCCATTTCCCTAGAGGCCGTAACCCAGACAATTAAGGCTTGTTCCTTCTGTTCCATCCCTTGTCCTGACCCACAGCTGCTTTCTTGGGCTTCTATCCTTTCTGACTTTTGGGCCTGGGCTTCTGGCATATCAATCCTTTGGGTTTGTTCCAATACTTCCATTATCTGGATTTCTGCATTTTGGCCTGCCATATCTGTTTCTCCAACGGCTACTGACTGTGCCTTCCCCAGTCCTGAGTCTACCGTTCTGACTTCTGTCCTAACAGACCGTTGCCCCTCAACCTCCTCTGTCCTAGTCAGCACCCCAGCCCCCTCCTTGGCTGCTCTTGGCGGTGTAGCCAGGGTCCCCGTCCCTTGCCATGAACGTCTACCCAGTGAGCCCCTGTCCTTAGCTGGTATCTGATCAGCTCGAGGCTTTTTTGGCGTCCCCGAAATGGTAATAATTGCTGGAGAAGAAGCTGCAACTCCATTAAAGAATACATTGTCCCGTTGGAGGAAGGAGAAATTATTTTTGATATCTCTAGGAGATCCCCCCAAGCTTCTCATCTCTACACAGAGTTTCTCTCTTAGGTTGCAATAGTACAAATCATGCCCTATGCAGCCGCAGAAATAGCAAAAAATGTCCAGTTTTTCATACTTGAAAGTCACTGGAATAATTTCCCCCAGCTCCGTGCACAATTCTATTCCCTTTAGTAAGCGTTCCTTGATGTCCATCCTCACTCTTACCCTGGCCACTGGGTTTTTAAACTCCGATGAACATCCAGTATCAACTCCCTTCACTTTGCCTAGATTCATCCCAATGGTTTTGATATTCTCTTCATTTATCCGATCTCTTGGAAGACCATATATCTGGATCCAGAAGTCCACTTTGTCAAACTTCCGATCATCTTCCAGGAGGTCTACATATTTTCCTTTCTTGATGGACAGGATGAAGCCTTGTATCAACCAAGGCCCATTCTGTCTAACATAGTTGTATTCATCTCCATTTTCAAACACCATCTTGTACATTCCTCTTGCAATCATCTCTATACTTGTCTGACATTTTGTTTGCCAATTTCTATGTACCTCCTCCGCAAAGACTTGCAGAGGAATGTGTTTACCCCCAAACAACTTCCCTATCAGGGTCTTGTGCTCTTTTGGGTCTACCTCTGAGTTCTTGCTCTTTTGGGTCTACCTCTGGGTTTTCTAGTTTGAGTGATTGTTGGTTTTCTATTTTGCTTTTTTTTTGCTTTGTTGGTACATGTCTACAACTGTGCATCAAGTACATCATGCATGTGCGCCTTTTGTAATTTTGGTTGGTTTCCTTTAAAAAAAAACAAGTTAACTAATAAACATAACTAAGGTACATGTGCACTTTTATTTGGTTTACTTTGAAATAAGCCAAAGACTTAAAGTACTTTTTTTTTTATTAAATTGAGGGTACGCCAGGGTGTACCCTGGCCCCCTGGCTCCGCCACTGGTTTTCGGGTTTCTAGTCAATGTAGCATGTGTTAGTGGATCGACTAAGTCCGAAAATTGAATTACTGGAAGGTTTTGCAAATTATAACCATCATCGACGTTTTCATCCTCATCGACGTTTAACGCTGACGTTAACTTTTGTGTTAATCTACTAACTTGATTTTCGATCGAAAAATCGTTTACCCTTGTTGCTCATTTTGCGTGACACCTGCAATTCAATCAACAATATCCTATTTATAACTTCAATTTGAACAAAACGCACAATTTCAAACTAACATTCATTCAATTCAATTCTAAAATCGAACTAACATTCATTCAATTCAATTCTAAAATCGAATTTGCAATTTTAATTCAATTCTAAAATCAATTCAATTAACATTTCTAAAATTGAATTTCTAAAATCGAATTGTTTTTGTTTTTGGTTTTTGGGAGTGAAGAGGAGTGAAGAATTGAAAAAGTGAATCGAGAAGAAGAGATTCATGCATTAAAGCGTCTGTAGTATACAGACGACAGAGTTTATGATGTCTGTTGCAATTTAATGTACCATATCCCGAACTTACCAGCTGCTAAAAGTCCACATTGGACTTGTTTTTGAATTTAGGCTGTTAAATTTGGCTGGGGCTACTAAAGTGCCTATGTGGTACCTTTTAACAGCCCATTATAGTTGCTCCCCATTGGACTTGCTCCAAATGTTAAAAAGATTCCATTTCTAGTCCGGTATCATTAGAGGCAGCAAGATGATTCCTTCTCCTTAACTACCCAACAAATTTTTTTTTCCATAAATCTTAAGTCTTAACTACCCAACAGTGTTCCAAACTAAGGTATACATATATTGCATATGAAAAATTGATTTAAGCTTTCAATTCAAGCACAAAGTGCATTTTTAATTCATAGTATAAGAGCATCTCTATTGTTAAAGTATACCTTTCCCTCTTTTAAGGGGTTAAAAAAGCCAGTTTGCGTACACTTTCTCGCAATTTCAGAGAAAACAGTAGGGGCTTCTATAATCATTGCCGTCGGCAAAGAAAATGTGCACATGGTTTGACCGTTTGACAACATAATTCTTTGGTATTTGGTAACTTTGTAATCGTGGTATGTGCAAGCGCGCACAGACAGTTTCCGCGCAACCCATGGCTGTAAATTATCATTCAATGCATCGTGATTTCGCTAAATTTTACATGTCCTAAATTCCAAATTTGAGTCCGAAATCCGAATCGTGTAGGCGTGTAGCCCTATGCCGAGTCACATTCTACATTTTTACAAATCATTACAGAGCAATCTTGTTTTAAAACATCTACTTGTTTGTGGGTTCAAGACTTCAAGTAGCTGAAAGTTGCAAGAACCTTGAAGCCAAAATGATGGGCTTGGCCGGTTGACTAGGCTTCACTTTGGGCCGTAAATTTGGACTCCCATCAGGCTGGGCTTTAACTGCACTCTTGAAGCCTGGAGCTCAACACAAAGCCTGGCCCGCGCATTGCACCCAAATGCCTTTGGTTCTCTATGCACAGCCCACAGTCAGCGGTTTTTTGGCTCAACCAAAATTCTGGATAATGATTCCACTCTGCTTCGCCTATGCTTTCAGTTTCATAGACCAAAAAAATTGAGTTCATGAATCATGATTAGTTGGTCGTCAACATATATATGCTAACTTACGACAAAGATTGACACTACAGACTTTCCCGGAAATTGTGTAGGTCTAAAGGCGATGGGGGAGGATACCACCACCTATAGATCTGCACGTTTGAGACACCCCTAACGCTCTTTAAATTTGAAGTTCCAATACTAAGTTGCGGAAGGAAGTAAGTCAAGTAAATCAAGGTCTGAATGAGCAAGGAAATGACAATTTCCACTAGTACTCAGGAGTCAGAACTTTTGTATAGGCCCAAATCTAGGGAAATGACAATTTCCAGTCCATTCCCTGCAATTTGTAAATTGTATATTTTTTTTTTAACAAATTGCGCCACAAGTCCATTATGAATAGCAAATCATAATCTTTTAAAAACAAACTCGTTAGAACCATATGTCATTATGTTGTTATCCATAACTTTCTGAAGACTCTTAAAGAATTCCACAGAGTGTTGTGCCAAGAACTCGAAAATATCAAAACTAAACGGAATAAAATAATGTTGGTTAGCCCTACAAGCCTCTTCATGCTTTTCCATCTTCTTTGTCACTGCTCCATTAATTGTTTCTCCCACATCAAAGTCACCATTCCTCATCCCTACCAACGGAGAAATTCTAGTTACATCAACTTAATTAACACATGCATATTTTCCCTTAGACCACCTGTAAATAAAGACATCCACTGGCCAAAATATCGATCTACCCTCATTCGGATTAGTGAGAAAGTTAACAGAAGTCTCTTTCTTCACTTTCACTTGCACCCTCCAAATTGCATCACATAAAATGTCTCTAACATGATCATGTCGGTATTTAAAATTGATAAAATGTCTACAATGTGCTGCGGGCATGGTCTCCAAAGGCATCTAGTCTCTTCTTTTTGCATACAGGGCAAAGACCACCATCTGAGTACAAATGAATCATAAGACGATATCAGAGAATGACATGATACTCCACCTATGACATACGCTGTCCAAGTCCCTCAATCATAATAGCAAGTAGAAATATTTTTGCATGTTCCGACTACAAGCACCAATGACTGCTTTCTGACGAGTAGATAACTCAAACTCCCTCTTAAGACCAGCAACAACCTTACCGTAGAAAGCTTCCACCAAAACTTTCTGAGGTTTTGAGGGAACGGTAGCATTCATAACCAGAGTATTAAGGTCAAAACCGGATAGACAAAGACGCAATGCACTGTTAGAGTCATCAAGAATCTCACCGATAGGCACTGAGCCACAACTCCTAAAAATATGGTTATGAGGCTCATAAGTCTAAAAATGAAAGGCAACAATAGCAAAGGCAAAGACATCAGTGGTACAATAGATACTTAACCCACCAAGACGTAACGGAAGCATCGTTAAACGCCACTGTAAACCACCAAAGCCAAGATTATCAGAAACTATAATACCCTGAAAAACAAGGCGGAGATGCCGATAAAAAATCTTAGATGCCTCCCTAAAAAATGATGGTAGACAAGTATGTACGAATCGAACAACGCTAGCTCACACTGTGGGTATTCCATTAATAGCTAAATGGTCCATCAAAGTCATAGCTTTTTCAACACGCTTACGAGAAAACCCCATGACAAAAGATAAATCAATGTTGAGGAAGGGATAAATCTGAAGGAAAGAGACCGGGAGTGGAACAACGTAGATCTAGTAATGGCCAAAATATCTCAGTTTTAACTACATTAAGAACCAGCTTATAAGAAGGTCATTCTTCATTAATCATACGCAAAGCTATCACCACCGTTATGTATCCCCAATTAGAATTTCATCATCTAAATACTAAACATGAAGCAGTATTTAACAATTAGACTGGATCTATAGAATCAGAGGGTGCAACACCAGTGCAAAGAGAAAGGGACCCAAATGATCACATTGCTGAATCTCAGTAGCAAACCATATGTGATCATCCCCCAAGTATAACCTCGCAGGTTGACAATACAAATACTCTACCCAATGGACAATAGTTGGGCATTGAATATGAACCTCTCTTAACATGGTAGTCCGATCAACTATGTTAAAAGCATTATGAAAATCTATTAACAACATAGATAGAGAGGTGTTGTCACTGTTAGCATACATCATGTGATTGGCAATATGCAAAATCACCCCTGCTCCACCAGGAAACCGACCCCATACTGGAAATCTTGTAGGTACCCTACTACATCTTTGGAAACCTCTTTCATTGCAACCTTGGAAACAAGACGACGCCAAACTATGCCCACAACTATAGGATGAATGTTATTATCCTACTTAAGAGGTGGAGTAAGCGGAGCACTCGCTACAAACTCCGCTAACGGCTATGGACATCTTCCCTGTAACCAAATGTTAACTACAAGAGTCAAGGCATCTAACCAGTCAGACAATATAGTTGTTGTTGCACCACTCATCGCATCCAACAAGTGTTGAGCATAAAGACCATTACCGCCATAAGAAGTGTGTTTCAAAACTGAAACATGACAATAAGGTGTTTCTCTCTACCAATAAAGGAGACTCAGTGAAAGGAATAATAGGTCTCACAAGTGGTTGTCAAATCGGGTGTTTCTCCTCTAAAATATGTATAGTCTCCGCAGTATTAGAGGCAACCCCTGATGATGACAACACTTTTACCACTGCAGTAAAATATTCATCAGCAACTTTTTGTAAGCATCGATGCATATACTGAGTGGGAAATTATTTTCTAGTTGGCTGGATTAAAGGAGGCTCTATTACAGACTCTAAGAGACAAAATATCCCACTAGGCTCATTACATGTCGTCAAAGCATGGAGAATATGTTTCTCTTGAAGGTTTTTTCTATTACAAGAATGACATTCTTGACGATTCTGTGGTTGAAAAACTTGTAGAATACAACGCGGTAGAAGGAAGAGACGAACCCAAGGCATAACTGAACCAGGATCAGCCGTAACGTCCCAAAGAACAGATTTTAGTGCTTCAGAAAATGTCAAACGACAAGCACGTGGTATATTTTTCACAGTTTGAAAAGGTATACGAAATGTGCTATCAAGTAATGTCTCATCAAGAGAAGATGCAACAAGCGGAATAGAGGTAACCCCGTCACCCTTCTGTGTCAAGAGTGTAAGATCTGTTGTGTTGGGATTAGGGGGTGGTTGTGGTATGCCCATAATGACGCATAAGGGTTCCCTATTCTCCATCAATGCAGGTGGTTCTATAGTATCATCTGGATAACGACACGGTATACCAAGTGCATGGATGCAAAGACAAAGGCCACAAATCCATTTGTTTATTGACTTTAAGGAGTTCTCCAGTGACAAATACAATTCACAATCATCCTTAAGTTCATCCCGTACCCTGTCAATACTCAACTGGCAATCCATATATTGTTTATTGAAATATGTGAAAAGGTAGGGAATAGTAAACCCATTATCGTTTACCCCATTAATGCATCCGTGACAACCCCAGAAAAGACAATGAACATGTTTCTTTGAGGGTGGGGCAATAAAACTAGAAGAAACAACTGAGAGGGCAAGGCCTTTCTTCCCTCTCATAGCCAAATCCCGTCGATAGCTCAACAAATCCCAAATTTAGTCGAACAAACTTAAAACCCAAAACCTTTACAGACAAATCCCAAATCAAAACAGACAAAGCCCAATACTTAAATCCCGTCAAACAACCAAAACCTGACGAACAAAACCCAAAATGGCCAAAATCCGAACCCGTCGTCGAACAAATCCTAAATCATTTTTTTTTTTTTACTTAGGGGAGCACAATAGGTCTCGGGTGGTGGGTGGAAGCGTCGAATGGGGTTAGGTTGTGATAATGGTGGCTAGCAGTGGGTAAATATGATGGTAATGACTTTTGGGAGTTGTGTTGTTGTTGTTGTTTTTTTTTTTTTGTTGGCTTATTTGGCTTTGGAGGGGGGAGAGATGGAGAAAGTGGTCTGTTTTTGGGAGATGGTGGTCGACTTTTATGATGTCGGTGATTGAAAGATGGTAGTCAGATTAGTGGTTGAAGAAGATGATATGGTGGTCGGGTTTCTTAAGAGGAAGATGGTGGTTGTGTTTTTTGGGGAGAGAAGGTGGTCAGGTTTTTTAAGGAGATCGAAAGATAATAGTTGTGGTTGTGCAAGGTGAATGTGGCGGTGCTACAAAGTTAGGGGAGGTTAGGTTGTGTGTAGATCTTGTTTTTTAGGTTAGTGGGGTAGTGGCGACAGTAGTGCATATATAAGTTCGGGTTTTTCTGGGTTGATAGGAGATGTTGGTGGCAGCGATGGGTGGTGGTGGCGAGGGTGTAACAACATGAGTGGTGTTGCCAAGGTTATATTAGGTTTTTTTTTTTTTTTTTTTTTTTTTTTTGTAGAAATTTTATTAATAATGAGTTTTATAATTAATTAATTAAGACAAACGTGTAACAAACTGCAACGCAAGTCTTTTCTGAATGACATAATTTATCATCCTAAATACAAACTCGTTCAAACCAGCTGCCATTACATTATTATCCATAGCTTTCTACAATCTCTTAAGGAGCTCAATCGACTATTGTGCTAAGAAACTGAAAGTTTCGAAACTAAATGGAATAAAACAATGTTGATTAACCTTACAAGCTTCCTCATGTTTCTCAATTTTTCATGTCGCTGCTCTATTAGTTGTTTCTCCTATCTCAAAGTCCTCATTCCCAAGCCCTACCAACGGAGAGGCTCCAGTTACATCAACACATGTATGCTTTCTCTCAGACCAACTATATACATCCGCATGCCAAAGTGTCAATCTGCCCTCATTCGGATTAGTAAGAAAATTGACGGGAACCTCCTTCTTCACTTGTACCCTAGCCCTCCAAATTGCATCACATAAAACTTATCTAACTTGATCATGTCGGTATTGGTATTTGAAACCTAGAAAATGTCTGCAATGTGTTACATGGTCCCCGAAAGCGTCCAGTTTACTCTTTTTTTATACAGGACAAATTAAGACCACCATCAGAGTACAAAGGGATCATGAGACGGTACCAGAGAATAGTACCAAGGCCGGCTCTGAGATTGTGGGGGCTTTAAGCGAGTTTTTTAAATCAGACCTTTGTAAAACCCAAAATATCAAGTAAAAATCATATACATATTGTTTATAGAGTAATAATCCATTTTAAGGGTCTTTTAACATCAAATTGGCGACTGATATTCTAGTGATAACCTTACACATTCCAGCCCAAGTTCGACTCCACATAGTGGCACTTTTTATAAATTGAACACAAAACTAGGTAATGAAGTATTGGTTCACCCCAAATGGAGGCCTTTTTAGCTATTGGGCCATTTCATGGGGGTCCTAAGCAGTGCCTATGCTGCCTACCCCTCAGAGCCGACCCTGAATAGCACAATACTCCACCCACGACATACGCTATCCAATCCCCTCCATCGGAATAGCTAGCAAGTATAAAATATTTTGTATATTTCGACTGCAAACATCTAATGACTGTTTTTTTACGAACAAATAACTCAAACTCCCTCTCAAGACCAACAACAATATTTTTTACTGTTTTTATTTTTTAAGTGGGAGTATGTGTATTGTATTAATATAAAAGGAAAAAAAGAAAACACTTTTTTTTAACACAAGTTTGCTAACATAGGGAAAAAAAACCAAGAGCGAAAATTTTCTATATGCCCAACTCTAGGGGAAATGATTTTTTTTTTTTTTTTTCTAAATTAAGAAATGACAATATCCACTGGAATTTACAATTGAAAATTACACATATAGCACACCATAAGATGGTCTTGTCTTATTAAAACTACATTTATCGCTTATACTAAAACATCAGTATGAATTACTAGAATTAACAAAATTCGCTCTTACACTCTATAGCCATTTAATTAAATCAAATATTTCTTAATAGACTACACTTGACACTCTCAGACTCTCTACGCCCACTAGTCCCACGGATACGTCCAGTTTAGTTTTGCATTCTTATTTTTCCTTTGTTAACGTTGTTAAAATGAAAGCCATGAAATATGTGAATGAGAAATTTTATATCTAAAGGCATCACCAGGCCCTCAAAAGTCCGGTAAAAGGAGAAAAATAAAATGAAGGATTTATATTGGAGGATTTTGAGTTAAAAAGAAGATTAGTTCCTGAAAAAAAATCAAACGTTTGTTGGTGAAGTGGCGTCGTGCTTGGCCAAGTTAACTGCAAGTCACCGGTTTGACTCGAACTCGAACCCAGGTTTGACACTACTAAGGCCACTCAAGCGAGAACTAAAACCAGCTGCCATGCATTCATTCTCTTGAATGCTTTTCAACAGTTGTGCTTTAAATTTTCTTTTAGACCATGGTTCTTCTAAAACTTCCGATAAAATCAGAGACACTTTTTAAAGATGGAAATAGAGATTGAGAGTGTTTTTTCAATTGCTCCCTCAAATTGGGAGATAGATAAGAGAACTATATAAAGGCTCTCTTGGTGATGCCCCAGGTACGAGTTTTTTTCACATTTTTTTCTCTAATCTTCTAATCTTTTTTGTATAACATAAACACAAGGTAGAGTGATGTATTGTTGTTAAAGGGATCCTTTTAATCAAATTATAATGTTATGTTTAAAACAATTTTGAAATTTATTATGAGGTAACTCAAAAATACCTCCTGTTTTTTTTTTTCAATAAACAACTCAAAAATACCTCATCTGCTCTGCTAGTGATGGATATTCAAATTAACCCTTAAAATATATAGGCACCCAACTCATAAAAGGGCGGGGGACATAATAGGCACAAAGCCTCAAACTTGACCACGTGCTTCTGTTATATGGGTGCCCAGCTCCTTCGATTCAAGATTTTTCATCACATCTCACGTGAATCACATATTCACGTCGTCATCGTAACTTCGTAAGCACACCAGCAAGTCAGGCTGCTATAGGCAAGTCCAATGGTGTTATATGTGCCGCTAAAAGGGTTAAAAGCCGAAACCATAACACCCTCCAAGCACCAAAAAAAATGTCATTTCAATTTTCATTTATTTCTATTTATCTTCAAAAGGGTTTTTAAATTTATTACTATTTAGTCTTCAAGACAAATTAAAAATCTCTCTCTCTTCCCTCCAAAAATTAAGACCAATTTGCTATGATGAAGAGATTGGTGGGCATAATGATTTTCAGGACCTCCTCAAATATCTCTTTCTTTCTAAATGTGGTCACCGGCGAAAGCAAATAGTTTATGCCTAAACTCCCAAAAAGCCATCAATCTTATATTTATATACATACAACGTAAACTCCCAAAAACCATCAATCTTATTGAGTTATTGTCTTGAAATGCTTTGCCTACTTTTCTTTTCTTTTGCTTTTCAAAAAATGCAATGTGTTTTGAATCTTTGACGTTGTTGGGTGGCTTTTTTAATTAAATTAAAAGAATATAGCTTTTGATTAATTGGTAGAGATCTTGAGATCTAATAACCGAAAATGACGATGATTTAATATTCTTTTTATTTCATATATACCGCCACCCGAACCCGCCAAAATATAGGGTTAGGGTACAAATCTCATTAACCCGATACTCGTTCTTCTTTTCATATAGTAAATATAACACTCCAAGCACAAAAAATTTCAATGTGATTCATTCCTAAAACTTCATTCCATTAATTTTATTACATTTCAATCCAAATTTCTTCTTTTCATATACATACTCATTCCACTTCATTTGTTCATGCAATAGAGACAACAATCCACATATCCATTCAACTAAACAAAATTCATTCATTAAACAAATATGATTCAATTTATTCAACTAAACAAAATCCATAGAAATAAATCAAAACACACATAAAAATAATTTCTAAATTAATTTTCGTTCAAACCCTCGCGAGCTTGCCTCTTTTTTTATTTATTCGCTCACCGTAATTCTCGCAATATCAGTTCTAGCACCTGCGCTTCTAACTTTGCGACCCTATCATGTGTCTTTTTCTTCTCTTCTCGCTCGGCCACTAAATAATGATAGTATTCGTCGGTTGTAGTCATAAACAAATCGTGCATCCCATGCATCATTAGCTGCGACTCGACATATTGCGCTCTAAGTGTAGCCTACAAAAAAATCAATAACTTTAAGAAAAATCATCACTATAAACCAAATATAATTCAAGTTTCAAAATATAAACCAAGTACTAACCTCATCTAGAGTGTCAAAATCCGAGACAAGGTTCGGAAGATAACTTTGATCAACATAAGGTATATGTATGGCGACATGCATTCCTTGAGATGTAACTATGTCAAAGCTCCATGAGTTATCCGAATCGAAAGGAGCTGGAACAAAAGACTCGTAAGGACCTTGAGATGAAGAGTAAGGCTCAGCAGGGTGTGGGATACGCAAATCACTTCTAATAGCCTTATGTCCCACAAAGTCCATATTTGAAGCTCTGTACATGTTAGCAAGCAATATGGGACCCCTTGAGACGCGATCCCAGTAACTATCGTAGTCACCATTCACATATAAATATAGAGAAGCTTGTGGTCATAAGTCTTCATACATTCTAAGATAGGACTTCTACTGACTGCTCTTCCCAATGAGCACATATTCTCCGGAGGAGGATGTGGGATGAAAGGTGTCCCAACGATTTGGTGGCAACACCTATCGCCCAGGTACCACACGATGATACCTCCAAACTCAAAGATGATTCAGCGCATTGTAAGATTATACGAACGACGTACACGATTAATCGCCTCACGTAACCAAACATCATATATGGTATCTCCCTCCACATCATCAACATTTAATTTCATATATCGAGTATGAAACCATGGTGTCCACTGTATCGGCAATGCCGACTTAGTCTCGATTTGGTTACGATCTAAGTGAATGTTGTGGCGTTCTTGACTAGTTCGGCAATCTTTAAAGTCATTCATCCATGCTCTAATCCGTAGGACGATATCACGGTCTATGTTCGATCTCAAAAGAGGAGTCATGGTATGGTAGGTACGTACTCATGCCACCAATACTATCATAAAAACAAATATCAAAATCAAACTTGTACATAATTTAAAAATTATAATACTATCATAAAATTGTAATACTAAAAATTTAAAACTTACTTGTAAAAGAGGGGTGAAACCACCACATTGACCATTCGCAACATTAGCTGTGACTCGGCACGCTTGATCCAACACGTAAATCAAAGCTCCAAACATAGCACCACCCCAATCATAATAACCAAACCAAACACTCTATCCAACATAATTCTAGTGAACTATCACCCGTGTGGAAGAAACACTGCGTGATTAAGTAAAAATAGAATGTTCTCAAATATCTCTCCCGATCTATACCCGTCGGGCACCAACCTTCGTCACTCTCTTTTCGTCTTCTCCATGAACTCATTCACAAAAAAGGAGGGTTTGATACCCCCTTTAGCCCAATGCTCGGCCTTATATTCGGCCATTTTTTATGTGCATAATCAAAAGTCACGAACCAACCTTCTCCAAACGTAACGACTTTTTCCCTTTCTACGCTCATTCCCGTGAGCATAGTAACATCTATTGGAGTGATGCCTATCTCGCCTTGTGGAAAGTGGAAAGTGTGAGTTGTGTCCCACCACCGCTCGATCAAAGCGTATATAAAACTACGATCGGCGTTTTGATAATCACATCGAAACAATAACCCAAACGGAGATTGTAAAATTTCATTTCTTATGCCTTTAAAACAATCTCCTTTGGCAACCATTATCTTCCACCAATTATTTACGGATGCCTAACAACACCGCAATTTCATCTCCCCCCCTCCCCTCCCTAAACATATTTATTCAAAATATTTATTCATTAAAATTAAAGAAAATACAAATTATGATGTTAAAGAAATCAAATTGAACCGATCAAATACTTACCATATTTACATGATGAGAGATATGAGTTTTCGGGTTTCTAGCCAATGTAGCATGTGTTAGTGGATCGACTAGGTCCGGAAATTCAATTATTAGATGGTTTTGTAAATTATAGACTTCGATCATCAACGTTTTGATCCTCATCAACGTTTAGCGCTGACGTCGACTCTTGTGTCAATCTACTAACTGATTTTCGACCGAAAATTCGGTTACCCTTGTTACTCATTTTTCGTGGTACCTGTAATTCAATCAACAATATCCTCTTTATAATTTCAACTTAACCAAAGCACACAATTTCAAACTAACATTCATAAATTCTAATATTCTAATTCAATTCAATTCTATTCTATTCAATCACAATTCAATTCAATTCTAAAATCAACATTCAATTCAATTCTAAAATTGAATTTGCAATTCTAAAATCAACATTCAATTAAATTCTAAAATCAATTCAATCACAATTCAATTCAATTCAATCACAATTAACATTTCTAAACTCGAATTTCAATAAGAGAGTGAAACTTATGAGTATTGAATACAAAAACGGAGATTGAGGAATGAAGGAGTGAGGAGAGAAGAGGAGTTTTTCGAGTTTGTTTTTGGTAGTGAGGGATTGAGTAATGAAGGAGTGAATTGTTTTTGTTTTTGGTTTTTGAAAGTGAGAAGAGAAGAAGAATGAGGGATTGAGGAATTGAATAAGTGAATTGAGAAGAAAAGTTTCGTGCATTATAGTGTCTGGAGTGTTGTGCCGTCTGTTGCAATTTAACGTATAGACGGCAGAAACTCTGCCGTTAATATCCCGAACTTAACAGCTGTTAAAAATCTCTATTGGACTGGTTTTTCAAATTTGGGTTGTCAAATTTGACTGGGGCTGCTAAGGCTGAGTCCAATGGCTCTCTATCCCCTTTAAAGCAGAGCTAAAGTCAGCATATTTTACTCTCTATTATTAATTCCCTCTATATATATACAAAAAATTTTACTCTCTATCCTTATTTTACTTTTTATATATAGAGAGTAAAATAATAATAGAGTGTAAAATCTTTTGTATATATGCATAAAAATTAATGATAGAAAGTAAAATATGTTGACTTTAGCTCTACTTTTAAGAAGATAGGATTGGACTAAGCCTAAAATAACTATGTGGCACTTTTTAGAAATCCATTATAGCTACCTTCTATTGGACTTGCTGTTATTTACAAGAATTCCGAAGACTTGTATCTTAGGTAACCAGAACATTTTAGTGATTAGTTTTTAGCCAGCGAAGGAGTTGAAAAACCAGAAGAAACAAAAATGTTGATGTTATTGTGGGGCCTAAACTACTGAGGACCCTGATCAAACTAAACAAAATCCAAAGACCCCGTCCACAAATAAATACCCAACAAATGGATTGCCCCACACCCAAAAAGGAAGAGACTATATGGACCACCTTTGAGCAGTTCCTATCCCAAAAAGGAAGAGGGAGTTTATTTATAACACTTACCTGCTCAGCTCAACCTAGCACAGCAAGTTTTCTATTCAGTTTTTAAATTCAACTCTTCTGTCAAACCTCTCACTAAAACACGTTGTGGAGGTCATATAGAAATTACCTGCTCAGCCATTTCACAATGAGAGCGGAGGAATTGAAGTATTAGAAAAACCCATCTTATTTCCTGTGCAATTCTAGAATGAGTTATGGGAAGTAATATAGAAAATTCATGGGACCTCATTTCTATGATAAGTTGTATATAACAACTCGCTTCATATTAAGCTACTCTTCTAAGGAATAAGTCAATAACCGAGTATGAAAAACTTTAACATTTAGAATAGCCGAAATGGCACCTCAACATTCGATGCCTCAGAGTGGTACACCATATTTATCAAACAATGCCATTTTCATTGCATCAAGAAAAAAAATCCTAATATGCACTTGCAATTTCAATATAAGTACAGACCTACTGTCATATCCTCTCTTTTTTTTTCGATAATGAAACTACTTTCATGTTTCATATCCACTGATCCACGATCCACGATCGCACAGCTTGAAGTCTTCTTTCAATCAACACCTATTTAAGTCTTTCTCTTGTTAGTAATTTGTCTAAACAAGAGAGACAATCAGACGAATAAAAAAACAGAGTGAGTCTGGATATCTTTCTGTCAGTACTCTCTCAACTGCAAAGCCTACAATAGATATGTTAAATATGAACAATTTGAATGAGTCGGATACTCGGATCTCTATGCAATCTAACGGGGGTTTCCACTTGAACTAGACTCCAATAATTGGTCCACTTCCCAACTTTGGCTGGGCGCCACCTTCTGATGGACAGGTGCATATTCCTACAAAATAACAATCATAACATAAACAACTCATTCTCTACTTTTCCCTGCAACTTTATTGTGTAATCCAATCCAATAATTCAACAAGCAAGCTTTATAATCTTACAGATCATTTTTTTCCTTAAAGTAAGATTAAGTATGTATTGACCTACGTGATGTGTATCTTTAACACATTAATAAAACATAACCACTAATCATTCACTACTATAACAATCTGTGTATGACTGCTTCTATGGCCTTCCTTTCTAATTTTTATTTTATTTTCCTTCTCTTTGTCTTTTATTTACCTCCATTTTCTGGATTAGTTCTGCTGGTGTATTTGCTGAGACTACAATTTGTCTAGCTGAATCCTCAATGAAACCTTCTTCCACTCCTTTGTCAAATAACGCAAGTAAACTATTGTAATATCCATCTACATTAAGTAATCCCACCTATTGCGAAACAAATCAATAAGTCAATGAAATAAGAAAAAGAAAAAGCTTTTATTTAGAGAAAAAAAGGCAATGGATTATCATATGATGAATTTTTCTGACTTACTGGTTTTTCATGAATTCCTAGTTGTGCCCATGTTATCATCTCTAGTAATTCTTCCATAGTTCCATAGCCACCTAAACAAGATGAATATGGCAAACAAATAGAAGGAGAGTAGTGAACGTATCATTAACGTAGAAGCATTGGCTGAACCTGAACTAATTAGTATCTTACCAGGAAGGGCAATAAAAGCATTAGCATATTTCGCCATTTCTGACTTTCTTTCATGCATGTCTGCAACTGTTTTTGTTTCTCCAATGGTTGTTCCTGATATCTGCAATAGGCTCCTTACTTAAAAGATATACTACATAGTTATGAAACACGGTAAAATGAGGACTTCAGGATAAGATTATATATACCTCATGTGGTAAGAGAGCCTTGGGGATAATCCTACAAGCCAGATAAATCAGGTATTAAAAGTTTTTTTCTTGCAATTAAAGCATGACTTCCCTACCATTCGTGCATACTATCAAAACAAGAAGGCATGAAAGAATACCCAAGAACATGGCAACCACCATGATAAACTGTCTGTGATATTAAGCCCATTAGACCAGCACTACCCCCACCATAGATCAAATCGATTTTTCTCTCAACCTAATAACAAAAAAGGAATATACAATCAATATGAGCCAGTAGTTCCAAAAGCAAAAGTGCTAAAAAAGAAAATATGGCATTATGTCACTTCCAATATATTTACTACCAGCTGTTTGCCGAGTTCAAGAGCAGCATCACTGAATGTAGACTTATACCCAGCTCTACTTCCACAGAAGACACAAATTCTCTCAAACCTACTTTTCTTTTCACTGGGTACATGTACATCTCCAAGTCCTTCCATTTTCTAAAGAGGGTAAAAGAAAATTGAACATAAAGTGGTGAAGTAAAGAGGAGAAAAACCAAAAAACATATATAAAAAAAGAATCAGAAAGACGTAAAAGAAAGTCAAAAGGAAGAGTTTGCATTGAAAAGTTGAGAATCACACACCTACAAACCTCCTTTTGTCTCTCCAAAGGTCCAAACAACCAAGTACTTGGTGCTGTGGAAGAGCCCAACAAAGAGCCCACCACTCAAATGCTGTATATAGTCCTCAAACTCATCTGGTCCCCCACTCCCCCTCCTCCTCACCTATATTAATATTTTAGGGGTGAGAGAAGCCATGCCCCATGACCCATGCCTTTCCTCTTTCAGCCCCGTCTTAATCAGTACTTCGCTTTATAAGATTCTTGACTAGCTAAACTACGTTGACATACGTTCAAGTCTTTGGTACTTAGAATGACTCTGGAGTCTCCTTAAATGTGTATTTGGAGGCCATGCCTGTCCCTGTGGTCCAAGAGATTATATACCATGGCCAACACTTAATGCCCACACCTATTGGGATTCTAGGACAAGGATTTGTGAAAGAAGTTTTCCTTAGCTATTAGAAATTCAATGGCCCTGGGAGCAACAGTCTCTTCTTCATTTCAAGGAACTCAGAAAAAACTTCGTGTTAGTGTTTTGGTGATTAACTTTAGTTTTAGGTTGATAAAACCTAAGGGGGTGTTTGGATCCTATTTATTTATTGCCAAAAAGTGTTTATTAGTGAAAAAATATTTTTTGAAAAAATAAATATGTTTGGTTTCTATTTAAAAAAAAATAGTTTTTCATTCAAAAACATTTTTCCAAAACAAAAAATGATAATTTTAAAATGTTTTCAATTTAAAAACTTTTTTTTCAAGAAAAGCTCAAATAAACTCCAAGGATGTTTTAGACTTGAGTGATTTATTCCACGATATGCCAAAATATATCGATAAACATAGCGTGAAATCTGATTTTATAAATTAGCTTTTAAGAAAAATCACAACCAAACATATTTATTGAAAAACTGTTTTTAGAATAAATACTTTTTCATAAAAATATTTTTAAAGAAAAAATGAGAAAAAATGAGAACCAAACACCCACTAAGTAGTTGAGATCAGTTTTTGGAGTTAATCGGTCAAGGAGCAATATGCAATTAATCAGTTAATCGGTGAATTTTGTCCGAAATAATCATCTCAACTTTGTCGAAAAATATTGTGGTTGATGATCCCAAACATTTTCTACCCACCAATAAACTTATAACATTTTGCTGGTCAAGCAAGGGGTTGGATTCCGTAATCATATATATTTATATTATGAAGAGAATGGTTATATGAACTCCACTTTATAATGACTATAAAGTTATTCCACTACTAAAAATAACTTACAAGATAAATTGAGAACTAATTTTTTGTGGAGATGGAGAACATCATCACAAAAAATCACCTCAATTGAATATATTTAACCGGATCAAAAAAATTTATAAAATTAAAAAATCTAAGCCGTAATTTCATTATTACATTCTAAACAATTTTTGACGAGGTTGGATATCTTCAAATGAACTGATTTTTTGTGAAAATGATCTCTATTGTGTGAAGAACATCTCTAACAAAAATCAGTTTCTAATTCATTGTATTTAGCGGTGAAGTCTATAACCATCCCCTATTATGAATTTACCTGGATATGTTTCTAAATTAACTAATCCAAATTCCAAACTGGACCTTGCCTTACGAATTTGAAAATCAAAGAACCAACGACCATAATTTAGAAGTTGAATATAAACAGTTCAAGGGAAAAACACAAATTTCATTTCAATAGGAATACTAAATGATCAGATTCTGTGAGCAACGCCTTAAGATCTCACAATTTCTGAATAATCAATTTTACATTTAGCCTATAAACAATACACAAATTCAATGGGAGTGAGCAATGACTTCTTCCAGCAAAATGAAAAAAGCAACGACTTCAAACCAGGCATTGTCCAATGTAGGACCACCAGTTTCCACATGGTTCAGCAAACGCTGAGGGGCATTATTTCTTGTATGTATAATCAAATGTTGTATGTGGGTCCAACAAATGGTGAGGGCATTTTAGAAGCCACTTCTTCTAAAATAAATGAATCTCTCATCCTGTCACCTTCACCACGACAGATTTGAAAACTATAGTTTCGTGTGACCAAGACCTCCTTTGAAAGAACCATAAAGAGACTGTGATCTTCTGAAGCTGAAAATGTCATTGATTTGGACAGACAGAGGGGTTTCACTTTTTGCTGCCTTGTATTCACTAGAATGTAAGCTACCATAGACTTGTATAGCAAGTGTCTTTCTATGAGGTGTGTCCACTTTGACATGTTCCTCGAAGAAACTTATCAAGTCCTCTTTCGTTAGACACTTCAATGCTGCAACCTGCTCCATTGCCAAGTCAGTTTCAAGTGAAAAGTTAAGAGAGAAAGTAAGATGAGATATTGAAGATAGAACTAAAAGTCTAAACCATTTTAAACAGGGTACTGCTTTTATACCAAAACTAAGTTAAATAGCTTCAGAGCATTGTATATTGAGCATTGTCATGTCGTCTATGGAGGCAATTCTTCCGTTTTGGCTCGGTGGGACTAAGCCATTATTATTTCAAAAATCACAATGAACAAACTTGGGCCTATCTTTCTTCTCAACATGATTACGGTGTAGATGATTAATCATCCTAGAATATAGCATACCATTTTAGCTTTGCTAATTGAAAACAGCAGAATCTTCAAGACCATATATATAGTACTATGTTATGGGCTGGTACCACGTACCAGTATGGGAAGTAGAACATAGTATGATATGGTTACCATATAAAGTAAAGGAAAAGTAATTTCAAAAATGAAATACATACTCTTGAAAGAGAAGTTTCAAAAAAGAAAAATGCATACCTCAGCATCTTTCCGATCAAACTTTAGAGTACCATCAGCAATTTCCCTCCAGTAAAATGATGATTCTTCCCTTAAATTCTTAGGCTTCTCGAGCTTCATATCAATTAGGGCATTTACATTGCTCTGTTTGAATATAAATATACCAACTTAGTATCTATAATTTGAAATAGGTTGAACATCAATATGTCAATCAAAAGCTAAGATCTAAGCGCAGGTACAGGAATACTATTAGACCAAAATATACATATCCAAGGAAAATTAATTGGACCTCTCATAAAATGGAACTCACTTTACATAATTAATTTAGTGCGTCATTTTACAAGCTGAGCCAGTATATCCAAGAAAAATTTTGTGAAATTTTTAGAATTGCCAAGATGAAAAATAGAAACTCACTTACAAAATGGAATGTGAAAGATCCGCATAACAATTCAACATTTGGAAAGCATGTGTCGTCATATTTCAGGTTGTCAAGACTCGAGAGGTCGTAAATATTGTCAATGTAATTTTGATTGTCGAATATAATCAGAACAAGTCCAAATAACATTCGGCATATATGTTTTTGTACGCTTAAACACTTGGAATTACAGCTAGAATTAACACCATAACAATTTCAAAGGTAAAAAAATGCAAAATTCTGAATAAAAACTCACTCTGAATTCATTGTCACTCAGCTCATAAAGTTTAGTCTCAAAATCCTTGAGGAAGGCTTCAACCCTCATATTAATATGTCCTGGATCCTGCCAATCAAATTATACTGTAGAAAGTGCTTTATGGAAAACCAAAATTCATTTAAAAAAAATGGGGGCATTTCATGTACCTTCACAGTGGATTGGACAATAAACTGCAGTCCTCGAATGCCAGAATTATACCTAGTCATGATAAACCGAATATCTCAACAAAATCCATAAATCATACCAAGTTGAGACATTACAAAATAAATATAAATTACGGAAAAAAGGGAAAATCAACACACCTTTGCATAAGCACAGTTATGTATCCAAGTTGCTCAACCGATCGAAGTTGATGAAAGGCTGGTTGTTTTGCAATAAGAGCAAAAAGCTGAAGTTTCACATTCAACATAAAATCATCCCGGTGAACCTGATAATTATAAAACTTATTATAATCAAGCAAATGAGGGTGGAGCTAAATCTTCCAATTGTAGGAGTACAACAAACAAATAAATTGGATTTAATGACTAGAAAACCCATCTTTTAACACAAAGCACAGGCTAATGAGAATACAATATATCTGTATACCTGAACATAATGGACTAAAGCAGAATTCTCTTCATCTTTATTCAAAACTTGACACTGGTAGAAGTTGCATATGCCCTTTTCAAGCTTAACTATCCTATTTGTTAGATGCTCAGATGGAAACAACACTCTGGATATGGGCTTGGGTCCCTTAAAGAAAGTATCTTCGATGTGACATAGCATTGCTTCCGCTTCTTTCGGTTCCATGTTTCCTAGAATATTATAGAATAAAAACAACAAAATGAAAAATTAGATGCCAGCTTCAAAACATTCTTTAACAAAATAATTAAATATCTTATACAATGTCAACCTGCCACATAAAATTCCAGGAAGGACTTTGAGAGCAAGAGAGGCGAAAATTTCACAAGATCATCAGCTTCAAGATGAGGAAGAACTTCAAGTTGCTCAGTCCAAGGCCATGACTGATCCTCTAGGATTAAGGAGCAGTAGTACATAGCCTGCTGATATGGTTGTTGAAATTTTAAATTGTGGTATTCCTTTTTTACAGTCTCCTGATTAACATGACATATAAAGAAGAATGTTAGTCATCATTCTTCCACAAGAGATATGCTTTATAACTACTAAAACGCTTCCCAGACCATTTCTTAACAATAACATAATAATATTAGATCAGTTCAGATCCATCCTAAATATAAGAACATTTGTTGGAAGCGACTATTCGGTGTTAACTAATATCTAATATGTATGCGCAGGGGAAAAGGTGAAAATTAGCATTACAAAAAACATTTTGTGTACATGGTTGCACTCGCTCTTTATGTTAGATACTTGGATCATTGGATGTGTTTCTTCAACCACTAATAATTTTCAATGTCTAAACATTTCAGTCAATTAAATCTCACAAGTCATAAAAAATCATTTCTAGTCACAAAACCATCAACTCAGTAACAAAAATATCCCAGTCTCGGTATCATATCTACTACAATATAATTCTAGGTCCCTCTTATTCTAACATTAAGCGACATAGAGCTGAAAAAATGTTTTGAGGAGGTAAAACTTTGATATTTCCAATAAAAGGGACCAAATCATCATTTGAACTTGCACAAATACTCAGATAAATCCCAAGTAGAAATAACTGGTATGTAAAAGAAAATCTAAATATGAGGGTAGAAATCTACATGGTTTGCTGTAAGAATATATAATACTAGCTGGTACAATTATTCAACAAAGGGTTTGGAGAATGAATATGTGTAGCTCTACCAGTTCTTCAAGACAAATTAGAGACAACATATGCATCAACAAATTTACGCATAGACAACTTTATTAGGTGAATATTTCAACTGGTTTTCACCTGTTTTGTTTCTTCTAGATTAAGTGAAGTCCTCATTAATAAAAGTCAAAGTAGGCCAAGGGAGCCTACAAGTATGATAAGTAAGAAAATATAAGAACAATACAACCAAAACAAGTCTCAAAAATTGAGACTGAAATCATCCCATATCCCATATCAACCAAGAAGGTTTTTTCCTTTTTTGAGATTTGTTAAATAATTATATTGGAATTTCATAGAAAAATGTCAAACATAAGTGCATAACTGGTATGGCATAAAGAACTATTTGGGTGGACTGTTCATCGATCTTGTCTTACCTCTTCTCCGGTTTTGTTTTTTGGGTATGGGCTATCACAAGTAGCCTTGGTTACTTGTGTTGGGTACTGAACTAATAGCAAATAGCCTAGCTGTTTATCAATAAAATTAACTTTTACTTATTACAAAAAAACAATCATAAACTTGTCAATTACCTTGATCACATAAAACCTATCCGCTTTTACTTTAAAGTCTGCAATTTGATCAACCACTGTGTCTACTAAGATCCTCAATTTGTGATTATAACCAAGCACAATCACCTAACAAGGGAAACAAATAGTTATTAAAAACAAGAATGAGTCTTTATCCACGACAAAAAGAAAAAGAAGACATCTTAGTGCAAGCTTAGCCAACATGCATCTCAGCGAATAGAAAAGTTCATAGTTACCTAGATCGATTAAATCTTTCAACTTAATGATTGAATTTGAATATCTCTAGACGTCAGTGAAGGTTTACCAGTCAGTACTTTATTAGCAGATTACATGTGCATGGAAGTTTTTCTTCTTTCTTTATTTTTATTTCCCCTTTTTACCAACTTCCCAAAAACTTAAAATATATTGTTCTCTGTGACAATAGACAAATGAAAACCTTCTAATAGGACTTTAGTAATTAAACTCGAGACGGACAACCAGAAACTGACTTCACTATCTGACTAAATATGAAGTACATACCAATAAATACGCTTTATGTATAACTTCCAAATATCAAAAGTAGCGCAAAAGAACCTGAAAGCCTGTATCTGCTTGATTTATCCCATAATAGAGACCAGCAACTTGAGCATCATAGGCTGAAAGACACAAGAAATATAATCAAATCATCATTTCAAAAACAAAACATACTCAAAAAAAATTTAATAAATAAACAAATAAATCAATGGAGAGTCTTAAAACATATTGTTAACAACCATTTTACCCGACTGTTGGAGAAATATGGAAAAAAAAAGTAGGGTTTTTTAACCTACACCCCCATTTGAAAAAAGAATTAGACTTGCCCCCCCCACCCCCCCAAAGACTAACTCGCCATCTCAGTCAATGCATCTTGACCGTTATCTCCGTGGTCAAGGCGGTGAAATGTCTTGAATACCCTTGTCGTTGTAAACTACCAAAATAACCCTTAACTTCCCAATACAATACCCATTTTCATGTTTGAGAAAGAAAAAGACGCGTGTCAACATCTCGTCCTATCTAATCTAACAGTCACAAACACTTAATACATTGGACACATGTCGACAAGAGGGGTATTGGTAGCAAGAAAAGACAATTAGAAAATAAATCTTAAATTATAAATTAGACCCCCCCCACTGCACTGTTATGTGTTATTAGACATGCCCCCCAAATCGCCATTACAATTGAATAATCTCCATTAATGTCTCTTAAGCTTAAGAAACACTAATACGCATTCTTATTAGTCATTATGCATATTTATTACTTATAACCTTCCAAAATTTTGAACACCCACCATTATTTTACCCATATTAAAGTGTTACTTTTAATGATTTCAAACAAAATTAGTGCTTAATTAGTTGGGGAAGATGAACTCAAGGTTTAGGACTTAATTATCAATGAGTCGTGGGCCGTTAGATGTGAGTAATTAAATATTGACACGTGTCATATACATTCTCTAGTTTAAATTGGGTATTGCAAAACCAATGTCATTTTGATAATTTTTCAACGAAAAGGGTATTCAAGACATTTCAACTGCCTTGACCACGAGATAACAGTCAAAATGCGTTGACCGAGACGGCAAGTGAGTCTGGGGGGAAAGTCTAATTTCCCAAATTATTCTTTTTTCAAATAGGGGTGCAGGTCTGCAAAAACCCAAAAAAATATACTAAAGGACATGGTTGAACATGGGAAAGCACGTGCATCCCAATGGCAAACACACAACAACTCCAGATCATCTTGGCACCGACATGTCACTCATTGAAAACCATTTTCAAAGAAATATGAAGAAATATCAAGGAAACTTTTACAAGATCTACAACACATTCAGCAATTTAATAGAAACAATTTGCTTTAGAAGACTGGGTTCATCAAAACCGGATGGTCTTCGGTTTGAAGAGCAGGGAGAACAGTAGACAAGGATTTGTTTCATTTTAAAATGATTGGTCCACCTTTAAAAACTAACATTCAGACTGATTCTAGTTAAAATTTCAGTGAAAGACAAAAAGTATATGGCTGAAACAACCATCTCACACATGGTTTAGTAAGTACATCATAGTTGTTTTTATTCAATTTGCTCCTTACAATGTGTGCCATGTCAAACGCACTATACACATACCATAACTTTACATACATCCATGCAAACTTCTCCTCCATTATAAAAGGTATGGCTCTAGTTTACAACAATACCCTAAATTGATCTTATACAAAGCAAAGAGAAGCACTCATGTACTCGTATGAGAGTTGGTATTAAAAGGGTTGAGAGAAAAATGATAGGAGAGTAGAATATTTTGTTCTAAAGACTTACCATATTCATTCAAGTAATCCATTAATAGTCGCACAAAAATTTCTGTAAGAACAACTGCTTCAGGTGAGTGGCTTGCATAAGGACAAATGAAATCAATATTAACGTATGCCTTCGGAGAAGAAAACGTTATATCAGGCTTGTACCACAATCTTGAATATGATGATTGCCTCAATAGAACTGGGAATTTAGCCTGCTTCAAAGGGAAAGAACATCCAAGGCATTTAAAAGGACACCTTTATAACAACTAAACTATGTAAAAGTATATTAGTACGAAAACTTGGGTTGTACCTTATCTTGCACATCCTTAAGTGATAAGTCTGTGGGTATGAATACATTAGGTGCTGGTAGATGTAGAAGCTCATCAGGAGCTTTCACAATCCATTGCTGCGAAGATGCAAGTATTGGAAAAATCAAAACATAGACACTTAAAATACTACTGGATAAAAAGGTTGCAAAACTCAAAGTTAAACATGTAAAGGAAACAAGGAACCAAAAAATATGTTATTTAATTTTCAAATCCAAGACAAACCTGTATCACGGAATCAGTAATTTTCTGAATGGTATATGCAGTTCCATACCATGGTTCAACCATGTCTGTATGTCCTTCGAATTTCTGTGATTCCCAAAAGATTCTGGCAAACGAAGATCAAATCAAATCAAGTTATAAGTTCAATATATGATATTGAAAAAACAGAGTTGCTGCTTTTACTAGTGCCAACGTTCACATGGAAAATTGGGCACACTCGATAGAGACTGATGGACAGAAAGTGCTCACAGTGAGAAACTGTATACACTATACAGTTGAGATAAATCAAGGGAAGCATATCAGAAAGTGGATATGAGCTTGCTTTCATTAAGAGAAATAACTATGGTGATTTAAAATAGATAACTCCCACTACTGACAAAAACACCACCAATGATTAAACTTGCATAAATAAGGAAGGTCAAGCAATTTCAATATTCAAAACAGTAATTTGGTCTACATCACCATCGCAGCTTTGACCGTATACTGCCTTCAAAACATTTGCAAAGAAATCCACACTTCTCATATGTTTATACTTCAATAGTTTACACCACCATTCAGTTTATGAAATATTTTGTCAAGAGTAAACTTTGACATGTGCCGGTCTAGGAAGCACGGATACCGATACGGATACGACACGACACGGATACGCGGACACGGCATTTTTCAAAAAATATAGGACACGGATACGTCATGGACACGTTTGAATAATATATATATAAATATTATATAATTGAGCATTTTTCACCAAATTCAAATTAAAATGGCAATTCTACTTCATAAAATGACCAATTCAAACACATTAAGCAACAACTTACATGTATAACTTGGATTCACTTCATCTTTCTTCTCTTGCATCTCTTCTTAACTTGGATTTTATTTCACTTTTTTTTTTTGTTGAAGTTCCAAAAAAAATTCTTGTATGTGTGAGATTACTGTCCCCCGCGTGTCGGAAATTAAAAAATTAATTATAAAATCAGATACTCCAAATCGCGTATCCAACACGTATCGGACGCGTATCGGGGCGTATCCATATCGGACACGGATACTTCACCCTTAGGGACGTATCGGTGCTTCATAGGTGCCGGTTGCCCAGTTCAGAGCCATTAATTGTAAACTAAATTAGATTACATTCAATGTAGTTAGAAACATTAAGAGGATTGATATCCTCAACATAAGATCATCTTTAGGAAAAAATAATTATTAAAACAGACCTCAACGCTTCTCTTACTGGGCCCCTAATGGGTGTCAAAAGGGTGTACAAAAAAAGGAAAACATTATAGCATACAAATAGTTTACGTTCTCCCTCATTACTCAGTTACATTTTGCTTGTATGCATAGTCCAACCATCAATAAAAAAATATTATCATAATAAACTAACAAATTACTAAATTAAAAAAACAGATATAATAAATAATAAATAAATCCCAGCTACAGCAACTGTATTAAAATATATCACATTCATGCTACATTGCTACAATTGTCCGCTTGAAATTAAAAACAGTGATAAAGACATAAAGATTAAAAAAAAAAAAAAACTATGTAGAACTGATAAACTTGCCTGACATTGCTTGGACTGAGCTCATCAAGTATCATTTGGACTGTCTCTGGACTGAACTTTGAAGGCAAAGACGATGCCACTAGCCAATCTTCCGGGGGATATATCTGAAAATGTAACACCAGAATGCAAATAATTCATGTGTTTGATAACAGGATTACATGTGTACATTAAACAAAGTGTTACTCGGTAAACAATATTTATTTTAATGAAGAAAGGTACATCTTAGCAATGAAAACTTTTATCCAAACTAATCCTCTATTCTGATATTACCATTTTACATACCTGCATATTGGATGCAACATTGACTACATAATCAATGGGGCGGACTTTGTCCTGATAATGGAAAACTGTCTCACATATGGCTGAAAGCTTTGTCAAAAGGAAAATGTGAGTTGGGAATTCTGGGGGAAAAAATAATCAATTTGCACAATATCACAGGCACTAATGTATATATCCTCTATCCCTCCCCATATATATATAAACAGCTCATACATGTCTTGACAACTCTTTACCAAATTCATACCAGAAAAAGAATCCCCCCACCCCCCAAAAAAATATATAAGTACCGAGATGTACATAAATTAGTTTGAAGAAGTTGATGATATGCTATAACAGGTAAAATAATAACTAAGAAAATTAGTAGTTACTATTAACAAATGTAAAACAGAGATAAGAACTCTTATGTCGTGTGTGATTTATGGGAAATGTCTGGTTGAAGAACTCTTATGTCATTTTAAGAAGGATTTTTGTTTGTGTTTGACCTTTAAACTATCGGGAACATTTGGTTGGTGAACACTTATGCAAAGTAAAGTTTGAGTTCTTCATTCTTTTACAAAAATTATATAAATTTTATTATAGGGTTAACTAGTATTACACCCCACTAGATGAGCCAATTAGGATTTCACCCCCACTAGATGGGAAACTAGGGTCTCCCCCCAAGTACACACAAAAAAAAAAAATCAAATTGGGTTGACTGTGTGTTTTTTTCAGTGTATTTGGGGGGAGACCCTAATTTCCCATCTAGTGAGGAGGGGGTGTGGAGAATCCTAATTAGCTCATCTAGTGGGGGTGTAATACTAGTAAACCCTTTTATATATATATTAAAAGAAATTGCCTAGCGCCTAGCCCGCGTGGATGCCCTATTGCTAGGTGTTATCCATTGCCTAGCGCTTTTTAGACAGGATGAATATATTACAAGCATGAAAGTAATTCAAAATATCAGATACCTCGTCAAAAATCCATTCCTTTACACCAGATTGTTGTAAGAGAAGTACGTATTTGAACAATAATCCAACAATATCTTCCATATGATCTGCAATTGAGTTGGGGAAATACATAATTTACATCCAAAATATCACAAAAAAAAGATGGCCTACAAATCCAAAAAACGAATAATATATTCATGTATATAATAGAAAGAACTGGAGTGCGAGGGCATGTAACACAAAGCCAATTATCAATGAAGGAACAAACCATGGCCAGCATCAGTAAGATCAATAGAAACTTTAAAGAAAGAAAACTCGTAAGTCCAATCGCCTTCACCAGCAGATAAACTCGTAGCCCACCCTGCAAGTGTGAAGAAATATTCAAATTTAGACGGTTTACCAAATTAACACTTAAATAAACGAAGGAGGCTTGAGTAGCCTCAACATTTATAAACAAAAGGCCTTCTTACAAATTCCAAACATTGCCCTAATTATAAGTCCCTAGGTCTTTTGGGCATTGCGACATCAAGCGAACCGCCTAAAGTTTCAGCTGATAGTTTGTAAGCCTCAAAATCAATTAGACCTTAGAGGTCTATAACTTTTTTCTAATACATAGATGATCCGAGGTAGTGGTAAGGGGGAAGGGTGTAAAATCATGTGTAATACCATATTTAGCATGTAATCTAGTATTGCTACAAGCTAAACATGGAAACACACCCATGATTTTACAGAGGGATACACATGCACATAATCACCAAGCTTGAGCTAGCTCAAGTAATCCTTAATTACAGTGGACATTATTACAACAAACAAAAGAAACGCCTATCAAAGCCCAAACTTAAAGATACAACTTGAGGTAACCCAATAGTGTAAGACGCAAAATACGGCAAACAGTACAGAGATATATGCAGAACCCACCTAATTTTTTCAGTACGTAAAACAGAGACCCCTCTCCTTCATGGCCAATGAGGTGGCCAAGATACCTACAAGGAGATTCTTTGTAGTGGCGGATACTTGGCGTGATTGGCCATATGACTCTCAATTTGTGACCTTGCTTTACTGGGACAGCTTTTACAATAATCTGAAATTATGTAACAGAAACAAAAGTGAGAAAAACTAAAACTTTCGGCTCATTTTTTTTGTTCTTTTCTTTAGCGGTAAACTCATTGTATATTTTATTAACATCAACTGGAGAGAAAGATTGTAAGATGAGAAATCCTACAGTAGGATGAGGTATCCCACAAAAATACAACGATATGGACTATGAATAATAAAAGAAAAACAAGGAGAATACAAATAAACACAGAACTAAGCACGTATCAAGTGTGGAGTGTGGACAACAGAAGAACACAACACGGAGTCCCGTCTAAGGACAAAAGTACCAAATGGAGATTCCCTTTACTCCACTCATCACATCACTCAGTGGAACACAACTCCTCAATCACAATAATAACCTCCTCCAAGGATAAGTCTCTCTCCAATCACAAGCCCCACCCTTGATGTGTACTTAGTTATATGTTTATCACTTTATCATAGTCAATGAAGTTCCGAAAAGCAGGTTACAGAAGCAACAAAAACATGTACTATTCATTCTTCTTACTTTTGTTCTTTAGCTGTTGATATATGTACCTACTTTTTGGCCAATTGAGATAGTATATAACTATTAGCTATTCATACCTGAAGATGTTCGGGCATGCAAGGCTGCCCTGGACAATGAAAGCAATTCCTATCCGCATTACTAATATCCTGGAACTTGCAACCCACCAAGCTTTGCATTTCATTAAGGCTCTCTGCAGTTACCAATTCATATATAAGTCAACATAATCTCTAACAAATAACATCCATATTCTAGTGCAGTACATACTTAATGAACAAAAAAGTAATCAACTTACCTTTCCCATACACAACTAGATGCATAAGGTTAGCTGAATAGTTTTCTTCATAGAACTTAATAAGTCTGTCTCTTGTATCTATCCCTTTTTCCTTTGGACGAACCTCCAACGTATCCCAATTTCCTACACAGATGGACAGAAAGTTAGCACACAACAGTAGGAAATAATAAGTTTTGAAATTAAAATAACATGCTTGATTGCTTATTCTAGTTTTTATAAGGCACCCACCAACCATCTTTGTGCATCCTAATGTGAAATGCTTGATTGCTTGTGATCATTAATGAACAATAATTATACCAAAAAAAAAAAAGGGTTTCAAATGGCTACCTGTACTGAATTTATGATAAGGGTGGGCCTCTGCAGATAGATGTTTCTGGAGCTGTAACAATGAACAATCAAATGCAAAATACAGTTAGAAGGGAGTACTTTTACCTATTCAAAACAGCACTGCATTAAATTGAGGTAAAGAGGAGGAGGAGGAGGAGAGAGAGAGAGAGAGAGAGAGAGAGAGTTCAAACAGTACCTCTACCAAAATAAAAAATAAAAAATTCAGTACACAAACTCTATTACTTGCCCAATTAATAGATTTAAATACTATATCAACCCTAGGCATTTAGAAATAAAGCACTCACTTGCAATATGATGACAGACTATACTATAATACTATATCACACAAACTGCATATGTAGAGCGACTGAGTTAATACCTGTGACATCCGCCAACCATCAGACAACAAATTTTTTTGGTTCTCTGGATAAGTGTGAAGAAGAAAATGTTAGTATTGTCTCGAAATTAAATTTAGCAGGAGTACAACTGTACAAGTGAAACACTGCAGGAAACAAGCTCCGAAACAGCCACTCACCAGAGTCGACGGCTTTTATTTCCCTCATGGTGGCATCAGAAGACATTAAGGGTTTGATGAAGAATTGTGAAAATCTGCATCTCAAACCACATGCAAGCATCAAAGATTTAAGTAATTTTAAAACTTGTCTAATGAACAAATGCCCACAAAATTTAACCAGATATAAACATCAACAAACCTATCCAGAGCTTCCTCAAAACTATTTGGATTGATGTCAAAATAATAGTTTGTCTGCTCGGAAGAGGTAAAAGCATTTGTAGAGCCTCCATGCTGAGCAACACTCACAAATAATAAGTCAATAATAATACGATAATACCAAAAAATACACTCACAAATAATGCGTCAACGATAATACCGACACCATAAGACAATAAATATAAATAATAATATTATTTTAATAATAATAATAATAATAGCACTGATAATTATAATTGTACTTACAATTAAAGATAATAAATAATAGTAACAACCATAATGACAGTATTAACAATAATAATTAAAAGAACATGGTGAATACCTCTGTAATGTACTTGGAATAACTGTCTTCCAAAGGATATTTTTCACTAGCATAAAACAGCATATGCTCTGAAAAACAGTTTGAAATACGCAAAGGTCGGAATAAAGTTCTCCAAAAATCAATAAAGAAAGAAGTCCACTCTAACCAATAACCAGGGTAAATTGTCATACATGGGCAAAAACCCTTAAGCTGTATCGAAATAACTTTTTTTCAAGCATAGACATGTGGTGGATAACAATATGTACAGGTCGCCAGAGCATTAGCCAATTATATGCAAAAGTTCACGGTTATAAACTTCCTCTTTTCTTTTTTCTATATATTTCACTGAATAATTAAACTTAAAACTAAAGTTACGTTCACAATCATTCATAAAGAGTATCAAACAAAGTATTCAAAACTAACCTAGAAAATGAGCAAGACCTTCTAAACCTTCAGGATCACTATAATATCCAACACTAACATTCATCGAAGCAGCAGCCTGGTGTTAAATTAAATCAATCAATCAAACAAATTGAAAAGTATTTCAATCAAATAAGAATAAATTTTACCTTATCGGTTTCAGGATCACTAATGAGAAGAACTTGAAGAGCATTAGGAAGAACGATCCTTCTGTACTCTCTTTTATCCGTTCGAGGTTTGATGATTATCTCTGTTTTTTTTTCCAACATTCCATTGGCCATTCTTTCTCTTTCTTCTTCTCTCGTTTTCAGTCTTCACCTCTTTTTTCTTCACTCGTTAATAAATGGAAAAAAAATAAATGACCGGGACTAGTTTGGGCTTTATATAGAGGTCCATGATAGTGTGGAAACACTGGCGGGATGTGACACGTAAGCACGTGACTCTTCTTGCTGATGACGTAATGAGGAGGGCGTACGCGCGTAGCCGGGTCAAATAAGTTCGCACAGTCGCACTCATTTAGGGTGACCCAAAACCTAATTACACTAGTATACTGCGTGGCAGTGGGAGTGGGGAGCTCAAAGCGTCCATAGGGAGGAGAGTTGGGTGATCATTGGGGAGAGAGAGAGGTGGGCGAAAAAAAAAATAAGAGAGAAGATGAGGACAGACAGACAGAAACCAACCAAGTTGGTTTTTGTCTCGCATAGCCCCCATTCTCCCAAAATCATTCGCTTCGCTCACTCGATAAAACACGTGAGGAGTAATGTCGCCATATTGAAAATACTGCCAGTTTGACCGTGGTCAACTCGGTCAATTGACGGTCAAGAAAAAAAGTGATACTATTTCCTAATTTTTTTGAAATATGGTACTATTTCCTAATATTGGTCTAAAAAGTGGTACCAAAGTCTAAATAACCCTTAATTAATCTTGGATTATTGTCAATAGCTATAAATTCTTTCTTTCTTAATTCATAATTCACCATTGTTGGATTATTGTGGATTATAAAGTTAAACTTGACATAGATGTTGTTTCCATTTCGCATTTATCTTATTTATGTATGAATCAGCAACATTGCATCAATTTCAAAGTTTTTCCCTTTGGGTATTTTAATTTTATTGATTTCGATTGGGCTAAGGGTTCTCAATCTCGTCAATGAAGGAGTAACATCAAAGCTTGATAGTCTCGCAAAGATAATAAATGTTTCCATATGAGAGTGACTTTTAATAAATGTTTTGCATTGAAGTTTGTTATGACATGATGTATAACCATTGTGAAATGTTAGTTGAGATTTTGATATAATTTTATATGAAAAATCTCTACATGACAATGGGTTTTACCATAATAAGAGCATCTTTAGCAGTGATATCAACCTAGTATTAAACACCAAATTCTTTTTTCAACTTCAAGAGAACTACATGTTGATGAAAACACAAAAAAAACACCAAACCAAACACCAAATCGACCAATATTTGGTTCCAGGTTTGGTCAGATCAAATCACTCAAATCACAAAACCGTTATTTTGGTTTTGGCAACACCGCGTGGGGGCTTCGCTAAATGGGCTTCTATTTTTTGGCAAAACCGCTGGGTTTTGGCAAATGGGCGCGGTTTTGCCAAAACCACGCGCGTTTTTTCTGAAAATTAGAACTGTGGTGCATAAAACTTGAAAAATTATGAGTTGTGCATAGAAGTTAAGAAATTAACATTTGTGCAATTGAAGAAATTAAGAATTGTAATTCAAAATCGAAAAAATTAAAGAAATTAAAAACCTATGATTATGATTATGCAGTCCAAAATCTATGATTATGATATAATCATATAATATCCAAAATAATCCAAAACCTAACATATTACATCAAATTTATTTAGCTCTTTCTTCTTACGCCCCTTTACCACTCGATCCTCTCCTCTCTCTCTATTTGACGCGTTCCGCTCGCTCCTCTAAGTTCCTAATCCGAGATCGATGATCTTCTCTCATGCATGACGGAGGTTAACTACTTGACTGAAGTTCCTCATATCCCCGATGTTGTTGCATGTATAGTTCTTTGATATCCTCATATGTTTTCCAAGTCTCGTCATACGCATCCAAAGTTTTGGGATTGTTGATATGTTTGAGAATATGCATCATCTCTTTCTTGGCTATAATGATACAGGGCAATCCTCATCCCATCAAACATAAGAACCTGGTTCTCATATCTTTCCGAACCTCAGCCTAAAAATCCAAGAAAATACAGTGTGAGTACATATTATATATATAATGAAGAAGATAAATAAAACAATTAAACTTACCATGGTATCTTGATCAATATGTGGCTCTAACTTAGAGAAACGAGCATGAGGCACCCTCAGAATGGAAATATAAGTAGGCTCCCCATCAGTCCACACACGCAAACATCCGAGGATTACTAGCGCATTACCGTGAGTCGGCCGATATGCATTCGAGGTTGTGGGTTGTAAACAGGTCGTGGCGGATGAGGAATACATAGTTCACGCCTCATCCCTTCCAGGCCCACAAACTTCGGTTGCTAGCCCACCAACAGAGGCAACAACGGACCCATGGAGACACGGTTCCACCATCTATAATCTTGATCGTGATCGCTTCAACAACAAAAGAAGACATATCCGCCAAGGACCACCACCGGCATGAACTTCATGAACTTGAATTCTACCCCACGACTTTGCATCACTAACATCCGCATGGGAGCACATGGAACTCCATAACGCCCAATCATCATCCGCCTCCAACATCCTATCGCCACAACCAAACCTAACAAATCGCGCGCGCAAAAATAACTCGTGGACGTGACAACACACAAGCATCTTTGTCATGCCTAGATCATCAAAGGCAGTAGACAAATGCCAAGGTCTTCACTCAATAGATGACAATGATCTAATATCAATCTGAGCACGAGCCATACATATATTATTCCTAATCTGCCCTCTGTTACGAGTCAAGTGAGGCCACTAACTAGCAAATCTATGGCAAGTATCGGCAGAATCATGTCTATGTTAGGACAAAGACATCGAAAAGTACTCATAAAACCAAATCTCTAAAAGTCCCATGAACCGCAATCGAGGACTTCTACTTCCGAATGTCTTTGAAGCTTTATCTAATGCCGATATCAATGTGGCATATACTGAGCTACCCAGGTCATAATCTCTCATAGTATGCAAATCAGATACATAAGCATAATATCCCAGTCGTACTGTAGAATGACCATTGGGAAACAAAACATGCCCAATAAAAAACATCAAAAAAGCCCTAACATAATCTTCGGCACCCCTCACTACCCGAAATAAAAACAGTCAAAGCTAACTCCGCTCGTGTATCAGGATGCAAGAGGGGTTCCATATATGCAATCTTAATATGAGATAGCTTAATCCCAAAAGAATCATAATCATCCACACCCAAACGAGGAAAACTCACAAGCATACTATCCATATTCTCATAATTTGTAGGAAAAGGTATCGGTTGGCCTATACTGATACTCAACCCATAAATCATAGTGAAGTCTAGTGGTGTGAACCCTAACTCCGCACAAGGAAAATGAAATGTATGAGTTCTACTCCACCATCTTTCTACTAAAGTTATGACCATCGCCTTCAATCGGCTTCTTCTCATAATCCTCAGATCAATCAAAATACCCAAAGGTGTATACAAAATACTATCTCTAATATGTACAAACTCATCCAAACTCCTAATAACCTTCCACCACTCTCTAACACCAAGTAAAGCCGATCTAACTTTCGGTAGTCAACAACATGCCGATATTATAAAAAAAAAATAATAATGTATAAGATAAATAATTAATTGGTCCAACTCAACTAATTAATATTCAAAATATTTAATCAAAACTAATTAATTACATGAGTATTAGGCATCGCACTTTCGACACGTGTTTTTGTATCATGTAGAAGACACAACTTCCATATCAAGTGCTTCTCGGTGCAAATTGCCAATCAAAGTCGTTCATCCGATACTCCAAAGACATAGGGATGTCTATCACCGATTTCCGCCGGGACATCCTCGGGTTCTTTTCCCCATTGTCTTCTCCCCCACCGTATTCTACTTCCTCATCGCCAATGTCGTATGTGTACTGCCAATCATCACCCTCGAAAGGTTCAAAATGATCCATATCAAATTTTAAGAGTTTAGGTAGGTTTTTGTTTTTTTTTAAACTAAAGAGAGGATTTTATAATTGTGAGAAGAGGTGAAAGTGACTGAACCGCGCGGCTTTGGAGCTGTATATATAGAAGTAGCACGCGGCTTTGAGAACACCACACGGTTTTGCCAAAACCGCGTGGGCTTGGGCCTATCAGTTGGGCTTTAGTGGCGCGGTTTTGGCAAAACCGTGGGTTTAGATAAGCGTGGCGGTTTTGGCAAAACCGCTGTGAAGTTGTTTGGTGTTTTTTTGGTGTTGCTCCTAAAGTTGCTTGGTGTTTTTTTGGTTTGGTGTTTGGTTTGGTTCAAAATTTTGGTGTTTTTTTAGTTGCTCTGCTAAAGATGCTCTAATAAACTGCTTCTACAACCAGTTATGCTTTTAATGGATCATGATAACATATTTTGTGGTTATTGATTCCTTATTGTACAATCTTTCTAAGAGACACAAATTTTCATATTCTAATAATTCATATATGAGTAACAAATATGTCAATAATTTACCATATATTTATGGGAATGCGGAATTAATCTTTCAGTATGGGAAGACAAAGGGTGGTTGAGATTTCACAGGGATTTGTGTTTGATTGGGAATAGATGTATGCTCGGAATCGTTTTGAATTTTTTTTTTAGCTCATCAAATGGGCTGACTTCTTAGATTTCTTCTCGGTCTGGTGACTTGATTCTCAAGTTCACTTTTGATCTGTCAAAATAGAAAACCTCTGTTTTATGGAGTATGGTCTACATATATCTCAAAACAGAAAACCTCTGTTCTATGGAGTATGGTCTACATATGAACAAGGTACGCAAAATGTCACACATCACATGTACATCTTCACCCAAGAACGCAAAATTTGAGTCAAAACCTTGGTGGTGCCTCGCTCATCTATGTATGTATACAACGCACCATTGAACCGAGCGTCATTCCTGAGATCTCCAAACAAATCTATTACCCTTTGCATCGTGCCAGAAATTGCAAATTTGTCAAACTGTATCGGGTATGTAGTGCCCACCACCATCAGATTGGTTCGACCATTTATCCAAAGATACATTTGGTCAGCCTTAGATGATATTGAGGTCCCAACATGCGAACCCAATCTTTGAGTAGACTTTTAAAGCACATATATTAATGTGTAAAAATGCCAATTAAAAGTGGAATAAAGACATAAAATAATTCATAACTATTCAGTTTAATTTGTGAAATGCAACGATTGTGATAAAGGGTCAAAAACACAAAGTAGCACATGAAAACATTACATTTTCCTTTTAGGTATTGTTTTAGAAGTTGAGTGAAACACAAATTGTTAAGAGTTATCTAAAAGGAAATTCATGCAAAACAAACTTCTATCTTTAGAGTTATGCAAAATGAAAATTTCTAATTGTTAGTTAATGAGGTTGTACTTATTGGGGATTCTGAATTAAGAATGAATATAATTATGTGAATTATGAATTCCTATGAATTTAAAAGAAAATTCATGCAAATCAAACTTCTATCTTTAGAGTTATGCAAAATGAAAATTTCTAATTGAATTAATGAGGTTGTACTTATTGAGGATTCTGAATTAAGAATGAATATAATTATGTGAATTATGAATTCCTATGAATTTAAAAGGAAATTCATGCAAATCAGACTTCTAAGTTTAGAGTTTTGCAAAATGGATCGAGGTTTCTGAATTGAGAATTCACATAATTTTGTGAATTCTAAACTGCTAGTAAGTTAAATGGTTTCCTAATTATGATTGGCCCTTTGGGAAAGAGAAGCTTCTTATGGTAGTTGACGTATTTGTTGTTGAAAAATGTGTTATTAGATAAGTTGGAGTGTTACAAATAAATTGATGTTAGAGGGAAATAAGCAAACACGTTTGAAAATTTAATCAAACTTGATTGGTAGTTGAATTGAATGAATTGTCTCTTGAAATAACTATTAAATGAACAAATAAATGAAAAGTACTCTTAAAATAATTTTAGTAAACAAATGAACTAACAACTTATTCTAAAATCATAGTAAACATCGATGATTTGTCTGGTTTATTCATAGTAAATATCGGATTGTCAATACTACCATATGGCATTACTAATTTTTTTTTCAAACTATTTTTTTTCTCAATCAAACTACATATGATTTTTTCTTGATCCTTATTAATCCCAATGTAGTATTGGGGAAGATCATAATTGTTGTCATATATCTGTAATTTGTTGTAGACATCTTGTAAGTACTTTATTGTATTTTTTGCTACTGACTAATCTGAATCAATCCTCATGCATTTTCTTTCTCCAAGAATCTTTTGAGTATAACTTTTGTATGTAGTGATCTCAATTTCTACCCATGCTTCAAATTGATTGTTTTCGTTAAGCTTTACTCCATAGACTTCTTCAGGTGTGTTAATTTTCTTATGTTCTTTTCAGTACACTTTTGAATGAAACTTGAACAATTGTAATTGTCTGTAAAACAAATCAATTTGTAATAAAAAAATGCTTCACAATACGCATGTATATAAAACCTAACAATACATGTATTGTTTATATAAGCTCTAACACCTAACTAAAATAAGAGAAGTTATAGGTGATAAGTAGAAAAGATGATCTATTTTCTTTGGCTAAAGCAGGAAAAAAGGGAATAGAAGATATATGTGTGAAGTAAAAGATATGACCTTTTTTCTTTGGCTTGAAAGGATAGATTGATGAGCAAAATTTTATGAATGATTATTGGCGTATGTATAATTTTGTATTTATAGGTTTCCTTTTAGGTTTTGTTTTAGATGTTAACTTAAACTGAAATTGTTCAGTTATTGTTTTGGTAGTTATCTAGGACTTGCTTTTTATGTATTTGATGTGAAAAAGATTTTTTTTTAATAAAGCAACTCGTTAGAATTTTATTACTTTATCTGCAAGTTAGGTTAATGGTAAACAAAGCCTTGCTCGATTAGGAGGCTACAATGTGGAAAGAAAAAGCAGGGAACAAATGGTACAAACATGGAGACAGATGTACTAGTTTCTTTTTCACTATGGCCAGCATAAGAAGAAACAAAGCCTTGATCAGAGAATTGCAAGATGAGAATGGAAACTTGATGACATAACAGAAGGATATCTCAGAGTTCATTGTGAAGCACTACACAGAGAAATTCAAGAGGGAGGAGCTATACATGGATGAAGAGTTAATCCAAAATGTACCAGAGATGATCACTGAAGAAGAGAATGAACAAATAACAAGTATGCCAACCAAAAAAGAAATCAGAAAAAGCTGTTTTCAATCTAGATCCCAATAGTTCACCTGGGCCAGATGGATTTAATGGTTTCTTTTACCATTTTTGCTGGGATATCATAGAAAGGGAGGTAACAAATGCAATCTTACGATTCTTTCAGAGAAGTCGAATGCCAAACTGCTATAATTCTAACTTCATGGTTCTAATTCCTAAAGATAAGAATGCAAATAAGTTGAATAGATTTAAGCCCATTTGCATGTCCAACTTTTGTTATAAGATTGTTACTAAAGTCCTTGCAGAGAGAATGAGTAGCATTGCCATGAGAGTCATCCTTTGAGGAACAAAGTGGTTTCATCCAGCACAGAAACTCTCATCAAAATATAGGCCTAGCCTCGGAAATGATCAATGAGCTCAAAACCAAAAGACATGGAGGAAGCATCGGTATAAAGCTTGACATCTTTCAAGCTTTTGACACTCTCCACTAAGAATTCTTATGGAGAGTAATGCAATAGTTTGGATTTAATGACAAGTGGATTGGATGGATCAAGGGAGCAATTACTCATAACTTTCTCTCAATTATGTTCAATGGAGGTCCAGTTGGCTTCTTTCAAGCTCAGAGGGGTCTTAGGCAAGGTGGCCCTCTATCACCTTTGGTTTTTGCCTTTGCGGAGGAATGCTTAAGCAGGAGCGCATACACAAGTTGGAAAGTGATAAAAAGATGAAGAGGATGGTACATAATGCAACCCACAGAAACCCGGCCAACACATTTAATGTATGCGGATGACATCTTCTTGTTTTGTAAGGCAGAAAGGCGGACTCTTAACAACCTATTGGCAGTCCTAGATAGATATCAAAATACTTCGGGGCAAAGAATCAGTAAGGAGAAATGTAAAATATTTCTAAGCAAGATACACCAACAAAGGAGGACAGAGATAGAGGACCTATTGGAACTCAAGGAAGGTGACTTGTTAGAAAAGTATCTAGGCGTGCCTATATTCTAAGGAAGAGTCACAAAAGCCATGCTTACTCCACTCCTGGATAAGATAAGAACTCAAATTTCTAGCTGGATTGGCAAGAATTTATCCTTTATTTCAAGGAAGGATTCTTCTGGTGCAAACATGTTTTGAACATCATCCCGGTGCATAACATGGCCATCTACAGGTGGTCTTTGGCGATGAGAAAGGAGAGTGAACAGATGATCAGAAACTTCCTCTGGATAGGAAAAGTTACAGACCGAAAGATGATTATGGTTGCACTGGATAAAGTATGCAAACCTACATGTGAGGGAGAGCTAGGGCTTAAGAGATTCAAAGACATCAACATGTCCATGATGATGAAATTGGCTTGGGGCATCCTCACCGATGATTGCATCTTGGCTAACTACATGAGAGGGAAGTACTTCAACAAGGCTGGGGAAATCATGAAGAAATCCTCTCCGCTCTGGAGTGGGATGAAAGAAGCTCTAAAACTCATAGAGGATCACTCCACATGGGTGGTGGGCAATGGCAAGAGCATACATCTATGGAAGGATAGGTGGGCTGGAGAGAAAAGTGTGAGTGATAATGGCAAACAACCCCTTATGGAAGCAACTTAAAATCACCTTAAGCAGGTACATCAATCCAAATGGGTGGAATTTCTCCCCAACTATGACTCATATTCTCACTCGAGTTGGAATTGAGGCTACCCAGTTGCAAGAACCCATCAATAAAAGGATAAGAGAGTAAATGGCCAATTCTTGGTCAAATCAGCTTGCGAAGCCATCAGAGGCAAGAGGAATTCACCACATTGGCACAATTTTCTCTGGACTACCTGAATACACCCAAGATCAACTGCATTGGGGTGGAAGATTCTACAGAAAGGCACCTACTATGACGGAAGCCTGTTATCCCGAGGGTTCAAACTGGCATCTAGGTGTTGTATATGTAAAAATAGCTCTGAAACATTTTCTCACTTATTCTTCACTTGCCCAAAGTCTAGAAGGTTGTGGGAATTGATTACTAGCTGGTTTTGTAAAAACAAAAAGCATTGATCAAGTTTCAGATATGATGGGAGCAGTTAAGGAGAGAAATCCTCTAATCAAGGACATATGGAAAGCATGTGCAGTCACTGCGATGGTAAGCATCTGGAAATTTCAAAACAAAATGGCGTATGATCAAGTTAGAAGTGGGAGTTTTCATAGCATGGTGCCTGGTATCTCAAAGGCAACAAAGTATGCCTATGAACAGTCCAAAGGGAATATGGACAACATAATCAAGGACCTCACTACCTTGAACAACCTTCAGCTACAAACAAGAACAAGGAGTTGCCCCTCGAATGTTGGAGTGCTACTAGTATCTCCCTCCCACAGGGTACATTAAGGTCAATACAGATGGCGCATCAAGGGGGAATCCGGGCACTGTTGGATGGGCAACAGTGTATCGAGATCATAATGGTACCATCATTGGTACATACATCAGAGGATTGGGAGTGACTACAAGCTAAGAAGCAGAATCTACTGCTATAGTGGAGGGTATAATGAAAGCTATCGAGCAGGGTTGGCTACACATCTGGGTGGACACAGACTCTGCGGCAGCAACTAAGGCCTTCCAAACTGACAAGGTTTTGTGGAAGGTGAGTGCACAATGGGATATAATCAAACTCAACAACAATGATGTCAGAATCACCAGCTCATGGCACAAAGTAAACTTTGCAGCTGATCATTGCGCAAACAAAGGCATCGGCCTTCACAGAGGAAGTAAGCAATGGTAGCATGGAAAACCACCTTTCCTGAATCAGCGAGAATCCAGATTTAACCTATTACAGGTTTCTCAATTAGTTAGAAAAGGGGTGATGTCTTACACAGCCCAGGAAACAATGTAAAAATTATTTTTTTTTTTGTTACTTTTGTATAAATTTTAATACAAAATCACCTTTAAGCAAAAAAAAAAGGGTTAATGGTAAACAATTATCTAGTTATTTGGGCTCATTTTTAGTTGAATTTAAATGGTTTTGGATCATTGTTATTGTTATTGAAATTTATAATTTTTTTTCTACTTATTTTAGAGGTCCATTAGTCTTGTCTAAGATAAAATATATATATATATATATATATATATATATATATATATATATATATTGATAGTAGTGTGTACGTACTACTCATGGACTATGTTATGAAATCTGAAAAATGCAGTTGATCAAATCATGTTTTAGTGATTAATTTGACTCGATGAGGAAGAGCTCTTTATGTGCTCTCACTTTATCATGATCTGAAATGCGTGAAACTTTGATTGGTTGAAGCCAGTCCATGAAGATTCTCCCTTTTCTTATGTGTAATTCCTCTCTATGCAGTTTTCAAGAAATGTATAAACTACTGATTACTTGGTGAAAGATATTTGTGACACTTTAAGATGTTTGTATTGAGTACGCCAAGTAAGGGCTAACTTAAGAATTCTGGAGTGCGAATTCAAAATCAATTGATTATACTTGTTCTTATTTCTCTAATTGTTCTTATTTTCTTCTGATTCTTCTAAGCTATATTCTTTTTTAATTCTTTAGTTAATTTTTTACACTCATTTTTTCTTTTGTGCCCGTCCTATGACCGAGGGTTTTTTTTTTTTTTTTTTTTTTAGTGAATGTTAATTTAGAATCATCAGTCTGCTAAGGAAAAGAATGTAATTAACAACTCACTGAACCACCAATTTAAGTTCCTATATTCGAAGACACACATGCTGATATTGGTTGAAAATATAAATATTGAGAATACATTTGTTTACCCTTCTCTAGTGGCATGGAGACTTCTTAAAGACATAGTTTCAGAGGAATTCACATTCAAATTTTAATCAGAGGAATTCACATCTGAATTTTAACCAAAGTTTAGTGCAAACTATCTTCAATATTAAAATTGACGAACTGTATCTGCCTTCAATCAAACTTAAATGGTATAAGAGAATTGAGTAATCTAACCAAAGTACATTAAATGATAAAATGCTTGAAATGATATGAATCAAAAATAATATAATGAAAAAGAATTTAGATAAAATTGGTGCAAAACTTCAAAATTTAGTTTAATATTTAAGCACAATCCATAATAAAAAAAAAGAAAGCCTAACAATCAAATATATTAATCATTGTCCATTTTTTTGAGGACATCCTAATCTATCCATCAAAATAATCATTGTCTATTGTTTCAGGACTTCCTAATGTCCTTCCTAATTAATGCATCTGCTGCGACATTGTCTTAAGCAGAGAGTATCACTCCTCAAGCTCATCTATCTGAAACAATTAAATCGATCAGGAAATAAATTATTTAACTGTAAATGGATTATAACACTATAATGAAAAAAAATTCAAGCATGTAGTTTGTTTACCTTGAATTTCAAGCTTTTGCAAGTTTTTTTTTTTTTTTTTATTTATTTATTTTTATTTTTATTTTTTTTTATTTTGGTGTTTCTTCTGGAGGTTCAGTTTTCATGGTCTTTTTAGTCTTCCATTCCTGTAATGTTTCACACAATATTGTTAATTGTTTTGTGTAACTTTAATGAAAGTTATAAATTTACTTTTATAATGAATGGATTTACCTTTTTTATTGAATCAGTTGGTGTGAATTGATATGAATTTGATTCCTACATTAATAGATGTAAAACCAAAAAAATTTAAAAACTTGTATAATAATTATTTTGTGTAAGATATGATAGTTAAGTTGAATAGTATCTTTTCCAGTGAGATCTATAATTTGTTATGGTGTCATAGTAGTTTTCTCAGGGGTTGATAGCTCCAAAGATGTTTGGGTTGATTTTGATTTCTGTTAAATAAATAAAAGAAATGAAACAACATATAATAATAATGTAGCATGTATAAGTAGATATTAAACAAATATTATAAATATGTTTACATACTTCTTCTTCTTGATCAATTATTTTAGGAACGACATATAAAATAGTGAATGCTTCTGTGTTGTAGTTGTTGTTGTTGTTTGATTCCTTTATACAGAAAATAAACTCCTTCCCGACAGGTCTTTGCAATATTTGATTCACCATATCTTTGTTATCCTTTACAAAGTAAAATTAAAAGATAATTTTTCTTTGAAATTGACTTTAGTATAATTGATTGAATAAGAAATACAATGAGATACCTCTTCTCCAATTTTGTAGAGTTCATTTTCTGAATATTTGAGCATTATTTTTGCTATATATCCAAATGCAACTGCATTTACAAATGTTGATTTGTCTGAAATCATAATGTTGACCTTGTACCTGTTTTGTCAATGTATTAAAATAATAAATGCATGTATTAAATTAATGTATACATATGATTTCTCCTGTTGGACAAATAAAATTCATTCATTTAGATTGTTTTCAAATTTCTTTTTTTAAGTAAAATAGCTAATTAGATTTTCTTACCTTTATAATGTTATCCAAATCCATTATTTCTACCAAGGTTTGAAACTCTATTTCTTTTTTTTTATTTGGAGTGAATTTATATTTCCTTCCTGCACTTCTGCTGCTTCCATCTTGATTTGCAAGGCTTTGCATGTTAAATGATTAAAATAAGGTGTAAACGTTGTTGTCTAGCTTTTATACATTAAAAAAAAACGTAAACAAATCTAACCTTTCCATAATGGATTCCACTTCTGGAATTTCAAGATTTGTATATATCTTGGTAGGGAATGTTGACTGGAGATAATAACCTGGCCAGGTTTAACTATTAGCTAGTATTGTAACTTATTTTGATAAACAAAACCAAAATTATTTATATGTATAAAGAAGTAATTACTCTTAAAGTTTTTAACAAAAGTTGACGTCACTATCAAGACATATACTTTGTCTGGTGAATGGTCAAAATCATATGGAATTTCATCCATAGTACGGCCCCACAAAGTAATTTTCATTGTTCTGTATCTGCATTTAGCACAAAAAAATGAGTCAAAGGGTATTAAAGTTTTTCATATAGCAGATTTAATTAAAAAATATTAATACCTCTCATATGCAAGTATAATGTCACGCCTTTGTCCTGTAACACCGCCTATGATAATTGATGTTTCTTTTGGTTTGACCTTGAGTAGCATTCCGACAAGAGATGTAGTATAACAAAATAAGTTATTGTTTGTTTTGTTATTTAAAAAAAATCACATTTAGTTTCACAGTTTGGAAGTATACTTGTGAGTACCATGTTGTCTTCTCTCAAATGAATGTCTTCAAAAGGTGTGAATAAGAATATGTTCCTTGGTATTTGAACACCTTGCTTGATGGTTTCCTTGATTATTTTTTATCATTGAACTCAAGTTTGAAGTCATGATTTGCAGTACGAAAACCTCTGTCACTTTTAATAACTGTGAAAATTTCCAAAACTATCACCGTGTCTTCTTGAAGATGGTTATTGAATGTTTTTGTTAAGTTTAACGGATACATGGCTTGGATTTCATGTCCCTGTGATATTAAATGGTAATTAGCATTGTTAATTTCTTTTTAATAAAGACTGTGTTTGAATCACGTGAAGAATCATCTATCAGTAGAACATCTTTACTTTTGATAGCAAGATTTGATGCATAAAGATCGTCCCACTTACGTACGACTCTGACTTGTAGCTTCCATGGAGTATCTGAATTTGTATTGTTGATGTTGCTTATTGCATGATATTTGATAGTCATGTTGTTAACCTGCAAAAAAATATGTGAAGAAAAGAAATCTAATTCTTAAATTTGTTTTTTTATGAAAAGTTGAATTAAAAAATAAGTTAAAGTTGCAAAATTTTACCTTGATAGCAGTAAAGGTCGATGGAGCCTAGGTTTTTGTTTAGTTTTCTTAGGCAACTTTGCAATCATATGGATATTTATAACTTTAACATTTGAGTAGAATTTGACTTTTAGGTGAATTCTTTTTATGGGAGTCCTTGTTTGTCAAAATTCTTGCTAAGATAGAAATTAAGAGTTTTTTATCGACCTTTGAGTATACTTAATATATCTGGAACTTAAGTTTTGTTTACAGTTTGAAGTTTATGTAACTTCTTTTTTTGGTGTCTTTGTTTGATGAAATTCTGCCTATATTAGTATATTTTTTTTGCCGAACTAAAGTTTTGTTTAGAATTGAAGTTTAGGTAACTTCTTTTTTTTGGAGTCCTTATTTGATGAAATTTCGCATGTATTAGTATATATTTTTTTTTGGATCTATTAGTATACTTATTGTAGTAGCCATATTCTTAGATAGATTATGTATGTATTGGGACAAAGGATAAACCCAAGGCCATAGTATGTATTCGGCCAAGAAGATAGGCCCAAGAGATACTATGGCCCATGAAGTAAACCTAAAAGAGAGATGGAGGGCTAGGATTGAAGAGGAAATAGAAAAAGAGAAGTGAGGAGAGAAAGGAAGGGGGAGGCACCAAGGAGGAAAGGAGGCAGCTGATAAGAGAGGAGGGGAAGGAGAGGAGAAAGGAGTGAACAACGGGGCTTGATCCCGAATGGGTACGTAGGCAACCTAAATTGTGCTACATCCGATAAAAAAATAGAGCACTAATACTAGTAGAAGGAATGTTCGCGGAATGGGATGCGACAAATGGCACCGTCTGTGGGGACTTCACACACGACTATGAGCTATATCGGTTCAACAAAATTATTTCTCAAGAACAACTTCGAAGGGCTTATGTTCCAGCCCTTCATTTTTATTTGCTTGCTAAAACTTCTAATTCAAATCTTGTTATGATTCTTGAATCTGGAATTGGGTGCACTGAGGAAGAGGATGATAGTAACCAAAGGTCATAAAATGATTGTCACCGTGAACAGTTTAAAGGAACGAATATAGAGAAGATGGGAAAGACATGAAGCGACCGATAACGCTATATTGGCCGATGAATAAGGTGTAACGTTGTTGACACTGGATGGTGAGCTTCATATAGAAGAAAATAATGATGAGTTTCCAATGTACAAGTGTTTTGCAGCAAAAGTATTTTTAACGTGAGTAACAGACAGGGGCGTTGTAGGTTTTGATGAATTGTGTAAAAGAGAGAGAGAGAGAGAGATCATCTAGGGGTTGGGAATAAAAGCTATTGTCAAGAGCACCATCCGCGACTCCATCAACTGGCCTTCCATTGACATTTCGACCCAGAAATCCCAAGCTCGCTTCATGACAGAAACCAAAGATGACAAACAACCGAGTAGCAGAAAAAAGTATAATGGTTTATCTAGATAGACATCTGAAATGTGTACACGAAATATTCAAGTGTTTGACTATTTGCTTAAGAGACCTTGGGTTTTGAGGAAATCAACCAATAAGAGATGGTCATCAACTATTTGGAATCAATCTCATGAGACGACTACTCAGAACTAGTCTCGAGGTGGCGAAGGCGTATAAAAGAGGGAAGCGAAGAAAAGGGTTTGAAGGTGTTTATAGAGATGTGCGGCGGGAGAATTGTTGGATGAGTCTCGGTGCTTACGAGTTCAGTTCATGGTAGTGGTTCCAGGGGATTGATGAAGACGAGATTAATTATTGTTGTGAATGTACTGCTTGTGAATACTCAGGTCAATTTCAATGGTGGATATGAGTGGTGTGATTGATGGGTAGTGCTGACTGAAGAAGGGTGGTGTCCTTGACCGGTTCTTTGTGAATTTAGGTGCGGTCCATTATTGTGGTGGTGGTCGACAGGGGATGTTGTCTATCGGTGGTGGAGGAAGAAATGGTGTGTTAGCTATTGGTTTGGTGTATGTGGTGACTCATGGAGGTGTGCTATCTTTGTTGTCTGTAGACGATGGTGGCACTTAGAAGTGTGGTGGTACTATCGTCTGTTGAAGTCATGTTGAGTGGTGTTAGTGCTCGTGTGTAGAAGCGCTAGAATGGTGAAGTATGCTTGCTTCTACATCTCCAAAGTGTGCGGTAAAAGTGATGTGTTGTGTGTGCTTGAGGTGAAGCAAGTTAGTGAGTAGAGAGTTGCCTGTGTGTGGCTAGGGGTCGCGACTGGTGAAGATGGAGGTGTCACTTCTATTCAGCAAGATAAGTCTACTCTCACTTTTCCCTTGAATATAAGTCACCATGAACTTTTCCTTAATGGGCTTCAATGAGGAACTTAATTCAGTGATTAGGGAACATGAAATCTATTTTGATCACTCGTTAAATTGATTTCCCCTATTTGGGGAATTTGATTTGACAACTTGAGTTTTTGCAGAATATTCAAAGGTGTTTTTCTGCAATTGTTAAGATAGGAACATGAGGTGTTTGACAAAGGGTAGTGAAATGGAGCAAAGATCGAAGTGGCAGCGAACATTGACGATGGAGAAACGGAAATGACGGAATCAAAAGAGTAACATCCTTAACATTGAGGTCATACCACAATGCGAATAGGTATAAGATAGAGAGATCCAAACTTGCTTCACAGTAAAATTTAGTGCACAAAGAGTGTTCAACGAAATGCTCATGAAGAGCTACGGACAGATAAGTCTTTTGTTATCCATTTTCTTTAAACACCAACAAATTTATTTCCAATGAAGATGTTTTAGTATACAAGAGCCAAATCTTGCCATTTGATTAAGTTTATTGGCTCTGGAGCATGGTGGATGGGTGGGTCATAGAAAATGCATAAGTTGGACACACTTCTCAAAATAGTTCTTCAATGCTTTTATTGCTTAAAATTATGAAGTTCATGGAGGTTGGGACTGAGATCAATGGCTTGGAGCGTCCGAATACAAATGGTAAGATGATTACAAAAAAAGGTGGAAAGACATACAACGTGACCGGTAATTCGTTTCTTTTACCGTCATGTACTTAATAGACGGACGAGTAATGACTCGGCCGTTAACCAGAGTTACACTGGGGGCAAGCAAGCCTTTTCCTCGTCCTTGGCAGAGATGTATGTGGGGACATATTGAGATTGTCCCCAGACCTTACGGTATTCCGTGAACCTATGCGCTCTAGGAGGTCGTGGACCATGAATGAGAAACATGGTCATACACCTCAAGGTAAGATGAATTGTGAATTGTCTTAAGCATATGACCGCCGTTATATTTGTAGACAAATACTTATGCTGAATTAATGTTCTGCATTATAATCACGTGTTATTTGTACAACACTCAAACATGAAAGGTTTAGGTTACAGAGAAAGAGAAAGACCTAAAGTACCACAACAAAACTACAACAAATGCGATTAGATATACTGTTACACTTTCCGAATGAGAGCGGAGGGGTTTGAGAAGACCCTTCGTGGATATGTCGTGGGGTAATCCGAATGAGTTCGGGGGACATGAGGTGTCCGAATCAAACATGGGGCAGGCTGAGCTGTTCCCGAATGTGCATTTCGAAAAAGAGCGGAGGGGTTCGAGAAGAACCTTCGAGAATATGTTGTGGGACTATCTGAATGAGTGCGCGGAGGACCCTCGTGTCTAAATCAAACATGGGGTAGGTTGAGCTGTTCCCAGATGTTCATTCCGAAGGAGAGCGGAGGGATTCAAGAAGACCCTTCGCAGATATGCCGTGGGGCTATCAAAATGAGTGCGAGGGGGATGAGCCCTCTATGGGCCCTCGTGTCCGAACAGAGTTGAGATTGAGCTGGTATTGAGAGATGGATCCATCTCACTTCATTTACTACAGTTTACATACATTATATTGTCATCAAAGAGCTTACTTTCTATATATATTAAATGTTTATTGCGTGATATGGCATTGAGTAAGACTAGGGTCGAGCTTCGTACTAGCTATACGGGGAACCTCAGAGTCTACTGGTACCTCTATGTAGTTGTGACTTATAGTTCACATTAATGGCATGATATCATTGCACTGAGTTACATACATGTACATTATTATCTCTTAATGCCTTGAGAATTTGTCCACACATATTTAGTAGAGGATACTTGGTCTACTCTTGTGTGGGTAAAGTTAGAGTTGAGTTGCTCCTAAGCCATAGAGCGGGGGGGATGAGCCTGTCGTGGACCGCCGTGTCCTAATCAAGCTTGAGGCAAAATGAGTTGCCTCTGAGCCAGAAAGCGGGGGGGGGGGGGGGGGTTGAGCACGAAACCGCAATGTCCGAATCAAGCTTAGGGCAAAATGAGTTGCCTCTGAGCCAGAAAGCAGGGGGGGATGAGACCCATTGCGGACATGATGTGGAGTTTTACAGAGCGCCAAAGAGAAGGGGTTGAGACCCTTCACGGAAATACTGTTGAGTTCTACAAATGAGAACGGAGGGGATAGGACCTTTCGTGGATACAAGGATGAGGCCTACAAAAGAGGAACAGATGGGACGAAATCCTTGGCGGACATGATGGTGAGTTTTACGAATAAAAGCGAGGGGGTTGAGACATATCATGGACATGATGTTGAGTTCTAAGAGTAAGTGACAAGGGGATAAAACCCTTCACAAATATGCTAATAAGTTTTGTGAATGAGAGCCGATGGGTTGAGACACTTTGCTGGCATGGTGCGGAGTAAAAAGAGGGAGAATGAAAGGGATGAGTCCTTTCACAGAGATGGTAGTGAGTTCTATGAAAGAGAGATGGTGCCTGAGGTTAGACACTCCATGGACATGGGAGCTGATCAGTCCCTGGATATGCTTCACGCTTTCCTAATGAGTGGAGGGGATGAGACTCTTCGCGAATATAATTCTGAGTTCTACGAAAGAGAAACGAAGGGGATGAGATGGTGGCTGGGGTGAGACACCCCGCGGACAATGGGGCAAGATGAGCTATCCCTGGTTTCTGAATGAGAGCGGAGGGAATGAGACCCTTCGCGGATACAATGCTGAGTTCTATGAAAGAGAAACGAAGGGGACGAGCCACTCCGCGGACATGGTAGGGAGTTCTATGAAGGGGAGAGGGTGACTAAGGTTAGACACTCTGTGGACAGGGTAGTGAGTTCTATGAAAAAGAGATGGTGGCTGGGTTGAGACACATCACAAACATGGTAGTGAGTCCTGTGAAGGAGAGCTACTGGTTGGGTTGAGACACATCGTGGGCATGGTAGTAAGTTCTATGAAGGAGAGTTGATAGCAGGGTTGAGACACTTCGCGGGCATGAGGATCGAGTTTGAAGAGTGAGAGCGAAGGGGATGAGACCCTTCGTGAATATGATGTTAGGTTTTACAAATGAGATTGGAAGGGAAGAAACCATTCGCGGATATGTACGCAAAAGGATTGAGACGAATAAGGATATGTCGATTGAGATTTGTCCACAAAAGTACAAGGGTAGCCATAGAAAGCATATTCCGAATCACGAAGGAGATGAGCACACTCGAGAACAATATGGTGGCAAAGTTAACTGTGTGGATGGAGCATTGGGTTCGTAGAATTTGGATATGAGATGCAAAGCACCAAGGACAAGTTGAATAAGATCAAAGGCCGTGGAATTCAAGATACATACATTTGATAGACTGAGGATTTGGCAGGTAAAGAAGGTTGAGGACTTCTCAGATCCATGGATTCTTCGGAGTCCGCGCACCCGAGAGGGGGCATTTGTAGTAGCCATATTCTTAGATAGATTATGTATGTATTGGGCCAAGAGATAAGCCCAAGGCCATAGTATGTATGGGCCAAGAAGATAGTCCCAAGAGATACTATGGCCCATGAAGTAAACCTAAAAGAGAGATGGAGGGCTAAGATTGAAGAGGAGATAGAAAAGAGAAGTAAGGAGAGAAAGGAAGGGGGAGGCACCAAGGAGGAAAGGAGGCAGCTGATAAGAGAGGAGGGGAGGGGAGAGGAGAAAGGAGTGAACTACGACGGCTTGATCCCGGATGGGTACGTAGGCAACCTAAATTGTGGTGCAGCTAATAAAAAATAAAGCACTAATACTAGTAGAAGGAATGTTCGTGGAATGGGATGTGGCACTTATTAACACTTAATAACATATGCTGGAGTTAAACTGGACTCATATAGCATTATGGATCTAATGTAAGTCCATTATAATAGTCTTTGCTTTAAAATTACTATCCGTGTGGAAAAAGCCCAAGGCATGTCGAACTTTAAATATGGCTGTTCTTGACTCATAATTGAATTTGATTAGTAAACAAAATTATTAAGTTATTAAGTGACTAATACAACATATATTTTTTTAAGTGTTTTTCTCTATGTTTGGACATTGTACTTTGGATTACTTTAGTCTTGTTAGGACATATATTATTTGTATAAAAATTATAAATAAAGAATTTTACTTGATGGAAATGTGATTTCTTTGTTTCTCTGTCTCATGTTTTATAATTGCAAGTTGAGTACTAAAATTATGTTTTTGAATGCTTTCATGACAACAATGTTTGATCTTGCAACAATCTCTGTTGTTACAATTACAAATTCATGAGCTAGAAGAACTGTAGGAAACTTATTCTAAAAATATATTTATTGTTAAGTAAACAAGAAAATCAAATTGATATAACAAATATATCATGAACAAACCTTTAGTTCAACTAATGAACTTAATTAACCAATTATTAAATCCGAGCCTAGTGAAGATTCACTCCTTAAGACAGATTTTCTCCCTCACGGTGCTTGAAGGTTAATGGGAAACTGTCTCCCAAGATAGAACGAATTTTTTTCTATAGAAAGCTAGCACTTCAATTCTATAGAATCAGCGAACACAACATAGTATTTGACTAAGAACAGGGGGAGAAGAGAAAGATCGAACTCGCGGTGATCTGGTGTGTCTTTCTTTCCAAATTCATCCACTATTTATAAGTGAGTGGTGCCTCTTTGAAACAACACAGTGACTCTTGGGAAAAAGTAAGCAATTCTTTGAAAAGTCACATGTTTCGAAAGGACACACCATTTCGGCATATATACAATTGTTTTGAAACCGGTGCCTATTTTTAAAGGTTACACCTTTTCGGCATGATGCACTGTTTCGAACCAGTGCATATTTCAAAAGGTCGCACCTTTTGGCATAATGCACTGTTTCTAACCAGTGCACCATTTCGAAAAGGTTTTTCTCACTTTACGTACTGTTTCAAGAGAAACCCATTTCATCTCAATGTGGGATAACTTGGGAGACAAATTATTCATTCATATCTCAATGGATTTGAGCAAATCATTTTTCTAACAATCCCCCACATGAATGAAAATTTGGCTTCTTCTATCATAAACATCAGATTTCTGTTCTTTTACAAATGAAAAGATACCACATCAGGTCAAGTAGCATGGGAGGCCTTGAACTTGTCTTAGTGAAAGACGATCGGATTTAATTGGATGATTAGTAGACTTTAATTAATGTCCTTGAACTGTCAACCGTTTGTATAAACCTAGACAATCATCTTCACGCAGTACCTCCTCGAATATTGTTGGTTCTCACGTTTGTGTTCATTTTGGCCTTGAACACTTCTTGGTTTCAGATAGTGCTTTTGAGACATTTGCCTTTAAAATTCTCATAGAAGCGGCCCACTTCGCACTAACATAGGTGATTTCTATAAAGAGTATCCTGCAATACTCTACTTGGATAACATAACTTTTCAAGATATAGTAAATCATTAAAAGCTTGACTTATCCTGGGTCTCGCGGCAGATATACATTGTCTTATATAGGAATGGGTTAGAGTATAATATTACTCTCCAGTACTTAACTAAGTCACAAAAATAATTTAGTTGGCCCTTTGAACCTAGATCTTGGGATCTCCAATCAACTAGGTTGGTTTTTCCATTATGAGGACTCTTGGTTGATTATCTCGAAGGCTTTAAGCCCATTCCCCTTGATAATCTTTCTACTTGCTATCTTGTTAAACCTTTTGTAAGTGGATCTGCAATGTTATCTTTTGACCTTACATAGTCGATTGAGATAACTCCATTTGAGAGCAATTGTCTAACGGTGTTATGTCTACGACGTATGTGTCGAGACTTCCCGTTATACATGCTACTCTGTGCTTTACCAATAGCAGATTGGCTGTCACAGTGTATACACACTAGCTGGCACAGGTTTGCCCATTTTGGAATATCCTCTAAGAAATTTCTAAGCCACTATACTTCTTCTCCAACCTTGTCCAATGCTATGAATTCTGATTCAATAGTGGACCTTGCTATGCACGTTTGCTTTGAGGATTTCCTTGAAATTTATGCATCTCTCCTTGAGTAAAACACCATATTTGATATCTTTTGAGTAATGCTTCAACAAATTTCCAATTTTGAATTGATTAATTCAAGAAGATACATAATCCCCCACATTTTCCAATTTCTCATGACAAAGTCAATAAATTAGAAAACCATTTAGATATATGTTTTTCAAGTGAGGCGTCTTGCTAAAGAATGTCACATATCATTCATATAGTGTCGAAACACTTATAAGACCTCAATTTTGCTTATAAGTATGCTTAGAGAACAATATCTTAAACAATCTTCTTTATTGGCACTCTTTGGCGCAATAGTAAAACACATACATCTTACAAATAATACAATATTTTTAGAACCCTTTTAGCACCCGCCATTCCTAACATCTGGAATGAAGCAAGGATTCTCGAAATCTTGGATCATAATTCCCCCCAAGTGTGGCATTACCACCACCTTGTTTGCTTTCAAGAAGTCTATTCCAAGAATGACTTGAAAATGGTCTAAGCGAGCTACCATCAGGTCCACCTTTACTCCCAAGAGTTGTTCATCTTAATGTCAACTTCCAAAGCGAGTCCTTTCACCGGTTCGACTTATTGGTTCAAGCCTCTCATAGAGCCTGTACATTTTGCGAGTTTCAATCCAATAGCCTCAGATACATACTCAAAGATTAATGTATGAGTTGAACCAGTATCCACCATTGCTAGTAGACACCCGTAATTGTTGAGTTCCACTTCTACGAACATAAGGTCGTCATCGGGGACCAAAATATTCATACCATTCAACGAACTAGTAGGTAAAGCAAATGAAATAGGAACAACATGAATAGGAGAACCTAGAGGTGTTGTCATTTCTATTCTGAAATAGAAACACACTTTGTTATTCCTTTTCAGTAAGAGACCAACAGTGCAGGAGATGTCCTTTTGAGTAGGTGAAAAAATTGGAACCAATGAATGACTTCAGTTCGTCAACGTTTGATCAAATCAATGATTAAAGTGTTTTTTTCACTGTATAGCGTTGTTGTGACTCTCTTTCAACTTGTTAAAGCCGATAATAAAAACCTTAAGACTTTAATAAGAGACGAACTCACTTCTGTCTTTTACTGTAGAAACTAGAAAGTCACGTGGAAGAAAAAAAACATAATGCTTTAAACTTTTTTTCCAAATGAGTCAAAACTCACTACACATGTCATCCATTGGTGTCATGTAAACATGCAATCCCAACCACCACTTCTAAAAGTAACTGTTAATGAGTGGGCATATATTGTCCAATCTTTAAATGGTTGCAACGGTTCATATCAATGGTTCACACCAAATAAACTGTACTGTACAAACTATTTTACAAACTGTTTGCCTCAGTAGGGCCCAAGCCATAATAGAAACACTGGTAAATCTATGGTGCGCTCCAAGGGCATGTAATTAACTAGAAATACAATAATACATACCTGCCCCAGTTACAAAAAACGTGTCTGCGACATATCAATATTTTGACCACCACTTCTCAACGAAACGTGAACAAAACACTTTTAAAAAATGTTAGTTCATTAACAATAAGTATAGCCAAAATTAATTCAACCAAATTAATACAAGGCAATGAGAATCTGTCTTAAGTTTGTAGGAAACTTATTCCAAAAATATACTTATTGCTAAGTAAACAAGAAAATCAAATTGATATAACAAATATATCATGAACAAACCTTTAGTTCAACTAATGAACTTAATTAACCAATTATTAAATCCGAGCCTAGTGAAGATTCACTATGTCCTTAAGACAGATTTTCCCCCTCACGGTGCTTGAAGGTTGATGGGAAACTGTCTCCCAAGATAGAACGGATTTCTTTCTATAGAAAGCTAGCACTTCAATTCTATAGAATCAGCGAACACAACATAGTATTTGACTAAGAACAGGGGGAGAAGAGAAAGATCAGAACTCTATGTGATCTGGTGTGTCTTTCTTTCCAAATTCATCCACTATTTATAGGTGAGTGGTGCCTCTTTGAAACAACACAGTGACTCTTGGGAAAAAGTAAGCAACTCTTTGAAAAGTCACATGTTTCGAAAGGACACACCATTTCGGCATATAGCACTGTTTCGAACTAGTGCATATTTTGAAAGGTTACACCTTTTGGCATGATGCACTGTTTCGAACTAGTGCACATTTCGAAAGGTCGCACCTTTTGGCATAATGCACTGTTTCTAACCAGTGCACCATTTCGAAAATGTTTTTCTCACTTTACGTACTATTTCAAGAGAAACCCATTTCATCTCAATGTGGGATAACTTGGGAGACAAATTACTCATTCATATCTCAATGGATTTGAGCAAATCATTTTTCTAACAAGAACATGTTTGGTCAATCCTAATAGGTAATTGCACCAAAAACCTACATAAAATAATTAGAACATTTAATTACATAAACAGATGCAAAAAATAGTTGATTATAATCTAAAGATGTTTGTAGTTGCCAACAAATGGATGGGCTTCAAGAACTTTGGAGGAAGTGATAAAAATTCCCTACACATCTTGCATGCAAAGATTCACCCAAAGGTACGATCGATCGCATCTGTTTGATTGTTGCAATTGTCTACATCCAATAAAAAAATAATAATATAAGTTTTTGATGGCAACATGCATACCTCCGTGACATCATATTTTTGGCATTTATGACAATCAACGCAAAAGCTTATGTCAAGATTCAAGAAACTTCTAGTTATGTCAAGATTAATCTAATCAAAGCGTGTGTGTGTGGGTGGGGGGGACACACAACATAGTAGTTTAAGTGGGGGAGAGGCTAATAAAAGTTCAATGAATGGGCAAGTGACACACATTTCAAACATAAATATATCCCGAAGAAATCCATATTGAGCATGATAGATACTTAAGATTCATTTGGGTCTAGTACATACAACAAACAATGAGAACAAATAATTTGGACATTCCATAAATAAGAAACTATGTTAATTACCATTTTCTTTTAGAAGGAAAACAAGAAGCAGAGAAAAAGTCTATTCGATGGATAGTGAGTCTGTCTCCTCTATTGCTTCTAGTAATAATTTCAGCTTCCAAAGCAAATTTTGACAAATCAGTCACTATAAGTCTCGTACCATTGCAAAAACCTTTGCTTTGGTTTGTGTTTCTAATAAGCATTATAGGTGCTCCTCGTTTAGCTAAACCAAATGATTAGCCATTCTTGGGAGCTGGAGAGTGTTGAGGAATTCTATAAGATACAAAATATCTTGATTTGCAACCTTATTATCTGAAAGCATACTTAATGTGTCTGCACTTGAGTAATTAACCAATTCTCCAGGAACTAAAAATAGAACGTGAGAGTTTATTTCATCTGCTGATTCATTTGTAGGTGTTAGAATGCACCTATCTCTGAGATACTCGACATCATCATCATATTTTTGTAAAAGATCTATGTACACCATCTTCACAATGTTTTCTATCCCATCACGGCCTTCTGATTGAATAAGAATGTCTTTTGGGATTTTAATCCAAGTAGCCTCTTCTCCCTCACACCACAGTGATCTTCTTGGAATTGTACCTTCACCAATAGATAATATCCATTTGTTTGAAATCTACATCTGATTGTCCAGATTCTCTATTATGCAACCGCATGTTAATTGTCAAACAAAACACCTCTAGGTAACGCCATAAGTAGGATCTATTTATGGATGCAGAAACAATTGCTTCTCTTGATTTCTTTTTGATAACTGGTAATATTTGTCTAAAATCACCACCAAAAAGAATAGTTTTTTTCCTCCAAATGGTTTATCCTTGAGCTTTATCTCACTTTCTGACATGATATCTCTAAAAATGTTGTCAACAGCCTCGAAGTCTGTCTTTTTACTCATAGGTGCTTTCGTCCCAAATAATTAAATAAGTTGCTACAATCAGATCCGCCAAGTGAGTTCCTTTTCTAATATTGCAAGTTTGAGACTTATCTTTCTCTATTGGAATTTTGAATCTTGAGTGAGTTGTACGACCACCTGCACGAGCACCATATAGCAAATATTAAAAATGTATTATTGATAATAATAACAATAATAGCATTTATAATAAAGACAATAATATTTTTTTAAACACCTAGTAAAAGAAGCTATGGGTATGCCTGATGATGCAACTGCTAGCACATTTTTTCTCTGTGATCGTAACCTTGCAATGATCGTATTCCATAGATATGTTTTCCCCGTACCTCCACTTCCATATACAAAGTATAACTTCCCTTTACCGCTTTCAACAACAGCAATGACAATGTCAAACACCTATCTTTGTTCAACATTCAATCCAATGTGCAATTCTTCAAATTCTGCAAGGAGTGCTTCAAAATCGTAGTTTAATTCCTCCCGTAGTAACCTCTTATCTAGTGGATCTGGTTTTGGAATATCAAACTTGAAATCAGCAAGTGGTCGACCATTTTCTTTCATATCATTTTCTAGTTCAAGAAGTGTACATTTTTTTAGTTCCTCATTCGTTAATTGTAGTTGATTGTTTCCAACTTTTAATCATTTCATACCCAATATGTCGTCCGAAAGCATCTCCCAATGTTGATCCCACAATCCAACTGTGTCAGATACTTGACAAAACAGTAAAATCGTAACAAATAATTGGCGTAATGATCTACTGTTAGACCATTTTCCTGCTTCTTTAATCGTTGAGTGCCATTCACTGTCACCTTGTAGCAATCCTCGTGCATGACATGCTGATTTGAAGTCTGCATAAGTTTTACCATTCACAGTCCTTATTATATTTTCAAAACTTTGTGGACCTTTTACTATATTGAGAATCATATGCAAGTAAAACCTTTCACCTTGCGTTGGTTGTGCAAAATATATCCTGCCAATCTTGGTGCCATTGTGAGCTCTTTTTGTCCAAGATCTGCAAAAAAATATGACAATGTTAAAGATTAATTTAATTTTTGTTTCCGATCTATCAAACTTATAATTCATACCTTTGTTTCTTTGTGCCACACAAATTCTAATGGGAAGTCAACATAAGTTAAATGTCGAGCTTTTTTACTTTTCTGATTAGTAAGCATCCATTCTATGAACATTGTTCTCTTAGCCTTATCACATTGTACAACCTGAAATGTATTAGAATTATCACGAAATACAACATTTTGTTGATTCTCAAGATGATAATTCATTCTCTCAACAGATGGATCTCGAAACTGAATGTCAAAATCAAAGACTCTCCAGCTTGCTTCGGATGCAGATATATATTGAAAGTCCAGATAATGTTTGATTTCATCAACTTCATGAATGGTACGTTTTCTTGTATTTTTTTTCGTACTTATAATTCTCCTCAATAATGCATGTAGCTTGATCTGGACCTTTGGTAATACACTTGAATAAGTATTTAATCATTCGTGTACGATTGCAATGCTCAACATTAATGTGACACTGAAATTCCTTGCTGAGTTTAGGATTGTAAGGAACAACCCATCTATTGTCAATCTCAACTGGTTTATAGTGACCAACCATTGCAGTGCACTTGTTGTTTCTTCTTCTGTATACAACAAAACCATTTTCGTCCAATTTAGTGTCACTGCAAAAATCTTTAGGGAAATGTCTAGAACATCTATTCTCTTTCATGCAAGGAGAACCCTTTTTCTTTTCACCACACGGACCATGAATCATTGTACTGACTATAGTTTCATAAAGTATTAGATATGTATCTTTGTCAGGTAATTCTACTGAAATAAGCTTGTCTATGTTGGATCCAGTTTTAGGTTTGTCTTCCGGATGCAAAATTAGCAAAATGTGAGCATGTGGCAAACCACTTTTATGAAATTCAATAACATACAACACTATGAAAATAATAATAATTAGATATTAGTAAAATATTTGTGGAATTAATAATGTCATTGCATATAGTTACCAATTATTCATTACTTAGATTTATATATGTAAAATAAAAAGGTCATTTTAAATAGTATGTACCTGCAATGACTCTACCAAAATGATTCCCATAATAGAGTCTTTTCATTATGCAATCCAACTTTATTTTGAAAGCCCGACATCCAACATCTGGTACGTCCTCCGATTTTAATCCAGGGTTATACTTTAAAAAACTCTTTATTTCTTCCCAATGTGGATTGCAAGTTACAGTTATGAAAATATCAGGGGGTCTTGCCCATCTACATATGGCAATAGCATCTTGGTAAGTCTGCACCATATATCTATGTCCTCCTGTAAATGATGATGGAAGGATCAAACGCTTTCCAATCGATGATGTCGAGGAATCTCCTATAAAGGTAAATATTTCTCGAGTTTATCATATTGAAATTTTCTATTATACAAATACAAAAGATAAATGGCATCTAAAATATAATATAATATTTATAATACCTGCAACAACTGCATCCCTTAAATGGTTATATAGACCAGATCTAATGGTAGCTTGATTTGAAAGATACCATTGTAACCTAGAATGTTGAATACATGTATAACCATCAACAACATAAGTTAGATGAAGATGACCACCTATCCACAATGTTGGACTTTCTCTAATTCTTCTCTGCAAACGAAAAAGCATAAAATTGTCTCATGGTAATGGTACACCTCTTTTGACTATTTTGCACATTGTTTATATCAACTCCTCTTAGCAAAATCACAGTTCTATAACTATTTTTCCACGTGGGAATAATATAGGGTATTGCACTGCCATAAATTTAGGATATAACTCGTTTATTCTAAGTAGAGCACCTCCTTGAGTCTCAACAATTATGTCCCTATGACCAGTAATTTCTAAATCATCTCCTACTATCAAAGCTGCAACTTTAGATGAAGTTGGAAAATTGTATAACCTTCCATCAGTGATGCGATTATTAATGAGTCTTAAATGAACAGGAAGGACATCATCTTCTTGAAACCTGTCTCTTGCCAATCTAGACCACTCAACAATCACATTGTTTTCATCAAACATCTTTATCAATTGGTCAACAATTAATGGATCTGCAGTTCCTTCTTCTTTAAGAACAACATTCATTCTATTTTGACGTTCATGTTCAATATCATAGATATACAATTGAGCAAATTGAGGGGACTGATTTTCTAAAAGAAAAAGCGACCCAATTTTATGATGATTCTGACCACTAATTCTGTATGTGTACGGACCACCCCCATTACTTAAAGTCTTGTCTATTTAAAGTCCTGTAGAAGTAAACTGAAGCATACAATTGTACACTAGCATATTCTCTCTGAAAGCGATAGATCTAGATCCTCCTTGCAAGTCCATAAGTTTTGTTAACAAAGGAGGTGCAAACTCTAATAAAGGTAGCTGAACTTTTCCATTTTGACAACAAATTGAAAAGGTAGGTACACCTTTATGTCCTTTGTTGTTTCTTTCCTCTTCCCAAACTATTGCTCCACAATATGAACATTCTTTATTTGGGGATCCAAAGTAATTAGTACCTATAAAAATAAAGTTTATCAGTATATTGTCATTCCATAAAGAATAAACTTGATTAAAATGGGTACCTTTACTATCAATATAAGAATTTAGTCGCAAGTCAATATTGTGACGATATCTTCGTAACTGATTCTATCTACGTTTGTTAGTTGAATTTTTTGATGCTGAGATCCTTTCATGATGCATTGAATCAATATTTGGTGGAACATTCAGAGGTACTACAAAAAAATTATTTACATTTGTAAATTTTATTATTCTAAAAGCAAATATATAAAAATGTTGTTATAACTCTAACTTCTATGTTTTTTGTTATATTTCTTGTGGGCTAATATACTATATCTTCTTAATCGTGCCAATTTAGCATCAGATGACTTGCTTGACTCCATTTAGATGAAGCAAATGCTTGAGTAAAAAAACAAACACGTGGTAAAAAGGACTCATCTTAGTTCAAACACATAAGTAAATACATGGTTCTCTACAATTGTACTTTCTAAGGCAGGTAAATAAATTATCATCTACTTAGGTCATCCTGAAATAATTATTAGGTCAATTTCTTAGGTCATCCTAAAATAATTATTCATTAATAATTTATGACATTTTCATAATAAACAAAAATAATAAACCAAAACCAATAAAAATAATTACCAGAGATAGATGTCCAAGGGGGCTCTAAGTCCATGCGATGACTTGCTCTAAAGTGTCATTAATAGAAGAAATGGGTCGGTAAATCGTCGCCACTCGGATAATCGCTCAAACTGAAACCCAAGGCCACTATGTTTAACATCCAAAATACCACTCCGAGGGGAACAAGGGGGCAGATGTCCTTGGAACAAATGTGTTCGACATGGGTCCAGTCGGTGAAACGTCGATGAGCTCGATGAGGTCCGGGCTCTCCGATATACCAATCTGGAATTCATAAACGTCGACACCCAAATTGCTAACTGTATGAATGTTGCAATGCGAGTTTAGTTACAAGTGTTCAGTTGGGAGCAAATGACCAATAGACACCCTAAACCAAGAACGGTGTGATTTAAAATACGTATTTATTTATTTATAAGTCTACAATGTAACTAGGGTTGGGAAGCTTTGGTAGCCAAGTCCAATGCGTATATATTTTATTGTTCTCGATGACTTGCTCTAAAGTCATGTCCTTAGCCTCTGATACATGGGTAGGCGGATCAGGGGAGATACCAAAGTATGGTGTGAGCTGTCTGTAACATCTATCCCCTAAATACCACTCCATATCACTCCCATAAGTGAATACCATTGTCCTATGAGAAATGAACAATGCATATATCTATGTGTGTGGTTCATTCGTTGATGTGCCTAGAGATGTCCTCCAAGGCCTCCAAACAATAGAAGCCTGTGTGCTAAGTTCGATCTGGGTCAGGACAGAAGTTATGTTATGACTGATCTCACTAGTCAGATGAGCTCGATGAGGTCCGTGTCAAGCCCTGAGCCTAGGCCTCTCATCGGTATACTTTGTGAGGATAGAATTTGCAGCACGAAAATACTCATAAAACCATACCTCTAAGAGAATGACAAACCCTCCCATCTGGGGACTACTGACAACACCGGTCGCATTGAACAGAAGCCCTATCTAAACAACGCAACAAATGACAGTATATGGCTCCACCAAAATCAATACCGCCCAACCCATGCAAGTGTTCAAAGTTGGCTAGATATCCCAAGTTAATCGTGGAATGGCTAGAAGGAAAAAAGAAGACACCCATCAAATACATACAGAAAGCTCTTACATACTCATCAACATGTGCTTGACCATCATCGAAAGAATCAAGTGACAAATAATCTATCAAAAACTGCAATCCGAATTAGTAGTCAATGGTGTAATGTATGACGACCTTGATACCGAAATCCTAACACAAAGATCGTCATATGACTCCCGATTCGACAAGGGAAGAAAGTCATCATTTGGGCACAACTCGAATTGATTGCTACATCTCAACGGATTACCTAATCCTATACTCAAACCAGATATCATGCAAAAATCTAATTGAGTGAAGCCCAACTCTCATTATGTAAGGGGAGGATGTGGAGGGAAGTGAAAAGTATGTGTACTATCCCACCATCTCTCAACTAAACCATTAATAACTCCCTGAATGTCAGTCTTATTGTAAGGGATGTCAACTAGATGAGCAAAGGGAGTCGCTAAAATTGCATCTCTAACATGGTCAAGTGCACCGACTTTCTTAATATCATCCCACCACGTCTTAAGCGCACGTGGAGTGCACCGAACCCGATACATAACACATCTCTGATGTACACAAAATGAAACTAAAATTAAAAAAAAAAAAAAAAAATGTACGTATTGAACTACTAAAATTAACTACTACTACTACTAATTTATGAAATTAAAATACATACCTGTTGTTCAAGAACAACTCTTGAGACATGCCTATCATGAAACCTCTTAGACACCGGCCTAAGATGGTTGAAATCAATAGCCTCCGCATGAAATTCAAAATCGACTTGCTGATATTGAAGTAGCAATGGATCGTCAGCCTCAGCTCCCTGATTTCCAGCTCCAGAAGTGGTTGGTTCATCATCTAGATCACCAATGGGATTGTTCCAAACGTATGCACTATTACCACTGTTTTCTTCTTCCTCACCGTCACCACCCCATCGTGTTTGGTTATTATAGACGTATTCGTCGTCGGAACTCATTTTTTTCCTAGAACTAGAGTGACTAAGTTGAAAAAAAATTTGTAAAATGTCAAAAGTCCGACTGTCGCACGACATTATATTAAACATAGCACGCAACATTAGTACTGGCGCGCGCCAATACCACTATCGCGCGACAGTGATAGAGGCGCACGCCAGTACTAATGTCGCGCAAGGTGGGCCCGTCAAGTGAATTTGCTCGCGAAATTTGCGACCAACTAGAGTTAGTTGAAATTTGCGACCAACTTCTTCAAATTTTTTCTTCAAATATGAAAAGTATACTACCACCACCTAGAGATGCTCTTAGGTCATATATTACACAATGTTGACTCTCTATTTGTGGCATGACTTGTTTGACTCCATTTAGATGAAGCAAATGCCTGAATAAAAAAAACAAACACGTGGTAAAAAGGACTTATCTTAGTTCAAACTCACAAGTAAATACATGGTTCCCTACAATCGTATTTTCTGAGGCAGGTAAATTATCATCTAGTTAGGTCATATATTACACAATCTGGACTCTCTATTTGTGGCATTCTTATTCCATTTATTGGATATGTGGTTTTTCTACAAAAAATATGAATTGCAGATGATTGCTTATTTTGGAAGAGGCAAAATAGGGGGTTAGGTAACTTATCATCTACTAAGATTATATATTATACACTCTGTCAAATTTATTGATGGTCTTCTTATTTGGCCTTCTTATTCCATTTACTGGATATGTAGTTTTTATACTGAAAATATGAATTGCAGATGATTGCTTCTTTTGGAAGAGGCTAAATAGGGGGTTAGGTAACTTATCATCTACTAAGATTATATATTACACACTCGTCAAATTTATTGGTGGTCTTCTTATGAATGGCAGATGATTGAAAATATGAACTGCAGATGATTGCTTCTTTTGGGAGAGGCTAAATACGGGGTTAGGTAACTTATCATCTAATAAGATTATATATTACACTCTGTCAAATTTATTGATCATTACCTTAAAGGTTGTTGAAATGAAGATTCGAGGAAAAGGAAAATTCTTGAAATCGGATGATAGTTGCTGCTAAACATGAAGTCAAGAGAAGAACATATTTGACCTTGAACCTTAAAGGTTGTTGAAAAGAAGATTGGAGAAAAAGGAAAATTCTTCAAATCAGATGATAGTTGCTGCTGAACATGAAGTCAAGAGAAGAACATATTTTACCTTAAACCTTAAAGGCTGTTGAAAGGAAGATTGGAGGAAAAGGATAATTCTTCAAATAAAATGATAGTTGCTACTGAACATGAAATCAAGAGAAGAACATGTTTGACCTTGGAGTAGTGAGATCAAACTCTTTAGTTGCTGCTGATTAGTCACAAACTTTTTTTTTGTTTTTGATTGGAGTGTGAGAAATATAGAAGGAAAGGGTTTTAAGTTTTTACTAGCTATTGTGCATGTGGTACCCACGTGGGATCTACAAACTTTTTTTTTTTAAACTTCTAAACGTTAAATTACTATTTTGCCCCTAAAAAGTTAAAAAATAATAATAAAATATAAAATTACCAAAATGCCCCTACGTCCACGCACATTCACTATTCACTCGACCCCTCATTTTTCTATATATTAAAGATTTAAGTTTAAGTTTTTAGAATTTGTTTTGATGTGCGGTTAGCTTATGTATTTTTTTATATGCTTAAGGAAGGGTTGTGTTATGTATATTGTTTTACCATTTTTTTATTTGTTAATTGCGAAAATAGCCCATGCGTACATTTGAAATAATGGCATAGCTTTGTTTTTTTTTTAACATAACACATGAGAAAACAATTTTGACTTATTTTAAATTAGAGAGCATGCCAAATTCAGGGTTAGTTTGGTAAGAAGAAGAGTAATTATTTTTCAAATAGAGACTATTTTAAAAACTTTGCTGATGTGGCTCACTATGAGTATCCTAAGAGAATGGATATTAATGCAGGTAGGCTCGGATATCACGTGAGTTTTTAAGTATAAGGTCATTAGTCATGTGCAGAATTCTCTAAAAGGCTTGGGCTAGGGCTACTTTAAAAAGTCTAATAAAGAATGAAGACATAAATCAAGATGATAAAATTGGAGGCTTGTTTAGAAGCTGCGTTGGTGGCTGTTTTTTAAAGGTATGCCAAATTTCAAGATAAAAGTCCGTATAGAGGCCCCATTGGTGATGCCCTTACCAAACATAATTTAGCACCATCCAAGAATTGCAAGCACAACCAAAGTAGCTAAACCAATACCACTATACCAGTAAGAACCTTACTAGCAAATTCACCGGCATCCTGTTGTAAAATCCAGGGGCGAAAAATATCGACCAATATATCAATATATCGGTGATATATATTGGTATTTGGGTATCCGATATAAATATATTTTTGATATATCGGTTAGATATATTGACACAATTTCATACCGATATATATTGGATTTTCCTATATATCTATTGATATATATGATATTATTCGATATATATCATTGACTTTGTTGACTTTGACCAAACTTTGACCAATTTTGTTGACTATTGACCGATATTTCTTATATATATCATTATATATCAGTGATATTTATGATATATATTGATATTTTGCTTTTTTCACCAAAACATTAAAATCACTGATCTATCGATATATATCAATATAGTTCGGTTTTTGGGAGGTTTGATATATCGGTCGAAATCGAAAAATTGGGCCTTGGTAAAATCTTCCAATTCTTAGAAATCTTGTCCTCTCGCAATCAGGCAAGGTGAATTGCTTGGGCAAATGTTGTAGGATGAGACTTCAAAACTAACAGTGCAATGAATGTAATCCTTCAATCCGTAAACAAACAAATACAAAAGGACTTCATCTGAATGAGAATCACTGGTGGTTGGCTGCGAGTATAATCCTCGGGACTCTTTATGAAGGGCTACAATGAATTTCCTCCAAATAATGGTGGCTTCTCTCTTGTGCTAAAGGTGCAGAGCTGCTAATGCCACCTTTCTTTTGTACAAACTCTCTTAAACGGACTAGTCCATTAACGGACATGTTCCTGGGGCAACTTGTAATGTTTTGAAACAGTTTATATAGTGTCTTAAACAATTTTTTAATTTATATATATAATACAATTATAAGCTGTGGAAGACTAGTATAAACTGCTCAAGACACTGTATAACATGTCCATAAACAGATGACCGTTTAACAGAAAGCCTTTTTTTTTGTGTAATCATAAAAAAAAAAAATTATTCGCTTGAAATGATTAACCATATGTCCATATGGAGGTGTAGCCCATAAGTGATCACATCTGCCCAATATTCAGTTATTCACTATCTATTCTGTTTCCTATTGCAGCCCAGCACGCTTGATACTAGAAATCTAGCTAAAAGCCATTGGGAACACACACAGTCGCGCTATTTTTCATTAATTAACTACTAATTTAAAAGTTAACCATTCATTATTGAAACTGAAACATTTAAAAGTAATAGAGATGCTAAAGAAGGTAAAGGCGCTCAAAAACCATGGGTTGACCATTTAAAAGTTTTATGGTCCCTTTTATCAATTAACTACTAATTTAAAAGTTGACCATTCATTACTCAAAAGTTAACCATTCATTACTGCCATCAATGTACTTCATAACGAAACATTCAAAATTACAGACATGCTTTAGAACGCAAACTTGCTCATAAACCGATATTCCTAAGATAAAAGGGATGAAACTCGGATATTTAATTTACCATACTAACATTATGTTTGCGGCCAACTTCTGCAAGCATTGATCCATGTGAAGCAGTCTGATCAAGCAAAGCGGCCATCTTGAGAGAACATTCTTCATCTGCAGAAAAGTCCCCCATCTCGTGACTGATAAGTTGGATTGTCTTGTTTATAGTAGCCTGATGGTATAAGCAATCATTAAGCAGGACTTCTAAAGTACTATGATCAAGAGTAATACCATTCTCTTCCATCATTTTGACCAAATTCCGAGGTCCAGCTGACATTTCCCCCTTCATTACACAGCCACAAATAGTCAACCCATACGTCACAAGGTTAGGGTGCAAACCCTTCTCCTCCATTTTCTGGAACATATCCCAAGCTTCATCAAACATCCACTGCGAATAAAAGCCACGAATAGTAAGGTTATACAATACAGTCTCCATGATCTTGTCATTCATAGAGATGGAGAAGAGGAAGTCCCTTGCTTCCTTGAATTTTCCAGCATAGCATGCCCATAAAAATGGCAGTGCAAATTTCAGTACAAACCTCCAATCCATTAGCTTGCATGAAAATCAATAATTCTTTGGCTGCTTCTTCCACACGGTTGGTAGTGGATTGATCGAGAACTAATTTACAATGCTTGGACAAACTTGGGATCTTTAAGTCTTTCGAAAAGGCTTCTGAGTTCCTAATGACGGAACGCATGAGTGTAGTGTAGGTAGGAGTGTCCGGTGTCAATCCCTCGGACCGTATCTTCTTAAACAGTAGGACAGCCTTATCCAATCTTCCATCCCGAAAGTAGCCGTCAATCAAGATGCGATAGGTAAGAGCAGTAGGTTTGTGATATTTAGCAACCATAAGATTGAAAACACTCTTTGCCTTTTTCACTAGTCCGTTTAAACAGAATCCACGCATCAACAGATGGAATGCAGCTTCCGTAGGACGAAAGCCTCTCTCAATCATCAAATCAAATACTCCACTGGCCTCGGGTATCATCCCTTCTCTGCAAAGACTATCAATTAAAGCATCACAGAGCTTAGGGGGATCTGGCAATATCTCAAGATCTAAAGACTCGGCAAAAAGTTTCTTCCACCGTCTTGAAATGCACAAGGAATGAAACAAGGAAGTGTAGGTGAAGAGAGTCGGGTTTTTTATGCTTTGAGATATTTCTTCAACCAAATGAAGTGCTTCCTTGGTCCGCCCATTCGTACAAATGGAATTGATCACCTCCTCATCATCGGAAGGGGAAGCACGACTCTTCTTCTCTGCTGCTGCTTTTCTGACATGAACATTCCATTGTCCTGGATCCCCCTTCCGAAAGACCATAGTAAGAAGGGTGCTCAAAGTAGCAACCTTTAAACCAATCCCACGTTTTAATGACATTCCAAAAACAGCAAACCCTCGATCCACGCCTGGATCAATAGAACAAGCACAATTTGTCAAGATGTTTACTGTAACAGGGCTAGGTTGGATTCTGAAGAATTGCATTACCCTCCACAAGGAGAAAACAGTAGAAGGAAAGATTCTCGTCCTATAAACGGCTTCCAAAAGTTGATCAAAGTGGTTAATGGAAACAGGCCTGTAAGGCGAATGGATGGACTTAATCAAAATATAAAATGACCCATAAATCTCTTCAAGCCTAACGGAGTCAGACTGGCACCGATCACTTACGTACCGTAGGAAAGCCGAACGATTCCATTTCACGGAGGTAGTAGTAGTTTTCGAACGAAAGAGTGAAAGAAGAGAAGGGATGGAAGAGAGTGCAGTAATAGTACTAGTACTCACCAACTTTCTTTCACTGGAGATGCGGAAAAGAGCCATTTGATGAAAACGGAAATGGCGGGATAAATACTTACTAGCTGCACTGCGACATATGGTTTTCCCAACTAGGTTAAAAGCTTTTCTGAATCCGTTGCGCAGGTCCTTGAGATGTACGTTTACCGAATTTTACGATAGATGATAGATAATTTTGGGTCCTGTATTGGGCAACCAACTTGATTGGGCAGCCTCCAGCCCAAGCCCAACCAGAAGCCCAATAGCCATAATAGCCCAATACCCCCGAAGAAACGCACACCGGTTACCCAATAGCCATAACCGTTCTAGCCAGTTTCATCTCTCTCACGAGTCTGTACCCAAAAATGCAAAAAAAATAAAAATTAAGTTTTCTCTCGTCTGTCTTAAGAAAGTGAAGTATTCTCTCATCCAATTGCCAACACGCCATTGTTAAACTCTGATAATCATTCTCATTGCGAATAAATCGAACCAAAGCAAACCATTTTTATTATGAAGAAAGTGAATCACATCACCACTACAGGTTTGTTTCTAACTAATCATTTGTATGTTCCTTATTACTCATGATGTTTGAAAGCATTCAACTCTTGTTATTATAGTTAACCCTTAGAAACACATTTTGTGCATATGGTTGATAATCAAGTAATATTTGTAATGACCATGTAATGCTGTGTTTACCGTGTTTAAAGTCATTAAGAATCTTATCATTGTATAGGAACCGATTTATGGGCAATGTACCTGGTCGAATACACTGGAATGGTGAATATATGGAAGCTTAATTTGAGTTGTAATGCAATGTTGGTTAGTTTTAGAATGTAGTAATTTTGTTGGTTAATTTTAGAATCTTTGGTTACTTGATTTGTCAAGAAATGAATTTTATGGAAGTATACTTTGTGCATTGTTCAAGCATTATTTTAAGACTAGGTTATTTTGTATTAAACATAGCAATTTATCTGGTTCAATTCCATTATCTATTGGAAATTGTTTGAATTTAATGATGTTTGATTTTTCTTTTAATAATCTCAGTGCTATACCAATTATGGCATTTGTTTCGTTGCAAAGTAATTCTTGTTGGAATTTTTGGAAGTTTTGGAACTGTAATAGTAGTGTTAAAAAATCAAAATATGATTTAGATTTGATTAAACTTATTATAGTTACTAATACTTATTTTATTTTTCTTTGTAGCAATGTGTCCTCGATCAAATAATATCAAGAATATAGCTAAATCTACATTCAAGGGTGTACAAAAGTTTTTTGGTGGCGGCGGTTCTTTTTCGGGTCGCGGTGACGCGCTTGAGTTTGAGAAGAAGAGAGTTAGGGGTTGAATACATCGGTTTCAATCCGTAGAGGTGATAGAAAAGTTAATGATATTGATCGTACTAATATAGGTGATGAAGAAGGAGAAGAAGAGAATAAGGGGAGTGGGCACCTCTGCCTTATGTGCTTATCCTTATTGAGTCTTTGTTGCTTCAGCAGGGGAGCGCGGAGTGTTGAAGTGTGTTTCGCATCTATCCAAGTTAAGCCAATGGGATGTGATAAACGAGTTCAAAAACTCTCCCAGATTTGAAAGAGAGCTTAAGAGGACTGGGTTTTATGATCTCGTATTTGGGTATACAAGCATCACAATCCGCCGTTGGTCTCTGCGTTTGTGGAGAGGTGGCATCCAGAGACCAACACCTTCCATATGCCATTTGGAGAGATGACTGTGACTTTGGATGATGTCTCCCAAATCCTAGGCATCGCAATTAGAGGCAGAGCAGTGCGAGGGAACACAAAGTTGAGCCGTGAACAATCGGAGAATCTCCTAGATCGTGCTCTGGGTATGGTATCTCGCTGCCTCTGATTAAGGCAGAGATAAAAGCTAACCGGTTCATTTTAAAGGTAAGGCTAGAATTTATGTGGAGCCAGTTTGTTGGGAAGGCAAAGAGGAAGGTGTAGACTTTGACGGAGGTATAGCGGGCTATAAGAGCTTATCTACTATTTTTCTTTGGATGTACCCTCTTCACTAACAAGTCTGGGAGTGGAGTGTCTGTTTATTATTTGAAATTGTTGCTGAAATTCAGTGAGATTAGAGACTATGCGTGGGGTGCAACAATTTTGGCCTTTTTGTAGAAAGGACTTGGGACTGCCACGTGTGCAAAAGTGAAAGGTGTTTCAGGCTTCTTGACTTTTCTATAGGTAAAACTTAAATATTTTGTAGATTTTTTTTAATGTTAATTATATTATTCTATTAGTATGCTAACTGTGTGTGTATATATCTAGGTGTAGATCTATGAGTACTTCCTGTTATTCAGGCCAATCCCAAACTTGGAGTACAAGTTGTCTGAGTCGCGTGTTCTTAGATACACAGTTACCGCTTTGCACTATGAGGATACATGTCATGCATTGCAGTATTATCGAGCGATACTTGATGATATGACGGTGTTCAATGTAAGTATTTCAGTTTGTTTCAATTTTTTTTTTAGTAATTGATAATTGGAGTATGTGATTAATGACACATTTTATTTTCTTTAAGGTTGATTGGCATCCATACGATAATTTCAGAGCTACACACCCAGTCGATGACATTGCCTTTTTTGAGGGAGTGATATGCTTTTTTGACATTGTGGAGGTTTACGCTATTGCAAGGGTCGTGCGTCAGTTGGATTATGTGCAGTTTATACCCGCAGCTCCTCCAACACCAAATTGGATGACCAGGACTATAGTTGGATGCGGGTATGACGTGAGATGGACATGGACGACTGTTGGACTTGTATATTGGGAGTCATGGCAGAATCACGTGATCCAACCCAACAGTCGAGGACCCATTTCTACTTATCCATGGGAGTGTCATCCAAACTATATGGAGTGGTATGTGAGACATTCTCACATTTGATTGGTAAATCCTGAGCGGCTTCCTATCCATTTCTCCCTATAGACACTTCCCACTTGTGCACCGATTGTGAGTATTGTGATTTTCTAATTGTGTTTTGTTTACACTCTTTTAAAACGGTAATTAATAATTGTTTTGTATTCTTATTTTGACAGAACAACGTCATCGATGAAACAAGTCATTTGCTAGAGAGAGGTCTGCAATTGGGTGGGAATAATATTCCCGAGGAAGCAAGGTCCGAGTTCCAGGAGGCGTACAACTTGACTAGGTGCAAGTACAGTGGTGGGCAGTACAATAGTCAAAGTATATTTTTGAACGCGACTTCCAATTTTGATGTAGTTGATGTATTTTTCAATTTGATGTATTTTGAAGTGGAATTTGATGTATTGGAATTGAATTTGATGTGGAAAAGAATTTGATGTATTGGAATTGAATTTGATGTGGAAAAGTTTGATGTATTTGAAATGAAAGTGGATGTGGAAATGAATTTGATATGATGTATATGAATTTTATGTTTTGAAGTGAAATGAATTTGATGTTTTGAAAGTGGAATTTGTATGTGTTTAGGATATGAAAGTGTTGTAAAAACAAAATAAAATTCCAAATTTTTTGTCCAAACGACCCAGCCATATCTTCCCTCGAGTGCCCAAATGACCCAGCCATGTCGGTCTGGAGACTATCCAAACGACCCCTTTAGATCGTTCCATGAAACAACCCGAGAGCTCTATCTCAAATGACACCACCACACCGCTTGGTTCAAAGTTCAAATGACTTCAGTGTATCGTTTGGGATCTCAAACGACAAGTTCAAATTGCTTGGTTTGAAGCCTAAACGACTTGACAATATCGTTTGGGGTAAAAAAATGCCAAATTAAACTTGTTCCAAATTATATCAAAATAAAATCAAATTACACTTGTTCCAAATTATATCAAAATAACTTGTCAAACATTATTTCACAATAATATCAAAATAAAATCAAATTACACTTGTTCCAAATTACATCAAAATACCATGCCAAACATTATTTCCAAATAACATCAAAATAAAATCAAATTACACTTGTTCCAAATTACATCAAAATATCATACCAATGGGCTCGTCTTCTAAAATATCATAAAATCAAATTACATTTGTTCCAAATTACATGACAACATTGAACAACTTAGTCGATAACATGTACTATTAGGTCTTCAATAGGCTCGTCTTCCCAAATTAGATTTGGAATGTTCAATGCCATAAATTGCAATTGCCTTGTTGTGAATGCCAAATTCCAACTTTCAGCAATATCATATCGAGCTTTAAGACATTGGCGTATTACTAGATGAATCGGACAATTTTCAACAAGTTCAACATAGACAAAATGATTTCCACCAATATGTGCGCTACCTAACACTTTTTTCACTCTCTCATGATTTGCTTAGGTTCTCACCGACATGATAAGAAAGCACTAATGACGTCTTAAATACAGGAGGACAACATTAAATCTTGAAGCAAATATATATCCAACAAAATGCATGCTCATCCACTTATTTAAGGGTGTGTAATCTTCTTCATGTGGGATTGTTTTCTTCACAAAAACAACCTCATTTTGACTATACAAAGTACAATAAAAGGGGAGGTGGTCAATAAGCTCTTGAATTGGTACAACTCCTTTCTCATCTGCGGCCAACCTTCTTGACTTCTTCCTATTGCAATACAGAAAGCTTTATACCCGCAGTTGCCATCGCCAACAGGGTTCATTGACTCTAACAATGTATTTGTGCATTTCTTCAGGAATATCCAACCTGTAATATTTAGGACCCATAATCTTTCCAAAGTCTACCCCATCTTTCACATTTTGTGGTGTGGTTGTTTTTGGAGAAGCCTTATTTTTTGGCGTGGTGTGGGTGTTTTGGGTGGTTATTTTTGGAGAAGCTTTCTTTCTTGATGTGGTGTGGGTGTTTTGGGTTGGTGTTTTTGGAGAAGCCTTTTTTCTTGGTGTGGTGTGGTGTGGGTGTTTTGGGTTAGTGTTTTTGGAGAAACCTTCTTTCTTGGTGTGGTGTGGGTATTTTGGGTGGTTGTTTTTGGAGAAGCCTTCTTTCTTAGTGTGGTGTGGGTGTTTTGGGTGGGCTTAGTGTTTTGTTGTGATGATACCCACTCCTCATGGTCACGTTGAGAATATTCAAAACAAGATGGATCTTGCTTTGAAGAGTTCTCATCTCCAATTGAAAGATTTCTCTTGCAGCTACCTTTTAGCCAACCTTTGGTTTTTGCTTCCTCACGAGGCAGTACTAGCCATGTACTTTTTGGTACGACAATTTCCATAAGCTTCCTAATCATAACCCTCTGCTCTTATTCAGAAACCATTGCAAACCTTTTCTTGAACAAGTCCATCGAAGGACTAACATCTGGACCAACACCCACTGACACATTGGGAGAAGCAGACAATGTTTTCCAAAAGGGTCGTTAGCAGTCAAAGGGATGAACCGCTCTTGCTCTTTGATAATTAATTTTTGATAGCTAAAAATAGTAGATTAGAGATGGGAAAATAGTACTTATCAATATATAAAACTCTCTAAATCATGTGTTGAAGAGGAGAGTAATCGTGTTTGATCTACTCTTGCTTGCACGTATTTAACACGAATTTAGATTAAACAAACGATTCACTAATGAGAGAGTAATATGAAATATGAAAAAATAGATAAAATAGCTAAAACAGTGGTTATAATGATGAGAAAAAGGATATAGAGAGAGTAATAAATCTACCTAATTATTAGTTTCATGCAAGAATCAAATTATTTATTGAAAAGAGATTGTCTTTAGGTTTTCACGCAATGATCAAACCTAAATCATCAAACTTTATCATCTCTAGCAACAACCTACATCTCTATAGTCATTATTACTAGCATGTATGATTACTACAACCAAATCTCTCGACTTAATCATAACAATCCATAGTTTAATTTACTATATGTTTATTTTGGAAATCATACAATAAACTAAACTCATTGAAACACATATACAATCCACTACTAAAAAAAAATGGTTTTTGTAACTGTTGTAAAAGGTTATTTGTGACTGTTGTTTTCAAAACAAAAACAGTCACAAATGGCAGAAAATAATTTTTGTGATTGTTTTAAAATGTTTTTTGTGACCGGGTCATTTTTAAAAATGTCACAAATGTTTTTTAAAGGAAAGGGATCGTACATGTGTGGCGTATTATTTATGACTACTCTAAAAAAACATATACATATTACCCGATTTTATGTGACAGTCATTGAAGACTAAGTATTTCTCGGCCCGCTGCTTCAAGAGCCCACTAAAAATTAAACTACATAGAAATACAACCCACGTTCGGTCTCCCCTTTCGGCGGCCTTTCCACATTCAGTCATTTCCAGAAACAAGTGCTTTAAAAAAAAAAAAAAAAACGCTCGATCTCCTACGACTCTATCTTCACTCAGGCCGTTAGGGTTTCCAATAACCGTGAACTCGATGTACGGCTTAAAACCTCTCCTCCTCGAAAGTCGGAAAATATAAATCTTTCTCTCACCCCCATTGGTCTTTGAATCTCCACCGTTGAAATGTAGTTCAGTTACTGATTCGATCAATAAATTCGATATCGCCATGGCTCCCGGGCGTAATAAAAGAAGAGCGAACCGAGGAGGCAAGACAAAGAATCAATTGGTCTTGGGGGATCTCGTTCTTGTTAAGGTTAAAGGCTTCCCTGCTTGGCCTGCCAAGGTCTGCCCTTCTTCTTTTTCCCACTTTCCTTTTTCAATTATTCTATCTTCTTATTCTTCTTTATTAGGTACTTTTTACTATTCACTTTCTTCTTTTTTATTCTATTCAAATAATCAACAACATTTTACACTCTTGTTTTAATTTACAAGGTAGGGTTTTCTTCAATTTTGCTATTTAATACTCATATCAATGGGTTGACGAGTTGGGGTTTTGGTTTGCATAAACTTGCCTTTCACGTGCAGGTTAGTCGTCCTGAAGATTGGGACCATACACTGGATCCTAGGAAGTATTTTGTTCAGTTCTTTGGAACTGAGGGAATATGAGTTACTATTTATTCTTTTACTTATTTAGTATTGCAAATAAAAGTTTATATTAGACCAAAGAGGCTAATAGTTGAATAATGGATTTCAGTAAATGTATGCTATTGTAGTGTATCATTACTTTATATTTTGGTAAATTACATCTCAAGTAATGTCCTCTAGGCTATTATGCTTTTAGCTGAACTGGTGACTTTGGTGTCTTTCAAATTATTGGATTTTGAGACAAATTTGACAGATTAATTGATAAGTAGTGCTTACTAGCTTGTGTTTTTGTACCAAGATCTACCCTTTTGACTAATTCATGATTATGATCAATTGGTTTATGGGAAGTAATATTGGTGAAGGAAAGAGAAGGGGATAAGTATGGCTAATACTACTGCAGCTTGTGTCGAGGGGCAACTAGCTTAGTGATATGCTGATTGGTTCAGATTAGGGGTTAAACATTGAGGTATGTAGTTTTACATTTTGCATGATTCAAGTTTTTTTTTTATTGATCACGGCTCTAAATATGACTGCTGATGACCGTATTATGATAATTAGTGTAAATGGTTGTTAGTGGGTGGAAAAAGATAATTAACCATAAGAAATGAAGCCATCATCTCTTTTTCCATTAATGTTAGTCTTTATTACACCAATTCATCAAGTCCTTCACCTTTTCTTATGGGATGAACATCGTTTGAATCAGAATTATTCTTTAGCAAAAACAAAAAATCAAAATTATTGAATGAAGAAATGCGAGACTTTGAAGAATATTCTTGCTTGCTTCCGAGTGTGTGTTTTTTGGCTTATGGTTTTCTTTAATTTCATGCTTTTGTTGCCTGGATTTTTTATCTTTAAACGATGGAATGATTTATCAGTTGCCTTAGGGATGGTTAAGCAGAGGTGTGATTATTCAACCCCATTTTTTTTTTCTTTTTTTTTTTTCTCGACACCATTCGTAATAGTGCTTATATAGAGTAGTATCCATTATTAATTCCATGTACAAATACCTTAGTCTTAAGCTTTGTCTTTTTGTACCTGTCTAACTAGCAAGTTCTTGTCAATCTATGTTTTCTAAGGAGGCACCTCAAATGTTTCAATCTACTTTTTTTGTTCTTTGAAGGTATGCATTAATAAGGATTTAATATAAATGTCTTGTGATTGGCTAGTTCATCTCTTTTAGGCAGTGTTGAAGAAACAATGCGGACAAAAATTACCTATTATAAAGATGTTGGACTTCTCGTTGTAGGGTGTAGTATGCACAATTCATATGTATGTGTATGATGACTTTGTTATTGTCTTAGTTGTCAATTATCTGTTTGCTGGTATTGGGGGTTTTGAGGATTTCCTACAGTTGTTTTAGCTCTTTGGAGGTATTATATATTGTCACTTAAACTTAGGAACTGTATATGTGTCATATATGTTATGGGTTCCGTATTTCATTGTGAAAGAGTGGATTTATGTACACGTATAAAGTAATGTTTATGGTTACAGAAGATGGCAAAGGGAGGTCCTTGACATGTACAATTAATGAGCTATTATGTGGTTTGTGGGTCAATTGGGGTTTTGTGGACTGCCACATGTAGTACACCACATGTAGTACACCAATACATATTCAGAAGGATGAACTTCAAATGATCAAAATTGAAGATATATCTGTAAATTAAATGGACTATTTGTGGCAGTCTTTGACAACTCCCATTACTCCATTTGTTTAGTTTTGATGTTCCTGCTATATTTTAAATAGGTTAGTTGTATGTATGACCTTAGACTTGGTTAATTTTTTCTTGAACTAGTGTGCCAATATGTTGATATCATCTTGCCATGATACTTTTTTATTCCATATATGGTAGGCGGTCCAAAGAGATCTTTATGATTGAGAAGTTTTAATTGCAATCCTATAACTTCGTGACTTAGTTTTTGTATTTTAAGTGAGTATTAGGTTTTGAATTTCCCTTTATTTGTAAGTCTAATCCCATGCATGTGTAGTGATATGTATGGTTTAGTTGTTCACACAAGGTTATGAAAAAGTTTGAATGGATTATACTAGTAACTCCCTTCACACTTTAAATGATTCCAGACTCGTTTTAGAGTTAAAAGTATGGCCTTGAATATGGGAATGTTGGTTTATCTCTAGCTATGACTAGAATAAGTATTCCAGATGCATTTCATGTTCTTTCTATGCGTGGATATAATTTCTTCATTATTATTCTAAATACAATTTCAGTAATTAACTTACATGCTAAACACGTGTTGCTATCTGACTTTGTACAATCTTATTTTTTATTCACTAAAGCTTAGAAGCACTTGTTATATGGATTTTATTTGTTTTGCAGTTCTCTTTACTGGAATAATCATTAAAGCCAGGTAAATGATTTTTTTGTCATTAAGATTATCTTTAGCATTTTAAAGATTTGGTGGGATCAACAATGGTCGCTAGGTATTCGATGAAGATGGCCTGGTATTGTAGTGTGGTAGCTGCCCAAGCCTTGTTTTGATATTTTAGTTCCTTAGAGCATCTTTAAGAGAACTACCAAAAAAACACCAAACCAAAAAAACACCAAACAACTTTAGGAGCAACATCAAATTTTCACCAAGCAACCAAAATCGCGCCATATAGCCCATGCGGTTTTCCCAAAACCGCGCCACTAAAGCCCAACTGACAGGCTCAAGCCTTTGCGGTTTTCTGAAAACCACGAGGTGTTCAGAACACCGCGTGCTATATCCATTTAACCTTCTTGGTCATGCGATGTTCTCTTCATTTTTCATGTTCACTCCCATCTAAACTCATCACTTTGAACAAAAAAAAAAAACACTACCAAAACTCTTGACGATTTTTCAATAGATCATTCATCTTCTTCTGATTCATCTTCATCTGATTCTTCATCGAGCTCGAGCTCTTCAAATGATAACACTGCAGTTAAAACTCGTAAATTAGTGGCTATTGCTCTACTTTTGGTTCGATATCGTCTGAGTTTATTGCGTCAGCAAGAAGCGGAATCTTCTTATAGACCGCATGGTGGTTCGAAGAAAGGAAGAAAATGTAAGAATCGTCAGTATGAGGCAACACTGGCTCGTGTAAATGCTAATTACTTCGGCGCAAATCCTATATTTCGTGAGCACGACTTTCGACGCCGATTTTCTATGGGTCAGCCATTATTTACTCGTATTTTCAATCATCTTAATCATAATGTACCATATTTTCAACAAAAAGTTAATTGTGCGGGTAAGTTTGGGAATTAACCCAAAAATGAAAGTAATTCTTGCTTATGGATCGCAACCATAGTTGCTATCTGAAATGTTTACTTACCTATTACATTCGGAATTTCGCGAATTTTGATCTATAGTAGATGATATGTTACATGATTTCAATTGATCTAGTAGATGATTTGTTTATGAATGAATCGCTATTTACGTGATGGAATTATTAGAATTTTTGGAGGTGAATACTTGTGCAAACCAAATCTTTGTATATATTCATCGTTTGCTTAAAGAGTTTGAGGAACGCGGATGGCACGGAATGCTAGGAAGCATTGATTGCATGCATCGGCAATGGAAGAATTGCCCATCCAGCGTGGCAAAGGGTCTCACACGGCCATAAGCATAAACCAACAATGATTTTGGAGGCGGTTGCCGATCGTGACGCATGGATTTGGCATATTTTTTTGGAATGATTGGGTTCTCACAATGATCTTAATGTGCTTGACCGCTCACCAATATTTGATGATATAGTCAATGATGAAGCTATTCCTTGTAACTATCTGTGAATGACCATCATTATGATATGGGCTATTACTTGGCTGACGGTATTTATCCTAATTATGCCACATTGATTCAAACGATTGCTAAACCGACAATTGCATAAAACAAACATTTTTGTAAAGAAGCAAGAAGATGCTAGAAAAGACAGAGCGGGCGTTTGGTATATTACAATCGCGTTGGGCTATTTTAGTGAATCCGTGCAGGTTATGGTATTTGGAAAGCATGGCTACTGTTATGAGGGCTTGCATCATTTTACACTATGATTGTGGAAGATGAACGCGAAACGGATATCCTGCAGTATATTCCTGATTTGGAAATACCAAGTAGAGAAGGTGCATCTGAAGATCAACGCCATTTTGTTTTATCTCGTTGGGCATTTGGCGTCGAGAGGGGTCGTTCAAAAGTTGTTCATGATAGATAGAAAAATGACTTGGTCGAGCATTTGTGGAGTAGGCGTGAGCGGCGTGGTCAGACTTGATTTCTATTTCTATTTGCACTTCATTTGGACTTTGTGTTTATTTATCGTTTTAATTTCTATGTATTTGTGTTCCAAATTTATTTCTATGTATTTATGGTTTTATGAAAGGATTTGTGTATATGAGAATTTTGAAAATACAAAGTAGACTCTGCCGAATTTTTTTTAGAATGATAAAAAGTATCAACTTTAAATTATAATAAAATATTTAATTAAAGATTAAAGTACATTCTAATTAAAATCAAAATACAAACTCAAATTAAAGTACGTCATTAATTAAAAGACAAATTAAAATACTCAAATTAAAAGACATACAAACTTAAATTTAGACTATGCACTATTTTGACTACTACCAGTGATATTGCCATTTGCCAAGTCGATTCTTCGTTTTTTGTAAAATTTCTGCTATTTTGAGTTGCCAAATTTCGCGCTCGTCTTCGGGTAATCCTTCTAATTTCATTCATAGTATTTTCGCATCATTTTCATCTTCTCGAACTCGGAGCGCATCTTTCTTCAATTGAAGTTTTTCTTTTTGGATTTGGAGCTTCTAATCCATCGAACGTTTCTTCAATTGAAGTTTTTCAAATTCCATCTCATCTTTCTTCAACTGTCTTTGAGCTTCTAATTCATAGCATTCTTTGGTGGTTTTAGAAAGTTCCACCAGAAAATCATCAAGTTTTTTAGCGGATTCCTCTACTTTAGAATAACTTTCTTCTTTATCTTTTTGCTTTCTTTTCTTGTCTTCTTTCTTTCCAAGAGGCCTATCCTTAAGCCCATGAACTTGGTGTAGATCATAATCCATTGGTTGAGTTGTCGCAGTTGATATTGGAATTGATGAACCTCTTTCCCCATTGTTTGACTTTGACTTTTTGGTGGGATGCAAATCATTTCTCAACTGTAGCCTCTTCCATTTGGGGTGAGTATTTCACCATATTATAGCATTGCATCCATTTCCAAACCCCATTATGCATCACATATGCACTTATTGCTTCCTCAACCTAACAATTAAGCAAAAACTAAATTAGAATTGAAAAATATATTTGTGAATCAAAATAACAAATAAAAAGTAAATACTTACAATCATATTGTCATTATAGCCACTTGGAGGAGATGTTTGAATCTTAGAAACAATAGCATGAAACTTGTTGATATTAGCTTGAATGAGAGTCCAACGGTGTTTCATACCTATCAAGTTGCGTTCGGTCATTCTTCCTAAATTTGCATGAAATGCATTTAGAATTCTAGCCCAAAAATCGTTCGACTTTTGCTCATTTCCTACTACACCATCTTGACTAACTTGTAGCCAACTATTGGTGAGAGCAATATCTTCTTCTTGTATCCATGAAGCCCCTCTAGATTTTGATTTTGGTTTTTGACTCATTGTTGTTTTAAGAGTAGAGAGTAGAGAGTAGAGAAAAGAAGTGAGTGTAAAACTATGGGGTGAGTGTTTCAATTTATAGGGTTAGAAAGATATAGCCGTTTTTTGCCCGTTGTAGTAATTGAGCCACGCGGTTTTAGAAAAACCGTGCGGTTTTGTCAACACCGCGCCCATAGAAGCCCAAGCCCACGCGGTTTTGCCAAAACCACACCATAGAAGCCCATTTAGCAGCCCAAGCCCACGTGGGAAAACCGCGTGAGTGATTTGATACAACATCAAACCTGGAACCAAATATTGGTCGATTTGGTGTTTGGTTTGGTGTTTTTTTTGTGTTTTCATCAACATGTAGCTCTCCTGATGTTGAAAAAACACCAAATTGTTGGAAATTTGGTGTATGGTACTAGGTTGATATCACTCCTAAAGATGCTCTTAGTTTTTATTTTTTATTTCTTATATTTTTAACTTTTGCAGATCAAGAAAATTTCTGGCCAGCAAAAAGACTTCCACCTCGAATAGGTGTCAAAGCTCATAGCTTGTTCAGTGTCTCTAAGAATGTCTTTCAAACTATGATGAAGACTAATCATGAGTGTTTGACGTGAATGTGACTTGGTCACAATTCTTTCTTAATCCATTCATTTGTATATTATTAAATATTTATTGATTATCTAAGTCTTACGATTATTTTTGCTACTGGAATGTTTAATAGAGTTAGCATTTATGAATGCTATTTGAATTTTAATGGATTATATTTTGGATAAACTGCTGTTTTAACCCTTGTACTCTTGGTCAATTAACATTCTCCCCCTTGTACAAATTTAACAACTTAAAATACATTGTACTCTTGGTCAACTAATATTCTCACCCTTGTACACGTGGGCATAACCTGATGACTAGGATATTTAGCGTTTAAAAAAAAACAAAAAAAAAAAACAAACAGTACAAGGGTGAGAACGTTAGTTAACTAAGAGTACAATGCGTTTTAAGCTGTTAAATTTGTACAAGGGGAGAATGTTAGTTGACCAAGAGTATAATGTGTTTTAAGCTGTTAAATTTGTACAAAGGGCAGAATGTTAGTTGACGAAGAGTACAAGGGTTAAAACAGTAGTTTATTCTTATATTTTAGGTGTATATTTGTTGCAAGTCCAATTCAATGTGAAATGTCTGTTTTCAAATATATACAATTTTTTTTAAAAAAAAAAAAACAATTATAACATTTATCACGATTTTGCTAGAACTGTCACAAAAGATACGGTTTTTTTGTTACCGTTTTATATGGTGGAGATAGGATAGTCTGGAACAAATATTTGTGACGGTTTTGTAGAAAAAAATGACCCCCACTCCGTCACGGTTTTGGAAAAAAAAATAACAGTGATAAAAGACTTTTTGTCACTGTTTTTAACAGTGATATAAAGCCTTTTTTGTTGTATTGATTAAATAATTTTATTAAGCAATCTATTTCTCATTAGGCTTCATAATCACTCCTCCTAATAGGGAGATTAGCTTAATATTATTGGATTGAAACTAAGTAAACAATAGAATAAAGACATAATGTAAATAAGAATTGAATAAATACTAAAGCTTTTATTGATGAGGAATTAATGGAGGCTACACTACAAAACTAATTCTAACCCTAAACTAAACTAAAGAGGGAGAGAGAGAGAACCCTAATTACAGCTAAACTAATGTGAGAGTAGCGAAGTTTTGTTTAGTCTTAACTCTCTTTATATAGGAGAGAGTTAGGGTTACATTTTCGTGCATGGGCCAAAAGGGGGGACTTCGGGCTTCTAATGTGAGCCCAAAGTCCATTAGGTTAAGTCTAAAGAGGCCATATATGCTAGAAATTACTTCAGTGCCCTTTTCATCCACTTTAACAGCTCTGATTGGGGCAAGACTAGGTCCATTGGAAAACTTATTCTAAGCCGGTCGTTTTGACATAAAGTAGGCCCAATTCCGAGGCCCGAGTCCAAAGATACGCCCATTTGAAGTTCTAATGGCTTTTCATTCTTTTTCTACCCGAATTGACTTTGACTGGGCTTGAAAAAGGTTTTTTTTCATAATTCTTGGGCTTTAAATATAGAACTTCCTCAGCAATCATCTTGACTCGTTTTCCATGCAAAATTGCATCTTTAAGCACGTAAACAACTTTAAGACCTGAAATATACAAAAATATATAAACATTATTAACTCTTATTTATTATAAACATAATTGGCCTAAATAGAATATTATTAAAGGGTTTAAACTATACTTTTGGGCATAGTACAAAATATCGGGATATGACAAAATATCGACCTCTGATTTATGGATATGTATCGTGGATATATCCCCCTGTGTGGGGATATATTACATTTGGGGATCTGTAAATATCGTGGATATATCGAGATATATCGATAAATATCGACAAATATCCACAGACTATGTGTAGGTATTTATGACTGCAAATATCGTGGATATATCGCGATATATCGACAAATATCGACAAATATCTATATTTTCTTTGAATGTGGTCATTATAAAGGTTGAATTTGATCAGTCCTTACAAGTGTGAATAATGGAGAAGATTGTGATAGGTCGAGTTTTGACTGAACTCGCTTTGGGACGAGCTGCCTACATATCAAGATTTTGTGATGAACTTGAATCAAGTCAGACATTGTTCCCCCCTTTCCTCTGTCAGCTCAAGTCCCTGTCTTGATGAGAATAAATGAGCTTTTAGGCGATTGTATTTATAAGCGACCGATGCTTCACGACTTTAACTAACACGGCCTTCGTTGGTTGTTGCCCGTTCGCGTGCATGTGCAGGGTTGTCACCTCGTTCTGGACGAGGTGTTATGTTGTAATGATCTATCATGAGTCGTGGAGGTTATCACCTCGTTCTAGACAAGGTGCTATGTTATAACGATCTTCCATGAGTTTTCCTGATTCGTGTTGGACACATGCATAATATATATAAATATATTATTCCCTCACAATCATACTTTTAATATAAATTACTCTCTAATACTCAAAAATACACCTCATAATTCCTACATATTACATTGACTTTTCATTCTTTAACAATGAATCTTGAATTTTTTTCTACATATTACAATACTTGTTGCACTTGCACTGAGCGTTCAATCATATAGCGATCTATTAGATCTTCATTTGTGATTGAATCCATGATGAGAGCGTGAAGCCCAGTAACCCCGATGTCCATAGATGCCTCACCTATAGAGTCTATCCAACACTCTAACGCCTCTTGAGGAGACGACCAACACAACTCCAATCCACTTCATCGGGCCATGTAATATGGCGTGTTCAATTACATCACTTGCCAAAACTATGCTCCCACTAGTATCCTCCCCCCATCAACGCCATAAACCGCATCCATCATCTTGATCGGGCAATCTACAACATATTGCAGCCCTTTGGTTGAAGCCGAGGATTTTACATCCTTCAATGGAGGTTGTTATTTGGGACAATAGGGGAAGCATAAATAAAACAGAATAGAATGGTCTTGGTTCGTCCTCACCCTTGATGGAAAGAAGGTACTCGAGAAGATCCAGAGCCTTTAGCATGCAAGCAAAGGGTGATTCCGCCAAGTACTTCCCAACAAACAACACTGAATCAAGAAGATCCTCTCCTTTTCTATGATCATGATCCTTTGCCTCTTGCAAGAACTCTAGAACCTTACCCATCGTCTCGTTCGGACCATTGACCATCATTATTCCCATGCTTTTATCAATATAACTCTCATTGATTTCAGAGACGTTTTCTGCTGAGACCGATTTCATCATCTTTTCTGTTAAGACTAATTTCATCATCTTTTCTTATGATGATTCCTTCACGTATGAATCTTCAGCATAGATGCGCACACACAAGAATAACTAGCCCTAGCATTTCCAAAGAGATAAGAGATAAGAGAACGAAGATAACAATAAAACAGTCACTGAATACCAAAGACACATGACATCTTTAATTATTACAAAACTCAGGACGTGATATAGACCAACTAAGCAAAACCTAAACTACACAGAGACAGAAAAATCCTACAAAAATTTCGGCAGAGTTTCCTCTGTATTTTCGACATTTCATAAATTTAAATCCTGTCATAACCTTCAAATCCAATAAAACTACACCCAACTACTAAAAGAAATACTGATTCGCAGAACCGACTACTTAACCATCTCGACTAGTGCCAGTTAAGTCAAGTAACCAATCCTCGAATCAAAAAAATCCTACAAAAATTTCAGCAGAATTTCCTCTGTATTTTCAACATTTCATAAACTTAAATCCTGTCATAACTTGGAAATCCAATAAAACTACACCCAACTACTAAAAGATATATCGATTAAGTAGAACCAGGCTACTTAACCATCTCGACTAGTGCGGTTAAGTCAAGTAACCAACCCTCGAATCAAATATCGACAAATTCAAGCTAACTAGAGGAAGGAACAGCTTTGGTTCAAATTTCACCTCGGGGCTCAAAGTAGAGGAATAAAATTTCAAAATTGTTACGACTTTCTACTTATCTTTGATTTCCACAATTCCAAACGATATGAAATGATAAACTAGCTAGATTAAGAATTGAAGAAAGCAAGTCAAATAAGTGAATAACATATGTGAGCTGGAAAGGTAATTCTTTCAAGACAAGCTATAGATTTTAAGAAACAAACCTATAGATTTCAAGATAACTACTCTTAGAAGTTAAAATAAGGTTGATAAGCTAATAGAATCCTTAAGGGATAAGCAAGTAACAGGGGCATCAAATTCCACCACAGAGAAGGAGCCTTTGGCCATCGTATATTCTCTTAACAAATTCCATCAATATCTGATAGGTTCAAAGGTAATAGTCTATATCTTGACCATGTTTGCTTTTACGTCATTTGCTCGCTAAGCTAAGCGGGATGCAAAGCCAAGATTGATCCGGTGGATACTACTTTACAAGAATTTGATTTGGAGATACGTGATTAAAAGGGAACAGAGAATGTCGTTGCTGATCATCTTTCAAGATTGCTAGTGGAGAATGCAGAAGACAACTTACAAATCTGTGAGACTTTTCCTGATGAACAGTTATTAAGTATATCAGAAGTACCATGGTACAGCCACATCGTAAACTATCTTGTGACCAACAAGGTACCATTCCATTGGAGCAAACAAGAAAAAGAGGTATTCTTTTCAAAGGCCATATATTATTTTTGGGATGATCCATACTTATTCAAGAAGTGTTCCGATCCGATCATTCGAAGATGCATCCTATAATCGGAATAGGAATCCATTCTATCATTTTGCCACAATCAGCCTTGTGGAGGACACTTTGGTCCCCAACATACTACACACAAGTTATTACAAGCTGGATTTTATTGGCCTACTCTTCTTAAAGAAGCAAATGTTTATTGCAAAGCATGTCCAAGATGCAAATTTTTGGGTAAGACCTCGAAAAGGCTCGGATGGCCTCAATAACCAATCCTTATCTCATAAATCTTTGATGTATGGGATATCGATTTTATGGCACCATTTCCACCTTATTTTGGTTACACCTACATTCTACTAGCTATAGACTATGTTTCGAAGTGGGTTGAAGCAGTTCTTACAAAAACTACCGATCATAAAGTCATCGTGGACTTTTTGAAGAAAATATCCTACCAAGGTTTGGAGCATCGAGAGCCATCATCAGTGATAACGGTTCTCACTTCGGTAACCATATATTTGGGAATGTTTTGGCACAATATTGAGTAATAATCCACAAGCTAGCTCTGCCATATCATCCTCAGACAAATGGTCAAGCAGAAGTTTCAAATAGGGAAATCAATAGTATTCTGGAGAAGCAGTCAATCCCTTAAGGAAAGATTGGTCTCTTAAACTCCAAGATGCACTATGGGCGTACAGAACAACATTCAAAACACCCATAGGAATGTCACCATATCGTTTGGTATATGGAAATCACCCTATCATTTGGTATATGGAAAGGCCTGTCATCTACCTATTGAGTTAGAACATAAAGCTTATTGGGCCATGAAAGAGATGAATTTCAGCCTAGATCAAGCAGGAGAAAGGAGGAAGCTTCATATCAGTGAATTAGAAGAAGTGAGAAGTGATGTTTATGAGAAGTCAAGGATTTACAAGGATATGACTAAAGCATTACATGACAGAATGACAGAAGAATTCTGAAAAGAGAATTTGAACCTGGATAGAAGGTTCTGGTCTACAACTCTCATCTCGAAATTTTTCCTGGAAAGTTGAGATCTAGATGGATGTGACACATTTTGGAGCAATTGAAGTAGAAGACTTGAAGAGAATGACTCGTTCCGAAGTCAACACTCATAGACTAAAGCCTTTTTTGGAGTTGCCTACTGGATATGTGGAAGCAATTTTTCTCAAGGATCCGGTGTATCAAACCAATATTGAAGTGGAAAATTGGGGTAAATTACTTACACTTCTTAAAGATTACATTCTATGTCTTGTTGAACCTGTTATTCTGTCTAGTTTAAGTTTCTTGCATGAGGAAGCCAAGTGTCATAAGCTTGACTCCTTAGGATCTCATTAGTATAATTGCCACCGATAGCCGGGCTCTCAGATTTTTATAACTTTATCCTTTACTGAGAAGAGTTGCAAGCGTCGGAGTCAAAGTCTCATAACTTATTTAGTTTATTAAATGTTTACAAAAAGCAAGCGTGTTGTTGAAAGAACAATTTTGAGATGGAAACCTAAATGTTCACCACCTGTTAGTTTGTCGGATTTACTCCCTTTGAACTTCAAAGGAAGATTATTTCTATCGCTTATGTAAGGTTAGGTAAAAGTTCTTTCACGTGTAAAAGGAGAGTACGTAAGCTAGGATGGTGTAATAATTGTCATTTTAAAACTTGTCTTGGATTACAGCCATTAAGAGACAATTGTTGGTATAAGGTTTAATTTTGCCAATCACATGTTAAGAGAGATCGGAAGAATTCCTACAAATTGAAACCTAGTGGATGGGAATAGATAGTCTTGATGATCTGACTATAAAGGACTCAAAAGTCTCGAGGATCTAACTTTAAAATACTCATATTACGTCTTGGGGATCTGACGTAAAAAGACCTAACTCCTGATCATTCTTTTGAAAAACTTTCGCTTTCGTAATTCCAGACCCTTCATTTCGTGTCTCATCTATTTCAAAAAAAATTGTCACCTCGTGTCAGAAATTTTGAAATATCCCGAAATTTTGATTTGGAAGTCATGCTTTATGGTCGGATAGTTTTCAAAATGAATTTCAAAATTCAACTTTAGCCATTGCTTTTGAAATGGTCTCTTTAGTCTTGAGTAAAAATTTCATCAAAATCCAAGTGTTTTTACAACAAGGTTATTTTTGTCTTTTTAAACTTGGGTTTGTGGTAAAATTCGATTAGGAAATTTTCTTTTCATTTATATTCTATTTTTATAGGTTTCTAAACTCTAAAAACTCTCTCTAAATCATCTAGATTCGTTTTTGGGAGCACATTGCTATTTTGTTTGGTCAAAAATTCAAAGACAATCAAAATAAGATGTATTTCTAAAATTAATTGGGAAATTGCTAAAAGGTCATGCGTCCAGACGCACGAGCCATGCGTCCCAGACGCTTGAGCTGCTGCCTATATATGTATGGTACTTCATTCTTCACAATTCAATCCATATTGTGTGAGAAGGAGAACCCAATTTAGCAAACATTTATCAAGTCCAAAATAATTATTGTGAAACTTCTTTTCGCGCCATCTTTTCCAAACCATCATTCGTGGAGTGTTTCATGAAGGAATTTGAAAGAAGGAGATGGAGAAAGCTTCTATGTGTTGGAGGAGAATTTATTCCCACTTTTGTGAGTAAGTTCTATAGTTGTTTTAGGAAGCAAGTCATTGACTTGAAGACAAAGACCATCTATGTGAGACCTCTAAGCAAGGTATTCGAACTTAAGTATGATTAGATCGATTCTTTCATTAAGAGATGTTGAAGATGGAAGAAAGAAGGAGAAAAGGACTGTGATTGAATACACTACTTTACTTGGAAAGAATTTGAAGATGGGATACGATAGAGGTATTTTATTTAGGAGCATGCAAAAGAATCAAGTTGCGCGCTATAGTGGCATGGCTAGCTAACAATGTCTTTTTCGTACCCCATGCCTTTGACAATACATAAGGAATTTTGTGAGATTTTTTTAAGCTTTAGCATGAAGAAGATGATATTGACATGGGAAGCATCCTTTGGGAAACCATCGCTTCGTCGAAGTTAGGGGAAGAGGACATATATCCTTTACCTTTATTAGTGAGTACGATAGCCAAGAAGTTGTTTATAGCAGATGAACATGCTATGATACTCGTCAATGTAACACCACCTAATCGAGAGTACTTCAAGACTTGTGTGAAAACATAATGGGGGAAAAGGAAAAGGAGGATTTCATGGATGATTATTACTCCATCTTGACCAACAACGGAACTATTAAGCTTATGAAGGAAAGATATATCAGAGAAGAATCAAGTGATATAGTTGAAGTTTCGGATTCGCCAACATATGATCCAAGTGAGTACAATGATGAAGAGGAAGATGAGGAGGAAGTATCTTCTAACAACAGAAGGAGGACTTAGATTGAGGGAAGAGTTTTTCATGGCCGTAGATTAGGATTTCCGTTTTGCATAAGTGTCTAGTTTAGGATTTCCTTTCCGTTGTGTGTTTATTTTTTATTAGTATGTTGTTTGTTTTGGTTGATTAATAAAGGCCATGTTTTTAGAAAGAGTTTAGTCTAAAAATAAAAAATTAACAAAAAAAAATTGGATATATGGGCTTGGGCCAAAACAATTCACAATTTTGGCCCAATAACCCATCTTCCAAATACAAACACCACCATTAAAACCCTAACATAGATCTGTCAGGTCACGAGAATGCAAGTAGTTATTTTTTTACTCATATCACCACCACCACCTTGCCACCATAATTGATTTCACCAAAAACAGTTGAGAAATCACCCCACCAGTTTTTTTTAAAAAAAAATCTTCTCGACTGTGCGTCTGGGACGCATCGATTTATACTATCTCATGTGTCCAGTCACATCCACCCAAAAAAATTTGATTTTTAGATTTTTACACCACCATTTCATTCCATATTAACTTATATCATTTAAACCACACCCACAATCATCCCACCATTACCATTTTCATAAGAAACCATCAGAAAATTGATCCCACCAAAAATCAAAATTTTGTGATAGACCTGTGTGTCTGGGAAGCATTGGATTGTACTGAGCTTTGCATCCAGGCGCATTGATCCAGCAGTACACAATTTTTACAGATTGTGATTCCATCGTTCGTTTGTGTAGCTCAATCACCATGGCACAACTATGAGAGATACACCCAGAGATGTGTTTTAACTATTTGTTTGGAAGGGAGGGTTTCTCAACCCATTTTGGAAATGCCATCTTAACTTTGAGTTGGGATGTATTTTTGTACGACGACAGCGACTCGTATGATGAGGGTCTTGTATGACAGTTCTTTAACGTTATAGATTGCTTCATCCTAGAGACGAGTGAGCTTGTCCTAAGGTTCGATACAGGAGAGCTGAGGTTGACGAGGGAGATGCTCCAGGAGTATACTCATATTCCGACATACGAGGGGGATGAGACACATATACTTGGAGGATTGAGGGAATACCATGGACGACTTGGCCCACATGCAGAGGCTAACAAACTAAGTCAAACAAAGACCCCGTCACTGCAAAGGAACCAGCAGCTAGCATACAGAGGGCTTTGTCACAACATTGTAGGCACGGTGTCCGAGAACACATTATACCAACCAGGCCTACATTTACTTTGGATGTTGATGACTAAGGATATAAGGATCTATATGTGTAGGTTTATTCTCGGAAGGCTTGGAGTATGAAGAGGAAGAAAGGGGAGCATACGAAGATAGCACTCCCGATTATAGCCACAAAGATTATGGAAGGCTTAGGATTTAGATCAGCTGCTCGGATGAGACTTGAGAGCTATGATCCTAAGAGCATTTTAGCTATGAAGACCGAGGGGGAGTGGAGCTCTGAGTATGTAGATGTGCAGGGACAACCGACATATCCTGCACTTGTTTGCACCATACCCTACTGAGTATGATTTTGGAAACATAGCACCCTATGAGGCTCTAGAGGATCAGAATATGAGGGCTGCATTGATACATATGCAGAGGGGGGATGCAGATTATGTTTGGCCACCAAAGGACTAGCGCAGCACAAACAAGCCATACGCTTTCAGGACTGACACGGTCAGTAGACATCCTAGCTAGTAGTGTAGACGAGATAAGAGAGCATTTAGTTAGGATGGGGGGTCATAAGAATTGTGTTGGAATAAGATTGAAGGACAGTAAATAGAAGATGGTTAAATAGTAAATAGAATACTTTATAAATCATGAGATATAGAGGAGTAGTCGTGTTCGATCCACTCTAGTTTGTACGTTACTTGAATGCAAATTTAGATTAACTAAACTATTTTACTAATGAGAGTACTATGACACCAAAACAATAGATTTAAGAGTCAAAAACAGTGATTTGATGATATGAGAAGAGATTAGAGAGAGGTTAATCCACCTCATCGAATCGCTTTTCTTGATCCCTAGTAAACAACCTACATCTCTATAGTCACTGTTTAACTAGCATGAGAGATTAGCACCCCCACAAATCTCTTTGATGGGGTATCGAATCTCTAGTTCTCCGTTATGAGTTATATCTCTAGAAACTCACAACGAAGAACTTGAAACTCTTATGCAAAACAATAATAAAACTAATGACTAATCATCCTCACGTGGCTTCATAAACCCCCTTTAATGGAGGTTTAGCCTTGTGTCATCGAATTGAATTTAACTAAATTAATAATAGAAGACATAATGTAAAAAGACAAGAATTTAATTAAATAACTAAAGCTTTTATTGATAAGGTTTAATGGTGGCTACACTACAAACTAATTCATAACTAAAGAAAGACAGAAAGAAAACCTAATTAGAACTAAACTACTAAAGGGTTAAGGGGATGAAGCTCTTTTAGTACGTGTTTAGCCTTAACCTCTTTATATATGAGAGGATTAGGGTTACATTTTCATGTATGGGTAAAAAAAAGGGGACTTTGGGCCTCTAATGTGAGCCCAAAGTCCATTAGGTTAAGTCTAAAGAGCCCACAACTATTAGAAATTACTTTAGTACCCTTTTCATCCATTTTTACAGTTCTTATTGGGGCAAGGTTCGAGTTGGTCGTTTTAACATAAAGTAGGCCCAATTTCGAGGCCCGAGTCCAAAGGTACGCCCTTTTGAAGTTCTGATGGCTTTTTGTCTTTTTTCTACGAGAATTGACTTTGACGTCCCAGCATTGATTGGGCTTGAAAATGTTTTTTCTTCTTGATTCTTAGGTTTTAACCATAGAACTTTCTCAACAATCATCTTGACTCGTTTTCCATGCAAAAATGGTGTCTTTAGTCACCTAATTAATCAACTTCAAGACCTAAAATACACAGAAACACGTAATTAAACAATACTAACTTTCATTTATTATAAACATAATTAGCCTAAGTAGAATACTATTAAGGGGTTTAAACTACACTTTTAGGTGCTTATCACACCCAAAAAACCATTTTGCTTGTGCTCAAGCAAAGATGAGAAATAAAAACAGATAAATGGCCAAAAATGTGGTCCTAACTATTCTCGTTTCGCGGAGTGCGATTGCATTGACCATACGCAATAAGGCCTTAAACCACTAGGAATTCTGTAGTGGAAGAGTTATAGCCTCGTGAGATTTTTCCAGAGAAGGTACTCACAAACTTCATTTATACTACAACGACTAAGTGATAAAAGTAATATTTCCTAATTAATCTTAGATATCTATACATCTCAAAAACAATATAATAAGAATAATTCTTTCGAAAACTAATCTAATGTATGCATAATAGTCAAATCATCTAAAGATACACCTGCATGCAATGAACTATGTTATGAAATGCAATGGTAGGTCCATTTATGAAACTTTTGGATAGCGTCCCTAAGTAGGTCCTCAAAAGGAATGTGTCAAGACACAAACACTCTAATTTTTCTACTCAAGTTTCTTTCACTCCAGTGTGCAGTGGGCACATATTTCCTCACAATCTCAATGATGTCCAAGGGAGCCGAGGTCGATCAATCACATATACCACTTACTATCACACCAAATTAATCCTAATTAAGCTAGAGGTCTTTATTATGTGATAAGGGGCTGAGATGATGGTTTAAGAAGAAATGGAATGGATATTCAAATAAACAAGTCTGAGATAACATAGTCTTTAAAATATGTAACTAGAGAAAACCTTGTTCTTACTTTGATTCTACACTTAGTTTCCATCCTTAGCCTTTTTGTTTTGGCTTTTGACTCTTTTGATTCTTTTTTTTTTAAGTTTTTATTTTATTTCTATTTTTATTTTTCTTTTCTTTTCTTTAGATGGATTTTTTTTTCTTATTTTTCTTTTGAAGCAACTAACTAATTTTTGTTTGTCCACATGTCTTTCTCTTTCTTTTCTTTACTCATCCTATTTCTCATACTCATTCAAGATGGGTAGGCTTATTTTTATTGGTTTTAAAGATGGGTAAAAGATTTGTGGTTGCGAAATGGTTAATGAAAAGGCTTAGTGGGGTGACTAGCGAATAATTACTTATAGGTACGAATTTTTAGCTATATCGATCCAAAGATGGCCTAAATTCTGGCATAGGATATGGTATGGTGATCAAGAAAGTGGATGTGTGATTGCTTTACTCTGATTGTATGTCTCCTTTGTGTCATCACTTAGATATTCTCTCATATGAGACTTTTAGGCTAGATTCTCACAGGATATGTAGAATTAAGTAGTCTAACCTAGGTTTCAGAAAAGTACTGCTAAGTACACTCATACATGCTCATGCAAGATGTTAATGAAAAGATGCAATGACTATTACATACATATTAACCTAAGTTTCTAAGAACTACACTTAATTCAATTGCTACTTGAGATTTCTAGACTAATATCATCACAGAAAGGGAAATAATACTATTATCCTAAATGAATAGTATAAATATTTATTTTTATATGCTGCTTTAAGTCGTATAGATTCGTGTGACAAAATCTAGTTTTCTAGATTGCCCTACGCCCTTATAACTGATGCCATTTACGTATTCCGGGGCGTTCTTCCACCATTTCATATGTCACCCACGGTTATATTTGAGTTTTTATTAGATTATTAGATAGCATTCTTCATGATAATCATTTTCATATAGCTCATTCGCAAAAATTGGACCGCAAACGAATCAGGAATTTTAGTTTTAAGTTTACAAGGAAGCAGGACAGGATCGGTATTTTAGAAAAGATTTGGGCTTGGGCCAAAATTCATGTTTCCATCCAACCCACGATATTTACACCCTACCGACCATCCCATTTAACCTCGCACACCGGACCATTCACTTCATCTTCCCAAACAAAATTAGATCTTACCTAAATTGATCCACCTGCGCAACGCTCCTACTAACAACTAAATCCAAACGCGCACCGCGCCTCCATCGAAATAGAACTTCTCTAAATTTTTACAGCACCTTCCCACCAACATCCACTACTTAAACCCCTATCCGTGTTCAAATTTTATCCATAAAATGGCCCGACCAGTAAAAATCTTACTGGAATTCGTATTTAAGGAGGAGATATTCCAGCCATTCTACGGTACGGAGATGCGTGCTAGAGGGTGGGATAGAATGTGGTACTCTACTGAGGAGTACTACCATAAGGATTTGGTGTTGAAGTTTTATAGGAATAAGAGGATACTTCCTTCAGGGAGAATATTTGTGGATTTGGAAGGAGTTCACCGGGATGTGACTCATGAGTTGCTCGCTACCATCACTGGGATACCAGCAAAACAGGTCACTCTGATCTTATAGTGATCCCAGTTTGATGGAGTGCATCAGCTGATGCTAAAGACGCTGCTTGAAGGTCGATACAATGATCGTTTCATCGTGCTTTGTGCAAGAAAGCCAGTTAGGATTAACCAGCTGGCTGTGACGCAGTGGCTAGGCAAGAACGTCTGTAGCACTTCAAAGCCGAGTGACATCATCTCGTCTTTCTTGTACATTCTTTGGATTTTGCAGAATAGGAAGTATGGTTTTTGCCTCATTGATTTTCTGCGTGATGAGCTTATGGCTGTAGGCCTGACCACTGCACCCCCTACCTACTTTAGTAACTAAGATTATGTTATCTTAGGGTTGCGTGCCTGAGTCACATATGACTCATATTAAGTTTCACTCAAATGCCAAGGCGTATAGTGAGTGTGTCCAAAGGAATTAGACATTGCCTGAAGAGAGAGCTGATGGGATAGATTAGGATGAGGATGAAAATGAATATCCAGTTTGTTTTGCTGAGAACGATATGGACCATGCTTATTCTTATTTTGCACATTTTTCACTACTCCATAGCGGGATGCGTACGCTTTACGATCATCAGCGAACCCTTTCTACGCTCTGTGAGACTATACAGAAGCATCAGGGTTCCATTCAATGTGATCAATGCAACATAGAGCATAACATTAGAACCATAGCCAACAACCACGCTGACATGCTTAACACTATAGAAAACATGGAAGAGGCGCATACAGCTTTTCAGGTCGACGTCTTGAGCCGTTTGCCCCAGCCAGGAGGTTCACCTTCTTCTTCTGACTCTCGACGTGACCTTTGTCGTCGTCGTCCTTCTGATGGTTCTGGACCATCTTCTTCCCATGGATAGCTTCTTTATTTTTGATTTGTCGTGATGAAATTGATTAGAATTTATTTTTGTTTTGTAATAACTATTTAATTTCCGTACTTGTTTTAATTTCATTAACATAGTTTAATTATTTGTTTATCGCCTTCTGTAGTTAAGTAGTTAATATATTTTGTTTATGTGATTATTCATCTATGCACGTACTGTTAAAATTAAAGCATGATTAATCGCATATGAAATTGCATGCCTTAAATCACATTTATATCAGTTTTGCGCCAAAATATAAACTCCTTGGGTTTCACATATAAACATGGGATCCACAATGTAATTAGGTACCTGATATTTCAAGGAATTTCAAAGTTTCGTGAAATTTTATAAGCTAATCTAATAGAAAAGCCCCTTATATACAACCCATGAGCTTGTTAACATCAATTGGGATCCATAATGTAATTAGGAACCTTAAATTTCGTGAAATGACAAAATTTCAGGGAATTTTTGAAGCTGATCATATATAGAAATTTCAAAAACTGAAATAGTATTCATGTGTAGGTAACTATTCTAAAAATATGTTTTTGCACATCTTTTATTTTAGCAACAATCCGGCTTTAGACTTAGCAACCAAATACTATAAAATCAATCTCTAAGCATGTAGTTTCATAACTTAAAACCCTAAACACATCACAGATCTTATAAGCCGCGACGCTTTACACAAGAGCAAATATAGCGACAATCACTTCGCCAGATATATCAGCATTCTTATTCACAAGACCGCCTCCAAAGGTATATTCACAGTGAGTGCATGCCCTCACCAAAAGCTTCCATGCTCGAATGTCCAGGTTCCAATTTTCTAACTTTCAGTACTTTAATTCATTACTTGTTTGCTATGTCTATTCCAAAAATTATACCTGAACAGTCTTTTGAGGACCTATTTCTCAATGATAAGTAGGGTGCATACTTTGATGATATGATTATGGAGCACCATTGGGAAACCCTACTGGTAAAACCTGATCAAATTTATTCTCCCGCTTTACTACATATTTTTATGAGCATGTTGAATTCTACACATGCTCCCCTCGAGAAGATGGACTCATAGTGACATTAGATGACAAACCTTGTTTATCGACTAAGTACTTAATTGCATGTGCCTTAGAAATTCAAAAACATTTGTCCCACATACCGAGCTTAACTATATAGATGATAATGACAATCATTATAATTGGGTAAATTTCCACGAGACCTATGGTGCTGGTATATTCCAAGTATAACACCTAGGCCAATGTAACGTATCCTTAGGAAGCATGGCCCTCAATACGGGCCTTACAATGCTTTTCCTTAAGCTTAATGTTCTAGCTTAGAAGATTGGCACTTCACTTTTGCGGATTCCACCACATGCAACGCCTTCTTTTCTTTAGCCGAAGGGCGTTGGTTTTATGATATATCCAAAACCATAGTGGTTGGTCTCAAGAGATACAGATCGCAAGGCATAAGTACCTTCTTATGCCACCAATACACGTATTATGCTATTCTTTTTCTCTGAATTTTGTACATGTTTCACTGATTGGGTTAAGATTGATACAATGCGCGACGACCAATGCTATAGTCCATTCTTTACGCATATGGTTTGATTCTGGCCGGCGATCCAACCTCACCTAGTAGCCCCATACACCCCGTCCGACCAAATTGCACTAAATAGGTTGGCTAGGGTAGATGAAAACAGGATGAAGGCTTAGAAAGTAGTCATAGATATGCAAGACTTAAAGGAGCCTCATTTCACAAGTGAGGAGCAAACGAAGGAAAATGCGTAATTAGAAATAGATATATATGGTAATTTTTATATTTCTGTTATGTCCGCTTATGTCCCAAGCAATTTTTAATTCCTGTTATCTCCATAATGGATGGAACTCATATAAGAGTTGCGTCTGCATTTTATTTCTTTATATTTGTATCGTTTACTTTTCTTTTACAGGTGCTCCCATTTACAAGCACGTTTTTATGGTACTCTCTATCCTTTATTTTAATTCCATACATTGGGGACAAAGCATGATTCTGTTTGGGGGTGGTATAGAAACATATTGTAAATGTCTAAACACATATTAGGTTATATATTTAGTATTAGTTGTCATATTTATAGTAGAAAAATAGAAAAAGCATAAAAATAGTTTATACTATGCACTTAGGATAATGGCATTATTTTCTTTTCCATGATGATATTAGTCTACAAATCTCAAGTAGCAATATAATTAAACATAGTTCTTAGAAACTTAGGTTAATATGTAGGTAATAGTCATTGCATCTTTTCATTAACATCTTGCATGAGCATGTATGAGTGTACATGGCAGTATTTTTTTGAAACCTAGGTTAGACTACTTAATTTTACATATTCTGTGAGATTCTAGCCTAAAAGTCTCATATGAGTGAGTATCTGAGTGGTGACACAAAGGAGACATATAATCTGAGTAGAGAAATCACACATCCACTTGCTTGATCACCATACTATATCCTAAATGAGAATTTAGGCCCTCTTTGGATCGATATAGCTAAAAAATTGCATCTATAAGTAATTATCTCGCTAGTAAGCCTAATCGAAGCTTTTTCTCATTAGCCTTTTCACAACCATAAATCCTTTACCCATCTTTAAAACCAATAAAAAAAATAATAAATAAGCCTACCCATCTTGAATGAGTTTGAGAAATAGGATGCGTAAAGAAAATAAAGAAAAAGACCTGTGGAAAACCAAAAATTAGTTAGTGCTTCAGAAAAGAAAAAGAAGAAAGCTTCCATCCAAAGAAAAGAAAACAAAAACAAAAATAGAAATAAAACAAAAATTCCAAAAATAGAATAAGAGTCAAAAGGCCAAAACAAAAAGGCTAAGGATAGAAACTAAGTGTAGAAGCAAAGTAAAAACAAGGTTTTCTCTAGTCACATATAATTGAAGACCCTATTATCTCATACTTGTTTATTTGAATATCCATTCCATTTCTTAAACCATCACCTCAGCCCCGTATCACCTAATAAAGACCTCTAGCTCAATTAGGATTAATTTGGTGTGATAGTAAGTGGTAGATGTGATTGATCAATCTCGGCTCCTTTGGACGTCATTGTGATTGTGAGGAAACATGTGCCCACTACACAATGGAGTGAGTGAAACTTGAGTGGAAAAATTAGAGTATTTTTGTCTTGACAAATTATGAGGACCTACTTAAAGACGCTATTCCAAAAGTTTTAGAAAAGGACCTGCCATTGCATTTCATAACATAGTTCATTACATGCATGTTTACCTTTAGATTATTTGATTATTATGCCTTTATTAGCTTAGGTTTCAAAAGAATTGTTCTTATTATGTTGTTATAGAGATGTATAGATATCTGAGATTAATTAGGAATTTTTTTTTTCTTTTATTCGTTGTAGTATAAATGAAGTTTGTAAGTACTTTCTCTGGAAAACTCTCATGAGGCTATAACTCGTCCACTAGGGAATTCCTAGTGGTTTAAGGCCTTATTGCATATGGTCAATGCAATCACACTGTGAAACGAGATTAGCTAGGACCACATTTTTTGCCACTTATCTATTTTTAATTCTCATCTTTGCTTGAGGACAAACAAAATGTTGTTTGGGGGTGGTGTGATAAACACCCAAAAGTGTAGTTTAAACCCCTTAATAGTATTATATTTAGGCCAATTATGTTTATAATAAATAAGAGTTAGTATTGTTTACATGTTTTTGTGTATTTTAGGACTTGAAGCTGATTAGGTGACTAAAAGCATCACTTTTGCATGGGAAACGAGTCAATATGATTGTTGAGGAAGTTCTACCTTTAAAGCCCAAGAATCGTGGAGAAAAGCTTTTTTCAAGCCCAGTCAAAGATGGGAAGTCAAAGTCAATCCGGGTATAGAACGAACAAAAAAGTCAATATAACTTCAAATAGGTGTATCTTTGGACTCACACCTTTGAATTGGGACTACTTTATGTCAAATTGACCGGCTCGGAATAAACTTTCCAATGGACCCAGTCTTGCCCCAATCAGAGCTACAAAAGTTGACAAACAGGGCAATGTATAAAATCCAAATTAGCCAGGACCTCTTTTGACTTTGGGCTCACTTTAGAGGTCCAAAGTCCCCCTTTTTGGCCCATGCACAAAAATATAAACCTAACCCTCTCCTATATAAAGATGGCTAAGTTAAAACTTAAGCTCCCCTTCTAACCCTTTAGTTATAATTCTCTAAGTAGTTTAGTTTTAGTTTTAATTAGGTTTACTTTTCTTAGTTAGAAGTAGTTTATAATTGTAGCCTCTAACTCTCAATTCAATACAAGTTCTTTATTCTTAATGTCTTCTTATTATTGTCTTACTTTAATTAATCCAATAAAACAAGGCTAAAACCTCCATTAGAGGAGGTTTATGAAGCCATGTAGGGATGAGTAGCTATTAGTTTTATTGTTTTGCATAAAAGAACGCCAAGTTCTTCAAGTTATGAAAGTAACTAGAGATAGACCTCATAATGGAGAACTAGAGTATGTGAGCCACTACCAAAGAGATTTGTGGTGGAGCTACACTCTCTTACTAGTAAAATCTCAATCTGAGAGGACCTGGTCTTCACTAGGGATCAATGAAAGCGATTCGATATTAACCAATAGTAAATCGAATTGCATGGTGGATTAAACCTCTTCTAATTGCTTTATTCATTCTATAAATTTACTGTTTTCATCTCATATTTACTGTTTTGACTCTTGTTAGTGAAGCATATTGCAACCTAGATTCACATCCAAGTAGGGTACGAATTAGAGTTTGGTGAACACGACTACTCCCCTTTATCTTCTATGATTTAGAGAGTATTATTTACTGTTTTTCCACCATATATTTACTATTCACACGACATCATATTACTACTGTTCATCAATCTTAGTTCAATTCCATTCTTATTAAACACCAACAGCAAGAGGGAATAATCCTACAAAACCACAGAAAATAACCAAATATGAGATAACTGTAAAGTTATGAACAATACGTGTTCATACCAAAAACGGATATGAACAATGATTGTTCATACCTATTGGAGTATGATTACTCATTGTTCATACCTTTAAACAGATATGAACAATGAGTGTTCATACCCAAAATAGATATGAGCAATGAATGTTCATACCTATTGGAGTATGAACACTAATTGTTCATACCTTTAAACATATATGAACAATGAGTATTCATACCCAAAACAGATATGAACAATGAGTGTTCGTAACCACAACAGACATGAACAATGAATGTTCATGCCTATTAGAGTATGAACACTCATTGTTCATACCTTTAGGCAGATATGAACAATACATGTTCAACAATAAAACAAGCAAGTAAAAATAAGGGAACACCTTGATCTCCATTTTTGGTAGTAGCAGCCAACAAGACCCTTTATACTCTGATCTCAAGAAGGTTCCATCTAAATACACCATTGCTCGACAGTATTTAAAACCATTAATACTCGATTCAAAAGTAACAAACACCCTTTCAAACTTCCCACTCTCTTCATTCACCTGAATATCAATGCAATTCCCAAGATCTCTTCGCTTCAACTCTTTCGTATACCACAAAAGTTCATTATAGGATAAAGCAGCATCACCATACAACTCTGTCAATGCCAACTTCTTATCCGCATAACTCATATGTTTAGAAATCTTGAGCCCACACTCACGACTATAAAAAAAAAAAGTAATATCTCCTAATGACAAAAATGGTTTATCTCTAGCAAAATCCAAAATATGAGTCATTACAAGATAAGAAGTGAAAGGAGGATGGTTGTAGTCTTTAAATGCAAAACCACAAGTGTGTGTGAGATTAATCTTCTTAATTTCAAAACTTTCATATGTATCACAAAAGTGTATACACCATTCACAATTTCCCTCCTTCTTATAATCACAAACCGAGATCATTATAAACTCGTCATTCTTGATTAATTCCTATTTGTAACCATTGACAATCGAATACTCTATCAATTTGCAGTGAAACTCAGGTACACCTAAAGCAAATCGTTGCCCAACACCACCATCAAAGTTTCTTGCCCAAAAATCAAACTTGTAAGGTTTACGAACAACAACCACACCACCACCACCACCAATTGAAGAACTTGATGAAGTTGCAGAAATAGAACCATTAGAGGTAATCAACAAAATCACACAAACAGCTACCCTGATCTCAACAATTGCAATCTTCTTTGCAAAACAATAACAAGCCAAAGAATGCAACTCCCCATTAGATTCAATCAAGTTATCTTTCTCGTCACGGTTGAAACACATATTATAGCATTTTAATCCCAACTCAGGCCATTTTCCATGTACCTCTTGTGCAATACCATCAATAGAAGAATCCAACCCAATACGAATGGAAAGACTACCGCCATTGTAGCAAAAAACTCCAATCACACTATGATCCATATAAATTGCAAAATCATAGTAAAAAATGCATCATCATCAAATGTATTTACAACAACTATGAACATTGGTTGTTCACAGCTGTTTGTGTATAAACAATGATTGTTCATACAACAAATATGTATGGACAATAATTGTTCATAGCAAAAAGCTTAAAGTTCAATTAAGAAAAGTACATAAAACAGCGTTTTCAAAACACAGATTTGATCTAAAACATGATACAAACAAATTATATCTCAAAATCACAGATCTGATCTAAATATGTATAAACAAAACATGATATAAAAACTAACATTTTTAAGCATCATTATAACACATAATAGCATTGCTATAAACAATAGATGATTTCAAAACAAAATCAATATAAGATTTCAAATTGCTATACACATAATAGCATTTTTATCAATACAAAGTTTGAATAAACCTTTTTAGACGGGAAGAAAAATAAGCTATGGATTGAAACCTTCAGCTGAGGAAATCACTCGATTTTAAGTTGAGGAAGAAGAAGTAATCGATTGAAATCTTCCTAAAACCAGAGCGCGTTGTTGATTTCTAATTTTGAAAACATCTTTCAATTCATTTATATATTAACACATGAAAGGGTAAAAGTGGTATTTAATAAAATTATAATGGACTGGGTCGATATAATTTGTAATTTGTGTTTGAGGGTTATTAAAATAAAAAAACTGGGTCGTGAGTTGTTTCTACGATGAAAATGGGTTTGAGAGTGATTATCACAAAACCCTGTACTCTAGAGTTGTTTATTGTTTTTTTTCCTTCAGATTGAAAAAATAGCTGGCAGAGATTTGTGCACATTGGGCCACTGGACACTGGATGATATGCACATTGAAGAAAAATGGGCTTCGATGATTGTTTTGACTATCAAGGACTTGTGCAACCGATTCAGAAAAGCTTTTAACCTAGTTGGGGAGAACATATGCCGCTACCAGAGCTAGTAAGTGTTGATCACGCTAGTTACTTCCATTTCGATTTCATCAAATGGTTCTTTTCCCGTGATCTCCGTGAAAGAAAGTTGGTGAGTACTAGTACTATTATCGCACTCTCTTCCATCCCTTCTCTTCTTTCACTCTCTCGTTTGAAAACTACTACTACCTCCGTGAAATGGAATCGTTCGGCTTTCCTAGGGCACGTAAGAGATCGGTGCCAATCGGATAACCGCTCGGCTTGAAGAGATCTTTGGGTCATTTTATGTTTTGATTAAGTTTATCCATTCGCCTTCTAGGCCCTGTTTCCATTAACCACTTTGATCAACTTTTGGGAACCGTATATAGGATGAGAAACTTTCCTACTGCTTTCTCCTTGTGGAGGGCAATGCAATTCTTCGGAATCCAACCTAGCCCTGTTACAGTATTGTTAAAATTAAAGCATGATTAATCGCGTATTTTCATTTTACCATATAGCTTTTCTGTTGATATTCAACATGTTTAGGTGATTTAATCGATCATCGATCAATGTCATGAACTCCCCTCTCAAATTGTTTGAGGGTGGTATATTTTAATATATGTTAACGTATGAAATTGCATGCCTTAAATCACATTTATATCAGTTTTGCGCCAAAATATAAACTCCTTGGGCTTCATATATAAACATGGGATCCACAATGTAATTAGGTACCTGATATTTCAAGGAATTTCAAAGTTTCGCGGAAATTTTATAAGCTAATCTAATAGAAAAGCCCCTTATATACAACCCATGAGCTTGTTAACATCAATTGGGATCCATAATGTAATTAGGAACCTTAAATTTCGTGAAATTTCAAAATTTCAGGGAATTTTTGAAGCTGATCATATATAGAAATTTCAAAAACTAAAATAGAATTCATGTGTAGGTAACTATTCTAAAAAGATGTTTTTGCACATCTTTTATTTTAGCAACAATCCGGCTTTAGACTTAGCAACCAAACACTATAAAATCAATATCTAAGCATGTAGTTTCATAACTTAAAACCCTAAACACATCGCTGCATCTTATAGCGCGCACGCGCCTTACACAAGAGCAAATATAGCGCGCACCTCCTTCGTATAACCCTTGATATCAGCATTCTTTTTCGTGCACCGCACCCTCCAAAGGTATATATTCACAGTGAGTGCATGCCCTCACCGAAAGCTTCCATGCTCGGATGACCAGGTTCCAATTTTCTAACTTCCAGTACTTTAATTCATTACTTGTTTGCTATGTCTATTCCAAAAATTATACCGGAACAGTCTTTTGAGGACCTATTTCTCAATGATAAGTTGGGTGCATACTTTGATGATATGATTATGGAGCACCATTGGGAAACCCCATTGGTAAAACCCGATCAAATTTATTCTCCGCTTACTACATATTTTTATGAGCATGTTGAATTCTACACATGCTCCCCTGGAGAAGATGGACTCATAGTGACATTAGATGACAAACCTTGTTTACTGACTAAGTACTTAATTGCATGTGCCTTAGAAATTCAAACCGCTGTCCCACATACCGAGCTTAACTATATAGATGATAATGACAATCATTATAATTGGGTAAATTTCCACGAGGCCTATGGTGCTTGTATATTCAAAGTATAACACCTAGGCCAACGTAACGTATCCTTAGGAAGCATGGCCCTCAATACGGGCCTTACAATGCTTTTCCTTAAGCTTAATGTTCTAGCTTAGAAGATTGGCACTTCACTTTTGCGGATTCCACCACATGCAACGCCTTCTTTGCTTTAGCCGAAGGGCGTTGGTTTTATGATATATCCAAAACCATAGTGGTTGGTCTCGCAAGAGCACAGACTGCAAGGCATAAGTACCTTCTTATGCCATCCACGATCCACGTATTATGCTATTCTTTTTCTCCGAATTTTGTACACGCTTTCAATCGATTGGGTTAAGATTGATACAATGCGCACGCACCAATGCTATAGTCCATTTTTTACGCATATGGTTTGTTGGCCGGCGATCCAACCTCACCTAGTAGCCCCATACACCCCGGGTCCGACCAAATTGCACTAAATAGGTTGGCTAGGGTAGATGAAAACAGGATGAAGGCTTAGAAAGTAGTCATAGATATGCAAGACTTAAAGGAGCCTCATTTCACAAGTGAGGAGCAAACGAAGGAAAATGCATAATTAGGAACGATATATATATGGTAATTTTTATATTTCTGTTATGTCCGCTTTATGTCCCAAGCGATTTTTAATTCTGTTATTCCATAATGGATGGAACTCATATAAAGAGTAAGGTCTGCATTTTATTTCTTTATATTTGTATCGTTTTAATTTTCTTTTTACAGGTTCTCCCATTTACAAGCACGCTTCTATGGTACTCTCTATCCTTTATTTTAATTCCATACATTGGGGACAAAGCATGATTCTGTTTTGGGGTGGTATGGAAACATATTGTAAATGTCTAAACAAATTACATATTAGGTTATATATTTAGTATTAGTTGTCATATTTATAGTAGAAAAATAGAAAAAGCATAAAAATAGTTTATACTATGCACTTAGGATAATGGCATTATTTCCTTTTCCATGATGATATTAGTCTACAAATCTCAAGTAGCAATATAATTAAGCATAGTTATTAGAAACTTAGGTTAATATGTAGGTAATAGTCATTGCATCTTTTCATTAACATCTTGCATGAGCATGTATGAGTGTACATGACAGTTTTTTTTTGAAACCTAGGTTAGACTACTTAATTTTACATATTCTGTGAGATTCTAGCCTAAAAGTCTCATATGAGTGAGTATCTGAGTGGTGACACAAAGGAGACATATAATATGAGTAGAGAAATCACACATCCACTTGCTTGATCACCATACCATATCCTAAATGAGAATTTAGGCCCTCTTTGGATCGATATAGCTAAAAAATTGCACCTATAAGTAATTATCCGCTAGTCAGCCCCTAATCGAAGCTTTTCTCATTAGCCTTTTCACAACCATAAATCCTTTACCCATCTTTAAAACCAATAAAAAAATAATAAATAAGCCTACCCATCTTGAATGAGTTTGAGAAATAGGATCGTAAAGAAAAATAAAGAGAAGCACTGTGGAAAACCAAAAATTAGTTAGTGCTTGGGAAAAGAAAAAAGAAGAAAGCTTCCATCCAAAGAAAAGAAAAGAAAAACAAAAAGAATTAAACAAAAACTCCAAAAAATAGAATAAGAGTCAAAAAAGGCCAAAACAAAAAGACTAAGGATAGAAACTAAGTGTAGAAGCAAAGTAAAAACAAGGTTTTCTCTAGTCACATATAATTAAAGGCCCTATTATCTCATACTTGTTTATTTGAATATCCATTCCATTTCTTAAACCATCACCTCAGCCCCGTATCACCTAATAAAGACCTCTAGCTCAATTAGGATTAATTTGGTGTGATAGTAAGTGGTAGATGTGATTGATCAACCTCGGCTCCTTTGGACGTCATTGTGATTGTGAGGAAACATGTGCTCACTACACAATGGAGTGAGTGAAACTTGAGTGGAAAAATTAGAGTATTTTTGTCTTGACAAATTATGAGGACCTACTTAAGGACGCTATTCCAAAATTTTAGAAAAGGACACGCCATTGCATTTCATAACATAGTTCATTACATGCATGTTTACCTTTAGATTATTTGATTATTATGCCTTTATTAGCTTAGGTTTCAAAAGCATTGTTCTTATTATGTTGTTATAGAGATGTATAGATATCTGAGATTAATTAGGAATTTTTTTTTTTATCTCTTATTCGTTGTAGTATAAATAAAGTTTGTGAGTACTTTCTCTGGGAAAACACTCATGAGGTTATAACTCGTCCACTAGGGAATTCCTAGTGGGTTTAAGGCCTTATTGCATATGGTCAATACAATCCCTCTCGTGAAACGAGATTAGCTAGGACCACATTTTTTGCCACTTATCTATTTTTAATTCTCATCTTTGCTTGAGGACAAACAAAATACTGTTTGGGGTGGTGTGATAAACACCCAAAAGTGTAGGTTTAAACCCCTTAATAGTATTATATTTAGGCCAATTATGTTTATAATAAATAAGAGTTAGTACTGTTTACATGTTTTTATGTATTTCAGGACTTGAAGCTGATTAGGTGACTAAAAGCATCACTTTTGCATGGGAAACGAGTCAATATGATTGTTGAGGAAGTTCTACCTTTAAAGCCCAAGAATCGTGGAGAAAAGCTTTTTTCAATCCCAGTCAAAGATGGGAAGTCAAAGTCAATCCGGGTATAAAACGAACAAAAAAGTCAATATAACTTCAAATAGGTGTATCTTTGGACTCACACCTTGGAATTGGGCCTACTTTATGTCAAATTGACCGGCTCGGAATAAACTTTCCAATGGACCCAGTCTAGCCCCAATCAGAGCTGCAAAAGTTGACAAACAGGGCACAAAAGTAAAATCCAGCAGTTGTGACCTCTTTTGACTTTGGGCTCACTTTAGAGGCCCAAAGTCCCCCTTTTTGGCCCATGCACGAAAATATAAATCTAACCCTCTCCTATATAAAGAAGGCTAAGTTAAAACTTAAGCTCCCCTTCTAACCCTTTAGTTATAATTCTCTAAGTAGTTTAGTTTTAGTTTTAATTAGGTTTACTTTTGTAAGTTAGAAGTAGTTTATAATTGTAGCCTCTAACTCTCAATTCAATACAAGTTCTTTATTCTTAATGTCTTCTTATTATTGTCTTACTTTAATTAATCCAATAAAAACAAGGCTAAAACCTCCATTAGAGGAGGTTTATGAAGCCATATAGGGATGAGTAGCTATTAGTTTTATTGTTTTGCATAAAAGAACGTCAAGTTCTTCGTTATGAGTAACTAGAGATAGACCTCATAATGGAGAACTAGAGTATAAAGCCACTACCAAAGAGATTTGTCGTGGAGCTACACTCTCTTACTAGTAAAATCTCAACTGAGAGGACCCGGTCTTCACTAGGGATCAATGAAAGCGATTCGATATTAACCAATAGTAAATCGAATTGCATGGTGGATTAAACCTCTTCTAATTGCTTTATTCATTCTATAAATTTACTGTTTTCATCTCATATTTACTGTTTTGACTCTTGTTAGTGAAGCATATTGCAACCTAGATTCGCATCCAAGTAGGGTACGAATTAGAGTTTGGTGAACACAATTACTCCCCTTTATCTTCCATGATTTAGAGAGTATTATTTACTGTTTTTCCACCATATATTTACTATTCACACGACATCATATTACTACTGTTCATCAATCTTAGTTCAATTCCATTCTTATTAAACACCAACAACAAGAGGGAATAATCCTACAAAACCACAGAAAATAACCAAATATGAGATAACTATAAAGTTATGAACAATACGTGTTCATACCTAAAACAGATATGAACAATGATTGTTCATACCTATTGGAGTATGATTACTCATTGTTCATACCTTTAAACAGATATAAACACATTGTTCATACCTTTAAACAGATATGAACAATGAGTGTTCATACCCAAAATAGATATGAGCAATGAATGTTCATACTTATTGGAGTATGAACACTAATTGTTCATACCTTTAAACAAATATGAACAATGAGTGTTCATATTAAAACAGATATGAACAATGAGTGTTCATAACTGACAAATGCAGACATGAACAATGAATGTTCATGCCTATTAGAAAGTATGAACACTCATTGTTCATACCTTTAGGAGATATGAACAATACATGTTCAACAATAAAACAAGCAAAAAAAATAAGGGAACACCTTGATCTCCATTTTTGGTAGTAGCGACCAACAAGACCCTTTTTATACTCGATCTCAAGAAGGTTCCATCTAAATACACTATTGCTCGACAGTATTTAAAACCATTAATACTCGATTCAAAAGTAATAAACACCCTTTCAAACTTCCCACTCTCTTCATTCACCTGAAGATCAATGCAATTCCCAGGATCTCTTCGCTTCAACTCTTTCGTATACCACAAAAGTTCATTATAGGATAAAGCAGCATCACCATACAACTCTGTCAATAGATGATTTCAAAACAAAATCAATATAAGATTTCAAATTGCTATATACACATAATAGCATTTTTATCAATACAAAGTTTGAATAAACCTTTTTAGATGGGAAGAAAAATACGCTATGGATTGAAACCTTCAGCTGAGGAAATCACTCGATTTTAAGTTGAGGAAGAAGAAGTAATCGATTGAAATCTTCCTAAAACCAGAGCGCGTTGTTGATTTCTAATTTTGAAAACATCTTTCAATTCATTTATATATTAACACATGAAAGGGTAAAAGTGGTATTTAATAAAATTATAATGGACTGGGCAAATATAATTTGTAATTTGTATTTGAGGGTTATTAAAATAAAAAAACTGGGTCCAGAGTTGTTTCTACGATGAAAATGGGTTTGAGAGTGATTATCACAAAACTATGTACTCAAGAGTTGTTTTGAATCGAAATATTTCTTGTTTTTTTTCCTTCAGATTGAAAAAAATAGCTGGCAGAGATTTGTGCACATTGGGCCCACTGGGTGATATGCACATTGAAAAAAAATGGGTTTCGATGATTGTTTTGAGTTTTTGACTATCAAGGACTTGTGCAACCGATTCAGAAAAGCTTTTAACCTAGTTGGGAAGAACATATGCCGCGCCGCAGCTAGTAAGTGTTGATCACGCAGTTACTTCCATTTCCGATTTCATCAAATGGTTCTTTTCCGCATCTCCAGTGAAAGAAAGTTGGTGAGTACTAGTACTATTACTGCACTCTCTTCCATCCCTTCTCTTCTTTCACTCTCTCGTTCGAAAACTACTACTACTTCCGTGAAATGGAATCGTTCGGCTTTCCTAGGGCACGTAAGAGATCGGTGCCAATCAGACACCGTTGGGCTTGAAGAGATCTTCGGGTCATTTTATGTTTTGATTAAGTTTATCCATTCGCCTTCTAGGCCTGTTTCCATTAACCACTTTGATCAACTTTTGGGAACCGTATATAGGATGAGAAACTTTCCTACTGCTTTCTACTTGTGGAGGGCAATGCAATTCTTCGGAATCCAACCTAGCCCTGTTACAGTAAACATCTTGACAAATTGTGCTTGTTCTATTGATCCAGGCGTGGATCTAGGGTTTGCTGTTTTTGGAATGTCATTAAAACGTGGGATTGGTTTAAAAGTTGCTACTTTGAGCACCCTTCTTACAGCGGTCTTTCAGAAGGGGGATCCAGGACAATGGAATGTTCATGTCAGAAAAGCAGCAGAAGTGATCGATTCCATTTGTACAAATGGGGGACGGGCCAAGGAAGCACTTCATCTGGTTGAAGAAATATCTCGAAGGATTAAAAACCCAACTCTCCTCACCTACACGTCCTTGTTTCATTCCTTATGCATTTCAGGACAGTGGAAGGAAATTTTTGCTGAGTATTTAGATGTTAAGATATTGCCAGATCCCCCTAACCTCTGTGATGCTTTAATTGATGGTCTTTGCAGCCGAGGGATGATACCCGACGCCCATGGAGTATTTGATATGATTATTGAAAGAGGCTTTTGTCCTACTGAAGCCACATTCCATCTGTTGATGCGTGGATTCTGTTTACAAGGTCTAGTGAACGAGGCAAAAGCCATTTTTGATCTCATGGTTGCTAGATATCACAAACCTACCGCTCTTGCATATCGCATCTTGATTGACGGCTACTGCCTGGCTGGGAGATTGGATGAGGCTGTCATACTTTTCCTGAACATACGCTCCAAGGGATTGATACCCGACTCTCCTACCTATACTACACTTCTACGTGAAACTCGCAGAGTTGGCGGGCGTTCGACCTCAAAAATGTTTTCCGAAGACATACTCGACAATGGGCTCCCGCCTTTGATAACGTACCGTGAATCACTTTTTGGCATATACAATCTTCACTACTTGGATGAACAGGCGAAAGACCTATTACTTTTAATGCAAACTAATGGATCGCCGGCTGATACTGAAACGTTCTATGCTGTAATGGTCGCTTTGAGGAAAGCTGGTAAACTAGGTTCCGCAAGGTGTCTCTTTTACTCTCTCATCGTAGATGGTATGCCCCTTGACAAGAGGTTCTATAACATAGCAATTGAAGACTTTTCTAAAACTGGGAAGTTAGAGGAAGCTTGGTCTTTGCTCAACAACATGAAAGAGAATGGTGTCAGTCCAAACTGCTTCACACTCAAAGCCCTGATTGAAGGATGCCTAACTTGTCAGACCATTATTAATGAGACGATGGAAATTTTGTTAAGGATGAGTACTGAGGATTGCTTGTTGGATACTGACTGTAAGTATATGTTGAAAGACATTTTTCGTGATGTGGTTGTCTTAGGACGTTCGTCAAAAGAATTTCGCCAGAAGATTACTAGCTGTCCTTGATGATTTTCGTGGGGAAGGCAAGGAAATAGCATGTGTTTAGAGCATCTTTACATTCTCAAGCATCTGTAGTACATCTTTAACTCATTAGTTGATGTATTTGTGAATGTTTTGTTTACTTATAATGAATTTGGCCACTGGCTTCCCTGCTTAAGTATTAACTAGATCTGGAACCTGTTCACTGATAAAAATTATTTATAAGTAAAAAATAAAAATAGAAATTCATAATCACTTAGGGCCTGCTTGATAAAAATTCCCACTTGCCAGGCAAATATATATAGTAACATTACTTTCCACAAAAATTCAGTATCAAGAAGAACACTTCTGAAGTGAATGTGCCAGAGACTTCTAAACTTGCAACATTACTTTATGGCAAAATCCCATTTCATTTCAAAAGTAACTGAAGGCTTGTGGGATCATTTCATTTGGTGCAAAACAAAATTTAGATGCAAAAACCCCCTTACAAAATCTACAAAACAAATAATTAAAAGTCAAGATTTCAGTAATATGCATTATGTGGCGTGGCGTGTCTCTTTCATGTTCAACATTGCTTAAAAAAATATATATTACCACAAGCAGCAAAGAAAAATAATATATAAAAAGATACACATATATTGTATATGTTTAACTGTTACCGATAAAGTTTTGGTGTATGATCTAGAATTTATTCGTGCTATTTCTTTTATTATTATATTAGTGTTTGTGTTTATCCGCTCCTTTTGTTTATTGCTTTCAAGTGTTATCAGTTTTAATATAATTGAGATTTCGAATGCATGAATATATTGAAATTGAAACATGTTAATGGAAGTTTAGAGTGAATTAATTTTACTTACACAGAACATCTAAGCTATCATAATTAGTTGATCTGCAATACGTTTGAGGTTTAGTTGATCAACCTTTAAAAGGATTACACAAGTAAAAGTTTGGGATGAAAACTTAGAATGTTGGGGGTTGTCATAGTCGTAGTTGTCTTTGCAAATAGTTTATTTATGATGAACCTAACTTTAGGAAAACCATTATTTACTTTAATTGCTTTAAGTTTTAGTTGAGCGTTTCAAATAATAATCTTAGGAAAGCCGTAAGATTGAAATTTACAATCTTTGGGGTTACCACAGTCGTAGTTGTAAAAAATTTATACTTTACTTTTTGCATATATAATTTTATGATGAACCTTATCTTAGGAAAGTCAGTGCTTTCCTCGGTAGATTATACTCAGCAATTTAATGGATGAGATGAATACTTTCATTGAGGTAATTATCACTTTTATTATTAATATTTCTGTTGCAATACATTGGATGAACTTATAAGTATCCCATGCTATTCACTAGCAAACAACATATTGTAACAGCTTGCTTGGGAGCACCACTACAACACAACTATAAGCTGAATGCGGATGGAGAAGTATCAAGTGTAGTAAATGGCTATGGAGGACCCATAGAGGATTATGTTGGCAATGTTTTTTTAACATTTACAAGTGGTCGAACCAAAAAGTGTGTATTCTTCAAGAGCTAAAAGAAATAATTGCAATTCATAAGGTGCAAATCTACTTAACAAAACAGGGTTGTTTTGTGACTCGCGGCTGGGATTCGATTTCAGGGGGTATAAATGGAGCGCGACCTACCATTCTGCCATGTGGATTAGGAATTAATTAGAGTTTTAATTCTGAAATTGAATAAAAAAGAACCCTTCGGTTAAGTTCTCCAAAGCTTTAATTGTGAAAATTAACAAAATAACCCTTCATTCTCCAAAGCTCACAAAAACCCTTCGTTCTCCAAAGCTCGAAGTTCTCAACGAAGGCAAAAAAAAAAAAAAAAAAAAAAAAAAAAATAAAAATGGTGCATGATACAACGGGGCTTTTGCAGGTCAATTTCTAATTTCTCTAAATGGGTTTCATCAATTGAGGTGTTTATTTTTATTTTTAATTTCCAGTCAATTGTTTATATCTTCGTACTTATTTTTCTCTCATCAATCAATTCCTCTAAGTTTCTTTTTTTCCCCGTAATTATATATACAACTATGAAATTAGTTTTTCATAACTGTTACTTAAGTTAGTCCCTACTATTTTGTTTCCTTGATTGTCGCAAGGGAAGATCAGTTGATGTCTCGATCAATTGGTCAATTATCGGTTGTTATCTTCTAACAAAGGATTGTGAAAGGAGAAAATCGGAGTTTTGCAGTTTGTGACTCCGTGCCGTAATGGTGCTAAATAACTTGAGCATACTTCTTTGAGATTTCTCTCATGGTGCTTGATATAGATTCAAATAACTGTAGTCTATGGAGTTCAACTGATCTGATGGAATATTCCGCTGCTAATAATCGTTTTGAAGGTACTTTTCCACTTGATATTGGTAATGCAATAAGCTTGCAGAGGCTTATTCTTAGTAACAATCAGTTATATGGGACCTTACCCAAGGAGATTGGGAATCTCACTTCACTTTCGGATCATCGTTGAGTTCGAATTCTTTCGAAGGGGTGATTGGTGATACAAGATGAGATTACTGATTGTATTGCATTGACGCACTAGATCTTGGAAAGAATCATATGAATGGTTTAATTCCAAAGGGACTAGGTGAGCTTGCCAAATAAAATACAAGTGAGTAGGTATCTTAGTTGGAATAAAAGAATTTTGGGAATTTTTTATGGTCGATCTGATTCGTGTATATTGAAGAGTCTAGAAACATATTAAATTTCAAATGTTATGATTATTGTTTTTTATGCTACTCATGTAGCAAGTAGCAAGTCCAGGGAGACTTCATGCTCTCAATCACATAATCTATGGGTATGTTCATAGTCTTTGTTCGTTCGTTACTTCTCTAAATTTCAAAACTTCAGTTGGCTTTTGGAATAGTTGTAATCATAGAAAATTATTAAACTTGGTTTTTATTGATTAGATTGTTGAATTCTAAGTTTTATCAAATCTAAGAATTGTTTACTATCCCAATGCTCTTGCAAGAGAAGGCTCTTTATGTGACTATGCCAGAGAAAAGAAATGTCAGGTCTAATGAGATCTTATACTGGAAATTCCACGCAAAGAAAATTGTTGGGTTGTGCTTCAATTAGTTTTAACGGTATTACTCCATGTGAATTTGCTTTTCGGATGCTATTGTATTTACCATTCAGCAAGTACCATTTCATATCACTATAGTTGTGTTCTAACTTTTGACTAGTATTTTGTTAAAGAATATTTGAAACTTCCAATTGCTTAGAAACTGGATGATATCAGTATTTGAATTTCATAGGCAATTGCAAGACCTTCCCTTTCTGTTTTAGAATCGCATTCGACATTAAAGTCGGTTAGATAATGTTTTGCTTAAATGCCCCCTCTCTCATGGGTGCTCATTGTTAGTGTTTTGGATGGTCTTATGGAGCTCTTTATTTATTTGGTTAAGTCCCTTAAACAATTTCAAACATATTCGTTCTAAAGATGAGGTATGCGTACTATTCTTATCTTGGAAAATTTATGTACTCCAATGCTAGCATGTCTTATCTCCCTTACTATTTAGGAGGCATCTGCCCTATATAAACTACCCATTTTTTTTTTGTAACAACAGTCCAATGTACACATTCATCGAGCAAGGGTGAGGGAGCAACTTCGAGCTTAAACTATGATAGAAAAACCCAGGTAATATATATACTTTTCTACACAAAAAAATTAAACTGAATAGTTTAGCGATCCTGCAGTAATGGTGACTGAAACTGAGGTATATATATATATATATGATTTTGTTTAAAGTATGTAGACAAATTTCAAATGAACTTAAAGTATGTACGTCTTCCTTTTTCCTTAATAACATCTCTATAAAATGGTCAAGGAAGTTGGGATATGCATATAATTCTTTTCTCGGCAAATTCGTTTTTCCCACTGCTTGTATGTCTTAACTTTTTTTGTAAAATTAATTTTTGCCCTAGCTTATTGGTGGCCATATGCCAAATGGCAGTTAAATTAGCCAAATAATTATGTTTGAAATTAATGTTTGGCATGCACTGTCTTGCAACATTCGTATTCAGCAGCTTGCATGTTTTGCTAAAGAAAAATATGGATTGGTCTTCCTCTAAGATTTGGACTTTGGACTTTGTTTGCTTTAAAAATCATATAGTGTATTAAATCCGCTTTAACTTGATAAAATTATCATTTTGAGGCATGTTACCATTTAATGTCGTGGTATGGACACACATATTGATACATCATGTTATACTTGCTGGCTTGAGGGAATGATCCCGACCTTTGATTTGGGATAGTGTAGCTTCATTGCATCATTGTAGTGTGTAATGTGTTAGTATTCATTTGTGCATTATTACAGATGTCAATATATGTCCACTTCTTTTATACCTTCTAGAGGCCCACGTCCATTGATAATTTCTCCAGAGCGACAAATAATAACTCTTGACATTTGAATAATACCCCATAATAAGGCATGATTGGAACATTTGAACATGTCAATTTTTGATATTTAAGGATGGTATTGGGCTTGCGCAAAGTCCACTGAGGTCAATATTAGATTGATGACCCATTTATATATTATACGTATAGTGGTATTGTATACTTTCTTATTGTCCCTAGCATACTGATAAGAGCCCAAAACTGTAGTTTAAACCCTTTAATAGTATTTATATTTAGCCAATTATGTTATTAATAATATAGGTTTATCACTAATTATGTGCTTTTGAGTATTTCAGGCTTCGGAGTTGAATAAATGTAAATTCGTTACTAATTAGGCGCTAAAAAGAGCTAAAGTGATTGCTATGAAAGTTTTATAAAGAAAACCCAAGTTTCATGGAGAAAAAACCCTTAAAAAGCCCAAGTCAAAGCTGTTAAGTGAAAGTTAAACCGGATTAGAAAGCTGAAGAAAAGTCAACAGAACTTCAAAAGGCCATATCTTTGGGCTCAGACCTCGGATTTAGGCCAATTTTATATCTAAATGACCGACTCAGAAAGCTCTTTCTAATGGTCCAGACCTTGACTCCATCAAAGCACTATAAGTTGGTACAGTAATACAACCAGAATTGGAAGTCTTGGATTCAACAAATTGGGTTTTGGACTTGATTCATGGGTCCATAACCTAGCCTAAAAGCCCATGCACGAAATTATAACCTAACCCTCTCCTATATAAAGAGGGTTAAGACTAAAACAAAGATTGGCTACTCCCCTCTTTAGTTTAGTTTTAAATTAGGGTTTTCTCTCTTTCCCTCTTTAGTTTAAATTAGGTTTAGTTAATTAGTTTAATTTGTAGCCTCCATTAGATTAATAAAAGTCAAGTTATTGTTCTTTATTATGTCTTCTATTTATTATTATGTTTATGATAGTCTAATGAATTCTAGCTAAACCTCCATTAGAGGGATTTGATGAAGCTTGATGTTAGTTAGAATTATTGCTTGTTAAGAGTTTCACTCTAGTAGGTTAGTTGATTTGCCATGTGAATGGGTTGAACTTCCTCACATGCTAATTATTAGTTGGTAGAGATTGTCATAAATAGTTAGGGATCAAATATTTAATCTTAATTGGTTAGGATTGCAATAATTTACACTAGCATATTAGAATTTTATCTAAGTGAAATAAAATCCCCCTAATCTCTTCTCCATATTTTATTCAATTTATATTCAATTGTTTAGTTAAATTATTATAAGTAAATTCATATAATTAGTTTCATAGTGTAAATTTACCTCTATAAATATTTCTCTCACCATTGTCTCCTTGTATTTGATTAATTATATTCTATTATGTCTTAGTAGTTTATGAGTGGAACGATTCCGTACTCTATATATTGCATAAATCTATATGTGAGAGTAGGAAATAAATAATTGATACCGTAAGAATAAAACTATAGTAATTTAGTTGAGTTTTTATGGGTTATCAAATGGCGTTACTGCCATCTTAAACTCTTTTAGGACAAGAATTCAATTGCTTGAATCCAAGTGGCAATCTCTCATTCTAAACCCACCCACCATTTTAATTTTTCATTCTTATTTCTTTTATTTTCGGTACTGTTCACTATTTTAGGCATAGAGGCTGCGGATTCACAGAGAAGAACACTGCAGTAAAGGTATTTGTAAATTTCAAAAAAATCTAAAACTTTACAGGCGTAATCCTTAAGGTGTTATTGATTTACTGTAATTGTTTTAGATTTTTACTAGTTGTTTTATCTAGTGAATTAATACGATCTTTACAGTGCTGCATTTCAGCTTCTAAACCGTAAGTTTTTGGACAAACAGACGAGTAGGGTTACTTAGGCAGTTCCAAAAATTCTAAATTTTTTACAGGAGTATCTATCATAAGTTAGGAGTTTCCAGTAAAAATATGACAAGTTTTTTATTTGTTTTGACCACCTAACTAGTGGATTGTTTCGAGTGTATTTCTGCATTTTTGCAACACTTAATTTCTGGAACAACAACTGTTAAGGAGGGTTTGTAGAACTTCAATTGCTCTAAATTTTTTACAAGAACATGCATGATCTGTCAGGATTCTCCAATAAACCTTTGGCGATTTTTGGCTCTGTTTTGATTGGTTAACCATTCGGTTGTCTGTGTTGTGTCTGAAAACTGTTTCACATACTTTGCAGGGCACTAGAAGGAATTCTACAACTCCGATTGATCTGAAATTTTACAGGAGAATTACTGGATGTCTTAAAAAATTATTGTAAAAATTTCAAATTTTTTGGAGCGGCCACCCCACGCCCTATACAGGCAAATTCAGAGCGCACCCTGAGCTAAATTGCCTGGACATCGAGTCAGACAAGAGCGCACCCTGCGCCCTTCCAAGGAAAATTCATAGCGCACCCTGCACTGAAGTGCCTGGACATAGAGTCAGGCAAGAGCGCACTCCGCACCCTTCCTAGGTAATTTCTGGGTGCACCCCGCACCCTTTTTTGAACAGCCCGATTTTCACAGGTTAGTACAAACTTCTATTTCTTTAAGTTATTCAGTGTTTCTAACTTGTTAAATACAGTGAGATCGCGTATACAAGACACTATTCAAACGCGTAGTTAGGAGGCATTCAGGTGCTTTTTCTTCCACTCCTCGTTTTTTCTGTCAGAGGAGTTTTAATTCTAGTATAATCAGGCTTGTTTTTTTTGTAAACGCAATACCACACGCCTATCTAGAAACTTATAGTTAGAGTTTTGTTTGTATATTAATTATCCTAGAATATATTTTTAAAACCAATATGGCATATCAATATATAGATGAACAATCATGTGATTCTTATGCACACCCTTCACCATGTTCATGCTGTGGTAGTCCTTACCATTGGGTTTCTCATTGCCTATCATATCAAGAGCAATCATGTGATTATTATGAAAACCCTTCACCATGTTCATGTTGTGGTAGTCCTTACCATTGGGCTTCTCATTGCCCATCTTATCAAGAGTTTGAGCCTACTATAGGTTATAATAATAATGATGAGCCTCAATTTTAAATTTTTTATAGTGAGCCATACAATCAAGAGTTTTCTAGTCATCCAGTGTCGTCTACTTCTAGTTCCGTAATGAGTGTGTACAACGAACCAAACATTTTTTCGTGCACAATTTGTTCAAATCCAGACCACACCGCTCATTCATGTCCCATATTTATTCAGTCTCAACCTAACCCATCACAGTACGATATCACCTAGAGTCACTCAAACGCAAATAACTATGACTATCAAACACCATACCAGCCAGACCCTTCCACCATACCAGAAATTATCTAACCATCTAGTTCGCCACCCTTCCCAGACTGAATTTCCTAAACTATGCTTTAGAACCTAACTATGTTTTAATTTATAGCCCAGATGATTTCCATGATCCCCTCACCTACCACAGAACTTTCAACTTTGCCAGAGATCGACACACAAATAGAACAACCTATTCCCATAACCACACCTTTTCACCTAGTTAAGACCTACCCTGAATTATTACCTTCCCATGACCTTCCCATTAACCAGTATGTTGACTCCACACCCTTCCTGGAAGAGGAAATTATTGAAGACGACTCTTTAGGACTTGTTTTGGATGACCACTCAGAATTGGGAGATGCCTCCGAGGAACCTCCCACTGATCCATCTGAAGATGAATATAATGATGTCACATTAGAAGATATTTATAAAGGTGTGACAAAGGAAGAATTTGATAACTATTGGCATTCTCTTAGTATGGACCCTCCTGTTGAGCATGTGCAGGCCTTTGTGTTTGCTAACCGCACTCGGCTGGACGATTCCTCGACACATTTGAATGATGTCATTGAGGATACTTATAGTGTTTTAGAGGAAGAGGAAGAGGGTGAGGTAATAGAGATTAACAATTCTAATCTAAGGCATGAACAAGTTACTGTGCAAGAAAATGAGGAAGTAACATCTTTAGAACAATGTGAATCTAAATTTAGTTTGGCAACTGAGGAAATAACAATGGAAGAAATAGATGAATTTCTTAAAGATAAAGCCACGAACCACAACTTTTTGGATTCAGCTAAGCTAGATAAATATTTCTATGATTTCTTAAGAGCATGTGAGGACCCACCAACTGATGAACCATCAACTGACCACCATCCACCTGAGTTACCACCTTTTACAATCCAACCATCTACCACAACTAAGCCATCCATTCACCCACCATTTCAGAAGAACCTCAAATTTGCACTTGAGCCTATTGCCTCAGAGACCCTCTATAATTTTTTCAACCCTCACGGTGAAGAGTGTTTGCCTAGTACATAATCCCATGAGTACACCATCCCTCTAGTTGAGAGCCAAGCTTTGATCGAGTGTAGTGAGAAACCTAGTTTGTCTTATTTTTCCTCATCTAAGCCTCATGAAAGACATCAAGATCCATACTTCATTCCTTTCTCACATAAAATATCACTAATTCATCTTTTGGGTCATTCTAACTCTTTAAAACAGCTGCAACAAGATGGTTTGCATATATTTTTTGATTGATTGCATAAGTTTTCTTTCATTCTTCTATATGATTGCTTCTAATTATACATCTTCATTCTGTTTGGGGGTGCATTTAGTATCATGTTTTTATGGCTAGACCCCCAACTCTTTCGACTATTAGTTTATAGTTGACCACACATCATCCATTTTGTGCCACCTTAGTTTCTTGCTTGTTTGGGGGTGTGCACAGTCTAGGGGAATCTGACTTAAAACGACCCCATATTAAGTTTAGGGGAATCTGACTTTAAAAGACCCATATAATTTTTGTAAAATACCACCTTAATGGAGTATAAGCCACAAATTTTTTCAAACTTAAATAGAGTTTTCAAATTTTATTTGGGGGTGACGTATTTTGGTATTTCGTTTCAAATCTTTTTGCCACCCTTTGCCTGTCATGTTTACTCCAGTAGAATTTGTGTTAGTTAGTACGTAACAGTTTTATTGTGATTCATGTTATCATATTATCTTTATAATATTGTTGTTACAGGTACTGCCAATTTTTACCACGTTTCTATGGTAAATTCTTTCCTTATCTCTTTACACTTTGAGGACAAAACGTTCGATTGTTTGGGGGTAGGTTAGAAACATTTGCAAAAATTAGGCACTTTTAGGATGTAAATTACACACTTTTATTTATAAAATATTAAAAATCATAAAAATTAGTTATTTACATAATTTAATTGTGTTATTGAATTGTTTCATGAACCCCCTTCTCCCAAATTGTTTGGGGGTGGTATAGAAACACGTTGTAAATGTTTAAGCACATATTAGGTTGTATATGAAGTATTATTAGAAAATTTTAAAAATATAAATAAATAGTTTATGCTATACACTTAGTGATAATGGTATTGTTCCTTTTTCCATGATGATATTAGTCTAGAAATCTCATGTAGTACTTGACTTAGGATTTAATTTTTGAAATTTAGATTAATATATAGGTAATAGTCATTGCATCTTTTCACGAACATCTTGCATGAGCATCTTTGATTGTACTTGGCAGTATTTTTCTGAGACCTAGGTTAGAGTACTTAATACATATCCTGTGAGCATCTACCCTAAAAGCCTCATAAGAATGAAATATCTGAGTGATGACACAAGGGAGAAGTAAATTCCGAGTAGAGAAATCACATATCCACTTGCTTGATTACTATATATACCATATCCTAAGTGATAATTTAGGCCCTCTTTGGATCGATATAGCTAGAAATTCACACCGATATGAAATTTATTATCCCCTAGTCGCCCCACTGAGCCTTTCATTAGCCTTTTCACAAATAACAAATCTTTTACTTAATAAAACAAAATAAAAAAATAAAATAAGCCTACTTATTTGGATAAGTATGAGAAATAGGATAAGTGAAGAAAAGAGAAGAGAAAAACCTATGTAAACAAAAATTAGTTAGTTGCTTCATAAAAGAAAAAGAAAAGAAGTTTTCATCCAAAGAAAAGAAAATAAAATAAAAATAGAAATAGAAATAAAATAAAAACTCCAAAAATAGAATAAAATGAGTCAAAAAGCAAAAATAAAAAGGCGAAGGATGGAAACAAAGTGTGGAAGCAAAAGAACAAGGTTTTCTCTAGTTACATAATATGAAGATCTTATTTTCTCAGACTCATCTTTTTGAATATCCATTTTCTTCCTTCTTTAACCAACACCTACGCCTCGTATCACCTAATAAAGACCTCTAGTTTAATTAGGAAAAGATTGGTGTGATAGTAAGTGGTAGATGTGTTTGATCGACCTCGGCTTCCTTGGATTGTCATTGAGATTGTGAGGAAACGTGTGCCCATTGCACATTGGAGTTAGCAAACTTGAGTAGAAAAATTAGAGTGTTATGTGTTTTGACACATTCCTTGTGAGAACCTACTTAGGCACGCTACCCAAAAATTTCAGAAACGGACTTGCCATTGCATTTCATATCATAGTTCATTGTATAGATGTTTATCTTAAGATGATTTGATTATTATGCATGTATTAGTTTAAGTTTTAGAATGATCATCCTTGTTTAAATACTAGTAAGATATATAGATTCTGAGATAAATTAGGGAACAATTACTTTTATTTCTTAGTTGTTGTAGTATAAATGAAGTTTGTGTGTACCTTCTCTAGAAAACTCTCAGGAGGCCATAACTCGTCCACTAGGGAATTCTTAGTGGTTTAAGGCCTTATTGCATATGGTCAATGCAGTCGCACTCAGTGAAACGAGGCTAGTTAAAAATACATTTTTGGCCACTTATTTTAATTCCACATATTTTCTTGAGGACAAGCAAAATGCTATTTGGGGGTTGTTTGATAAAAGCCCAAAACTGTAGTTTAAACCCTTTAATAGTATTTCTATTTAGCCAATTATGTTATTAATAATATAGGTTTATCACTAATTACGTGCTTTTGAGTATTTCAAGCTTCAGAGTTGAATAAATATAAATTCATTACTAATTAGGCGCTAAAAGGAGCTAAAGTGATTGCTATGAAAGTTCTATGAAGAAAACCCAAGTTTTATAGAAAAAAAGCCCAAGTTAAAGCTGCTAAGTGAAAGTCAAACCAGATTAGAAAGTTAAAGAAAAGTCAACAGAACTTCAAAAGGCCATATCTTTGGGTTAAGACCTCGAACTTGGGCCCATTTTATATCAAAATGACCGGTTTAGAAATCTCTTTCCAATGGTCCAGACCTTGATTCGATCAAAGCAGTATAATTTGGTGAAAACTCGTGCTACAGTAATACGACCAGAATTGGAAGTCTTGGATTCAACAAATTGGGTTTTGGACTTGATTCATGGGTCCATAACCTAGCCTAAAAGCCCATGCACAAAATTGTAACCTAACCCTCTCCTATATAAAGAGGGTTAAGACTAAAACAGAGATTGGCTACTCCCCTCTTTAGTTTAGTTTTAAATTAGGGTTTTCTTTTTTTCCCTCTTTAGTTTAAATTAGATTTAGTTAATTAGTTTAATTTGTAGCCTCCATTAGATTAATAAAAGTCAAGTTATTGTTCTTCATTATGTCTTCTATTTATTATTATGTTTATGATAGTCTAATGAATTCTAGCTAAATCTCCATTAGAGGGATTTGATGAAGACTTGATATGTTAGTTAGAATTATTACTTGTTAAGAGTTTCACTCTAGTAGGTTAGTTGATTCGCCATGAGAATGGGTTGAACTTCCTCACATGTTAATTATTAGTTGGTAGAGATTGTCATAAATAGTTAGGGATCAAATACTTAATCTTAATTGGTTAAGATTGCAATAATTTACACTAGCATATTAGAATTTTATCTAAGTGAAATCAAATCCCCCTAATCTCTTCTCCATATTTTATTCAATTCATATTCAATTGCTTAGTTAAATTATTATAATTAAATTCATATAATTAGTTTCATAGTGTAAATTTACCTCTATAAATATTGCTCTCACCATTGTCTCCTTGTGTTTGATTAATTGGATTATATTATGTCTTGGTAGTTTAGGAGTGGAACGATTTCATACTCTATACATTGCATAAATCTATATGTGAGAGTAGGAATAAATAATTGATACCGTAAGAATAAAACTAGAGTAATCTAGTTGAGTTTTTATGGGTTATCACATACCTAATACTTACACTTATCCCCCTTTCCTTTTCTAGATTTGCTCTTCCATTTTGAAAATATGCTAGTCATTGATGTGGTTTGCACTCCTTTAGAACCCTGGCACTCACTAAATCGATACATGTAACCTCATGCTCTCCAATATTGTTTGTCCTTCTTACAATACACAACCAAATATTCATACAAAATTTTGTGGAGAAGTTTTGGAGGTAAATATTGTCGTGAAGGTGTATAATTTAGGCTGCTCATATAGGGATAGGTTTGTTGGACTTAGCTCTTTTATCAATTTATTTATCCTACAGACTTAGGGCGATGAATCATAAAAATTGAAAATAATGTTGATTGGTTCTACAAGTTCATCCCTCAAGACCGCAAGTTAAACATGAAATTGAAAGTTCACAAAAGTGATTATCTATTTAAACTGCCTAGAGATTTGTTAAGATAATAAAATGCTTTAGAATCCTTAAATGTTAATTTTCCTTACTTTATTTTTTTTCTCTTTGGTATTTTTCAGAACTTATTTGGCAGGTGAGGTGGTATTGAACATGGATAGAGAATGATACAATACTGTCATATTTTTATCATTCATTTTTTTATTTTAATGGAATCATGGGGTACCGCTTTGAATATTATGGTTACCGTATGTAACACATTGCTTCTTTTAGTATTGATTATGCTACTTCTTGAAATGATCATAGTTTTATGTGGCTCACCAATCACAACCTGTGCAATACCAAATCCCAAGTAATATATTCTTCGTGACTACTCTACTCTCTTCTCTATTTTACCATTTACTTTAGGGAGTTTTGATCTCGAGATGATGATTTATTCACTATTCTATTCAATCCTCAATCCCACCTACTGTATGTCAGTTGGTATATTCTCCAAAAAATTTAATCACCAATTTGTGAGTCTATACGATGTGGTTAAGGGCCATCCATATAGCCAATTTGTGAGTCTTCCAATTGCAACTGTTTGAACTTTGAAGTATTTGAAGGTATGTAGGAGCTACTCCGTTAGCCTTGACTATCTGTGTATTATCTTACCATTATTTGTACTTTTTATAGTTGAACGGTCAATATTAAACACCATTCTTGTGGGTTTTATGTATAACAGACATTATTAGTGTTGCATTAATGAAATTAGCATTTTTGAAATGTTCTGTGTTAATGAATTTCTTGTATGTACTGTCTTGGGTATTCTCTTTTTTTCTATTCCTTCATGATACTGCTTTAATGGTTTTTAATTAGCATCCTGAGGACTAATAAATTATAATGTACAAGAGATTCTAGCTGCGACCAAAACTTAAAATTTTTCGTACAAATAGGCCGGCCTGCTCAGCTAGAAAACCTCATGGTTTTTTTTGTTCGCTAAAGTTCTTTACCTCTTGGTGCATATTTGGTAAGTTAGTAACTTATCAGTTTTTTAAGACAGTTTATGTTCAAGCTAACTCAGAGTAATAGTAATAAACGATATGTGAATCATAGGTAAGCTTATGACAGGAGATTTGCAGGGCTCAACATCGGAACGTGAATCTTTGAATGGTGTTGGTATAACATGTGGAACTGGGATGCTTCAAAGAACAATGGAACTTTCATGGCATCCGCCTTAACAAATTGAAATCAAAGTTCTAGGTAACCCAGGTCATGGAGGTGCTAGGATAGTCTGCATAGGTCATGATGCTAACTTAATTGGTATCATGATATAATGCCATAGTCACATTACCATTGGTGGTTGCAGCTAGCAAGAATTGAAACAGAAACAGGTTAGAAACTGACATTAGTGCAGTGGTGCTTGCTTCTAACAAGATGTGGCTTGGAAGTTCTGAGCATGGTGGCAAAGACCTTATGCTCAAATAACAGAATGGAGGCTCACATGGACATTTTGGGAATCAATTTTACTGCTCAATTTGTTACAGCTTTGGAGTGGCCTTTTATACCATACTACATGTTTTACTGATGTACTGCTTTTGATGTTAATTTTATGATACCAATTTTATTATTATTATTTATAATATTGCTCACTTTTCTTGCGAAAGGCACATTTTCTAAAAGAATATTTCTCCTTCGTTCGGTTGTTTTTATTATGTTGAACTCGATCATCACCATCTTACCTTTGAGAATAGTTTTGTGATTGTTAGTCAATATGCGTTTGCTAATCTTACTTGAAAGTTGAAACAGATTTATATGGAAACAGAAATAACAGCAACAATTATTTTTCACATATGCTAATGTAAATTATTAAAATGCAATTATAACTTTATGCAATCCGTGCCGAAGGCACGAGCATTAACTAGTCTACTTAACAAAACATGACTGTTTTCTGACTCCCGGCTGGGATTCGATTTCAGAGGTATAAATCGAGGGCCACCATTCGGCCATGTGGATTAGGAATTAATTAAAGGTCTTAATTGTGAAAACCCTTCATAGTGCAAACCTTGGTTCTCACTTTCGCTACTTCTCCCCAGCCGGTTGGATTAGATATTAATTATGGAAACTGAACAAAGAGAAAATATTTCGGTCTTCACAACTATTGTTCCTCTTCTTCATCTCTATCTCTCTCGCGCGAATCTCAACATTAGTTCGTCTCGTCTATAATACGCTCAGATATTGTGCTTCTCTCTCGAAAGTCAGTGTCTTATTATCCCCTCTATTTAAAACTAATTTCTTCCTCTCTCTTCATCATTAACTTTTTTTAAGTTATGAAGCCCTCATCATTCAGGTAAATTTTCCTTTGTCTCTTCTCAAGCTCTCTAATTTTCCTTTTACTTTCATTGGTTTATTAGCGATCGAACTAAGAATGGCAGTTTTTTCAGTATGTGTACGTATGATTACAACTATTAAGTTTGGTACAGTTCCCAAATAAATGTACCAATTATATGAATAAAAGAGGATTTTAAGTTAAAACAAACAAACAAACAAAAAAAATCTTGGTAACCATCTTTCTTCATCTCAAAAAATTCTTCTTGTGCTTTCGACAAATTGCTTTGATATGCATAAAATAGATTAGATTACATTCTCATTTTTCTTAACAATTACTATTATTATTATTATTATTATTATTATTATTATTATTATTATTATTTTTAAAAAATTTGATTAGGGATTTTTCACGCTGGTGCCCTTTCACATGATAGTACTATAATTGGCCGCCTAAATTGTTCTCTTCATTTACAGGCTTCAAAGAGGAAATTCTTTCACGCAACATCTTTCAATTTTTTCTAAACGAAGAAGTTCAGGTATGTTCATGTCGATTTTTTACTACTGTATGCCCTTCATAAATGTTTTTATCTTTCAGTCTTTCAAGGAGAAGAACCTACTTAGATACAAGTACCATTTGACTTTTGTATTATATACCAGCAATAGATGCATTCCTCAAATTGTCAATCATGTTTACCTTGGCCTACATCAAAGATATAAGGAACCAAACTACCTCATTGATAAGTGTAATTTGGCACCTACAAATGAATGCATAGATAATATCAACTTCTTTGTTCTGTTCTTTTAATGGGGAACCGCATAACTACTTTAGTTATAAGTTTCTAACTCAATTTTTCCATTTTCAGATAACTTTCAAAATCATACCAACACCGCCATGCATCAATGTTCGGCTGGTTCAAGTGAATGAAGTAAGGAGACAAGCTCTGACATGCATACAAGGTGAGTGCAGTACTATCAACACACCAATCAATATAGCTCTGTAAGTGGTTTCTGGTATAAGTGTAGGAGCGGTTCTGAAGGTCAAGTTAGTGACATTGGTTGAGTTTCTAGCTATTCTCTATGGACTAATAACAAATATATAGATTCTTCCCCTGTTTGATTTGCTATTATTGCCTCAATTATGATATCTGTTTTATGTTCATATTTTCTTTTAAACTATCTCTTTCTAATTACATATTTTAGGTGTTGTTCTCCTACTACTTACCTCATTACCCTATTTAACTATCTTCTTCTCTACCACTTAACCCAGACAAATACAAATACAACATTTAAAGTTGAAGTGGGTGAGAGTTAACCATGTATGCACCTGTATGGGTTATAGTGTTAATAATTTGAACTATAATCATTCGCTTTCCCTTTTGTCTCCGAAGGGTGGTAGGTACTTCATAGAAGATAGAATGTGATACCCATATTATATTTTCCCTCTTGCATCATATCATCAGAGTTCTATTAGACATTGCATATGAAACTGCTCAATAGGTTGCTACCATTGTCTTGACATGCCGTGAAACACATATTTTAAGTCAAAATAGAAAAACTCACATTCGTTGGTACATACTCAGTATTACATTTTGGTTGGTTTATTTCATTGATTTTAGCACAAATACTATCTTTGGTGCACATGAAGTCGGTCCAACCAAAAATTTTAATATATCACACCATTGAAAAACCACTTCGTTTTACATGTGTTGGCTTCTAAATTAGGTCAATCACTAAAAATGTACACACTATTGATCACTCAATCAGTTTTATTACATGTGTTGTATACTAATACTACTTGATGCACCAATGTTGTTTCTTTCATAACCAACAACTTCGATATATATTGATTAAATTTATGTTTCATACAACAACATATACATTTGATTTTTTTGTTCATCAATTTAAGGAAGCATCTTCTTCTCTGTTTTCTCCTTTACAAATTTTAGGACATCAGTTGATTTTTTATCTTCATTAGTTCGTCGATATTACATTTTCTATAACAATAACATTGGTATTTCTTTTTTTATTTATGCAACAAGAGTAGGGGGCAATTCATAAGTCATGAAGTTTTATATTAAAAATTGGTTAAAAATTTGACCTTCATTGGTAACTTATGATGATAATTGCTAAATTATGGTGATAAAGATGCTCAGTTTCATTGCAGCAGTGTTACAACTTTGGATGAAAGGTATGTATATATATGCTTTAGTACCCACCGTACGTCATATAAAGCTTTTACATACCAGACTTCTACTATAGTGTGCAATTGAAAAGGGGGATGGTATTATCAAAAAAATAAAAAAGTTGAAAAGTTTTGTTTTAAATATTACCCTGCAGGTTTGTAGTCATGTATAAACGTTAAAGCCCTGTTAAAAAATTGTGATAATTCATGGGTTCATATTAAAGTTCATTGCTAATGACATTTACGTCGTACATCATTGATAACTCAATGCTATGTGCTTTTGTGTTCATATTGCAGGTTCACAACTTAGAATGAGAGAAGATTATAGAATGCTACCATAGAATTAACTTCCATGATGAGCTAGGAAATCAATTCATTTTTTTTCAGCTAGGAATTTATTTATGTTTGCTACTAAATAATGGAATGACAATGTATGTTTTATAGCTTTAGAATGTAGTTTCTAAGCTTAGACTGTTGTTGTTAGCGAATCAATAACATATAAGCTTAGGTACTACTGTAAGTTATAACATCTCTTAAAAGCAAAATATTTTATAACAATTTAGGTGCTGTTATTTATTCGAAATGCAAGTGTGTGCTAACTGAGCTTTTATTTTCTCTTTTCCCCCCCAGAGGACTGCTTTAAGACATAATAAGGTTTCCATGCATGGAGTAAGACAACTGAAGATACTAGAAGCTTAAAAGTTCTTACAACTGATGCACTAAGTGTCTAGGTTTTTGTTTGTATTTCTTTAGATTTCAGTCTAATTTATTTGTGTCGCTTACTACTCCTGCTCTAGGTGTCTTGGTATTTGTTTATAACTCATATATTTCAGTCTCATATTTTTTCTGAGTTATTCCCTTGATTTCTTCTCTTATGACTCCTTGGAAAAGTTATATGTGAAAGTTCATCTCTTACAAGTAAGTAATGCAAGTAAGACATGACCTTCAACTAACAAATGTTAATGCACTCTAGGGGTTAACTTTCAATTACGTTGTCCCCACTATTGAAATTTATTCATCTTAATTTGTTTAGGACCTCCTTCGCGCTAATAGTCTAATCATATGATCTTCTTCGTCATGGTGAGATTTGTAGATGGAAATTATTGTTCCATCCGTTCAAATTAGATAGAATGAGATGAGCTAAAGAACATATTTTTTTTAGTTTTAATCTCAACTAACCAACTTTTGTGGGAGGTGCTAAACAAATTGAGGAAGGCTATAATGAAGTTGAAGTGGAATCGGACTCAATGAGAGCCATCAATGCAATCAATAAACTCGAGAAACCTCCTTGGTACTGCCGAGATGTGCTTGCTACCATTAAGTTAAAAAAGCAAGAATTCAACTTCATATCCTTCTCACATGTTTTTAGAGAAGTGAATAGAGCTGCAGACTATCTTGCAGGCTTAGATCAATCTAGTAATTTTCACACTTTACATTTTGTCCCTCCTATAGATCATGTCATATGATAAGAGCCCAAAACTGTAGTTTTAACTCTGTAACAGACATACTTTTAGACCAATTATGTGAGTAATAATTAAGAGTTAACACTGATTACATGTTTTTATGCATTTCAGGTTGCAAAGTCCATTATGTGCAGAAATGTGCCACTTTAGCGAGATAAAGGAGCAATGGTTGGTTGCTAAGGAGTTCTATAATTAAAGGCCAAGATTCAAGAAGACAAAGCCTTTCTAAAGCCCGGTCAAAGCTGAAAAGTCAAAGTCAACGCGGGCAGAAACAACACTCAAAGTCAGTGAAGTTCGAAGGCGATTATCTTTAGACTCAGACCTCGGAATGGGGCCTACCTTATGTCAAAACGACCGGCTTGGAAAGAGCTTTCCAATGGTCCAAGCCTTGACCCAACAAAAGGAGCAGAAGTGGACGAAAAGTCTGTGGAAGCCAACTGCAGCTGAAGAGGCCTTTTTGGACTGAAAGAATTGGGTTTTGGGCCAGAGAATCAGGCCCAAAATATGGCTCCAAGCCCATGCACGATTTTTGGATCTGAATGTATAAAAACAAAAGCTTAGCTCTTTGTTAGGGGTAGATTTTTTTAGTAGAGAATAGTAGATAGTTAGACCTAGAAATAGATTAGAGTAGTGGCCTCCATTAATGGATTCTAGATCTAGTTTTTTTTCATATAGATTAATTAAGTTTAGTTCCATTTCAATTATTGTATTAGATTAAACTTTTGAATCTTGTTCTTCATTTTGATTAGATCAATAAAGTAGTATTTTTATCAACTTCGATTTTTGTCATTTCCATTTCTAGATCTAATTTCAATTCCTGTCCTTATTGCATTTTAGTCATTAAATTAGATTTCATTATTGTTTAATTAAGTAAATTTCAATTCTTTATATCATGTTTAGTTTAAATTTAATCGGAAAGGATTGCGTAATGATTCTCGGCTAAACCTCCATTAGAGGGGGTTGAGAAACCTTGATGAAAGCTTGATTCCAATTATCGTAAATTTGTCGTAATTTCCTTTCCACTCTAGAAACGTTTAGTTCACCATGAGAATGGGTTTAATCGTTCACATGCTAGTTATTAATTGGTAGAAATGCCATGTGTAATTAGGGATTAGGAAGAACCAATTGTTTTGCAAAGCAGTTCAAGTCGGATTACGATGATTCGTCGTTAATAGGATTGAGTCGAGTTAAGGGGAATCAATCCCCCTCTAACTCCTTATCATAGAATCAACGTAGCATTCCCTTAGTTATCCAATAGTCGACTAGTTGCATTTTGTGGGTAGTTGTATCGTAGTCTAGTTGCCTTGTTCGTAAATCTCTCATTAGACTTTAAGTAGAGAGTACAAACACGTGAGAACATAGCATGCGGAAGGACTAGGAGTGGAACGAATCACTCTACTCCACTATATCTCATAGGATTGAGAGTAAGAAACTTTGATAAACACATAGGCACATAAAATAGTTTAGTTTACTTACGTTTTGAGTTCATCGTTCATTTCGTAGGTAGACTATTCAATTTTATCGTTTTATCAAATGGCGCCGCTGCCATCTTAGATTCACTTTTGTATTGTTTTCGTAGTGTTAGTACTGTTCTTAAAGTCCCATTTCACCCACCCACCCTTGTTTGATTCATACTGTGGTTGTCCATTTCAGAGTTGAAAAATTTCGGGTAAAAATTACACTTGATCGGCCGCTACGCTTCCTTTTTTAGCGACACCTAACTCATCGACCGGACGAGCGACCAGCCCATGTGGAGCACGACCGCCACTTAAACTCTGGAATTTAAAATACATCGGCGTGATCACTATCTCTATGCGAAGCGACTGCGCCTTTAACAAAAATTTTCGATTTCATAGTTTTGATTCGAACTTTGATCTTTCATATTTTTCGGTGTTCTAACTCGCTATATACACGCGAACAAGCGTAAACAAGACGCTTATTCATAAGCGAAGCAAGGACGCAATCAGGTATTCCTTTCTTCCACACCTCGCATCTCCTGTTAAAGGTTTATATTAGTATATCAGAATTGTTTGGAGTGTTGACGTTTTAGCTAAGTTGGTCTTAGCTAAGGACTTCTACACCACCATAAAGAAGTCCTAGACATAATGAATGGGGGTAGTTTCTTAAGTAAAGGAGCCTCGGAGGCTTATAAATTTTTAGAGGACCAAACTAAGCAAAATAACAACTGGGGGGGTAGTGACGATATCCACCGCTCCGCTAGTTCTTCTAATACAGTTAAGGCCGCCGGTATGTTTGAAATTAAACACGATCCTGAGCTAAAAACACTAATCGAATCACTCACGAAAAAGGTAGAGGCCATTTCGGTTCAACAAAATCCTATCCCTGTCATGAATGTAAATTCAAATCCATGTAGTTTCGGTTGGAGCCCCGAGCATCCCGGCTAATCGCGTCTATAGCCTATGAACAGGCTTGTTCCATTAATAGTGAACCTAACTCCCCTTGGAGACAAAATCCCAACTTCGGTTGGAGAAATAACCAAAACGTCACACCCCAAGGGTACAATAATCAATATGTTAGGCCTACGCACAACTTTAACCAAGCCCCACTTACGACAAGGACAGGGTCAGGGTAATTTTAATAATTATAACAAACTAAGCTAACCTCGACAAGGTCAAGCACAAAGTCAAGGTAATTATAATAATTATAATGCTAATAGAGGTATCGTTAGGTAAATAATAACTATCAAAATCCACCCATAAATAATTCAATGGAAATAGTTCCAACCACACCACCGCGGACTACTACACCCACACAACCGATCGCCTTGATACTTTCATACAAGTGAGCCAAAAACTTTTCCAAACCATGGCTCAATCCAACCAACAGCTTCTACAATCCGTTAATAATTTAACCCAACAGTTGGCTGAAGATAAAGCCCAACCCAAAGGTGTGTTTCCAGGTAATGCAATACCTAATCCTAAAACAACAAACACAGCCCTTGAGGTAACCGATAATACTAGTAATGAATATGAAAATGTAGGAGAGCTAAATGCCATCACCACTCTCCGTTCTGGTAGAGTGGTTGATAACAAAGTAACTATGCCTATAGTTACCCCACCAGTAGCCCCTACACCTGCTATATTACTAGATACCGAAATAGAAACTGAAGAGCCTACCATCGTAGAGGTACCAGTTACTAACACGACCTAAGAAACAGAAGCCACGGTTAAACACCAGGTAATACCATTGCTAAATATAGACGAAACCACGTTTCCACAAAAAATTAGCCATGTTAACTAGGGATACAAATTACGAAGAGATTAGGGATGTTTTCAAGAATCTAACTATAAACCTTCCCTTCCTCGAAGCTATAAGAAAGCTACCACACCATGCTAAGTTTCTTAAGGAATTGTGTACTACTAGGCGTAAGACCAATATACCAAAAGACGCCTTTTTAACAGAACAATTCCCAACTCTATCTGAACATAATGGAATTGTTAAGTACAAGGACCCTGGTCGTCCTACTGTACAATGCACCTTAGGAGATTATTATACGACGACCGCGTTATTAGACTTGGGGGCTAGTGTCAACTTACTCCCGTTTTATTTGTATAGACAAATAGGTCTAGACGAGATGCAACCCACTAAAATGACGTTGCAATTAGCTGATCGGTCTATTAAGTATCCTAAGGGTGTCATCGAAAATGTTCTGGTAAAAATTCAGGATTTTTACTATCCGGCTGATTTTGTCATCCTCGACACAGAAGTCGTTAATGACTCTGTCCCGATCATCTTAGGGCTTACCTTTTCCGGGTAACTGCCACGCGCTCATTAATTGCCGCGATGGTTCAATGTCCATGTCTTTTGGCCATCTTCTGTTGAAGTCAATGTTTTAAAACAAAGACACCATTATTATCCGATTCGTCTATGGATGGAGAGGTTAGCATGATTGAGAGCTTTGCTCGAGATTATTTCAACAACACGTTCCCTGATAATCATATGCCCAAATTTCTTTCCTATGGAAGTTCAGACTCCAATATTTCCATCCCTACACTAGTCGATACACATATTACGGATGAGGAGGAGATAGATGACTTTCTCAAAGATGTAGAGGAATATCATAGTAACGAGAATATGACCAATCTAGATGAGCAATTCGATGAGTTTCTTAGAGCAGGTGATAATTCACCCTATCAAGAACTACTTTCCACAACATCCACCTCGACTTCCCTCCTTCCACCCTTTCAAAGAAATCCCGAGTTTGCACTCGATCTTGTTGTTTCTTCTGTGCTTCATAAATTTTTAAATTCACCTAGTAAACAAATACTTCAGAAGGACAAACCATTTGACACCTTCATTTTCAGAAGTGAGACAGTCCCTACACACACAATGAATGAGTTTTGTGCTAAAACCACATCCTCATTGTTTACAGGCTGTCTTTCTACAACTTATCCATATCCACCATATTCTCCACAACCATTCACTTTTCCACACTTATTTACTAGAACACCCACTCATTCAAAAATGAAAAATAAGGTGCATGATAGGTTACACAATAGGGTTATCCGACTTCGCTTTCATTTCACTAGGTTGAATCATAGGAAATCTTGGTGCTTGATTGTGTTTGGATATGTTTTCTGTGATATTTATTTATGGAATGATCCACAATTATTTTGGTTGTTGATATATGATAAACCTGCATGTTCATACATAACGCCTAGATAAAGTCTCGAAAGTATATGACTATAAAACCGACTCAACTTTTTGTGTTTGGTGCATTTCCTTTCACTTCCATATATTGGTGAGTGCACCATTAAGGTAACCGGCCCTCCCTATGGAGTGTGTGGCTGTAAGTACCGGATCCGAAGTCCACGTTTGACATAATTCACGTTTTTTCCACTCTTGCATGTTTTCGGATTTTTGAGTCATGTTTCTCGTGGGGTGAATTATGTCTTTATTGTTTATTGTTTTTTTTTAAAATTAAAATATATATATATATATATATATATATATATATATATATATATTAAAAAAAAAAAAAAAAAAAACATAGTAACCTAGGAAGTCTCGGGAATCTGACTTTAAAAGACCCACTGCTAAAAACAAATTTTCTAAGCTTCGTTGTAAAAATTTGTTTGGGGGTGGGGTGTTCGTGTTTCCGTACTAAATATTTATGTCCCATTACAGTTGCTTAGGCCGTTTTATTGTATTACGATTCGGGTTGACATAATCCATGAATTTAGAGTTCAATTGTTCGCATAACGTATGTCATGCACGCACTACGAGGCATTTTCCACTATCTTATATGTCATCCACAGTCGGAATGGAGTGTTTTATGGATCATTAGATTGGAAATTCTCTTCTGATCATTTCCATATCTCATCCGCAAAAATTGGACCGGTAACGAAGTGGCAATTTTGATTTGAAGTTTCGCGAAAAATCGAAAAAAAAAAAAAATCACAAATTTCGATTTTGGGCTTGGGCCCAACCCGCGCCCAACCCGCGCCCACCGACAGCGCGACCGCGCCCTTACCTTTACCAACAGTCGATCTTCTTTTCCAACCGCCATTAACGCCAAGCTCCAAAAACCTAAAAAACAAAATCAAAATAAAAAGAAAACGAGAATTAACCCACGCCCAAAATCAAATCCCAACCCAAATCGACTCCAAACACCACCGACCACCACTCCCACCGATTTACATCACTAAAAACCACCAAAAATTCAAATTTTCGGTGCTGCCGACCACCACTCCACCACCACCACTGGTTGCTGCAACCGGTCTATTAAAATCCCACCACCACATCACATTTAAACCCCCACTACATTCCAAACTTCCAATGGCTCAACAACGCCAAATTTTGCCGGAGTAAGCTTTTACCGCCGACCACTTCGCTACCGCTTCACGGTGATCTAAAATGCTCGGTCGAGATCGAATAGCTTGTGGTACTTTCGACTGAAGCCTATTACCACGGGACTTAGTCCGACGGTTCTACGATACTGAGGGAGTTGGAAGGGACTAGGATTTTTATAGTTGTGGCTTAAGAAGAGGAAGGAAGTGACGATCTGGTTGTTGGTGAGATTCTAGGCATTCCGCCTAGAATCCATCCGATGTCACCCCTCGCTGGAGTCCCAACATAATGGGGTCGAGCCATTGATGCACGAGACAGTTATTGGAGGTGACTACAATGCGAGATCGCGATTGTGTTCGTGAGACTTAGGGACCAAGGACCAACCCGCGGCCAGTGGATTGGTCGGAACGCCCCAGGGAAGGGAAGGTCGGCCGATATCGGCCTGAAGCGCCTCCATATCTTATGGATACTCCAGAGCGGAAGTATGACTTCTGATCTTAGAGTTTTACCTTGAGCATGATTAGGGGAGTAGGGAGGTCCATTTGCCCCTCTCCCCGTGTTGATAACAAAGATCATGCTCAAGTTGAGAGCAGCTTCGATCGATCGGACATACATCACTCTCCACCGTAACCCTCACATCTATAAGGAGTGTGTCCAACGGGTTTGGAGATTGGCTGAGGATAGAGAAGAAGAAGAAGAGGAGGCCGGTGGTTATGAGAATGCCGAGGAGGATGGGGGAAACGAGAATGCCTCGGAGGATGAGGAGGATGTGACTTGTTTTGATGCAGATGCCCTGGAGAGGTGTTGGTCAGACGCAGAACGCATGGCTGTGATTCATCGTGGCATGCATTCGCTCAACACTTTCTGCGAAGACCTTCGGACTAGACAGGCAACGATGCATCGTAACTTCGAGATCCGATCCCAGCGAGAGGATGAGAGGTGGCAACTGATGAGGGCCGAGCTAGAAGCTAAGCGCCAGTTCCGGGCTGACATGCTTGTACGATTCCCACCTCACGGGGATTCTTCGTCTGAGGATACTCCTTCGAGACACGAGCGCCGTCAAAGAAAGACGAATGGTGCTGGTCCTTCAGGAGCTCAGGAGCAGTCTCCAGAGCATGTTCCCTCCGCCACCAGTTCCGGAGTAGCTAGGGATAGTATAGTTTGATGTTTTATGTTTTATTTGTAATTTCTTTATTTTTATTTATTTTAATGCAAGTTTATTTCCGTAATTTGAATTTTGTAGTGTAATGTACTCCGAATGAAAATTTTAATATAAGGGGTTATTTTCAGTATGCATGGTTGTTTCATATTGATCCCACCTTCCCAACTTGTTTGGGGGTGGTTTTATCAATTCAAGCATTATTTTTATATAACCCTCGTGTTAGAATTTATTGCGGAGTCAAGGTGAAAATATGGCCGTTTAGGCATATCTATGATTAAGTATCATTGTAGGATGAAATCTAGATTAAATAGGTACATTCTATCATAAAATCAACCTAAAAGATACTGGGTTTGAATTAGAATCAAGGATATGAGTTGTTTCTGTTTTTCGGGTTTGGAAATTTTAGGATTTCTAAAAACCGCCGTGAATTAGTTTTGGCAACTTCTTGATCCATTTTAGCAACTTTAAACCTATATAAACTTGATACAATCTATCCTCACAACTCACACTACACCTAAACTCCATCACTCACCTTTCACTCCCGCGATTCCCTCGTTTTGGCTCATTTTCCGAAGTTTTCGCAGAACTCCGAAGACTTCGTGCCAAAAGGCGCGACTTCGCTCTGTTATTTTTCTGAGTTTTTGTCGAGGCCGGCGCTTCTTTAAGCCGAGCGACCAGCTCAAACACCGGAAATTTCACTTTCTTGAGCACGCTTTGCTTCTATCGAGCGACTCGGCATACCGACTTCCGTGGACCAGAAAATTTCCGTTTTTTCACGCCAGCGTAGTATCCGGATCATTCGCAGCTATTCCCACAGTAATTTTGAGATGACATCTCCAACATTGATACCGAACAGTCTTTCAAGATTTGTTCCAAAGCACTACTTATGGTGTTTGGTTTTGAGGCTTATCACATTCGTTGGTTGGGAACCTTTTATGGTAAGACCGATGCACTTTATTCTCCAACACTAGCATCTTATTTTTATGATAACTGCATTTTCTTTGAAAGACCGGATGGAGAACAAGTGTTCTCCATCAACATTGATAATGAACCAATGGAAATTACCGTGTTCTTGCTAGCATTTGTTCTTGATCGCTATGCCCGTTGAAATACAAGACCCATGGTGCTATTGGGTCGATAATATGTATGTCTACACTTACGAAGTTTTTGCATGAGTCGTATGGCGCGGGCATTTTTCCGTATTGAGGACCAAGGGGAATATAACATCGCTTTGGTAGCCTTGTCCATGAACATAGGAACCGTTATGTTTTGGATCATGCTAAACATTTTAGGGAATGGCGTTTTTCGCGGAATGATGCCACTTGCAGTCTTCCTTGCTTTAGCCACGGGACGTATGTGTCATGACCTTCCCCGAACGTTGATGTCTAGTCTAGCTAGATCCCATAGCATGAGGCATAAGTACCTTCTTATGCCTGTTCTAGTTTCCCGTATTATGCTATGTTTCTTTCTAGTTTTTTGTACACGTTTCACGGATTGTATTACGGTCGACACTATACGACCCACCAATAGTATTATTCGATCCTTCCGTGCAATGACTTGGCAAGGGTGGAGGATACAACCTCATCAGGTTGCACCCTACACCCCGTCAGACCAAGTGGCTCTTAATAGGTTAGCAATAATAGATGATAAATGGCGGGAAGCCTGGCAAATTATCATGGCATGGCAGGACGCAAAGGAACCTCACTTCTTTATGGAAGAAGAGGATGAGTAATGCGGGAGATAAGGTAAGTTTTCTTCTAGTTAGTGTCTGTTTATGTCCCAAGCAATTTCATTCTTGTTAACCCCATAATGGGTAGAACTTCGTGATAGAGTTGTGTGGCTTTTATTTCCTATATTAGTACGTTCTAACCTTGTTTTACAGATGTTCCTGAATTTCACGCGCTTTAATGGTATTTTTCCTACCCTCTTTATTTAAATGCTTTGAGGACAAAGCATGCTTTTTGTGTGTGTGTGGGGGGCATAAAACACGTGTAATTAAGGCATCTGTTAGGATATAGATAGATATAATATGCATTTGTTTTCTAGTTAAAATTTTAAAAATTCAAAAATATAAATAAATAAGTTATGCTATACACTTAGGAATATTGGTATTGTTTTCTTTCTCCATGCTCTTAACAATCTAGAAGTCTCACGTAGCTTTTGCATCAGAATAATTGTTAGAAACTTAGGTTAATATATATGATAACTATAAAATGAATAGTTTACCTACGAAATGAACGATGAATTCACAACGTAAGTAAACTAAAACTAATCTTTTACGTGTCTAGTTATCAAATCTTCAACTCTCCGGTGCGAATTGCACTAAGTGGAGTAATGAAGTTCGTTCCACTCCTAGTGCTCTAGCATGGATTGTTTTCTAATCTAACTAGTCGTTTTTAAGTCAATGAGAGCTTTACGAAGGGAATTATACTACGATGCAACTACCCACAAGATGCAACTAGTCGATTATCTAAATAATTATGGGAATGCTACGTTGATTCTTTGATAAGGAGTTAGAGGGGGATTGATTCCACCTTAACTCAACTTAATCCACTAACGACGAATCGTCGTAATCCGAATTGAACTGCTTCGCAGAACAATTGGATATTCCTAATCCCTAATTACACATGGCATTTCTACCAATTCATAATTAGCATGTGAACAATTAAACCCATTCTCATGGTGAACTAATCATTTCTAGAGTGGAATAGAAAATACGACGACTCTACGATAATCGGAATCAAGCTTTCATCAAGGCTTCACAACCCCCTCTAATGGAGGTTTAGCCTTGAATCATTCCGCAATCATTTCCATTTATATTAAAACTAAACATTATATAAAGCATTGAAATTTACTAATTAAAACAATAATGAAATCTAATTTAATGACTAAAATGCAATAAGGACAGGAATTGAAATTAGATCTAGAATTGGAAATGACAAAAATCGAAATGGATAAAAGATACTACTTTATTGATCTAATCAAATGAAGAACAAGATTCAAGGTTTAATCTAATAAAATGAATAAGATTTGAAACTATACTTAATCAAAAACAATTAAATAAAACTAGATCTAGAAGCTATTTTAATGGCTACTTTCTATTCTAAGTTATCTACTATTTTCTAACTACTGGATACCATTAACAAAGAGCTAAGCTTTTGTTTTTATACATCCAGATCCAAAAATCGTGCATGGGCTTGGAGCCATGGTTTGGGCCAGAGAATCAGGCCCAAAACCCAATTCTTTCAGTCCAAAAAGGCCTCTTCAGCTGCAGTTGGCTTCTACAGACTTTTCGTCTACTTCTGCTCCTCTGATTGGGCCAAGGCTTGGACCATTGCAAAGCTCTTTCCGAGCCGGTCGTTTTGACATAAGGTAGACCCAATTCCGAGGTCTGAGTCCAAAGATATGGCATTCTGAAGTTCTGCTGACTTTTACTCCTTTATCTCGCTAAAATGGCACATTTCTGCACATAATGGACTTTGAAGCCTGAAATGCATAAAAACACGTAATCAGTATTAACTCTTACTTATTATTCACATAATTGGTCTAACAAAGATGATTATTAAGGGGTTAAAACTACAGTTTTGGGCTCTTATCAAACCACCTAAAAACAAAGATTTTGCTTGTCCTCAAGCAAATATGAGAAATTAGAATAAGTGACCAAAAATGGAGTTCTAACTACTCTCGTTTATTGAAAAGGATTGCATTGACCATATGCAACAAGGCCTTAAACCACTAGGAATTCCCTAGTGGACGAAGTTATAGCCTCGTGAGAGTTTTCCAGTGAAGGTACTCACAAACTTCATCTATACTACAACGACTAAGAAAATAAAACTATTGTTTCCTTATTCATGCTCAACTATCTATACATCTCTAGCAATTGAATAAGAATAACCAACCAAAACCTAAGTTAATATATGCATAATAATCAATCATCTACAATAAACATATATACAATGAGTAGTACTATCAAATGTTTAGCAGGTTTGTTTTAGAGAACTTCGAATAGCGCCCTTAAGTAGGTTCTCACAATAATAGTCAAGAAACAACACTGATTTTTTCCACTCAAGTTTCAGCTACTCCAATTAAGATTGGGCACACTTTACCTTACAATCTCAATGACAACAAGGAAGCCGGGTCGATCAAACACATCTACCACTTACTATCACACTAACCTATTCCTAATTGAGCTAGAGGTCTTTATTAGGTGTTACGGGATTAGGAGATGGTTTAAGAAGGAAGGAAATGGATATTCAAAAGAACAAGTCCGAGATAATAGAGTCTTCATATTATGTAACCAGAGAAAACCATGTTATTTACTTTTGCTTCTACACTTTGTTTCCATCCTTAGCCATATTTTTTTTTCTTTTCTTTGGCTTTTTGACTCCTTTTTATTCTATTTTTTGGAGTTTTTTTTATTTATTTTTTTTTTTTTTTTTTTCTTTGGATGGAAACTTCTTTTCTTTATTTTCTGAAGCAACTACTATTTTTTTGTTTACATAGGTTTTTCTCTTCTTCTTTCTTCATTCATTCTATTCTCAGACTTATTCTAAATTGGGTAGGTTGATTTATTTTTATTTTGTTTTGTTTTTGTAACAGGGGTAAAGGAATTTTGGTTTATGGAAGGGCTAATGAAAGGCTCAGAGGGGCTTAATTAGCGGAAAATAATTCATAGGTTTGAATTTCTGGCTATATCGATCCAAAGAGGGCCTAAATTCTCGCTTTTTAGGATATGGTTTAGTGATCAAGCAAGTGGACGTGTGATTTTCTATCCGGATTTTACTTCTCCCTTTGTGTCATTTCTCAAATGTTTCATTTTCATATAAGGCTTTAGGCTATATTCTCACAGGATTTGTAGAATAAGTACTCTAGCCTAGATTTCGAGAAACTTACCGCTAACAATCATAGATACTCATGTAATATTTTTATAGATAGATGCAAAGATTATTACCTACGATAACCTAAGTTTCTAACAATTTCTCGATGCAAACAGCCTACATTGAGACTTCTAGATTGTTAAGAGCATGGAGAAAGAAAACAATACCAATATTCCTAAGTGTATAGCATAAACTTATTTATTTATATTTTTAAATTTTTGAAATTTTAACTAGAAAACAAATGCATATTATATATATTTATATCCTAGCAGATGTCTTAATTACATGTGTTTCTATGCCCCCAAACAAAAAGCATGCTTTGTCCTCAAAGCATTTAAATAAAGAGGGTAGGAAAAATACCATTGAAGCGCGTGAAATTCAGAAATATCTGGAAAACAAAGTTAGAAACGTACTAATATAGGAAATAAAAACTGAGGCAACTCTATAAGAGTTCCACCCATTATGGGGTTAACATAATTAAATTGCTTGGGACATAAGCAGACACTAACAGAAACTAAAACTTACCTCCACTCCGTTGTTATTCGTCATCTTCGCCATCCTCTACTTCTATAAAGAAGTGAGGCTCCTTCCTGGCCCCCCGCCATGCTATGATAATTTGCCGTGCTTCACGCCATTTATCATCTATGGTTGCTAACCTATTAAGTGCCACTTGGTCCGATGGGTGTAGGGTGCAACCTGGTGAGGTTGTATCCGCCACCCGTGCAAGTCATTGCACGGAAAGATCGAATAATACTATTGGTGGGTCGACTGGTACCCTAATCCAATCCGCGGAAACGGTACAAAAAACAGGAAAGAAACATAACATAATACGTGAAACTAGAACAGAATAAGAAGGTACTTATGCCTCATGGTATGGGCTCGTGCTAAACTAGACATCAAAGTTCGGGAAGGTCATAGAACCAAGGCCCATTGGCTAAAGCAAGGAAAACGCCGCAAGTGGCGCCATTCACGTAAGAAAAACGCCATTCCCCTAAAAAATGTTTAGCATAATCCAAAACATAACAGTTCCTATGTTCATGGACAATGCTACCAAGCGGCAACGTTATAGTCCCCTTGGTCCTCACACGGAAAATGCCCCATAAGCCTCGTGCAAAGACTCATAAGTGTAGACATGCATATTATCGACCCTAATAGCACCATGGGTCTTGTATCTCACCGGCATAGCAAGTCCAAGAACAAATGCTAGCAAGAACCCGTAATTTCCATTGGTTCATCGTCAATGGTGATGGAGAACACTTGTTCTCCATCCGGTCTCTCAAAGAAAATGCAGTTATTATAAAAATAAGATGCAAGTCTTTGCCGAGAATAAAGTTCACCGGTCTTACCATAAGAGGTTCCTACCAACGATGTGATCACCTCGCAAAACCAAGCACCGTAGTAGTGCTTTGGAACAAATCTTCGAAAGACTGTTCGCAGATATTATAGGAGATGTCATATCAAAACTACGCTCGAACAACCGCAAAACAACCGGCACAACGCTTAAAAACTGGAATTTTTCTGGTCCAGAGAAGTCATGCGGGCGCGCTCTTTGTATTTTGAATTCCAAGAACTTAGCGGTGGTGACTTGACTTGAAGCGCCGCCTCGGAAAGCAAATTTTTCTTCTCGAAGTGGGCGCGAAAGGCCAAAAAGCGTGGCGCCGGCCGAAGCTGCGAATTGCTAAAATGGAGTCAAAACGTGGGAATCGCGGGTTTGAAGGGCGAGTGATGGAGTTTAGGTGTAGCGTGAGTTGTGAGGATAGATTGTATCAAGTTTATATAGGTTTAAAGTTGCTAGAATGGATCGGAAAGTTGCCAAAACTAATTACGGCAGCTTCGAAATCCTAAAATTTCCAAACTTGAAAACGGAAACAACTCATATCCCGGATTCTAATTCAAACCCAAGATTCTTATTTGGATTTTATGATCGAATGTACCTATTTAATCTAGATTTCATCCTACAATGATTCTCAATCATAGATATGCCTAAACGGCCATATTTTCACCTTACTCCGCAGTAAATTCTAACACTAGGGTTTTTTATAAAAAATACAGCTTGAAATTATCAAACCACCCCCAAACAAGTTGGGAAGGTGGGGTCAATATGAAACAAGCACACAAACTGAAAATAACCCCTTATATTAAAATTTTCATTCGGAGGTCCTTTTCACTACAAAATTCAAATTAAGAAAATAAAAATTACATTACAATAAAAACAACAAAAGTAAATAAAACAACAACTTATAAAACACAAATAACTACGACTATCACTCCTCATCCTCTCTAAACACGTCGCCATTTGGTGGCGAGGGCATGATCTCTAGTGGTGGCTCCCTCGGGCTCCGTGAAGGTCCAAAGCAGCCGTTCTTCGCCGACGACGCCATGCCTCGTGAAGCCGTGTCCTCGGCGTAGTCCGTAGGAGGTGGGTAGCGCAAGCATATCCACTCTAAACTGGCTACTGGCTTCCATCTCAGCCCCGCCAGGTTCATCTCTCTCATCCTCCCGGGTGCGGAGCTCGAAGTTGCGATGAATAGTCGCGCGTCGAAGTCCGGAGGTTCAGACAGATAGTGTTGAGTGAACGATGCCCCTATGAAGCATAGCCACGCTGCTCAAAGATCGCATCAACACCTCCGAAAGCATCCGTATCAAAGCAAGTGGCGTCCTCCTCATCCTCCTCCGAATCATCCTCTCCGGCCTCCTCTACCTCCTCCTGTTCCCTATCCTCGGGCAATTCCAGACTTGTTGGACACACTCCCTATAGATACGCGGGTTACGGTGCAAGGGTAATGTAAATCCTCCAGGAAGCCGAGTTGCCTTCATCTTCAAAGATGATCTTAGTGATAAGCACGGAAGAGGTGCCAAAGACCTTCCAACCCCCGATCATGTTCAAGAAAAACTCCGGGATACAGAAATCATACTTCCGCTCCCTCGAGTACCCATAGACGCGGAGGCAGTCGACCGATGTCATCGACCTTGTCCTTGCCTAGGACATTCCGACCAATCCATCGGGTCAGAGCCTTGGTTGGTCCCGAGGGAAGTTTTCTGGCGCACACAATGGGAGTTTGGATTGTAGCTCCCATTGATGACAGAATAACGCCCATCAAAGGCTCAACCCCGCCAACTGGGGATCCCGTAAAGTGGCATTCAGATTGATTCTAGCGAATGCCTAGAATCTCTACCAAACGATCCAGAGTCAACTCCCTTCTCTTCTTCTTCACCAACACAAAAATCTTACTCCCCTCCAACTCCCTGGTGTTGTAGAACCGTCGGACCAAGTCTTCGTGGTAGAAGTCCTCGGTCGAGTACCACAGACTACTCCAGTCTTTACTAGCCATTTCACACCGTGAAAAAACGGCTTAAAATGGTCGGCAAAGAAAAAACTTGTCTCGGGATAATTCGGCGTTGTTGAGCCATCTAGTTTTTGGAATGGAGTGAGGGCTTAAATATGATGTGGTGGTGGTGGTTTAACTTGACCGACTGAAAGAACAGTGGTGGTGGTGGAGTGGTGGTTTGGTTTTAGAGAAGATTTGGGGTTAGGATTTGATTTTGGGCGTGGGTTTATTGTATTTTCTTTTTATTTTGATTTTTGTTTAGGTTTGGAGCTTTGAGCTTGGCGTTAATGGCGGTGGAAGATGAAGAACGCGATGAACTGTTCGTGAGAAGGTAAGAGCGCGAGCGCGCTCTCCATGGGCGCGGGTGGGCGCGAGTTGGGCCCAAGCCCAAAATCGAAATTTTGATTTTTTCGATTTTTCGCTAATTTCAAATCAAAATTCCCGCCGTTATCGGGTCCGATTTTTTTTTAATGAGATATGGAAATGATCGGGAGAGAATTTCCTATCCAATGATCCATAAAACACTCTATTCCGACTTCGGATGACATACGTGATAGTGGAAAACGCCTCGAAATGCGTGCATGACGTAAGTTATGCTTAACTAATGAAATCTAAATTAATAGATTATGTCAATCCGGATCGTAATACAATAAAACGGCCTAAGCAACTCTAATGGGACATAAAACATTTTAGTATCGGAAATATTTAACACTATTCTGACCCCCAAACAAATTTTTACAACGGCTTAGAAAATTTGTTTTTAGCAAATGGGTCTTTTAAAGTCGATTCGAGACTTCCTAGATTAATATGTTTATTTTTTTTTTTTTATTTTTTATTTTATTTTTAGAAGGAAAAACAATAAGCAATAAAGACATAATTCACACCATAGAGAAACATGACTCAAAAAATCGGAGAAAACATGCAAGAGTGGAAAACGGAACTATGTGAACTGTGGACTTAGGATCCGGTACTTACAGCCACACACTCCATAGGGAGGGCCCGGTTACCTTAATGGTGCACTCACCAATATATTGGAGTGAAATAAAATGCACCAAACACAGAAATTGAGTCGTTTATAGTCAGATACTCAAGACTTTATCTAAAACATATGTATGAACATGCAATTGGTCATATATCAACAACTGAAATAGTTGTGGATCATTCCATAAATAAATATCACAGAAAACATATCCAAACACAATCAAGCACCAAGATTTCCTACTTGATTACAGCCTAGTGGAATCCAAACGAAGTCGGATAACCCTATCAGGTAACCTATTATGCACCTTCTTTTCATTTTTGAATGAGTGGGTGTTCTAGTAAATAAGTGTGGAAAAGTGAATGGTTGTGGAGAATATGGTGGATATGGATAAGTTTTAGAAAGACAGCCTATACAACAATGAGGTTGTGGTTTTAGCATCGAACTCATTCATGTGTGTGTAGAGGGCCATCTCTAACTCAAAATGAAGGTGTCAAATAGTTTGTCCTTCAAGAATATCGTTTGCTAGGAGGATTTAAAAAATTATGCAAAGACAGAGAAACAAAAGGATCGAGTGCAAACTCGAGATTCCTTTGAAAGGGTGGAAGGAGGGGAATCGAGGTGGATGTTGTGCAAGTTAGTTCTGAATAGGGTGAATTGGCGCCTACTCGAAGAAACTCATCAAATTCCTCATCTAGATTGGTCATATCCACATTACTATGGTAGTCCTCTACATCTTTGAGAAAGTCATCTATCCCGTCCTCATCAATAATATGTGTATTTACTAGTGTAGGAATGGATATGTTGGAGTCTGACTTTCCAAAGGAAAGAATGTTGGGCATATGACTATCAGGGAACGTGTTGTTGAAATAATCTCGAGCAAAGCTCTCGATCATGCTAACCTCTCCATCCATAGGCCTAATCGGGATGCTGTGTCCTTGTTTTAAAAACATTAACTTCAACAAACAAGATGGCCAAAAGACATGGACATTGAACCATCACGGCAATTAATGAGCGCATTGGCGGTTTTGCCACGAAAGGGACGCCCTAAAATGATCGGGAAGAGTCGTTAATCGACTTCAGATCGAGGACTACAAAATCAGCCGGATAGTAGAAATCCACGAACTTTACCAAAGACATTTTCGACTACACCCTTAGGATACTTAATAGACCGATCACCTAATTGCAACGCCATTTTAGTGGGTTGCATCTTGTCTAGACCCTATTTGTCTATACAAATAAAATGGGAGTAAGTTAACACTAGCCCCCGTGTCTAATAACGGTCGTCAGATAGGAATCTCCTAAGGTGCATTGTACAAGAGGGGATCTACCAGTGGTCCTTGTACTTAACAATTCCATTATGTTCAGATAAGGTTGGGAATTGTTCGCTGTTAAAAGGCGTCTTTTGGTATATTTGTCTTACGCCTAGTAGTACACAATTCCTTAAGAAACTTAGCATGGTGTGGTAGCTTTTTATAGCTTCGAGGAAAGGAAGGTTTATAGTTAGATTCTTGAAAACGCCCCTAATCTCCTCGTGAATTTGTATCCCTAGTTAACATGGCTAATTTTTGTGGAAACGGTGGTTTACGATATTTAGCAATGGTATCACTGGATGTTTAACCGTGGCTTTTCGGTTTCTTAGGTTGTGGTGTAACCGGTACCTCTACAATTGGTAGGCTCTTCAGTTTCTATTTCGTATCTAGTAATATAGTAGGTGTAGGGACTATTGGTGGGGTAACTATAGGCATAGTTACCTTTGTTATCAACCACTCGCTTTAACCGAGAGTGGTGATGGCATTTATCTCACCTACATTTTCATATTCATTACTAGTATTATTAGTTACCTCAAAGGTTGTGGTTTGTTGTTTTAGTATTAGGTATTATGCTATTACGGAAACACACCTTTGGGTTGGGCTTTATCTTGAGCCAATTATTGGGTTAAATTATTAACGGATTGTAGAAGCTGTTGGTTAGATTGAGCCATGGTTTGGAAAAGTTTTTGGCTCACTTGTATGAAGGTGTCGAGCCGATCCGGTTGTGTAGGTGTAGTAGTCACGGGTGGTGTGACTGGAACTATTTCCCGTGAATTATTTATGGGTGGATTTTGATAATTATTATTGACCAGAACGATACCTCTATTAGCATTATAATTATTATAATTACCTTGACCTTGTGCTTGACCTTATCGAGGTTGCACTTGGTTGTTATAATTATTAAAATTACCCTGACCCTGTGCTTGACCTTGTCGAGGTTGCACTTGGTTGTTATAATTATTAAAATTACCCTGACCCTGTCCTTGTCGTAGTGGAGCTTGGTTAAAGCTCTCTGCGTTGGCCTAACATATTGATTATTGAACCCTCGAGGTGTGACGCTTTGGTTATTTCTCCACCGAAGTTGGGATTTTGTTTCCAAGGGGCTTAGGTTCACTATTAATGGAACAAGATTGTTCATAGGCAATAGGACAAAGGGGAGTCGGGTGCTCGTGACTCCAAATAAACTACATGGATTTGAATTTACATTCATAATTGGGGATAGGCTTTTGTTGTACGTGAAATGGCATCTACCTTTTTAGTGAGGGATTCAATTAGAGTTTTAAGCTCGGGATCCTGATTTAACCTCAAACATACCGGTAATTTTAATCGTAGAAGAAGAACTAGCGGAGCCGAGTAATCGCCACTACCCCAATTATTATTTCGCTTTAGTTTGATCCTCTAAAATTTATAAGCCTCCGAGGCTCCTTTGTTTAAGAAACTACCCCATTCATTATGTCTAGGACTTCTTTATGGTGGTGTAGAAGTCCTTTGAAAAAGGCACGAACTAACGGTTCTTCGCTAAGTTATGATGTGGACACTCTATAAGGAGATCGGTGAAACGATTCCAAGCCTCGAAAATGTTTCATGAGGATTTTATCGAAAAGAAATGAATCTTGGAAAGCATCTCATCCGTCTTTAGGGGTGGGTAAAAATGTTCCATAAACAGGTGAACAAGTTTAGCCCATGAGTCCATTGTAATTAGGCTTTGGGCAGTTAATCAAGACGCAGCCTTTATCGGGCTAAGATGAAAGGGAATACCCTTTAATTTAATTTGTTCCGCATCAACCGTGTAGGATGGTGGAATGTTGTTAGGACTTGTTCAATCCTACGCGATAGCCGATAAGGTTTTTCATGGTCAACCCTAAACCATGAAAAACGGGTAACAAATTAAAAATATTTGGAGGGATTCTAAAATCCCCCGCTGGGTCTGCTAGAACGATGCAAGATTTGGGGCTATCGCTCAAGGCTTTGTAGAAGTCCGAGAGAGGAGTCTCTCTTTCTTCCCCCATTATATCAGGTGGTGTGTGTGAAATAGTAGCTAGAGGTGTAGTGTGTGGTATACTAGATATACTTGATTGTTGATGTTGTTGTGTATTTACGTTCGGTGTTTTTGTTCGGCCAGACCTTAATCTCATGCAAGACTAAGTCGAGCTTAACTAAACATGCAACACTCCAAACAATTCTGATATACTAGTATAAACCTCTAACAGGAGATGCGATGTGTGGAAGAAAGGAATACCTGACAAGGCCCTTGCTTCGCTTATGAATAGCGTCTTGTATACGGCGTGTTTAGAGTGTTTATAAGAGAATAGAACATCGAAAAACTTGACAACTTCGAAGTTTGAATCACCCCGTGGAACGGAAATTTCGAGGTGCGTGGGGCCTTCGGTCAAAGTCGAGCTCCGGTAACTTTAGCTGGTCGCTCTTTTGGCGTGGCTTCGGTTGTAAAAGAAAATTCCAAGAACATAGCTGCGGTCGCGCTCTCTTTGGCCTTCGATTGTATTTTTTCGCGGAATTTTTCCAAAACTGAAACGGCAACCACAGTATGAATCAAACAAGGGTGGGTGGGTGAAATGGGACTTAAAAATAACTAATTCTATTATGAAAACAACTGCTAAAGTGCAACTAAGATGGCAGCGGCGCCATTTGATAACTATAAAATGAATAGTTTACCTACGAAATGAACGATGAATTCACAACGTAAGTAAACTAAAACTAATCTTTTACGTGTCTAGTTATCAAATCTTCAACTCTCCGGTGCGAATTGCACTAAGTGGAGTAATGAAGTTCGTTCCACTCCTAGTGCTCTAGCATGGAATGTTTTCCTAATCTAACTAGTCGTTTTTAAGTCAATGAGAGCTTTACGAAGGGAATTATACTACGATGCAACTACCCACAAGATGCAACTAGTCGATTATCTAAATAATTATGGGAATGCTACGTTGATTCTTTGATAAGGAGTTAGAGGGGGATTGATTCCACCTTAACTCAACTTAATCCACTAACGACGAATCGTCAGAATCTGAATTGAATCGCTAAGAACAATTGGATATTCCTAATCCCTAATTACACATGGCATTTCTACCAATTCATAATTAGCATGTGAACAATTAAAACCATTCTCATGGTGAACTAATCATTTCTAGAGTGGAATAGAAAATACGGCGACTTCTACGATAATCGAATCAAGCTTTTCATCAAGGCTTCACAACCCCTCTAATGGAGGTTTAGCCTTGAATCATTCCGCAATCATTTCCATTTATATTAAAACTAAATATTATATAAAGCATTGAAATTTACTAATTAAAACAATAATGAAATCTAATTTAATGACTAAAATGCAATAAGGACAGGAATTGAAATTAGATCTAGAATTGGAAATGACAAAAATCGAAATGGATAAAAGATACTACTTTATTGATCTAATCAAATGAAGAACAAGATTCAAGGTTTAATCTAATAAAATGAATAAGATTTGAAACTATACTTAATAAAAAACAATTAAATAAAACTAGATCTAGAAGCTATTTTAATGGCTACTTTCTATTCTAAGCTATCTACTATTTTCTAACTACTGGCTACCATTAACAAAGAGCTAAGCTTTTGTTTTTATACATCCAGATCCAAAAATCGTGCATGGGCTTGGAGCCATGGTTTGGGCCAGAGAATCAGGCCCAAAACCCAATTCTTTCAGTCCAAAAAGGCCTATACAGCTGCAGTTGGCTTCCATAGACTTTTCGTCCACTTCTGCTCCTCTGATTGGGTCAAAGCTTGGACCATTGCAAAGCTCTTTCCGAGAAAGTTCGTTTTGACATAAGGTAGACCCAATTCCGGAGGTCCGAGTCCAAAGATATGGCATTCGAAGTTCTCACTGACTTTTGCTCCTTTATCTCGCTAAAATGGCACATTTTCGCACATAATGGACTTTGAAGCCTGAAATGCATAAAAACACGTAATCAGTATTAACTCTTACTTATTATTCACATAATTGGTCTAACAGTATGATTATTAAGGGGTTAAAACTACAATTTTGGGCTCTTATCAATATAGGTAATAATCTTTGCATCTATCTATAAATATATTACATGAGTATCTATGATTGTTAGCAGTAAGTTTCTGAAATCTAGGATAGAGTACTTATTCTACAAATCCTGTGAGAATGTAGCCTAAAGCCTTATATGAGCGAAACAATTGAGAAATGACACAAGGGAAAAGTAAAATCCGGATAGAGATATCACACGTCCACTTGCTTGATCACTATGCCATATCCTAAGCGAGAATTTAGGCCCTCTTTGGATCGATATAGCTAGAAATTCAAACCTATGAATTATTTTTCCGCTAGTCGCCTCCGAGCCTTTCTTTAGCCTTCCATAAACCACAATTCCTTTTACCCCAGTTACAAAACAAAACAAAATAAAAATTCAACTTACCCAATCTAGAATAAGTCCGAGAATAGAATGAGGAAGAAAGAAGAAGAGAAAACCCTGTGAAACAAAAAATTAGTTAGTTGTTTTAGAAAAGAAAGAAAAGAAGTTTCCATCCAAAGAAAAGAAAAATAAAAATAGAAATAAAATAAAACTCCAAAAAATAGAATAAAAGGAGTCAAAAGCCAAAGAAAAAAAAAAAAAAAAAAAAAATATGGCTAAGGATGGAAACAAAGGGTAGAAGGTAGTAAATAACAAGGTTTTCTAGTTACATAATATGAAGACTCTATTATCTCAGACTTGTCCTTTTTTGAATATCCATTTCCTTCCTTCTTAAACCATCTCCTAATCCCCAAACACCTAATAAAGACCTCTAGCTCAATTAGGAATAGGTTAGTGTGATAGTAAGTGGCAGATGTGTTTGATCGACTCGCTTCCTTTGTTTGTCATTGAGATTGTAAGGTAAAGTGTGCCCATCACAAGACTAGAGTAAAAAACTTGAGTGGAAAAATCAGAGTGGTTTATCTTGACTATTATTGTGAGAACCTACTTAAGAGCTTATTCCGAAGTTTCGTAAACGGACTCGCTATTGTATTTCATAGTATTACTCATTGTATATATGTTTATTGTAGATGATTGATTATTATGTATATATTACCTTAGGTTTCGACTTGATTACTCTATATGCATTGCTAATGAGATGTATAGATAGTTTAGAGCATGAATAAGGAAACAATAGTTTTATTTCTTAGTCGTTGTAGTATAGATGAAGTTTGTGAGTACCTTCACTGGAAAACTCTCACGAGGCTATAACTCGTCCACTAGGGAATTCCTAGTGGTTTAAGGCCTTGTTGCATATGGTCAATGGTCAATGCAATCGCACTCAGCGAAACGAGAGTAGTTAGAACTCCATTTTTGGTCACTTATTCTAATTTCTCATCTTTGCTTGAAGACAAGCAAAATGCTGTTTGGGGGTGGTTTGATAAGAGCCCAAAACTGTAGTTTTAACCCTGTAACAGACATACTTTTAGACCAATTATGTGAGTCATAATTAAGAGTTAACACTGATTACGTATTTTTATGCATTTCAGGTTACAAAGTCCATTATGTGTAGAAATGTGCCACTTTAGCGAGATAAAGGAGCAATTGTTGGTTGCTAAGGAGTTCTCTGATTAAAGGCCAAGATTCAAGAAGACAAAGCCTTTCTAAAGCCCGGTCAAAGCTGAAAAGTCAAAGTCAACGCGGGCAGAAACAACACTCAAAGTCAGCAGTACTTTCGAAGGCCGTATCTTTGGACTCAGACCTCGAAATGGGGCCTACCTTATGTCAAAACGACCGGCTTGGAAAGAGCTTTCCAATGGTCCAAGCCTTGACCCAATCAAAGGAGCAGAAGTGGACGAAACGTCTGTGGAAGGCAACTGCAGCTGAATAGGCCTTTTTGGACTGAAAGAATTGGGTTTTGGGCCTGATTCTCTGGCCCAAAATATGGCTCCAAGCCCATGCACGATTTTTGGATCTGAATGTATAAAAACAAAAGCTTAGCTCTTTGTTAGGGGTAGATTTTTTTAGTAGAGAATAGTAGATAGTTAGACCTAGAAATAGATTAGAGTAGTAGCCTCCATTAATGGATTCTAGATCTAGTTTTTTTTCATATAGATTAATTAAGTTTAGTTCCATTTCAATTATTGTATTAGATTAAACCTTTGAATCTTGTTATTCATTTTGATTAGATCAATAAAGTAGTATTTTTATCAACTTCGATTTTTGTCATTTCCATTTCTAGATCTAATTTCAATTCCTGTCCTTATTGCATTTTAGTCATTAAATTAGATTTCATTATTGTTTAATTAAGTAAATTTCAATTCTTTATATCATGTTTAGTTTAAATTTAATCGGAAAGGATTGCGTAATGATTCTCGGCTAAACCTCCATTAGAGGGGGTTGAGAAACCTTGATGAAAGCTTGATTCCAATTATTTTAGATTTGTCGTAATTTCCTTTCCACTCTAGAAACGTTTAGTTCACCATGAGAATGGGTTTAATCGTTCACATGCTAGTTATTAATTGGTAGAAATGCCATGTGTAATTAGGGATTATGAAGAACCAATTGTTTTCATGCGGCTAAAAAAGTCGGATTACTTAATTTATTGATTAATAGGATTAAGTCGAAGTTAAGGTGGAATCAATCCCCTCTAACTCCTTATCATAGAATCAACGAAGCATTCCCTTTAGTTATCCAATAGTCGACTAGTTGCATTTTGTGGGTAGTCAGATCAGATTCTAGTTGCCTTGTTCGTAAATCTCTCATTAGACTTTAAGTAGAGAGTACAAACACGTGAGAACATAGCATGCAGAAGGACTAGGAGTGGAACAAATCACTCTACTCCACTATATCTCATAGGATTGAGAGTAGGAAACTTTGATAAACACATAGGCACATAAAATAGTTTAGTTTACTTACGTTTTGAGTTCATCGTTCATTTCGTAGGTAGACTATTCAATTTTATCGTTTTATCATCCTACAAAATATTGTAAATGAAGATACGAGGGGAAACATTTATGTAAGAAGAGTTTAATGATCAATACAGGTGAGGGTCTGCCTAACCCTAGCTTAACTTAGAAAAAAAAAACTTTCGTGAGGGTCTTAATCTGCTTTTCTGCCTAGCTAGCCATTTTTTATCTTTTGTTTATATATTGCATAGGGCTTATCCATGACATGAGAGGTTAGTGGGGTAAGTGGGCGGATGCAGTATAGGAGAGACATGACCTGCAGCAGGGGATCAGATCTGCGGAAACCTAACCGTATGGAAACCGCCGTGACATGTGGGAAGACAGAGGACGCTAGATGGAAGGGAAATCAACGAACCACAGGAGGAGGTTAGAGAAAGAGAAAGTGATATAAAGAAAGTGATGGGAAAGAAAAGGGAGAAAGAGAGAGAAGAAGAGTAAGAGAAAAAGACTAGTAATCCTTTAGGTTGTAATATTTGGAGATACATTTGGCACCGTCTGTGGAGAACGAGAAAGAAAATGGCTACTGTAGTGAAAAGAGGAGTAGGGAGACCTAAGAAAGCAACGGTTAGAGAAGTGGTGGAGGAAACAAAGAGCACCGAGGTGGAAAGGGTAGGAGAGGAAGAAATATCTGACGTGGCGGCGGACGCTACCAGACTTCTCCAAGAGGAGATAGTTCGGCTACGGAATGAGAATGACGAGTTGAGAAAAGAGAGAGAGATTACACATGGAGAAACGGAGCGGGAGGATCATCGGAGCAGCTAAGTGGAGGGGGAGAATGAGGAGTACCCACCACCGGATGCAGAACAGACGGTGGGTATCACATTGGAGGTAGTACAAGCTATGATTGAGAAAGATAGGGAGATAAACCGCGCAACAGAAAAACAAACCAGAGCGCTACGTAAAAGGAGGTTGCAAGCCTCAACAAAAATGCACTGGCAGAGATATGGAATTCGGAAGTGCCTAAGAGGTTATCCCAGCCCAGATTCGAGAGGTATGATGGAAAGGGAGACCCGATAGATCATTTGCACCATTTATGGCAATAGATGCCGTTATAGTAGGAAAGTAAATATGATGGGCTTCGCTGGATGATGTTCCCCGCCAGTCTAAAGGGGGGAGCCTCAGATTGGTATTACAGGTTGGCTTCGCGGAGCATCAAAAGATTTGAAGAACTGGAGCGCGCGTTTGTTAACCACTTCATACACTAGAAAAGAAGGGTGGTTGATATCGCGGCTCTGTTCAACATAAAACAAAGGTCCGTGGAATCATTGAGAGAGTTTCTGTGTAGGTTAAAGGAGGAGACATTGAGAGTGGAAAATTTGGATGAACATACAGCGGTCATAGCCTTCCAGCACGGCTTGAAAGCGGGAACTAGAGTTCATGAGTCGGTTTCCAAAATCGAAATCACTTCTTTGCATGCCTTGTATCCAAAGGTAGAAAAATACATACGCTGCGAGGATATAATGCAGAGGAACACGAAGGAACAAAAGAGATCAGGAAAATCAGTGCAGGCCGTCGACTGAGACGACCAGATGGGAAAAAGTAGACTTGAAGAAAGAGAGAAAGGAGCATACAGAGGAGAGAGCCAAGGTCTGGAAAGGACGGGAGACCGCGGCAGAAGGGATATCCGAGAGAAGAAGCCATACCAGGAAATCGAACAGACCCCGCTTAATAGACCCTTAGAGGAAATCTTGCCTCTAATTAAAGGGCAACAGTACTTTGAGGGTCCGCAGAGTACACCTGTGGAAATAGAAGGGAAGCCATTATGTGCATATCATCAAATCAGGAATCACGCCATGAATGAATGTTATGCCTTGAAGTGGTTAGTGGAGAGAATGATTGAAAAGGGGATGCTCAGGGAGTTTGTCACAGAGGTTCGCCAAGCCGAGAGAGTACCAGCTCTGGCTAGAATTCTAGGTACCATCAATGTCATCTTTAGTGGAGAAACCCTGGGAAGGAATGCACACAGAGAAAAGGTAAGAAAGACAGTGAGTTTACAACAGATGAACGAGGTGGTCAGCATACCGCGGTTAGTTAGTGGAACCGTGAAGGGTGAGGAAGGCATAATGTTCACCCAAAAGGACTTAGAGTCAGTAATTTCCCCGCATGAGGATGCGTTAGTGATTACTATAGCGATGGGCAATTATCTGGTAAAGAAGGTGTTGATAGACTGTGGAAGTTCAGTAGACTTGTTGTTTAAGGGGGCTATAGAGGAGATGAATATCGGTAGAGATCAATTGAAAGTGCCTTAAACCAATCTGTATGGGTTCAACGGCAGCATGACCGAGCACATGGGGGAGTTGATGTTACCATTTACAGCCGGTCCGACAACAGTATTCACTAGATTTATGGTGGTGGATTCAAGCTCCCAGTATAATGCCATCCTAGGGAGAAAGTGGATCCACGAAATGAAGGCCATCCCGTCGACATTGTACCAAGTGGTCCGCTTCCCTACTAAGGGGGGAACGTACGAAATAAGGGGGGATCAAGTGGCAGCACAGAACATCCATCATATTACAGTAAAAAGTATGGTCCGCAGAACAAAAGGTGAGGGGTCGCCAGAAGAACCAGGATCAGGATAGCAATTACAGGAGGCAGCGGAAAGTGTGCGTGCCTCTGTAGGGACCGAAAACTTTGGATGAGTTGGAAGTAGTGAACCTTGGGATGGGAGACGAAGAAAAGTTTACATTGGTGGGAGCTGACTTGCCAGAAGAATGGAAGTGTAAGCTGGTGCAGTTTTTGACAGACAATACTGATATATTTGCATGGGCAATCGAGGATATCACGGGTTTAGACCCGGAATATGCCTGTCATCGTTTGCATATGAATGAAGATGCAAAGCCAGTAAGACAAAAGATGAGGAGCATAAGACCCAAATACGCTGAAGGGATTTGCAAAGAGGTTATATGGCTGAAGGGGGCGGGGATAATAAGGGAGGTAAAGTTTATAGAGTGGTTGTCAAATGTGGTCGCGAAACCAAAAAAGAACGGCAAGGTTAGAATGTGTGTTGACTTCACAGACGTAAACAAGGAATGCCCAAAAGATTGTTACCCTATGCCCAGGGTGAATGAGTTAGTTGATAGAACGGCAGGATACAAGGTGTTCTCCTTCATGGATCCATCAATGGGGTACAATTAGGTCGTGATGTTCGAGCCAGATCAAGAGAAAACCACCTTCGTGGTGGAGGGTGGTACCTATTGCTACACCAGGATGCCCTTCGGCTTAAAAAATGCGGGTGCTACCTTTCAGCGATTGGGAGAAAAGATGTTCGAAGACAAGATTTGAAGGGGGATCAAAATATACATTAACGACATGGTGGAAAAAAACATGTCGGAAGGGGAACACTTAGAAGGTCTCTGTGAGACTTTTGGCATATTGCGTAAGTATAAGTTGAAACTCAATCCTGAAAAATGCACATTTGGGGTAACTTCAAGAAAGTTTATGGGCTACATAGTCACCCACCGCGGAATAGAGGCAAATCCAGAGCAGATTTGATCACTGATTGAAATGCCATCTCCGCAGAATGTGAAGGAAGTACAAAGACTGGCTAGTAGGGTCGCGACATTTAATAGATTCATTTCCAAGTCGTCGGACAAATGCCGGCCTCTATACCGCTTGCTGAGAAAAACTCTTGATTTCCATTTGACCCCGGAGTGTGAAGAAGCCTTTCAAGAGTTGAAAGATTACTTAGGGAAGGCACCCTTGCTATCACGACTGGAACAGGGCGAGAAGTTGCATTTATATCTGGGTGTTAGCGAGTACGTCATAAGTTCACTTCTCGTTAGGGTGATCGACAAGATAGAAAAGCCAGTTTACTTTCAAAGCAAAACCCTCCTGGATGCAGAGAATGATAAGAGCCCAAAACTGTAGTTTTAACCCCTTAACAATCGTACTTTTAGACCAATTATGCGAGTAATAAATAAGTGTTAATACTGATTACGTGCTTTTATATATTTCAGGCATTGAAGTCAATTATGTGTAGAAATATGCCACTTTGGCGAGATAAAGGAGCAAGGGTTAGTTGCTAAGAAGTTCTGTGATTAAAGGAAAAGATTTAAGGAGACAAAGCCTTTGTAAAGCCCGGTCAAAAGCTAAAAAGTCAATGGGACCAGAAACAGTGCACAAGTCAGCAGAACTTCCAAAGACTATATCTTTGGACTCAGGCCTCAAAATTAGGCCTACCTTATGTCAAAACGACCGTCTCGGAAAGAGTTTTCCAATGGTCCAAGCCTTGATCCAATTAGAGGAGCAAAAGTGGACTAAAAGTCTGCAGAAGTCAAAGCCAACTGAAACTGACTCTGTGGACTGAAGAAATTGGGCTTTGGGCTCGATTTTCCGGCCCAAAACATGGCTCCTCAGCCCATGCACGAAAATGTGGATCTGGTCTCCTCCATTTCCACACACAAGACTTAACTCTTAAAGAATAGTTAGGTTAGATAGGAGGTAGCCATTAGAGATAACTTCTAGATCTAGTTTTTGAGAATTTTAATTAGTTAATTAATTAGTTTTTCATACCTTGTTTTAGGTTAGTTATTTGAATCATTGTTATTCATTCATTAGATAAATAAAATAGTTAGTTCTTGATAAATTCGATTTTTGTTATTTAAAATTGCTTAGATATAATTTCAATTCTTGTTTGTTATTCATTTCTTAGTTATTAATTTAGATTTGAATTATTGTTTAGTTCAATTTAATAAAGTTATAATCTTTATATTATGTCGTATTCAATTTCACATGGAAATAATAGTTTGATAAATCAAGGCTAAACCTCCATTAGAGGGGTTTGATGAAGCCTTGATGAAAACTTGATTGTGTAGTGTAGAATCGTTGTAAGAGTCTATTCCACTCTAGAAGGTCGTTGATTCGCCATGAGAATGAGTGGACTTCCTCACATGTTAGTTATGAATTGGTAGAGATGTCATGTATAATTAGGTATTAGAATGACCAATTCTTATAGTAAGAACGTAAGAATTGGATTACAACAATCTATGCTAGTTTATTAAGTTGGATTCAAGGTGGATTCAATTCCCCACTAATTCTTATTCTAGATTCAAACCTGAGTATTTCGTAGCATTTCGTAGTTGAATAATTTTAGTTAATATCTTGTTATTTGAATTTGCATCGTAGTATAATCCCACCATTACTCTCATTAGACGTTGGATAGACTCGCAATACACGAAAACAACGAGTGCTAAAGAACTAGGAGTGGAACGAATCTTTTACTCCACTCTATTTCGATAGATTCGAGAGTAGAATAATCTTTGATAAATCTAGTATAAGTTCAGTTTTAGTTTTACTTGCGACTAGAGTTTCATTGCTTTATTTCGTAGGTAAAACTATATAATTTTAATTTTATCAAATGGTGCTGCTGCCATCTTAGTTCCCTTTAGCATTGTTTTCGTTAGTATAATTAGTCTTTCCAAAGTCCCATTAAACCCACCCACCCTTGTTTGATTTTAACTGTGGTTGTCCATTTTAGCACCGAAAATTTCCTCGTAGAATTACACGGAGCGCGACCCGCGCCCTAGGCAGGCTAAATTGGAGCGCGACCCATGCCCAAACGCCTGGAGCAGAGCTCGCCCAACCCTCTCTAGAGCGCACCCCGCCCCCAAAGGCCTGGAACGCAAAATTTTCCTGAGCGCGACCTGCGCCCTCGTAGGCAAATTTGGAGTGCACCCCGTGCCCAAAACACTGTAACTCGAGACCAATACACTGAGCGCACCCTGCGCCCAAAACACTTTAACTCGAGGTCAGACCTGAGCGCGACCTGTGCCCTCCCAAGGCTAATTGTGAGCACAACCCGTGCCCATTGCTGGATTTGCCTGATTTCCACAGGTTTGTTTCAAACTTCCATTTCTTCAAGATTTTCAGTGTTCTAACTTGTTATATACACTGAGCACGCGTAAACAAGACGTTATTTATAAGCGAAGCAAGGACACATTCAGGTACTCTTTTCTTCCATTCCTCGCATCTCTTGTTAGAGGTTTATACTAGTATATCAGGATTGTTTGGAGTGTTGTCGTGTTAGTTAAGATTGGTCTTAGCCTTGCATGAGATTAAGGTCAGGTCGAAGAAAAACACCTATCGTAATCAACTGGCAACGTCAACAAACACGCCCTTCTAGTATACCACCCACTACACCTCTATGTAGTATACCACACATTCCACCTGAAATAATGGCTGAAGAAAGAGAGACTCCTCTCTCTGACTTTTACAAAGCCTTGAGCGATAGCCCTAAATCTTGCATCGTTCTTGTAGACCCAGTGGGGGATTTCCGAATCCCTCCAAATATATTTAATTTGTTACCCGTTTTTCATGGGTTAGACCATGAAAAATCTTACCAGCATATGCGTAGGATTGAACAAGTCCTTACAACATTCCACCATCCTACAGTGGGTGTTGAACAAATTAAACTGAGGGTATTTCCCTTCACTTTAGCTGATAAGACGGCGTCTTGGTTAACTGTCCAAGCGCCTAATTCTGTGGACTCGTGGGCCAAACTTGTTCAATTATTTATGGAACATTTTTACCCATCCCTGAAGACAGATGAAATGCTTTCCAAGATTCATTTCTTTCAACAAAATCCTCATGAATCATTTTCAGAGGCTTGGAATCGTTTCACTGATCTTCTTATAAAGTGTCCACACCATAACCTAGAAAAAGACACGTTAGTGTGTGCCTTTTTCAAAGGACTTCTATACCGCCATAAAGAAGTCCTTGACATAATGAATATGGGTAGTTTCCTAAGTAAAGGAGGCCCAGAGGTTTATAGGTTTTTAGAATATCAAACAAAGCGTAATAACAACTGGGGGGGGGGGGGGTAGTGATGATATTCCCCGTTCTGCTAGTTCTTCTTCAACAGTTAAGGCTACCAGTATGTTTGAGGTTAAATCTGATCCTGTGCTTAAAGCTCTAATTGAATCCCTCACTAAAAAAGGTAGAAGCTATTTCTGTTTATCAAAAGCCTACCCCTGTCATGAATATCAACTCTATTCCCTGTAATTTCTATTTGAGTCCTGAGCATCCCGACTCCTATTCTCCTCTCGCCTATGAACAACAATGTTCACAGCAAGACAATGTTTGTTCCATTAATAGTGAACCTAACGCACCTTGGAGACAAAATTCCAACTTTGGTTGGCGAAATAATCAACAAGTTACACCTCCAAGGTATAATAATCAAAATGTTAGGCCAATGCCCAATTACAACCAACCACGACAAGGACAAGGTCAGGGAAATTATAATAATTATAACAATAATAATTCTAATTCTAATAGAGGTATCGTTCCGGTTAATAATAATAACTATCACAACCCACCCATTAATAATCAATGTGATATAGTTCCTATCACACAACCTATAATAAATACCACTCCACAACCGGATCATTTTGATACCTTTATGTAATCCCAACAATAGATTTTACAAGCCATCCAACTTTCCTTATAGCAGTTAGCACAAGAGAAAGTACAACCCAAAGGTATGTTTCCAGGTCAAGCAATACCTAATCCTAAAACAACAAACACAGCCTGTGAGGTGAACGGTAATACTAGTATGGAAATTGTAAACGTAGGTGAGCTAAATGCCATCACCACTCTCCGTTCTGGCAGAGTGGTTGATAACAATGTAACTATGCCTATAGTTACCCCACAAGTAGTCCCTACACTGGAGATTGAACTAGATACCGAAATGGAAACTGAAGAGCCTACTCCTGTAGAAGTACCAGTTAAACTACAACCTAAGAAACAAAAAGCAAAGGTTAGACATCGAGTTGATCCATACGCTAAATATAGAGAGAAACCACCGTTCCCCTTGAAATTAGATATGTTGAACAGGGATACAAACTTTGACGAGATTAGGGAAGTATTCAAGAATCTAACGATTAACCTACCCTTTCTCGAAGCAATTAAAAAATTACCTCACCACGTGATATAAGTAAAAATAGTAGTTTACCTACGAAATGAACGATGAATTCAAAACGTAAGTAAACTAAAACTATTCTTTTACGTGTCTAATTATCAATGCTTCTACTCTCGATGCGAATTGCACTAAGTGGAGTATGAAGTTCGTTCCACTCCTAGTTCCCTAGCATGGATTGTTTTCTAAGTCTAAGAATCAGTCTTAAGTCTAATGAGAGCTTTACGAAATGTTATACTAACAAGACGCGTTAATTTAAATAACAAGATATAATATAAACTAAAGTGAATCTACGAAGCTACGGAAATACGATTGTTTGAATCTAGATAAAGAAATTAGAGGGGAATTAAATCCACCTCGAATCCAACTTAATGACCTAGTATAGATTGTGGTATCTCGATTCTTACGTTTTCACGGCAAGAATTTCGAGTCTAATCTCTAGTGTTCATGGCATTTCTACCAAGTACTAACTAGCATGTGAGGTCGCTCACCCATTCTCACATTAAACACTCCACCTTCTAGAGTGGAATAGATTCTACAACGTTTCTATACTAAACAACTAAGTTTTCATCAAGGCTTCATCAACCCCTCTAATGGAGGTTTTAGCTTTGAGTCATCAATCTAACATTTCCCATTGAATCTAAACTAAACATAATGTGAGAAATTGAGATTTACTTAATTAAGCAATAATGAATCTAATTTAATGGTATTTGGAATGAAATAAGAACAAGAATTGAAATTAGATCTAGAATGGAAATGACAAAATTCTAAATTGACAACTAACTATTTTATTTATCTAATCAATCAAGAACAATCATTCAGAGATTTAATCTAAAACAAGAATTTAAATGGAACTAAAACTTAATTTAATTAATAAAACTAGATCTATAATTCTATATCTTAATTTAGGTCTAACTAGCTACCCTTAACAAAGAGCTAAGCTTTTGTTTTTATACATCCAGATCCAAAATTCGTGCATGGGCTTGGAGCCATGTTTTGGGCCAGAGAATCGGACCAAAACCCAATTCTTTTCAAATTCCAAAAGGCCTCTTCAGCTGCAGTTGGCTTCAGTAGACTTTTCGTCCACTTCTGCTCCTCTTATTGGGTCAAGGCTTGGACCATTGCAAAGCTCTTTCCGAGCCGGTCGTTTTGACATAAGGTATGCCCAATTCCGAGGTCCGAGTCCAAAGATATGGCATTCGAAGTTCTCACGACTTTTGCTCCTTTATCTCGCTAAAGTGGCACATTTCTCGCACATAATGGACTTTGAAGCCCGAAATGCATAAAAACACGTAATCAGTATTAACTCTTACTTATTATTCACATAATTGGTCTAACAAGATGATTATTAAGGGGTTAAAACTACAGTTTTGGGCTCTTATCAAACCACCCCAAACAAAGATTTTGCTTGTCCTCAAGCAAAGATGAGAAATTAGAATAAGTGACCAAAAATGGAGTTCTAACTACTCTCGTTTCATTTGAGTGCGATTGCATTGACCATATGCAACAAGGCCTTTAAACCACTAGGAATTCCCTAGTGGACGAAGTTATAGCCTCGTGAGAGTTTTCCGATTGAAGGTACTCACAAACTTCATCTATACTACAACGACTAAGAAAATAAAACTATTGTTTCCTTATTCATGCTCAACTATCTATACATCTCTCTAGCAATTACATAAGAATAACCCAAGGAACCCTAAGCTAATATATGCATAATAATCAATCATCTAAAATAAACATATAACAATGAGTAATACTATGAAATGTAATAGCGGTCCGTTTCAAAACTTCGGAATAAGCGTCCTTAAGTAGGTCCTCACATAAATGTCAAGACAAAAACACTCTGATTTTTCCACTCAAGTTTAAGCTACTCCCAGTGTGCAGTGGGCACACTTTTACCTTACAATCTCAATGACAACAAGGAAGCCGAGTCGATCAAACACATCTGCCACTTACTATCACACTAACCTATTCCTAATTGAGCTAGAGGTCTTTATTAGGTGTTGCGGGGATTAGGAGATGGTTTAAGAAGGAAGGAAATGGATATTCAAGAGGACAAGTCTGAGATAATAGAGTCTTCTTTATGTAACTTAGAGAAAACCTTGTTATTTTCTTTTGCTTATATACTTTGTTTCCATCCTTAGCCATATTTTTCTTTTTCTTTTCTTTGGCTTTTGACTCCCTTTTATTCTATTTTTGGAGTTTTTATTTATTTCTATTTTTTCTTTCTTGGATGGAAACTTCTTTTTTTTCCTCGGAAGCAACTACTAATTTTTGTTTACACATGTTTTCTCTTCTTCTTTCTTCACTCATTCTATTCTCAGACTTATTCTAGATTGGGTAAGTTGATTTTTTTTTTTTTTTTTTTTTTATTTTTATTTTTTTTTTATTTTGTTTTGTTTTTGTAACAGGGTAAAGGAATTGTGGTTTATGGAAGGCTAAAGAAAGGCTCGAGGGGCGACTAGCGGAAAATAATTCATAGGTTTGAATTTCGGCTATATCGATCCAAAGAGGGCCTAAATTCTCGCTTTAGGATATGACATAGTGATCAAGCAAGTGGACGTGTGATTTCTCTATCCGGATTTTACTTCTCCCTTGTGTCATTTCTCAAATGTTTCGGCTTCATATAAGGCTTTTAGGCTATATTCTCATAGGATTTGTAGAATAAGTACTCTAGCCTAGGGATTTAAACTTTATCGCTAACAATCATAGATACTCATGTAATAAATTTATAGATAGATGCAAAGATTATTACCTACATATTAACCTAAGTTTCTAACAATTATTCTGATGCAAAAGCTATGTGAGACTTCTAAATTGTTAAGAGCATAGAGAAAGAAAACAATACCAATATTCCTAATTTTTGAAATTTTAACTAGGAAACAAGTGCACATTATACATATCTATATCCTAACAGATGTCTTAATTACATGTGTTTCTATGCCCCCCCCCCAAACAAGAAGCATGCTTTGTCCTCAAAGCATTTAAATAAAGAGGGTAGGAAAAATACCATTGAAACGCGTGAAATTCAGGAACATCTGCAAAACAAGGTTAAAACATACAAATATAGTAATAATAATAAACTGACGCAACTTTATAAGAGTTCTACCCATTATGAGGTTAACAGAATGAAATTGCTTGGGACATAAGCAGACACTAACTTAACTAAAAACTTACCTCGCACCCCCAAAGATTTACTCGCCATCCTCCTCTTCTATATGAGGTTCTTTCGCGATCCTGCCATGCCATAACAACTTGCCACGCTCCGCCGTCGGTATCATCAACTAGTGCTAACCTCTCTAGTGTTACTTGGTGCGATGGGGTGTAAGGGGGCAACCAAATGTGGTTGCACTCCGCCATCTCGCCAAGTCATGGCTCGGAATGATCTTACCACACCATTGGTGGGTCTCATGGTTTTCGACCCTTTCCCCAACTGTGGTAATCGCGGTACGAATATGGGTAGGTAAAGCGCCGCATAACGCGGCAAACCAAGACAGGCATAAGAAGGTACTTATGCCTCAAGGTATGGCCTCGCTCGGGAGTGGTAACTAAAACTTCGGGGAATGTCATACCTACGACGCCCTCGCCTAAAGCAAGGAAAAACGTCACCAGCCCGGTATTATTGGCGTATAAACCGCCGTTCCCTAGAATGTTCATCATGATGAACAACATGGTTGTGCCTACATTCACCGATAGGCTACCGAGGTATGCATATGTTATATTGGTCTTGGTCCATGATACAAAACACCCCTCCCCATAATACTCATGGAAATAGGCATATTCATATAGGTATGAGTTATCCGTCATATATCCCCACGCGTGCATAGGGTGGTCGTAATGACAATCCGAAACCAAAGCTATCAAGTGCTTACTGAATTCCATAGTCGTACCATCAATAGCAAGGGAAAATTTTGTGTTCCTTCTTGGGTACAAAAAAAAGTAATGTTATTATAGAAGAATTCAGTTAGCTTAGGTGAAAAGAATCGCCATCACTCACCGTGAAGATGCCGCCATCCTAATTGCATGATCCGCCGTGAACGATGCTCCATAGGTATCGGTTCCCATCAAGTCTTCAAATGACTGCTCGGGAATCACTATAGGATGTGTCATTTCAAAACTACTCAGAGAACGCTGCGAAAACCGGAAGAAACCTCGGAAAATCGGAATTTCCCCGCGGTTTACGGAGGAGGTATGCTGGCGCTTCATTATGGCGCGAGTCGAAGCCTCTTAGGATTTTGGAATTACAGTGTTTGAGCTGGTCGCTTCTTTCTTTGGCGTGCGTTCGTGAGATTTTTCGATTTGATGTTTGGAGGTGGTCGCTCTTTGCTGCCGCTTCTTAAGTTTTTTCGATGGCGCAGTAGTAGTAGGGCGAAGTGACTTCGCTGGGCGCCTTCGTAGCGCGTAAACTGAGTTTACAAGAAAAACAAGAAAAAAGGTTGGAGTGAAAAGTGAAAGATGATTGTGGGGTGTAGTGTGGGTTGTGAGTGTAGTATGATGGAAGTTTAAATAGGTTCTGGGTTTCCAAAACGAATCGGCAAGTTGCCAAATTGTTTTAAGGCAATTTCCGGAAATAGAAAATTGCCAAACCCGAAAACGGAAACTAACCATAGTTTTGATTTCCTAACAACCCTGGTATCTTTTAAACTTGGTTTAGAATAGTAACTTCTAAACTCTCCTACATATCATGCTACCACTACAAAAAAAATCATAGATATGCCGTTATCGGCCTAATTTTCAACTTTTACTCCAAGACAACCTTACGAAAGATGATCAAAATAAATTATATTAAAATAATATGAAATCCAAGCAATCTAAAACAAACAACTTAATATTTAAATCTAACTACTGAAATAAAATTCCACTAACAAAACAATAAAAACAATGAAATAACAGACACAACCGATGGTGAACACCTAGGCGTGTGAAGAAGATGGTCCCGAGATGGAGATCGGTTCTGTGGTGAAAATGGTTTGAGCCATCTGCTCCGGCGGCGACGACGCTTCATGCCTCTCGTGACTCACCGAGACGGACTCATCCACGAAAGTGGCATGCGTCGTAGCATCTCTATCCCGAACAAGCGCCGGGCTTCCATCTCGGCCTTGAGTATCTTGATACCGGGCTTGGTGATTCGGTGGATAATCTCCAAGTTAGACAAGATATCTTCCTGACCCCTTTCGAAAGCATTTCAACTCGTCACCAAGGTTCGTTTGCTTATTTCGGTACAATTTGTCTATGTCGGATATCTTCACAGATAACGATAACCGCGATCGCAAAACCAGTTTGCAAAGATTATCATTCGCTCTAAATTAGAAGTATGACTATCGAAATTATCCTCAACCAACCATGTCATATCTTCCTTTTCATTATCCGACTCAACTTCCTCTCGCAGACAACGCCAAGTCTCTTGGATGCATTCCTTATAAATACTTGCATTAGAAGGCAATTTGATCTTAATAGGAGCAGATTTAGCGCATGCTCTAAATGAGAGCATAATCTTAGTGATCAATACGGGAAGAGGCGCCGTGCTCTTTCCCACCTCTAATCACATTCAAAATTAAATCGAGGATGCAGAAATTACACTCATTCATTTGCAAAATCCAGAGAACGCGATTAATCAAGTCCGATGTCGCCGACTTTGTCTTTTCCGAGGACGTTCTTACAAATCCACCGAGCTACCGGTTGATTGGTTCTCGTGGTCGCTCCGCTTAACGAATGAGATATCGTATTGTATTCACCCTCTATGACCGTGATCTTTCATCAAAACAGGAACCGCAGATAATCGATTCCTGAATGGTCGATCTAGGTTGGTTATGTGTGATTCCTAATAGCTCAGCCAACAACCGTCCTCGTTACTTCCTCCGCGTTCCTACTATCCTAATGAAAATCCTATTTCCTCCAATTCTCTTTTCTTATAAAACTGTTCTACCAAATCATAGTGATAGAAATCCTCTGTTAATACCACAGTCCGCTCCAATGTCTCTTAAACATCTCCACGTCATAAAATGGCTTAAACCTGTTCGAGGAGCAAATGCGCTTTTCCGTAATTCTACGTCGTAGCGCCATGAAGTTTTTGTTTTTAGGTTTGTATAAGGTGGAGGAGACGAGTTTCGATGAAAACCAACTAAACACAACGGTGGTGGTTATGGTAGGTACGGTGGCAGGTTTGAAAACTTGAATTGGTGGGTGTTTTCTTGGTGGAAACGGTTGGAGTGTGTGGAAGATTGGTGTTGATGTTACAAATGGGCGTGGGTGGTGTTTCTATTTTGATATATTCTATTATTTCTATTTTTTTTTTATTTTGGTTGCTAGGGTTTGAATTTAAATTTGTGACAAGTGGTTAGAGAAGATGAACTTGCGATTCTGTTTTTTTTGGTGATGCTGGCGGGTGAGTTTTGAGTTGGGCCCAAGCCCAATTCAATTTTTCGACTTTCGTCGATTTTTAGCGCAATTTCAAACTAAATTTCCCGCTTCGTTATCGGTCCGATTTTTTCGAATGAGATATGGAAATGATCAGGAGAGAATTTCCAATCCAATGATCCATAAACTACTCTATTCCGACCGTGGGTGACATATAAGATAGTGGAAAACGCCTCATAGTGCGTGGCATGACGAAGTTATGCTGAACGAATGAACACTAAATTAGATGACGCCAACCCCAATGAACTATACTAATGGACCTAAGCAACACAACTAGAAAGTTCGAGCAATCCGGATGGAAAGACTGATTTCCACTCCCCCAAACAAATTTTTAAACACAAAATTTGTTTACAACGCTGGTCGCTTTAAAGTCGATTCCCAAGACTTGTTGATTGCTATGTCTATGATTTTAAGAATTTTAATTTTATTTTGATTTGTTTATTATAAGAAACACGAAAAACAATAAATACATAATTCACTCCATAGAGGAACATGACTCAAAAACGAAAACATGCTAAAGTGGAAAACGGAATTATGTGAACTGTGGACTTAGGATCCGTACTTATAGCCACACACTCCATAGGGAGGGCCGGTTACCTGAATGGTGTACTTATCAAGATATGGAAATGAAAGTAAGTACACAAATGACAAGGGTCATCCTCATAGACAGTGGTCCCGTGTAAAAGGACTTTCCTCCACATCGGGGACAAAGTTCGCGGAAAATGTTTTAACCGCTGGACCATTAACTTGAAAGGTACCGTTGTCCTTGGGGTTTACTAAGGTAATTGCCCCGTAAGGGGTGACTTCAAGAACGTAGAAAAGGGCCGCACTAACGGGTTTTTAGTTTCCCGGAAAATATGTAGACGGAGTTGTAAAGCAAAGCCTTTGTCCCAACCACAAACTCTTTGGCGCAAAGATATGCTTATCATGAACACGCTTCATGTTGGCTTTATAATCCTTCGCGAGATCGTAAGAATCGCCACGGATTTCTTCAAGCTCATTTAATTGTAACTTGCGCTTGACACCACCATCAATATTGAAGTTAAGGCTTTTTATAGCCCACGAGCACGGTGCTCTAATTCAATCGGGCAAATGACATGGTTTCCCAAATACAAGTCTAAAGGGAGACATACCTATGGACTTTTGAAAGCAGTTCTATATGCCCATAAGGCATCCGGATAGACGCTTGACCGGTCTTTCCTATCGTGGTTTCATCGTTGTTTCTAAAATCTTTTGATTTCCCTATTAGAAACTTCTACTTGTCCGCTAGTTTGTGGATGATAAGGAGTTGCTATTTTGTGTAACTCCATACTTTTTAACTAGGGATGCAACAACTCTATTGAAAAATGTGTTCCACCATCACTAATGATGGCTTTTAGGAATGCCAAACCGACATAAAATATATTCTTTAATAAAAAATACAACCGCCTTATGGTCATTGCTACGGCAAGCTAGAGGCCTCTATCCATTTAGACACGTGAGTCCACCAAGAACTAGAATATAAATATAACCGGGAAACAGTGGAAAGGGCCCATGAAATCAATACCCCAAACATCAAAAATTTCTACTATCAAGATTGGATTTAATGGCATCATATTACGCCGCGGATTCGGCCTAAGTTGTTGGCAACGAATACACGCCTTGCAATGCACTTGGGCATCCTTAAAAAGGGTAGGCCAATAAAATCCACATCAAGAACTTTAGCGGCTGTTTCATTGCACTAAAGTGGCCACCACACTCTTTGTCATGGCGTAACGATAGAACTTCATTATATTCCCACCGGGAATGCAACGCACTTTTAATAATCCGGATCCCGCACAATACTTAAAAGGTAGGGCTCATCCCAAGAAGATAACTCGACTCGCCAAGAACTTCTTAATACGCTCATTTCTTTGACCAATTATAAGGCATAACATCAGCCGCTAAATAATTTAACGGCGTCCGCGATACCAAGGTGATGAAAAATAGCATACGATGCTCATATGAAAAGAGTCCGGTATGGACTCGTAATCACTACTATCGCCATTTGTGTCTAGATAAGTGGTCGGCAACTACGCTTTCGACCCTCTTTGTCCTTTTATTTCTAATGTGAACTCTTGCGGAGAAGAATCCATCGGATTAATCTCGCTTAGCATCCTTCTTTGCAAGAAGGTACCTAATGGTCGCGATGGTCCGTGTAAACTAAAGTTTTAGAACCAACCAAATAAGGATCTAAACTTATCTAAAGCATAAAATGACAGCCTAAGAATTCTTTTCAAAGAAGTTGTATAATTCGCTTGAGCGCCGCTTAATGTTTTACTAGCATAATAAATAACCGGTGGACTTATTATCTAGTTTCGTCCCCAAGACAAAGACTAACCGTGATAGTCACTAGCATCACACATGAGTTCGAAAAGGTTTAGACCAATCAGAGGTCGTGTATAATAGGTGCAAGTGGTTAGGCTTTTAAGGTTTCAAAAGCCCTTTTACGCTTAAAATTAAAATCAAAGATTGCATCCTTCAAAAGGTGTTAGTTAAAGGCCTAGCTATTTTCAAAAAATCTTTAATGAAACGCCTATAAAACCCCCTCGATGGCCTAGAAAGGCTCTTAATCTCACGGACAGTCCGCGGGTTTAGGTAGGTAGCTATCTTATCTAGTTTGGTTTTATCTACTTGATGCCATCACTAGATACAATATGACCTAAGTATTATGCCCTTTTGACCATGAAATGACACTTTTCCCAATTTAAAACGAGGCTCTTTTCTTCACACCGTCAAGACCTTTAGACGTGTTAGACAAGCATCTCAGAAAGGAGTCTCCATAGATAGAAAAATCATCCATGAACACTTCCATAAAGCCTACCATGTCACTAAATATATGAAGATACATCACGGGAAGGTACCGTGGGCATTACAAAGGCCAAAAGGCATTCGCTTATAGGCATATGTTCCAAAGACATGAAGGTTGTCTTTTTTGGTCATCAATATCAATAATAATATGAAAATAGCCGAGTAGCCATCCGTAAAAACAATAAAAGGCATGACCAGCCTAGACGCTCTAGCATCCGATCTATAAATGGTGCGGAAAGTGATCCTTTTGTGTCATAGCATTTAAACGCCCTCAGAATCAATACGCATTCTCCATTTCATAGACCTGAGTGACAACATAGTCACCCTTCCCGCTACGCACCATGGTAACTCCCCCATTTCTTAGGAACTACATGAATGGGACTTACCCATTCGCCATCGGAGATCGGGTATATAATACCAAAGATCGAAAGTAATCGCAAGACTTCTTCCCTAACCACCCTTTCATGGCAGGGTTCAAGCGACGACGAGGTTCATGAGAAGTCTTCGCTATCCTCCAAAATGGATAACGCATGAGTGCAAACATTTGGGTCAATTTTTAATGTCGGGTTAAGGACCAACCAATCGCAGATCGATGTTCCCTAATCACCCTTATTAAACATGTCTCCTCATCCTTAGTTAACAGAGAAGATATAATTATCTCGGGTGACTACCATCCGGATCAAGTTGAATATATTTTAAACCCGGGAAGAGGTTTAAATCGTGTGGACGGAATGTCCATCGATGTTTTCATAAGTGTCCTTATTCAGAATGAAGACTTGCTTAGGTAGCAAGTCTTCGTACTTCGAGATATGGAGCAACCGACTCGTCCCAATTGGTGTGGACTCTGGATGGTGTTGACTTCCTCTAAGTAGGAGTCATTTACAAAATCAAGTTCCAAAAGAAAGGAATTTGTACATATTGTTTTCGTGAAACGGTTGTTAAAAATAATCTTGATCTAAACTCGATCATGCTAACCTCCCCATCTACGTAAGAACCGGGTAACTGCTTTCATCATTTTAAAACATTTACCTCGGCTGTAAAGATGGCCAAAAGATGGGACATCTTTCCATCGCGACAATTTATAAGTGCATTGGCGCTGCCAAGAAGCGGGCGCCCTAAGATGATCGGTACGAGTCATTAGCAACTTTCAGACGAGGATAATAAAATCGCCAGGATAGTAGAAATCTTAACCCAACAAGCACGCTTTCCACTACACCTTTAGGATACTTAATTGACCGTCCGCTTAATTGCAACGTTATTTTGTAGGTTGCATTTCCTCAGTAGACCTATTTGTTTATGGTAAGTAATACCGAGTAAGTTAACACTTGCCCCCGTGCCTAATAAGGCAATGTGGTGGGAATCACCTAAGGTGCATTTTACAAGAGGGATACTGTGGTCCTCAGTAATTTAACAATTCCATTATTTTCGATAAGGTCGGGAACCCCTTCAGCTTAAAAAAGGCGCCTTTAGGTATGTTGGTTCCACGCTCTAGTAGTGCAACAACTCTTTAAGAAACTTAGCGTGGTTAGGAAGCTTTTAATAGCTTTCGAAAAGGAAGTCTATCGTTAGATTCTTGAAAACGCTCCTAATTTCCTCAAAGTTTGTATCCCTAGTTAGCATGGCTAATTTCGGTGGAACGTGGTTTCCTTCTTATATTTCGCGATATGGCTCTACTTGTCAGGTAACCTTGGCTTTCGCTTCTTTGTTGCAGGATTTAACCTGTACCTCTACCGTAGGTAGGCTCCTCAGCCATTGGCGTATCTAGTTCGATATCCGCCAGGAGTAATCGATGGGGTAATCCATAAAGAAGTTATTTTTATTATCAACCACTCTTCCGTGAATCCAGAGTGGTGATGGCATTTTAGGTCACCCACGATCAGTTTCCGTGACTAGAATTACCGCTATCTCAAAGGTCGTGGTTTGTCGTTTAGGTTTGGTATCGCTTTGTCCCGAAACATTTTGGTCAGTTTTCACGCTAACCATTGTGATGCCCCGATTTATGGATTGTAAAATGGCCGGGTTTGATCGAAATACCACCGAAAAGTTGTCAGTAACTTGTATAAACGCCGACACGATCCGGTTGTAGGTGTAGTAGTCATGGTGGTGCGACTGAACCATCTCTCGCCGACATTTGCGGGTGGTTTTGATAGTTATTATTATTATAACTGAATGATAATTTATCGGTATTATAATTATTATAATTATTTTGGACCTTGGCTCGACCTTGTCGGTCACGGCTTTGGTTGTTATAATTATTATAATTCCCTTGACCTTGTCCTTGTCCTTGGTTCCAGGTGGACCTTGGTTATAATTGTTTGCTTGCCTAACGGGATGATACGGGAGGGATTAAAGCAAAATAAAACAATTAGCCACCTCATATTCAAGCCGGAGCTTAACCGACCGCCAAATCGAGGTGAGGAATGAAAACAGATAACCCTATTCTACTTCGTGTTAAATGTAGTGGCAATTACTTCAAGATGCAGCTAAGCTCGTGTTGTATATGAGGGTCCCCAAAATCAGAAGGAAGTCGCGATCAAGAGATTCACCGATAGACCAACTTCGTCCCTTTTAGCGACCCTTCACCAATGAAGTTAGCGGCAAATGTGGGTTGCTTGAAACATAAGCACTTGGTTAAGCTCTTAGGATGGTGTTCGCGGAAAGAATTGGTTCTAGTTTATGAACACATGGCCAATGGAAGCCCGGACAAGATCCTACATAAAGATCGCTGCATCTAACTCACCAACAGTTTCACCGGGAACGCAGACAGAAAATTATCCTTAGAGTTGCTTCGCTTTATTTACCTCCGCATGAAGAGTGTGAGACACAAATAATTCATCGAGACGTGAAGACATGTAACATAATGCTTGATGCGTAATATACCGCAAAGCTTGGAGATTTTGGCTTGGCAGAGCTTTATGAACGTAACGTATATATACCACGAGAAACAACCATACCAGCAGAACGATGGGGTATCTTGCACCTGAATATGTTCATACAGTGTTCCCACCGATAAGTCCGATGTATACAGCTTTGGTGTGGTGTTAGAGGTAGCAATTGGGAAGGGCAAGAGATAATGAGGAATTGTGGTTGGTTGATTGGGTGGGAAATGAGGGCTAAAGGAACTCTGGCTGAGGTCATTGAAATATTCGCGGGGAGTTTGTGATGAGAGACAGATGTGGGCGTAAACTAAAGGTAAAGATCGAGACTTTGAGATGAATCTCAAACGTAATATTGAGCAACAAGTACTTCAATACCTGTTATTTCACCTTCGAGAGCCGCAGCCCAGTTCCAAGTAAGCCAAGAGTCAATCCGCCCCACATCATCACCACCCTCCACCAAAAGAGACCATCACCCATTTAAATATGTCTTTCGGAGAAGTCATCAAAGTTAGCATCCTTAGAAGCGGATCAAATGGATATGTTCTAGTCTCATCACCAACAACCATTCAAATAGGAAGAACGGTGAAAGGAAAGAAGCAACCTCCCCGTATGTAAAGTGGGTGATGTCATTAAAGAAGAGGCAGATAATTGGCTATTTGGATCGGGTTCGACCAAACTTCCCGTGAAGTCCGGATGTTCTTTGGAGAAGTCCTAAAGTCTGCTGCTCAGTGATGGGAAGCAATTGGCTATGGAGACCCTCTTCTTGCTGCCTTGCCATCATTTCATGGAATTAAGGACTAGGGATGGAGGTCTAAAGATGATAGTACTTCAAAACTCGATACTTAGATACTCAACTACTATTTGTGAGAATAATGGAATGGAGCGGCTTTTTTACTTAGAGTCAAAAAAAAATGACCCTACCGAAACGTAGTACTATCAGAGTACTATTACAACTCTAAGTTACACAGTACTATTACAGCGGTACTATCGAATTACTAACGAAACAGAGTACTATTATAGCTTTAAGTTATATCCATTCATGGAGCAAAATACAAGGCCGATCGAGCTTCGTCGACAATTTATGGTAGTCGGGGCGGATTAGGCGTAAGAAACTAGAGAACCAATTGAAACTTGGAAGCAAAGCTTCAAGCGAGCTTGAGGTAATGACTTTTATTCATGTCGGTTTGGTTAGTTCTTAGAATCTCTATTCACTCGAACTTTGAATGCATGGGTTTAGGGGACCAGTGACGTGGTGTGCATTGTGTGGACTGGTGGTGTAGTGTGTATGTGGATTGTTAGTGTGCAGTGTGTGGTGGTGGACTGGTGGTGTAGTGGTGTCAAAACGCAGATTTAGCAGTTTAGAAATATAAAAAGCTAAGCATATGGAGTGTTGCCTCCCTCCAACAACAAGACTACAAGATGCCTATAATGAGTCTAGGAATAATTCCCACTTAATCAAACCATGGCATATACTTTCAAATATTATCATTTATAGGCTTATACCTAAACCTCTAAACATTGAAACCCCCCGGGTAGTCTACAAATGTGCTTGGGAGACAAAATTGGGCTGAGGCAAAGTCTAAAACTAGGCATTTTGTACATTAGTTGCCGAAAAACATTTTATGAGGCCTTTTGTCGCAGACATCAAAGCATCATAAAGTCGGCGCACCTTCAATTGCGGAAGAGGGGAGTATCGGTTGGATTAAAGTTTCTTTGATGCATCCTTTGACAGACAATTAACAACGGAGCAACCGGAGCAATTCTCAAGGACTTTCGGCCCGGGGAATTCTAGCAAAAGCATACAAAGAAGTCGAGCCCAAAGACCTAAAAGATGCGATCATACTTGGCGCCAGAGGTGGGGCAATGATAGCAACCAGGGAAGGGAGAACTTCTGTCCACCGGTAGGAGATAAGCAAGGAGTTATCACAAAGACTCGGAAGCCGGAAGAAGCAAACCGGAGGATGACCAATGTGGTTCAGCCATTTTGTAGACTTTGGAGAGAAGTAGTGCTAGGATTTGATTTTTGTAGACTCTATTATTCATTTACTTTAACTGGGTAATGAGATTTTGGGTGAAAGGATTGATAACTAATAACTTTCTTGAACCTCAACACTAGTAGGCACTTAGACAGGATAGATCTATATATATTATGCTTGCTAGATCAGTAAAAAAAATCATAAATCGAAGCTGATAGGGAACCACATCATCTAGATCAGTACAAAAATACATCAATATATCAAGTTAGGTATCCTACACAATATCAAATATGCTTCGCAAACACACATACAATGATGAGCTTGATACTTACAATCTTTTGAACTACCTCCTTTGTGGCATCATTAGCATATTCACCACTTTTGTCTTGTCGAGCTAAACGCCATAAAACAGATCTATCATCTTCATCAATAGGTATCCCAGCTTCTATCTATTATCAATTACAAATAATCAAACCAACCAATTAATATTAGATTACCTACGTTGGTTTTATCTAACAAACTTAAATATAATATCTACTTACCATCTTATCGACAAGGCCATCGTAACCTAATTTGCTTAGTCGATGGTTATACTTGTTCAAGTTTCTTCTTTCCGATTGAATCTTGCTTAGTTCCTAACAGCCCAAATGAAAATAGTATATTAGTTTATCACACCTTAACAAAATTATAAATTTATTAGAAATGAAAATTCAAAGGAAATGACAGATATATATATATACCTGGAACTCTTCCTATAACCTTATTTTTACAAATTTCTCCCAATCTTGCTTCTTAACATTCGGATAGATTTTTGGTGGATTCATTAGATCGGGGTCATCTATGTAAGGTATGACAAAATATTTTGTGCAATAATTCTTAAATTTCCGCCATATCTTACCACATTGTTGCAATCCTTTTTTCTTAAACTTAGGATCTGCCTCAAATTTTTCCTACAAATAACCAAGGCAGAGATGAGTCTACACTTCTAGAAAGACAACAATAATAATTCAAAATCAGTATAATAAGCAAAACAACCGCTTACCAGCACTGAATCCCATACATCATCTTTTATTTGCTTGTCAACTTTTGTCCAGTTTGGGTACTCAGCTAGTGGAACCATATTTTTAACTAGTGTGCCAACCAATTACTGAACTCGCTTCGAATAAATGCACCTTTGATCTTTCCTTTCGCATTAAAATCCACCACAAGCTTACCTTTAAAATGCTTAGTGAGTGAAAGCTTTTTAGCTTGACCCCTAACACTTGTAATATTGTCACCTTCCTCGTTTGGATGCTTCATTTTTTTTTTTTTCTGAGATGATTTGGCACTTGTTTTTGGATCCATATCGAACTAAACCTTAAAAAGAAAAACTATAGAATAGGAAAATCATTAGAAGATGACATGATCAGTAGCAATAAGCATGTCTATGGCAAAAACTTGATATCATAATTTGAACAGAACCAAAATAATTGTAAGGCCAATACATAAAAGACAAAAGTTGGTCACAATCTCTTGTTAACAAACCAAATATCGATTCCACCACAAAAAACAATGAAAACTAATAAATCAAGAAGTTTTTATGCTCAACCCAAGTGCCCTCACAATCTTCTTCACTTGACGAAACCGACCGAGATTAAGTCATTAACATCCAATGAGTCAACATTTGGCAATTCAACAAAATTGTCATCTCCTACATGAGCATCAACGAGCTCATCATCGTTATCATCGTCAGATTCGGTGGAAAGCATCTTTGAGGAGATTCTACAACAACCCACCACGTTAGGTCAAGTTGATCAGTACATAGAAAACTTGCTTTCGGCCTCGAGAAGCTAGGATGAAGGAATCGAGTTATGGCCAACTCTACCAAGATCCACTAAAGTGAAACCCATGTCATCCTTCCTAATTGCATTCTTGCTATCAACCAAGTCACACTTGAACATTGGAATCTTGAAATTTGTATAATCAAGCAACCATATTTCAACAATAACACCGTAGAAAGACATGTTCAAAAAATTGGGTTTTGATCCTTTGTGGCTTGAAACCTCGGTGTTGTTGCCGCGTCAAACTCAAACCACTATTTTGATTTACTTTCATTAAAAGCGTCTTGCCGCTTCGCGGCAAAACGATAACCATTAGTGACATAGGTAGAATATTTGTAAACATGTGCCAAAGGCCCCTTCGATACCCCACTTCAAGGTGTTTGACACCTTCTTGTCGATTTCCCCTCGAAAGCAAAACCACATGCATTGTTGTGTAAACATTTTAGTCCTAATCTAAGTTAAATTAACATACAAAAATAACAAAAACAAAAAAAAGACCAATTTATAATATACCTTGTCTCTAAACCAATCACTAAATGAGCAATTGTGTTCAGCATGCAACCATGTGGGTTTTTTTTATTTACGAGATTGTTGTTCCTTCAGATAGTTCATATGTTCTCTATCATGTTAGGCCACAAAATAAAAGAGTTAGCTATCAGAATCCGAAACCAAGGAGCTAAAATAGACTTTTAAAGTGAACAACTAAAGAAACCTTACTCGATGTAAGGCTGAACATCTCTTGTGTTTTGCAACACATAGAGATGTGCCTGGTCTAACGTTTTTCTATCTACTTGACTATGGGTACTTCCTCGGGGAATATTTCCAGATGATATCAAATCTGTGGTAGTGTTATCTTTACGGAGAGGAATCCCAATTGCATCTAAGTCGGTAAGAATTAAAATTACAAAATTCAATTGCTTTCTCTTCAATGTAATTCTCAGCAATACAAGCTTCCGGTCGATTTCGATTAGCATTATAAAGCCCTTTTAACACGGTCATGTACCTAAGAGATTGCACAATAGTAATGTTTATAAAGAAAAGCATTAAGAAATATTGAAGGGTAGTATATAATTCATTGTACCTCTCAAATGCATACATCTATCGGTAGAATACAGGGACCACAAAGATCAACTTCTCGACAAGGTGCAATCGTTAGATGAATCATAACGTCGAAAAATGATGGCGGAAAATACTTTTCCAAAGAAACATACTTGTGAGCACAATATCTTCCTGAATTTGAGGCAATTTTTCCTTATCTATTACTTTCGAGCAAATAGCCTTAAAAAGAACATAGCCTAATAATTGCACATCTCACATTCTTTGGCAAAATTGTTCTTATTGCAACCGAAGAAGTTGTTTTGATCAAAACATGACAATGTCGGCGACTTCATATTTTGCAGTTTTAGATCTTGCATCGAGACAAGAGGCCTAAAATTCGAAGAGTATCCACTTGGGACTTTTAACTCATGCAAAGTTTTGCATAGTCTTTTTTTCTCATCTCTAGATAGTGTGTGACAAGCCGGAGGCAAGAACGATCGCTTTTCCCCAATTGTTGGAGCCAATTCTGTCCTTAGACCCATTTCTTGGAGGTCAAGACGAGACTTAATGGTGTCTTTATTTTATGTGGAATGTTAAGTAGGGTCCCAACAATGCTATCACATACATTTTTCTCTGTGTGCATAAAATCAACATTATGTCGGAGTTCTAGATATCTCCAGTATGGAAGCTAAAAAAAAAAACTGATTTCTTCTTAAAACAATTGGTAGCCCCCGTAATGGTTCCCTTTGTTCCCCGTATGGCTTTGATCCCTTCAACTTCTTCCAGTACTTTCAAACTAGTTAAGGATTCAGGTGCCTCCCGCAGCTCTGTTTTACCATTGAAGGCTTTTTTTTGTCTTCGATATGGATGATAGCGTGGAAGAAATCTTCTATTGGTCATCGTTCTTCCCGAGTGTTTAAGCCTGGTTGAGGATGTGCCCTCGCCATAAAATGGGACAAACAAAATAACCTTTCACAGTGCACCCAGAAAGATTGCTATACGCAGGAAGATCATTGATTGTCCATAACAAAACAGCTTTAAGTATAAATGATTCATGACGGTACACATCATAAGCCTCCACCCCTATCTCCCACAGAACATGTAAGTCGTCAACCAAGGGTGCCAAGTAGACGTCGATATTGTTTCCAGGTTGATTTGGACCTGATATCAACATCGTAAGCATCATGTACTTTCTTTTCATGCATAGCCACGGTGGGAGGTTGTATGTGACCAGCATAACAGGCCATAAACTGTACTTAGTACTAAGAGTATGGTGTGGATTGACTCCATTGGCTGAAAGTGCTAGGCGAAGATTTTAGGATTCTGCTACAAATTCTGGATATTTTTCGTCAACCAACTTCCATCTTTGGAGAGTCCGGCTGGTGGCGATCTTACCATCAACCACCCTTTCATCGGCATGCCATGTCATTGACTTTGATGTTTGGGCAGATTGAAACATCTTCTTGAATCTTGAATTGGTGGAAAATACCACAAAACTTTTGTTGCGGTACTCCACCCGATTTGTTGGTCGCTCTCTTGTTCTCTTTATATCTTGAGACTCCACAAATAGGGCACATAGTTTCATCTTTGTATTTATCACCCTATAGAGTATACAATCATTTGGACATGCATGTATTTTCTCGTGACTTCATCCCATAAACAGACAATGTCTTCTTTGGATCAGATTCAAGGATTTCGGCAAGAGATTTGGTTGAGGAAGCATCCGTCCCAAAGAGGCTTCAATAACTTCAAAAACTTGTGTCGGGACCACCCACTATTTGCTTTCAGATTAAATAAAATAATAACTATTGATAGCTTTGTGAATTTTGAGCAACCCTCGCATACAAGGCGTTTCGCATCTTCAAGCAATTCCTTAAATTTCTAGGGATCACCGTATAATGGTCCTCTGCAGCCTTCGCCATTTCTCTCATGCGTTCAACATCTTCAGGAGTCTCAATCTCATCATAATATCCAACATCTTCAGGAGTCTCAGTCTCATCATAATGTCCAACATCTTCAGAAGTCTCAACCTCATCATAATGTCCAAAAGTGTCTTGTTCTGTAAAACTAGTCAGGGTCTCAGAAAAGAGAGAGCTTTCGCCATGAAACCACCAAATAGTGTAACCTTGGCTAATACCACGTTCGAAAAGATGATTTCTGACCTCAGTCTTAGTTAACTCATTGATATTTGAACAATCTCTACATGGACAACGTATGAAACTTCCTTCTTCCTTTCCAACACTAATTAACCTTTCAACTCCTTGAATATATTCACTTGTTAACCGGTCCTTGGACATCCAAGACTTATCCATATCGTAGCAAAATGCAACAAACCGATCTCTTAAAGAAAAACATAGTAAAAAAAAAAAAATTAAGTACAAAGACCACACATTCAAAAATAAAGTATCATGGCAAGATGATATCAACACATGACACATTAGTAGGAAAAACATTAAGTAAGTCTAAGATGATATGATAATGGTATTATGCAAAATCAAATTACATTGGAAATCTAACTAACCAATTTAGGCTACTCTCAATAACCAAATAGAAGCATAAAAAATGACACAATAAGAAAATTTTGACAAAAAGCATCGAATGAAATTGATAATTTACACTCTCTCCAGCCTTCAATTTTTTTTTTCTTTCTTAAGTCATATGAGCATGTGTATGTAATCTTGTAATTCATATCATCTTACAAACCGTAAAATAGTAATGAAATCAATGGTGTGCAACAAATACAGAGTGATATAATAGCAGTGATAGAAATGAAACGTAAACTTTAATAAAAAACATTCGAGATTAATTTTCCTGTATAGACTCAAAAACGAAACGTAAACTTTCGACAACAACAAATAATGAGTTATAATGAGATATAATGAGTTATATATAATGTGGAGATCTTGTTCTTTTGTTCTACTGACCCCAGGCATATAAAACTATAAGGGATACATATTTCCAAAAAACAGGACCACCAACATTAATGTACGTGAGATTAATATGGTTCATGTGTTCCAGTGAAGCAAGCAACATATGCATTACGAGTTTCAGGTTAACTCAGGATTCCTATAGCAGCAATTCTCTTCAACGTATTCAACAATTGCAAGTGTCATATTAGTAAGGTCTATACCTATTTATCCTACATTTAGACCTTCTACAAGAAATACACAATTAAAATGAGTTTATGTGTGGATATCAACCATTCACAAGTTTTGCGTGTTTTGAGAACATCCTATAAACAGGCAAATTTGTAGCTGCCTCATACTACTCTTCCAATTTAGTCCATGACAGAAGTTAGTCTTAACCATGACACAAGTTAAGTAGTTAGTTAGTTTATTATTCTTGTTCCTTCACAGAGGATTTTAAATTGTAAAGTCATTCTAACTATTTTATATGTACGCGAGATGAAATGTAAAAGAGTATACACAAGATTTGTTTGAGTTACTTTTAGGCTAACAACTAGCTGATTTTAGTTTACCTTTACAGTTTGAATCTATTTTCTAACATTTTTGGGAGTTTTAGTGTATACGCTCTTAGCTAATGCGGTAATGCCACTCCTTTTTTTGCTTGGGTCGGTGTGTGACTCTATTTTTTGTATTTTTCTTGTTGAGAGTGGGTATGATATCTGTACCATGGCTCAAATGTCAATGATTTCACTTGTCAATTTGAACTTCCCGAAGTTAAAACATGAAAGCCTGTGTACAAATTTAAGTGTTCTCTAACACATGGACGTCATGGGTTTCAGAGGAAAACATTTGAATGACACACAGTAACGAAGACCTTTCAGATAAAGAGTCCAAGTAGTTGAGACTACCAATAGTGCAAGTGCTCAATATGAGGTGTATTATACACTATATAGCAGAACCTGACAACAATATTATCTAGTGTAGAGATTGAATGCAAACTATGGTTATAAACTTATAATGGTGCTTAAACCAGTTTCTTGACCAATTCCCTTTCATTCAATCTCGAATTTATTGATCAAAGTTTACGGTTTCGTTTTTTATCAAAATTTACGTTTTGTTTCCTATATAGACTCAAAGATTCGACAACAACAAATACAGAGTGCTATAATAGACTCAAAAACAAAACTTTGATCAGATTAATTTTCAATAGCATTATCCAAAACATCAGACAATTAAATAAAAAGGAAAAAAAAATATTACCTTTATTTTCTTGCTCGCGAGAGAGATAGAGAGCTGGAAAGCGAACCGGAGAACGAGGGATGGACGAGAGATGGGTGAGGAGCACGTGTGGTGCAATAAAACGCCTGTGAGAAGTTGGGAGGAAGAACGGTTATGAGACAGAGTTTTTCTTTTCTGTTTTTTTTCTTCTGGTTTTTCTCTTTTTTAACCTAAGTGATGAGTACGGAGTGATTTAAACGACCTTCAGTTTCTATTTCTATTCCCTTTCTATTCCTTTTCCTTTTAGGTTTAGTAAGTTAGTTGTTTTTTGGGAGGGAACCTAAAAATATAGCCGCGCACCCAAAATCATGACTTTGAGTTTCATGGCATAAGTAATTAATCGTACTCGTATTCGTACTCGTACTTTCGTGTTGCTTATTTATTTCGATAATTTGTTAATTTTGTTTTCGATATTTTTACACCCAGAAGTGGCACAACAAGGTAAACCACTAGTGTCACTTTCAAATAATGGGACACAAAAAATAAAATTACTTGTGTCACTTTTCCTAGAAGCAACACATCAGCCCTCGTTCTATAAAAAAGTGACACATCAAAACTCTGTGTGTCACTCTTTTTCAGTAAGTGACACAAGACAAAAAAAATAAGTGACACAAAAAGCCCTTCTTTTAGTAGTAAGGTTCCCACAATTTGGTTAGAAATTCATACCTTTAGATCAGCTGTGATATCTTTGAGAATCCAAGATCTACAAAATCAGCAACCTCTTGATTTTATGTTGTATTCCTATCCTTAGAATGGACGTTGGGTGGGCAACGATCTTCCAGCCTCTTCTTTCTCTCTTGGCCTCTCTCACTCACAAAATTGGAACCGAATTTGGATCTCACTTTTCTTGAGCAAAACCTTGGTAAAAATGGCCAGAGAAAGAGGTTTCTATTTATAGGCTACAATAGGGACCATGAGGAGAAATCAGGGTTAGCTCTCCTGACGGGCTTGGGCTTCCCATGTTCGCCCAGAACACACGGCCCAAGTCCGTTAACAAATGGCTTATTCCACTAAAGGTCATTGTTGCACTACCGCCCTAATCCCAAATTACGTGTTACGTTTATGGGCTCCATATTATATGCTTGTTGATCTCCTCGTGTTTAAGATATCGAATGCCCGTTGATTAAGTCAAGTTACTGACAACTACATTAATCAACTTCTTATTTTCTTGAGTAGTACCACTCAACCTTATTGTCATGTCGGATTAAATCCTCCTGCAGGGTTTACATGACAATCCTTATGAGCTCCTCAAGGGGACATCATCAACCCGACTTCCTGTGGGTCACAGATTTCTTCTATAATCAATAGCACACCTTACATACAATGTCATTATCCAATCCATCGAGTTTATTGATTCACAAATGAATCTCACTCATTGATGATTTAAAGCAATGTACAATGCACGTAAGTACCCGTTATTATATCCGGATTAAAAGGACAAGCATCCATAATAACAGAGGTGTTTGTTCTCTTATATAGTCAATATAAAGAGAAACCACCTCACTTGGTCTAGTTCAATACACACAAAGTGTACTAGTGTAATCCTGTAGTCAAGATAGACTAATACCAGATTATACTACAACCGTACCAATGGTTTGTCCAAATCCATCTAGGTTGTGAACGTTTACTTATAGTTTATAAGGTAATCGATGATATGATCTTACGTGGTGTCACCACACACCATATCATCTACAACATAAAATATTAGACGCATGCATATAACTAATAACATATATAATATGCATAACATTTGCCCATATGATTCTCATTCAAAATATAAAGAATTAGAGTTAATACAAAAGTAATGTTTTTAGTATATAACCCTATCAGATGTGTTGTTGTTTGATTCAACGTACAGGAGCAATCAGTACCAGATGCCGATTGTTGTGTTTGCTGGAATCAACAACCACCTACAAACTATAGTTTTTGGTTTTGTGTTGATTATAAGTGAGGGAAATGACGCTTATAGGTGGGCATTGAAATCATTTATTAACGCAATGTGTGGTGAACACCCTAAATCAGTCATTATTAATGGTGACTCAGCGATTTGTAAAGCTTTGAAATCTATTCTTCCATATTCAAAACACCGATTGTGCTCTTGGCACGTATTGAAAAATTGCATCACCAATGTCAAAATCCCTAGATTTACAATAGAGTTCAACTCTATTATGTTTATGAAACATTCTCAGGGAGAGTTTGAAGAAAGGTAGAGATAGATAGTGGAAAGATACGAAGTTAGTCATAACACACGGGTGATTAATGTACAAAAGAAATGGATGAGGTGGGCAGAATCGTATCTTCAGGGTGAGTTCTTTGGAGGTTGCAGAAGCAACCAACGTTGCGAGGCTATTAACTCTGTTATATGACATCATGTTAAACCTGGTATGTGGTTGTTTGAGCTATTTGGGAAAATGGAATTGGAAGTTACAAATATCCGTCACCGAGAGCACGAACAAGAGGTGAGGACTGCAACGACGAAGCCTTTCATTGGTAGCCACTTGATTGAATATGCAAAGCAGGCAGAATCTATCTATACTCGAGCTACTTTTCTTGCTTTTATGAAGCAGTTATAGGAGGAAGCGATGTATATCGCAGAAGATAAACGTGATGTGGGTGACAATATTCGTGTATACACCATCAGTCGTCATCTGAACAGGTAAAAAAAGACGAGTGTGGAATACATCCTTTTAGAGCAGGACGCTAAATGTTCACGTGGGCTATTTCAGTCATTTGCATTTCCATGTAGACATATCATTTCAGTTTACAAACATGAGGACCTTTGTCAAATACCCCAGAGCTGCTTTTTAAAGAGATGGACACAAGTTGCTAAATCTGTCGTTCCAAATAAGGATCCAAGTTTTTCTTTGCAGGCTGCTTCCATTATTCGTCATAGTGAGCTTATAGGAAAATGCAAGGAGATATGTATGTGGGCCTCTCAAACAGCCAAAAACAGTGAAGCTTTTAAATCCATGTTATCATCTTTTTCTAGAGCTTCTGAAGGCAGTCCACAAGTTCCCTTTGAAATGTCTTATATTCCACCAGAAAGTGGTATAATGGATGACACTCCATCTTCTAAAGGCACCGCCGAGGTAGAGATGTCTTTCACCCCACCTAAAAGCACCCATTGTCCATTTGTTAATGATCCACCACACGTAAAATCGAAAGGTAGGCCGCATAAACTTAGTAGATTGAAAGGTTAGAACGAGACAAGAAAAAATAAGTGTGGCCACTATGGTATCGTCGGGCACACAAGTCCCACATGTACACTTTTGCATCCAAAGGTTGGGGGTAAATTTCTTATACCGTTGCCATATTCTCACTTGTCTGTTAACATTAAATAGTTATGAAAGTTTGTTGATTTTGATTTGTATTCATCAATATCTTTCTTGTGGTGCGCTACTTTACAGGTCCAAGTGCTAAGCGCAACTATGTTGAGCGTGCTGCAGGAGTTGCCGATGTGAGTGAGGATGATGACGGGTTAAACAGAGATACTGGATGTAAGTGATAATTTTGTGCGTTATCTTCTTTTATAAACGCAAGAAAATGTTTCTTGTTTGTTATTTTCATGGGGTTCAAAGTAATGTTGCTTTTTTGGTGGCCGTACTGGAAATTGGTAAGGAAGTAGGAGGATCTCAAAAGCCCAAGCAGTATAGCAAGTGTCGATCTACGGAGCACACAAAGCGTAGGTGTCCAGATTTGCAAGGTATGACACAATTTTTGCCAGCGTAATTTTTCTAGTAAGGACTAAACTAAACTTAGATTGTACCATTAAAGTGACTATTTTCTTATCGCCTATTTTTTTTTCAAGTTAGTTATTGATGTTTTGGGTTAGATTTCAGCATAATGTCTTCCGAATCTCAACATTATGAGGGTGGGGCTGGATCTGGACAAAGTGAGCATGGTGATGATGGTAATTAATGTATTGTTTACTTATTGGAAATTATATGTTACACGTGTTATATATTTTTTTTCTGAAGTATCTTTTTCTTTGTTTTAGCAATTGTTGAAAGGAAGTTTGTTCTATTCGATGAAGATGGAAGACCTGTTGGAGGCAAATCTGCAAAATTCTCTAGTTCCCTTGGTGAAATCAATCGTGCCCATGCTCCAATTGTATTCCAAACGTGGAAAGAGGCACCCGACCAAATGCAAAACCTCATCTGGGAAGCGATCTCGGTGAGTCTGACAGTTAGATTATTTCATTTAAGCTAAAAAAAACTTTATAGTTTACTTCACTGTTTTTTACTAAGATGTTACCGTCATTGTAGAAAGAATTCATAGTGAGAAGTACAACACGAGCACAAGTCCTTAAAAAAGCTAATGAATATTGGAGAAAGTACATGAGCAGTAAACTAAGGAAGATATATGACAAATTTAATACGGATGAAGAAAGGAAAATAAATTGCCCTGGTTGTGTGAGACAAGAAGATTGGGAAAAGTTCGTTGATAATGAGTCTATGGAAGCATAAAAGATTTGTCGTGTTAAAGGCAAGATCTCTAGGGAGGCTGCAAAAGCACGTCAGACATCTGGTAGAAAGGGTTCAGCTAGATTAGGTCATGATATGGTAATAATTGGATAATATTTTTGTTATTTACTTATGGAAATAATGCAAGTAGTTTTATTAGACATACATGAAATGCATATTGTAGATTTATTAGATATGCATGAAATGCATTTTGTACTATTTCGTGTTTGAGTTCAGTGGGTGGGGGTTGTGTTGTTTTGTGTGTGTCAATATTGGGTGGAGACTATTGGTGGGTGGGTGGGTGAATATTGGTGGGCGTGTGCAGGTTGAGTGGGTGATCTGAATTGTGTTGGCAAGTGGGTAGGAGACTAATGGTGGGTGGGTGCAAGTGGGTGGGTGAATACTGGTTGGCATGTGAAGGTTAAGTGGGTTAGTGCAGGTGGAAGGTGTTGTCTGAATGTTGAGTGCAGGTGGGTGGTGTGGTATGAATTGTCTTGGTACATTTGTGTGTGTGTTTATTTTGCCTTTGTTCATGTGTGTGGGTTGGTGCAAGGTGTGTGCAGGTATTTCATCAAATGGAAGGTGCTTTGTCAAATTTAGTTTGGTGGTCATATTGTGTATATAACACAGATTGTTTCTTCTGAAATTTCAGAAAGAAAAGAATCCTAACACTCCTGTTACTAGAACACTCTTGTATGTCGCTTTACATACCAATGACGACGGCACTTGCCCCACTGAAGAGCATTGAGATGAAGTGGTAAGAATGTTAATAAGTGCTAAATTTTTTATGTCAAAACAGTATCTTCTAACTAATATTCAAGTTATCTTTTTGTAGGAAAGCATAAAGGAAATTGCTGCAAATGATCCCTCTAGCACTTTGTTAGATTTTGATCATGACCCTGTTGCACGTATCTATATATGGTCGTGATTCTAAGTGGCCGTGTGCGTGGTATGGGTAGCGGGGTTACTAGAAGGGGACTTGATGCTTCAACCCCCGCAAAGTATCAACTCAAAAAACTGAAGGAAAAAGAATCAGCTCTTGTAGGAGAGGGTGAAAACCTGAAGGTGTTGTACCAAAAGATGCAAGAAGACGTCAACATCATGAAGTCTGCTCAAGGGTCAAATGCACATTTCTCTCTTGATTCTTCTCATGCATGTTTTCACTTTTTATAGTTATTGCATATTTGACCCAAACTTTCAATGTTTTAACTTTGCACTACATTTTAAATCTATGTCTAGTTGAATTAACAAGGACCAGCACCAGATGGGTTTCCTTTTGAGCTGAGCTCGGTGAGTTGTAAATTGTACTCAATGCGCCGTGTGCATTGGCGAGTGGCAGGGCTATCATAGAAGAAGAAGACAATCAAGAAATAATTCAGACTTACGATGTTCTATTGGATTTGGTGTTTGTACCTTGTGCTCAAAGTACACACATGGAAACTCTTGGGGAGGAGGTGATAGGCGAGATTATCGAATGGCCTAAAGATTTTACCGTCTTTAACTGTTAGGTATATATATTCTAACTTATATATGATCTTATATATTCTGCAAAATAAGGTATATTAGTATATAGGTCAAGCGTCTCAAGAGCTTTAACTCCTTTAAGGTTGTCAGCTCAATACAATAAAGACATCATGCAAGTTATGGTGTATATTGTATAGTATATACTGTCAATCGCCCATGCATCTATTGTCACCTTTGCATATGATGTAACTTGTAATTACCATGTGGAAGGAGCGTTCTTACGTATTCTTTCTGACGGCGCAACTGCGTTTGATCTTGTATTAGAAGTTAAGTTAGTTAGAACTTAATTAGAAGTAAAATAATGAATCTTACTTTGAAGGAAAGAGAAAAATAATGTAGACTTGATTGATACTAATACATATGTACATTAAATTTTGTTTGTAGGATGTGGATGTGACTTTTGTAAGCTCATCTTCTCTTTTTGATAACGGGTGTTTATGGGGGTTTTGGAAGATGCTTGTACATGTCTTTAACATTTTGTATATCAGGAGGCATGTACAGGTCCTTAACATTATGTGAAGGATTAGATATTTAAATTATCTTATATGTTTCTTGTACACCTATGTTTAATTATGTCAGAGGTAGATCTTATTGGTCTGTTCTTTTGTAAGAAGACGAATATTAAGTTGTACTTGACTAGTTCTTCAATGTTTCAATTCGAAATTGCAAGTTGTTTATGTATGTTCCTATTTTTTTTTGGATATGGTGGTTTAGATGTATGTTCCTTTTTTTGGATATTTTGGAACACAATTAAAAAAAGATTCTTCCATGTTGAATTAGGAAAACATAATGTCAAAAACAAGAAAAACAATATATATATATATATATATATATATATATATATATATATATATATATATATATAATTAAAACAAAAATTAAAAAATAATTTTTTACGACGATCTAAGGGGTCGCATATTCAAAAAAATAAGGTAGTTTGGGAAGTTGTTTTAAGACGGTAAATTATGTCGTTAAGTTTAGCACAAGATATGTCGTCGTAAGACCGTCGTTTTCTAATTAAAGGTACGACAACGTTAAACCATCGTTAATATTAACGACAGAGCGATATACGATGGAACTGAAGACGGTTTTTGCAGTCGTAAATCTCATTTTAGGACGATTTCTACCTGTCCTTTCTAAGGTTTTCTGATGTAGTGAATATGAGAGTCAAGACCAATGTTTTCCACATGTTGCAGCAACCACAGGAGGTTTGTGCTGTGAACGAGGTAAGCATGATTGAAGCGTTAACACAGGATCACCTGACTCATTTGTATCCTTCTGACGAATTATTGAACTTAGTGTATGATCAGCTCCCAAATGTGCATATTTATCCTTTTACATTACTGCATTATAGCCTTTCTTACGCATAATAAATAGATAACTCATACATTTTTCTACATTTTGCAGGTTACAGGCCATTTCAGACCACTTATCATAAAAGATGCATTTTAGCACCAAAATGTGCTCTATTAACGCTTCTTACGAAGACTCAAGTTTCTATGAAAATATGCTGAAAAAGTCAAAGTCAGCAGTCAACGATCAAGGACTCAAATCTCAGAAGACTGAAAATTATGTCCTTAACTCAGAAGACTGGAGATAGATGGCTTTGTCTCAAAAGTAGCCTTACTCAAACCCTAGCTTGCTCAAGAAGAAAGAGGAAAAACAAAAGCATAAAGGAAAAAGAAAAAGTAAAAAGCAAATGTGTGAGGTGTCTTAATTGTAGAAGGAGAGGGAAAATCAATCATTATAAAAGTAGGAGGATAAAAGCAAAAAGTAGAGAGAGAAAGCATTATCAAATTTTTGGTTTGACAACCCAAAAATTGAGATCAAATTTTATTATGCTTTCTTAGATAGATTTACATTATTGCAATTTATTTTCTTGTCTTGTTATTTCTTTTATTTCAATCTTATTGTTTTCCTTTGTTTTCAAGTTCTTCATTACATTCAATACATGTTTTCAATCTTGTCATTTCAATCAACTTGTTTCTAAACTTTCTTGTCATTTAAATCTCAAGAACACAAGTTACACTCATTTGAAGATCGACATCAAATGAGTGTGACTTGGTGATAAAGTTATCTAATTTCCTCTCTTTTGACTTCATGTTTTAATCCCACATCAACTTCAATGTTTTCAATGTTTTTCTCTTTATAAGAACTTGTTTTTCAATACCTCCTTAGTTCTAGAACAATGAATAAGCTAGAAAAGTTGAAAAAGTTCTTGTTTTTGCTCATCAACTAACCCTTTTTTCCATCTTAAGATTTAGGATGAACTTCAACTCATAAACATAATACATACTTACAACTAGATTTAAAATGTCAAATGGTGCCGCCGTCATAGATCTAAGCTTGGGAAGAAGATGAACACAAACAACCATTTCTAAACTCTTCTTCTTCATTCTTTTCAAGTTTTTCAAGTTTTATTCTATAGCAATTACTTATTCGTGTTTTCTTGTTTTACTGCAAATTCAATCAAACGGAGCCTACCATCGAAACACAGCGGAGATCCGGGAGAAGCTGTCAAAAGTTCAGAGCAAAACGAGAACAATGAGCCGCGAGCGCGCCTCCACGTGCCGTGACCACGCCTCTTCACTGTCGCGACCACGCCTCACTTTTTTTTTTCAAAACACGATTCCATAGGTACAAGTTCCTTTTCATGTCCAGTAGATTAATTTCATAGGGTTTGATTAATCAAACTGTTAGCCATTTGAAACTAGTTAGATTTTGAATGTTTAATGTTTTGAAATATATATATATATATATATATATATATATATATATATATATATATATATATATATATATATATATATATATATATATATATATATATATATATATATAAACTAGGGAGAGGGGAGGGATAAAGCCACATTCTAGCCACATTATAAACGAATCCAAGCAAAATTGTGGACTTAAAAGTTGAATGAAGTGCTGAATTTTAATTTGTAGATAGGATCACCCCACCATGGAGAACATGCTCACAACAATTTAACTCATTCAAAGAAGTCTAAAAACAATTTAACAATTTAACTCATTCAAACAATTTAACATTTAGGGGGTGTTTGGATCCTATTTATTTATTGCCAAAAAGTGTTTATTAGTGAAAAAATATTTTTTGAAAAAATAAATGTGTTTGGTTTCTATTTAAAAAAAAAAATAGCTTTTCATCCAAAAAACACTTTTTGGTCCCAAAAACTTGTTTTATGATAATTAGGTAAAACTTGTTTTTCAAGTTAAAAAACTATTTTTCTTTGAAGGAAACACTTTGGGTGCTAAAGGCAAATGAACTCCCCGTATGTTTTAGACTTTAGTGATTTATGCCATGATATGTCAAAATATATCGAGAAACATAGTGCGAAATCTAATTTGATAAAATAGCTTTTAAGAAAAATCACAACCAAACATGTTTATTGAAAAACTGTTTTTAGAATAAATACTTTTTCATAAAAATGTTTTTTAAGAAAAAATGATTTTTTGAAAAAATGAGAACCAAATACCCACTAACCTTAGGAAATGCTCACAAAAGTTTTGGAGTGTTAGATGAAAACTCAAAAATGAACACTAATTTTTACATGGTTAGACATATCCAAATATTAAAAAAATTTGTGAGAATGATCTTCATGGTGGGGAGATAATATCCACAAAAAACCAGGTCGTAATGCATTTGTATGTCGAAAATGTGGCTATAATGTGCGCATAAGAATGTGGCTCTATCCCTCCCCATATATATATATATATGTTTAAAAATACAAAAAAATTAGTTATCATCAATATTAGATAAATAATAGTTTTAGGATAATATCATGTTTTTACTTTACCATTTTTATTTTTCAGAAATATAAAAAAAATTAGGATAATATCAACTTAGATAAGGTTTAGGATAATACCAACCTTTTTCCTAAAGTGAAAAGTCACTTGTCCTTTGGTAGAAGTTTAATAACTTACCAAGCAAGAGTTAGAAATTTGATCAACTGAACCATTTGGATGCATGAGGCGAGTAGTGCAACAATACGCTCACGCATCTCAAATGAACTTGAAAATTAAATTTCTAATCATTGACATTGTTCTTTTCATTAATCTTGTTTAGTAGTTATATAGTTAAGTAGTTAGTCTTTTATTTACATTGTGTTAAGTTAATCCCAGGAAGGCAAAATTTGTAAATTATTGGCTATGCCACATTTTCAACCCGACTTGTGTGTTTAGTTAGTCAAAATTTGTAACCAAACAAAACGCTCGAACGGTTGGGCTTGATTCTTAGATTACGCGCCAACCAATGTCAACTACACCTCAAGCGGCATGTAAGCACAGCTTGAGAGGTAAGCTCTCAACCTCCTCGCAACTCCCAGTCAAAGGATAGTTGGTGTTTACAAAAGCATGTTTGTGTGACTTCTTGTTTAACTTCCGCATTGTATTTACTTTAACGTGCATAAGGCTAAACCAGAGCCAAATAACAACCATTGGGAATTGAAGTCATTACCCAATGTAGATAAATCGGACGTTGCTAGTTACTTGAGGCCCAGACAAACAAACAAATTAAAATCAATCAACTAAAGCCTAAAATAGTCACGCTCCTCCAGAAAAGGACAAAAATATAGCCATGAGGATTGAGAGTAATTAATTACCATATTCCAGTGGACCAACTACCTTCCCTCCCCCAGATTCACCGTGGGTGAGTTTCTTGGTAGCATACCACTTGTTGAAGTGATTACTTACTCTTTTGAGCCGTGTAGTAGATCCGACCTAGTTTCGTGCCCAACTGTTCATTTGAACAGGGCATATATAATAATTTGTAGACCAAGCAAGCATTTTCAAAACTCCAAATTGCAAAGACGAATTTCGATTGTTTGAGCATCTACTACATCATTTGCGCATTTTTAGGTAGTTTTGCTAGTCTTGCTAAAGTGCATGATACTACGTTTAAGCACTACAAGGTTTAGCGAGCATAAAACTTACTCATGTAGTGTAGGAACCGTTATGGTTTCACCGAATGATTTACGAACTGCGAAAACCCATACGCAGCGGAATTAAAGGGTGTTCACGGTTTGGTTAGAAATTCATACCTTTTTGGATCGGCTGTGATAACTCCGAGAATCCAAGCTCTATGAAATTACCAACCTCTTGATCTTCTGTTGTATTCCTATCCTTAGAATGGACGTTGTGTGGGCAACGATCTACCAACCCTTTCTTTCTCTTTTTCCTTGCCTCTCTTTTCCAATCAAAAATGAATAGTGAATTCGGCCAGGAGAGAAGGGTTTTCTATTTATAGGCTACAACAGGGACCATGAGGAGAAATTAGGGTTAGGCCTCTTGACGGGCTTGGGCTTCCCATGTTCGTTCGCCCAGAACACACAGCCCAAGTCCGTCAACAAATGACTTATTCCACTAAAGGCCATTGTTGCACTACCGCCCTAATCCCAAATTACGTGTTACCTTTATGGGCTCCATATTATATGCTCGTTGATCTCCCCGTGTTTAAGATATCGAATGCCCGTTGATTAAGTCAAGTTATTGACAACTACATTAATCAACTTTTTATGTCCTTGAGTAGTACCACTCAACCTCATTGTCATGTCGGATTAAATCCACCTGCAGAGTTTACTTGAAAATCCTTATGAGCTCCTCAAGGGGACATCATCAGCCCGACTTCCTACGGGTCACGAATTCCTTCTATAATCAACAACACACCTTATATACAATGTCATTACCCAATCCATCATGTTTGTTGATTCACAAATGAATCTCACTCATTGATGATTTAAAGCAATGTACAATGAACGTAAGTGCCCATTATTATATCCGGATTAAGAGGACAAACATCCATAATAACAGAGGTGTTTGTTCTCTTATATAGTCAGTATAAAGAGAAATAACCTCACTTGGTCCTGTTCAATACACACAAAGTGTATTAGTGTAATCCTATAGTCAAGATAGACTAATACCAAATTATACTACAACCGTACCAATGGTTTGTCCAATTCCATCTAGGTTGTGAACATTTACTTATACTTTATAAGGTACTGATGATATGATCTTCTGTGTGTCACCACACACCATATCATCTACAACATAAAGTACTAGATACATGCATATAACTAATAACATATATAATATGCATAACATTTGCCCATATGATTCTCATTCAAAATATAAAGAATTAGAGTTAATAGAAAAGTAATGCTTTTAGTATATAACCCTATCATGTAGGAGAGCACGTCGTCCTAGACAAACTCCTATCTCTCATTCCCCATATTTTAAGATGGCTGACAAAGTCGTGCAAGCTAAAGAGCCTCTCTCCAACTTTTACATACCATTACAAGATGGACCTCCATCTTGTATACGACTCACAGCACTCACGAGCGATTTTTATATGCCACCAAACGTGTTGAATCTCTTACCCATCTTCCACGGGTTTGAACACGAGTTACCGTACGAACACCTACACCAGATACATGAAGTATGCAATACTTTCCACCATCCGGGCATCACTACTGATCAAGTGAAGCTACGAGTGTTTCCTTTCACTCTAGCTGGTAAAAGTCACGCATGGCTTCTTTCTCAAAAGCCTAATTATTTCGATACATGGGACAATGTTGTGTTCTCCTTCATATGAAGAAGTACTTTCAACCGAAGAAAACAGAAAAGATAAGAAGCAAGATACAATTCTTCCTACAGAGTCCGAGTGAGACATTCTCTAAAGCATGGGATAGATTCTCTGACCTACTCCATTCATGTCCTCACCATAAACTAGAAAAATTCACTCTTGTCCAATGTTTCTTCAAGGATCTTCTCCAAGAACACAAAGTAACCCTCGACATCATGAGTAATGGCAATTTTTTAGATAGAAGTGCAATCGAAGCTTTAACCTTTCTTGAAAACCAAGCTGAAAAGAGTACCCATTGGGGCGACACAAACAATTCCAGAACAATCCAACCTAGTACATCTAAGGCTAGTGGTATTTTTGAGGTGAAATTTGATCTTGAAATCAAAACATTAATATTAATTGAATCCCTTAGAAGAAAGATAGATGCCCTCACAACCAAACAAAAAGACCAAACTCCTCATCTTGTCATGAACATAAATACCTCACCATGAAATTTTTGTCTCAGCTTAAATCACATAAATACCAATTGTCCCTTGCTCACCAACATATCATCACTTCAACTAGAAGAAATTTGTGCTTTTGACAATATAATAAAAGTAGATGTAAAAATAGTGTTTTAACATGCTAAAATCATTCTCATCAAGTTATAATAATACTCTCAATATTATAGAATAAAGGGAGTAGTCATGTTCGATCCACTTTTGTTTGCACGTATTTAAAATGAATCTAGACTAAACAAACGATTCACTAATGAGAGAGTAATATAAGGTTATGAAAACATTAAACTAAAGATGTGAAAACAGTGATTTAAATGATAAGAGAAGATATTAGAGATGGTTAATCCACCACGCATTTCGATTAACTATTAGTTTAGTTGTCGAGTTGCTTGTTTGATCCCTAGTGAATACAAAGTTGATAAGAGCCCAAAACTGTAGTTTTAACCCTGTAACAGTCATACCTTTAGACCAATTATGTGAGTAATAATTAAGAGTTAATACTGATTATGTGTTTTTATGCATTTCGTGCTTCAAAGTCCATTATAAATGCGTAAATGTGCCACTTTTAGCGAGATAAAGGAGCACAGGTAGGTTGCTAAGGAGTTATGTGATTAAAGGCCAAGATTCAAGAAGACAAAGCCTTTCTAAAGCCCAGTCAAAAGTTGAAAAGTCGACGCGGGCAGAAACAACACACAAAGTCAATAGAACTTCCAAGACCGTATCTTTGACTCGCACTGAATTGGGCCTACCTTATGTCAAAACGACCGGCTTGGAAAGAGCTTTTCAATGGTCTAAGCCTTGACCCAATCAGAGGAGCAAAAGTGGACAAAAATACTGTTGAAGCCCACTGCAGCTGAAGAGGCCTTTTTGGATTTGAAGACTGGGGTTTGGGCCCGATTCTCCCGCCCAAAACATGGCTCCAAGCCCATGCACGATTTTTGGATCTGAGCATATAAAAACAAAAGCTTAGCTCTTTGTTAATGGTAGCTAATTAGACCTAAAACTATAGATAATTCTAGATCTAGTTTTCATTAAGTAAAATTAAGTTTAGTTTAATTTCAATTCTTGTTTTAGATTAAACTCTTAGAATAATTGTTCTTCATTAGTTTGATAAATAAAATAGTTAGTTTGTCAATTTTGATTTTTGTCATTTACAATTGTTTAGATCTAAATTCCTTTATTACTTGTTATTCATTTCCTAGTTATTTCCTGAGATTTCAATCATTGTTTAGATAAATTGCATAAGAATAGAATTTCTATATGATGTCTAGTTTTAAATCAATGGGAAATGATAGTAATATGAATCAAGGCTAAACCTCCATTAAGGGGGTTGAAGAAGCCTTGATGACGCTTGATCTTTGTTAAACTTAGAAATCGTCGTGATAATTATTCCACTCTAGAAACGATTAATTCACCATGAGAATGGGTTTAATCACTCACATGCTAATTATGAATTGGTAGAAATGCCATGTATAATTAGGGATTATAATTACTATTTTGATATGCGAAGCATTCAATTTGGGATCACGACGAGTCTTTGTTAGTAGGATTAAGTCGAGTTAAGGTTGATTCAATTCCCTTTAATTCTTTATCTAGATTCAAACCCTTAGCATTCTCTCATTTCGTTATTCCTAGTTGTTAATTGAATTCGCCTCGTAGTATAGAATTCCCCTCGTAAACCTCTCATTAGACTTAAGACCGATTAGTTAACTATGGAATCATTCCATGCTAGAGGACTAGGAGTGGAACGAATTTGTTACTCCACTCTATTTCGATAGAATTGAGAGTAGAAAATTTGATAAATATAGACTCGTAATAAGTTTTAGTTTACTTACGTTTTGAGTTTCATCGTTCATTTCGTAGGTAAACTATTATTTTTATGTTTATCAAATGGCGCTGCTGCCATCTTAGTTTCACTTTAGCATTGTTTTCATAGTATAATTAGTCATTTTTAAGTCCCATTAAACCCACCCACCCTTGTTTGATTCATACTGTGGTTGTCCGCTTCAAAGATTGAAAGTTCCTCGAAAATTACACGCTAGCCACAACCACGCCTCAAAACGGAGCGCACTGCTAAACGCAAACGCCGAAAGCGACCCCCTAAAACACTGTTACTCGAAGTTTAAGTTGAGCGACCACGCTTTTTGCAGGAGGCGCACCAGCTCGAAATGAATTTGCCGGATTTCCACTGGTTTGTTTCGAACTTGATTTTTCAAGTTTTTCAGTATTCTAACTTGTTATATACACTGAACACGCGTAAACAAGACGCTATTCATAAGCGAAGCAAGGATGCAATCAGGTATTCCTTTCTTCCACACCTCGCATCTCCAGCTTAGAGGTTTATACTAATATATCAAGATTGTTTGGAGTGTTGTCGTGTTTAGACTTAGACTTGCATGAGATTAAAGATGCAGTCGGAGAAAACACCGAACGTAATTAACCGCAAATGTCAACAAACAAATCTATCGAGTATACCAATCACTACACCTCTAGCTACTATCCCACCAACCACACCCGACATAATGGTCAAGAAAGAGAGACTCCTCTCTCCCACTTTTACAAAGCCTTGGCGATAGCCCTAAATCTTGCATCGTTCTAGCGTAATCCGTGGGGATTTTCGATTTCCCAAACATATTTAATATGTTACCCGCTTTCCATGGTTTAGACCATGAAAACCTTACCAACACACGTTAGGATTGAACAAGTCCTTACAACATTCCATCATCCTACGGTTGGTGCGAACAAATTAAACCGAGGGTATTTCCCTTCACCTTAGCCGATAAGGCAGCTTTGGTTAATTGCCCAAGCTCCTAACTCTCGGGATTCGTGGGCTAAACTTGTTCACCTGTTTATGGAACATTTTACCCACCCCTAAAGACGGATGAGATGCTTTCCAAGATTCATTTTTTTCGGCGAGAATCCTCATGAATCATTTTCTCGAGGCTTGGAATCGTTTCACCGATCCGCTTATAGAGTGTCCACACCATAACCTAGCAAAAGACACGCTAGTTAATTGCCTTTTCAAAAGGACTTCAACATCACCATAAAGAAGTCCTTGACATAATGAATGGGGTAGTTTCTAAGTAAAGGAGCCCTCGAGCGCTTACAAATTTTAGAAGATCAAACTAAATGCAATAATAATTGGGGGTAGTGATGATATCCCCGCCTTCGCTAGTTTTTTCTTCAACAGCTTAAGGTCCGGGTATGTTTGAGATGAAACCCGATCCAGAACTTAAAAATTTAATCGAATCTCTAACTAAAAAGGTTGACGCTTATTTCGCTCAACAACAAAGCCTATCCCCTCGCCATGAATGTAAACTCCAACCCATGTAATTTATGTTTGAGTCCTGAGCACCCTGACTCCTATTGTCCTCTCGCCTATGAACAACAATTAATAGCTCCATTAATAGCTATCCTATTCCTAATGCCCCATGGAGACAACATCCCAACTTTAGTTGGCGAAACAATCAACAAGTAAAATCTCCAGGGTTTAATAACCAAAATGTTAGGCAAGCAAACAACTATAACCAAGCTCCACCTAGACAAGGACAAGGTCAGGGGAATTATAATAATTATAACACCCAAGCGCAACCACGACAAGGTCAAGCACAAGGTTAGGGTAATTATAATAGTTATAATACCAATAGAGGTATCGTTCCGGTTAACAATAAGAACTATCACACCCCGCCCATAAATAATCAACGTGAGATAGTTCCAGTCGCACCACCTGTGACTACTACACCTACACAACCGGATCATATCAACGCCTTTATACAGGTTACCCAACAACTTTTCCAAACAATGACTCAATCAAACCAACAGATCTTACAATCCATAAATCAGGGCATACAACAGCTTAGCCCAAGAGAAAGCCCAACCAAAAGGCGTGTTTCCGTGAAGCGATACCAAACCCTAAAACAAAAACATAGCCTTTGAGGTAAACGGTAATACTAGTACGGAAACTACAATCGTAGGTAACCTAAATGCCATCACCACACTGCTCGAAGAGTGGTTGATAACAAAGTAACTATGCCTATAGTTACCCCATCAATATTCCTACACCTGGATATCGAACTAGATACGAAATAGAAACTCAAGAGCCTACCACCGTAGAGGTACCGGTTAAATCACAACCTAAGAAACAGAAGCCAAGGTTACCACAGCAAGTCGAGCCATACGCTAAATATAGAGCTAAACCACCGTTCCCTCATAAATTAGCCATGCTAACCAGGGATACAAACTTTGAGGAGATTAGGAACGTTTTCAAAAATCTAACGATAAACCTTCCTTTTCGAAGCTATTAAAAGCTACCTAACCACGCTTAAGTTTCTTAAGGAGTTGTGCACTACTAGCGTAAGACCAACATACCTAAAGACGCCTTTCTAACTGAATAGTTCCCAACTTTATCTGAAATTAATGGAATTGTTAAGTACAAGGACCCTGGTCGTCCTACTGTAAAATGCACCATAGGAGAATCCCACACGACGACTGCTTTATTAGACCTAGGGGCGAGTGTTAACTTACTCCCGTTTTATTTGTATAAACAAATAGGTCTACAAGAAATGCAACCTACAAAAATGACGTTGCAGTTAGCGGACAAGTCTATAAAGTATCCTAAGGGTGTAGTGGAAAACGTGCTTGTTAAGGTTCAGGATTTCTACTATCCTGCCGATTTTGTTATCCTCGATACGTAAGTCGCTAACGACTCAGACCGATCATCTTAGAAGGCCCCTTCTTGGCAACCGCCAACGCTTTATAAATTCTTTGGATGGTAAGATGTCCTTATCTTTTGGCCATCTTACTGTTGAGGTAAATGTTTTTAAAATGATGAAACAGTTACCAGATTCATCTATAGATGGGGAGGTTAGCATGATCGAGAGCTTAGCTCAAGATTATTTTAACAACACTTTTCCCGAAAACAATATGTAAAATTCCTTTCTTTTGGAACTTCAGATTTTGTCAATGACTCCTACTTAGAGGAAGTCAACACCATCCTTGAGTCCACACCAATTGTAAACCCGCCAGTTGCTCCATATAATGAGTATGAAGACTTGCTACCTAAGCAAGTATTCATTATGCAAGATGAGGACCCTGACGAAACATCTATTGACTTTCCTTCCACCCCAGTGCTTAAACCTCTTCCCCCGGAGTTAAAATATATTCAACTTGATACGGATGGTAGTCATCCCAGAATTATATCTTCTCTCATTATCTAAGGATGAAGAGACACGCGTTAATTAGAGTGATTAGGGAACATCGGTCGGCGATTGGTTAGTCCCTAGGCGACATTAAGGGAATTGACCCTAATGTTTGCACTCATCGTATCCATTTGAGGATAACGCCAAGACTTCTCGCGAACCTCGGTATAAACGAACCCCGCCATGAAAGAGGTGGTTAGGGAAGAAGTCTTACGATTACTTTCGATGTGGGTATCATATACCCAATCTCGATAGCGAATGGGTAAGCCCCATTCATGTAGTTCCTAAGAAATCGGGGAGTTACCATGGTACGTAACGGAAAGGGTGACTATGTTGTCACACAAGGTCCTATGAAATGGAGGATCCGTATTGATTCTGAGACGTTTAAATGCTATGACACGAAAGGATCACTTTCCTTTACCTTTTATAGATCAAATGCTCGAAATTAGCTGGTCATGCATTTTATTGTTTTCCGGATGGCTACTCAAGCTATTTTCAGATTATTATTGATATTGATGACCAAGAAAAGACTACCTTCACATGTCCCTTTTGGAACGTATGCCTATAAACTAATGTCTTTGGCCTTTGTAATGCTCCCGTACCTTCCAAATGATTGTATGCTTCATATATTTAGTGACATGGTAGAGCTTTTATGGAAGTTTTCATGGATGATTTTTCTATCTATGGAGACTCCTTCACGCATCCGCTTGTCTAACCTGTCTAAGGTTTTGACACGGTGTGAAGAAAAGAGCCTCGCTTTTAAATCGGGAAAAGTGTCATTTCATGGTGAAAAAGGGCATAGTACTAGGTCACATTGTATCTAGTGATGGCATCGGGCAGATAATGCCAAACTAGATAAGATAGCGACTTTACCTAAAACCACGGATCGTCCGCGATATTAGAGCCTTTCTAGGCCATGCAGTTTTTTATAGGCGTTTATTAAAGATTTCGAAAATAGCTAGGCCTTTAACTAATCTGCTTTTAAAGGATGCAATCTTTGATTTTAATTTTAACTGTAAGCGGGCTTTTGAAACTTTAAAAGCCGCTTCTAACCTCTGCACCAATTATCTGACCTCCCCGATTGGTCTAAACCTTTCAACTCATGTGTGATGCTAGTGATTATGCGGTTAGTGCGATCTTGGGACAAAAACTAGATAATAAGTCCACTGTTATTTATTATGCTAGTAAAACCTTAAACGATGCTCAACGGAATTATTCAACTACCGAAAAGAAATTCTTAGTCATTTATGCTTTAGATAAGTTTAGATCCTTATTTGGTTGGTTCTAAAACTTTAGTTTACACGACCATTACATGCAGCCTTCTTAAGTACTTTCTTGCAAAGAAGGATGCTAAGCGTAGATTAATCCGATGGATCCTTCTCCCCGCAAGAGTTCACATTAGAAATAAAAGACAAAAGAGGGTCGAAAACGTGATTTTTTTTTCACTTTATCTAGACTTTACAAACGACGATAATAGTGATTCCGAGTCCATACCGGACTCCTTTCTTGATGAGCATCGATGCTATTTTTCAAAGACCATGGTATCTTCGACATTGTAAATTATTTAGCGGCTGATGTTATGCCTTATAATTGGTCAAGAAATGAACGTAAGAAGTTCTTGGCCGAGAGTTAAGTTATACTACCGGGATGAGCCCTACCTTTTTTAAGTATTGTGCGGATCGTTATTATTCGTTGCATTCCCGATTGGGAATATAATGAAGTTCTATCGTTCGCCATGACAAAAGAGTGTGGTGGCCATTTTAGTGGAATGAAAACAGCAGCTAAAGTTCTTCAATGTAGATTTTATTGGCCTACCCTTTTTTAGGATGCCCAAGTGCATTGCAAGACGGTATTCATTGCCAACAACTTGGGCTTAATCACGAAAGCGTAATATGATGCCATTAAATCCAATCTTGATAGTAGAAATTTTTGACGTTTGGGGCATTGATTTCATGGGTCCCTTCCCTGTTTCCCCTGCGGTTTCATTTATATTCTAGTTGCCGTGGACTACGTGTCTAAATGGATAGAGGCCCCGCTTGCCGTAAAGCAATGACCATAAAGATTTGTATTTTTTATTAAGGAATATATTTTCTATCGGGTTTGGCATTCCTAAAGCCATCATTAGTGATGGTGGAACACATTTTGCAACATGAGTTGTTGCATCCCTAGTGAAAAAAAAGTATGGAGTTACACACAAAGTAGCAACTCCTTATCATCCACAAACTAGCGGACAAGTAGAAGTTTCTAATAGGGAAATCAAAAAGATTTTAGAAACAACCTGTGAACCCCGATAGGAAAGACCGGTCAGCGTCTATCGGATACCTTATGGGCGATAGGGCGGCTTTCAAAACTCCTATAGGTATGTCTCCCTTTAGACTTGTATTTGGGAAACCATGTCATTTGCCCGCTGAATTAGAGCACCGTGCTCGTGGGCTATAAAAAAGCCTTAACTTCAATATTGATGAGGGGGGTGTCAAACGCGAAGTCGCAATTGAATGAGCTTGAAGAAATCCGTGAAATAGCGATTCTTACGATCTCGTGAAGGATTATAAAGCTAACATGAAACGTGTTCATGATAAGCAAATCTTGCGCCAAATAGTTTGTGGTTGGTCAAAAGGTTTTGCTTTACAACTCCCCGCCTACATATTTTCCCGGGAAACTAAAAACACGCTTAGTCCGGGTCCTTTTCGTTCTTGAAGTCACCCCTTATGGGGCAATCACCTTGGTAAATCCCAAGGACAACAATACCTTTCAAGTTAATGGTCAACGGTTAAAACATTTTCACGCGACTTCACGTCCCGATGTAGAAGTCCTTTTACAGGGACCACGCCTATGAGGATTGACCCTTGTCATTTGGTGTACTTCCTTTCACTTTCATATAGTGGTAAGTGCACCATTCAGTAACCGGGCCCTCCCTATGGAGTGTGTGGTCAAGTACCCTGGATCCTAAGTCTACACGGTTAACATAATTCACGCTTTCCACTTTTGCATGTTTTCTCGGTTTTTGAGTCATGTTCCTCTATGGGGTGAATTATGTATTTATTGTTTTTCGTTTTTCTTATAATAAACTAAAATAAATAAATAAATAAATAAAATAAAAATAAAATAAAAATTCTAAAATCATAGAAATAGCAATCCAACAAGTCTTGGGAATCTAGCTTTAAACGACTCACGTTTAAAACAAATTTTGTGTTTAAAAATTTGTTTGGGGGTGGGCAGTCGGTCTTTCCATCCGGATTGCTCGAACTTTCCATTTGTGTTGCTTAAGCCATTAGTTATAGTTCATTTGGGTTGACATTATCTAAAACTTAGATTTCCTTCGTTCGCATAACTTACGTCACACACACACTTTGAGGCGTTTTTCCACCTTCTTATACGTCACCCATGGTTGGAACTGAGTGTTTTATGGATCATTGGATTGGAAATTCTCTACTGATCATTTCCATAACTCATTCGCCAAAATCGACCAAGAATGCGGCGGCAAATTGAATTTGAAATTGCGCCAAATATCGAAAAATATTCGAAAAATTTGAATTGGGCTTCGCCCAACCCTTCATACAAGACCGGCAATGCGCACTGACTCCTTTGTTTCCAAAAACAATTATCGTGTTTCTAATCCCATCACCGCCATTAACAAAGTTTTCAACCTACCAAATAAAAAAAAAAAAAAAAAGAGAGAAAAGGAAACCTAACTACACCCATGCCAAGCATTTAAATCAAACTGAAATCTTCTCCAAACCATTACCACCACCAACCCCAACAATTTTAAAAACTCCGAAAACAGCCACCAATTCAAGCTTCAACCTGCCACCGTACCCACCATCGCCACCACCGTTGTCTTTAGTTGTTTTACATCAAAATCGCCTCCTCCATCGTCTATAAAACCATTGGTTGTTTCAAAAAACTTCAATGGCGCTACGACGAAGAATTTTGTCGGAGCACGCGTTTGCTGCCGACAGCTTCGCGCCATTTTACGATGCGGAGATGATTAGGAGGATTGAACGGATCGTGGTAATTTCGACCGAGGAGTTCTATCACTATGATTTGGTAGAACAGTTTTATAAGAAGCGAGAATTGGAGGGGATAGGATTTTCATTAGGGTAGCGAGGAACGAGGAGGGAAGTAACGAGGGGCAGGTTGGTTGAAATTTGTAGGAATTACGCCTAAAAGCAACTTAGAAACAAACCATTCGTGAATCCTAGTATACCGGAGTTCCCGCTTTGATGAAAGATACCGTCGCGGAGGGTGAATACAATCCGAGATCTCATTCGTCCGCCAATCAACCACGAGAACCAATCAACCGGGTCAGAGCTCGCTGGATTGGTAGGAACGCCCTCTGGAAAGACAAAGTCACGATATCGGGTTAATGTCCGCGACGTTCTCTCGATTTTGCAAACGAATAAGTATAATTTCTGCATCCTCGATTTAATTTTTAATGTGATTAGAGGAGTGGGAAAAAGCTTGGCTTCTTCCCCGTGATTGATCACTAAGATCATGCTCTCATTTAGAGCTGTCGCAAAATCTGCTCCTATTAGGATCAAATTGCATTCTAATGCAAGTATTTATACGGATTGCATCCAAGAGACTTGGCCGTTGTCTGAAGGAAATGTAGTTGAGTTGGCGGATGAAATGGAAGATATGACATGTCTGGATGAAAATGCATTGGATAGTTGTAATTCAAATTTATAACGCATGCAAGTGTTGCAAACTGGCTTGCGTTGCGTTTATGGTATTTGTGAAGATATCCGAGATAGACATATTGTAGTTCGAAATAAACAAACTAACCTTCAGACGAAAGTTGAAATGCTCGAAAGGGGTCAGGAAGATATCTTGTCTAACATGGAGACTATGCACCAGCGCCAAGAGGACCACTATCTAGGACTAAAGTCTGAGATGGAAGCACAGCACTTGCTTCAAATAGAGATGCTACGTCGTGTGCCAACCTTGGAGGATTCTGGCTCAGACAAGTCTGAGAGGCTTGAGCGTCGTCGCCGAAGGACAGATGGCTCAAGCCATTCTTCATTCCAGGACCAACCTCCATCCCAGGGTCCATCTTCATCACCTGGCTAGGCGTTCACCATCAGTGTGTTCGCTGTTATTTCATTGTTTTTATTGTTTTATTAGTTGGATTTTAATTCAGTTGTTAAATTTAAATATTAATGTGTTTGTTTTATGTTGTTTGGATTTAAATTTTAGTTTTAATATAATTCGTTATATGATCATCTTCTGTAAAGTTGTCTTGGAGTAAAAGTTAAGAATTTGGTCGATATCGGCATATCTATGATTATGTGTGGTGGTAGCATGAAATCTAGGAGAGTTTAGAAGTTACTATTCTAAATCCAAAGATAAAAGATACCGTGGTTGTTATAAAATCAAAAATATGGTTTGTTTCCGCTTTTGGTTTGAAATTTTCTATTTCCGAAAATTTGCCTTAAACAATTTGGAAACTTGCCGATTCATTTTGGAAGCTCGGAACCTATTTAAACTTCCTTCATTCTACACTCACAACCCACACTATACCCCCACCATCATCTCTCACCTTTCACTCCAAGCTTTTCCTTCTTTTTTCCTCTTAAACTTCGTTTTTATGATGGCGCACTGCGCCTCTAGACAATTTCCTCGAGAAAGTTTACTCGTGAGCGCCAACCGCGTCTCTACTTGAGCGTGACTCGCTGAAACATCAGAAACTCCAAAACCCCGAAGCACTCCTGCCCAAAGACTCGGGAACACGGAAATTTCCAATTTTCTCGAGGGTCATTCCGGATTTTTTAGAGTTGTTCAAAAAGAGTAGTTGAGATGACATCTCCTATAGTCATACCAAACAGTCTTTTCGAAGGCGTGTTGGGAACCAAGACCTATGGACATTGGTTCCCGGCCACGGATCCCGCATTAGGATGGCGCCATCTACCGGTAAAGTGATGACGATTCATATTCAAACAAGACTTCATCGCTTATTTCTACGACCACATTAGTTTCTATTGTAATCAGGATGGAGAACAAGAATTCTCCGTCGTAGTCAATGACACGACACTAAAATTCAATAAAAATGTGGTAGCTTTAGTTTCAGGATTACCAATACCTGATCCTGTTCACACATGGGGATATATGACCGATAATGCATACCTTTATGATTATATATATTTCCATGAGTATTATGGGGGAGGGGTATTTCGAGTAATGAACCAGGGGCGATATAGCATTGCCCTTGGTAGCCTGTCCCTAAACGTAGGCACCACCATGTTATTCATCCCGATGAATATTTTAGGGGAATGGCAGCTCACTTCAAAACAAGATCGCTGGTGACATTTTCCTCGCTTTAATGGTGGACGCGCCGATATGACATTCCCCGAAGTTTTAGTCGCTAGTCTTAAGAGAGCCCAAAGCATGAGGCATAAGTATCTTCTTATGCCTGTTTTGGTAAGCCGCATCATGAGTAGTTGTTTACCTGTATTCGTATTCCAATTCACGATTGGAAAAGGGTTGAAGTCATGAGACCCACCAATTGGGTGGTTCGCTTATTATAATTATGACTTGGCCGGGATGGCAGGTGCAGCCTCATTTGGTCACCCCGTACATCCCATCAGACATAATAACACTTAACAGGCTAGCATTAGTAGATGATAAATGGCGGCAAGCTTGGCAAGTTATAATGGCCTGGCAGGATGCGAAGGAACCTCATCTCTTTGATGAGGAGGAGGATGCTTAAGCGGGAGATAAGGTAAGTTTTAAGTTTGTTATTGTCTGCTTATGTCCCAAGCAATTTAATTTTGTTAACCCCATAATGGGTGGAACTCTAATAGAGTTGCGTCAGTATTTTTATTTTTCCTATATTAGTATGTTCTAACCTTGTTTTGCAGATGTTCCAAAATTTCACGCATTTCCATGGTATTTTTCTACCCTCTTTATTTAAATGCTTTGAGGACAGAGCATGCTTCTTGTTTGGGGGGGGGGGGGCATAGAAACACGTGTAATTAAGGCATATGTTAGGATATAGATATGTATAATATGCATTGTTTTCAAGTTAAAATTTTCAAAAATATAAATAAATAAGTTTATGATATACACTTAGGAATATTGGTATTGTTTTCTTTCTCTATGCTCTTAACAATCTAGGAGTCTCACGTAGCTTTTGCTTCAGAATAATTGTTAGAAACTTAGGTTAATATGTAGGTAATAATCTTTGCATCTATCTATGAATATATTACATGAGTATCTATGATTGTTACCAGTAAGCTTCTGAAATCTAGGCTAGAGTACTTATTCTACAAATCCTGTGAGAATATAGCCTAAAGCCTTATATGAGCGAAACATTTGAGAAATGACACAAGGGAGAAGTCAAATCCGGATAGAGAAATCACACGTCCACTTGCTTGATCACTATGCCATGTCCTAAGCGAGAATTTAGGCCCTCTTTGGATCGATATAGCCCAAAATTCAAACCTATGAATTATTTTCCGCTAGTCGCCCCTCTGAGCCTTTCTTTAGCCTTCCATAAACCACAATTCCTTTTCCCTGTTGCAAAAACAAAACAAAATAAAAAATTCAACTTACCCAATCTAGAATAAGTCTGAGAATAGAATGAGTGAAGAAAGAAGAAGAGAAAAACCTGTGTAAACAAAAATTAGTTAGTTGCTTCAAAAAAAGAAAAGAAGTTTCCATCCAAGAAAAAGAAAAAAATAAATAAATAAAAATAAATAAAAACTCCAAAAATAGAATAAAAGGGAGTCAAAAGCCAAACAAAAGAAAAAGAAAAATATGGCTAAGGATGGAAACAAAGTATAGAAGCAAAAGAAAATAACAAGGTTTTCTCTAAGTTACATAATATGAAGACTCTATTATCTCCGGACTTGTCCTTTGAATATCCATTTTCTTCCTTCTTAAACCATCTCCTAATCCCCGCTAACACCTAATAAAGACCTCTAGCTCAATTAGGAATAGGTTAGTGTGATAGTAAGTGGCGATGTGTTTGATCGACCGGCTTCCTTTGTTTGTCATTGAGATTGTAAGGTAAAGTGTGCCCACTGCACACTTGGAGTAGCTAAACTTCTTGAGCGGAAAAATCGAGTGGTTTTCGCCTTGACATTTATGTGAGGACCTACTTAAGGACGCTTATTCGAAGTTTTCAGAAACGAACCTGCTAGGCATTTCATAGTATTACTCATAGTATATATATTTGTATCATAGATGATTGATTATTATGCATATATTAGCTTAGGTTTTGACTTGATTATTCTTATTCATTTGCTAGTGAGATGTATAGATAGTTGAGACATGAATGAGGAAACAATAGTTTTATTTCTTAGTCATTGTAGTATAGATGAAGTTTGTGAGTACCTTCATCGAAAACTCTCTCACGAGGTTATAACTCGGCCCACTAGGGAATTCCTAGTGGTTTAAGGCCTTGTTGATATGGTCAATGCAATCGCGACTCAAATAAACGAGAGTATATAACTTCATTTTGGTCACTTATTCTAATTTCTCATCTTTGCTTGAGGACAAGCAAAATGCTGTTTGGGGTGGTTTGATAAGAGCCCAAAACTGTAGTTTTAACCCCGTAACAGTCATACCTTTAGACCAATTATGTGAGTAATAATTAAGAGTTAATACCGACACGTGTTTTATGCATTTCAGGGCTTCAAAGTCCATTATGTGCAGAAATGTGCCACTTTAGCGAGATAAAGGAGTACATGTAGGTTGCTGAGGAGTTCTGTGATTAAAGGCCAAGATTCAAGAAGACAAAGCCTTTTTAAAGCCCGGTCAAAAGCTGAAAAGTCGACGCCGGGCGTAAACAAAGACACAAAGTCAAATAACTTCCTCAAGACCGTATCTTTGGACTCAGACCTCGGAATTGGGCCTACCTTATGTCAAAACGACCGGCTCGGAAAGAGATTTCCAATGGTCTAAGCCTTGACCCAATCAGAGGAGCAGAAGTGGACGAAAAGTCTGTTGAAGCCCACTGCAGTTGAAGAGGCATTTTTAGACTAAAAGAATTGGGTTTTGGGCCTAATTCTCTGGCCCAAAACATGGCTTCAAGCCCATGCACGATTTTTGGATCTAAGTATATAAAAACAAAAGCTTAGCTCTTTGTTAATAGTAGCTAGTTAGACCTAAAACTATAGATAATTCTAGATCTAGTTTTCATTAAATAAAATTAAGTTTAGTTTAATTTCAATTCTTGTTTTAGATTAAACTCTTAGAATCATTGTTCTTCATTAGTTTGATAAATAAATTAGTTAGTTTGTCAATTTTGATTTTTGTCATTTACAATTGTTTAGATCTAAATTCCTTTATTACTTGTTATTCATTTCCTAGTTATTTCCTGAGATTTCAATCATTGTTTAGATAAATTGCATAAGAATAGAATTTCTATATGATGTCTAGTTTTAAATCAATGGGAAATGATAGTAGTATGAAT